>NC_050581.1:158619710-159990335 GCF_011100635.1 Trichosurus vulpecula
AAACGTCATGGTCATTGTTTATACCAACCTGTGCATTTGAATGAATGAGCTTATCTTATATAGTTACTATGTGTCAGATATTGAAGATGCAAATGAAAAATAAGAGAGTTTCTGCTCTCAAAAAAACCTTATATCCTAATAGTGGCAGATAATATATCATTTATAGGAAGTGGTAGCCAGAGAAGTGAGGGAGCTTTGGTCTGAGGAGTCACAGGGATTATGGGTGGTTCTATTTACAATAGGAGTATTGATCTGATCACTGCTCTGAGAACAAGCAGTGGAAAGTAGGTGCTCTGGGTGAAGAGAATGGCAGTAATAGTGCAGATGGCAAAATTACTGGGCAGGGCCCTGCATTCTGATCAGTTGCTGCTGATGGGATGTGAAGCAAGGTCTGAGGTTGGCTCAATCGATGGGTTAAGTAAATTTGCATTCCTTTAATCACCCAATCAAGACTGCTTGAGACTCAGCCAGAGGGTATGAAGACTGAGTAAGTCCCCAAATTTGGTGTGGGGTAGGAGGATGGGAGGATGTTTCTGGAGGTCAGGTTCCGAGGATGGCTGTTCTAGGGAAGAAGTGTGGGAGTAGTAGGGATGATGGCAAGATGCCCAGGTAGGCCATATTTTTCTTTTTTTCTTTTTTTGGAGGGGGGAAGGCAGGGCAATTAGGGTTAATTGACTTGCCCAAAGTCACACAGCTAGTAAGTGTGTCAAGTGTCTGAGACTATATTTGCACTCCTGACTCCAGGGCCAGTACTCTACTCACTGCGCCACCTAGCGGCCCCCTGTTAGGTCATATTTTTCTGATGGATTGTTGCAGGGTGAGGTGTGAGGTTTGATCTGAAACTGACTAGATATTTTATTTATGAGGATTAGAAGAAAAATAAAGCTTCATATTTGAGATAATAGGATCTATAACTGAAAATAGACTTCAGAGATCATCTAAATTTTAATAAGGTGGGGTTCAAATAGATAAATAAGACTTAATGTCCTGGAGGTAGTGAGCAAGGCAGATAGGATGTTGCAGTCTAAAAACCACTGAATCTAAAATATGTATTCAAACATGAGGTCTTCTATTTTCTATTTGTGAGACTTTGGTAAAATTATCGAATGTCTCTGGGCCTCCAGATGACTGTTAAGGTGTCTCCTAGCCCTAAATTTATGATCTTATAGGTCAAATAAGAGTTCAAAACCAGTGCTCTTTATCCCATGTCACACTGCATCCATTCAAAAGAAATGACATAATTAACAACAACAACAAAACAAAAAACAAAACTCCCAAACTGGAAGACAAAGATTTTCATTTAAAATTGTTGGGGATATGTTTCTTTCAGTTTACAGCTAGCATAGAAACAGACAGGCTAATGTTGTCACTGGACACTTTCGTGCAATGTTAAGTCTGAGTCTACAAAGGAAACAATTTTGCCAGTTGAGTGGTTTTACTTCAGAATTGGTAGCAACCTAATTTTTGCTTCTGAAGCCTTGGATTAGCTCAGCTTGTTTGTTTTGCATCATCTTCCTTGGCTCTCAGAGGCATTGCTATGTACCAGCATTCCCCAAATCACAAACTGTGATTAGGAAAAGGATGGCATCTTTTAAATTGTCACATGGCACTGAACAAACACAGCTCATTATTTCAGAGACTTAGCAGCATAACAAATAAAAAAATACAAATTCACCCATAAATTTCACCCTGAAGTTAATTGAGAGCTTTGGGATAATCTGTGCCAATTAATTTGTTTTTTTTTATCTGATAGAAGCCAATTTCTGCCACTAAAGAAAAATAACAGTTGTGTGTTCTTTTGATCAGCTTTATACCATTTGGATAGGAATAATGAACTAGCACATCTTTAAAGAGATAGAGAGACAGAAAGATAGGCAGAGACAGAGACGCATAGAGACGGAGACAGAGATAGGGAAAGAGAGAGGAGAGGAAAGGAGCAGGGAGTGAGAGGAAAGGGAGAGAAAGAGAAAGAGTGTGTGTATGTGTGTGTGTGTGTGAGAGAGAGAGAGAGAGAGAGAGAGAGAGATATTTTCCCATTGAAATTATTTTTCTAGTGTCACTACAGTATTGGCCAATTTAGTACTTGTGTATACCACAAGAAGCAGCGAGTTCAAGATGCCAGATATTTGGTTGGCCTTCTATAAAAATAAAAGGTCAGCAGATCTTAGAGTTAGATAACACCATAAGCATTATTAACTCCAACCTCCCCCATCTGATCAATGAGTAAAAGTAAAGTCCAGAAAGGCTAAGGAAGTTGCCCACACTTGTATAGCTAGTTAATGGCTGAAATAGAACAAGCAGTTCTCCTGCTTCCCAATCCAATGGTCTTTCTGTTTTGTTCTATTTTAATGACTTCCGCTTGTAGCATATAAATTCTTGAAGGTATGGATGATTTCACCTTTTGTCCTTATATCCCTAGTGTCTGGCACATAGTAGGTCTTTATTGAATAGTGCTTTGTGAATTAAAGAATGGAGTCTTACAAAATTAAAGCTATCTACAGTCATATGAAAAAAATACTCTAAGTCACTACAGATTAGACAGATGCAAATCAAAACAACTGTGAGGCAAAACATCATACCTATCAGATTGACTAACATGACGAAACAGGAAAATGATAAATGCTGGAGAAGATGTGGGAAACTTGGAACACTAAGTCATTATTGGTGGAGCTGTGAGCTGTTCCAAACATTCTGGAGAGCAATCTGGAACTATTCCCAAAGGGCTATAAAATGTGCTTACCCTTGGACTCAGCAATATCACTTCTAGGACTGTATCCCAAAGAGATTATAAAAATGGGAAAAGGACGACATGTACAAAAATATTTATAGCAGCTCTTTTTGTGATGGCCAAAAACTGGAAATCAAGGGGATGCCCATCAATTGGGGAATGGCTGAACAAGTTGTGGTATATGAATGTAAGGGAATATTATTGTGCTATAAGAAATGATGAGAAAGTGGACTTTGGGGGAACCCAGAAAGACTTATATGAACTGATGCTGAGTGAGGTGAGCAGAACCAGGAGAACATTGTACACAGTATCAGGCGCAGCGTGCAAGGACTGATTTTGATAGATTTAGCCCTTCTCAGCAATGCAAAAACCTAAAACTTTTCCAAAGGACTCATGATGGAAAATGCCATCTACATCCAGAGAACAAACTATGGAGTCAGAATACAGAATGAAGCAGACTCTTTTGTCTTTTGTTTTGTTCTGTTTTCTTTCTCATGGTTTCTCCCATTCGTGATACTTCTTCTATGCAACATCACTAAGGTGAAAATGTGTTTAATAGGAATGTATGTGTAGAGCCCATATCAGATTGCATGAAGTCTTAGGGAGGGAGAGGGGGAGGAGGGGGAGAAAATTTAAAATTTATGAAAATGAATGTTGAAAATTGAAAATAAATCAATCAAACATTTTTCAAAAGGAAAAAAAAAAGAATGAAGTCTTACTCAACCGCATAAAATGGCCAATTATTTATATTGCTGGATGAGGCCCAGGCCAGGAAGTCCAGATAGCATTCAGGCTTTTATGCCATTAGATCCCATTCACCTTTAAAAGCCATAGTTGTAGACAGGGCTTGACTCAAACCAATCCAGGGATCATTTAGATATCATATTGAACAGAATGAAACACTCATAGTCCAATCAAAAAAGGAGATTTGCTTACCTGTTGAAGAGCAAGGGCATTCAACAAGAACTCTGATTGAGAGTTCCACATTGTTTCAGATAAGCACAGCATCCCACTATTAGTTGATCCACAGTCAGAAGCCTCTGGGAAGGAATTCAAGGGCTTGTGATCTTTTGTACTCAGATCAACAAGACACCTAAGAAGTAGATCCTGATTCTTAGAAGCCTGACCCAATCAAGTCTTAAGGAGGGTTTCAATACCTCTTAGTGGAAAGAACTATCATAATCTGCAGAAAGTAGAGCTACCCTGGCCTGCATTGCAAGGCCCTAGGAAATATAATAACTCTTTGACCTTGGGCAAGTCAACTAACCTCTTAATGTTATGGTAACTTTTTGAGAAAAAGTTGGAAGAGTTTTGCATCTGCATTGGGAGAAGGAACTTTATTACAAGGAGTTTAATATTAAGGCAAAATCATAATTTAAAAAAGAGAAAAATCCTCAGTTCCTGACATATAGTAGATACTTAGAACATGCTTGTTGAGATCTCTTTTTTTTGTTCAGAGAAAAAAAATTATGTGCATGTTAGTACTAAGAATCAAACTGATCTTCACAGAAGAATGACCTTATCTTCTGAGGACATAGAAGCATTCCAGTACACTGAGTTCAATCTAATTCAATAAGTATTAATTAATCCCTACTATGTGCAAGGCACTATACTGGCTGCTGACGATACAAACAAAAACAAACAGCAATAAAAGACGCTACCCTCATACACCTGAAGGACGTGACATGTGAAATGAGGGGATTGGGCTAGAATACCTGTCAACATCCCTTTTAGCTCTAAGTATATGATTTGCTTATTCCTCCCACAATATACTTCAGGGGGTAAAGGGGAAAGACAAAAGACAAAACAATGTTTTGGATCATGTGGGGTCCTAGATGAGCATTCCTTTGTATGTGTTTTTTTTAATATGGGAGGAAGGTATTTTTCATTTCTGTAGTCTTGAAATTACTAAGTGAATCATAAGCACACTAAGTACAATTGTTAGAGACCTCTAGTCAACATTTATACGTAACACATGCTTTGAGTCTAGTAATCCATATGCATTCATGAATAGCATCCCTAGAGCATAGCTATTATACTCACACCTCCCCTCCCCAGGTGGGCTAAGCCTGTGGTGTCAAACTCAAATATAAACAGGAAGCAGTAAACCATATATAAGGATCCCTATGGACCTCATATTTACTTAGAAAGTCAAATGTTAACATTACCTGTGTTGCATTGTATTTTTTATTTATTTTGTTAAATATTTGATAATTACATTTTAATTTCATTTTGTCTATACTTGAAAGTGTTGTGGGTTGCATTTACTAGGGTGGCAGAATTGATACAAAATGTTCGACCAAAACTCTGACACAATTTCCCACCAATACATAGAGTCCAAGGGAAAGTGAGCTCAAGCTAAGAAAGCACAAGTGATGAAGGAATAACTTACTTCTTGATTGATAGAAATATTTCTCTCCGAACAAATTTAAAATGACAAATCAAATTTTGGAGCATCAGAGATGACAAAAAAAATCAGAGTGAGATTTTTCCTCTCTAAGACAACTTAAGGGGTAGACCAAAGAAGTCCATGACCCTGGGGTAGGAATCTACTTCGAGCACAGTCTGGCAGTACACAGCCTTGAAGGTAGATTTTATAGTAGATTCAACAACAGTAACAACATTGGCAGCTTTCAGCCCAGAGACAACAGGAAGAGTGTTGGATAACTGGTGAGGAAGAGATTCCAGGGGGACACTTTTCTGGCACTGGTTGCTGCTGGCACTGGCTGCTGCTGTCAATGATTTGTAACTCTATTGCCCATATGCTGCTCTGAGTCTCAGTTCCAGGGTGGAGAGGAGCTCTTGCGGTTGGCTACAAGGGATCAGGGGCTCTGTTCAAAATTCCAAGGCAGAGAGAAACATCAGTACTTGTGGCTATGAGGGAGCAGGGTTCCTTCCTCTGTGAAAACAGGGACTCAGACCAAGACAGCAGTAACCACATCTTTCCCAGGATCACACTACCTTCAAATCAGCAAAAACTTGCAGACCCCCAGAACTAGCTATGAAAACAACAGCATAGAAAAGCTAAAGCTTGGGAAAGTGCCTACCTACCCCAGGTGAGGACATCCCAACTTTAACATAAAGTTCAAAGTCAAGAAATGGGCTGAGAAAAGTGAGAAAACAATAAAAGAAGTTTGACCAAAAGCTACTATAGTGGCAGGGAGGACCAAGGCACAAACTCAGAAAAAGACAACAATGTGAAAATTGCTACAAACAAAGCCTTAAAGAAAAAATGCTAGTTAGACCCAAGCCCAATAACAATACCTGAAAGTGTTAAAGAAAGAGATAAGAGTGAGAGAGAAAAAATTGGGAACACAAAAGAAAGTAATTCAAGAAGATTTTGAATAGAGGTTAATTGCTTGGTAAAAAGGTGCAAAAGATAACTGAAGAAAAAAAATCTTAAAAAATGAGAATTGGCCTAATTTTATAACAGCCACAAAAGTTCACTGAAGAAAAGAACTCCTTAAAAGGAGAATAGGCCAAATAGAAAATGAGGTAGAATAATCCTTAAAAATTAGAATTGACCAAGTGAAAACAAATAGCTCCATGAGACATCAAGAAGGAATAAAACAAAGTCAAAAAATGGAAAAAAAATGAAATATCTCATCAGAAAAATAAATGATCTGTAATATAGATCAAGGAGAAATAATTTGAGTATTACTAGAATGCGCTTTAAAGCCATTATCAATAAAAGAGAATAGACATCCTATTTCAAGAAATCATAAAAGAAAACTGCCTCAATATCTTAGATCAAGAGTAGAAAATAGAAATTGAAAGAATTCACTGATCACTTCTTGAAAAACATCACATAATGAGAACTCCCAGGAATATTATAGCCAAATTCCAGAGCTCCTAGGCCTAGGGGAAAATATTACAAGCAGCCGGAAAGAACAATTCAAATATCTTGGAACCACAGTGAAAACTGGATAAGATTTAGCAGCTTCCACATTAAAGAAACAGAAGACTTGGGGTATAATATTACAGAAGGGAAAAGGGCTAAGATTGCAGCCAAGAATAATCTACCCAGCAAAACTGAGTATAATCCTTCAAGGCAGAAAATGGATATTTAACAAAATAGATTTTATTACTAATTTCAAGCATTCCTGACGAAAAGACCACAGCTGATAGAAATTTTGACATTTAAACCCAAGAATCAAGAGAAGCATCAAAAGATGGACATGAAAGAGTAATCATAGTCTCAACAAACTTATTGGGGGTTATTTTGCTGTTTTGTGGTATAGTTAATACGAAAACACTTTACATGATTTCACATGTATAATTTTCTTTCCTTTTCAATGGGTAGGGGTGGGATGGCAGGGAGGAAGAGAATAAAAAAGAAAAAAAATGTTAAAAATAAAAAAAATACATATTTAAAAGACCAAAAGAAAAGAGATCCTGAAATACTTCTAGCATCGTTGACTTCGAGTTACAAAGGATTGTAGAGATCATCTAGCCCAATATCCTTATATTATAGATGAGGAAATTGAGAGCCAGAGAGATGTATTACTTGTTAAATGATGATTTTTGAGGCTAGGGACTAATAATGGCTTTCTTTTTTCCCCAGCACTTAGCACAATGCCTGATACCTATTAAGCTTTTAACAAATAAGAACTCATTGACTTACGCGCTAATTGTCCAGGATCGCCTAGACAGCAAGTAAAAGAATGAAGATTTCAACCCAGGTCCTCTAACTCCATAGTTAGATATTTTTACTGCCTTCTGAGTCACTGATTTTAAAATATTCTTTACTTTGGTATTCCTAAATCTTGTTGGAAGGTGGATTATCATATTACTGAGCCACGACAATGCTTTGAGAATATAACTGATCCTGAAAGCAGATTCTGCCTTATCTAGAGTGATACAGTTCCAAATACTGCTAAACACGGAAAGTGGCATTGCTTTATTCAATTAAATAACATCTGTTGGAATCTTCCCTGAAATCTACAAGCAATATACTTTTTTTTTTAATTTAGTGTGAGACAGAGTGCATAGTCAATAGGTTTAAATGTTGCCTGTGACAAATACTGGCTGTGGGACCCTGTAGTGGTCACCCAACATTTCAGTGTTCTAGACAACACTCTAAAATTTTAAGTTGCAGAGAATATGCCAATATGCATTGTTATATTTTTGTCCACAATATGATTTTTAGTAGATTTTTATATTAGATGATATAATGGAACATAACATGAAAACTTCTATGGCCTCGTCTAGTTCAGTGGTGATGCGCATATTATCATCATGATGACCTTTTTCTATCACTCTAGTTCCTACTTTCCTTCCATGTTTTTACAATTGTCTCCATTAAAAATATATAAATTTTCCAATAAATAAGCATTCATTTTTCTCTTTTCCACCATTCCAAAGCAAAAAATTAAAAAAATAAAAATTAAGCCATGATAAAATTATGCATAGTAAACTAAAACAAATTCCCTTTTTAGCAATATCCAAAAATTCATGTATCATATTGTATTTTGTGTCTACCACTTCTTTCCCAGGAGAATGGTAGGAGGCTTCCACTTTGGTCCCCTGTAATTCTGACTTGTCATTGTATTGATAAGAATTCTGAAGTCTTTTGAGATTATTTTTCTTTATAATACTGTTGATATTTTATATATTGTTCTCTAGGTTCTGCTCATTTTACCATGCCTCAGTTTACACAGGCCTTCCCAGCATCCTCTGAAACTGTCCATTTTGTAATTTCTTCTGATGCATCAACATTCCATTACATTGACATATCATAATTTGCTTAGCCATTCTCTAATAGAAGTTTGCACCCCTCCTTTGTTTGCAGTTTTTTGCTACTAGGAAAAGAGCTGCTCTAAAATTTTCTGCTATGTTTAGGCCATTTCCCTCTTTCTTTGATCTCTGTGAGGTAGGTATATGCTCAATTATGTTATTATTGTGTCAAAGGGTACCTGTAGTTCAGTAACTTTGAAGGCATGGTTTCAATTTCAGCCTAATTCATTATAGGGAGTTTCCTCATCTGGACATTCCCTATAACAATAGAATCTCAGGTCCAGTCCTAATCCCTATCCTTAAGTTTTAGTGTTAAGAACATTTTATTACAATGAACTCTTTTGAACTGATGAACTCAGAGTGCAGGTTGAAGCATACTTTTAAACTTTATTTTTCTTAAATTTTGTGTGTTTTCTTTGCAAGATGACAAATAGGGAAATATGTTTTTCATGACTTCACATGCATAATCAATATATTACTTGCCTTCCCAATAAATGGGTGAGGGAAGGAGAGAATTTGGAACCCAAAATCTTTAAAAATGAAAGGTAAATTATTTTATTTGTAATTGGGAAATATTTTATGAAATAAATAAAAATATATTAAAATTTAAAAATGACCTCTTAACATGACTCATTCACGGATATGATTCTAGTAAATTCCTTGAGTTCATTCTTCACCCTTTCTCCAAACCTTTCCAATATGCCCCAGAAAATTTTTTGTCCTGATAATGAACAAGCTATCTTTAAAAAAAAAGCAAATCTTGACATCAGAATGCTATTGAACAGAATGGCTACTAGTCTTTGTTGAGCCTGGGACAAACCTCACGAAATGTATTCCAGGGCAAGCAATCATAAATGGACCCATAAATCATTTTTTCAGACAAATTCATTTGGGGGAATGGGAAGAAACCCTAGGAAACCAGCCTAATGGAAGTATATTTCAAAACATAAACATTGGGGGTGGGGGTGGAGTGGGGAGTAAGGGAATGTTCACAAAAATCATAGATTTAGAGCCAGAAAGAAACTCTGTGGTCATCCATGCTATTGCTTCAAGTCAATTCACAGTTCTGGAAACTCAAATGCCAACCAGGACTGCTTCCTATTTTAACTAATTATCTTTGGTAATTAGGTGTTAACGAGGAATATAAGTGCTACTAAACTCACACTAAATGCCTATGGCCTGGAGAAAAGCTCCAGTTGCCTAGTCCTGGCTTTGGTTCTAACACTGAGGTGTTCTCAAAATGATAGAATAGCTATCATGAAATCAACCCAAGGACAAGACTTCATTTAATGTATATCTTTCAGGGTACTGCCAATGACTGGAAATGACTTGCAGTTTTCCAGAGATGTCTAGTATACTAAAGCAAAATTAAACATTTCTACCCAGTGAAATATTCTACTAGCTTTGTTACACAGTCCTACTTTTCAGACAGCCATTTAAAAAGCCAACTTGGATTATATGTTTTGTTTTGTTTTCTGAGGAGATGTGCTTCAATTCATTTGGGTAGTTTGATTGTGCCAACTTATGAAAGAAAATAGCACGTGTAAGTAAGCCAGGCAATTGTGAACAAAAACCTTATGGTAAAATGACAGTCTCAGCAGCAATCAGACAAAGAACAGACATTGATTAAGCATCTATTGGGGGCAAAGCATCACATTAAAGGCTTAGGAAATATAAAGTTTAAGTAAGACAGGCCAGACCCACTTGGAATTTATAGTTTAATTAGTACTAAGGCAGATTAGACATCATCTCAAGATCTCTTCCAGTCATTTTAATCTGGGAGAAAAAGATAATACACCTAGGACATTTTTATTCATCAACTATACCCAAATCATTTTCCTAAACAAAAGACTTGCTTTGTAATTTAAAAATATCTTCAGTCCATATTCAAGACTTTTTTTCTGTGCTGCTGAATATCACAAGCTAAGGGGCATTTTAGCTCAAAACTTTTGACCACCAAAATGTATCTCCTCAAAAATGCTCAGTTTTCCTCAATCCTAAAAAAAATCAAAGCAAACAACAAATTTTTTCCCTTAGCCCTAAAAATTTCTCAGGCTATTGCATTGTCTCTCATTTGTCATTTACCACCAGATTTCCAAAAATAAAAATTAGAACTGCTGGCTAGCTAGCTAATATTTCTGTAGGGCTTTAAGCTATGTGGAGTACTTTGCAAATATTATCTCATTGAATCCCCACAAACCCCTTGGAAAGTAAATGCTATTACTATTCCCATTTTACAGATGAGGAAACTGAGGCAGGCAGAGGTGTTCAGAGATGTATCGATGGTAAGTGTCTGAAGCTAGATTTAAATTCAGGTCTTTTTAACTTGCTGCCTCCATTCCCTCATTACACACTCTAATGCATGACTGGAATCTGGGGATCCACCCATCATCAATCTAACTTCCATGTCCACCATTCTAAAGAAGCAGCACTCTCCAAGGTCCTAGTGATATCTCAGTGTCTCAGTGGCTTCATCTGTAAAATCAGAGAGTTGGAATACATGATCCCTGAGGTCCACAACAATACAGTTCTAATTCTACATGAATGCAGCATTTAGTTTAATTTACTCTTATGTTTTATTCAAGAGTTAATCACCTAACTATGACAGGAGTTGTGAAGAACATAATCAACTTGAGGCCAGAGATTTTAGCATTTCTTTTTATCTCTAGTGCCTTACATAGTGCCCAGCACTTGGTAGATACAACCTCAATCTAGGTTCAATGGAATTCATATTCTATGATCCTACAACTAGGTTTTCTTAATTCTGGAATTTATGAACACTACATACAAAGTAAAACAGAAAAAGCTACAAGTGAAATGGCTAATATCTATTATTTAAAGCTTGCATTTAAAAAGTCTATGATAAATTCAACCTGTTACTTTCAAAACTTCATGCTTCTCTTTACTTCCTTCTGAATTTTCTAATATTCTCTTTTGTGCACTATTTTTAAATTATCACCTTTTATTTCTATTCTTTTTGAGGGAATGGAGTGGGGCAACATTATCTCTGGATCTTTTGTCCCCCTAAGCCTCTTGAAAAAAAGAAATGAAAAGCACAATTCTTGAAATAAATAAGCAGAATAAGGCAAAAAATCTGCTCATCCAAAAATTTGTCTCATTCTATACGCTGTATTCATGATCTATCTGCTAATATGACTAGGTCATGTTTAATTTCCCATCTAGCTTATAATATAAAAATAGGGCAATGATTTTCTTTTTCCTTTGAGAAAGGGATATATTTCTGTCTGTTCCCTCCTTCCCCCTGAACATTTCTGGTCAGTTCCAAACTTGAACTTTCTCTTTTCAGAGCATTAACATCCTATAAACTAAATAGGAATGTTTTTTTCATCCTAGTCTATGAATTTGAAGCTCTTTGTTTTATCACATGTAGCCAGACTGTATAGCTTATAATGTCTCTTATTTCCAATTTATTTGTCCCATCAAGGAAAATTATATATTTTGCTGAATGTTTTCTTGGCCTATATTTTATATTGATTCAAATGTGTCAGAGATGATTAGCATCTCATTTCTCTCCTCTGTCACACTTGGCTTTCAATTAAGCCACTCAAAGGACCTTTCATTTTTTGATTTGGTTATTGCAGCAGGGAGATGACCACCAGTTTGATCTGTCTGGTGTCAGGACAGAATGGAAGCTTTTGGAAAAGGGAACATCACTTTGATTAGTAAACTACTGAGATTACCCTATGTGGACTGTCTGGCACTTCAGGTCGACCACAAATTTTTGGAGCTCTCTGGAAGTCAAAGTTGCTTTTTGCAATGAGATTTCTGTGGCCGCTGCTAGGATTACTTGGAATTGAGGACTTCTGGTGGATAACTATCCTACAATGACCCCATCCCACTCAAGAACCACCTCCTTCCCTCCACTTCCATGTGAGAGAAGCAGAGGAACAATTCAGTCCCTCAAGTAGATTGTATTATAGAAATTAGATTCATTTCAACAGACGTTCATTAAATGTCTGCCACACATAAGGCACTATGTGAGGCCATGGGGAACGAGAGGGGTGAATGAAGAGTTCTGGATGAGATCATGGCTACAAGCCCAGATAATTGGGAGAATGCTTCTGCTCCCTATTGTAGTAGGAAGCTGGAAACACAAGAGAGGATGGAAGGAAAGATAATGAATTCAATTTTGGACCTGTTGAGTTTGATATACCTCTTCTAGTTTCCATGCTTTTTGAAACTTATTTAAATATCTAAATGGCTCACTAATATAAATTTGTCTATAACTGGAAAGAACGTGAGCAAAATGCATACAGGGTGGAAGTTTTTGTTTGTTTGTTTTATTTTCCTAGTGCTGGCTGGATGAGAATGGAGTCTATGAGAAATTGTTTTATATTATGAATAATTAGAGGTGGGGAGGGAGAGGGGGGAGAGAGGAAGAGAGGGAGGAAGGGGGGGAAGAGGGAGAGAGAGAAAGAGGGAGAGATGGAGAGGGGGAGAGAGGGAGGGAGGAAGGGAGGGAGAGAGAATTGTGATCATGTCCTAGACCTTAAGAAACCTGAAAACATAATGTGAGCATTTCAAGGAAATGAACCTGAAAGTATTATGGTAGGGAATTAGGCAGATTGATACCATTCTGACTTAGGAATATTTTGATGCTGAAACAACTGAGGCTGCTATAGCTGCCTCTAGCCTTGCTTTGCATTGAGGATCCCTGACACATACAAATCCTACAATGGCCATATCCCACTCAAGAACTACCACCACCTCCCTCTACTTCCATGTGAAAGAGGTAGATGAATAAGACATGGATCTCAAGAACAAACTTAGGATCCAGAATTGTGTGAGTTGCATACTTTTGAGGGATCTGAAATCTAAAGTGTGATCATACTGGTGAGAATTGAAAGGAATGTTTATACTCATAGAAGTTGATGAAATAAAGGAACCAGGAGGCCAGAATTTTTAATGAATTGCTACATGATATTTAGCATGCTTGTTATCATGAATAATAAAGGAAAAATAGGAAAAAGCCGAAGGTTTCTTTTCCAAGTGGTAATCTGTCTGGCTAAAATAACTAATGGAGTGGAAATGTATTTCCTTCCCTCCAAGGAACAATTATTTTGCAGTGAATAGCCAAAACTTGCTTTTCTTTTGCTAATAACAAAACTAAAAAAAATCATAAAAAGATGAAAAATTTGGAAACTGTTTCTGCACATTTTCTTTTCATTACTTGATTTCTGTATTAGCTGTAATTTTAAAAATTATATAACTACTTTCCTCCTTTAATGACTTGCATTCTTTGCAAATTAAAATCAGACACATTTTGAATATAAGTACATAATGCTGCTACAAACTATTGGGTTTAATTTTCTCCAGTGGCTGAAATGCTACCTGGTAGTAAGAATCAGTCGTTTTTTCCAGCAGCATGTTCCATTTAGACTAGTATTGAATCTGAGTCTGTCATGTCTCATTTTTTTTTGTATCTAAAAAGCTGTCATTGGCACATGTGTAGACCATGGGCTTAAGGCTTTAAAAATGAAAGTGTTACTTTGTAAGTGAAACCAGATTCTCCTGATACCATTAAAAATGAGTCCAGAAAAGTCACTGCTGTTGTAGGTAGATTTGGCAGGAGCTGCTGGTAGTGCAGTGAATGGATCCCTAGTCCTGGAATCAAGAAGATTTGAGTTCAAATCTGGCCTCACAAACTTTCTAGGTGTATAACCATAGGCAAGTCACTTAACCTCTGCTTCTTCAATGGTAAATGAGATCATAATAAGGCACCTATCTACCTGTGAGAATGAAATGAAACAATATTTGTAAAGTTCTTAGATAGTGCCTGACACGTAGGTGCGATATAAATGTCAGTTATTATTATTATTTGTAGGTACAAGAAAATTCCTGCTGAAGACATAACCCCACTGAATTCCTACAGAATACTTAAGATGTTACAGTTAGTTGAGGGAATATACTATGAAACAAGGATATATGGTAATATTATGCCCTGCTCCTTTTAAGATAGAAGGTTAAGTCATCATGTTGACTTAGAGGCACTAGCCCATGCCTTTGCATTCCTAAAAAAAGTCCTATTTTTATTACTAAGTACCATTATTACCATTATTATTCCTCAACTCTCTAAAATCTTTAATGGCTCCCAGTTGCCTCTAGGCAATGGAGAAGTACAGTATTTTTTTCCTCTCTCACCTCTTACATCTAATCATTTTTATGTATCTGATAATGATGCAATCTGTAACTATTTGTTCTCTATTAAAATCTTTCTTCTCCTTCAACTGCCAATTCTTTATTTTTCCTACCCTTATTCCCCAAGATAAATAATTTGTCCTTCCTTATATCCTCTATGGAGCAGCTAGGAGGCACAGTAGATAAAGAGTTGGGAAGACCTGAGTTTAAATTCAGCTTTAGACACTTACTAGCTGGGCAAACTACAAAACCTTGTTTGCTCACTTCTTGTAAAATGAGCTGGAGGAGCAGCTAAGTGGTGCAGTGAGTAGAGCAACAGCCCTGGAGTCAGGAGGACTTGAGTTCAAATTCGGCCTCAGATACTTAACACACTTACTAGCTGTGTGATATCAGGTAAGTCACTTAACCCCAATTGCCCTGCCTTCCTCCCTCCAAAAAAGCAAAACAAAAAGCAAAAAAAAGTAAAATGGGCTGGAGAAGGAAATGGCAAACCACTCTAGTATCTTTACCAAGAAAACCCCAAAAGAGATCATGATGAGTCAGACACAACTGAAAAATAACTAAATAGCAACCACAAATGTCCTCTATGTCAATAAGATTGATATTTCCTATGCATATCAACGTACACGAGCTAGCATCAAATAAAATAATATTTCTAAAGTGCTTGGCATAGTGCCTAGCACATAGTAGGTGTTTAATAAATGCTTGTGCTCTCCCCCTTCCCCAATCACATCATAGGTCTTGGGTTTAGAGTTGGAATGGAACTAAGTTGCCATCTAGTCCAAGCTCCTCAATTTACAGGTATATATACCTCTTCCTCTATTACATTGAAAGCTCTTGGAGGGCACATTTTTCATCTTTATATAGCCAGAATTTAGCACAGGGCTCTCTATAAATGATCAATATCAGTTTATTTGAATTGCATAATTGAATCACATGGTGTCTAGAACCACAATGCCAACTGAGATCATTTGGCAGCTTTGCAACTACTTAGCTACTGAAGCTGTTATAATTCCACCTGGCACTCCAAATCACTATTAGTAAGAGAAAAGTACATTGAGAGGACTGAAAGGTTTTAGCTTGCAATCAGAAAATTGGCAAAGGTGATGAAAGGCCACCAAAGTTGGAGGGGCCATGGGAAGATTCCATATGGATAAATTCTTTGTTCATCTGTGAATTATACCAGCTGTAGCCCCCCTGCCCCAAAGAGTTCCAAAACAGAAATGTCCGATATATGCAAATAGTCATAGCAGCACTTGTATGGGTGGGGGTAGCAAAAAAAGAACAAAAAAAATATGGAAACACAACAGATGGACATAAATTGAAACAAAGCATGGTGAAGTAGAGAGAGGATTGAATTCAGAGTTAGAAAGATCTCAGTTCAAACCAGCCTCATGTATTTATGATCTGTGCCTTTCTGGACATTTAGACTTCATAAGACATAGTCTCACCATCTGAAAATAAGGGGTATGGATTTGATGTGTCATCTAGATTTAAATCTATAAACTTGTGCATGAGGAGTATCTAAACAAGTTGTAATATACAAATATAATGAACATTGCCACGTCAGGAGAAACAATGAAGATGAGCAACTCAGGGAAGCAAGGGAAGACCTATCTGAAAAGGAAGCAGGAACATGAAAACAATATACACTATGATAAATGTAAAGAAACAAAAAACACTGAATGGCAACTGGACCCAAATTAAAGACAATGACCAATCTTTATCCTAGAAAATAGATGACAAATTATATTTCCATACTCTCAGTAGTGAGGTGGTAGGGAAAAGAGGGGAAGAAACATGTGTAAAATTTGTACATATGGCAACAAATTGTCTCTGTCCTAGTTAGTTTTGCTTAACCATATCCTTAGTAAGAAGAAACAGTTTCTGGGTGGAAGTGGGGATTTACCAGAAAATGTCAGTGGTGTAAAAAAGGTGTCAATAAAAGAAATCAAAAAAAAATCTGCTAAGCTTAGTTAATGGAGGAAAAGCTCTCCAATATTTTATTTTAAAACAGGTAACTTTAGAGCAGTTAGGTAGTACAGTGGACTGGCTGTGGAGTCAGGAGGATGTGAGTTCAAATCTAGCCTCAGATATTTAATATGTGACCCTGGGCAAGTCACTTAACCAAAATTGCCTCCAAAAAAAAAAGATGATGAAATTTTGGGCATCTAGGTGGCGCAGTGAATAGAGCACTGGCCCTGGAGTCAGGAGAATACTGAGTTCAAATCCAGCCTCAGACACTTTGACACACTTACTAGCTGGGTGACATTGGGCAAGTCACTTAACCGCAATTGCCCTGCCTTCCCCCCTCAAATAAAACAGGTAACTTGGAAGAGCTGAGCCATAATTTAGCAGCATTACTTACTAGTTTAACCTTTGTATTTTAATTTTAACTAAATTTAAAAAAATCTGAACAATTGCCAAATAAAATAAGCATTTCCATGGACAGAAAAAGAAACTGACATACATGAAACCAAAGATCTCTATGTATAGTTTGTTTTTACCTTTAAGCATATAACATATTCAACATGTAACTTTCAAAACTGTCCTGCTTCTCTGTGATTCCTTCTGATGAAATTTATATTTGAAGAAGAGATGCAAATGGAGTTCAGATTTTAGGTTAAAGAATCTAGGGCCAGAGCCAAGATGGCAGCTGGAAAGCAGGGACTTGCCTAGGGCTCTCCCCAAGGACCCTCCAAACACCAATAAAAAATGGCTCTGAACAAATTCTAGAACTGCAGAACCCACAGAATAGCAGAGGGAAGCAGGGCTCCAGCCCACGACAGCCTGGATGGTCTCTGAGTAAGGTCTATCCCACAGAGCTGGGAGCAGAGTGGAGCAGAGACCAGCATGGTCTATGTCCAGACCAACCAGACCCGAAAATGGGTGGAACAGGCACTAGCACCCTGAATCAGTGTGCTGTGGCAGTTACCAGACTCCTCAACCCACAGACACCAAAGAAAACAGAGAATGTTAGTGGGAAAAGCTGCTGGCACAGAGTGAAGGAGTTCTATGTTTGGCCACCACCCTGGGGGCAGAACAAGAAGTGCATATACAGAACTACAGCAGAAGTTGCTTCTGGCCCCAGGCCCACTTGATGGGAGGAATTAAGTGGTGGATCAGAGCAGGAGTGCAGAGCCTGCTTACATTTGAGTCCAGTACAGGTTGGCGGTTCTTGCGGGAGGAGGAGCGCTGCTGTGGCAGAGTTTGCTGTGTAGATATACCTCTGAAAACAACAGCACATCCCCTCAAGCTTGGGACAAAGTACTCTATACTCTACAAGCAGTCGTACCCCAACAAAAAACTCAAGGGTCAAGTAGTTGGCTGGGAACATGGCAAGGCAGCAAAAACGTGCCCAGATTCAGACTCAGACATTGGAATCTTTCTTTGGTGACAAAGAAGACCAAAATATACAGCCAGAAGTCATCGAAGTCAAAGAGCCTACATCAAAAGCCACCAAGAAAACCATGAACTGGTCTCAGCCCATGGAAGAGCTCAAAAAAGGATTTGGAAAAGCAAGTTAGAAGAGTAGAGGAAAATTGGGAAGAGAAATGAGAAGGATGGGAGAAAACCATGAAAAACAAGTCAATGACTTGCTAAAGGAGACCCAAAAAAATACCGAAGAAAATAACACCTTAAAAATAGACAAACTCAAATGGCAAAGGAGCTCCAAAAAGCCAATGAGGAGAAGAATACCTTGAAAGGCAGAATTAGCCAAATGGAAAAGGAGGTCCAAAAGACCACTGAAGAAAATACTATCTTAAAAATGAGATTGGAGCAAGTGGAAGCTAGTGACTTGATGAGAAATCAAGATATTATAAAACAGAACCAAATGAATGAAAAAATGGAAGACAATGTGAAATATCTCATTGGAAAAATGACTGACCTGGAAAATAGATCCAGGAGAGATAATTTAAAAATTATTGGACTACCTCAAAGCCATGATCAAAAAAAGAGCCTAGATATCATCTTTCAAAAAATTATCATGAGAACTGCCCTGATATTCTAGAGCCAGAGGGAAAAACAGAAATTGAAAGAATCCACAGATCACCTCCTGAAAAAGATCCCAAAAAGAAAACTCCTAGGAATATTGTCACCAAATTCCAGAGCTCCCAGATCAAGGAGAAAATTTTGCAAGCAGCGAGAAAGAAACAATTTGAGTATTGTGGAAACACAATCAAAATAATACAAGATCTAGCAGCTTCTACATTAAGGGATGGAAGGACTGGGAATATGATATTCGAGAGGTCAGTGGAGCTAGGATTAAAACCAAGAATCACCTGCCCAGCAAAACTGAGTATCATGCTCCAAGGCAAAATATGGATTTTCAATAAAATAGAGGACCTTCAAGTTTTCTCAGTGAAAAGACCAGAGCTGAATAGAAAATTTGACTTTCAAACACAAGAATCAAGAGAAGCATGAAAAGGTAAACCAGAAAGAGAAATCACAAGGGACCTACTGAAGTTGAACTGTTTTGTTTACATCCCTACATTGAAAAATGATGTGTATAATTCATGAAACCTCAGTATTAGGGTAGATATATATATATATATATATATATATATATATATATATATATATATATATATATTTAGACAGAGGGCACAGGGTGAGTTGAATATAAAGTGATGACATCTAAAAAAATAAAATCAAATTAAGGGATGAGAGGAACATATTGAGAGAGGGAGAAAGGGAAAAATAGAATGGCATAAATTATCTTGCATAAAAGTGGCAAGAAAAAGCAGTTCTCTTGGAAGGGAAGAGGGGGCAGGTGAGGGTGAATCTTGCTCTCATTGGATTTGACCTGAGGAGGGAATAACTTACACACTCAATTGGTTATCTTACCCCACAGGAAAGAAGGAGGAAGGAGATAAAAAGTGGGGGATGATAGAAGGGAGGGCAGAAAGGGGGAGGAGGTAAGAAAAAGCAAACACTTTTGAAAAGGGACAGGGTCAAGGGAGAAAATTGGATAACGGGGGATAGAATAGAAAGGAGCAAAATATAGTTAGTGTTTCACAACATGAGTATTGTGGAAGGGTTTTGCATAATGATACACATGTGGCCTATGTGGAATTGCTTGTCTTCTTGGGGGCGGGGTTGGGGAAGAAAGAGGGGAGAGAATTTGGAACTCAAAGTTTTAAAAGCAGATGTTCAAAAAAAAAGCTCTTGCATGCTGCTAGGAAATAAAATATACAGGCAATGGGGCATAGAATTCTATCTTGCACTATAAGAAAGTAAGGGAAAAGGAGATGAGGGGGAGTGGGGTGACAGAAGGGGAGGTTGACTGGGGAATGGGAAAATCAGAATATATGTCATCTTGGAATGGGAGGGAGGGTAGAAATGGGGAGAAAATTTGTAATTCAAACTCTTGTGAAAATCAATGCTGAAAACTAAAAATAAATAAATAAATAATGAAAGTAAAAAAAAAAAATCTTAATTACTCTTTGCAGTATAAATATCTCAAGCCTACTGCCCCTAAGTGGAAATACAATTCAAATCAATTAAATTCTATCTTCAGTAGAGATGGGGAGAGTATGATCGAGGTAGTTCTGGGGGTGTTATTTTTGAGGAAAAACCATTGAAATCTGTTCAAACAAGGTAGCCAAAGGTGGCATTTCATTGGCCTAAAATAAAGATTAAAACCCTTTGAGTTATGGTTCGGATACCTTTTTTAAGGACAATAGTAGAGAGAAGAGCTATATTTATTATGTGTGATCCCATCAACAGAGCTAGGAGCACGGCTAAAACTTTGAGGAAAAAACAGGTTGGGCTTGATGTGACAATACACTCATGTGTATACACACATACATATACATGTATATGTAAAATCATTCTATACATACTTCAATTTATCAGTTCTTTCTCTGGATGCAAATATCTTCCTTCATGTCTTTTGTAGTGAATTTTATCACAGTCAAAATGATTGTCAATCAAAGTTGTTTTTAAAACAATATTGCTGTTATTGTATACAAAATTCTCTTGTTTCTGCTCATTTCGCTCCTCGTAATTTCATACAACTCTATTCATGGTTTTCTAAAATTAACAAATACATCATTTATTATAGTACAGTAGTATTCCAACACAATTGTATAACACTACTTATTCAGCCATTCAACCAAATTTCCACTTCTTTGTCACCACAAAGAGAGCTGCTATAAATATTTTAGAACACATAGGTTCTTCCCCTTTTCCCATACTCATCTTTGGAAATAGATATAGTAGTGGTATTGGCAGGTCAAAGGGTATAAACAGTTTAATAACACTTTGGGCATAATTCCACATTGCTCTCCAAAATGGTTGGATCAGTTCACAGTTTCACCAACAGTGAATTAATGTCCCAATTTTTCCACATCCCCTCCAACATTCGTCACTTCCCCCTTCAATCATTTTAGCCAACTTTACAGATATAAAGTATCTCAAGGTTGCTTTGGTTTGCATTTCTGTAATCAATAATGTTTTAGAGCACTTTTCATATGATAACAAATTGTTTTGATTTCTTCTTTGGAAAACTGCCTGTTCATATCCTTTTGAGATGATATGTATAAAAAGCACTTATTACAGTGCCTGGATCGTGGTAGGTGCTGTATAAATACTGATTCCCTTCCCTTGCCCCACCCACTCCCTAATTGCCAGGCACTATGCTAGGATCTTGGGATAAAAAGGCAAAAGTAAGCTGGCCCATGCCTTCAAGGGGGCTTACATTCAAAAGAGGGGATGTAGCATGTATGTTATGTGTATATGTAGGCATATATGTATATATACATACCTATACATACAGAACAGATCCAGGGTAAACATGGCAGGTGGGGGCTAGCAACTGGAAGACCAGACAAAGCCTCATGAAAAGGTTGATGCTTGGCCTAACTCTTGAAGGAAATGAAGGATCCAAAGAGGTGGCAGCAAAGAGGACCTATAATGCAAGCATGGGGAAAATCTAGTACAAAATCATGGAGAGCGGAAATAGTACAGGGTGTTCCTAAAGTCTGGACACATAGGCAAAAAATGTGTATTTTCAAGATATGAATGAATTTTTCAACAACGTTTTATTTAATTGGAATATTAACAAATAACATCTTCAATATGATTTCCATCATTTGTGATGCAAAGGTTGGTGCACTTTGCAAGATTCTCATGAATTTGATGCAATAACTCTACATTGCCATCAATTTTCCTATGTGTCCAGACTTTAGGGACACCCTGTATATCATTTGTGAAGAACAGCAAGATTCCATTTTGCTGTATGGCATAGTGGTTAGGAATGACATATAATAAGGTTAAAAGATAGGATGGGACCAGGTAATCAAGAGTTTTAAATTGCAGAGTTTATATTTGATCCTAAAGAGCATAGGGAGCCAATATAGTTTATTGAGTAAAGGCACGAAATGGTCAGAACCGAGGTTTGGGAAAACTATTTTGGCAGTTCTGTGGAAGTGGGATTGCAGTCTGGGGAAATATGAGGCAAAGAGACCAAATAGAAGACAATAATTCAGCATCTCCCTTGGAGTATGAACTTAGAAGAACCTCTTTTCTATCCTGTGTCCCTGGGCCCCTGATTTTACCAGGATAACATAAAAGAAATGTATGACAATTGGGGCTCTTTATCCTTGAGAGAAATCCAAATTTATATTTTCCTAAACAAGCCCAGTCATCTATAATTTCATTTTAAGAAGGACACATTGAAGAGACTTTTGTTAAGTCAAAAAGACCATTGAGAGAGCTGCCTATGTGGCACAAGCAATGTTCTCAAGATTTGGCAATGACCTCTTTAGTTGTTCTTTTGAAATTTACAATTCAGGTAAAGATTGTTCAGACTTCAAGGCTAAGTTTATTTCCTTTAGTGAAAGAACCTCTATTGTTACTCTTGCTGTCTGCTTGTAAGAGAAAAGAATACTTAACATGTAAAATCATCGAGGGAACTGAATAACAACTTCTGTAGTCTGTGATGACAATAAAAAGGATCTCAAAAATAATGTGCAAGAGATAACTTTCTATCCAGAAAGTTTGAGAATCAAGAGCTTGTTTTTACCAGACCAGCTGGGTCCTAGTGCTTAAGCAAATCTGTATTGTAAATCATGTTCTTGGGAACATTTTTTTTAAATTCCTTTAGTACCCATAAGTTTCCCTCAGTCACTCCTTGTTCCATCTGCTGCACTCAGTCTTAATGCTTTTTATAATGTGAAAGAGTTAAACATGAAGGTTCTCCATTTAATCAGAGGGCATTAAGGAGGTGTTCTGCATTGCAGAAGGAAAATGGCCACGATTGAGCCTTTGGCATGGAGTGAGTTTGAGTCCCATCTCAAAATCTTACCCTACCAGAAGAAGGGGCCAAGCTAACCTTTTCCTCCATGCCTTGGCTTCCCCTCCTGACACTACTCCAGCTGACACAATCTATATTCTAGCCAAATTGACCTACTTTTATATATCGATATAGATATATGTATGTATGTATGTATGTATATATATATATATGTGTGTGTGTGTATGTGTGTATATGTACATATGTATACATACATATGTGTATTTATAGGTATAGATGTATCTATGTAGATGTACTCACATATATACATATTTAGTGAATGAATGAAAAAAATTACCTTTCAAAGTCATGAGATAATCCTCCATTCTGCTTTGCTTGCTTATAAAAAATTTTGGTAGGCAAATGATTTGTTTGTTTTGTTTTGTTTGTTTGTTTTACTTTTCTTGTACCTTAATAGAGCAATATTCTAGAAGTGTCATACTAAGATGACTTACCTAATGAAAAGGAAAAGCTGTGATTTTCAGTGACTTTTTCTTTCTTTGGTTTTTTTCTTTCCTGTGTTTTTGCTTTAAAAGTTAATTAAACCTATAAAGATCCTCATGTTGTCCAGTTAATATGCCCATGTGGCCTAAGCCTCCTTCATTAAACTAAAAGTTCCTCGAGAATAGGGAGAGTTTTTATTTGATTTGGTTTGTTTTTGCCTCTTTTTGTATCCCCAGAGCTTAGTACAGTGCCTTGTACTTAATAAATACTATTTGACCAATTAACCACATAGTATAGCCCTATATTTTTGCAAATTTACCCAAATGAAGGCAGAAATGGCTACATTCACTCACTTTCTTATTGATAATGTCTAACAGGGAGCAGCTGGTAAACTGGAGGGTCATGCTTTTTTCTTAGGATGCATGACCTTATTTGCTTACACAAAGTGTTTTATAACAAATTCTGTCTGGTACCCAAATAATTAACCTCCTTGGGTTGGGCCCATGTCCCCTGTTTGCCTTACACTGAATTCCATTTTATGATGAATAGTATAGCACAATTTCATGCTATTTATAAGAATAAGAAAAATGAGTAAATCAAATTTCAACTTTCTTCTTGATCCCAGGATGAAAATAATGAGATGGCTTTGACATTGCCTCCATGTTCCTCTCCTTCCCTGTTCTCATATGTAGACTTTAGGGTATAGAATACAGGAGATAATGTGTCTTCTCCCCATCAACCCTGAACAACTGAAAAAAATAGGCAATTGCCAAGAAAAAAAAATGATACAAGTTATCCTTTACTTTGCCCCTGTGCTGTTTGGCAGGTCACTTTCACAGAAGACAGACACATGAAAAAGGAATGCAGTGCTCAGAATCTGCGCAAAAGAAAGTGGCTTGTATCAGGAACTCAATCCTGAGTGAGACAGGGGAAGAAGAATCAGATTGTCCTTGCTACAATCATAGCTACTTTATTGTCCTGAGACAGATAGTAAAAAGAAGAGATAAGTTTGAAGAAAAGTATGTTTATCCATGCCACTCTGGAAGAATTTGTCATCCAGATGAAAGCTATAACCCTTGTATTGTAGAGAAGGTCACTACCATCTGAAGTTATAGTCACTAAGCTTGCTGTGCAAGTCAAATTGATCTGAGGCTTGGTTATGGTTTGTGCTATTCATCTTAAAAGCATATTCCCAGAGTGAATGGTTTGATCCTGAAATGTATCAGCTGAGCTCCTTTTCCTCCTAGTCAAGTAAAAAGTGTCTATTAAACACCAACTGTGTGCTAGGTACTGTGTTAAATACTGGGGATAGGCAAAAACAATCCCTGGTCTCAAGGAGCTTCCAGTCTAATGGGGGGGGTGGATGCCAATGACTATGTGCAAATTACATATATATATGCATATGTACGTATAATGGGAGGTAATCTCAGTTCTGAGCCAACTGGCATCACAGTGGATAAAGCACTGGACTTGGAAACACGAAGACTCATCTTCCTGAGTTCAGATCTTGCCTCAGATACTTGTAATCTGTGTCACCCTGGGCAAGTCACTTAACCCTCTTTGCCTCAGTTTCCTAATCTGTAAAATGAGCTGGAGAAGGAAATGGCAAACACTCCAGTCTCTTTGCCAAGAAAACCCCAAGATGAGAGCACAAAGGGTCAGACACAAGTGCACTACACATCAAAAATCTCAGATCTACTATCACCATCACCACCCTAGAAATAGCCCATGTATATTGTTTTCTGGGATTCCAAAACCATAGCAGGCTGACTTTGAGGGCATTATATTCAAATTCTAGTTCTCTGTGATGGTGGGCAAGTCTCTTGAGCTCTGTGAGTCTCACTTTCTCAGTGAACAGAAACCTGATGGTAGACTAATACTGTAGCGGACACAAAGTTGTATTCAACTTCAATTCCTAGCCCTATTTTAGTCTGCAGCCACAACCAGAATGCCAAGCTGGGAACCAGCTTCATTCCAGGTCCTATGACAAGGGTGCTATAACCCTAGAAACACAGAAAAGTGGAAAGAAAAAGTCTAATTTCTCCAATTTCCTGATATTCCCCTGGTTTTTGTGGTTTTCTGCACAACCAATGGCTGTGATTGCTTAAAAGGAGGACTGGATGAGGAGGGAAATGCCCTGGGTTTTGGATCTGACTCCATAGTGGATGAATTGTGTTATCCTGGGTTGGTCATTTGGCTTCTCATAGATGCAGCTTCTTCATTTTCAAAATGAGCACCAAGTTAGGTAAAATCTATGAAAAGACTTTGAAAACAGTCCCACACTGGCATAAATTGTTTTAACAACTGACCTAGAGGCCATTATCTTAATCGTCTGGGACTTCAGCAATTTATTTCTCCAATATGGACTATATTTTTGTTGTTTCTTTGCTTTAAGGGATGAAAATAATAGCAATGATGATAATTCTCTTTTGTATAATCAATCAAAAAGCATTTATAAAGTGTCTACTATCTGCTAAGCATTGTATTAAGAATGTGCTTAGAATATTCATTCCAGTGAGCATTTTTTTTTGGTTTTATTTATTGCATTTGTATCCTGCATGCCTACTACAGTGCTTGGAATGTAGAAGGTTTTTAATAAATGCTTGTCAATTGCTTAGTTTACTGTTTTGCATTTTCTAAAGTGCAGTACCTATAGACTCTCTTTTGCTTCTCAAAGCACCTCTGTGAGGTAGGTAGGAAAATTGTCATTACCTCCATTTTTCTAGATGATAAAGCTGAAGTTCAGAGGGATTTGCTCAAAAGAGCTGATCAATAGCAAAGCCAGTAATCAAACCCAGATCTTCTGACAAAATGCAGTGCTCTCTTTGCTGAAATCAACTGTCTCAAAATAACAGGAGGCAATTTTGGCACTGCTTTTTTCCTCCATTTACCAGGTGCCTTTTTCATAATAGTCCTATGAGAGAGGTGATGCAAGCTTTATTTATACACATTAGATATAAATGAAGACTCATGGGAAATGAAGTGACTGATCCAAGATCTCACTAGCAGTTAGTCTGGAACCAAGACTTGAATCCAGGTGTTAAAACTGTCATTTCTGGGCAATAAAACCCTCATTAATAACCCACATTCATGAATTAGAAAAGAAAGCCATTTCAACACAGTATAATAGACATTTCTTTGTACAAGCAAAATTCCAAAAGAAATGTATATTTCATTAGGTATAAGTATTTTATATCCGATTATTTCTTTTTTTTAATGCTACAAAATCACTGACTCTGACCCTCCATCCAAAAGTTGCATCATTTCAAATGGCACAGTGGATATTTTGAAATGTTTGGGAGATTTTAAGTGGCTTTGAAAATGTCATCTGGCATTGGAGGGCTATAGAACTGCCATGATATGATATGTGAAATAGAACAAAAGGCTTTAAAAGCATCATATCTCATAGTATCCACAAGGCCTTTATAAAAATAAGAGACAACTTAACTCCATGGATCCCCAGCCCATTTCCAAGAAGCAAATCACATCTTTTATTTATCCCATTGACATCTAGTAAGGGCACGAGATAGGAATTACTTCTTGAAACACTCTGTCTTTCTGTATTTACTTGATTTGAGGGTAATTTAAAAGAGGATGCATATAATTAATTGCTTTGAGTAGTTCATTGCCTGTGATTGGTGCTCAGAATGAAGCAAGAAAAATATAGCAGCCTTGAGACCAAACCAGGAAGAAGATAGAGGAAATAAGGTTTTAATCTCCAATTTCTTTATGGCCCAAACGAAGATCCCTAGTGCTATTACACTTTAAGATGGATCAGTGAATTAGAGTGTCCTACCTGAAGTTAGGAAGATTGATCTTCCTGAGTTCAAATCTGGTCTCAGATACTTACTAGTTGTATGGCACCGGGCGAGTCACTTAATCCTGTTTGCCTCAGTTTCTTCGTCTATAAAATGAGCTGAAGAAGGAAATGACAAACCACTCCAATATCTTTGCCAGGAAAACCCCAAATGGAGTCATAGTCAGACATGACTGAATTAGAGAATTTTAATGAGCAATTACTTAACGATACCAAAAGTTAGAAACTATAATGAGACTTTTTTATCCTGTTCATTTGAAGCTGCTCTATACTATGACATATCTGTTATCTAGGTGTTCTGTGTGGCCTACTTTTGAGCTGTCATTCTCAATGTCCTTAAAACTTAAGAGTGTTAAGCATACTGGTTTGCCTCATGATTATCACACTTTCCTAATTCTTTATTTGACTCACTACGTAAGACCATGGCTTACAAAAGAAACTCTTGAACAGTAAACTTTGGCAAGAGACAACATGGCATAGTGGATACAGATATAGCTTTGGGGTCAGAAAGGCCATTCATTGTTCAAATCCAGGTCCAGACATATTGATGTAACCTTTGGTGACTATTAGACTCTTCCCTAATGAAAGAATTTTTAAATAATCCAAATTGGTAGTATTTCTGCTCTGAGACAGTGTACTTATTCTATGTCCCTATCCTCTTCTTGTCTTGTTATACCATTCTCTTAAAGAAAAGAGAAAAGGATATGAAAGGTGAAGTTATATTCTTTCCCTGGGTCCTATTCTGCAGAGAGAAGAATAACAATCTGGTGTATCAAAAGAGAAAAAAAAACAGATTCTTACCTGGAAACATAGAAAATTAAATGAAGTTTGGCCATTCTTCCTAAAGCTTTTTAGCATCCTTCTCTGAACTGTCAATGGCTTAGAGTTCTGAAGGTGACCACTTCTTGGACCAAATTCTCCACTATGGCTAAATCTTCTTGTGAGCCTGTACTCTTTCTTAAACATATTACCCAATGTTTCAGAACAAAAATAGTTTCCTATCCTCTTACTGCATCATGATTTTGATTTATTCAGTGTAACTGATCTTAGTTATACATTAGACATAGGGGATCTGATTGAATTATTTCACCCCAGGATATGAATCATTGATAACCTACCATAACTCTTCAGAAGATGGGGGAAAATTCATGATAGAAATTGGAGCTTCAAAATTTCTTAAGCCTATTTTCTTGCAATTGCAGCAAAATTGATGAGGTCAAATGAAAGGGGTAAAACGTTTGTCACCATTTCCTTCCCCATTCTCTATTTTTTATTTTGCATTTCAAATAATAATTTTCTTGGACTGGTACTTTACATTTGTTTGAGAGGCAAACTGGAGAGTGTCAATGAGGAAAACATTGCAGGGAGTATTATCCTGAAGGTTCTGACAGTCTATAATGAAATTTTTGTTGGCAAAATAGGGAGATGTAGACAGAATCATAGCCATTAGGAAGGTTCAGAACTGCTTAATTGACTGACCTGATGTGTGTTTATAAGACAAAGCTAAGAGCAATAACTAATACATTGGATATCAGAATTAAGATCGAAAAAGAGCTTGACACTTTAGAATGACGAGTCAATTACACTCATTGATCAATTAATAATAAAGCTGTAATATCCCAAAATGGTTTAAAAATAGAGTAGAGAATGAAGTGGTGGGTAGAAATCAATTAATGTGAAAAAGTGTTGGGAAATTAAGTAGACTAGACACTCAATATGAGTGAATAGTGTGATGTGGAAGCTAAAAGAGTTTCATGTCATCTAAGGTTATATTAAAAATCAAGAATTCTGAATGAGGGAGTTTCTGCTCCCATTGTATTCTATGCTGCTCTTAAATATTGTGTATTATATCCAATTCTGGATGCTATATTTGATCAATGACATTATAAAACTGTGTTATATACAGAATTATATGGGGAAAAGGGATCATAACATGCACATATATAATCATTTAAAGCATTTTTGAATGTTAAAACTGGAGAAAAGAAGACAAGTTCAATATGGTGATCATTGCCTTCAAGTAATTAAGATGTGGTATGGTAGAAAAGGACAATTTTGTGTAAGGACAGGGGAAAAAGAGGTTTTTTTTTTTTCTTTTTAGTCCTAGAGTATATAATTTGAAATATCAAAATTTAGTTCTACATAAAGAACAAAATCTAACAATTAGAGATATTCAAAAGGGCTGCTTGGTGCTTAGTAGGACAGAGAGTAAACTCACTATGATGTATTTGAAGAGAAGCTGAAATTTATCAGAAATGTTGTAGAGAGTATTCATGCTTTAAGTAGGATTGGATTAGTTGACCTCTGAAATTCATTCTAGTTTTTAAATTCTTAGAAGCAGAACAGATTTTCAGTAAAATTTAAATCAGGTCTTCACAATATGATCACATTTCTTTGTTTGAAGTTCATTCCCTAACATCTATATAAATGTACCCTTATTAGACTCAAGAATCATTAGTCCAACTCTGCTCACACTGAGAAGTCAGTTTTTCCAGAGAAAGATTATATTTCTGCCCTCAGGATTCTATGAGACTCCTAAGGGATCAGGGTGCCTTTTTTAATGAAACTGTCAAAAAATCCCCATTCTGGTATATTTTCCCCCAATATCAATTGCCAATTATAATTATTTCCTTTATATCACTGATTGACTCAATAATTACCACTTACATATCATTTAACCAATTAGCATCAACTAATTTTTACAAAATGGATATTTAGTGAGATGATATAGCAAGAAAAGAAGTTACAAACATACACCCCCAAAACAGGGACACATTCTCCTCTATACTGTCCTGGTCTCTGGGGATAGAAGCTTCGAACTTAAAGCATTTTCTACAAAACATTCACCCGGATGAGTATACTGCTAATTAAGGTATTGGCTATAGACTGTTGCTCCTTTTCTTGCAGGATCCAGCATCTTGGCTGCTGGGTCAATCCACTGCTGGACTGAGTCCCAGTAAGTCTTCAGGGCTATACTTATGGACTAGCCTCAGCTGCTCATAAACTCTAACATGGACTTCAGCTTTTGGGCCTCTGCTAGTTTTGCTGATATTTAGAAACTTACAGAGTTAAAGCTTAGCCTTTCCATCAAGGACTTGGGTGCGAGCATTAATGCTCTTCCTGCTTGAAGGCTTACAACAGTCATTGCAGGAAAGACAAGGGCCAGTTGTTAGGGCCTTTTGTAGTCAAATTCAATTCTAACTCATAAAGCAATTGAACAACCTTTTGTCACTATGTGGAAAGTATATGAGAAAGGACACAGAATGTCTTTACATACTCCAAAGTCTTGGTGTAGAATTGCCTCAAATTGAGAATGCTATGCATATTCACAAGGACTGGATTGTCATTCCTCAGTCCCCTGCTACATCAAAATGAACAAAAGCACAGATCAAAGTCCAATAAAAAATGATTTGTCAAACTGCCCATGCTTCTACTTTTCTCCATTCATGCAGACAACTGAGTAGAAGTTTTGCTTTTTAAATTGCCACATACCTACCTTTCCTACACTATTTCCCACTACAGATGTGCACAAACTTTCCCTCCAATTATTGTGGTCTATATCTTCTCTCCTAAAGACAGTTTGAATATTCTTAAACCTATGTGTTTGCTCAATCCATTCACTGTACTTAAAATGTGCACTCCATTGCTTTCTGCCTACAAAAGCCCTATCTATGTTTCAAAGCTCATTTCAAGATTTAAATTTTGGTATTTCCCTTATGGACCAAATTCCATGTTATGCACATAGTAGATAATTTCAGAAGAATGAACGAAATCACATAATTTCATGATTTTAATGCCAGAAATAGGGAGCAAATGATACCAGTAGCTACTTCTCTGGAGTCTACATTCAGCTTCATGAGAAAGGCCTACATATTTTACCTTTATATTAAGTGTATCTTTGAAGAATACATAAGAAGGAAAGAAAACTTTCATTGCAGCTATTATCTATTGCAGTTCACAGAATGATGGTCACACAATTGATTGAGAGATATAAATATGGTGAGATTCCACTATTTTTTAACTTTTAATTTTTTTAAAAAATTAATTCTGAGAAACAAAATATAGGTTTATAGCTCTGCTTTAACAAGGTGAGTCAAACATGCGTGTTTGATATAGAGGGATAGATTTTTAGCCCAAAAGACCTGAGCTTAAGACTTGCTTCTGACACATATAAAGTATGAGAAACCCAATTAAGCTCCTAGTTCATCCTGTCAAATATCTAATACTTTCAAGTAATAAATAAGTTACCAATCTCACAAATGGAGTTTTCATACTGCAAGTTCCTTACATTAAAGAAGTGAAATGTATATGTGATCTCACCCTGTGATTATTTTCTATATTTTATTTAAATGAACAGTCCAATGCATTACCAGGACAATCCCAAAACTACACAGGAAGGAGAGAACAGACTGGAGGCCATTTGGGAAATCTTTTTTTTTAATCTTTTTAAGACCTATCATTCTTCCTTTCAACCAAAATTCATCTTTTTCAGTCTGGATTATAATCATGGAACTCCAAAGACCTCAGAAGAACTGGAATTGAAAAAGACCCAAAGAGCAATGGAAAGACATTTAATGGATATTAGCAAGCTGCAGAAGGTGACTTACCAGTGATATGAGCCATAAAAGCATCAGTAATATGATATGGCTAGAAAATGGGCAGTTACGTGTCAAGTGCAAAGGATGACAGTCAGCTCAAAAAGAAGACCTCCTAACAAATTAGTATGATCCTCTAGGGGGAAATTTGGGGAAGAAATGGACAAGAGTCACACAGAATGAAAAAGCATGGATGGGTTGTTGTGTTTCTGATTATACCAATTGTGAGTTCCTTTCCTCATAAGCTATTTTCACTACTTTATACATATTTAAATTCATTCAGTTCACATTTGTGTATATATATATATATATATATATATATATATATATATGTATTAACATGAGTACTTATTATCTACCTTACTATCATATGATCACCTTTCAAGAAGGGAAGGTTTCATTCTTGTCCCCATATCCCAAATGCTTTGTATTTCAAGCAAATAGTATAGTATGGTACTTAATAAATATTAATTGAGTGGTTGTTTGATTGTACCAGTGAAGGGAATGCCCACAGTAAGGTAATCCACTGAATTATATAATGTAGTGAATAAATATCAATTAAAAATGTACAAAATGGATGTACTGGGTTAGAATAGAAAAGATGGCATGAGGATTGCAAGTTTCATGTGTGGGAGCTGGGAAACACAGCCTCTATTAAAGTGTGGACTTTACTATTAATCTAGGGAGGAAAAAAAGCATTTATCTTATTCTCCTCCCCCAAAAGGACACTCCACCTCTCCTCTGGGTATTTTATCTGGCTTTTTCCCATGTCTGGAATCTTCTCCCTTTTCTGTTCCAAGTAAAATCCCACCTTCTACAGAAAACCTTCCTCTCTTAATTCTAGTGCCTTCCCTCTTTTAGTTCTTTCCTGTTTGTCCCTTATATAGCTTACTTTATACACACACACACAAACACACACACACACACATGTATATTTGTTTGAACATAGTCTCTCTCATTAGATTGTAACCTCCTTGGTGGCAGGGACTTTTAAATTTTGCTTTGTATTCCTAATGCTTCATTCAGTGCCTCATATATAGTAGATATTTAACAATTGTTTATTGATTGATTATCACACAGAACCAACATTTAGGGCTTTTGAAGATTTCATACTCTCTTTCATTTTTCCCCAAATTTCTCCTCCTCAGAGAATTTTTTCCAACACACTTTCAAACTGTTAAGACACTTTAAAAAAAGGCACAGTAGCCATATAAATAATCACAAGCTTTTAATTTCAACTTAGGTCCAGAAAAGATATTCTGATCATAATACCATCCATGAAAATATAGAACTAGAAGGAACTTTAATGGCTGTGTAGTTCAACTCCTTCATTTTACAAATAAGGAAAATGAGACCCAAGGGCTATAAGTGATAATCTCCATCATATAGGTAGTAATTGGAAGAGGCAGGACTTGAACTGAGCTCTTCTGAATTCCAAACCTAACAACATCTTTTTATCCATACCATACTTTAATCTCATTAATGTGTGCATTTAAATGAGATGGTGTTAGAAGTTTTGCAAATGTCCACCTGCTGCATAAATAATAATAATGATTGATTTTAATAGTCTACACATTGTGCTAGGAATCTTTACGTTCATTTCTTTTTTTCTTTTTTGAGGCAACCATTTTTAAGTCACTTGCCCAGGGTGATACAGATAGTAAATGTTTGATCATGAATTTGAACTCATGTCCTCCTGAGTATAGGGCCAGCGCATTATCCCTTGTACCACATAGCTATCCCTTTCCCTTCATTTCTTGATGTTAAATGGATATCAATAGCAGCTTACCACTGCCTATTGGTTGCTCAAACTACAGGATCAATGCTCCCTCTTTCAGGTGATACATAGATAGATGATAGATACATAAATACACACATACATACATACACATATGTATGTATGCATGTGTACATATATTTACATATGTTCATGATAACATCCTTTGTCTGTTTGTCCCACACAATCTCTCACTGGTAAAATCCTGTAAACTACTCAAATCCAATCACGTGCCTCTCCATTGTCCTTTGAGTAAACTCCCTTATTTTAAATATGCTTACATCATTCTACACAGATGTAAGGAGCAAGTTGCTATGTTAAAGAGAAAAAAAAAAACTCCTCAAAGCATCCCTCTGGGAACACATGGAAACTCTAGAATGCAATGGAGAAAAGACATAATGACCCCAATGTAATGTAATTTTTTTTCTATCTTTGCTTCTTGTCTTATGTAGGACAAAGAGGCAGAAGGAAAGTAACTAAGTAAAATTCAGTCATACAGCACAAGGCTTTTGGTTCCAAATTTGTTTCCCCAGCCTGAATGATGGAGAGAGAGCAAAACATCTGTGGTGTGCATGGTTATAATGTGACCATGTGAAATAACTATGACAAAGAGATTACCTTTTATTCTCCCATTAGATGTTTGCCATTACCACATGAGAGAAAAAAGTGTTATGAGTGAAAATAGCATAGCTCTGGCAACTCACAAATAGAAACATGATAGAACCAGCATTGTGAGGCCAATCTCTGCCCTGAGACTGAGGTTTATATTTAGAAAAGTGCCAAGGGAGAAATAATTTTCTTTCTCATTTGGCCTAAGAAAAGAAAAGTTACAAACTCCACTGTGTATACATCTGCCATATTAAGTTAGATCATGTACCATCAATTCACATCCAACTGGTGTCTAATCCAGTTTTATCCTAAGCTTCCTAATACATTTTTGACAATCATTAAGATGACAGCCCTCTCATTCTCAGGGGGGGAAAGACAAACTTAGGTTGTATCATCAACTTAAAGAATAACCTGACATCAACTGCCCTTTTCTGTTTTAAGAAATATATTGTGTTTCCTCCATACCAGGATTCACTGAGCACCCATTAGTCTGAAATGTGTATTATTCAGGTTTTGTCCAGGGTTCTTACAGAAAAAAAGATACCACTAATGAGAGTATCCTTTCCCCTGTCCCCCCAGGATAGAGGTACATTCACCTTATTGACTGGATCTAAAGCATTGGGATCTGGGAGACAGTTCAATTTGCTCAGTCCATTAGAAAAGAGAATCCGTCACAGGTCTTTGGCCAAATGGTGAAGTAGAAGTATGTTTTTGACACCTGTCACCTCTCTTTATTGAACCACTTGTTGTACCTTTTCAATACTCATAGGCCCTAAAGTGTGACTGCCACAAAAGAAAAGCATTAACCAATACATTCACAAAAAGTTCTAATGACTTGGTTTTTATTCCATCTTAAGGTATGTTTGTGGCTCATTAACATTGTGGAGGGACAGAGAGCCAACTTTAGAGTCCATAAGAACTGGATGAACTGGATTCTAGTCCTCTGACAAGTACTGACTATAGGACCTCTCAGTGCTCTGGGGAACTCTTAAGACCTTAAGTTACAGAGCAGGTATTGAACTGCACTGGTAAAGAGACTTTCCTTTTCTTAGAGTTGCCTATACAATTGAAATCATAGGCCTTGTCGAAAAGCATAAAAAGATTTTCACATTGACAGAAAGTTGCTGGGACATGGGATAAAACTTAAACTTTGGGTTAAGTATATTTTGAAAGTGATTTGGTAATGTTGGAATTTGAGGTACGTTGACACCTAAGCAGAAAATATACATTTGGATTCAGGCCTGCCCATAGTTTTGATAGACTACATTCCCTATCAGAATGATTAAACTACTCACTGTGAAAATAGCCTATCCTTCAATGGAATTCTGAAGTTTTCCCAGAAATATGAGCTAAGTTATTGACAAGATAAATTTGCCCTTAGTGTAGACTGGCTAAGGAAGTAATACACACCAGCTCTATGTTCTTTTTAAACTCTTGCTATGCACTCTATTTTAGTTCCTTGCTCTGTGGAATTACTTCCTAACCCTTTGATATTTTTTCTGCTTTCATGATGACCTATAAAATGAATTTTCCTTTTACTACTCATCGGCTTATTCTTCATGGGTCACTTTACCCTTGATCCACTAAGAAGGACCTGAGAAAAACCTATATTTCCTCTTAAATGGTTAACTGTCCTAGGTCTGTATCCAAAAGAGATCAAATAAAGGGGAAATGTGATGTATTTGTACAAAATTATTTATACCAACTCTTTTTGTGGGTGGCAAAGAATTGGAAATTGAGAGGATTCAAATTAATTGGGGAACAAGTAGTGATATATGATTGTGATGGAATACTATTGTGCTATAAGAAATGACAAACAGATAGCACGTACCTAAAACCATCAACAAGCATTATATGTAATGGGGATAAGCTAGAAGCATTTCCAATAAGATCAGAGGTGAAACAAGGATGTCCATCCATTATCACCAGTTACTCAATATGGTACTAGAAATGTTAGCTTTAGCAAGAATAGAAGAAAAAGAAATTGGAATTAGAATAGGCAAAGAAAAAAAGTAAGCTATTACTCTTTGCAGATGATAGGATGATATGTTTAGAGAATCCTAGAAAATCAAGTAAAAAATTACTTGAAATAATAGACAACTTGAGCAAAGTTGCAGGATATAAAATTAACCCATATAAATAATTGGCATTTCTATATATTACTAACAAAGCCCAACAGAAAGAGATATAAAGAGAAATTCCATTTAAAGTTACTGTAGACATTATAAAATATTTGAGAGTCTATCTGCCAAAACAAACCCAAGAATTATATGAACACAATTACAAAACACTTTTCAAACAAAAAAGTCAGATCTAAATAACCGGAAAAACCATCAGTTGCTCATGGGTAGGCCAAGATAATATGATAAAAATGACAATTCTACCTAAATTAATTTACTTATTCAGTGCCACACCAATCAAACTACTACATGTTTATAGAGCTAGAAAAAATAATAACAGAATTCACCTGGAAGAACAGAAGGTCCAGAATTTCAAGGGAATTAATGAAAAGAAATGCTAGGGCAAGTGGCCTAGCCTTACCAGATCTTAAATTATATTACAAAGTGGCAATCATCAAAACTACTTGGTACAGGCTAAGAAATAGAGTGGTGGACCAGTAGAATAGGTTAGGTACATAAGACACAGTAATCAATGACTATTTTAATCTAGTATTTGATAAGCCCAAAGACTCCGGCTTATGGGATAAGAATTCACTATTTGGCAAAAACTGCTGGGAAAATTGGAAAATAGTATGGCACAAACTAGGCACAGACCAACATCTTACACTGTATACCAAAGTCCAAATGGGTACACAATTTAGATATAAAGGCTGATACTATAAGCAAATTAGGAGAGCAAGGAATAGTTCACCTGTCAGATTTATGGAGAATGGAGGAATTTATGACCAAATAAGAATAGAAAACATTATGAAATGCAAAATGGATAATTTTGATTATGTTAAATTGAAAAGTTAATTAAAAATTAACTTAGTTAAAAAGCCAATGCAACAAAGATTAGGAGGGAAGAAGAAAATTGGGAAAGAATTTTTACAACCAGTGTCGCTGATAAAGGTCTCATTTCTAAAATATATAATGAACTGATTTATATAGAATACCAGTCATTCCTCAAATGAGAAATGGTCAAAGGACATGAACAGGCAGTTTTCACATGAAGAAATGAAAGCTATGTATAGTCTTATGAAAAAATGCTCTAAATCACTATTGATTAGAGAAATGCAAATAAAAACAACTCTTAGGTACCACATCATAACTATCAGATTGGCTAACATGACAAAACAGAAAAATTATAAATGCTGGAGAAGATGTTGGAAAATTGGAACAATAATGAATTGTTGGTGGAGTTGTGAACTGATCCAACCATTCTGAAGAGCAATTTGGAACTATACCCAATGGACTATAAAAATGTGCACACCCTTTGACCCTACAATACCACTTCTAGGGCTATGATTTCCAAAGAGATTATAAAAATGGGGAAAGCACCCACATGTACAAAAATATAATTTATGGCAGCTTTTTTTTTTGTAGTGGCCAAGAACTATAAATTGAGGAGATTCCCATCAATTAGGGAATGGTGGAACAAGTTGTGGTATATGAATATAACAGAATATTATTGTCCTATAAGAAATGATGAGCAGACTTCAAAAAAACCTGGAAAGACATATATGAGCTGATGCTGAGTGAGGGGAGCAAAACCACAAGAACATTGTACTTAGTTACAGCCACATTTTGTGATGACTAAGTTTGATAGAATTAGCTCTTCTCAGCAAGGCATGGTTCTAAGACAAGTCCAAAAGGGTCATGATGGAAAATGGTATCCGCATTCAGAGAAAGAATTACAGAGTCTGAATGTAGATTGAAGCATACTATTTACTCTCTCTTTCTCTTTTGTTTTGTTTTGTTTGTATCTTGTTTCTCGTGATTCATTCTATTGGTTATTCTTCTTTACAAGATGACTAATGTGAAAATACATGTAATATGAATGTATATGTAGAGCCTATTTCACATTGCACACCATCTGGGAGAAGGGTGAGGAGAAGGAGAGGGAGAAAATTTAAAACTCAGAAGCTTGTGGAGCTGAATGTTGTAAACTAAAATAAATAAATAACTTTTAAATTAAAAAAAATGACAAAAAAGATGTTTTCAGAAAATCCTGGGAAGACATATGAATTGATGCAAAGTGAAATGAGCAGAACCAGGAGAAAATTGTACACAGTAATAGCAATATCATAAGGATAACCAACTGTGAAACACTTAGCAACTGTCATCAAGACAACGATCCAAGAAAATTCCAAAGTACTTATGATGAAAAATGCTAGATAACTCCAAAGGAAGAACTGTTATACTATGAATGCAGATTTAAGCATACTTTTTATTTTTTTTTTTATTTTCATTGTTTTATTTTTTGGTGTTTTCTTCTGTGACATGATTAATAGGAAAATATGTTTCACATGTCCTCATATGCACTAATCAAAATCCAACTACTTGCCTTCTCAAGAAAGGAAGAGGGCCTGGAGAGAGAGAATTTGGAACTCAAAATTTTCAAAAAATGATTCTTAAAGGGGAAGCTAGATGGAGCCGTGAATAAACCACTAGCCCTCAAGTCAGGAGGACCTGAGTTCAAATCCAGCCCCAGACACTTGACACTTACTAGCTATATGATCTCAGGCAAGTCACTTAACTCTGATTCCCTCACCTCCCCCTCCAAAAAAGATTGTTAAAAATATTTACATGTAATTGGGAAATATCTAATTAAATAATAATATTAAAAATACCATCTCTATATCAGATTTTATGCTATATGCAAAATCTACCATCATAAAAATAAATAAAACAGCCCTTGCTATACCTTAAATTCTAGATGGCAAGGGAATAACATGCACCTAACAAGCAAATACCACACATGTACAAATAAAAGTTTTTCTTCCTTTTTTGAAAGGAAAAAAATAACATTTGGGGTTTTAAAAATGCCTTATATAGAAGTGGTTCTTGAGATGAACATTGAAATAAGTCAGAGACTCCAAAAGGCAAATGAGAGGAGAGAAACATTTCAAAGCAGGGATAATAACCTTTCCAGAAGTACAAAGGTAGGAGACAGAAAGTCCTGTAGCATAGGCCATTATGAATGGAATATAGAATGAATGAGAAAGAGTATTGTGAAATCAGTCTAGAAAGATAGGTTGGAACCAGATTACTGCAGTCTTTAAATGTCAAGTAGAAGAGCTTACATTTTATTCTATAAGCAATAAGACACTACTGATGCTTCTTAAGCAAAGGAGTGACATGGTCAGACCTGTATTTTAGGGATATATCTCTGGCAGCAGGGTGATGGGTGGATGAGATGGAGGAGAGACAGATCAACTGGAAAGATTATGGTAGTGCAAGTGAAATGTGATGAAGGCCTGAATAAGGTGGTGGGCATGTTAGTAAAGAAAAGAGGAAGGGTATGAGAGGTGTTTTAGAGGCAGAAATGTCAAGGTTTGGCAAATGATTGGACCTAGTGGGATTGGGGAAGGTAAAGAGTGAAAGGATGACTATCACATTTTAACCTAAGTGACTTAGTGACAGAAATAGTGAAATTAGGAAGACAAGTACGTTTTAGGAAAAGATAATGACTCTTTTTTTTTTTAGCAGTTTGAGCTTGAGAAGTCTATAAGATATCCATATGAAGATGTCCACCAAGTAAGTTGTGATATAGAAAGACTAAGAAGGAGTGGTGTACTGAGGAGGAAACGATAGGAAGTGAATTCCATGTTAATGATTATAACTGATATTTGCATAGCCCTATAAAGTTTGTGAGGGTCTGAAAAATATTATTTAATTCAAGCCTCGCAAAAACATTATGGAAGAGGTACTACAGACATTATTATCCTCATTTTACAAATTATAATTCACTAAAAGTCCTTTCACAAAAAGCTCTTTTGGTTTGTTTGTGTTGTGTAACACTCTGGAGCCTTACTCCAACAATGATGTTATTGGGACAAAGGGAAGAATTTTTTTTGTAACTTTCATCCTGAACTACGAAATAACTTTGCAAAAGGATTTACTAATACTTAAGTTTTAATTATACCAACAGTGAATGAGCATACCTGTTTCTTTATAACCTTGATGGTGGTGATTTCATTGCTTTTATTTATTTTGTAAACTCACTGATGAGATGACAACTAAGTATTCTTTAGACTGTATCAATCAAATAAGGGGCAGGGGAAAGATATGAAAGCATCTAATAGAAATAGGTAGCAAAAAATTTAGCAATACAATGGAGACTTTCCCTGTGGAGTGTGTGTGTGTGTGTGTGTGTGTGTGTGTGTGTGTGTGTACTACACACATAGGGAGATAGAGATATATGTGGTATACATACATACTTACATACATATATATATATATGTATATGTGTGTGTGTGTATATATATATATGTATATAATGTAAAACATTACAGATTAGATTTCAAAATGAAGAATTGCATGGCAAACTCAGCAACACTGGGAGCATATATGAATAAACTGCATCCAAGTCTCTTTTCAGGTATCTGTACTCTCATCTCAAAGAGATTCTTGATTCTCGTAGATGGTTTCACCCATAACATTCTCATCACAGGCAAACAACGTCAATTTTCTTCTCATAATTTAAAATCACCACACTGCTTTTTCTCCATTTGGAAGGAATGATGACTCTGAATATGCCAAACTATGTCCTTTGGGACATGATATAATTAGAATAGTATCCATTGATTCTGATAGTTTAAGTATGTGAAGCTGTGGATTTTGTGACAAGAATGAAAACAGATGTGCTTTGACTGTCTAGTTGAAAGCTAACCTTATGCCACATTTGGACATTACATGTACCAGAATCAGATTTGGAATCAGCTTCTGAGATCCTGTATGCGACCAAGACTCCCCCTCCCTGACATCCCTTGACAAGTGCTTATCTGACCTCTGATTGATAATCTCTAGTGAGGGTGACTGGCTTCCTCTTCAGAAAATGTATTCTACCTTGGGACTAATCAATAGGAATTTTTCTTATGTGGAGTAGAGATCTATTTCTTTGTAACGTATCTTTTACTCCTAATTCTGGGCTCTTACACTAAGCAAAACAGGCTCTATTCTCTTCAAATTCTTCAAAATAGTGATTATATTCCCTCTCACTTCCCCCCTTGTATTTTCTAATCTTTAGAATAAGCACCCCTAGTTCCTTTAACTAATGCTTTTATAGCATGGTTTCTAGTATACTTACCATCCTAGTTACCTTCTTTTAGATACACACCATTTTGTCAATGTACTTCCCCAAATTTGTAACCCAGAAATAACTGAACAGAGTACTTCAGATGCACTTTGACCAGATCAGTACACCACAGGACTAACACCAACTTCATTCTTGACAGTTTACCTCTATTTATACTGACCCAGATCACATTAAGTTTTTGGCTGCCATGAAATATTTTTCTTGACAATCAATATGTGTTTACTCATAAGAATTATTATCTCATTTAATCCTGCCAACAATCCTTGGAGGAGGGTATGTATATCATCCTCACTTTACAGTTGAGGAAATGGAAGTAGGCAAAAGTTAAATGACATGTATAGAGTCACATAGATAGTAAATTACTAAGGTCACATTTGAACTCAGATCTTCTTAACACTAGGCTCAATGCTCTATCCATTGTGCCAACTGCTCTATTATTACGAGCTACTAAACATGTTACATTTATCTTTATTAAAATCCTGGTTATTAATTTTAGCCCATTCTTCAAGCCTAAGTTTTGGTTGCTGTTTTTGGCATCCTACAAATTAACTTTCAAATCACAAGAAAATGTTATATGCATATCATCTATTCCTTCATCCAAGTTATTAAAAAATGATGAACAGTTTAAACCTTACGTCACAGATTTTTAGCAAACTGGAATAGCCAGAGTGTTCCCAAATCCACATGTAGGTATAAAAGAAGAATGAGGCTAATGGGGGCTAACTCTTTCATCGCTTACCATAAGAAGCCAGATTCAGTGTGCAAAATGGCCCTTTGGAATAAGAACATTGTTTCTATTTAGGCTGAGTAGGTTTAGCAGAAACAAGATTAAAAAGAGAAGTGGTTATATATATTTGTCAGTATTACAGAAACCTCTTTCTGGTTGATAGCTTTAAGGTGAATTATTAAAATTTGACCATATCAATTTTGTCTGAAAGTTAAAGATAATTCCAAGGCTTGATTTCAGCTGGAGAATACAAAAACAAGACTTTGAGTATATAGTACAGTCTCCACATTTGGAAGTGTCCTTAGTGTTAAGAGTTCTGGATTTGGAATCAAGGACCTTGTGTTGTACTCTGGTTCTGCCATATAGTCTTTGTTTTCTTTTATTTTCACTCTGAGCAAATCCTTTTTTTTTCCTCATCTATGAAATGAACACATTGCAAAAGCTACTTATTAATAGATAAATGGACAAAAGATGTGAACAAACAGCTTTCAGAAGAAGAAATAGCAATGATTAACTCCTGTATGAAAACAAAAATATTTCATATCACTAATAGTAAGAGGAATGCAAATTAAAGCAGCTCTGTGGTTTCATTTAGGGCCAATCAAATTGGCAAAGATGATTAAAAAGAAAACAAGAAATAATGCTGCAGGGACCGTGAAAAGATAGACATGCCAGCATACTCTTGGCAGAGCTATTAATTGGTACAAGCATTTTGGAAAGCATTTTGTAACCTAGGAAAGTCCCTATATTGTTCATAATCTTTGCCTCAGCCATGGCTGAGTGAATTGGATTTAAGTGAAGCAGGGCTATGCAGTCACCAGCGTCACTTTCTCCTCTAAAGCCATCTGGGTCCAAAGCAAGATATAAATCACGATGACTGAAGTTGGACCCAGATGCAGTGAGAGACCTTGGCCTTTTTAAATCTCTTTGTGTTAGCGAAAAGCTGAAAGTAAAGCATGTATCCACTGATATGGAGAATGGATGAAAAATCTGAAGTATATAAATGTAACGTTATATTAGTGTATCATCAGAACAGAAAGAAAATATTAGGACTTCAGAGAAATATAGGAAGACACATTTTGAGCTTCGGTGGGAAAAGGGGATGGATATATGCAATGACCATAATAATGTAAAAGAAAACAATACAAAAACACATCAAAACTCATATCAATTCTATCACCAATCTTGAGCTCAGAGGCTTAATGATGATGCATCTCTCCTCTTGGTAGAGGGAGGTCATAGGCTATAAGTACAGAGTGAAGCATATGCTTTCAGAAGTGGTAAATGCATCAGTTTGTTTTGTTTCTTTGTTGCAAATATAGTTTCTATGGAAGAAGGAAAAATGCTGGGAAATAGTAATAATTTGAAAAAAATATTTTATTTTTAATAAGGAGGTTGTACTAAATGAATCCTAAGGGCCATAGAGCTCTATGTCTTTGATCTTACATCTAAATCACAGTTTCACACCACATTCTTCTGAAGAACTCCCTAATATCTCAACCCAGAAAACATTGTAGAAGGAATTTGACAGCATTTTCTGACCATTGTTACAAATCAAGGAAGGAGGTTTGTGTGTGTGTGTGTGTGTGTGTGTCTGTGTGTCTGTGTGTGTCAAGTACAATGAAAATCTCTCCAAAAATCTTCTATATTAACACAATTTAGGAGAACATAGAATAATAAAGAAAGTGTTCTTGGAAAGGTATGGGGATTTCATGAAATTTTAAAGGAGAGATTATTAAGTTTCTACATAGCTATTTCTGAGATAAAAATAATGCTTCCACCATGATTTGGAAAGTGAGAGCAAAAAGGATTAATTCAAACAAGTGCATCTCCTTATACATGGTCATTTAAGAAAAAGGATGACAGAGAACATTCATTAGTCATGTGCATAAGATCATAGATGAAAAAAACCTTTTAGGTAGATATTTCATAGATATCAAACTGACTCCCAGAGGAGTTAGTTGAGTTGCCCAATGTCAGACAAATATCATAGCTGGGATTTGATCTTAGGTCTCATGATGCCAAAACCAATATTATTTCCTGTATTTCACACTGCCTCATTGTATGCATTCAAATTGTAGGGTGTATCATCTGTCAGAGGAGGAAAATAGCACATATTCTTATTGATCAAAAAGACGGGACTTCATATAACATCCTTCAGTTAACTCAATAGTCTTTGTGTAGAAATCAGTTCTTTAACATGGAAACAATGTCTCCAATTAACCCTATGTCATTCTTTCTCAGTGAACTGTATCCCTTAACACATTAAAATTAGTCGTTGGCCAGATAATGATTATGTCTTTCCACACTTTTAATTGAATAGAAGTGAGAGATGCTGAATAGAAGATAAGTTCAGGTCAAAAAATATTTTTTTCATATTGCTGTTGTTTTGCTTTTTTGTTTCTTTTTCTCTGCATTAGCAAAATTCAATTTCAAATAACTCCAACAATGGGATAATGAAATTGGATGAAATTCTCAGAATATATGCAAAAGAGTAAAGCTAGAAAATGTCTTCCATTTCTACCAACCCTGAAGATGTCAGGAGCCCAGCAGAATTTTTATGTGTCCAGAGTGGGGCAAATGATGTTAATCACATCAAAATGAATCAACAAATAGTTACTGAATAGCGAGCAAGGTCCAGAATAACCCATGACTTAAAAAAAGGCAATTCAAAAAGAGTCCACAATTTGAATTGAAGGAAATAGTTTGAAATATTGGTTTGGCTATTTAATATGTAAGACCATGGGTAAGTTATTTGATCACTCTAAACAACAATTCTCTTTAAGTATCTATGAAATGAGGGAATTGGATGAAATCACCTGTAAGGTTCACCCTTCTCAAAATCTATCATGCTCTAATCTTTCAGCATAATTCTAGAAAACTGTAAATTTCTTCTAAAAATCCAAGACCATTTACTAAATGAATCTCATTCCTACACTATTTTCCAATAAGTTCGACTTTAACAAGTCCCTCAAGTGAAGCAGTTACTGTCTACTTTGCTATATACTGTTGTAGAGCATGGGATATGGACTAAGAAGAGCTGGATTTGAATTTTTGGTGTGGCATATTATGAAAGAGTGGAATGAGCACTGTCTCTGGAGTCAAACTCCTTCTGTTCAAATATAGTCATTAATATTTACTATCTGAATGAGCTTGGTCAAGAAATTGACTTCTTTGGACTTCAGTATTCTCATCAATAACAGCGGAAGGGATATGAGGGCATCCAAGGTACCTACCAAATGTAGGTCTATTATTCTGATTTTACTTGTGTGGAAGCAATCACATTCTCTGGACTTAAATTCTGTTTGGTAAAATGAAAACGTTAGATTAAATGATTTTAATATAATTTTCAGTTCTAAATCCCATGAATCCATGAACTGCTGGTTTTAAAAGAAAAATAAATGTCTAATTAGAGTGTCCCAAATTCTTCATACGTGTGTTAACCTGACTTTTAAAACAATAGAGCTCTAATTTGAGGTAATGATTGCTTAAAGATGGCAGAATCTCCACTGTTTCTTTTAAAACAAAAATATTCATGCTTAGCATTTACTTAATCTACTTCATTCTTCTGGGCAACCTCAATTTCCAAAATAGATCCCATATTGTGTTAAGAAATTTCCAAGCATGTTCTAAATAGAATTTCTCACTTCATATGAAAATTAAATTTTGAAACATCAAGCAGAAACAACTCCTACTAAAAGATGCTTTGATTAGTATTTGAAATGTAGAATTCATTTTCAAAACCCATTTCTTAGTTTGACAATTGTAGTCTGTTTAATTTACAAATATTTACAATAACAGAATCTCCTCCCCCGTATAATTACTGTGGAAAGAGATACGTAGACAGAGACGAACAGAGGAACAGAGAAGAGAGAAAGAGAAGGGGCGGGGGAGAAAGATGCAATTGGTGACCTTGACCTCCAAGAATTTCCACAACTTTCTTTTGCACCAATCACACTCATGGATGTCATGGTATTGTATTGGATACACACACACACACGCACACACACACGCACACACACACACACACACACATGCATTGTACTGGACACCTTCACATCCATGGTTCATTATGTTGAAAGAACACTTGTATTAATAAGATTTTGAACACCTATATATGACTTTTTCCCAAGTGGAATGAAAATTCTCGATAGTTCAACTTATTGAAACTTAAAGATGGGCAGCTATGTGGTGGAGAGAGGACAACAATAGTATTAAAAACACATTCAACATGATAATGGGTACTGCTTAACCAGAATGTGCAAAAATAATTATGGCTGGTACAGCTTGGTTGTGGTTGTTTAGACACAGTCTTGGTTCTGTTTCCATATACCAATATTTAATACAATAAAAAATTTTAATATATCTTCACTGAATGAGTAGATTAAAGAGGCCAATGAATAAAAAATGGCAATGGTGCTCTAAAATTAAGAGTTTGGACAAGATAATATTTAATGTCTGTTCCATTTGCAGGACATTATAATGCTCCAATCTAGCCATGTGAGGAGACAAACATAATGTAATACGGGATTCATCAGAATAAAGATGGTGATTCAACCCATGGTGGCTAATAAGGTTGCCAAGTGAAAAAGTACAGACATAATATGAGGGGCCAGTACATCCACAGTTAGTGGGCATGTCAAAGAAGAAGAAGCAATAAAAGGTATTTAAAAAGACCAGTGATACAGGTAGAAACATTACCAGGAGTATGTCATAAAAAAAGAGAAGGGAGAGTATCCAGGAGGCAGGGTGTGGTCCACAGTTCATATCAACTTCACATACAACATGATTTATTTTAATGATATTTCTATAGTCCATTACCCTTATTCCATTATCTGTAGCTTGCTTAAATAAATCAGGATTTAGTGTTTTCAAATGTACTCTCTACCTTTTCACCCATCATTTCGTATTCTTCTTCCTTCATATTAACTTATTTTTGTCTATGCACAGACAGCTGATATAAGTATGGTTCCCACATCAGTGGTGACTCTTGTGTCTGAAAAATTACATTTTATTTCATTTTTATGCTATTCAGTGATTGTCATGTCCACAAGAATATTGAGTAGCAAAATACTTTTTTCCCAGTGAAAATATTCATTATGTAGAGGCATGAGGCTTTTATATCCTACTGCAGTCTACATCCAAAGTCTTTAGCATCATTCATTTAGCATCTGCTTATCTTTCTATAGATTGATTTTCCCATTCTTATATACTTTGCATTGAAGTCACCAAATATCAAAGTATATATTTGGGGATTTTTTTTTCAAATTGACTGAAGGATTCCTTTACCTCTTTATTCTCTTCATTCAATGTTCATGCATAAACTACAATTATTTTCTTTCTGGCCTTTTTTTTAGAAATACATACCATGAACACTTCAATATGAGATGACCAAATAAACGTCCCATGAAATGATGTTTCCTGATGCCTTGGGTATGCAATAAAACCAATGTCACCAACATTTTTATTCACTTCTTCAAGGAAGACCTTATGATCCATCATTTCATTTAGTTGAAACTTCCTCTTTTGTACTTGTTTTATTTATAATGAGAATTTCATTTGATGTTGTTCAGTTCCTCCACTCATTGATCACTGTGACAGTCATTAATCAAATGTGAGATCATGGGGATCTCACAATTAAAGTACCAACAGTCCATAAAATACTAATACGTATGTGGTTCTCAGCAAGCTCTTCCCCTTTATATGCCCATCTGTCACCACAGAAGTGGATGGGAGAGAGACAAGCTTAATGGCCATTTTGTATATTTTCTTTCTTTCACATTTCACAAAGTCTTCTTCTGATATCTCTTCATATCTGGAGATGTGCCTGGATTTTGGAAGGTAATATTACGGCATAATACAAATTCTGCAAGTTTTATAATTCCCTCCTGCAATATGTTCCTAATTCCCAAGACTTCTTTCTTTACCATAACCTAGTAACCTTATTACCCTAAAAAAAATCATTCTGAGCCTATATATCCCCTTCCTCTAATCGGTCACTTCATTCTGGAAACTCCATTTTAAGTAAAATATTCATGACAGCAACATTTACTACTTAATTATTGTTTTGGTTTTGCCCCTGCTCTCTGGATTTCTTTCTCCATCATATTCCCATTCAGGTATATTTTCCACCTCTCCCATGCATTCTTCAGCTTCATTTTCTGTGTTTCCTTCCCCCATTCCCATATTGGATTACTCATTCCTTAAGATCAAGGACTGTCTTTCTTTTTGCTCTTATTTGTATTCTCAGAGATTAGTACAGTATCTGGCATATAGTGAGCACTTGATAAAGACTTATTGACTTGGAAAGGCTGTGAGTATTGTCCCAGCTATAGACCAGTTCTATTTCCCAAGGGCCAACCTAGGACAGAGACTCAATACCAATAATTTGGTTTCGTGGTGATGCATTTTTGGTCAATGCAATGCAACTCAGGAAATAAAGAAAAAAAATATATATATTTAAATGTATATGAACCTGCAGCACTTCACATAGTAAGGAGAGCATTTTCTTAAGATTCGGGAAAACCAAATGCTAACTCTATCTCAGCCAGTATCTGTGTGTTCTTTTGCAGTTGAACTAACTTCTCAGGTTCTGTTTCATCATCTTATAAAAACATGAGCTAGATGAGTTTCTACAGTCCTTTTTAGTTTTATGAATGTATGGTATCTGTGACGTATTCTAAATTTCTCATCTCAGAGATATAGAAACTGAGACACCAAGAGGACATGTTGCTTGTCCATTAGGTTTTTTTAATTTAAAGTAAAATTGATAAACTGGCATCAATATCTATGTATAGAATTTAGCAATTAAAATAGGTAATGAATTTTAATGGTGCTTTTAAAGAAAAATAATGTAGAACTGACTTTAATACTTCAGGGATCCGTGATTTCATTCTCATGAGAATTCCCCCTACCGATGAACACAAGAACCTCTTCCACACTTTGGTAGATAGTTTCCTTAATTTCTGAGGCACAATAAGTACACACATGGAGAGATGACTAGCCCAGTGGTCTTGAACCTGTTTAAACTCATAGGGTTAGTTCCTTGGATAATACCAAACATGTTCGCCATTGGGATGGCTGAGCCTGTGCTCTAACACTTTCCTAATCTGCCAGAACTTATCCTTTTCTGGTATAGCCTCCATGTGTCGTCCTGCCAAACCAACTGGCCCATGCTTGGATCTGAATTCTAAAGTGCAGATGGTGGCTATGCAAGAAAGATTTTTTCAATTACAGATGAAACCAAAGCTAATTGTGAAAAAAGACATGAACAGGTATGAACCTACCTTTTCCTTTTGCTCTGTACCCTGAGAACTTGACACAATGCTGGCTATATAGAAAGGGCTTGATAAATGCTTGCTTATTCATTGACTGATTAGTGCAGGCCTGGAATCAAATATATTTACAATGTAGCATGGAAGCCCTAAATGTTTTACTACTTGAGAGTATAGCCACTTCATCCGTCTTTACTAAGAAATGTGGAGCCACAGAGGTATGATTACCCCAAATGCGGAGTAATCCATCCGTCTTTGGTGCTGAGAGATTTTATAACTTGTTATCAGAACAGTCAAAAGCCCTAAGGTTGCCGTAAGGATGATGACTTTAAGTTTTATCATTGACCTATATTAGGGTATCCAGGTAAGTTCCGTATAGGATATCTCTGAGAGAAGTTGAATAACTGGGTGAATTGAAGGGGGATAAAACTGTGTGATGCTGATTCTTAGGAAGCAGCAGCTTAACAAAGATGATGGTGATAATAACATTTATACAGTATTTACAAAGCTTTGCATATGTTAGTTTATTTGATAGTGAATAATAAGCAATTTATTCAACAATTGCAGCAAATAGAATTGTATTTTACTGTGGTGAATGAAATGAAAATTAATCTATATACACATGCTAAATATATTATAAGGATTAATTTTTGCCCAATTGGTTTTGGCACATTTGTCTAAATTTGAGTTGTGATTTTGCGTCATAGTTATCTAGCATAAAACTATGTTAAATACCTTGCTGTTTTGGTGTATTCTATAGAAAAAACTTGTAGCATCTTAAAATGTTATTCATTTTTCCTTCCTAAAATATATTAGAAAATAATAGCAGATCTTAGTTAATGATCTCTTAGGAGATTAGATAAATAATTATAAATAGATGATAAATGGATAGACAGATAAAAAGAAAGAAAAATAGATTTGGAACATATAGCTAAATAATATCTACATGTTCACAAAATACCATCTGGTATCTCTACCAGAGAAGTAAGTGAAAGATCTAGAGAAGAGATTTCAAACCCACAACCCATAGGCTATATGAAGCCTGCAACACTCCAGAGTGTGGCCCCACACCAGGTTAAAACAAAAGAGAGACAGAATTACATTTTAAACTAAGTCAATATGCAGCTGCAAGGATCCTTATTTATGGATTACTGGTCCTTTTTTCTATTTTTCTTTGAAACCATCAGGCTAGAGGACCTTCTCTCTTCTATCTTCTTGGGAAACATTGATAGTTGATAGAAAGCAATAAGAGCTTTTAAAGTAAAAATAAGGTTATTTAAAGAGATGAAACGTATATCAAGAGCTTAGAAGATGGAAAAATATGACCAAACAAAACAGGGAGCATAGACATCTGCAGTGATGCCAGAGATGAGAGATTGAAGGTAGAGCCAGAACCCACTAAGGAGAATGCAGGTTCTTATGCTACAAACTTTAGACACACAGGGACCCCCAGGAGAGAAACCATCTAGTATTAGTAAAAAGAAGATCAGTAGATATCATTGAGGACACCTTGCTGAGAGTATTAAGATGGCAATATGTGGACATGAATAATAGAGTCAGGTGACTTTCTGAGCATATATCTAGGATGCAGCACATCTTCAAATTTCTAGCTACACTGCTGTCATTTAAGCACCTTTTGCTCAAAAAAAGTTGTGTTCAGGGAGGACTGGCACCTCTGGTGTTACAACTTGCTGAGCCCTTTTTGATGCGGCTTATTTGGTGTCCACCGTTGGTATCCACCTTTCATCCAATTCTCACCTATGGCTCCAAGAAGCTGTAGCATTGCAACACTAACCTGTTTTGGGAGTTGAGCTAAGCAAGGTGGATGGTAACTGACAAACCTCAAACCTATCAGTTAGTTGGGGGGCGGGGTGTTTATCCCAAGCATGTGAAAGCTTCCCTCAGCAGAATAGGGAGATGGGAACAATTTGTAACAATTACAATGAAGTTGGTTGAAGCGGGTGCTGTGAGTAATTAGAGATTGGTCAGAAATTAAAGATGTTAAGGTCATACACTGCATCCCAAGCCATCACCAGTCGTCTGGACTTCTGCTTGCCACTGAACTTCTATGACTCAGGGAGAGAGTGTGGCTGATGACTTTGTGCAATTTTGCTTCACTCAAATCCAATGCATTAACAAGTAAAGACATCACCCTGTAATACCATCGGTCTTCTTGGAAAACGAAGGCCAAAGAACAACAACAATGCTTTTCTCTACTCACATAACCCACACCTTATCTTAGGCCTTCATCATATGTCTCCTGAATAATCTTCCAAAAAACTAGCAACATGGTTTTCCTAAAGTATTATTGTGTCACACATACACAAATTCAATAAACAGGATTAGCTTTCTATTATATCCAGGAGCAAAAAGAAGTCGTTTGTCTGGCATTTGAAGATTTTCACAATCATTTCTCTCCCTACCTTCCTGTTGTTCTTATACATTCTTCCCCCTGTGAAAGCCTTCCGTGTGAACCTGACAGAAAATTAGAGATATTGACTAGTTATGTGAATGTGTAACTGGATTCAAAAAATCGAGGTTAGTGGCTGAGAAGTAGGGATATGTCCTTGGTCCTATAGTAGTTATCATTTAATAAGTGATTTAGTGCAAAGTAGAGATGGCAGCTTTAACAAATGTACAATATATACAAAATGGCTCTACTTCATTCTGAATTACAGTCAAGATCCAAAAAAATCTCTCCATGACATATGACTCAATTTTAATCCAGAATGTGATATGCTAATAAAAAAATCTAGATTGATTTTAAATGTTTTAATAAAGGTAAAATATCCAGAGTAAGAAAGGAAATACAGTAGTTCTGCTTTTTTCTCATCTCATTTGACCATACCTAGAATATCATGTTAAGTTCTGTAATTTTCCCAAGGACATTAACAAACAAAGGAGGTGCAGAAGAGGGATAGCAGAAGAGTAAGAAGACTGGAAACCAGGCCTTATGTGGATGGGTTGAAGAAAATGGAATTTTTTAGCATAAAGCAGAAAAAAACTTGGGAGGGTCATGATAACAACCCTCAAGTATTTGAAGGAATGTGACACAGAAGATGGATTAGATTTGTTCCGTTTGGCTCAAGATGGTCAAAAGTGAAAAGAAGCAAATTCCAGTTTGATATAAAGAAAAATTTTCCCCATAAACAATTGGAGCTTTCAAAATATAGAAAGACTTGTCTCAGGTTGTCACAAGAGGTGGTGAACTTCATATTTCTAAAGTCCTTCAGCATTTTTTGTCTTAGCCATCACATCAATAATTTCACAAAAAGGAAATATTTTCATCATGTCATATGATGACCTTTTGCTCCAGTCAGAAAAAAACATACTGAAAATTACTATGAAATTACTTAAGTTTCACCAAATATAAAAATTCTAAATATATAACAAATGTCATCTGCATGAAAATTGATAGTGTCACATAAAACAGTCTTCATTTAAGAGGAGGGTCGTAAGCAGAGTCTAACCTTTTCTTTTATTAACACCAGAGACAAGAAATAACATCACTTTAAAAAATTCAAATTGTATGCATTACTAGACACTGTTATATAAAATGTTAAACACTTTACCCTTCTGGTAAAGAGACTAGAAAAGAAAGGGTAAAAGGGTCAGGGGGAGCAAGATATAGGCTTACTTCAATGAAAAATAAAAATAGCCCAGTTATACAGTGCTTTAAAATTTCCAAAATACGTGCCTTTTCTCTCTCTCTCTTTCTCTCTCTCTCTCTCTCTCTCTCCCTCCCTCCTTCCCTCTCTCTGCCTCTCTCTCCATTTGTGTGCATATATTTCATATATATATATATATATGTATATATGTATATATATATGTATATATGATATTATATATATGAACATGCAGATATGCATATATATTTATACATATATAAATATATACATATAAGTATAATGACTATGAATATATACATATATATGTATATGTAATTTGATCCTCACCATAAGTTGAAAAGACTGGAAATTATGTCATTTGAGGATTAGTTGAAGGAAATGGAATTGTTTGGAACAACCATATTAGGTAAATGCTATAATTATCTCTATTTTACAGATGAAGAAACTGAGGCACAGAAAGACTAATTAAGTCATTTGTACAGAATTGCATAATTTGTAAGTATCAAAATTTAGATGTGAAGCCAGATCTTGGTGACTCCACGACAATCACCCTATCCACTATGCAACACCACCTTACAAGATGGCGAGAAGGAAGAAAAGAAAGGCAGGATAGGAAGTGGGGGAATATACTACACAGAAGAAAAATTAGAAATAAAGGAAATGGAAACAAAAAAAATAATTTTAATGATCTAACCAAATAATTTTGGGGGAGATTAATATTTATATCTAGTTACTGTTCCAACAAATTAGTGTGACAGTGTCTAATTTGGAGTTCTTTACACTCCAAATATTGGCTTTTTGCCTGAAATATGATAACCCTCCCCTCCTGAAAACATTTATCCAAAACTCAGTTAAATTTTCTGTATACATTCACTGACAGTATTTTAAAACTTCTTTTAGTACAGGATTGTTTAACTGTTAATTTCAATTTGACAAACATCTATCAAAAGCCTACTAAGTGCATGTATTATGGACAGAAGCTAATAAATGCTCCTTAAACCCTATTAAATGAACAATAGCTAGACAGGGGTGGGCAGCAGTTTCTAGTAGTTATGGACAACTGGAATTGATTGACTGATGGCTTATGAGATAGTAAATTTTGTTCATGCTGGATTACACAAATTAAATGGCCATTTATTCAAACATTCTGAATACATGGCTTGTCAAAATACTTTAATACTATGGATTTGTTAGTAGTGTTTTCTTTAGTTCAGCGCCAAAAGTTCTCTTGATTTTGTTAAGTACAAATAAAACAGGCATTTACACATATCAATGTTTACATTTGAAATTAAAAGTTAATTTAGTTTCCATTATTAAGGATAAAACAAGTTTTAAAATGAGAAGGATTTGTTTCAGAAATAAATTGATCATCAGATCACAGACTTAAAGCCAAAGGGACTCAAAATTGCAGAGTTCAATATTTTCATTTTATTGATAAGGAAATAGGTACGTAAAGGTTATATGAGTTGTCCAAGGTCATACAAGGAAAAAATAACAAGATTCAAATAATAGAATTGTGATTCCAACAAAGATTCCCTGATGCAAGGTGCAAAGCTCTGTAGAAATTATTAGTTTTAAAGGACTGTGTTAATTAAAGATCTTTAATATTTCAAGACTAAAGGTTAATAAACTGATAATTGTATACCTCTGGATATACCTGGTTCCATGTAAAAGAAATTAGTCTATTTAATATTGTAGTATGTTGTAGGACCATTCATTTCCAGTTCCATCTCCTCCCCCTGCCCCTTTATCTTCCCTTCCCTGCCCTTCCTTTCTCTTCCCATTCCTCCAGTTGTGAAATGATGCAAAGCTAAGAGAGCAGAACTCAATTGAATAGGGTAGAAAACTAGAAAGTCATACAGCAGATATTATCATTTTTATTTATTATTATTACATCTGTAAATATTCACAAGGGCTTGGCTTACCCCATAGGAAAAAAACCAAGTAGATAAAAATGCTTATTATTCAGGTTATGTGATGCAGCTGGATGGACAATCCATAGAGATACTGGACAAGTAGATCTATTTTGGATTGACATTGCTTAATGTTGGAGCTGGGCCCATATTTGAACTAAAGTGTGACAGATTAGCCCCAAAATATTACCAATCAAGAATTATATGAAAGAAGTTATGCAAATTATGTGATAAAAGACATACAAATGTATGGGTTCCATTTGAATTCCATGCAATATCAGCAAATCAGACCCTTACAAACATATTCAAAGAAAAAATATTGTAAGCACCTATGATTTCAGATCTTAACAAATATTTGTTTAGAAAAAAGATGAGGATTTATTTTATTTTCTCCTTGACATCATAATTCTGAAATTTGGCTAAAATATTTCTTGGTGTTTTCAATTTGGTATCTCTGTCAGGGGGTGATCAGTGGATTCTTTCAATGACTACTTTATCCTCTGGTTCTAGGACCTCTGGGTAGTTATCTTTGATAATTTCTTCAAAGATACTGTCAAGGCTCTTTTATTCATCGTGGATTTCTGGTAGACCAATAATTCTTAAATTGCCCCTCCTGGATCTATTTTCCAGGTCAGTTGTTTTTCCAATAAGATATTTCACATTTTTTCTATTTTTTCATCCTTTACATTTTGTTTGACTACTTCTTGATGCCTCATAGAGTAATTAGCTTCCACTTGTTAAATTCTAATTTTTGATGAGTTGCTGTCTTCATTTTGCTTTTGAGTCTCCTTTTCCAATTGGTTGATTTTACCTTTCAGGGTGTCATTTTCTCTGTTTAGATTTTGAATCTCCATAGCCATTTCGCCAATCTTATTTTTTAAGGACTTGATTTTGTCAGTGGTTTTTTTTTTTCATTTTTTCCATTTTTTTCTTTTACCTCCTTAATTTGGTTTTTAAAATCCTCCTTTAGCTCTTCCAGTAATGCTTTTGGGGCTTGAAACCAGTTCAAATTTCCTTTTGAGTATCAGATGTGTATATAGTGTCATTGCTATCCTCTTCCAAATTGGTATGTTGATCATGCCTGTCTCCACAAAAAGCAATCAATGGTCCTCGTTTTTTTGTGGTCTTCTTCATGTTGGTTAGCTTTTTCCTGGCTTTACAGTAAATTTCTGCTTTTGGGGCTCAGGGCTCTCTGTCCCAGGTTTCTTGTTCTGGGGATTGTGAGTCTAGTTACTGGCTTTGTGCATTATAGCCTTCAGTTTCCTGAGGTGTGGGGGAAGGGTCTGGCTGCCTAAAGTCTCCTCTTCCCCTGGGGCTGCTTTCCAGCACCATTGCTCTTCAGCAATGGTCTCAGCTGTTTGTTGTTTGTGCTGGTGTCTGACACTTCCCCTGGGGGTGCAAGGGTATGTCTGGGCTCCTGGTATTGACCCTTGCTGGCTCTTCCCCTCTGGGACTCAGGAACTCCCACTGTTTGGCCACTGAAGCCTCACTTCTGTCTCCTCTGTTCCAGCATTTTTCCCCAAGGTATTCTCTGGGCCAGACTGAGGGATTAGAGCCATTTACCTGGCCATTATGTCTCCTGGATGTTCAAGAAAGCATGTCTCGTACCTTTGAACTGCAAGCCTCAGAAGTTGATGTCTCACAGTTGGTGGCATTGTGCTGCTGCCTCTCGTGGCTTTGACAGATTCCTGTCTTATGTTGGGAGGCCTGGGAATCTCTGTCAGTTTAGGGTGCCCAGGTTTCTCCCAGCCTGTTTTGCTGGTTGGTTTTCACAGCTGCTTCCACTTTGGTGCTGTCTGGTGCAGCTCTGCACGCTGAGAGCTCTCCCAGACTAGAGATATATCCCAACAACCTTTTGAACTGTCCTGGCTTGGAAATGTGCTCCACTCAGACTGCTAGCAGTTTCTAACTCTCTCAAATCTGCTCAGATTCACTTTTTTATAGGTATCTGACAGAGCTTGTAAGACAGTTCCAGTAAGATGCTCTTTTCACGTGGCCATCTTGGCTCTGCCCCTGGTTATTTTCTTTATATCAGTCTTTTGACAATTAAATTCTAGGTCTAGAATATCTAGCGTATTCATGAAAAGAAATGCTAGGGAAGGTGGCCTAGCCATACCAGATATTGAACTGTACTATAATGCAGCAGTGATCAAAACTACCTGGTGCTGGCTAAGAAACAGTGTGGTGGATACGTGGAATAGGTTTGATAAAACCAAAGAAGATTTTGCTCTTCTCAGCAAGACAAGGTGCAAAGACAACTCTAAAGGACTCACAATGGAAAATGCTATCTACATCCAGAGAAAGAACTATGAAGTATGAATGTAGATTGAGGCACACTTTATGCTCACCCTTTTTCCCCTTTTTTTTCTCTTGTGTTTTTGTTTTTGTTTTGGAGGTTTTTTTGGTTCTATTTCTTCTTTCTCATGATTCATTCCATTGGTCATAATTCTTCTTCACAACTTGACTAGTGTGTAAATAAGTTCAATGCAAAGTTATACGTAGAAGATATATAGGATTCCATGCCATCTTGGGGAGGGAGAGGGGCAGAGGGGGAAGGAAATCTGGAACTCAAAATTATGTAGAACCAAGTGTTCCAAAGTAAACATAAAAAATCTCAAAAAAATTTAAAAAAAATTAAAAATTAAAAAAAAAATTACCAGTAGCAGATTAGTAACTGAGTTGGGGCATGAGATTTCAGGATCTAGCCCCGTGGTACATAGTTAAACAGCAGTGATTTGACTTCAATTAAGAACTAGGAATTATAAAGTAAAAGATTTTTAGAAATCAATCTGTAACCAGCTGTACCCTAAGAGTAAGGTTGATAATCATCTCATTAATCATGTACACCAACCTTTCAGGATAAACCTGTAGGAAGGTCTTATTAAATCTAACACTACATAAATATTGGCTATGGCAAAGATGTTGGTTATTGTGATTTGCGATTATTATATAAAATCTTAAATGTTTCCTAGTATTGTTCAATTATTTAATTATTATTTAAGATAACTCTGAAAGCTCTAGATGTTGCTGCCTGGGAAATATGACCACACCCTGTCAGCATTAAATGAAATTCCTTAGGTCTCTTTGACTGGGCCAAAAAGGAGTAGTACAACTTAAAGTCTTAGATTATTTTAGTCTAGCACATTTTCAGCTAACCTGATAATAACAGGTGTGATTTCAAACTGTTTGGAAAACTTCATATGCATTTCCTAGTTGGAGCTTGAAATTCCTGGGGAAATGGTAATGGAAAGCTGGAATGCTAGGGAAAGTCTTTATCTGATAAGTCTCAAAGGTAAAAGAGACAGGGGACTCCAGTCCTTTAAGGAAGTAGAGGAAAAGTTTATTCAGAGGTGGGAATTGTCATCATGTTGCTTAAAAATGTACTTTATGAATTTATGGATAGTAATCTTTTCTTTTAAAGTGCTAAGAATATTAGGCTTTAAAAATTAAAATGTTACCATTAGCGATTATAAATCCAGATTTGATTTGATTTGTCAAAATTTGTCCTGAAGGAAATAAGAATGCAGTCTGAGAATGCTCTCCTTATCCAGACTACTATGGTAAATTACAACCTAACAGGAAAAGAAATTTTGTTATTTGGCATTGAGAAATTATTAGCTGTATGGCTCCAAGAAAGTCCTATTTATCTCAGTTTACTGTGATGTAAAGAGATAATAAAAATAACATCACAACAACCCTAGGAGCTTTCTATTACCATCCTTCTGGGAATCTAAAGTTGCATATTCTAGGAAATGCATATGAAGATTTACAAACAGTTTGAAATCACACCTGTTATCAGGTTTGCTGAAAATGTGATTGTAAAGTGCTTGGCATAGAAGGAATGTTATCTGAATGTTAACTGTTTTTATTAGATGTAATTGCTTCATAGTTGGTGTATCACAGATAAACACACAGGTAACACTGACTATGCCAAGTATAAGACAGTTGGAGACATGCGAGGGCTGCTAGCAGTTGTTCTAGAGCAGGTTCACTCTTGATCTTGGCAGACAGAAAGACAGGAGTGGAATCATGATAAGGGATTAAATAAGCTTACTTTATTCTAGTCTAGTCTAAGGGGTTGCTGATAATGGGAACTCCTAAAGCTTTCCTAATTACTCTTCTCATTGGGCAGGTGAGACTATATAGTAAGAGCTACAACTCCTACAGGTCCCCTAATCCTCAATGGGGGCCAGTTGAAGCAAGCACACATAGCAAATCCCACCAAGCCTTGATGGGGGTCATTCAAGACATGCATAGCATTCCAGCTTGTGCATTCAGATTCCCCACTTATTGACTAATACCCACTTGATTTATAGGGCAACGGACAAGGAAGGCAATTTGCCAACAATAGCTTCACAAGTTTACACTAACTCATCATTATATCACACTGCACAGTCGCAGTGAGTATTTACAATTTTCCACACAAATGTTTATATAATTTATCATTATATAACTCTGTACAAGCATGGTAGAGATGTTTACAAGACATGAGCCTGGGAACTAGAGATTGTTATGGCCGTGGATCCTGAGAGCTAGTATCTTAAAAAGAATAACAAAAATTCACCTTACGTACACTTGGCATCTTTATATAGGTTACAATGCCAGTGGTGATGAGATGAGTGATTTTCTGTGTAAGGTAATTGGAAGCACATCCAACTAAATTAAGGTAATCTGATTGGTAATTGGTTTTGTTTCAAGTTTTAAAAATGATAATCTTATTATATTTCTAAATTGTCTTATATTGTGTAATTTAGCAAACAATTGCATCACCTATGTTGTTAGATAAGCAATTTCTCTTACAATCTAGATGTTGTTAGGTTAAGAATTGTACTATCTTAAAAAAATTTATCAGCCCTGTTGACCATGTGTTATAATATTCTCCAGTGCTGTAATTTAATAAATCATAAACTTCCAAGTTTTGTCTATATTTAAAAGGAAGTTTCAGCTAAAAGTTGTTTGGCTATCACTTATGAAAATTAGTATTTACAATGGCTTTTGTTTTGTTTTTTAATTGGAGGTTTATGAACTACCATATTCACTATGTGAAAGTCAGGAATGTAATTATTTTCTTAATTTCTAATGATATATTTGAACTTTGTTATTCTGATAAGGCTAACTTAATTAGATATGTTCTTGGCTTATAAAAACTGACTCTCCTCCCCATTACAAACACCTTTTTGGCTAGAGAATTTAGGTAACTATGAATTTTGTGGTAATTAGGAATTTAGTTTGTTGTAGTACTTTAGGGATTTATGTTATTTAATTTTACAGGTTTCCAGATAGTTTACTTCAGGAAGTTTAATTATTATTCATTTTAACATCAAGATAAATTTTAAGCTTTTTTTAAGAAAGTGAAATACTTTTGCAAAGAAATGTTTTGTAAAAATCTTTTGTGTGATTTTTGGAAAGCCTACTAAATTTTCATTTGCAAGCTCATTTATTTTGATAACAATTTGATATTAATAACAATTATGTCCAAACCTACTGTGAATTTTTGAGTTTCATTCCTAGGTTTGTTGTGTCCTTGGATCAGCCTTAAATGGATGCTTTCAGAGAAATAGAGTCAGCAGTTCAATTGAAGCAACATCAGAGATTTAAGGCTAGTAATTAATACTAAAGCATCTAAATGACTATAAAGAGCTGTAAGTGGGAAAGATCTTGCTATTTTGATCTGAATTTATAGTCATTCCATGGCCTCAAGAAGTTAAAATTAGTGTTTGAACTTATATGTATAAGATTCAATTCCTGAAGTATCTTGTTCTTTCAGAGTGAGTAGAGAGAGAAGGGTAAATGAGCTTGAGGAACAAAGATGTAAATCTATTAAGTTGTAAGGTTAGAGTCAGGAACTTCTTTCCTTGTTTTTTAAGGAATAGAATTTCAGTATAGACAATTATGTTAGCAAAGAGTAGTATGGGCTATCTTGTGTTATCTTAATGAGGAATCTGTTTTTACTTATGTTTGTTATTTAACCTGGAATTAGAACACATGTAGAAATGTATGCAAACTACTTAAGACTCAACTTAAAGGTGTTGCCATTGTTTAAAGGGATTCTGAGAGTAGTAGTATTTTTCTGTGGTTAATCTCTTAGTGTTACCAATGTAGGATTATAGTCAGATATGTTATCGTTGACAGCTGAACCCACCTGAAACTCTGATTGTTGGAACTTGATATTCAAGACCTTATATGACTGTTAACTGACTTTTTTCTGAGTCTGACTCCAGGTATGATTGATCATCAAGGAATGTTGTTGAGCCAATGATCCATGATGCCAGAAACCCTATTGGGGTTTCTATGAACTGCAGTGGGATATTCTCATGGCAAAGGCTGAGAGAATGATTATTGAAATGAGCTGAGGTAGGATTCTTCTGACCCAATTTCCCCAATATGATACCTAGAATGAAAACTATCCCACCAGGCTGACTGTAAGCCTGGTTCAATGCAATTGCACATCTATGTAACATTTGCCTGGAATTGACATGCACAGTTATGTCCCTATTCTTTTATAGCAAATTTCTATAATCAAAACATTTTGTAAGCACAATATTAAATCTATTAAATAATAGACTGATAGTGGCACATCTCTGAGTTGCTATAGTAAGATGCAACTTTAATATGTGGCCTAGATTTTTAGTCCTTTCTGTATTTGAAACAACTAACTTAATTAAGTACTTAGCCTTGACATCTGTTGCTAGTTATATATTCCTGTGTAAGTTAGGGTCCTTTAATTCTTCAAAATGATATGGGGATAATTAGTTCTAAGACTTGTGAAACCAGGATATGATTAGTTATTTAGTTTTTCACAGTTTACTTTTTCCCTTTGCATCTTTTGTCTGTCTCAGTTCTGTTACAAATAGTTATCTTATAGAAAGAATGGCTTCTGGTACATCTTTAAATGCTTTAAAAGAAACATCCACTTTAATTAGGGGTTATTTATTTGAATGTGGCTGAATGTTAGAAAGGTTTTACTATAAATAACTTACTTGATATGCACTATTTTAAAATTGATTACTCAATATATTTATGTATACTATCCCTTAATCTTTTGTTACAATGGTAGTTAATCAGGCAAATTTTAAATGAATTCATTTATGTATTGAAGTCCATTTTCTTGTAAAAAAAAAAGATATGCTGTTATTAAATTCCTTAGTGCAATCTCATCCTCCTAAGGGGGGAATGAATAATGCAAAGTATAAAAATTGGGTTCTAATTTTTCTGGTTTTCCCTGGTCTAAAAGGTTCCAGTTTTGATTATTATAATAATAGAAACATAAGGGTTGAGTTAAAACTTTCATTATTTGGCCTGGTTATTGACAAAGTAATTTAAAATTGTATTAAGATCAATTTTGTAGATTTTTACCAAAGAAAAAGGACCTCTACAAGTGACCTGAATCTAAGAAGTCTGTTGGCTGGAAACTGCTTAGACCACACTCAGACCAGAGAACTTCATCAGATGGTGTCCTGAGAACCAGACAGAGATGAGATGAGATGAGACTTTGACTTTTGTGCCTTAAATGAACTATTTTATTCACAGTTTACTTATTTCCTTTGCATCTTTTATCTGTAAGGTCTACTTTGGTTTTTTCAATGTGTCCATCAATTTCTTCTCCCCCCCACACTGTTACTGATCAATTTTTCCCTCCCCCCCACTCTGTTATCCATCTTAAGTCCCAAAACTCTTGAAGTGTTGGGCATATCAGTTAGTGAATCATTTCAGACATGATGCAGAATGAAATAGGTAGACCTAGTAAAACAATATATGTATATATATATACACACACACACATAATTACAAGAGCAATGTAAACAGAAAGAATAAAACCAAAATGAATACTAATTATATCACCCAAGCTTTGCCCCAAGGAAAAGATAAGAAATATGTATATCTCCTTTTATGAGAAGAGTGAAGGATTATGGGTACACCTCTCCCCTGCAAACCCATAAATCTGACCTCAGACTAGGAAACTATAAATTACTTAAGTGCAGAGGTTGGTTTTTTTCCCTATAATTTTATTTTATTTTTTGTCTTTTTTTCCCCTGCGGCTTAATAATGCATCTTCTACATGTTTCTTAAATTAAATTGAAAGTCCAGTGATAGAAAGAAGGCCTAAATTTTTATATGGTCCTTATCTCAATCTATGGATTACTAATTGAGCATATTGACCTTAAAGTAATTGCCCTTTTTGTTTTTTGCATTTAATGATTCCAATAAAATTATCCAGCTCCTGTTCTAGAAATCTTAAAAATTATCCTGATTATGAAAAATAAATAATCTGACCAGTTCTTCCTTATTGCTAACTTTATACTATAGTGTTCACTTCTGGGACTGCATCCTCTTTTTAGCATCCTTGTTTCAGCTTTCTTCTCTTATTTCGGCTGTCTCTGGAAAACTTGTATCTTGTCTATGAGTTCTTCTGTTATCCAAATGTCAAAATGAATCTATATCTGTGTTAAGTAAGACCTTTATTTCACACTACCACCATCACCACGGTGTTGAAGAACCCTATAACAAGCATATCAGTAGTTTGGCTAATGTTAATACATGTTTCACCACAAAATGCTTTTTCACTCCTTATTCCAATAATATGAAATATGTCTAGCCATTTATCTAGCCCACCTCCCTATCTTGTGCCCTGAGGACAGTGTCAGAGAGTTTGTCAATTTCAAGTCTGAAATCTTAGTATACTATGACTTCAGCATTCTCATAATTAAGCTGTCTAGTAGCCCTGCAAAGGGAAAAGAAAGAAAAGATCTTAATATGTGTTGACCTGTGTTTATGATCAATGCTTCCCTTTCCTAAATAGTAAAAAAACAAAACAAAAAACTATTTCTTTACTAAATTTAAAAAAAGTGAGGATCATAGAACTAGAGCCAGAAAAACTGTTGAGATCATTTCATCCAACTTATCCATTCATCTTACCTTGCAAATGAAGAATTTGAGGCCTAGAGAGGTTATATGACTTGCCTGTGGTCACACAGGTAGTAAGTGAAAGAGGCAGGATTTGAACACAGGTCCTGACTCCAAAGCCAGTATTCTTCCCATAAAAACTGGCATAAAACTTGTTGAATCATCTCTTTGTTTTTCATCCTCAACTCAGAATCACTCTTGCTGAGGGGAAATCTCTACCTTTAACTAACATCTACCAAGACACCAGGAATGGTGCTGATTAGAAGACCTGGAAGGATACCTTTCTTTTAACAGTAAATCATATTCCTCCTCCACACCAGCTGCCTAGACTATTTCCATAATTCTGAAATTTTATTCTTCAAAACTGACTTCAACAACACCACTGCCCAAATATCAGGTTTCTTTAGCAACAGCATCCAATGTTTTAGAACTTGGGAAGATGAGAGGGATTTAACTGATTTCATAAGAAGAGCCAAAACATAGTCAGTTTAGGTAATCAGTGTTAACAAGGGAGGCTTATGCATAGGGGACATTTTAGCTGGCATCATGAAAGGATAGGAAATAAAACAGGAAAACTTCCAAGAAGCAAAACCTTAACAAACAGAATTCCTAAATGAATCTCTTTGGCCTCCGTTTTTAGAAGAAAAAATGCAAATAAAAAAGAAAATTTCAAGTGGGGGAGTGCATGGAAACACATGTATGTGTAATAGAGAGAAAGAGTATATTCCATATATATATATATATATATATACACACACACAAAATAGGGCTTGACTATCTATATTTCCAGTTATATGTACACATATATATTTAATATATGCATGTGTACGTACATACGTGTGTATATTGGGCATACATTGGAATGGCATGAATTTATTCTCCAGGGCACACTATATTGGAAGTTTTAATACTGCCTCAAATCCTTAGTCTCTCTATGCTCTTAGGTAAGTGATTTAAATTCTCCAGCCTCAGTTTTCTCATTAGTAAAATGAGTACAATGATAGCATTTGTCTCATAAGGTCATTGTAAAGATTTGATGAGATAATATATATGAAATGCTTTATGAACAATAAGGTAACATGTATATGTCAGCTATGTTTATAACCTGTAGCATCAGACTGTGATAACGAGCACTGATGTTGAAAATATTAACCCAGACACACTTAAAGATCCTCAACCATGGACCAGACATGGTGAAATATGCCTGTGATCCCTGCAGCTGGGGAAGCTGGGGCTGATGGATCACTTGAGCAATAGAACTCTGAACTATAGCATGCTAAGTTATTCTGATGTTTGTACTAAATCTGGCATCAAAGTGGTAATCCCCTAAGAGGGAGAACCCACCACACTGCCTAAACAAAGGTGGAATGATCCTCATAGGAAATAACCAAAAAAGGGTCTTAGGCTGATAAGCAGTAGATAGGGCCTGGGAAGGGCCACACCATTAGCTTGGGGGAGATAGGGAGACCCAATCTCAAAACAAAAACATTACAACAGAAAGAATCATCAACCATGAAAGCAAGTTTTATTAATGTTATTATGCTACCCTTAATCGATCAAGAAAACAATCTTCTGTAGTTTTGGAGTATCTTTCCCATTCCCCACAATTTTTTGACAGTCATTGACAGTGGCTCAGCAATTATACCCACCTGTGTCCATTTGTAAATTAATATTTATTTAATCCAGTCTTGATGGCATAAATACAATTAACAAGTGAAGCTAGATATTCTCTTATTTGGGGTATCTACCCTCTCTTATCAATTTGTGTTCCTTTCAATTCATAGATTGTTCTCCTTAGTATAGAAAACAGAAGCAAAATATGAGTTTTCTGGCTCAACCTTCTGTCATCCTTGAATGTTATTTTTCTTCCATTCTGAGCCATAGTACAATGACATTTGTGATCTTTTTTCCACTTTCTCTAATTTTTTTTTAAAGAACACATCTATTGTCCTTAGGTTTCCTCACTGACCTCATTTCATTTAGAGATCTTTTTTTCCTGGTATTATTCTTACAAGCCGTAGTATGCTTTTGTTTTAGTCTTCATCTCAGGGCCCTTGCCTCCACTGTTATACAAATTGTTTATGCATCTAAGATGTTTGCTCAGTTCCTTGCATATCTCAAGATATGGTCTGTATGAGATGTTCAGGAGAACTAGCACCGCTGGTATGAGGGCTTGCCCAGACCAATTCTCACCTGGGGTTCCAAGAAGCTCTAACATATTTAGTGGCTGCACCCTGGCAAACTGTCTTGGCAAATGGTCTAAACTAGGTTGAGGTTAACCAACAGGCCTCAGACCCGTAAGTGAGTTAGAGGATGTCTACCTCAAGCATGTGAAGACATTCCCTGACAAGATGAGTGGATGAGAATAATTTGTTCCAACTGCCATGAAGGTGGTTGAAGCAGGCACTGTGGAATACTTAGAACTTGGTCAGATATCAAAGACACAAAAGTCATCTACTGCCTCCTGGGCCATCACTAGTCATCTTGATGTTTTTATTGCTACTGGACTTCTGTTACTCAGAAGAGACAGTAAAACTGACAACCTTGTGCAACTCCATCTCACTTAAATCCAATTCATTCAGGAGTCAAGACATCACCCCATGATGTCATTGGTCCTCTTCAAAAGCTAAGGACAAATAACAACATCTAAGTTGTTTGATCAATTCCTTGTATATCCAAAGATATGGATTAACAAGGGAGTTCAAGTGTCCTTACTCCTAAAAGTATTTTGTATATATGAATAAATTTAAATATTCATTCATATAAAGATTTTGGCAAATTATCAGAAATATTATGCAAATGGATCTCCATGTGAAATTCTACTGGAAGGGGATCCCCTTCTGCAGTAATCCTGATATGGGCTCAGCAGATATTTTAAGATTTTTTTAGAATGTACTTTCACCTCCTTCAGAATTCTTTCTTATTTCAGCTCTTCCATTTCTTTTTATAATTTCCACTTGAGAAACTGAGAATGAATTTTGCGCAAAATAAGACTCTGGAATGCAAAATAGCCTCTGCGAACAACCCTCCTTAACATGGTAGGGTAAGGAGAAGATCCAACTGAATAGATTTAGTCATTTCTTTGTTTCATTTCCAAGTGATAAACTTTTAGTGATCTTCAGTAAGTCCAGCTTTTTTGATTGTTTTCAATGTGTGAGTCCAGCAAGACATAGGACTTATGACTTTAAGTATTTATATCTTTAAATACGAATGATATTTTTGAAATGCTATGACCCTGAGTGAATATAATTAATCTATGGTATAAGTTTTTCATCTATTGTTTCTTCATCTATAAAATAAAAGGTTTAGAATCGGGGTGGGGAACCCGAAGCCTTGAGGCCACATGTGGCCCCCTAGGTCCTTGGGTATAACTTTTTGACTGAGTCAAAGTTTTATAGAATGAATCCTTTTATTAAGGGGATTTGCTCTGTGAAGTTTAGATTCAGTCAAGGGCCACACTTGAGGATCTACAAGGTCACATGTGACCTCAAGTTCACAGGTTCCCTTTCCCTGGAGACTACTTGGGGTCTCAGAAAATATATATATATATATATATATATATATATATATATATATATATACACACATATACACATATATATACATATATATGTGTATATATGTATGTATATATACATATATATATATATGATTATTGTATTTCCATATAACCAGTTTCCTTTATCATCCTAGGTATTTTATTTTATGCATTCAAAAACATTACTCTAGGAAGTCTACAGGCTTCAAAAGACTGCCAAAGGAGTCCATGATCCTCTCTCACCCCCAAAAGGTTATATATCCCTGGATTACATGATATTTAAGGTCTATCTCAGCCCTAAGTATGCTTAAATGTTTAGGAGAAATCCAACCTAATCCTCTTTGTAGTGGAGGCCAAATCAGATGAACTCCTTTCTTTTTCTAACAGGAAATGGCCTGAAATCAGTTACTAATAAACCTACTAATGATAAAATTAATAAATTATGATATTTTGGGAGAGTGGCCCAGTCCATTGCAGTAGATTTCAGGACATGGAGGTTTTCAAGCAAGAGGCTGACTATCCAGTATCTTCCCACGCAATAGGGATGCCCATCTATACAAACTGAAGACAAATTTTATAGAGAGGACTAGAATCTCACTCTAGTTTCCTACCTTGTATATCACAAGTACAGAATAACCAATTAGTGAAGTCATATTGGTCATGAAATTTCCAAAACAACAAAGAGGTTGGGGTGGGGGCAGTGCTTGGCAAGAGGAGAATATGAGTTTTACTGAACTACTACAGAAATTACACAAACATGAAAAAGTCTGTTTGTCTCTTTCATTGTTTTGGGAAGAGGCAAAATTGGAGCAAGTTTTGTTTTGTATCATTTTCATTTCATGGCCATAGTGATACACAAGACCAAAGAGAGTAAAGCCTATACACTGGTAAAGGACATCATTTTTTTTCTGAAACACTGACTTGAATCTTCCTATAAATGTTGAGTGAATTTTTTTATAGTCACTCCTCTTTATTGAAAGAATAAACAGGGAACTGTAACAACTAGCAAAAACACTCACTTTCCACAAATATTTGTTATTTATTACTTCTCAAGTCTTCACATTCATGGTATTCTGAAGTTTTGCTTTAGTTTCTCATTTTCTTCTAATTTTGAAATAAGCACTAAGAAAAGACTTGTGCTGTTTTAAAAATGTGTTTAGCTGCTGAAAAGAAACAGAAATTGTTAGAAACACAAATGCACACAATTACTCATCGATCATTTATGTGGTGTTAACCTCCATTCTTCTTTGGATAAATTGCATATATGGTATTGTAAACTATATGATAAGAGGCAATCAGTGCTTCGTACGATAAATGTGGTCTTGTCCTTTGATTCATGTATCTTCTTCCATGTCAGAAGTTCTTTTAGAATTTCATCAGACTTTTAAAGTCGTCTCTTGATTTTTTGCAGACTTTACTAGTTGTAGTAGATATTTTGTTTTCAGATTATCAGAAGGAATCAACTGTCACAACAACAGGTATTGTAATGGATCAACTTCTGAGTTTCTGGCCACTTCTAATTTATTATCTGTAAGGGCTCATGATCGTTGGGTGGACTGATATACAGTCAAGCTCTGTGCACAGAGCATGGCATTAGACACTGTGGGGAGGCAGATATCTGCCACCTTAAAACTGAAGACCTAATGAGAAAGAAGGGAAAAAGCCCACGGGAATAGTCCATGCAAAAATGAAGCCAAAGGCAAAGAAGTGAATGTATGGGGAAAAGTGCCTGTTTTAGTGTCAGAAAAATTGGGTCACCTGAACAATTACCAACTGTATAAACCAAGGTAAATCTTCTAACTTCTCAGCTTTAGTTTCTTCCTCTCTTAAATGCAGATGAGGGAACATGTTCTGTCCAGCTCACAGTATATTATGAGGAAAATGCATTCTAAAGGCAGAGATACTATTTAATTCTAAGCTAATATTATGCATAATAAATCAGAATTCATTTTATGAAATATGATAGTAAAACCCGTTTTACTTCTTTACCTACTTTAAACAAATAGTCCAAATCCATGCATCTGAATAAGCAACTTTCCCTTCAAAATTGTCATATTGGAAGGATAGATAATAATGACAAAGATGGTAGCATTAGTACAAACATTTTGGATCTCCTTTCTCAGAATCAGGGTACAGAGTATACAAGAAAACCAGTCAGTCCTCTTATTTTATAATTCTGTCTTATTTATTTTCTCCTAGAATTCTATTACCAATTTTTAATTATTCACTCTACTGACAAGATGAATATCTTCTGGCTATCTCCCAAAATCATATCCAGGCTCAAAAGAGCAAGGTGTCATTGCTAAGGACATTTGAACCTCAAACTTGATCACATCCACTTCCAAAAGCCTGAATAAATAAGTGAAACTTTCTGACCAATTTCTTCTCTCCTACTTCCCTCACTCATTCTTCCAGCCGTTCTCCCTCCTCCTAACCTCCAGCTTCTTAATCTTTCTCTCTTCTCTCAGTCATTAGGAGATGGGGGTAGGGGGTTTTCAAGCCAAGACTGGATGACTGCTTTGTGAGTATGTTAAAGAAGGGATGCTGTTCCAGGAGTGGGTTGTTCTTGGTGGCCACTGAGATGCCTTCCCACTCTGAAATTCTCTAACTCTTCTCAATCATGTCCATTGTTGCTTCTGTTTGTGTGGCCAGGACAGCAAAGCTACAATGCATTTGGGATGGGGTTAGAACTCAGATTTTCCTGACTACAAGCCCAGTGCTCTGTCTCTGATACTACACCAATTCCCCATGGTATACTAATCTTGCTGACTGTCCAACTATTGCTCCATTTTTCTCCCTTACCTCATTTCTATTTTTATATAAAGAGTAGTCTACATTCTCTGATTATATTTAGTCAATCGTTATGTCCCCAGCTTCACCATTGCCATTACTTAAAATTGATTTTAAAGGCTTGAAACAATTGTCAAGTCTTTTCTTAGCCTTCAAACTTTTTTGAATATTTTGTAAAGGAGAATATTCACTACACCTTCGGTTTCCATGACACTGTTCTCTACTGGTTATCCTCTTACCTGTATATCCACTCCACTTCAGTCACTTTCAATGATTCATCTCCCTTCTCTTGCCATATTCCACCCTCAAATCTAGATATGCCCTCCCTCTTTGTTCACTATCTTGGTGAACTCATTCTCATGGCTTTAGCTGTCACATCAGAATAGGGATATAGGCTAGGATAGAGGCAAGATCTGCAATTTTATCTGTATAAGGAAGCCCAGATAAGGAAACTTGTTCTACTAATGAAGTCAGGCATGATTGTCTTAAATAGTTAACCTGGCATCACTGAGAAGTTAGGTGACTTACCCAGGATCACATAGACAGTTTGAGACAGAGATGGGATTTGAATTCAGATCTTTCTGATTCCAAGGCCAGGTTTATATCCAATATGTATCATTGTCCATCACTTTAAGTGACTCCTATTTCAATGTTTTCTGTTCCAAAATGTCCACTAAATTTTAGTCTTGCATTTTAACTGACAAATATTTAAACTAATATTCCAGCAGCATTTGCAACTCAACAGCAAAACCAAATTCACCACATCTCTCCCCAAACCTGCACTTCCTCTCAATTCCTTATTTCTACTTAGGTCCTAGTCAGTGAGGCTCAAATCCTTAGTCACCTTTCATTCTTAATTCTTTCTGGTTACTCCCATAAAAATCAGTTGCCAAGTCTTTCTTATTTTGCCTTTACAATATCTCTCCTCTCTTTCCTTTTCTGGACTCAAAATCCCCTTAGGATATTAAACTTGAACACCTATCACCTGAGATAATGTGAAAGAAGAGTGTAAGTAGACAAGTCTCCCTGTTTCCAATGTCCTCCCATTCTACTTAATCATTCTTATAACTACCAAAGCTGATCATGAGATTTCCCTCCTTGGAAGACCACTGTTCTTTGAATAGGAGGATTCTCATCCTCTATTGCTTGTAGAGTGTAATTAGAACTCCTTAGGCTGGACTTTATGGACCACACCATCCACTGATAATGTTTTCAACCTTATCTCATCCTATTCTTTATACACTCTACATTCCAAACTCTCTATATTACTAATTCCTCTTGTCTCACCTTACCATCTCTTGTCTATGTGAAGACTTGAATATACTCCTTTCACATTTCTGACTTTCAAAATATCCCTCTTCTTTCAAAATCCATCTCTGTTGACCATGAAGTCTTCCATAACTCCCTTCCCTCTCCTACTTAGCTGAAAAGAGGTTTCCCTATTAAAATGTCTTAGGCATTTTCTCTAGGCCTTTTGTGACCTTATTCTATTCTATTTTGTCTTAATTTTTGGACACACCTTTTCTCCCATGTTAGGCATGTTATTTTTCATATTTGTATCCTGAGTAATAAACACAAAACACCTTATACATAGAAGTTACTTAATATATATCTGTGGAGTTAATGTGAATATACTGAAGGCTATCTACATAAATTGATTCTCAACTAATAGTCTTAGAGAAAAGCATACTGGTGGGGACTTGAGACAATGGTATTAGAGACTTACCCTTAACAATTCAGGATTACCCCTCAAGAACTCTTAGGAGGAGGTGTGGAACTTGTTCTGGGAACCTGACTATTCAGTGGAAGTCATGGTTGAAATAAAGAGGCCCCACATTTCATTTGAGCATGAATAATACATAAAAAGCATGGGAATATATAGATGAATTGATGAAAAGTGAAATAATCAAAACCTGGAAAACAAAGAATGACTAGATATTATATAAAGGGAATTAAAAAATAAAAGTAAATTTTCTATAATAATAATGACTAAAACAGATGATCAGTGAAGATATGAAATGACACATGCATTTTCACTCATTGAAGCAGTCTTATTGATATGGAATATTGCATATTCTGTCAGACATGTTTATCGTGTTGGTTGGTTTACTAGAACTGAGTTTTTCCCCCTTTGTTGTAAAGTAAGGTAAGGGAAGTAGGTTATGTTCAGAAATTAATATGATTTAAAGATAAAAGGGAAATTATAAGAAAATTGCTTTAAATAATCTCATCTAACTGTAATAAGACATTTATTTTAAAATGTCACATCAAAGTATACTTAAACTTCATAGAGTCACCATCAATTTCTAACTTGCTGGTAGAGCTGATACACAATTGATTTGGCCTCACAAAGTAGTAGTCTAGTCATCACTGAAAGTGTAAAATCAGAAGCTAGTCAACCAAAAATTCTACGGTTCTATGTCATCAAAAGGGTTTCTGTATTGGTTAGGAATTTGACCTAAATGACTTTTACTGCCCATTTGTTGCAACAATTCGGCTAGCAGCTGTTGTGGGGGTGAAAGACCAACACAAGCCCAACAACAAGAACGCTGCCAGCATGGGTTCATTTGATCTGCTTTACTAAGGAAAGCAACATTAAGGGGATAACAATCTTACTTTAATCCAACATATACATATAAACTCAGTTCAGGAGGAAAAGCCAGCAACCAGAACTTCAGAGCAAGTACAAACAAGTTACAAACATACACAATATAAACAGACCAAATCACAACTCATTGTTACCAAGACACCATCAATATCTGGGTTGACAAGCTGGGAGGCTCTTAGAGCTGCTGCCCAGAGTCCCACACCAACACTCCTCCAGGAGTGAGTGCCTCAATAAAATAGCTCTATTCTCTCTTTTTATACAGTCTTTGGACATCATCAAACATCATCTGAGAGACCAGAACTTAGGTGCATACTATTGGCTCTAGTCTTACCAACTCCCTTTAGGACCCTGGGAGCTTCATGCCTCTCTCAAACTAGCAAACTAGTTTGCTAACCAGCCTGGGGCTCTGCACCTAATAGTAAAAGGGCCTGGGCCTGGGGTTTAGCACCTAGTGAGACCCAATCAAAGACACCTAATTAATTTAGCATTCTAAAACAGTAAAAAGTTTCCCCCTTAATTAATATTACACCCTTGAAATACAAAATCATATGATGATTATACTCAGCAGCTAGATTACATAGTAGTTAAAGTGCTAGACTTAGTGGTGAGGAGATCAGAGATTAAACCCTGCCTCAGATATTGACTAGCTTTATGACCATGGACAAGTCACTTAACCTCTTAGCCTCAGTTTACTAATCTGTAAACTGGAGGAGATAAAAGTATATCCTTCACAGAGTTGGTGTAGGGGTCACATATGTAAAGTTCTCATAGCCTTAAAGTGCTACATAAATGTTAGCTGTCATTATTTTTATTGTCATCTTTGGGACTGATTGTACTATTGGTGATCTAATTGACACCTTATTTCTCTTTCTTACTTTCTAGGCTTTTTCAACTCAGTTGTTCATTCATATCTGTACCAAAGAGTAGACATTTATAGAACTAAAACTCATTTCATCCTAATTAACCCTTGGGTAAAAAGTATAATTGAGGAGAGAGTTGACAGTCCCACCTAAAATAATGTCTTTGATTACCTATTACCTGAAGATGAATTTACCTTTATTATTCATGGGGCCTATCCCCCAATTTCCCTCTGTAATTAAGAGTCAATTATATTAATTCACACTAGGGCATGTTTAAAAGTCTTTTCTGGCCAGCAGTTTAAATTCTTCAAATGGAAAATCTAAATCATTCTAATTTGCCAGACTCCCTCATGAAGGTAAGTTGTAGCATAATGAATAAAATTAACAGCTGTTTTTCCCATTTGCATGCCATAAATTATAATTCATCCTGAGTAAGAATGGCTTTTTCTCTTTGCTGTCAGTGCCTTCACTTCTCTTATAAAATAAAGAAAAATGTCCCTGTGACTTTCCTTAGAAAGGCCTTTGTATCTTAACCTATGAATGTTATGTTATCACTCAAGCGTCCAGACCTTCTGTGTTAAGAATCAGCAGGGAAAATTCCAATGCAGCATCTGCAAAATATTTTAAACCTGGTGGAAAATGTATTGCAAATTAATGAAGATGTGAATAGCTTCCCATCCCCTTGTTTTTTCCACATTATAGCCTTTTAATCCCTTTTGAGAGTTCTCCTAGTCTCCTGTCCTACAGACAAGATAAAAAGATGGAACATCCATTTTTTAGAATGCTCTCTGTAATGTCACAAATCCCCCTGGAAATGCTCTAAACATCACTTCCTCCCTTTTTATACTAAACAACCACAGAGCATAAGTGGAAAATGGCAGTAGGGTTCAGCTCAGTACTACCCCTGACCTCTGATGATCTTTCCTCTTTGGACATTTGGGGCCTATGTACTCTATTGTGGCTATGGATCACAGATCTGTGGAATAATTAGCTTAGAAAGGGTTTAATGAATCTCAAAAGCATCTTCTACCTAGGAAGGATTCTATCTGAAGCCATGCACAATGCATTGGGGGAAAACCTACTGTATTACCTTACCCTGCCAAAATAAATAAATAACCAGGGCAGTAGTGCTAAGCTCTGCTCTTAACGTGCTAGGCTTTATTATTTTAATTTGTAATCTTGGACAAATGACGTTTGAGTCTCTATTTTTTTCTGTAAAATAAATCTTAGCCTTCATGATCTCCAGCGTCCCTTCCAAAGCTTCTGTTCTTTTCTTTTTGTTATTGTTGTTATTCAGTCATTTTCAGTCATGTCTAATTCTTCATGACCCCTTTTGGGGTTTTCTTGGCAAAGATACTAGAGTAGTTGACCAGTTCCTTCTCCAGCTCATTTTACAGAGAAGGAACTGAGAAGAGCATGGTTAACATGATTTGACCAGAGTCACATTGCTAGTAGGTGTCTGAGGTCAGATTTGAACTCACAAAGATGAGTCAGGCTGACACTCTATCCACTGCACCATCTAGCTGCTGTTCTATGGTTATATAATTATATAATGGTTGTCTAAGCCTATGCCAAAAATTCTGAGATGGAAAGACCATGATCTCAGCTACAGAAGCATCGTTGTGTAGACCAGTCCTCAAAATCTATAAAGCAAAAACAAGCAAAGGGTAAAGTCCATTATCCATGTAATTTAAGCACAATAATTAATAATAAATGTCCTAATCATATCTGCTGAGTTCAGAGGATCACCATTATCACACAAATGGAGTACTTTCTTGGTTCCCTTGTTTAGAGGCTATTTCAGTCTATACAGAAATAGAGAGAAGTTAATGATGTCCAGATAAGACATAGTTAAACTCTCTTTGTGTCCTGGACCCTTTTGGTGGTGGATGAAACCTGTGGACCTTTTCTTAGAATAATATGTTAAATGCATAAAATAAGATAAAAGTTTACAATGAAAAATTATACTGATATAGTTATCTATATCTACATAGACATACATATATGTTATTGTTTGTCCTTCATTTTCCAAGAGGACCAATGACCTCAGGATGTGTCTTGACTTGCATATGAATTGGATTTAAGTGAGGCAGAGTTAGGAAAAGCCTCACTCACTTTTCCAGAGTCATCAAAGTCCAATGGCAGGACAAAAGTTAAGGTGACTGGTGATGCCCCAGATGCAATGGATATCCTTGGCATTTTTTATGTCTGACCAACCTCTAAGCACTCCACAGTGTCTGTTTCAGCTACCTTCATGTCTGTTGGAACAAATTGTTCTCATATGCCCGTTCCACCAGAGGAAATCTTCATATATACATATATATACATATATACATATACATATATACATATATACATATATATACATATATGTAGATATGGATATGGTTACAGATGATATAGGTATCTATCTATATTGAGAGACAGAGAAAGAAAGACAGAAAGGAAGGAAGAAAAAGAAGAGAGAGAGAGAGAGAGAGAGAGAGAGAGAGAGAGAGAGAGAGAGAGAGAATATAAGTTCCCTCAGGTGCATAAAACCCACTAGATGGTGCCAAGCAGACTTAGACTCAGTTGCTCTGCATGGTTCTCACCAGGAGTGTCCTAAGTGTTAAGTATATAAAATTCATTCCCAGGGGAGTGTTCTATATGGTCTGAGACTTCTGGTAGAGCTGAGGAACTTGGCTTTGGGGGAAATTTTAAATAAATAGGAACTCTAGACCAAGGATCACATATAGATGAGACTTGACATGAGATAAAACCCAGTTCAGCTAGTGTTAGCCCCATAAAGTGTCATCTTTACCCTGGGATGAAGTATCAGATATATTCTCAAACTTGTGTCATACACACAGGCTATTACGGATCTGTCATGTCCTCACCAGCACATATTTCCACAATGAAAAACATTAATTTTGAGCATTTTTTAACCAGAATTACCTACTGGATTTTTGTTTTCACTTTATAATTTATAGAACCAACAATGAAATCAAATCTTCCTTTCCCTTTGTTTTGATTAAGGTTGTGTGTGAAGTTACAAACCACTTAAACTTTCAATTACAAGGCTCTAAGGACCTAGTTATTTTACAGGCATAGATATTCCTTCCATCAATACAGCTAGTAACACCTTTACATCATAAAAGTACATATCATAGATATAGCTTTATTATTATTATCATAGCATAGCTTTATTAGCAACTATGGCAGCCAACCTACTAAGGATGAACTGTTCTAACTTAGATATTCTGTGTTACATAGACCTATGATCAACATGATGACCATCTATGATTCCAGATGAGTAGTGATGAAGCATACTATACATGACAAAGAAGTGATGGATTTATAGTGCAGAATGAGACACACACATTCAGTCATTCAAGGAATTTGCTTTGACTTTGTATATTTTTAGAAGGAATTCATTTTCTTCTTCTTTCTTTTCCCAATAGAGTGGGGTCGGGGGTAGAAAAATGACTTTTGTTTATTTAAAACAGAGAGTTAGGGGATGCTACAGATGCCAACCATTACATGAACTTTCACATGAGGTCACTGCATTACTAGTTTTACTTTCTTGACTTTCTCGTTTTACTTTCTTAGAAGTGATCTCTCACATAGCAGAGATAACTTGTAAAGATATATAATGTTAAAACACATAAGAAAGTTAAAATAAATATGTGTGTGTGCTTTTCTCCATGTCAGTTTCCAAGTCCCCAGCTGATGAGATACTTATTACTTGTTTCAGTAGATGAGTCTATCACTTAACAGAGATAGCAAGGTGTTTCTGAGAGCAGGCCTCAGTCCTTCCATGATTTCTCATCCCATTACTTCTAGTTATACCCTACTGGACCATTTTAAATGCTGTAATTTCAATCTCATCTTTTTTATGTTTTTCAAATATTCATGGTCTGTCATTATTTCCTCTATATTTCTCCCCACTCTCTTTTAATCTTTTCTCATAAGTTGGTCCCTCTATCCACTTCTCTGTTTTTCCTTCTTCTCTGAAGACATGTTGTAGAGGTATAAGGGTACTTCTCATTTTTCTTCATTCTATGGAATAATGGGATCCATTTATAAAAGTTACCTAGGAGATAAATCACTGAGATCAAGAGGTGCTGGAAGGTTTTGACAGTGCATTACTTGCCCTAAAAAAAGCTAGCTTTTTGGTTTCAGGGCCACTTTCCATCTCAGTGGTGTCATTTTGTAGTATCCATGATGTGGATTCTTACTCCCCAGTTGATGGACGGCTCGGAGGATTGGCCAACAGGTAAAAATGGTGATTGTAACTCCATGCACCAAGCCAGATTGTGGTATGGCCATCTTCAACATGAGAGAAATTGTGTACTTATGGAGAGTAGTAAGTGTCTAGTTAACATTTTCTGGCACAGATACCTTCAGTTACCCAAATCTGCTTAAGTTTAGGCAAACCAACAAAATGGTGAAATTTAGGTGTTTGGAGGACCAATGATTCTTTCTTTCTTTTGGTACAGTTAAAAGCAGAGGTTCTTAACCCAGGATCTACAAAGTATTTTTTTCCTTAACATTTTGATAACTATTTCATTATAACTGATTTCTCCAATAAGCCTATGCATTGCATTTTATGAGGAGTCCATAGACTTCAACAGATGGCCAAGAAAGTCCATGAAGCAAAATGAGTTAAGAGCTCCTGGTCTAGAGGAAGGTGGTAATTTAATAGGTGCTTCTTCTTGAGTTCACAATTCAATTAGCCCTATACTTTATAGTATCGTATGATAAAGTAACCTTAGAGGAATGTTTAGTATAACCTTCTCATTCTACAGGTGAGGAAACCGAGCTCAACAGAAATGAAATGACTTGTCCAAGATCATACAAATAATAAGTGGCAGAATCAGGATCTGAACATGTATCCTGTGAGTCCTAGCCAATGTCACTACCCCTCTCCCTCAAACATGCATACAGGTCAAAGGTCTCACACAAGTCAGGATAGTCACTCCATAACTATTCCCTAAATTAATTAAACATTACCCTTTCGAATTGTTTAATTCTGAGATATATTTCTTTTGATGCTGTAAAACTTACCTGGCTCACATTTTGGGTATATGCCATAAACCAAAAGACTGATCTCCAAGTAAAAGATTGTTGTTGTTGAAATTTTAAATCCACATGAGATACAGTGACTTATCTACATACATGACTGTTATTTCTAAGACACATCTGGGAATACGGTAGAAAAAAGGCAGGGATTTGCCTAAGCTCTCCCAAATTTCCCCACAAGCAACTTTAAATAATGCTTCAAAATAAATTCTAGAGGCAGAACCCACAAAATGATGGAGTAAAACGTTTTTTTCGGTCTAAGACAACTTAGACAATCAGCAGGAAAGGTCTGTTGCATTTGGTTGACAGTAAAGTTCAGTCCAGAACAGGCAACACCCTAGCCAGCCAGCAGCAGGTCTTGGGAGCAACTAAATTGGCACAACTTTCCAGAGTTCTCAGACCACAGACACAGGGGCTGGACAACTTGTCAGAAGGAGATTACAGGTGTACCTTTGCTGGCATTGGATGAAAGACTAGGTTGCATTGCACATGTGAGGCACAGTCCAGGGTCACAGTTACAGGGCAAGGAGAAGCACTAGAACACCAAAGCTTGTAGCCACAGGGTAGCAGAGACCCTGGTTAGAGTTCCATGGTAGAAAAGAGTGCTTGTGGTCACTCACAGACAAGAGTACAGGCCAGGAAAGTAGTAAACACACATCTCCTTAGATCATACCACTTTGGAAGAACTGAAAACTTACATACCCTCTAGAACTAACACAGAAAACAGCTGCACAAAACCCTGAAGATTGGTGTAGTGCCATATACACTTTAATTTTTTTTCTTGTTATTTAATATTTTTAGTTTTCAGCATTAATTTTCACAAGAGTTTGAATTACAGATTTTCTCCCCATTTCTACCCTCCTCCCACTCCAAGATGGCATATGTTCTGATTGTCCCATTCCCCAGTCAACCCACCCTTCTGTCACCCCGCTCCCCCAATCCCCTTCTCCCTTAAATTCTTGTAGGGCAAGATAGATTTCTATGACCCATTGCCTGTATATCTTACTTCCTAGTTACAAGCAAAAACTTTTTTTTGAACATCTGCTATTAAAACTTTGAGTTCCAAATTCTTTCCTCTCTTCCTTCCCCACCTACCCTCCCTAAGAAGACAAGCAATTCAACACAGGTCACATGTTTATCATTAGGCAAAACCTTTCCACAATACTCATGTTGTGAAAGACTAACTATATTTTGCTCCTTCCTATCCTATCCAATTTTCAAAATGCAATTTTCTCCTTTGACCCTGTCCCTTTTCAAAAGTGTTTGCTTTTGATCACCTCCTCCCCCTATCTGCCCTCCCTTCTATCATTCCCCCTTTTTATCCCCTTCCTCCTTCTTTCCTGTGGGATAAGATACCCAATTGAGTTCCATCCTCAGGTCAAATCCAATGAGAGCAAGATTCATTCACTCGCCCTCACCTGCCCCATCTATCCTCCCAACAGAACTGCTTTTTCTTGCAACATTTATGTGAGATAATTTACCCCATTCTATCTCTCCTTTTTGCCCTCTCGCAATATATTCCTCTCTCATCCCTTAATTTGATTTAATATTTTTAGATGTCATCACCTCATATTCAAGTCACCCTGTGCCCTCCGTGTATGTATGTATGTGTGTGTGTGTGTGTATATATATATATATATATATATATATATATATATATATATATATGTATATATTCCCTTCAGCTACCCTAATACTGAGGTCTCATGAAATATACACATCATCTTTCCATGTAGGAATGTAAAGAAAACAGTTCAACTTTAATAAGTCCCTTGTGAATTCTCTTTCTTATTTACCTTTCCATGCTTCTCTTGATTCTTGTGTTTGAAAGTCAAATTTTCTATTCAGCTCTGGTCTTTTCACTAAGAAAACTTTAAAGTCCTCTATTTTATTGAAAATTCATATTTTGCCTAGGAGCATGATACTCAGTTTTGCTGGCTAGGTGTTCCTTGGTTTTAATCCTAGCTCCATTGACCTCCGGAATATCATATTCCAAGCCCTTTGATCCCTTAAGGTAGAAGTTGCTAGATCTTGTATTATTGTGATTGTGTTTCCACAATACTCAAATTGTTTCTTTTTGGCTGCTTGCAGTATTTTCTCCTTGATCTGGGAGCTCTGGAATTTGGTGACAATATTCCTAGGAGTTTTCTTTTTGGGATCTTTTTCAGGAGGTGATCGGTGGATTCTTTTAATTTCTATTTTACCCTCTGACTCTAGAATATCAGGGCAGTTTTCCTTGATAATTTTTTGAAAGATGATATCTAGGCTCTTTTTTGATCATGGCTTTCAGGTAGTCCAATCATTTTTAAATTGTCTCTCCTGGATCTATCTTCCAGGTGAGTGGTTTTTCCAATGAGATATTTCACATTGTCTTCCATTTTTCATTCCTTTGGTTGTGTTTTTATAATATCTTGATTTCTCATAAAGTCACTAGCTTTCACTTGCTCCAATCTAATTTTTTAGGTAGTATTTTCTTCAGTGGTCCTTTGGACCTCCTTTTCCATTTGTCTAATTCTGCCTTTCAAGGCATGTCTCTCCTTATTGGCTTTTTGGAGCTCTTTTGCCATTTGAGTTAGTCTATTTTTTAAGGTGTTATTTTCTTCAGTATTTTTTTGTGTCTCTTTTAGCAAGTCATTGAATTGTTTTTCATTGTTTTCTCACATCGTTCTCATTTCTCTTCCCAATTTTTCCTCTACCTGTCTAACATGCTTCTCCAAATCCTTTTTGAGCTCTTCCATGGCCTGAGACCAGTTCATGTTTTTCTTGGAGGCTTTTGATGTAGGTTCTTTGACTTTGTTGACTTCTTCTGGCTGTATGTTTTGGTCTTCTTTGTCACCAAAGAAAGATTCCAAAGTCTGAGACTGAATCTGAGTCCATTTTCGCTGCCTGGCCATGTTCACAGCCAACTGCTTGACCCTTGAGTTTTTCATCAGAGTATGACTGCTTGCAGAGTAGAGAGTACTTTGTTCCAAGCTTGAGGGGATGTGCTGTTTTTTTCAGAGCTATTTCTATACAGCCAGCTCTGCCACACCAGTGCTCCTCCTCCCCCAAGAACCACCAATCTTGACCACAGTTCAGATCTTAAGCAGGCTCTGCGCTCCTGCTCTGATCCACCACTTAATTCCTCCCACCATGTGGGCCTGGGGCCAGAAGCAACTACAGCTGTAGTTCTGTCATCAAAGATGCACCACCTCTGCCACCTCTGGGGTGGTGGCAGAACTGCGAACTCCTTTCACTCCCCACAGCTTTTCCCACTAACCTTCTCTGTTTTGGGGGGGGTTTGTGGGTTGAGAAGTCTAGTAACTGCCACAGCTCACTGATTCAGGGTGCTAGGGTCTGTTCCACCTTGCTCCTGGTCCGATTGGTCTGTTCACAGCCCAAGCTGGTCTCTGCTCTCCTCCACTCCCAGCTCCATGGGATAGACCTTACCCAGAGACTATCCAGGCTGTCCTGGGCTGAAGGCCTGCCTCCCTCTGCTATTCTGTGGGTTCTGCAGCTCTAGAGTTTGTCCATAGCCATTTTTATAGGTTTTTGGAGGGACCTGGGGGGGAGCTCATGCAAGTCCCTGCTTTCCAGTGGCCATCTTGGCTCCACCCCCATCTACACTTTTAAAGGGAATAGAACCTTTCATATAAAATTAAAAGTCAAGAAATTGACTGGAACAATCAGCAGCAAACTGACAAAAAAGAACCTGACACAGAATGTTGCTATGGTGACAGAAAAGCTTAAAGCATAAAGTCAGAAGATGAAGAAAAAAAGTCCAAATGGCTACATCCAAAGCCTCAAAGAAAGACAATTTGAATTTGGCTCAGGCCCAAAAAGAATCCATGGAAGATCTCAGAAAGAATTTTTAAAAATAAGAGAAGTAGAGGAAAAATTGGAGAAAGAAATGAGGTTGTTTTAATAAAATCATTAAAAAGGAGTCAATAGTTTGGTAATGGCAGCGACAACAACAATAACAAAAAAAAAAACACTGAAGAAAATAACACCTGAAAAAAAACAGAACTACATGGTAAAAAAGGCATAAAGTCCACTAAAGGTAACTTGTGAAAAAGCAGAACTGGCCAAATGGAAAAAGTTGTCCAAAAATTCATTAAAGAAAAGAACTCCTTAAAAGGTAAAATTGACAAAATGGAAAAGGAGGTATAGAAAGCTGGCTGAAAAAAAATTCCTTAAATCTTATAGCTGGGCAAGTAGAAGCTAATGACCCCATGAGATATCAAGAAACAATCAAATAAAATTTTAAAAAACTTAAAAAATTTGTTGAAAATGTGAAACACCTCATTAGAAAAAGAACTCATCTGGAAAATAGATTGGGTAGAGATAATTTAATAATTATGGGACTACCTGAAAGCCAAGATTAAAAAAAAGCCTTGACATCATCTGTCAAGAAATTATCAAGGAAGACCTCAGAAGACCTGGGGTTTGAAATCCAGCTCCATACCTTTCTACCCATGAGACTCTGAGCAGTTACTTCTCTCTAGGTCTCAGTTTCTTCTCTGTAAAATAAAGGCATTTAACAACGACCTCCATGGTCCCCTAAATTTTCTTCTTTGCAACTTCGACCAATCACTCCGAAGTTTTCCATTTTGGGCTCTGGAGAACAAAGATAACCCTTATTCTACACAACCATTTTTTAGAAACTTGAAGACAGCAATGATAACAATGATGGTGGTGATACTCCCCCAGCTCTTCTCTTCTCCAGTTTTAATTACCCATAACTACTGGGGGGGGAGGTAAAATTGGGCTTGGAATCATGAAGAGTCATGTTCCTGAGTTCAATTCTGGCCCCAGATACTTCCTAGCTATGTGACCCTGGACAAGTCATTTAATTCCATTTGCCTCAGTTTCCTCATCTGTAAAATGAGCTACAGAAGGAAATAGTAAATCACTCCAGTATCTTTGTCAAGAAAACCCCAAATGGTGTCATGAATAGTCAGACATGAAACATCAGCTGCTCATGATTAGGCTGAGCTAACATAATAAAAATGACAATTTTAACTAAATTAATTTACTTATTCAGTGCCAATCAAACTACCAAAAAATTATTTTACAGAACTGCATAAAATAATAACAAAATTTATCTGGAAGAACTAGAGGTCCAGAACATCTAGGGAATTAATGAAAAATGATAGGGAAGGTAGCCTAGCCATAATAGATATCAAACTGTACTATAAAGCAGCAGTCATCAAAACTTCTTGGTACTGGCTAAGAAACAGAGTGGTGGATAAGTGGAATAGGTTAGGTACACAAGATGCAGTAGTCAACATCTATAGCAATCTACTCCTTCATAAACCCAAAGAATCCAGCTTGTGGGCTAAGAATTCACTATTTCACAAAAACTACTGGGAAAATTGGAAAATGGTAGGGCAGAAACTGGGCATAGACCAATATCTTACACTGTATGCCAAACTAAAGTCAAAATGAGTTCATGATTTAGGATTAAAGGCTGTTACTACAAGCAATTTGGGAGAGCAAGGAATAGTTTGCCTATCAAATTTATGGGAAAGGAAAGAATTCATGGCCCAAAAAGAGATAGAGAGCATTACAAAATGCAAAATGGATAATTTTGATTATGTTAAATTGAAAAGTTTTTGTATAAAAAAGCCAATGCAACAAAGATTAGGAGGGAAGCAGAAAATTGGGAGAAAATCTTTACAGGCAATGTCTCTGATAAAGGCCTCATCTCTAAAATATACAGGGAACTGAGCCAAATTTATAGGAACACAAGTCATTCCCCAATTGAGAAATGGCCAAAGGATATGAACAGGCAGTTTTCAGAGGAAGAAATTAAAGATATCTATAGGCACTTGAAAAAATGCTCTAAATCATGATTGATTAGAGGAAATGCAAATCAAAACAACTCTTAGATACCACATCTTTCCTATCAGATGGACTAACATGACCAAACAGGAAAATGATCAATGTTGGAGAGGATGTGGGAAAATTGGAACACTATTACATTGTTGGTGGAGTTGTGAATTCATCCAGTCATTCTGGAGAGCAATTTGGAACTATCCCCAAGGGCTCTAAAAATGTGCATAGACTTTGACCCAGCAATACCACTTCTAGGGCTGTATCCCAAAGAGATCATGCAAGTGGGAAAGGCATCCGAATGTACAAAAATATTTATAGCAGCTCTTTTTGTGGTAGCAAAGAATTGGAAACCAAAGGGATGTCCTTCAATTGGGGAATGGCTAAAGAAGCTGTGGTATATAAATGTAATGGGATACTATTGTGCTATAAGACATGGGGAAAATACGGACTTCATAACAACCTGGAAAGACCTGTATGACATAATGCTGAGTGAGCAGAGCAGAACCAGGAGAATATTGTACACAACCACAGACATATTGATTTTGTGATGACTAACCTTGATAGACTTGGCTCTTCTCAGCAATACAAGGTGCAAAGACAATCCCAAAGGACTCATGATGGAGAGAGCCATCTACATCCAGAGAAAGAACTATGGAGTCTGAATGCAGATTAAGGCAAACTATTTGCTCTCCTTTTTTTTTCTTTTTTTTTGGCTTTGTTTCTTCTTTCTCATGATTCATTCCATTGGTCATAATTCTTCTTTACAACTTGACTATTGTGTAAATAAGTTTAGTTTGAAGTTATATGTAGAAGATATATCAGAGACAACTTGACTGTTGTGTAAATAAGTTTAATTCGAAGTTCTGTGTAGAAAATATATCAGATTCCATGCCATCTTGGGGAGGAGTAGAGAGAGGGAGCGAAAAAAAATATGATCTCCAAATCATGCAGAACTGAGTGTTGTAAACTAAAAGTAAAAAATCTTAATTTAAAAAATAGACACAACTGAAATGACAGAACAACAACAACTGCTACATCTATCTGAACCTCAAATGGTATGATCTCCAGGAGCTTCATCATCCTGGTTGCCTTACTGTTTATTTGTCAATGAAACATAAACTTCTCAATACAATGTGAGGTCCTCAAAAGCAGGGACTGTTTTATCCTTTGCATTTGTATCTCTAGCCTATGTTCAGTAAGCACATGCTTATTGAATGAGCACTTAATAAATGCTTATTGATTATCAATGTCCTTCCCAGAACATAGTGCTCAAATAGCCTAATGTTACTCCATGGACTCTCTTATTTCTTGCCCTGTCTGGCCCATGGTCTTAGATTTCCCCTCTCTCTCAAAGGAAATGGCAAAAAAATCTTAGTACCAAATAGAAAAACAACCTTTTCAAATCAAATAAAAATCATGGGGAAAAAAGAAATTATCAAGGAACACTGAACAGAAGATTGGTGTAATGCCATCTACCCCCTTAATGGGAATAGAACCTTGGATACATGATATTGTATAACCAGAGGCTAAAATAGAAATTGAAAGAATCCACCAATCACCTCCTGAAAGAGAATCCAAAAGGAAAATTTTCAGGAATATTATATTCAGATTCCACAGCTCCTGGGTGAAGGAGAAAATATTGCAAGCAGCAATCATGGAGCCACAGTCAGGATAATACAAAATTTAGCAGCTTCTATATCAAAGCATCTGCAGGCTCAAAATACGAAATTGTAGAGGACAAAGGAGTTAGGATTACAAAAAAGAATCACTACCCAGAAAAACTGAGAATAATTCCTTCGGAGGAAAAAATGGATAGTCAATTAAATAGACAACTTTCAAGCATTCCTGATAAAAAAAAACAGGGATGAAGAGAAAATTTGACTTTTAAATACAAGACTGGAAACAAGAATAAAAAGGTAAATGGGAATGTGAAATCATAAGGGATTAATAAAGTTAAACTATTTACATTCCTACATGGGAAAATCATACCTGTAATTCCTAATAATTTTATCCTTATTAGGTCAATTAGAAGGAATATGCATAGAGGGCACAGGTGTGAGTTGAATATGATGGGATAATATCTAAAAACTAAAACCAAGGGGTGAAAAAGAGGAATGCATTGGAAGATAAGGAAAGGGAGAGATAGAATGGGTAAATTCACATAAAAGAGGCATGAGAGAACTTTTACACTGTAAATAAAGATGAGGGAGGTGGGGATAGAGAGGAGAACTTAAACCTCACTCTCATTGGAATTGGCTCAAAGAGGAAATAACATATATACTCAGTTAGGTATAGGAATCCCTCCCCACCCCTGGTCATTAAGAAGGTGAGCAATTCAATATAGGTTATACATGTGTAGTCATGCAAAATATATCCATAATAGTCATGTTGTAAAACAGACAGAAAACTCAAGAAAAATAAATAGAATTTTAAAAAGTATGCTTCCATCTGTATTCATACACTATCAGTTCTTTCTCTGGGAATGGATAGCATTTTTCATCATAAGTCCTTCAGAGTTGTCTTGCCTCTTTGTATTACTGAGAATAGCTAAGTCATTCACAGTTTGTCATCTTACAATATTGCTGTTACTTTGTACACAGTACACTTCACTTTGTGTCAGCCCATATTAGTCTTTTGAAATTTCTCTGAGACCATCCTGCTCATCATTTCTCATAATACAATAGTATTCCATCATAATGACATACCAGGACTTGTTCAGCCATTCCCCAGTTGATGGGCTTCAACTCGACTTCTAATTCTTGGGGTCTTTTTTGGTTTTTGGCAGGGCAATTGGGGTTAAGTGGCTTGCCCAAGGTCACACAGCTACTATATGTGTCAGGTGTCTGAGGCCGGATTTGAACTCAGGTCCTCCTGACTCCAGGGCTGGTGCTCTACTCACTGTGCCACATAGCTGCCCCTTCAACTTCTAATTCTTTACCCCCCAGAAAAGTATAGCAGCTCTTTTAGTGGTGGCAAAATATTGCAAATTGAGAAAATGCCCATCAACTGGGGAATGGCTGAACAAGTTGTTGCCTATAATTGTGATGGAATACTATCATGCTGTAAGAAATGATGAACAGGATACTCTCAGAAAAACCTGGAAAAACGTGAACTGATGCAAAGTGAAATGAGTAGAACCAGAAGAATATTGTATGCAGTAACAACCATATTGTGTGATGATCAACTATAAATGACTTAGCTATGCAAGACAATTCTGAAGGACTTATGCTGAAAAACGCCACCCATCTCCAGAGAAAGAAGTGATGGAGTCTGAAAGCAGATCAAACATACGTTAAACAATTATTTTTCTTGAGGTTTTTTAATGCTATTTTCTTTAACAACATGATTAATATGGAAATATGTTTTTCACGACTGCACACGTATAACCTGTGTCATATGTCTTGCCTTCTCAATGTTGGGGAGGGGATGGAGGGAGGTAGATAATTTAAAACTTAATTTAAAAATGATCAAAAATTATTTTTACATGTAATTGGGGAAAATACTAAAGTTTGTGTCTTTAAAAAGATATATTGGGGACTTTGTTTAATGATAAGAGCAATGAATTTGAAATTAAAAGCCCCAGGTTTTAGTCCCAGGCCTATAACATAGTGTCTATGTGACCATGAGCAATCATTTAACAGTAAACCTCAGTTTTTATCATCTGTAAAATTAGGATAAGGACATTCATACTCCTTTCATCACCTAAGATGAATAGAGGCCTGGGTCTGGAGTCAGGAAGACCTGAGTTCAAATCTGGCCTTAGACACTTACTAGTTATGTGACTTTTGTTTCCTTGGCTGTATGATGGGAATAATGATAACCAGGGTTGTGATGAGAATCAGCTGAGACAATGTTTGTAAAGCATATTGTATAATGACTGGCACATGTTAGGTCCTTAACAAGTGGTTGTTTCCTTCCTTCCTCCATGGGTAGTTGTGGGTGTCACACACATGAAAAGGATTATGGACATAACTTGTACTCATTAAGTGTAAGAAAATCTCAGGGCTGCTATTATGAAACACATTGACACTGCTGAATGATGTCTAATGAATCCATCTCCTCCGCCCCAGCATTTGTCAGGGTTGGGCCATGGGAGAAGAAGAGAGTGACACATTCTTTGTATGCAAGTAGTAGGTAGGTAGGGGTTATAAGGAGGTCCTTAATGTGACTCAGAGCTATGAGACACGTGGCTGACTTATGGAAATTGCAATATCTGAAGTAATTTACATTACTCAAAAGAAGAAAGTGCCATCGTCAGAGTGAATAATGTAGCAGAAACATAAAACGTGGTTCATCCTGAGATCTAGAAAGAAGGGAGCGTGGTATGAGGGGATATCAGTGGATCTAAAGTCAGAAGATGTAGCATCCCACCCCAGCTCTGACATTTACTAGCCACATGACCTTTGGGAAGTTAATTAACTCCACCTAGGCCTCAATTTCCTCATTTTGAAAATAAGGGTGAGACTCAATGGCCCTGAAAGTACACTCCAACTCTGAAGCCATGCTGTAATGTGTGTTTTACAGTGATTTTGATCCTTAACACATTTTTAAATAATTCTGAGGTCCAAAAAGAAAATGAAACCATAGTTGGTCTTCCTCCCTCTCCTTTAAGCTGTTTCTCAACTGTCTGGGTCATATAAAAAGTGCAAATTACTTACAACTACTTTGCCTTGTAAATTTTTTTAAAGAGTTTTTTTGTCCTGTTTTGCTGTATTCAAGGAAGTACTGTGAAGAAGAGGCCTTTGGGCTTTTCTCCTACTTGGGCTATTTCTATAGAGCTCATGGGTACAAGTGGCCTCTGTCTCTGACAGGTCAACTCTTCTATGCCTTAGGTAAAAGATATAGAACAGACTAGACTGTGATCTTATGAGCTTGGAAAGGTATGGAAAATGAGCCACTGGATTTCCAGCAGCCTGAATCCAGACTGGAGTTTTTGGTCCTTCAGCTTTGCCCCAATGAGCAACCTAGACTTATATTAGAAGTATATTGACCTCCAAAGTCCAGATTCTTAGTATTATAAGACAAGGGAGATTGTGCATTGATCATGAAGAATTTAAAAAATGAACTTGGTAGGGTTAATGTTTCATAGCAGTCAAATTTGAGCCTGTTCTGTTCAGGGACCAGAGTGGTATAAGGGAGAGCTCCCCTAGATGTTGAGGGTGAGGAACTTGGGTTTTTGGAGGGGTTGGCTATATGAGCTCAGTAACTATCTTTTTGTAAAAGCTGAAAAAAATAATTTTAAAAGATTTTTTCTCTCATAATAATGTAGTAGGATTGGTAGTGCAAGTATTAATAATTAATAAGTCAGTGATCTTATCAGGGTAGCTTCTACCTCTAAGTGCAAGTCTTATCCCCATTTCACAAATAAGGAAACTGTATTGATCTTTATCTAGGAACTAAATGTCCCTCATCATGATGCCACAACTCCTTGCCTTTAGTGAAGTTTTTCTGAAACAAAAATCTGAGAAATTAAACTATATTTTGAATAACAGTATAAGACCCAGAAAGACCCATGGAAAAGAGATCTCCTAGTGGGCTGTGAGACCTCTTTGAATCAAAGGACAATCTATTAAGCTTAGTGGAATACTAAATGTTCTATGTAATACAGAAGTAGAAGTGTAATCAGACCAACAAGTATTTATTAAGTGCCTACTGTGCACCAGGCAACAAAGGATAAAAGTAAAAGTACTTGTCTCAAGGGCTTATATTATTTTAGAGAAGACTACATGTATGCATATAAGTATATGAAGGATAAATAAAAATTAAATAGAAGAGAGTTAAGGAAGAAGGAATTAGTCATTAACAGATGGAGAAATCAAAGGAAGATTCGTGGAGAAGATGGAGCATGAGTTCAATCCTGAAGGAAGTGAGGGATCCTGTGAGGTGGAGGTAATGAAAGAAAGCATTGTAAACCCAAGCAACAGACAGGACAAAGGTATGGGGATGGGAAATGAGTTATATAGTTGTGATATTTGAAAAATGGAATAGAACGTAGGCTGGATGAGGCTGGAAAGTTAGGCAAGGACCTCATGGTAAAGGTATGCTATGGTTGGTGTCCTTTGTTCTTGAAGAGGACCAAAATAACATCACTACATTCGAGTCAAGTTCCAGTGTGTTTGACTGTGGCTGATCAGACCAATATGACCTCAGAATACTCTATCATAGGTCTGGCACCAATAGTCCATGTGAACAGTTGGGGTATATTCCATAAATTTGACCATCTAGTACTTTTTTGAAGCTACTTCAAATCTGCTTTGCTCACAGAATACAGTACCTTCTCTGATGGGTGATCCTGTGCCAGTGTCTCCCTTGTCACACAATCAATTCCAAAGTTCCTAAGAGAGACCTTGAGAGTGTCCTTATGTCACTTTTTCTGAGCACCATGTGAGCACTTGCCTTGAGTGAGTTCCCTATAAAATAGTCTTTTGGCAAGCATATATTTGGCATTCAAACAAGATGGCCAACTCATCAGAACTGCACTCTCTGCAGTGGAGTTTGAATGCTTGGCAGTTTAGTTTGAGAAAGGACCTCATTGTCTGGTATCTTATCCTGCCAGGTGATCTTCAGAATCTTCTAAGACAATTCAGTTGGAAGTGGTTCAGTTTCCTGCCATGATGCTGTCCAGGTTTCACAGACATACGACACTGAGGTCAGTACAACAGCTCTGTAGATCTTCAGTTTTGTAGTAAGTCTAATACCTCTTCTCTCCCACACTTTCCTTTGCATCCTCTCAAACACTAAACCAGCTCTGACAATGTGTGCATCAACCTCATTATCATTATCACTGTGTACATTCCTAGAAAGCATACTGCCAAGGTAAGTGAACTTATCCACAGGATTCAAAATTTCTCTATTTGCTGTAATCAATGGTGCCAAGTAAGAATGGTGTGGTGGTGGCTGATGGAGCGCCTGTGTTTTCTTGGAGTTAATTGTTAAGCTCAAATTAGCACAAGCTGCAGAAAAACGATCCATACTTTGTTGCATCTCAGCTTCAGAGGCTGCATTGAGTGCACTCTTATCCGCAACAAAAGATCATGCACCAACACTCCCTCCACTTTTGGCCTTGGCTTACAGCCTTTTGGAGTTGAAGAATTTACCATCAGAGAGGTAGCTGACCTTGATTCTGTGTTTATCCTCATTGAAGGTATTTGATAACATGGCTGAAAACATAATGCTAAAAAAACACGGGAGCAAGCACATAGCCTTGTTTCACTCCATTGGTGACTGGGAAAGTGTGAAAGCATCATTCATTATCCAGAATCCGGGAAAGCGTGATGTTATGAAATTGACATGCAATACTGATGAACTCCGAGCAACCAAATTTTGACATAACTTTCCATAAGCCCTCATAACTGGCAGTATAAAAGGCCTTGATCAGATCTACAGATACTAACTTTTGTCTGCTCCTGGCACTTCTCCTAGAGTCATCAGGCAGCAAACACCATACCAACTATTCCTCGGCCCTTTCTGAAGCCACACTGGCTCTCAGGTACTTGTCCACTTGTCCATCTTCCACGTGAAGGATTAGTCTATTAAGGAGGATTCTGGTAAGAATCTTGCCAGCAATGACTAAGAGAGATACATCCCACCCCCATAATTGTCACAGGACACTCTGTTTCCTTGACCTCTATAGAGATGGAAAATGGAATCATCCTTGAACTCCTGAGGCACAGCCTTCTCTTGCCATATAACCTGGAAAATTTCAGTCAGCTTTTGTATGAGCAATGGAACCCCCCATCTTGTAAATCACAGCCAGAACAGATCAGCACCAAGTGCTTTGCCACAGAAATAGAGCCTAATGATATTCAAAACCTCTTATTCAGTTGCAACACCAGCTATGGATGAGAGAGACTTCAACCTGAGGTAAACAGTCAATGGCCTCAGCATTGATTGATGATGGTCTGTTGAGAACACTATGGAAGCATTCAGCCCATCTCTCTAGGATCATGTCCTTATCTCTAATCAATGTGACTCCATCAGCACTGAGTAGTTGAGATGCACCATAGGTCTCTGGCCCATAAATAGCCTTCAGGGCATCATAAAAGCACATTGGATTATTATTGTTGGCATAAAACTGAATTTCATCTGCCTTCCTACTGAGCCAAGAATCCTGCATCTCTCTAAGCTTCGCTTGTACTTTACTTGTGATGAAAATCAAAACTGACCTCTTAGAGATGCTCATCTTTCAATTCTACTGGATTTTGTGTTGTCTATAAGGTTGCATATATTCCATGTACTGATGGAGAGTGGAATCACCTTTGCAAAAGTTTTTGTACATTTTTGTGTGCTTTGACCACAGGGCAGGGTCCCCACCTACCATGATAATTAGGCCAGGGTTGGGTAAACAGACAATTTTTAGGGCTCATTTTATAGCCCCTTCCTCACACCAGGATGTGCGTAGTGTGATCCTTACAAGGCTGCTCAGACACTCAGGGTGTGGCTGAATCTCACTGCTACTTCGAATGAGAAGATGATCCTATGGCCCGGGCTGCCTGCATGCAGGGTTGTGACTACAGCTCCCAGTATATCTTCACCTGCTGTTCCATCACTTGCCTGTCACCACAGGACTTTGAGATAGGTAACAATGATACAAGTGGTATGGATGTCTTTTGATTTGTGTGTAAATTGGATATAAGTGAGATAGAGTTGCATGAAATCGTCAACCTTACTCTCTCTTCTAGAATCATCACAGTCCACTGGCATGATAGAATCAAGATGACTGGTGATGGCTCAAAATGCATTGGACGACCTTGATGTTTTCAAAGTCTAACCAAGCTCTAAGCACTACACAACACCTGCTTCAGTTGCCTTCATGACCACTGGAACAAATTGTTCTCATCCATCCATTCCACCAGGGGAAGTCATCACATGCTTGGGGTAGATACTTCCCTATCTCACCAATGAGTTTGAGACCCCTTGAGACCTGGTTTGTCCCATCTGTGCTTAAGGGAAATCACTTTGGTAACGTGTGCAGTTGGACAGCTAAGTGGCACAGTGGGTAGAGCACTGGGCCTAGCATCGGAAGTATCCAAGTTCAAATCTGTCCTTACACATTTAGTAGCTGTGTGACCCTGGCAAGTCACTTAACCCTGTTTGCGTCAGCTTCCTCATCTGCAAAATGAGCTGTTGATCGAAATGGCAAACCATTCAAGTATCTTTGCCAAGAAAACCCCAAATGGGTTTACAAAGACATGACTGAAACAAATAAATAAAATAAAATAAAACAATTCTGCACTGGGAACTGCTAAGACTAAGACAATGTATTTGTGCATGCATTTACTTATCTTTGGGCATATTGGCCAATCCTCACAGGGCATTCCCTCCTCTGTCTCTGTGACTTAACACAAGTTTCCTTCTGGTTGAAACGCACCATGTCCTCACCTCTGCCTCTTGTAATCCCTAACTTCTTGAATGCTGAGATCAAATGCCATCTCCTTCATGAGGTCTCTCACAGCACCCCTCTCATCTGCTAGTGGCTGTCAAAATTATTTGTATCAACCTTAAACATGTTTTGTAGTTATTTACATGTGTACATTATTCCTCCTGATTGAATGCAAGATTCTGGAGGGCAGGGACTGTTTCATTTTGCCTTTAATGCCTTTCCCCAAGCTTCCAGAACATTGCCAACATATGCCTAGCTATGAATGTAGCCTCTACATAATGACTTGTTAATTGATTTCTTGAAGAAAGGGATTGTTTCATTTTGGTTTTGTATTCCCAGGTCTGATCACCTAATGGGTGCTAAATAAATGCTAATCGATTGGTCGCTTTTGATTTTCCTATTTTCATCTCAAACTAGCTGAGTTGAGGATTCAGGAACAGGGTGAAGGATGAAATTTGAAGGAAAATGAAAAGAGAATTAATATTTGGCTCTATTGTCTTCCTTCAAACCACCTTGAAATATGACCCCATGTAAAAAAGTCATTAAAAAACAAACACTATTACATAATAAAAAATTCTCCCACTAAGAAAAGCATTTGTCAGATCAAAATTAATGATTTTCAGCCAATAACAATACCACTCTTTAGTTGTCAAGTTCACTAAATTTCAATTTAACTCAGCCACTCTGTCTTCCATATCAGATGAACAGACAGAGATGAATTAAGGAGATGCACAGTCTGTATAGACTTGGAAAATGTGAAGTAGATTTGAATTAATAGTGGTAAATGTTTTGATCTTTCAGACTTCTCTCGCTACTAAATGTCTCCTCAAGAGTTATTATCTTTCTTAATTGCAGTGTTGACAGCATCATCCACAGTTATTTTAGTCAAGTGCTCAGGTGTTAATTTTCTTAATAAAAAAAAATATCAGTTAAAAATGGCACATGTACTGCAGACCCAAGTGGTCCACTGTGGGCATAGACCCATTTGCTTCAATTCTGCTTGGCATTTAAAATTCTTCACAATATGGTCTCTTCCTACTTTTCCAGTGTTCTTACCTTTCACTTACCTCTATACTACCATCTCCCAATTGTGTTCTACTTGTAGTTCTAACAGGACACTGAATGTCTCTTTTGTATGCCTTTGAATTGGCTGTCTCCTTGCCTGGAATGTCCTTCTTCCCCAGAACTAGCCTGATGGCAAAGTAGATAATGCACTGGGCCTCAAGCCTGGAAGACCTGAGTTCAAATCCAACCACAGTCAGTCCCTTGCTTTGTGATCCTGGACAAGTCGCTTAAATTGGTTTCTTCCCTATAAAATGATGATATTAATAGCACCAGTACCCAGCAGGATTATTGGAAGATTAAATGAAATAGCATCTGTAAAGCACTTAACAATGCCTAGAAAATGGTAGGCACTTAATAAACGTTTGTTTCCTGACCCATTGTGTCTTGGTTCACCCTATAAGACATCTCAAATTCTGTCTCCTGCAGGAGGCCTCTCCTGACCACCACTCCCCAATTATTAATATCTTCCCCTTCCAGATTGCCTTTCATATATGCTGTATACCTCTAATATATACTTAGTTATCTGCATGTTGTCTCCCCTATTAAAATGTAAGCTCCTTGACAGTAGAGACTGATTGGATCCGTTTTGGCGGGCGGTTGGCGTTGCACAGAAGGTGGCAGTGGTTCCTTGTGGTTCGGCCTCTTCGCAGAGGAACGGGACAAGGTTAGGGTGAGAGAACGCTCTCAGTCCCTGGAACTGGGTGGCCTTAGTCCTTCAGGTGAAACATCGTGCGCTATGGGAAAGAAAAGCAAGCGAACAGCCGATAGTGCATCTTCAGAGGATGAGGAGGAGTACGTCGTGGAGAAGGTGTTAGACAGACGCGTGGTTAAGAGGGGGTGGAATGCCTACTGAAGTGGAAAGGCTTCTCTGAGGAACATAATACCTGGGAGCATGAGAAAAACCTGGATTGCCCCGAATTGATTTCAGAGTTTATGAAAAAGTACTAAAAGATGAAGGAAGGTGAAAACAACAAGCCCCGGGAGAAGTCAGAAAGCACCAAGAGAAAATCCAGCTTTGCCAACAGCGCTGAAGAGATCAAGTCAAAAAAAAAAAAAAAAGAGAGAGAGAGAGCAGAGCAATGATATTGCCCGGGGATTTGAGAGAGGACTGGAGCCAGAAAAGATCATCGGGGCAACAGATTCCTGTGGAGACTTAATGTTCCTAATGAAATGGAAAGACCCTGATGAAGCTGACACGGTCCTTGCAAAGGAAGCCAATGTAAAATGCCCACAGATTGTGATAGCATTTTATGAACAGAGACTGACGTGGCATGCATATCCTGAGGAGGCAGAAAACAAAGAGAAAGAAACAGCCCAGAGCTAAAGCAAGGCTAGCTTCTGTCATTTCTCTTTGTATATATAACACATTCACTTCCCCACTGCCTCCTCTTCCCCTTCCAGCCCCACTGCCTCTTCTGTCCTAAACACATCCATAAAAAAAATGTGCTTATTACTGTGCTACACAGAAGAAATGTTGGTATTGGTTCTCATAACATAAATGATGGTCTGATTCAAAAAAAAAAGTAGAAACTGATTTTGCTTTTCTTTGTATCCATAGCATTTAGCATAATGCCAGGTACATGCTAAGCATTTAAGGTGTTTCAGCTGACTGACTATGAATCCTTTCGCCTCTGACATTTCACCTCCATATATCATAAAAACTCTGTTTCTAACATACATGCTGTGCTGTTACTCTTATCTCCCCTCTAGTCTTAACACACTGCATGCTTTGTCTTTAAAGAAACTAAACCAGTGTTGTCTAAAAGATTAATTTGTAAGATGAGTGAGACTAGGTTGGCCAGACACTTTGGAGAGCTCCTCCTGAATTTTACACCAGTCATTTTGTCAGAGCTCTCATCTTTCCCCATGAGAGAAGGAGCACACAGCTGACACAGCTAGTTCTGGGGTTCATCCTTTCTGCCAAAAGAAGAGAAAAGTCAACTGAGAAGCACATATTGAGTATATGACGAGTCCTGGCCTCAAGCTCATCTATATGAGCTTGAGCAAGTCATCTAACCACCCTGGGCCTCACTTTCTTCATTTATAAAAATGAAGAGCTAGGACTCAATTATCATGCAGTCTCCTCCTGGCTCAAGATCTATGATCCTTTGAACCTAAGCCTATATCTAGTTAGAGACAAGATTTACGCACATGAAGCAGCACTGAATAATACAAGTTGTTATTGTTCAGTTATTTCAGTTGTGTAGCCTTCTCCCCCATTTCTCCTAATAAGTTTAAGGCTTGATAAAGTCTTCTTTAACCATGTCTCCCAAAGATACCTCAGTACCAAGAACCATGCATCAGGGTAAAGTAATAAGGATAACAGGAATTTACAAAACAGCGTTCTCTCACTATATACCAGCTCCTTCCCAGTTCTTCCCCCTCCTTCTTTGACTTTCTCCTTCCTCTGGATTCAGGTGTCCCTTCAACTATTATCCTAAATCTCTCTTCCCCTTAACAGCCAAACTCCTGACAAGGCCACCTATACTTGCTGTCTGCATTTTTTTCATATCCAAATCGCTTCTTAATGCCTTGTACTCTGGCTTTCTCCCTCACCAGTCAACTGAATCTGAACTCTCCAAGGTCACTAATAATCTTGTTATAGTGAAAAGAGCTTTAGTTTTTGTGTCATGTGTCAGATCTCACATTCATATCCTACCTCTTATATTTACTATATGTGGATCTCAGACATAACTTCTCTGTGCTCCAGTTACTTCATCTGTAAAAATAGTTACAAGAGACATTTCTAGATTCTTCCTAGTTCTAAATTTACGATTTTTATCGCTAAATTCAAGTCTGTCCTCAGTCCTCATACTCCCCAGCTCCTCTGCAGTAATTTTCATTCTTGGCTAACTCTTTCCTTTGATACTCTTATTAGTATGTTTTCATGATACTCCTCTTCCCTGGTTCTCATCCTCCATGGCTGACCATTCTTAGCCAATCTTCTTTTTGGAGTCATCATTCATGTCCTGTCACCTAACAATGAATCCCTTAAGGCTCTGCTTTCTCAAATATTCTCTCTCTCTCTGTCTCTGTCTGTCTTCATCATATCCCAAAATCCAACACCATCTATTTACAGGTGACTCACGTATCTATATATCTAGCCCTACTTTCTCCCCTTAACTCCATTCCCATGTCGCCAACTACCCTGATTGACATTGATAACCAGACTGATAACTAGACATCTTATGGGCATGTTAAACTCAATTTATATGAAATAGAATTCATTATAACTCCTCTGCTCAAATTCCCACAATGTACGTGTGTGCGCGCACACACACATACTTCCAAACTTTCCCATTTCTATTGAAGATACAACCATTCTAGTCATCCAGATTCACACTGTAAGATTTATCCTTGACTCTTCCATCTCCCTAAGCATTCAAGTACAATTTATTCAACAAGCCTTGTTTATTCTACCTACACAATATCCATCCTCTCCTCTCCATTCACAGAGACACCACTTTAGTTTAGCTCTCATCACCTCTCACCTACACTATTGCAAAGGCTTCCTAATTAGATGCCTGGCTTCCAGTTTCTCCCCTTCTTAATCAGTTTTCAATGAGCTATGAAAGTAGCCTTCTGAAAAGACAAGTTTGACCATGACATTCTCCAGATTAGGAAACTTTATTTCCTCCCTGTTTCCTCTGGGATCAAATACTAACTCCTCAGTTTGGCATCTAAAGCCCTTCCAAAGAAGTTAGACAACATGGCAGAGTAAATAAAGGGTCTCGCTTGAGCTCTCCCCCAAACCCCTTCAAATACCTGTAAAAATGACTCTAAACAAATTCTAGAGCAGTATAGCCAACAAAAAGACAGAATGAAACAAATTTCTAGCCCAAGAAAACCTAGAAGGGTGACAGGAAATGTCTGTTGCACCAGGCTAGGAGAGGAGTGCAGTCTAGCTCAAAATGCACCAGCACAGACTGGGCCCTAGTAAACCCAGAGTAGACCTTAGGGGACTGAACTGAAGGCAGCTATGGTGGTCTCCAGACTTCTCAGCCCACAAACACCAGAGACATCTTAGGTCAGTAGGAAAGGTCTATCAGACCTGAGTGAGAGAGAAATACGGCCCAGCCCAGGCCCCAGCACAACCTCAGGGTGACACAACAGCAGTGGGTGACAATGGTGGCAGCAGCAGCTGCTTCCAGAGCTCTCACGCCACAGACAATAAGAGGATCAAACAACTCATCAGAAGATTACAGGGGTCTCTTTGCTGGCACTGAGACAAGACTCTGTTGCTTTGCCCATACTTGGATCTTGGTGGCAGTTCTTGGGCAAGGAGGAGCGCTGGCATAGCAGAGCTTGTGACAGCAGTGGAAATGAAACCCTCCTCACAGTTCCAGGGAAGAAAAGAGTGTTTCTGGTCACTCGCAGACCAGAGCACAGGGCAAGAGAGGAATAAACACCCCTTCTTAGATCATACCACCTTGGAAGAACTGAAAATTTACAGGTCCCTAGAAATATCTCTGAAAACAGCTGCATAAACCCCTGAAGCTTGGGATAATTAGCCCTCCACACTAGAAGCAGAGTCTTACCTTGAGAAAGAGTTCAAAAGTCAAATAATTGGCTGGGAAAATGAACAGAGGAAAAAATATCATACTATACAATCTCACTTTGGTGACAAGGAACAGCAAAACATACACTCAGAAGAAGAAAACTAAGTCAAAGCTCCTACATCCAAAGCCTCCAAGAATTGGTCTCAGGCCATGGAAGAGTTCACAAAGGATTTTGAAAATCAAGTAAGAGAAGTAGAAGAAAAATTCACAAGAGAAATGAGAGTGATGCAAGAAAAATCATGAAAACTGAGTCAACACTTTGCTAAAGGAGACCCAAAATATACTGAAGAAAATAACATCTTAAAAATAAACTAACCCAAATGACCAAAGAGCTCTAAAAAGCCAATGAGGAGACAAAGCCTTAAAAAACAGAATTGGCCAAATGGCAAAGGAAGTCCAAAAGCTCACTGAGGAAAATAATTCTTTAAAAATTAACAATTGTCCTGGTAGTTCACATTAACAAAGACATCACAGTGACTATCCTTATACTTCACACTGTGTCTAGCATGATGTTAATCATATAATAAGAACTCTGGTTGACTGAAGGCTGTAATTTGGTTTATATGTGACAAGAATGTCCTGCTGTATCCATGCTTGAGAATCTAAAAATTGACCAGCTTCAAACCAGAATTTGTTAAAAAAAATTCATGTTCACATAATATCTAGAGAAAATGAAAGGTGATACATAAAACCTTGCTTGAATACTCATTTACTGATGTATGTATGTGTGTATGTATGTACATACAAATATACATATAAATATGCATGTTTTGTTTGTAGGTGAGGCAGCTGATATCTCAGTGGACAGAGGATTGGGACTGCGGATCAGGAATACCTGATTTCAAATACAGCCTCACACACTTCCTAGCTGAGTGACCCTGAGCAAGTCACTTGGCCTCTGATTACCTGACAAAATAGATCCATTGGATTCTCTGAAGAAGGAAATAGCAAACCACTATATATATATATATATATATATATATATATATATATATATATATATATATGTTTTAGATCATAGTATACATCACAGTAGATTATATATATGTAATATACAAGAGACAGTATATTTTATATGCATGTGCCCTTGTGTATACACACACACACACACACACACATGCATGTCTATATGCTATAGATATAGCAAATCTTAAGTTTGCAGTCAAATAGGGAAGAAGGTGAAGGAAATAAGCATTTATACAGCACCTTTTGTTACATACCTGACCTTGTGCTAAGAGCTTTTTACAAATATTATCTCATTTGATCTTTACAATAACCTTGCAGGGGGGGGGGGCTATTATCTCCATTTTAAAGTTGAAGAAACTGAGGCAAACAGAGGTTAAGTCATTGAGTCATTTGCCCAGAGTCACATAGCCAGTACGTCTGAAGCTGGATTTGAACTCACGTCTTCTTGACTCCAGACTCAGCATCCTATCCACTGTGTTGCCAGCTGCCTCACGACAAAGAAATAAGGTTGAATGGAGTTCAAGAACCACACTGTATCAATATTTCTGTGCCATATGGCAAGAGCTAACGTAATAGTAAGAACACTAGATTCACCATTTAAGAACCTCAATTGGAATCTAGGTTCTGTGAGGACATCACTACCCCACCATCACATTATTTCTGACATTATAGAATTTTCAGGTTTGTAAAATTCTTCACATGCAACGTCTCTGGGCCTCAGTTTCTTGACTTGTGAAAGAAGGACCAGATGATTGCTAAAGTTACTTCCTAAACTGTATCCTGTGACTGACTTACAGAAAATTCTTCTATATTGAGTTCTAAATAAATCACTGAGCTGAGACTTAATTACAAGGGGGAAAACAGATATGAAATGGAATTTTACAGCTATTCATTGTTTACTTTTTAGGCTATTGTTTGTTTATAACCTCCTTATCATTCTTCCAATTATCAGCAGAGACCATATTTCTTCCAAAATCCATTTGGCTTCTAACTACAGAAGGCTGAGTGAAGGAGACTGGGGAACTTATGTGGCACCAAATGGAGACTCATGGTACTCTGAATCTCTTCCTGAAAGAGCTTCTCAGACTCTCTTTGGTTTATTTCATTTAATTTTCTCTCCTAAGTTTTAAAAACAGCTTCTTCACTAACTGAAATGCAAAGGCCAAACCATCATTATGAAAAAAAAAGTTGCTGCTTATAACCTAATTAAAGCATCAGAGACTCCCAGATTTGTAGCTGGAAGGGACTTTTGAGATTATCAATTTCACACTCGTCATTTCACATTTGAGGAAACTGAGGCCCAGAAAACTTAGTTAACTTACTCAAGGTCACATAGGGAGTAACAGCTGAGCTAGAGTGTAATCCCAGGTCCTCTGACACCAGATTGAGCCCTCTTTCCATTCTATTGCAGGCCTTCGGATCTTAGGATAACTATAACTGAAACAAATGCACAGACTGACTTAAACATTGCAAAGCACTTGGACATTTATTATCTCATTTGAGCTTCACAAAAAGCCCCTGAAGTAAAAAGTATAGGCATTATTATTTTAATAGTACTTATGTGGGAACTAAAACTCAGAGGGGTTAAATGGCTTACCCATGGTCACACAGCTAGTAAGTGTCAGAGGTCAGATATTCCACAATGTCCACTATGACACACTATCTTTCCAATATGGAAGTTATAGGCAATTGGGCTAACTGTACACAAAGCCTAGATCATCTCCAGGATTTTTTAACATAGTCTTAAATGATATCATTCTTGGTTTTGCTTCTCCCCTGTTTAATAAATTAGGTGCCAGAGACCCCAAGAGGGCTTTTAGCATCTGGAATTTCATAGCAATATCATTTCAATCATTTTGCAACATGTAGCGTGAGAAAGTTTTACCAAAGAAAACTGGGTCAGGCTTTCCATTCTAACACATTGGATAGGATGTGAGTTTCTTGAGGGTGGATGCTGTTTCATTCTTCTCCCTGGCACTTGGCATCATGCCTAGCAAACAGCAGGCATTTAATAAGTGCTTGCTGAGTGATTGACTCTGCAAAAAATGGCTATTCAAGGATTGAGCCCATTGTGTGAAGACTAGATCTCTAATATGTCTAATACTCCCTCATTATGCCCTACTGACCAGGGGCCTTTTCCCACATGACTTGTAGCTAAAATCTTCTATCTGCATTGTATCCCCTATCAGAACGTGAGCTCTGTGAGAACAGAGACTTTCTATCTTAGCTATTGGTATATCCCTAGAACTTAGCACAGTGCTTTGCATATAGTAAGCATTTAATAAATGCTTCATGTATTTATTCATTCATTCATTTTCTCGCCCCCATGACAGACCTGAAACTTCTTACTGACATCCAAGGGTCTCCATAATCTAACCATAACCATGCTTTTCCAATCTCAGTTCCTGCTGCCCTCTGCCACATATTTGTCCTTAACATTTCTACAGAGCTTACTTTGTGCCAGGCACTGTGCTAAGTGCTTCCCAAATATTATCCCACTTGATCCTCACAATAACTCTGGGAGGTATATGCTATTATTATCCTCATTTTACAGATGAGGAAACTGAGGCAGAGAAAGTTGAAGGGACTTACTCAGGGTCACAAAGGGAGTAAGTTTCTGAGGCTACATTTGACCTCAGGTCTTCTTAACTCTAAACACAGTACTCTGTCCACTGCACTTCCTGGATGCTGACTGTACCATCTAGACTGCCCTCCTCAATGTCCCTAAGCACACATGCTCATACTTCTCTCACCTCATTTTATGCTGCTCCTCCTGCCTGCAATGCTCTCTTGAAACACTCCTTTTTATTTATTTAAATGTATTTTATTCTGAACTTAACAATCACCAAATAAAATGGGTGAATGAATATGCATGAAACAGAAAAAGAAGATGATATGTTCAGTTGCAGGTTTCCCTTATGTATAGTTGTATGTGTGTATGTATGTATATATGTGCACGTATAGACATGTGCACATGTGTATATACATGCCTGTATACACATACACAGGCACCTATGTACATAACTATACATACATACATACTTATATGTTTGTGTATACGTGTATACGTATGTATGTATATGTGTGTATGTGTGTATGTACGTACGTATATGTATATCGCAACCTATAGCTTGCAAAGGTGCCCAGCTTATCTGGAGCACTCCTTTCAGAGCATGTTTTTATGGCTCCCTCATCGCATCTGTGTACTTCATGCAACTAATTTCTTGCTTCCAATTTTAGTCAAGAAATAATTTTGAATTAGCATGGTTTAATAGCAATAGCTTTCTGAGATCTAATAGCCATTTACTCGTTGATATGCTTTTCAATAAAGCATTCTGTTGGGTAGAAAAGTCACGAGCATCTCCCAGGCTCCAGTGATTCTTTCCTCACTTGCTGGCTTAAAGGTCTTGCTCACAGAGGTGACCCCCATCATAACCATTGTCCCTGAAAGTAAACTACAAATTTTGCGGGTTTATCTTCCCAACACCTTCCAAAAGCTTTATGTGGCACCTCACTCAAAGGAAACCCAACTCATTAAGAGTAGTAGCTGGACAGGGGAGACTCCAGGGAGCCAACAGCACCCTCTGTCTGGTATCATTCTATTCTAGGCATTCCAGTGCCTAGAATTGATTACAAATTATGCTACATCAGAAAGGGTCAGAGAAAGCAAGTTATTTCAGCTTGCTAGAAATGTCTGAGTTTTTACAGCCTCAAGTAATAAAAATACCAGACATCTTCCAGTAATGTGTTCATCTGAGACATAGCCAGGCACCACCTGTGGTCTCCTTGTGATGAAAATGAAAAGATAAAACCACCATCGATTTATTATTTCCAAATATAGTGAAGGAAGTGCTTGGAAGCATTTAAATATTCAGTCTACAAATATATGGCCAAGTGGGATTGAAAATATATCATACAAGTACAGGATTCTGTGGTTTGCTGCTCAATTCAGCACAGACTTATTAAATTCTCAAATGCACTATTCTAGGCACAAGAGATACAAAAGGCAAAAAATAAAGTCATCCAAGCTCCCAAGGATCTTATAGCAGCTAGATGGTCTAGTGGATTGAACATGGAGTCTAGAGTCAGGAAGACCTGCATTCAAATTCAGACTCAGACACTTACTAACTAATTAGGTAGCAAGTCACTTAATCATTGCTTACCTAAGTTTTCTTATCTGGAAAGTGAGGATAATAAAAAAAAAACCTTTCTCTCAGGGTTGGGGTGAGAATCAAATGAGGGACTATTTGTAAAGTGCTTTGCAAACCTTAAAGGACTACACAAATTCTATTTATTATTAGTAGTATTATCACTACATTTTACTAAAACGTGACTTTAGATTAAAAGTGTAGAAGCTGAAAGAAAACTTAAAGAGAACTAAACTTGCTATCATTCGCAGACAGGGAAATGGAGGTGTACGGAAATCAAAAGCCTTTTTTGCAGTTACAAATGTGGTAAGCAGCAGAGATAAGTTTGGACCGAGATGAACACAATCTCACACATACATATATACATATAAATGCAAAGATTGGGTCATATTTAACCCAATACTCAGTGGAGAAAGTCCACCTACCCAAGTATATCTCCATGGGTTCCTCCTCTTATAGCCATGAACTTTTCTTCTCCAAAGAAACAGAAATATCTTTGGCCTAAATTTAGTAACAACAGAGTGGGTAAAGAAGACCCAGAAACACCACTGGCAAGATAAAGGAATATAAATAAGAGACAGGCACAAATTGCAAGGAAAGAAGAGGGAAAAGAGAGAGCAAAAATAGGTATAGAAGAAACAGGGGGTAAGGAAGGAGGGGGAGACATAAAAGGGGAAAGGGGAAAGGGAAGGGAAAAGAAAATAGGGAAAGGAGAATAATAAGATAACAGAAGGAAAGGGGAATGGAAAATTTGGAGATATCAAAGTAGAAAAAAGTGCATTAAAAAAGGAAAAAAGTAGTAGCAAGTGTGAAATGGGGAGGGAGTGGTAAGGAAACGCTATCATTGGAAAACCAAGAAGTTGGGTTTAGACCTGTTTCTGGAAGTGGCTAGGTGACCAGCCCAAGAGAAATATGAATAGGTACATGAAGCTAATAAAGACAGTGTCAGGGGCCATGAGGACATCAAGACTAGCAAGAAACTCAGAAAAGTAAAGTCCTATTTGTACTGTGAAGATGCTGCTTTTGTATGCCTTCCCTAAAATGAATCCATAGACCTCCTAGAATCTCAAAGTGAAAAGAACCATAATCTCTTCATTTTGCAGAACAATGGGCCAATCAACAAGCATGTGTTAAGTGCGTATGATGTTCAGAACAGGGTGGCATGGTGGATGGAGAGCCATTCTAGAAGACCAGGGTTCAAGTCCTGCCTCTGACCCAAACTGGCTGCGTGACCTTGAACATGTCCCTCTCAGTGCTCTTGCCTATAGCTTGCAGAAAAGGTGTTGATATGAATTGGTAAAGGGAGTTTCCCATACCTAATAGTTCTTTAACCAATGAAACACCAAATCTAGTATCTATTGACAAATGTGAGGTACCTTGACAGGTACTAGAGATAGAGACACAAAAATGAAACAATCTATTCTCTCAGGAAGCTCATGTTCTCTTGGGGGATGGGAAAGACAATACAGTAAATAAATATAAATGCAGGGTAATTTTGTGTGGGGAGAACACTAACCATGAAGGGATTAGGAAAAGCCTCATATAGGTTAAGCCTTGAGGTGAGCTTGGAAGGAAACTGGGGAACATAAGAAGCAAAATCAAGGATGCAAATTATAAAGAAACTGTGGACTAGAGAGGTCAAATAATTTCTTCACATGCACATGTGGTCTGAAGTCAAATCTGATTACAAATACCCAGTTCATTCCCCTCTGCTATGGTCCAACATTTGTGGGACTGTAAGCTCTTAACACATAATGACCATTTCAATAATTTCACTTCCAACAGAACAACATGATCTGTACCTATTGATTACTCAATTGGCCTGTTCCCTTGGAAAGTTACAAGCATTGAATCTCTACCACAAGGGCTTTTATTGGCCAGTGACTAGTTGCATTTTTTTTAATTTGGAGGTGGTACTCATCTGATTAATAATCACACTTCCAGAGTTTCCATCATGCCCTTTCAAATTTCAACAAATTTTAATTTGAGCCTTTTATAACACTCCCCTTTGCAGCAGCACCAGCCACCAGCTGGCTCAGTTATAGCTATACTCAACCTTGACTTCATGTCCACTGCTCTCTAGAGCTAACAGCAAACAAGGCTACTTCCCAAAGTCACGAAACCTGCTTCCTGTTCCTGACACCCAGAGTGATGTGCTCTACCTCTGCCCACACCTTCTTGTGCTCATGGTGCTGTTGCCTAGCTGCAAAGGCCCTGAGACATACTACCACATCTTTATGATACTTGAAACATAATAAAATTCAACTGTTTGATTTAAGAAAAGATTGACCCAGCAGGGCATGGAAGAGGGGGGAGTACTGTTGAAAAAAAAAGGCAATAAGTTGCAAGTGGGGGTGGGGTGGGGAAATGAAAACTAAAAAGATACAAGATCTTATTATTGCAGCCTCACTTAAGTTTTATTTGACAACTATCAATAGAAAATGATAATGCAAGACAATGTAAATATCTGAAAAACTCCCATGCTCCATTTCCCTTTGTGGAATATTTGCAAAAAGAAAATTACTTTTGATTATATAGCTCTGTCAGAATCTACGTTCTTATTTTGGGGGTAATACAAATATACTGCTTTCAAATTCTGGCTAGACAATCACCCATGGTGCAGTGCTGAATAATAACACTCCACAGAAATCATCTCCAATGCCTGCAGACAATGTGACCAAGATACTCACTCATGCCAACCAGCCATTGGTTTAACAGCAAGGGGTCAAGGTAATAAAGACTGAAATGAAATCCAATTACTGTTCCACTCAAGTTGGAAACCCAAATAATAACACATTGTTATATGGAAAGGAAAACAAGAGATAGCAAAATGAGGCTACTTCCAAACCTCTGAAATGTGGTTCCTTGTATACTTTCATTTGTATCTCTTTCACCCTAATTTATAATCAAATTATATAAAGGTTTTCAAATGATCCCAAAAAGAGGATTTGGAAAACAATATTTTCAACCAAATAGGAAAAATGGTTAGACTCACTAATGAAAAGAGAAAGGCATATTAAAACAATTTTAAAGTTCCATGGCAAATTGCCAAAGAGATTGGAGGGGCTGGGAGAAAAAAGAGATACATTCATACACTATCGATTCAAGCATTCTTGAAAACAATTTGTCATTAAACTGTTCATACCCATTGACTATGCAATCCTCCTACTGAACCTATGTGCTAAAGAGATAAAAGACAGAGAAGGGCTCCCAGAAAAACAGAAGGTCCTATCCATAGGTTGGTTTTTTTGGTGGGGGGAGCTACATCAAAACACTGGAATCAAAGCAGACCCCCATCAATTGTGGGATGGCTAAACAATTTATGGTATGCAGATGCAAAGAAATATTTTGCCATAAGATATGACAAATATGTACAATTCAGAGAAAGATGACAATATTTTCATGGGCTGACGGAGTAAAGAAAGCAGAACCAGAAAAACAATATCCACAATTAAAGGACAGTTATGAATTAGTTCTACTATTCTGGAGAATTTGTCATTAAATTATTCATACCCTAAGACTAAGCAATCCCACTACTGTTCAGATATAGCCAGGAGGTATAAGACAGAAAAGTTCAGATAGAAGTGAGGTCCACAATTGAAATCATAGAATTTGAGAATTAAAAAGGATCTCAGTGACAATCTAGTCCAACCCACATATGAAGAATGATTTCCATGATATAATGGAAAATAGTCAATCACTGTCTTCCTGAAGACTTTCAGATTAAGTAACTATCTTCTGAGGCACCTCATTCCTCTGTGAGTTAGTTCCAGCTGGCAGGAAATTTTTCCTTTCATCTCAAGCTTAAATTTACTTATGTGCATCATGTACTAATTGCTCCAGTTCTGAAGCCAAACAGAATAAGTCTAACCATTGTCCAAATTATGACCCTTCAAATACTTGAAAAAAACTATCATGTCAACCCTGAATCTTCTCTTATTTAGAATAAACATCCTCATTTCCTTCAACCAATTCTCACATGACACTGATTCAGGGACTGTTACCACTGGAGTACCTTTCCTTTCTCGCTTACCAATATCCTTCTTAAATTGTGGGGATCAAAACTAAACAAAATGCTCCAGGTGAAGTCTGATCAGGGTAGAGTACAATGGGCCTGTCACTTTTGCATTCCTGGAAGCGAAGCCTCTAAATACAACCCACAAATGCATTAGCCTTTCTGGCTGTCATATTTCACTATTAGCTCATATCAAGCTCTCAATCAAAAGGCTGGAGTCAGGAAAACTTGAGTTCAAATCCAGCCCTAGACACTTACTAGCTGTGTGAACAAGTTTCTTACCTCTGGTTGCCTCAGTTTCTTCAGTTGTAATATGGGGATAATAATAGCACCTATCTTGCATGGTTGTTGAGAGGATCAAATGAGATAACAGCTTAACATAGTGGCTGACACACAGTAGGTGCTATATAAATACTTATTCCCTTTGTTCCTTTCCTAAAGTGCAATGTCACTCTAAGGCAGGAGAGCCTTAGAGTGAATGTCAGTGGTAACTGTTTCTCTTTGGAACAGCAACCCTGAGGTTCTTTCCCTCCCAGATTGATTTTTTGTCTTTTTTTTTCCTAATTAAAGGGTCCATATCTTGATTCACTTCTTAAAGAGGCCTATTCACTGAATGGACTTTACTGCACTCTAAGTGAGCACATGAAAAGGCCTTAGCCTAAAAGGGCCAGGCTCCCCCATGGTGTCCTGGGTTGTCTTCACTCATCCTGATGAATATCTAGTCACTGCACCCAGATGGCTCTGGAGGAGGAAGTGAGGCTGCTGACCTTGCACAGCTCTCCCTCACTCAAATCAAAGTCAACTGTAAGTCATGTCATCATTTCCCCGATGTCATGGTCCTCTTCAAAAACGAAGGACAAACAAACACAAAAGTGCAATGTAGCTGTACATCTCCCATTTTATGCTTGGGAAATTGATTTTTGGAGCCCAAGTATAAAACTTTTTTTAAATTTATCTTTTTTAGGCTTAGCCCTGTTAAGAATTCTTTGAATGCTTTGAATCCTGACACTATCATACTATTCATGAGCTGTCCTCCTACCTTTATGTCAACTGTAAATTTGAGGAGCATGCCTTTTTTTAACAAATCAATGATAAAAATGTTAAACAACAAATACCCAAGAACAGATTCCCCAGAGCATTATGCTGCAGATCTTCTCCCATTAATCATTACTCTTTGAGGCTAGAAATAAAGCCAAATCATAATATATTAAATTGTATTATCTAATCTACATCTATCTTCCCCCACAGGAATAATGCAAGTCACTTTATCAAAAGCTTTGCTAAAATGTAGGTAAACTATATGTACAGCATTAGCCTCAAGTAATAGTTTCAAATCCTGAAAAGAAAAAGAAAGGAAAAGAGCTTAGTCTAGCTTGATTTGGTCTTGTTGAAACCATACTACCTCTTTGTCATCATGATTTTGTTTTCTAGATGTTCAACAACCATTTCTTTAATGACTGATTCTAAACTTTTCCCAGGAACAGAAATCAAGCTTATATACCTATCTTTTTCAGATGCTATTCTTTTCCCTTTTTTGAAAGTCAGGACAACGGTTTCCCTTCTCCAATTTTTAGTAATTCTACTGTTTTTCATGACTTCTAAGATGGTAATAACAATGGCAAGTCACTATGCATCTATATGCCTCAATTATCCCATCTTTAAAATACGAGTAATGGTACTTTTCAAAAATCATAGAAACTAAGAAAAGGAAGGTATATCAAATGTCATCCAGTACAGCCTTCAGCTGAACTAAATATTACCCCAGTCTAACATGCCTGATGATCTCCAAATGAAGGAGAAGTTACTGCCTGCCCACCAAAGGAGCCCATTCTTCTTTTAGACAGCTTTAATTGCTAGGAAGTTTTTCCTTCCATTAAATCTAAGTTTGTCTGTCTTCAAAATCCATTCGTTGATTCATTAGAATGGAAGGAAGTTCTTACAGAGTACAGATTGTTTCACTCTTTGTGTTTTCATACCTAGAACCTATTAAAGTGTCTGTCAGATCCTTAATAAATACTTACTGTTCATCTTCCCTAACTCTCTCTCCCTGGTGCTGATCATGTCTTATTCAACTCCCATGTCCTCTTATGTCTCCACTTTTAGTTTCTTCAGCTGATCTTCCTAGGGTTTGGCTTCCAGTCCCTTTATCATTCTGCTCACCATTCTCTGAATGAGGTCTAGTTTTTCAATGCCCTGCTTTTCTAAAATACTCGATTTAGAACTAGTCACATTCCTGAAGAAGTGATCTGACCAGGGTAGAATACAACATAACTATAAACTCCTTTATCTTAGAGATGGTCTCTCTGAATAAAACCCAAGGTCATTTTGGCTATCTTAGCTGCCATGTTCGCTTTGCTCAACCTGACATTAGAATTCACTTCAGTCCAAAGATCTTTTCCATAAACTTTTACCCAACTTCATGTTAATCATTTACTTTACTGATGAGGCTGTGTTTTATCTAGTACTTTGTGTCTCTCCTTGTTGAAATTCATATTATAAGATCCAATTCATCAGCATAATTTATTGAGATGAGAGAAGATCACAGCCCAGTGGTCTTCTAGTCAGATCACATCTAAGTAATAGGCACCCTATAACATCCCTGTTGAGTGGTCATGTAGCTCTGCTTGAAAGGCAGAAGAAATAGAGAACTAACAACTTGATGAACGAAGAAGATAAGCACTTGTTAAGTGCCTACTGTGTACAAAACACTGTGCTAAGAAATTTTCCAATATTACCTCATTTTATCCTCATATCATCCTAGAAGATAAGCGCTATTATTATATCCACTTTATAAGTGAGCAAACTGAAGCAGACAGAGGTCAAAGGATTTGCCCAGTGTGATAGAGCTAGTGTCAAAGGATGGATTTGAACTCAGATCTTCCTGAGTATAGATTTGGATCTCTATCCACCTAGCTACCTCAAAAGACAGTTATCTCAGGAAGTTATACCTTATAATAATCTGAAATCTGTTTCGGCAACTCCTTTATATTTCTCCTAGTTCCATGTTCTGGAGTCAAGCAAGAACAAAACCAACAAATGCTAACCGTAGCTGCAAATAAATACTCACAAACCTTGTCCCTATACAAGTCTCACCTTTTTCAGATTCACTAGTCCTGGTTGCAGTAGGTTAGATATTCCTACTCCTCTCTCTGCCATGTCACCTCCGTATATACATGATAAAGTAAACTGGATTGTCATCTAGTACACTTCTCTCCTTATCCACAAGGCTGACATGAGAAGTTTTGTCCAAGATTTAACTGAAATCCATGCAGATTATACCTACCATATCAACCTAAGGTACCTGAATGGTGAGCCTATAAAAAAGAAACAGATAGCAATTTATGAAGCCATGATCCTCTTTTGACCAAGCCTTGCTCACTCACTTCCTCCTTTACCGAGAGCATTATTTGCCTCTATCCTTTGCTCCTTTTTCTCCCTAACTTGAATTAGTTTTATCTATGTTTATGCCATATTACTTAGCCCAGGAGAATGTTAAGTTCCTTGAGGGCAATAAACTGTGTACTTTTTAATCTTTGTGTTTCAGGTACCAAGGCCATTTCTTTGCATATAGTAGAGGCTTAATTGATGTTTACAGAATATTTACTTTGTAAATATTCATAAATGTTTACATATCTAAGAATGTGATCCAGGTCCTCCCCAAGAGTTCAAGTCAAGCTATAATTTGATCCTATAATTTGATTCAATCCTGTAATTCGAAGACCACTCCTCTCTTGAAAAAAATCTTATCTCTTTCCTCTCCCCAGGTCAGTAACCAGTTTCCTCTTCTCCAACAGTGTTTAGAAATCACTGAAGAATGCTGAGCAATGCTGTCTGATCATTCTTTTAGAACCTAGGGATGTTTTCATCTGGGTGTCAAGGCAGAGGACTAGCAATGTGATGCAGGACACAATGGTTTTCACTTACTGGTCCTTAAATAGTCCTTTTGATACTTGTCTGTGTCAGCAAACATATTCTGGTTATTTTTAACATCAGTAGTAACTATCTCACATTGAGGTTAATTCCTAGAGATCCCATCAAAAACTACAGAGAAACAGCAAGGTATAGTGCATGTAGCACTATCCTTTGGATCAGGAAGAACTGGGTTCAAAACCAAACTTCAGACATTGGCTGGGGACTTCAGGCAAGTCACTTAATCATGCTGCATGTACCTCAGTTTCCTTATCTATAAAAAGTACAGGTTTGGACTAGAGATCCTTGAAGTTCACTTTCAGTTCTATCACCCTATATTCTTTCTTTGTAGCCAGGAGTCTGAAACATACCTTCAAACGATTCTTAAAAATAACACAACAAAACAAAGAAACCACAAAAGGACAAAATTAGACTAAATTGAATTCTTTCTCCACTAACGTATAGCAACTTCTATACATTTACCTTCTAGCTGTTATTCCTGAGCAGATCACAGCAAATTCCCAGGCTGCACCATGACCCTCCAGTCAATTTCTTTTCATGATTGGGGAAAGCTCAAAAGGAAAGCAGACATCCAAATAAACTTCCAAGGCAAGTGGTCATAGGGCAGAAACAGAAGAGAAATTGGTTTCCTCAGTGCGAGTTTCTCACAGTCCAATCCTCTTCAAAGAAATGAGAGTAACTGACTAGTTTCACTTCCCTTGAAATCACCCCTCTGCCAGGGTCATTATGAAAAGAGCTTTCTACCCAAGTGAATGTTGGGTTTCTAGTCTCATCTTGGTCACTAATTTTCTATCTGATGTGGAGCAAATCCCTTAATTTTTCTGTAAAATAAGGCTTGTGCTACATAATCTCTAAGGTCCCTTCCAGCTCTCAAAATTCCATGACTCTATCTCTGCCATACCAGGCAATTTTAATTAGTTGCAGGTCGAGTTGCTTTTATTGAAAACAGATGGCTGGTAAACTGCCCCATCATCCCATCAGTATTAGAAGTGCTTAGGAGATAACTCAGGCAAAAAAATATAAGAATTATTTGTAAGTAATTTCTATCACCATCTCCCACTTGTGGGTTCATGATTCATTCTCTTACTCAATGTGAAAATTGCCACTGGTTCTCTTGAGTAACACTCATGCCTTCAGGGGGAACAAGAAAAGGCACCAGAGCCTGCTTGAAAACATGATCCACAAATGATGTCTTCAAAATCCAGCCATTCAGAGCTTAGATTACTTGGTAATCACTTCAGTATTAGATGCAGATGATGAGTTCTACATCTGCTATGAGACACAAGGACCTTTGACTGGAGCCACCACCACCACCACCCCCCAAAGTGATTCTGAAACATAAGAGTTTGTGGTGCTGCTATTTATAGCAAAATTAAATGGAATTGCTTTGGTAAAGGGAAGGTAGAAGTAGTCTTCTAATCAGCCATGATATTTAGCTATAGAAATGCTTGTGCCAATGGAAGTATGCAATATAAATGTTCTCATGAGAGAGCAATATGGTGTGGGGGAGAGATGTCAAATGTGCTGCCAATGGGCTGCATGCAGCCCATGACATTCCTGAGTGTGATGTGAACAAGATTAAAATGTAATTCCTATCTGATTTTAATGTATCAGTAATTTAGAAAAAGAAATGTATAAGCAGGTGTGCTTTTCTAAGCCAGTATACCTATGGATGTTTTAGTGGGCCCTATTTCTATTTGGGTTTTGCATCACTGGTGTAATAGATAGAGGGCTATCCATAGAGTTAGGAAGAATTAGATTGATGTCCAACCTAACACTGCTGTTTTATTAATGTTAATAATGACTAATGTTTATTAACTTCTCAATCAAACTTCTAAAAGTAAAAGTTATGGGAGAATTGTGGATATGGATTGGGGTTTTCCAGAGATCTCCCTACACCTAGGAAACCACAGTTTGGGGCAAAAAAAAGCCTATTATCACCATCATTATATAAAATATTTCATAAGGTACATCTCTGTACTACTGTAGTGATGGTAATGGCACAGGCTTTATCATGGTATGCCTGTCCTGACCATAGTCATAAGTTGGTCTCTATAGTGGAAAAGGGGAATGGAGGGCAGAGAGAAGTCATTCTAATCTCCATTTTTTTAAACTGGATATATTAGGGAATTGGTAAAGTCATCTCCCAATGAGGGAACTTCTATGAATGAAGGTCAATACCTCCTCAGCAACTTGTCATCTTAGAGACTTAATGGGGCTCCGAAGGACTAAGTGAGCCCAATGTTATGCAGCCAGGAGCATCAGACACAAGACTTGAATCCAACTCTTGCTAATGGGTTCTCTATTCACTATGTCATGATGCCTCTTCTATTTACCATTCCTAAGTATTTGTTTGTTGTTGTATATGACTCTTTGTGACCCCATGAACCATATCCCTTCGGTACTGTCCAGAGAATTTTCTTGGCAAAGATACTCGAGTGGTTCGCCATTTCCTTCTCTAGTGGATTAAGACAGACTTAGCCACAGTTACACAGCTAGTGTCTGAAGCCAGATTTGAAATCAGGTTTTCCAGACTCTAGGCCCAATGCTCTATCCACTGACCCATATAGCTGCCTTCTGATTATTCATTCTAATCATATGATGCACCATTTCTGTTCTCAAGGACTTCAAATGCCAGTGTTCCCCTGTAAATTCAGTGCCCTGGGGCAAAACCCCATTGCCCATCCTTTATTCTAGATTTGCTATTTGTTCAGTCTTTTTAGGAGGGAGGAATATGGTAAGAAAACTCATTTCTGATTCCATATCTCAGAAAAAAGTCAAGGAACTGAGACTGAAGGTTCCCACAATTGATCAATCAACAAGCATTTATTAAGCACCTACTATGTGTCAGGCACCATGCTAGGTGCTGAGGATACAAAGACAAAAATTAACTACTCCCAGTCCTCAACAAGCTTACATTCTATTGAGTGAATGCCCCATCTTGAATTGGAATTCTGAGTAATAACCAGATGGTTTAGAATGTTCCTATGGGCTCATTCTTTTTGTTCCAATTTTTCTATCTCATCAGGTCCCTGAGAAGCAGCAGTGGATTTTAATAGTTCCTGATTTCTTGGGGAAGGATCTCACTACTTGTGCATGCCATCTCTTCAGCTATGGGGTAAATTTCTCTTGATTGCTTCCTATACAGTTCCCTGCAGAAACCACACACTAGGAAGAGAATTTCTACATGAGAGATTATTAGTAAAGCAACCTATCAAAGTACGGAAGGGTGGGTGCTGACTCAAGGCAAATGGCGAGTTCATTTGTCTGAGCTCCCCCAAACCCACCTGAAGTTGCCTGGGAAGCCTGATTTACAGTAGGCAGAGAGGAACATTTTGTAGTTAATGAGCTCTAATGTACTCAGGAGAAGGAACAGGTGACTAATATATTAACAATTAAGCTGTTTACTAAGAGAAATGAGGTAATATGCCTGGGCTGTAAATCTGCAACCCTAATTGATTACTTGACTCAGTACTGCTATGAAAAAGCCCCTCAGACAGAAAGCATCTGTAGCAGAAATAATATTAATTTTACCACTATATAGCACCTCAGTGTTTCCCCATTTCTTTCACTTCTATTATCTTATGAGAGCCCTCACTCCTTCCAACAATCCTGGGAGGGATGATCTTTTCTCCAGGATGAGAATTCCTATACAACATTCCCATTGCAACCTTGCACCTTGCTTGCTAATAAAAGCAAAAGCTGGAAATGTTCATTCATTTCTCAGGTTTAAAGGGCAACCCTAAGAGAGAAAGAATCTCAATGGAATGTCTTGGTCAAACTGTAACTTGGGTGGGGCCAGTGGAACTTTGAATAAGGGTGTCAATATGGAACACTTCCTCTCCAAGAGATGGAATTTAATTTCCAGGGTAATCCAGAGATTAGTCCCTGTACTTGATTGCCCAATGTCCTGCAGAACATAATTCAATCATACTCCTTCCCCCCAGCTCTACCCCTAGGCTCCCATCACCATGGCACACTTCTCCAAGAGTCATCTTTCCCCCACAATCCCCATGTGGCACCCAGACAAGTTTTTGGGCAATGAGCCACTCTTTCTCCCAGGATAACTGTGCCTGTTGTCCCCTGAACTACCCCCTCAACACCTGTGCCACACAACTCCACTATCCTGTGTCACCATTGTAACCTGTTTCCAACAATGCCAAGTTCATTTTCCCCTAATCCAGTCCCCAGTTTTATAAAGAAGGAAACCAAGGCTCAAAGAAGTATATCAAATTTCCCAAGATGGCACAGCTATGAGCAGAAAAGCCAGAATTTGAACCAAGGTTCACAAGTCTTAATACATGGCTCTTTCTACCACACCATAAACGCCTAGTTTATATTTGATCCTGAAGGAAATAGGAAGCCACTAGAATTTATTAAGTAGATGAGTGGCATGTTGGGACCCACACATTAGGAAAATCCCTTTAATGGGTGAATGGAGGCTGGATCTGAGAGGAGACTGGAGGTAGGCAGACCCACCATCAGATGATTGCGATAGTCTAGGTATAAGGTGATGAGGGCCTGCTCTAGGGTGGTAGCAGAGGCAAAGGAGAGAATGGGGTGCATTTGAGAGATGCTGCAAAGGTCAAATCGACAAGCCTTGGCAGCAGTTTGGATATGGGGGTGGTGAGAGTGAGTGAGAAATCCAGGAAAACTCCAAAGCTGTGAGCCTATAGGCCTGGGAGGATAGAATTACCATCTACAGTAATAGGAAAGGTAGGAGGGGTGAAGAGTTTTGTGGGGGAAGATAGAGAGGCTGGGCAGGAACAATAGATATGAGAATCATTTGCATAGAGATGGTAATTAAATCCATGGGAGTAGATGATATTACCAAATAAAATAGGCTGGAGAGATAAGAGGAAAGGGCCCAGGACAGAACCCCGTTGAATACATGTGGCTAGAGGGCATGATTCAAATGAAAATCGGATAAGTCAGGTAGGTAGAAGGAAAACCTGAAAAGAGTGGTATCCCAAAAACCCAAAGAGAAAAAAGTGTATAAAGGAAAAGAGATCACCAATGTTGAAAGCTACAGAAAGGTCAAGAAGAATGAGGATTGAGAAAACACCTTTCAATTTGGCAATTAAGAGCTCACTGGTCACTTTGGAGAGAGCAATTTTGGTAGAATGAGATCAGAAACTGAATTTTAAAGTGATTAAGAAGAGCAAAAGTGGAGATGCCTATTGTAGTTGGCCTTTTCAAGTTGCTTAACCACAAAGGGCAGATGACATAGAAGATGATAGCAGGGACAGAAGAATTAAGTGAGGGTGTTTTTTTGGATGGGGGAGATATGGACATGTTTATAGACAGTAGGGAAATAGCCAATAGACAAAGAGATGGTGAAAATAAGCAATAGAGAAGAGCAGATAGATGGGGCCAGCTTTTAGAAGCAATGGTATGGAATGAGATCACTTGAGAAGGTAGAGAGACTAGCTTCAGTAAGAAGTAATGCTACCTCATCATGTGAAACAGGGGTGAAGGCGGAGATAGTAGCAGAAGCCATATAAGTGATACGATATGAGAAATGGGAGAGAGAAGGGAATTCGTGGCAAATGGCCTCAATCTTTTTTCTATTAACTGTGAGGTGAGGTTCTCAGCAGACAGGGAGGGGGGAACCATTGATGTTCAAGGAGGAATTAAAAGGTTTGGAAGAATCACTGTGGAGAGTACGATAGTGAGTTTATGGGTGAGAGATAGCACGATTGTCTAGCAGCAGTGAGGGCCCAATTGACACTGCATCATGTAAATTTATAGTGGATCCAGTCAGAGTGGTAGATTTTTTTTCTACCTTTGTGTGTAGGAATGAAAACAACCAGTGATGGGAGTGATCCAAGGCTCATGCTTGGCAGGGTGTAATGGGTAAAATGACAAGGGGTTTGGGTATTCAACAAATTAGGACTCTGTAGCTTTAAATTGGAACATCAAGGGGTCAAGATTGGTGAAAGAAGATAGAATGACTAGTGCAAGGGAGATGGACTGGGAAAAAACTGAAGGATCAAAAATTTGCAAGTCATAGTATGGATGGAGAATAGGCTTAGGTAAGGGAAGGAAGGAGAAGTGGAAAGTCAATTGATAATAGCCATCTAAAGTGATTTTGGAATTTTTGAACATAGAAATAGTAAATTTGTGGGTGATGGCTAGTCAAGAGTATGACTATTTTTACATGCGGCTGAGGTGGAGGAGGAGGAAGAGCAGGAGAAGGAGGAAGAAGAAGAGGAGGTCATAGGAAGTGAATAGGTTAGAGTATTTGAGGAGAGTTAATATGTATGTTGAAGTCCCCTAGTATGGGAGAAAGAATGGGGAGGACATAAAAACTGTGAGTCTTGTATTGAATTCGTAGAGGAAGGAAGGGATGTCTGTGGTATAAAGTATAAAGGACTTGGGGATTCCTGTTGTTCCGAGAGCAGTAACTCTTAAATAGACTTCTAATTACATGAGTGGGCAAATGCTCTTGTGAGATTAAATCCTCCCCCCTCCCCCATGCCACACCAATTCCTTGATAAAATAGGAACAGGGAATTCTGGGAAGATTATAAGATTGGGACTCATGAAATACAAGTACGACCCCTGGCTTTGTCCATAACTTCTCTCTAGATCTCATTTTCTTCCCTCTCAAAATGAAGTGGTTGGACTCAAATCAGAGCTTCTTAAAATTTTTCCACTCGCAACCCCTTTTCACCTAGGAAATTTTTATACAACCTTGGGTATATAGGTATATAAAATAGTTATACAAATCAAACATTTGCAGATAATAAATCATAAGGAAATTTATTTTAAAACAATCTGCTCGTATATATGTAATTTACCATTTATTAAAGATGAAAGCAAATTTACATACTGATGAGATGGATGTGCTTGTTTATTTTTACATAAAGAATTAAATATTTGTGGAATATTTGATACTACAGGACATAGAGCATCTTCAATGTTTTTCATAGTTGATCAATATTTTTATTTTATCATAGTCAATGTTGAGAATGCCACTTTGCATAAATACACAGCACAAAATGGCAGAAGCATGTTTAGGGTCATTTCAGAAATGGCTGGAAATTCTGTCCTAATCCCAAGCCAAAATTCACTCAATAATTTTGTTTGTACAGTAAAAACACTGCAACTTATAATATACAATCGTCTAGATTCTGAGCCAAGGTGTTTCTGGCAATGTTCGTTGGAATTGCATGGGGTGATGGCATGCACAGTGCAAAGAGCGCATGTTGTGTGTTCAAAACCTAGGCTGTAGTGAAGTTGCAGAATGCATCGTAGCCAAATGCTGCCAGAAACACCTTGGGTTCATTTCACTTTTGATTTTGAATTGATTTTTAGTCATTGTATGTTCAGAAATCTTTTACTGTTGCCAAATATTTGTGACCCTCCCCACATTCAGCTATGCAACCCCATATAGAGTTACAACCCACAGTTTAAGAAGGACCAGACTAGATAATCCCTAAGGCTTCTCCCATATCAAATATTCTAGGTTGAGATCTGATTTTGACTCACCACAGATCCCTTAGTTAATGATAGGAAAGTGGGAAGTGATACTTGGATTCACTTAAGTAGATTAAACACTAAATATATTTAAAGAATGCTTATCAATAGTAGACAAACATCTATAAAGTGCCTACTGTATGCAAGGAACTGTATTCTTTTCTCTCAATGTTGCTACTCATAACTTGGTTTTAGAAACCAAACAAAAAGTGGGCACATTTATTACATGAAAGATCCCTCCTTTTAAAACAAGGTTTTTGTAGATCTCTTTTCCAGTCAATGATCACAAATACAGTTGTCAGAAGAAGTCCATCAATAGTCCCAGGCATCACTGTTTTCATGGCTGTTAATTATGCAAGGAATTAAAAGTCTAACTAAATTTTCAAGTTATTGCAGACAAGGACTTATTTCTTTCCCATTGCATCCAAAATAAAATAAGCCTGATATTTAAAGCCCTCTGCACTCTGACTCCCATCTATCTTTCCAGTCTAATTTAATATGACTCCCCTTAATGCATTTTCCATTCAATTAAATTGGTATGTTAACTATTCCCAGAATATGAACCTGGGATCCAGCAGTTCCCTATCTGTGACATCTCCCACTTCTGTGCATTTGTATAAGAGATCCCCTATGTCCAACCCAACTTATTCTTTCCTCCCCTCTGCTTCATAGAATCCTTAGCTTCCTTCATAATACAGCTCAGATGCCACCTCCAACACATGGCATTTCCTAATGCCCATAGTTATTGGCACTCTCTCCCTCATATCCTGTCCTTTGAGCCATATACACACTCTCCAATTTCAATTCCAATGGGAGATAAGTTCCTTCAAGGCATGGACTATTTCATTATTTTTATCCCCTGCACTTAACACGATGTTTTGCACAGTTAAACTTTACCCTTAATTGAATTTATTTGAATTTTCCCCTCCCATGGCACCCAGCACAGTACTAGGCACACAGTAGCCACTAAGCTTTCTTTTTTTTCTTACCTTATTGAGTTTACTGAATGCACAAACTCATCATAATAAATACTACTCCCCTTTCTAAATATTACTTGTTCTGTCTTTTAAGATAGGTCAAATAAAGACCAATGACCCAGATCCTGTTTGCACACTAAGTTCCTACCTCTATCCTTCCAAGATCTAATTTGTTCCTGAAGTTTCCTGTTCTCTTCCTCACTTCATTGAATTTTGAGAGAAAATAAGTTTCTATCATTTATAATTCAGAACTGCCGAGCCACACAATGTCCTCAAGGTTGCCAAGCAGTGCTAGATAAGAGAGCTCCCACTCAGCAATCTGACTCTTCTGCTTTGGTGTTTAAGGAGCCGGAGAAACAGGGAGAGCTCCTGCCCTTCTCCCATCATTAAAGCCTCCATATTCCCCAGGTTGCATATGTTACATTCAGACCTCTGGACATGTTTTCCATAATTAAAAACAATTGTGTTCTGAGTCTTGAAAAACAATCAAGTCATTGGGCATTTCCAACCTGGGAATGGGACAGGTAAGTTGGTCTGGTAATGTGTCAAGTCATTTCAAAGATTGTTTTATCTCTTAGTTTTATCCATCCATGGAAATTTTTACATATACCACCCTACTGTGTCAGCAGGTTGTATATCTCAGCTAATACAAGACAACAGAACCCTTGGAATTTTTCTGGGTCAAAGATGCTCTCTAAGCCCATAACTTAGAGAATCTAATCCTATCTCAAATCATATGTTTTCCAGGATGAAACTTACATTGAGGAGTACATTAATTCTTGGCAGGTGACTTTAACTCTTTGAAGACAACCAACTATCACTATATCATTTTGAACTTCATCATAACTGGCTTGTATTTAGCTCTCTAAAGGCTGAATAACAACACTTGGTACATGTACTTTCTCCTTGGAATCTCACTGCAGCCTTGTGACTTAATTACTTAAGGTATTAAGAGCCTGTAGATGACAGAGGCAGCATGGGTTAATGCACAGGGAGGCCAAAACCCTTGGTTTCAGTCTATTCTCAAACATTAACTGGTTTAGCGACCCTTTATAAGAGGTGTAGTGCAGTACAGTTGAAAGAATACTAATACTTAATCCAAAGGACCTGTGTTCACATTCCACCTGGGATATTTACTATCATTGTGATCTCAGGCAAGGCACTTAATTCTCCAGGCCTTAATTTTCTCAACTGTAAGATAAAGGGATTGGAATAGATGACCTCTGAGATGCCTTCCTGCATGATAATCCTATAATACTTTATCTCCTGTCATTCCAGGCCCAAGGCAAATATCTAAGATGATAAATTATGGCAGAATTACCAATCTATATTATTGAAAAGTCTCAACACCGGGAGGTCCCCACACCTAAGAAATCACTAGTCTGGCCCAATACACAGATATGCCAGGCTCTGAGCTAAGTGTTTTGTAAATATTATCTCATGTGTTCCCTTTATCCACACTGTGAGGTACATGTTATTATCACCATCCTTATTTTGTAGTTAAGGAAACTGAGGCAGACAAATGTTAATAGACTTGACAAGGTCACACCCAGCCAATAAGTTCTGAGACCAGATTGGAACTTAGGTTTTCTGGACCCCAGGTCCAGTGCGCTATCCACTGCACTATGTAATCGCTTCAAGATGAATGCCTTGCCAGTCATTGTACAGCTTTTAAGTATCAGAGGCAGAAGTCAAACCCAGGTCTTTCTGAATGCTTCAACTATAATTCCATATTGCATCTATCAAGTAAACAATTCATAATAATAATAATAATAACAATAATAAGTGATTAGCCTTATAGGATGAGCAGATTAGAAGTTGGAAGAGACCTTAAGAAAACTGGCAGCTATGTGGCACAGTGCATAGAACTCTCAACCAGGACTCAGGAAGTCCTGAGTTAAAAACCAGCCTCAGCAGTCACTAGCTGTATGACCCTGGGCAAGTCACTTAACCTCTGTATGCCTCAGATTTCCCATCAGCAGAATGGGATAATAGCACCTACCTCTCAGAGTTGTAAAGATCAAATGTGATCATTTTAAAGCCCGTTGCAAACCTTAAAGCATCATATAAACTGTAGTTATTATTATCATTTATTTTCTTCCAGTCCCTCCACCTGCCCTTTATCTTACAGGTACAGAAACCAAAGAGAAGAAAGTTAATTCACCTGGCTTATGCCACCCAGCCTCTAAGTAACAGAGCTAAGCATACAACCATTGGTCCCTCACTCCAATTCCAGGACTCTTTTCTCTGTTCCATGCCTCTCCTACTATAGTCCAGCCTATGATAACATTACATTTGGTATTTCTGCTTTCTTGACATAACTTGCCCTGATGGTTCCCTTTTTTTCTCATGCCAAACAAGCCACATGAGTGGGGCGGGGCAGCCTAGACAATCAATACAAAAGTAATAAGTATCGATGCTGGTGGAAAAATACAAAGGGCCAGAGCTAAGCAACTCCCAGCCTTCAAAAGAGATGTCATTTGTGATGATGCACCCAATGTGTAGAAAAAAAAAACCTGAATTCTACGTTTGGCTGTGGCAGATATAATTATATAGTTTGAAAAGATAATGTATGAAAGTAGCTGAACTACTTTTCTGAAATTAGAAAGCTGTAATGCATTCAGCAAATAGACATGGAGCTTTTGGCGGGGAAGGGGGTGTGAACGGACATGTTGTGTTTTCCTCCCTCAATCTGTGTAACAGATTTTTACTTCCTGAAAAAAAAGCATTGCTTTTGTCGATAGGCAAAAAGAAGACCGTATGCCTTTGATGCACAAAGCTTCAAGGAGGCGCCACTATTATCGCTGCCCATCTCTGCTCATTTTCCAAGTGATTTCATTTCCTCAATACGATCAGCGTGAAAGCCCCCAATTAACGCGTTCCTTCACACTGGCTTTTGTGGCACTGTGAAGATGTAAGTGACAGCTGGGAAGAGAGTGCTCTTCACCAGAAACTGACAAGAGGAAGGGAATGCAGATGTTTCACTACCGGGCTCTCCTGATGATCACCAGGTACCCCAAAGGCTGGCTGGCTGAGTTGCCTGAGAAAGGGCTTGTGATAGATGTAGGCAGTGGAAGTTGTACACAACTCTGGCTACTTTCAAGGAAAAGCAGAGGAGACCTGGGAAAAGAAGAGAAGGAACAGTAGGACACGTTCTAGCATCTGTACTAACACTCAGGTTCTGCACTGATCCCATTTGCCATGGGTCGTTGTCAAACTGGAGATGTGAGGTGAACAGATAATTCACAAGTTATTTGAAATATACTTTTCCCTAGGGACATGCAAGGATGGGCATCAAGGCAAAAATTCAAAACTAATACCATATAATTGTGGTTTTTGGTTGTTTTGGTTTTCTTTTATTGGTTCCTCTTCCAAGCAGACTCAATACTGCCACCTTGGAAGCATTTGAGTCATTATGCTAAGTGTGTCAACATGAAAAATATATGGCTGAAATTGATGAAATAGAACAAGGGTTTGTAACATTTGTTTATTGCATGTGTCATAGAAACCAAGTATTTTCCAGGATAATGAGACCTATGGACCCCTTTTCAGAATATGGATTTTAATTGCATAAAATAAAACACATAAGGTTACGTAGAAAACTGATTGCGTTGAGATATAGTTATCAAACTCCTTTTTTTTTTAAGTTTCTGCACTCTAGCATAAGAACCTCTGCATAAAAGGACTGGGTTCTTTACCAAGTAATTTAGGCAAAAATGGGGTGTAAGTCTTAACTAATTAAACTCACTTTGAGTTATTTCAACAAGCATTTAAGAATCTACTTGCTAAATCTTGTTGCTAGGGACTCAAAGACAAAAATGAAGCAGTCTCTGTCATCAAGGAACTTGCATTCTACCGGCTGCCTTGATCCCTGACCACATTTTAAAACCACTATATTTCCTTAATAGAAGCCCAACACCATCATTACTAATTTTTCAATTTAGTGTAGCATTGGGAAAGCTGCTTTAAGAAAATAATTCCAGATGTCTCATTTTTAGATGAGGTTTTTTTCTAAATTCCCTCCTCAAAGGACCCTTTTACGCTCTTCCCATTACTGCCCAAACAAAGAGCTTTCACCCAAATCTCCTCCTCTTCCTGGAACACCTAACAGGAAAAAAAAATATGCTCCCTTGATCCATAAGGTTATAACACAAAACTTTCCCTTTATCTCTTGATATGTTAACAGCTCACCACAATATAATCAAGTCTAATAGTCTTCTCATCTCACTTACAAGTTTAAGTCGGCTGGTAGTATATTCATATTTTCTTTCTTAGAAAATCAAAAAGTATACCATATCATGTCCTTCTATATACAGTATAACCACCATTTTGTTTTAGAAATTATTCACTGTATATTCCCTATAACTATCCTATCTCTAATAGGCAAACCAACATCATTTCTAGAATCAAATATAAATTTCTCAGTTTAAAATTCTTTGTCCTTTCCCTCCTCTCTTTTCTGTCTCTACTCTCTCTCTCTCTCTCTCTCTCTCTCTCTCTCTCTCTCTCTCTCTCTCTCTCTCTCTCTCTCTCTCTCTCTGTCTGTCACACACACACACACACCCGCAAGAACATCATGTTCATCATTGTTATTTAATTTGTATGAGTCTCAACTACACATCTAGACTATAAACTCCTTCTGGAGCCTCTATGAATAGCATTGGCATAGTTCCTGCCAGTCTAGGCTTTCTTTAAATACTTGTTGATAGGTTAAATTAAATGTGCCATGGATATGTAATGAGGCCCTGGCACAGGCATGGACCCCAGCAGGTCTTTCAGGCAATACAACTTCTCCACAGGGAAGATACTGGGGAACTTGCTTGTAGAAGAGTCATAATTACATGTAAAGGAAGTGTCTTGGAGAGACTATGGAATACATGTAGATATTATTTAACTGGATCCAGTTGGTTAAGAATGTGAGTGGAAAGAACCTTTTTGTTTTTTCAATTGGCTATGGAGGTGGAGCTATCACCATTTTCAGAAAGTCCTGAGTCGGTGTCAGTGACCTCTGTTGACTTTATTCATTGACTCTTTTGTCCATAGTGCCTGCTGAGAGCATGATGTAAAGTGGAAAGGTCTTAAGCCAATTCTTCCCCTTTGAGACCATGAGACCCACAAGAAACATGCCTTAGTCCTTGGCCTTTTCATTTTTTTTTTCTGTTCTAGATTAAGGGAGCGGAAACTTCAGCCATTGTAAACAAAGTGAGCCACAGGAATCTGGCAGTTAGGGCTTTGCAGCCAGATCAACATTGATGCCTTTCTTTGAAATTTTCACATTTGACCTTCAGGATCCCAGACCAGCAGAAGACTTCACCAGGCAGTCCAAGCAACATTTGGATATGAACTTGGTGGAACCAATGCTATGTAGGAACTGAGCTAAGTTTTCAGCCTGCTCCCAAAAAGAGGAAGGAAGTATAGGAGAGTTTATACACCCAAGGTGTTGGGAGAAATTTCTGTAAGTCTTTCTTGCTAAATCTTTCAAGTAAATATTCCTTTGTGAAAGCTAATTGGTGTTAAGTAACTAGATGGTACTGGAACACTAGTTACTGGCTCCAAACAAGGAGGTGGACACAACTGGTCAAGGCCTGAGCTGATGATAGTAGAATAGAGATAGCTCAACCACTCAGGGTCACCCCCTGGAACCTTCAAGGGTGAGGTGTCAAACATGGGGCCCTCACAACACTCCCAAGTGCTGTCCAACCAGATTAAAATGTAATTGGGAAATATTTAACAAATGAAACACAATAAAACATAGACAATATTAATATGTTGTTTTCTAAGTCAATATGTGGTCACTGAGATCCTTACATATGGTTTAGTGGACCCCTTTTCATATTTGAGCTTGATGCCACTGATGTAGCAGACCTGGCCCTGAAAAAAGGAGGCAGAGCATGATTACTACAGACAGAATGCAAGCTCCTTGAGGGGGAGAATTGTTTCATTGTTGTCTTTGTCCCAGTGCTTAACATGTAGTAAGCATTAAATAGTGAATGATCAGAAAACATGAATGATGAATTGCCACAATTATTACCAGAGCAAAATGAAAATGCACTGGAGTCATTATCTTAATTAGGGCTGTTCAAGGAAAATGGCCTCATTGAGCATTAGACTGGAACCTGGAATTTATAGACTCTCATCATTATTACACTTTTACTCACTCTTCAACACTCAAATCTTTATTTGGCCAATCAGGAAAATGGTTATAATGATTTCATTTCCTCACATGAGTATTGTAACACTTCATTGAGAACTACGAAATTATGTAGACCCTAGAGGGAAGAGGCTAATAGGGTGGGAAAGAAGGGTTGCCATTATTAGCCATTCAATGGCTAAAATATGAGTTGAGAGGTACTCTCTGCACAGAATAAGCATACTGGCTAATCTACAACTTGTTATCCACTTCATGCTCCTCATTTGAGAAAGTAATTAGATGATGTTAACAACTGTGTATACGGTAGCCATTAAATATGTAAACTATGAAGCCATTTAAGCAGGCTTTACCTTTTTCTAATAAAATAAATCTCTTCATTATTAATAAACTGCTTTACACAAAGGCAATTTTCAGATAAATTACACATAGACATAAAAGTAATGTCCTGCATGCTCAATGGTAGAAATAATTTAGGTATCTAGAGATAAGAGACACTAGAAAATTAATCATATTCAAGCAGAATTGCCTCTGGTTTTCATATTATTACTTATTAAAGAAATAAAAATACATTTTTGCAGTCAGTCATTCTCTGGTAGTGTAATGCTATTTCTGGTATTTCTGCAGCAGTAAATATGTACCAAGTAAAATCTAACCTTTGATTACACTAGGCATATTCATTCTTCCTTTTGAAAGCTTCCATGGCATCCAATGATGGCCATTTCTGCAAAAGTAAAGAAGAGAATTAAAAATGAAGAGGAGGGCTAAAGCCGTTTTAAAAAAAAACTAGCTGTTGAAGCATATTGATATTTTTATTTTGGGTCCCTGAATCAGACAGCCTGGCTACATATAGTCTGTGAATTTCCAATAGAATCCTACTCAGCTCTCCATTTCGTATAACATATCTTGGCAAAAAGTGTAGTTTCACACAAAAGACATTTTAGTGCAATTCGGCCTGGGTTGTTGAATTTTTTTCTTTTTTTAAGTTTCAATTCAGGCAAATAACTAGATTTTGAGCAGCTGCTGCAGTGAAAAGATGAAGCCTAGTAGATCTTGAAAACATAGCCTGTGACTAACCCAGGTGCCATTCCATCCATGCCACTAACACACCTCCTGTTACTGATAATAATAAGTGACATTTCTATTATTCTCCATAACAAATTACATCCATTAACTGCATTATTTCATTTTTTTCTCACAACTCTATGTAGTACAAGTTATTTTGTCCTACTAAGCAAAATAATTAGCACAGAGCCTGGCACATAATGAGTACTTGATAAATGACTATTGATTACCATACACCATACACAGGGAAACTGATTGTCAAGTTTAACTGATTTGCCTTAGGTCATGAAGCTCACTTTCAAGTATATTGTCTACAGATCCAATTCTGGGTCCATGGTTCTAAAGCTGTCAATACTAGAGTATGTGTTGGGGTGGGGGTGTAGCCATAATGGCTTTTGTTTTCTTTGAATGGCTCAGCTTGCCTCATTGAGCCTCTGGACACTGTGGCTTGCTCTTCCGGGGCAGGAGGCCCGGGGAGCATGCCGGGAGGCAGACGGCTTCCTGTGTGGGGAGTCATGGGGCTGGCTGAGGGGAGGTGTTGGCGGCTATGCTAGGGGGAGGAGCCAACTCAAGAACCAATCGGCCCTGGTCATTTGGGCGGAGCTTGATGATGTCAAAAACCCTATAAGAGGGGAGAGGACAGCTTGAAGATTCCTCTCTTTCCTTTTTCGGTTGGAGCCAGCGACAGTTACGACAGTTACGTCAGTTACAGCGACCGTTACATCGTCAGTTGCAGTTGCAGCTTCAGTTTCAGACACAGACACAGCTGAGGCAGGAGCTGCCAGTAGCAGAGCTGACCTACGGGAGAAAGCTGAACAAAGACTTCAGGCCATTACAGCGACAGTTACAGCGACAGTTGGAGCCAGAGGCAGTTACAGAGGCAGTTACGACAGTTACGTCAGTTACAGCCACAAGTTCAGCCACAGCTGAAGCAGGAGCTGCCAGCAGCAGAGCTGACCTACGGGAGGAAGCTGAACAAAGACTTCAGGCCAGTGGGTAATCTTATTACCATCGAGGGGGAAACATGATTTTGCTTTACGCAATCATGTTTCTCTGTAGCCTCCTGGTTACTCTTGCAAGGCGTACTTATTGGGCCTGGAAAATTTGGATCAACATATCAAAATGGGGCTTCTGGTTCATGGGTTGGTTACTGTTGAGCCTAAATAAATGTTTTGATTCTTCTGCCTTCTACTTTGAGAGTTTCTTATATCCGGCGGTTCCGAACCTTTCAGACATGTTTATGATCCTCTTTGAGATTATAAACTCGGCCCTCCTGATACATTTGGCGTCACGAACAGGATCGCTAGGTATAAGATCTCTATTTAGAAGCAGAACAATTCCAGAGGAAGAGATGAATATCCCAGGATGGGAGGATCCATTTTATTCCTCCCTAGCAAAAGAATTGGCTAAAAAAGCTGGACCCTGTGAAAACTGGGAACCAAGGCTACGGAGAGGAGATCCTAGGGATTTGGAAAAGTGTTTACGAGAAGTTGGGATTCAGTCAGGGGCATCACTATCTAGGCAAAGCTGGATAGTGTTATCAGCCTACCGGCTAGTATACGAAAGATTGAGATTAAGTGAAAGACATGGGGGCACTCCTACCCCACAGGAAGAAGAGGAATCTCAGATAGCAGGAGACCAAACTGACTCAAATGAGAACTTTTCTATTAATGTGGCTAAGAGCAACAGGAGACCAAAAAAGCCCAGAGTGCATTTCAACCCAGCCCAGAAAGAGCCGGCTGAGGCACAAAACACTACTGGGGTTCAGGATGTGCCTCACACAGAGAATAGGAGATGGTTAAATGATCAGACAAGGGCTCGACCCATACAAAGGAGGAAGACAGAAACCCGAGGTGAAGATTCAGTTACAAGGGAAATTCAGGAAGATTTCTCACCGCAAGAGGTCACAGATATTTTGAGTAGATTCAGCCAAAGAATAGGAGAACCATTGATATCTTGGATGGTAAGACTCAGTGATCAAGGGGCCGGTGGAATATCAGTAGATGGGACAGACTGCATGAGATTCATAGGTATCAGCCATGATCCTCTAGTTCAACAAGCTTTTAGGGAACATCATCAGCAAGGAGATGGTGATAGCGGGACTACTCTGTTGGCATTAGCCGCTGTGGGATGCAATAAGAGATATGCTACTGATTCTATGTGGCCCACTGAGCACAGACCCTGGTATTCACTTAGAGATTGTATCATGAGACTAAAGGAGGAGGTAATGAAGACTGCCATTATGACAGGAACTGCAGACAAATATTACAATGATTCAATGGAACTGCCTCATAGGAATTTAATAATTAGGACAGCTCCCCCTGCTTATAAACAACTAATTTTGAATTTATTACTTGGAGAAGTAGGGAGCCGTCTTACAACAGTGATAAATAAGATTTTACAGTTACATGACTTAGGTGACTGGGGAAGGGATAGATCTCCTCGAGAGAGAAGGGTGAATAACCAGCAAACTTGGCGCCAAAGGAGAGTAACAAGGAAAGAAATGTTTACTGCTTTATTGAGAGCAGGAGTAGGTTTTGAAATGATAGATGGAATTCCAACCAATGAATTATACAGAATGTATAGAGGACTTGATAACACGAGAAATAGGGAAATAAGAACTGCTCCTGCAAGCCTACAAGCCACTCAGACTGAAGGTGACCTTGTGTGATCAACGGATGAAAACTTGTACATTTGGGGAAAGGCTGGGAGGACAATCTTAGTCTATATCTAGGGTGGGATCCTCTTGGCTTCCTCATTATGTTCCTTTTGAAAAGAAACATTTCCCACCTGAGTTTGGCTCTGATGTTGGATCTTTGCATAACTGAAATCTCAACCAAACTTGAGATGATTTTATTTGAAGAATTATAGTCCATACTTGTCTATTCTTTTTGTCCTTTGTTTTGGCTAACCTTGTTGCTAGTTTTGTTTCCTTCAGGCTTAAACACCCTGCACTTTCCGGTGACTGCCTAAGCATGTAGCATTCTTGGAATTCCTGCCAGCTTGTTAAAGAAATGACCTCTGGAATGGGACTTTTTGGGGGCAGGGCCATCTCTACATCCAATTTCAGCATGAAGAAGCTATGGAAAATGAGACCTTCACCCCTCACCCCAAGATTTTGAGCCCCAATTGTTCAAGGGGGGTGGAAATGATGATAGTGTTCTGTTTACTTATTTTGTGTTATCCTTGTTGTGTTGTTTTATTGTTATGATATTATTGATCCTATGTAATGGATACAAGGATTTAGGGGTGGACATTTGAATTATTAATAATTATTTTGGGGATGATTGATTGAAGAGATTATTTTGCTGGGATCTAGGGGTGGATCGCATTTGAATCGTTAACCAATGTTTGGGAATGTCACTGAATGATATGTTTTGCTTTATAATGAATGATATGTTTTAGTTTCCTTTGTAATTGGATCACAATGTATGTTCTAGGATACATGGCTGATTAGATTATGTATCCTATAACAAGGGGTGGAGTGTAGCCATAATGGCTTTTGTTTTCTTTGAATGGCTCAGCTTGCCTCATTGAGCCTCTGGACACTGTGGCTTGCTCTTCCGGGGCAGGAGGCCCGGGGAGCATGCCGGGAGGCAGACGGCTTCCTGTGTGGGGAGTCATGGGGCTGGCTGAGGGGAGGTGTTGGCGGCTATGCTAGGGGGAGGAGCCAACTCAAGAACCAATCGGCCCTGGTCATTTGGGCGGAGCTTGATGATGTCAAAAACCCTATAAGAGGGGAGAGGACAGCTTGAAGATTCCTCTCTTTCCTTTTTCGGTTGGAGCCAGCGACAGTTACGACAGTTACGTCAGTTACAGCGACCGTTACATCGTCAGTTGCAGTTGCAGCTTCAGTTTCAGACACAGACACAGCTGAGGCAGGAGCTGCCAGTAGCAGAGCTGACCTACGGGAGAAAGCTGAACAAAGACTTCAGGCCATTACAGCGACAGTTACAGCGACAGTTGGAGCCAGAGGCAGTTACAGAGGCAGTTACGACAGTTACGTCAGTTACAGCCACAAGTTCAGCCACAGCTGAAGCAGGAGCTGCCAGCAGCAGAGCTGACCTACGGGAGGAAGCTGAACAAAGACTTCAGGCCAGTGGGTAATCTTATTACCATCGAGGGGGAAACATGATTTTGCTTTACGCAATCATGTTTCTCTGTAGCCTCCTGGTTACTCTTGCAAGGCGTACTTATTGGGCCTGGAAAATTTGGATCAACATATCAAAATGGGGCTTCTGGTTCATGGGTTGGTTACTGTTGAGCCTAAATAAATGTTTTGATTCTTCTGCCTTCTACTTTGAGAGTTTCTTATATCCGGCGGTTCCGAACCTTTCAGACATGTTTATGATCCTCTTTGAGATTATAAACTCGGCCCTCCTGATACAGGGGGGCGGTTTAGAGGGGGATAAAGAAACTATTACAATGTAAACTCCTTGTGGGCAGGGGCTGCTTTGCTTTGGTCTTAGACTAGAGGGTTCCTGGCAAATTGTAGGCAATTAATAAATTTTTGTTGAATTTAAGTGAAATGAATATATTTGAATCACATTGAGAATGGATAGGTTTTCATCTTGACTCTGTTATCTTGAAATTCAGTGGGTACCAAACTTCTAGATCCATATATGATCTATTCAGTGGTTTCTATATGACTAAAAGGAGAAAGCAGAAATACTCACTGTTCTCAAGAATCTTATATTCTAATGGATGGAGGGAGGAAGACAGATAGTATGTAAATAGGCATATACAAGATTCATATGTAACCAGGGCTTCAAAGATGGTTTGCAGGAGATCTCCTCATTGGTGGAAGTTCATTATGCATTGCTTCTTGCCTACTGAAGGAATGAGTTACTGGTAACTTGGTAGAGGAAAGTTCCTGGTCTGTCATCCACCATTTTCAAGATAGAAGATTCTTCAAGACAGAAGGTTCTAGATTCTTCTTCAGGGAAAAGTCTCTGAAGGGAGAGAAAGACTCTAAGAAGGCAACATGCTACATCCTACATTCTATATACTCCCTTATTAGCATGTAAGGTCTTTGAGAGAAGAGATTATTTCATCCTTTGCTTTTGTATACCTATTGCCTAACACAGTGCCTATTATATAGTAGGAAATTAGTAAATAGATTTGAAATTGAAAAGATCTGAAAATATTTCTATATTGATGACTTTGTAACTATCATTTGGACTCTTACACTGCAATGTAAGGGGCAGCTCTATGCCACATGAGAAAGTGGGAAAAGCTCTTAAGAAATTGAAGTCAAACTGAGGTTCAGGAGACTAAACCTAAGAAAGCATAACAAAGAAAAAGCTGTTCCAAGGAGCGATTTTAAAATGGTTAAGGGGCTTCTCTAGTAGCTGGGAACTTTTGGCTGCAGCCCCAGGGCTGGTAGAACCTTTATGCTATAGGGAAGTTGCCATGTGATAGCAGCCATGTAACAGAGAACAGCCCCAAACCAGAGGATAGCAGATCAAGACCAGCAGATTGTCAATGAGAGGGTAGCATAAAGCAGTTCACCATGAACATCCAGCAGACAGAAAAGACGGCAGAGGACTATAACTTAGGGAAGGTGTCTCTTCCATTGTTACCCTCAGGTGACTTCAGTGACCCTACAGTAACAGGGTTATGAGATTTCCCAGGTACCCATGTGCCTTGCTCTTGTGTTTTCTCTATATTTCAACCCCTTCATACATTCTCTTTGGCCACACATGTTCCATTCACACATACCCAGGTCTCAGAGATCTATCAGGATAAGAAAATAAGGATTCACCAAAAATGCAAATTCATTACCATAAATTTCACCCTTCTGTTTATTCATTAATGTCAGTCACCAGAAAAGTTCTAACATTAACAGAGTATAAAGTGGTCTTTGTTATTGCTTAATTCCCTTCCATACTCAAGCCATTTGATGCTATGTCAAGCAGAATGATTCCCAATAATAGAGATACTTCCAGCCCCATACCAGCCTCTGCTTCCAAAGGAAAACAAAGAATTTTACAACTGTAGTAATGATGAACTACTTCATGCCAACAAATACTTGCACATCATAGGAAGAGTCACTTTATAGCAACCCCATTTTCCCTAACGTTCCATATTGAATTTTATGGACACATCTTATTTCTTTACCATTTATTTGTGTTTGTTTGGTCAGCTACAAGAAACTTGTTGTTCAAGTCAAACTCTCAAGTTAAATTTCCAAAAAATAGAAATAGCATAGAAAAGGTGATGATACTTCAAAATTACTTGCAGATTAATATCTGGCCCTCAAAAACACACCTGAATTTTCTATATGACTTAGGGCTATATTTTCCCATTCCATTTTGACTCTGTATATTGCTGTATTATTTTGAAGGTATCATTTCATATCAGGATTACATTGACATCAAGTTTAGAAAGTTAAAACATCTAAATAGGGTGAACAAGTGCCTCTTCACTAAATTCCAAAATACTAAAGAACTCTGTGGGGATGCAGAGAGGAAAGAGAAAGGAGTATCCTATGAAATCTCCAAAAAAAGTAATTTTAGGACAAAGAAAAATATGAGTTTCTAAAAATTTGGAACTTATTAAATCCAATTAGGCATAGAGGCTAAAAGTACAAATAGCATCAATAAAGGATTAATTATGCTAATGGACAATAGACCCAATTAAATAATGTAACAAACATTTATTAATCTACTAGGTATAAGACAATATGCTAGGAACTGTACTACGGTTACAAAGAGAAAAATAAAAGTGTCTGCCCTTAAGGAGCTTACATTCTACTGGGGTGGGGTTACAATATATTCACAAGTATGTAAATATAAAGCATATAAAATATGTAAAGTGGGATAATGCAAATAGCCTGAGGGATCAAAAAGACACCTTTGTAGAGGAATCATTGCTAAATTGGGTTTTGAGTGAAGATAGAGATTATGCAAGGCACAGGTGAGGAGGGGATATTTCAGACCTAGAAGACTGAGGCCTAGAAAGGACAAAAGGATGTGTAGTGAGGGAAAGATGAAATGACTGAGGGAACAAAGGTTCAAGTTTCCTGGCATTTTGATTTATTAAACAATGAATGCCAATTGCTTAATAAATAGGGACGAGTAGCATTCCTCAGCTTTGGCACTGGACCCACTAATAGGGGGGCATATTTTTGTACATTAATAGCAATCAAGTTAGGCCAATTAATAACTAGGATATATCATTAGGTAATCTGATTTCTAATTGAAGGAAAGATTAGAGACTTTCCGAGTGGAGAGGGGGAGAGTGAACAGGTGCAATTTCTTGAAATCAGAAAAAGAAGAGTCCCACTCACCCCAAGTCACTGTGTATAATCAAAAGAACATGGAAACTATAACTGATTGATCAGTATGGGACCAGTTTTCAGATACACTATATGGGTTGCTTGAGATGTACAATTGTGAGAAAACTCTTTGCATCAGTCTTTGGCTCTGACTGGGTTTCTGATCAGCATAAACTAGGTCCTTAGGGTCTCTAAAAAGCATGGAGAGGTGGTCCATCTTCCCAGGTATGGAGGGCTAGATTCAAATGATACAATAAGATTTTTCTCCCAATTCCCACAATTGAATAAACTTTTATCACAAGAAAGAATTTGGATTAGATCCATAATTGAATAGGAAAGGAACTGAGCTTGCTCCAGAATTGAGTCACAAGATGGAGTCAGTGTAATTCTCAAGTCCTACAATGAACCCACTTGCTGTCCTACTCCCTTCAGAGAGAAATGGGAAGTGAGATATCATGTACCATGTGGAGGGACAACTGGTAGGCCAATTTGACTGGAATGGAAAATGCATGCAAGGAAATATGAAATAAGGTTAGAAAGGTAAGGAAGAGACATATTACGGAGAGCTTTAAGTGTCAAGCTATAGATTGTGTATGATTAGCTTATAGCAGTGTTTGCAGAGCCTTCCTAAACTTTAGAATCACCATTCATTGTCCATAGAGGCCATTTACCAGAACATTAGTAGCTAGATGACACAGAAGATAGCTCTCTAACCTTGGGAGGCAGGAAGGCCTGAGTTCAGATTCTGATATATGAAAGTAGCTATCACTAGTAAAATACCAGGTCCATTCATCACTGTTCTGACAGTACTTTTACTGTGGTAGTTCTTGCTATAATGTGTATTAGCATTTTCTAATCAAGCAGTAGAAAGGGGGTCATGGTGGAATAGGAAGAATACCTGGAATTAGAATCAGAGGGCTTGGATTCAAATCTTTTCTCTGTCACTTAATACCTTTATGACTTTGCACAAATTACTCTTCTTTTCTGGGCTCTAGTTTCCTCATTTTTAGAATAAAGTGTTGGATTGGATGACCTTTAAGGTACTTCCAGCTCTAAAGTAATATTCTTATTATCTCAAACACACTATTTAAAAAGTTTATACTCTAGGAATCCAGTAACATGTTATGGAAAAAGAAACCATTAAATGAAACTATTCTTGAGAGTGAGGAGGTCAAGGTCGAAAACATCTAGAGCAAAGGTGATGAAAGAAGCGATTATAAAGATTTTGACACCAGAAACAACCAAAGTCCATTTCTACATCTGCTTGAATTATCCATGAAATGGCCTGAGATCTGTCTTTCATTTAGCCTGTGTAGCTATAACCAGTAAAAAAAAACCCTTCTTTCATATTCATTCTCTTTTTCTTTTGACACTGGTGCTAGAAACAAAATCATCAAAATAGAAATGATTTCTGATAGGATGCTGTAAACCACAATTCCATTTTCATAAGGCTCATTCAAACAAGGGCTATAAGGCTGTCTCTGACCATGTTCATTTCCAGCTCATTCATATTGACTCCGAAATGGACAACGATATTACCATGCAGTTATTTATGGGTGTTTTGTGCAAGGTGTTTACATTTTTAAAACATCTGCTCTGTCCACTATACTATCTATTCATGCTCTGTTTGAGATTGCTTCAGTCTTGATTTTGCTGTTCTTTGATATTAAAGCATCCAAGCCGCCGAGAGAATTGTTCTATTTTCCATTTAGAGTGAACAGAACAAGACATGCACTGCTCTTGGACATTTTGACAACAAAAGATTGGACTGCTTTGGACTGGTTGGTTTTCTAAAGGAAGCCTCTCCCTCACCCCCACCCTTTCCCACTGAATATGTTTGTATAGATTTTAACACACCAAAGTTGACACAAAGCAAAAGACCTATGTCAAACACTCGTGCTACAGTGGCTTTGTTGTTTGTTATTGGAAAGACTGCTTCAAGATGTTGGAATGAGAAGATCAAAGGGATCCAGGCACCTCAGACAATCTACAAGAGAAAACAAATAGAAACCAATCCAGCCTTCAAAGGATGGAATTTAAGTAAAGAGTTTTACAAACTTTGAAACAAGTTTGGTATCATGAATAGAAAGTTGGGAAAGTCTGGGTACAAGTCCCAACTCTGACAACTACTGACTCTGTGATTCTTTTCAACACATTTAACCTCTCAGTGTCCCAGGCAACTCTCAATAAAACTAGAAGCTGCCCATCTGCATTGATAAAAGGGAGGTAATTCACTGGGATCTCCCTACATCAATGAAATCACAGCTTAATCAAGCAACAAGTAATTATTAGATCATTACTACGTGCTTGGCGCTATATTCAGCACTGAGAATACAGAAAAAAGCTAAAATCCAAGTAAAGATGGTGAATTAGCATTCTTACAATTACTAATTCAATCTAAAATGCATTTATTAAGCACCTACTATACATAAGCTATTAGTCTAGGCACCAGGGATAAAAGATGAACATAAACCAATCCCAGCCACCATGGAATTTACAGTTTATTAGAAGCAGCAAGATGGCATAATATTTGAAGTATCAGCCTCAGAGTTAAGAAAATGTGAGTTCAAATCCTATCTCAGACAACAGCCATGTGACCATGGGTACTTCATTTAACTTTTCCTACTGTCAGTTTCCTCAAATGTAAAATGGAATACTAGCACTTACCTCCCTGAGTTGTTGTGAGGATCAATGGAAATAACATGGGAAAAGGGTTTGGCAAAGTTAAAAGCACTATTATTATTCTCATAAAGACCCAGCTAGTAAACAAGTAAATATATTCAAGATAATTTGAGGAAAGAAAGATCATTAAGTACTTGGGGAACAAGAAGAGCTTTTCTGTAGGAAGAGCTACGTGAACTGAACCTTGAAGGAAACTGGCATTCTATGAGATGAAGGAGACAAAGTACATTACAGGAAAAAAAAACTAAGCAAAGGTACAGAGATAGGAAATAGAATGGCAAGAGTGTGGAATATTGAGAAAAACTAGAAAAACATAGTTTGTGAAATAAGTCTGGAAAGATAGGTGAAATAAGCCAGATTGTTAGGGGTTCAAAAACCAAACAGGAGTTCCTATTTTGCCCAAGAAAAAATGGGGAGTGACTGAAAGATCCTAAGCAGCAAAATGCTGCAATCACTAATGCTCTAAAATCATTTTAGCAGCTGCTAGCACTGAAATATAGAAAATACAGACTTGTTCTGTTGGTCCCTAAGATGGCAAAATCAGGAAAAGTTACAAAGAAGTATATTTAGGCTTGATGTCAGGAAGAACTTGCTAATTACAAGAGCTTTCCAGAAGTCCTACAGGAGGTGTTGGGTTCCCCCTCCCTGGAGGTATTGAAGCAGAGGCTGGCAGACCACTTGTTAGGTAGATGGTGAGGGGGATTCTTTTTCAGCTAGAGGCCCTCCATGCCTGATGCATTCCAACTCTTAAAGTCTATGACTGATTAGGATTTCATTAAAATAGCTAAGGATAGAGGCATGGAGAACATGAAATGCTTTCAGAATGGGTATGTCAATTTCTATTAAATGCCATATATTTCTTTGGTTCTGCGCAAAACTATTTCCACGCACCCATGGTCAGCATCTATCATAGCAACAGGAATAATTAAACCTTTCTTCATAATAAGGCTATGAATTACTCAATGTAAATATTATTACCCCCATTTTAGAGTTGAGGAAACAAAGACTCAAAAGTTTAGACTCAAAAGTTTTTATAACTTGCCTAAGGTCATATAGCTGGTGGGTATCAGAGATAAGGCTTGAATTCAGATCCCTTAAAAAAGCCCAGGGCTTTTTCCATGCATTGTGTTGCCAAGGCTAGTAGAAGTGAGTGAGTGAGTGTGTGTGTGTGTGTGTGTCTCTGTGTGTGTGTATGTGTGTCTGTGTGTGTGTGTGTGTTGGAGGGGGTGGCCTGGGTATATGAGAGTATGCACATGCATTTTATTCTGGAGTCTCTTATACCTGTTACTGATGCAATGTGGTTGTCAGTAAGAACACAGTAACCCGTATAGGAGTGTCAAGAATCTTTGATTCATAGACTATGAAAAGCTATATATTTTACCACGGGCATTGGAAAAAGAAAACCCTCTTGGCCTAAAAACGTAATCGTTCTAATTTGGAATAAAAAAAATCTCATCTTGTTGCATCTTCGTTGATTTGCCTACTTTCCCAACCACACACTCACCAAGGCAATAAAACTAGGTATTTCCTTAATTGTTCCTGAGATAATTCAGTTCTGTTCAACCTGTAGTCCCACGAAGCTAAGTTCCAGCAAAATAGGAGGTAGGACTTTAGATTTGTGTAAAAGCAATTTTCATTTCACAAACCAACTGCCAAACTGGCAACTGGCTGCCTTGACTAGTCTGGGCCCAAAAAAATAATAATGTTTCACCCTGAAATTATTTCCTATAATACTCTAACCACTTACTGTTTCCTTGATTCTTACTTCATAATATCAATAATCATTGCTAAATGATTATTAATATTAATTATTAATATCTCCTTTGAGGCACCGGCAACTTTCAAGAAGTCCTTTAGGAGAAAAAAGATTCACAGTGAGATAAATAATATTTGATTAATGTAATTAATATAAATAATTTCCTGGATATTTAGAGCAATAGAATGGGACACTAAGCATACCTGCTTCAAGTTGCAAAAGCCAAAGGTGTTTTCTTGATAATACCCAAGCCATGGTGGTAAAATTATAATTTGTCATTGGAAGGTTCTTTTCTGTTTTGTGTCAACCTCTCTCTGCTAATTTTCACATCTCCTTCTGCCTCCTTGATGTTTCTACCCAACTGTACCTCCGACTCCAAAGTCATGAAGTTGCAGGAAGAACAGAACTAAAAAAGCCATAGGTTTACCTATAAGTCTCTTCTTCCTCAGATTAAACTATAGATCTTGCTTTTGGTTTTTGAGAGAATTCTAAAATATATCATAAAAGAGATGGTTTATGGAAGGGAAACAGTGATTATAAATAACCAGCCTGACTTTATCAAGAACAGATCATGCCAGACTAACCCCATCACCAATTTTTGACAAAATTACCAAATAGTAAGTGAGGATAATGCTGTAAGGATAGTTCATCTAGATCCTAGCAAAGTTTTTGATAAAGGCTTTCAATCTATTCTTGTGGAAAAGGTGGAAAGATGTGGCCTACATTATCATACAATTAGAAGGTTTTGGAACACATTACCTTGCCAAATGCAAAGAACAGTTGTTAGTAGTCCACAGTCAGAAGAATAGAGGCTATCTAACTGAGTGCCCCAGGCATCTGTACTTGGCCCTGTGCTGTTTAATATTTTTATCAATATATATTTGATAAAAGAACAGATGGTATGCTCACCAAATTTACAGATAATGCTCATTAAATGACAGAATCAGCATTCCAAAAGATATTCATATGTATAGGATAGATAATTGAGCTGATATAATCACATGAAATTTAATAAGCAAAATGTAAAAGATTACATTTGGGTACAAAAAATGCCAACTTCTTCAGTATAATATGAGAGAGATATCATTGGACAGTGATCTGAAAAATACCTGGACTTTCAAATTGACTTGAAGTTTAATATAACTCAGCAGTGTCATGTAGAAGCCCCGCCACCTCTCCAAAAGCCAAATGCAAATGTGGGATGCTTTAAATGAGCTTTGGCTTCCAGGAATAGTCCTCTCTTTATTCTGCCCTCATCTTACTTTGTCTGCTCTCTCAGTTCTAGGTACAGCAGTTTAAGAAGGATACTCATGATCTGGAAAACATCTAAAGGAGGGAAGCCAGTGTTTTGAATTGATACTACATGAGGGTCAGTTGAAGGAAGTAGGAATGCACAGCCTGAGGAAGAGACATTTCAGAAAGGCCATGACAGCTGCCTTCATATTTTTGATGAACTATAATGTAGAAGAGGCGATAGACTACTGTTCGGCCCCAGAGGGCAGAAGAGGGAGCAAAGAGTGCAAGTTGCAGAGCGGCAGATATCACCTTGATGGATGTCTTGGAAAACTTTCTGACAACTAGATTGTCTAAAAGTAGAATGAGCTGCCTTAAGGGGGGTTCTTTCTCCTTGGAGGACTTCAAGCAGATTTTGGATGACTGAGTTGATTTCAATCCATTAATGACTATTCTTTAAGAACATCCATTAAACCAAATCAGCTCTTTTCCCAGCCATTTATATTATCCTCTAGCCATAAGTCTCCATCTTTTCCCCCAAAAAATAACATGAGAAGATGTATCAAATGCTTTGTTAAGAACTAGGCGAACTCAATTATAGTATTACACTGATCAATCAATTTCATAAATCTGTCAAGAAAGGAATTAAGGTGAATCTGACATGATCTTAATTAAGCCATGAGGGCGCTTTGTGATCATCATTTCAATTTCTAAGTGTTCAATAAACATCTCTTTCCTTGTCTACTCTATAATTTTCTTGGGAAACAATGCCGAGGTGCTCATCCTTGTAGGTGCTATTATCTTTACTTTTGTTGAAATCAGGATAATATTTGATATTCGTCAGAACTAGATCCTATTTAATTGCAAAAATAGTAGTTCAACAATCACATATGCCAGTGTGCTCACTACGCGTGGATCCTCCTTTGCAAGATTCCCTAGATGTAGCTTCTCTTCCCATTGTTAATATATTGGCCTGCTTTTATCCCAGATTTATGGGGGAAATATTCTACTGTTTCTTTTCTTCTTGAGCTATTCTATTAAATGCGTTTGATTTGAATTCTATTGCATTTTTTATTTAAAATGTATCAATTAAATGTGTCTTCTGGTGAATAGTAAACATTTGAGTGGAGTTATGAATTACGGTTTTTTGAGCACACGCAAATGCATAGAATACTTTGACTGTTGGAGGACTCACATGTATTTAATAAGTGTTCGTTTAGTTAAATTGAATTAAGCTAATTATCTTTCTTCCAAAAACGCCTCCATCCTAACATTCGTTTTTCTAGTAACAGTGTAACCAGGCTTTGGCTCATGCCCAGATAACCTACAGTAGAAGCAGGGAGATGCCAGGAATGGCTTATAAAAGAAGGTATCGTGTTACCCAATGGCATGGGTGGGAGCAGCCTTTTTCCATTGGTTGCATAGTATAAACTGCCTATATCTTTAAATTTACCACTATGGGACAATTACTCTCTTTTTCCAGCTGCATAATGAGGTGAATATCTTGCTCACCTACAGCATGGGTGCCATAAAAAAGTGGCAAAGGGTCCTCTTTCCCTTTTCCTTAAACCCTCTTACCCCAAGAAACGGGCTTGGGCTTTCAATATTATTTTGCCTGTCCTTTTCAGTTCTGAATACAGGAAATAGTGTCCCTGGCTCCAGGAGTATGAGCCATGGTGACTGGAATCAGGATTGCATGGCAGATGTTGCTGCCAGCCCAGTAGGAAAGCACAAACAAGTCAAAGAACCAGGTCATGAGGTCAGGGAAACTTTGGACATGGAATTCAGTGGGGCTGATGGTATAGAAACAGGATTAAGTATGAACTTGATGCTTTTCCACTCTCCAGAGATGGAGGGAGGACTGGGGGAGGGGGGATAATGTGTATGTTTCTTCTTCCCATACCTTAGAAGTAAATAATCTCTTATAAAAGCTAATCTGACTCTTAAGTGGTTAAATGGAATGGGGGTATTTCCCCTAATTAGTGAAATACAATCAGTGACAATTGATCCTGTGGCAGAGACTAGATCTCTCCCGGCCCCACCCACCACTATCTTAAGAGTATCAGAGAACCATGGGGACAGTAGGAACAGGGTAGTCACTATTACAATGGTACCATTCCTCCCCTTCTCATCCAAGCTTGAAACATCATAGCCATCTTTAACTCCTCCCCTTTTACTTGTCTGTCTCTCCTTTAAATTCCTCCCTTTCTCAATGATTCTACCTTAGTTTAGGATTTTATGGGTGGATACCTGAACTAAAAACCTATGTTTATGTTCTCAAAAACTCTCAGTTAAACCATTACAATCAATTCTTAGATGATTTTATCATTTGCAGGCTCAACCCTACCCAATCTATCCAATATACTTTATTTTTACTATTTATCTCAAACCAGAGGTTGGATAATGTCATTCTCTGATGCATGAATCTTCCCCATTGCGTGTAAAATTAACTCCAAATCTTTAACCAAACATTCTAGGACTTTATGCTCTTTATGTTCCTACATGTGTTTCTAGTGTTCTTTCCTACTCTACCTCTTCAAATTTCCTGGTACTATATTTATTGTTGTATGTTCTGTATACTTCCCCTATACAATAGGCAAATACAACATAAGTTCCTCAAGGGCACACTTTTTTTTTCATTGTCGTCTATCTCATGAGCCTAACATAGTGCCTTATGCCTAGTAATCAATGGATTATTGTTAAATTGAAGTAGCTAAGACATTACTAGTATCCCAGGTCTTCCGACTACTAATCAAATATTCTTTAAACTAGACTATGGCACCACTCCACCAACTGGCCCTGACCTATTTTTTGAATGGGTCTAAGTTATTTTATTTACTAAATACCCAAATTAACTATAAATGACATATGAAGAAAGACACTATCTGCATCCAGAGAAAGAACTGATAAATAGAAGTATGTACAGAATCACATATATGTGTGTGCATGTGTATATATGTATATATATAGATATATATAGGTATAGATATATATAGATATAGATATACACACATATGTGTGTATGTACATATATATACACATATGTTTGTATACACATACATTTGTGTCTACTGGTAGCCAGTCTACTGGAGAGGAACAAGAAAGAAGGAAATTTATATGATTTTGTTTTATATTTAAAATATACTTGAAATATGTTGTATATTTATATATACTATGCAAGTTATGAGTAGGAGATTTAGAGTTTTATGTACAATCATCTGTATTTATTGTACTTTGTTATGGAAATGCTTGTTTTATTCCATAAATTGAAAATAAAATTTAAAGAAGTACACACAGTTAAACTTTAGAAAAAGAAAAAGTCTGTCTCCTATATCACTTACTATCCACGCTGTATGTTTGACAATTAATCCCAGATTCCTTGGGATGCTGCTTTCTTTGCTTCTTTAAATTATGTTTCTTATGAATAAGAATTGTTTTGATCATTGTATTTGCATTCCCAGTGCCTAGCATAGTACCTGAAATACACAAAATACATCCTCACTGATTAATATATTAATTTCCCTATTCATCCATTCATTGACCTTTCTATTCATTCATGTATTCCTTTTTTTTTCCCTTTTGAGAGCAAGTGCCTGAAGCTAGAATCAAAATTAGGCCTTTACCTGACTCCAAATCCAGCACTCTATCCATGGTGCTACCCAGCTGCCTCTTACTATAAGCTCCTTGAAAGTAGGAGTTGATTCATTCTTTCTACTAATATTTAATATATATTTGATTAATTGATTAATTATTACATTACCCTTCTACCTCATTAACCTGCCCCACAACCATTCTCTCAGACCCAACCCATGGTTATTTATCAATATTGTCACTAACTTGTTTTTGCTATCACACCTTTTTTTTTTTCTCAATTCGATTGGAAACATTTCCATCAATGACTTCACAATAGTGTCTTGTTAACACTTTATAATAATGGTGAAAGAATTAATTTTAAGGTACTGAGTGGAACAACATTAATCTTAGAGAGATCATTGAGTGTGAATGTGACTGTCATCTATGTTTAAAATGGTTGAAAGTAATGGATTGTTTCTGATCGCTCACATTCCTACAGCTGGTACATGGAGACAGAGAACTAAGGAATCTACTTTTCTGATATGTGTTCAACTTTCATTGGTTGAAATTAGAGAATATGGAAGGTAAATAGGATTGTAAATGGACTCATGGGCTTTGGGAATTGGGGGGAAGGAAGAGTGTTTCTATACCAGACCTGAACTTTGTACTCTAAGTTTAAATTCCAATCATCAGCTATCATTAATTTAAAGTGGTTATCTCAAGATGAAACCCAAATTATAAGGATAGATTGATATAAAATAATACTTTGGAAATGAGTACCATTATATTATCTTGAGCTGGAAGAGAATTTGGAGATTATCAAATACAATCCAACACCTTCATTTTGTAGATGAAAAAACTGAGGCTTATGAATGCAAGTGGCTTGCCCAAGTAAACACTGATAATAAAAGACCAAAGACGATTGAAGAGAAAAGCAACAACTGTTGACAGGGATATGGAAAAATTCAAACACTAATTCATTGTTTATGGAACCCAGGGTTATGATGTTAGAGGCTGAAACACTGTCCATAGTGTCTGTAGTGACAAAATAGATTGCCATAATGGTTTTGAAGATTTTTTTTTTCATTTTCTTGTTTATTTTCTCCTTCCAGTTTTATCTCTCAATGTTCTTGGTATGACTTTGAATAGTTAGATCTCTTACCAAGTTTTATTTAAACTAGTTTACCTTCTTTTCTTTCTCTCTCTTTCATGAGGCAACATTGATCATTATCTTCTACTCTACTTCTGCATAAGATTTTATAAATGGTATTATATTCTAAACTGCTGTTGCTCTTAGATTCCACAATTCTGAAGTAAGCCAAAGTGTTCCCTAGCTGACATGATTTTAGACCTTTCTGGCTTCTTCATTGTGACAATTGATTAATAACTGCTTGAATTCTGTACCAAATTCTGTTAATCAATGATATGTTATTTCTTCCATCCACATACCATTTTTGTTATCAGTAATTGCCTTATATATGTAAGACTGAACTTGTTTTTGTTGTATACCATATCTTCTTATTATTTCTATTCTTTCTTCTAGTTTTTTATTAATTTTAACCTTTGCTTTAATAATTCAATGATCTGACTACACAGGAACCTAATTTAAGAATGAATCCTGCATAATGAGTCATATCCCATAAAAATTAATCTTCATTTTTATTGTGTTATTTAGTACTCATTATCTCCAGAACATTCTAATTCTTCTCTTAAAAAAGTATTCATGATATATGTTTGAAGTTTCTGTGCAGTCTGTAAGACTTGTAAGACTTTGACTCCTCTTATTTTTTTTTACTGATCCATATTTTAATATCCATTTCTCTCTATTCCATATTTACTGACTTAGAAGTTTGGAATGATGTCACTGAATATCATGTATGTTAACTCAATGTGAGGCATCTTAAAAAGATTTGCTATTGACTTACTCTTTTTCTTCATCTTCTACAACAGATATTAGGCATATATGCTGCAATTATTTTAATGGTGGTCTTTTTGCAAAAAGTTATCATTAGCACTGCAACAAGAAATATGAAAATGTCACATGAAATCATCTCTTCATTGGACATACAAGAAAATGAAGTTTGCCAATCTCTCTATTTATTGGTCTCTCTATTCCCACTCTAAGGAGAACCTGTGAACCATCTTTCTATTTTCCTGCATCTTCTGTCTATTGGTTTCATTTATATCAAGAATATCAAGTTGAATCTATTTCAATTATGCTATTATTATGTCTACTAATTGGTTATTTGACAAGGAACTCAGATTTAGAGTACCAACATCCAAATTAAATCTTATAGATAGCCTAAAAATGGGATGATTCTCATCTCCTTTGGTCACTTTTTTCCACCAGGTTGTAATTGTCACTACTGATGCAGAGCTAGCATAGGATTAATTTTACATTTCTCTTTACTTCATGTACTGCCATGGCCAATGGATTCATGGCCAAGTAATGATAAGCCTCCCCATGTTTCAGTAGGGTAGTCCTCAGAAAGTAATGTTGCTGGAGATTTTGCTCAGAGCCTTTTCAGCACAATAGAAACTCCTAGAGCATGGACTATTCTGACAAAATCTTCAAAAGCCTACAGACATCTCCAAGACATGAGAAGTCATAAGGGTAAGATTGTGGAGGGGAGAGATCAATGTACCACATCAAGATTCTAGACTTAAAGTTGTTGTCGGGGTAAGGGATGAGGGAAAAGTTCCTTATGTTTAGAGCAAATAAAAAGTAGAACATCCTTTCTTAGGAGGTGATGTATTGCCCATAGAAGCAGAAGCTGCAGGATTACTTTTCAGAAATTTGTTGGGGAGATTCCTATTCAAGTATAGATTAGATAAGATGCAGAACTATTAATCACAAGGATCAAACAGAACTTTGTCCCTATATACAAAAATATCCAAGGGGTTGTGCTTCTTCCCAAATAGGATGCATTCTTTTCCTTTGGCAACCACTGTGCCCACTTCATACCCTGAAATGTGCTTTAGCAGGCTGTGTCAGTAAGCAGTGCAACATCTTGTAGACCTCCAATGTCAGGGTCCTGTCACCTAGCACACATCTTCAAAGACATTTCCACAGCATCCATGGCATCAAGAATTGGGCCACTCTTTTCCCAAGAAATTCTGTGTATTTTCTGTTATGTCCATCAGAACTTGCCATTGAGGAGAGGTCCTATGGACAGAGTGAGGTACGTGGAGTCAAGAAGCCCTGCATGTGTATCTTGATTCTAAGAATTGCTACCTGTGTGATCATGAGTAATTTACTTAACATGCTAAGCATCAACTCCCTCTTATGCAAAATGACAATATTAATATCTGCAGTACCTACCTCACAGAGTTGTTGTGAAACTCAAATAAAATAATGGATACGATGAATTCTGAAAACTCTAAAGCACTACCCAATAGCCAGTGTGATTCTGAAAAGTAAAATGGTCTGGCATAGACTCATTTACACTGAGATCTGTGCTACAGCACAGTACACTGGAAGGAGGCTTGGACTGAGGGGTAAAATTTGGGCAAAATACAGAGATCCCAATCAAGTTGGTACTGATCGCTGAACCTACAGAAGGTGAGACTTCGATTCCTCCTATGTAGCCCAGACCAATGAAAAGTCAAGATCCTTAGACTATCTGTGAGGCAAAAGGGGAAGTCTAGTAGACTTATAGGAACATTCCCCACTGAAAGTTACCTTTTGACTATTACACAGGTAAAACCAGCTACACGGACTTCAGTTATACAAATGATGGCCCGGCCTGCCTCACACACATGTGCACACATACATATGTGCATACACAAAAATACACACATACGATGCTTCGATAGAATTGTGCTCAAAGATGCTTCAATTAGCACAACCACAATGCACCCTGCTGGAAGAAAAGATATTAACTAACTTGATACTGTGTGTACAGAGGAGACAAGAAGAATCCAATTAGAGACAAACAGACATGTTCAATCTTTAATGTTTTCTGAATTGCTTTTGATCTCTCAATTGCAATGGAGGTTAAGTTCTTGTTCTTAGGTCAGCCTAATAGTGTAGTAAAGCCACATATTTCTGTTCAGGATGAAGTCTCTAAAGGAGGCATGTGCACAGTAAACATCCAACGCTACCCTAAAGTCAAACACCCTCATTCAGCAGGAAAACCTCAGGATGTTTTCTCCATTCATTGCATGGAATACGGACCTCTGAGGTTCCTTTGTTTTCTCTTTTTAATGAAGTCTGGGAAATGTAAATGTTTGTAAATCTACTCAAAAAATAAATAGGATGACATAAAATCCAAAGTTTCTTTTGCTTGTGATGACAAAAAAAAGTTGTACTGTCAATGTAGACCAGGTTTGCTCTATTTAATTTACTACACTGAGTATAACACTCAGAACTATCCCTTTGGATAAGAATGATGTCTTGGCCTTGTACCTGCAGGGTATCTAAGATTCAGAACTGGATGGAACACTAGAGATCATCCAAACCAGCTCTGGCATTCAATATTCAGCACAATATGAATAAAAGAATGCTGAACCTAATGTCAAGAGACAAGGCTTTTACTGTAGGCTTTGATTTAAACTGTGTGATTACAAGCAAGTTATTTAAACTCTTTGAGCTCTTTATCTTTAAAATTAGAGTACTGTTGGTACTTGTGAAATGAGAGGGTTGGACATAGGTGTGTGTTTAACACACATACTGATGTGTTTAATAAGTGCCTACTACATACCAGGCACTATGTCAGGCACTGTAGATACAAAAGCAAGAATGAAACAACTCCTCACCTCAAGAAGTTTCTGTTCTTATATACATGTGAGTTATTAGTGTTTTACAGATAAGGAAACTGAAACCCAAAGATAATAAAAGATTTAATTGTGGTCACCCAATTAGTAAGCCATAGTGACCACCCTGATGTTGGGTGTGTAATATAATGCAAGCAAGCGAGTGAATTGTAGAAAGGGAAGCAATGCCCAGTAGGTACTACTAAAAATAATACATAATATGATATATAATATAATAATAGAAAACTCAAATAATCACACCCACATACTCCCACACACATGCACACTCCTATCCAAACACATATATTATATAAGATATGACTCAAAACCCAAGAAGGCTCATTACCTTTTCACTTTTGTGTATGTATATATGTATCTGTATCTGCATGTTGACATGTGTGTATATATGTATATATGTGTGTTTATGTATACGTATAGGTATATATATGCATATATGTATTGCATATGTATGCGTAATATGGGAAAGAAATTGAAACAAAGTATTTATACTAAGAATAACACCTTGAAGCTGTTCTACTTTAGTGGCTTTTGTTGATTTGCTTCCACCCACCCCTTTTTAGCATAGGAGACAAAAGAAGGCTCTTGAAGTTGCAGAAATTGGGAGCTTCCAACACTGGTAGTGTGTTCCAAGGTAAGCCCCTAAAATGTTCCTGAAGACATATAATTTGACAAACAGACATTACACAGAGTTATGAGAACTTTTTAACTCTATGTCAGCCAGAGGCTTGGGATAAAGAAACTGCCCTTGTCAAGCTTGATGTTGAAATTTTAAAATAGACAATGCCGGCAGGTGATAGGTAACTGACTGGTCATTATGTGTTCACTCTGTGGTGAGGGCTCTCCTTTTAGAGAAGAAAATTATGTCACATCTTAGGGTTGGAAGGCAAAAGGGAATCTCTATGTGGGGAAGACAAAAGTAACTAGAATTTTCTTTCCCTGCTGTTTTTCAGTCATTTTTCAGTCATATTCAACTTTTTGTGATCCCATTTGGGGTTCTCTTGGCAAGGATACTGGAGTGGTTTGTCATTTCCTTCTCCAGCTCATTTTACAGATGAGCAAACTTAGGCAAATAAGGTTAAGTGACTTGCCCAGTTTCACACAGCTAATATGTGTCTGTGGAGGAATTTGAGTTCATGAAAGCCTTGTGTTCTGTCCACCGTGCCATGTAGCTCTATGTGAAGGTGCTACGTTTTCTCAAGATCTGAGTCTATAGACGCTTTGCTCTCAGTTAAAAGAGGCTGCTTCTCTCGTGGGAAATAAATAATATCACAAATGTGTATTCTAACTAAATCCCAAAGGTGGAAGCAAGGAAAATATCCATAATCTCATGCTTGGTGGAGCAAAGCCTGTCAGCAACCAGAAATTGCCACAGGACCAATGGAATTATATCCAGCAATGATAATGTGAGACCTTCAGAGCAGCAACACCTGGCATACATGTTATATCATGTCCAAGGGCATCCTAGAGACTATATAACATATGGGACCAGTGGGAAGCAAGCCCAAAAGGAGAAGACATCCATCAACCAACCAGAAGACATCAATGTCCATAATGCAACAGAGATATATTGTCTTAATGTGAATGTGTCCTTCCCACAAAAATTCTCTGAGTGTGGCTCTCTCCATGGTTTTTCTCTGTCATGTGTCTGCTTTGTGTATATCTACCATTCTGGCATGGAACTTAGAGATAACCCAGTCTGAATTATGGGTACCTCACTTATGGTGCTTAAGAAATATTCCCATGTTTTGACAGGTAGTAATAGAGAAGCATGGTCTCTCAGAATTGGAAAGGAATTCAGTGGTCCTCTAGTCTAACCCACTGATAACAGTGATACCCGTATAACATACCTATAAGTAGTTGTCCATCCTCTGCTTAAATGCGTCCAAGGAAAAAGAATCTAGCATTTCTTGCTGCAGTCTATTCCACTCTTAGATAGCTCTATTAGAAGAATTTTTTCCCTTACATCAAATCTAAATTTTCCTTTTCATAGCTACCACCTACTACCCTTACATCTGCTGTCTTGGGTCAAGCAAACATGACTATTCCTTTTTCCACATGACAGCTCATCACATGGTATCATGAACCTTTAAGCCACCTTTTTTTTTCCAGGTACCTTCAATTAATTTTGCATGGCATCATCTTGAGACTCTTTTCTCTCGGAGGTAGCCTCCTCTCTGTGCCTTTGAGATTATCAATGCCTTTTCTAAAATGTGCTACTTAAAACTAAACACATTTTAGTTGTGCTCTGACTTAAGCAGAGTGTCATGGGGCAATTGTTTTCTTCATGCTGGAATCCATGGCTTTCTCCATGACATCAGGTTTGGGGTTGTTGTGTTTCTATTTTCTTTTTCGGTGCTCATAGGATGCTATTGATTCATATTGATCTGATAGTCCATTAAAAACCCCAGGTTGTTTGTTGTTTCATTTTTTTCCCAGAAGAATAGCTATCTAGCTATGCCTCATCCATTCTGTACTTTTGAGGATTAAATTTCATGTTATTTGATTTAGCTAAATATTCAGGGGTAGGGAAACTCTGGCCTCAAGGGCACATGTGGCCTTCTAGGTCCTTGGGTGTGGCCTTTTGACTGAGTCTGAGTTTTAAAGAACAAATCCTTTTTATTAAGGGGATTTGTTCTGTGAAGTCTGGATTCAGTCAAAGGGCCACACTTGAGGATCTAGAGGGCCACATGTGGCCTTGAGGCCACAGGCTCCACATCCCTTTTTCTAGCTGAACTATTTCAGATCCTAAAGTCATCTAAAGCAGAAAGTACTCAATCCTAGGTACCTGGTTCCAATATCCATAATATGACTTAGGAAGACAATATGGTATCTTAGAAAAAGAATTTGTTTGGGAATCAGAAAACCTGGATTTAAGTCCTGATTATACAACTATGTGATCATCGGTAAATGTTTTAACCTCTCTTAACCTTGGGTTTTTTTAATCTTTTTTATAGTTAACAATGTAATGCTTGATTTATCTATGTATATTCATGAAGGCATACAACAAACATACATACATGTGTATCTGTGTGTGTCTTCTTGGTTGGGGTTTGGGAACTGTAATCACCCAGGTATGTGAAACTCACAGCAAGAAAGCCTCTACTAATGTAGGCTAACCACTTCCCTATGATGGTAGCTTTAGGGTGGTACCTAGGAAACTGAAAGGTTAAGTGACTTTTTGTTGGGGTCACACATTGTTGTTGTTGGGTTATAGGCAAGACTTGAACACAAGCTTCCTAACCCTGTAGCTGGATTTCTTACTCCTCTGTCGCATTCTATAAATAAAAACAAAAAGAAGAATTATCCTATCACCAGCATTCCTTCCCTTCTCCTCACTTCAGCCACCTTTGCTAGAGAATTGTCCCTCTTTTTCTTCCACCCACATAAGCAGAAACTACTCTTTTGTGATGTCATTTCCCCTTTAAGATAGCCCTCAGATATTCTCTTTTAATTTTATTTCACCCATATGAAAACTTTTGGCAGGGCAGAAGAGAGAAATTATATATTTTGACTTATTACAGCCCTATACCCAACTAAAAATGGCCCTGGATGACATAAGGAATATATTATACCATCACCAATGACAGTGAGGGTAGACAGGGAAGGTGATGCAACTCTATCCTACCCCTCCCCACTTTTTTGCAAGGAAAAGGATCCTACCTATGATGGATGGGTTGAAGACATTTTTCCAGAGTGACTTATCAAGGCTACCCCTCCTCTCAAGGAAAAGGTTAAAAAAGAGAGGAATTGTGGGGAGGGGGAAGACTGCTTTTTTCCTGCCAAAAAGAAAAGGAATGAGGTTTTTGCCAGTGCCAGGATCTTTTAAAACACAGAAAACAAAAGAGACATCCTGGCTGTGACTAGTCTCAACATATTACCAGAGACAAGCCAAACCCAGACTTACCTAAGAAAGAAAAGAAATAAATGGGAGAAAACTGTCACACAAAGGTCAGGAGTATCTGAAGCAATCCACTAGTTACATGGAAAGCCTGCAGAATTGGCAAATGAGGGAACAAAATGGGGGTAAGAGTCAAACCTAGACACAGATTGGACTCTTCACTGAAGTCTTTAGGCCTACATAATGTTAATTAAGTTGGGACTTTTTTTACTGCCTTAGAATGCTAAATTAATTATCTTTGATTGAGCCTACTAGGTGCAAAGCCCCAGGCTCAAACTCCTAATTACTAGGTGCTAAGCCTGTGTGGGCTTGAAGCCCGCAGGGTCCTAATGTCCTAAGTTCTTGTTGCTCAGATGACATTTGATGATGTCCAAAGACTATACAAAAAGAGAGAACAGAGCTACTTGCTTGAGGCTCGTACTCCTGAAGGAGTGTTGGCATGGAATTCTGGGCAGCTGCTCAAAGAGCCTCCCGGCTTGTCAATCCAGATGTTGATGGTTTCTTGGTAACTATAAATTGAGATTTGGGCTGTTTATATTGTGTATGCTTGTAATTTGTTTGCATTTGCTCTGAAGTTCAGGTTGCTGACTTTTCCTCCTGAACTAAGTGAGTTTATATGTTTATGTTGGATTATAGTAAGATTGTTAACCCCTTAATGTTACTTTCCTTAGTAAAGCAGATCAAAAGAACCTGTGCTGGCAGCGCTTTTGTTGTTGGGCTTGTATTGGTCTTTGACCACCACAACAGCTGCTAGCTGAATTGTTGCAACAGCCCACGGCCCTTCAAGTGTATGCTCTAGATGAAGAGACAGACAGAGAGATATACCAACAGACAGATATAATCATATAGACAGAGACAAGGGAGGTGAGAGTTCTAAAGAGTGATAGAGAAAGAGAGAGACTGCATGTGTTATATCACTACAGTAGTCATTAACTCAGAGGTGTTTGTTTTAAGTTACTCTTTTGGAAGGTGGAATGAAACTGTATTTCTCAAAGTGTGCTAATGTTATTTCTGTTCCTTACTTTTTTAAAATTTCTGTCCTAATCAAATGCTTTACTGCTTCAGTGGTGTTCCTTGCCAGGATGCATGATGAACCAGTGAAGTCTGAGACATGGGCTAACAAGCAGAAGTTCTCATTTTGTTAACTTGGTAGGGATAAGAAATCAAATATAGGTCAATTGTAAGTTGCCACTAAGAGTCCGTTTAATTTGTCCCTATAACATTAAGGCGAAATTCATGACCTCAAAGAGGACCATGAGCATGCCTAAATGGTTTGGAATCACAGAGTATAATGAATTCTCTAGGTAGAAGGCAGAGGAAATATAACATTTGTTTAGACTCCAAAGGATCAGACCCAAGGACCAATGCCCCCAAATTGATATCGTGGCAGCAACATGCCAAAACCAATAAGCCCACCTCATTATAGTAATGATGAGATTACAACAAAATATAGCAGCAAGCCAGACCATACTTGTGCTTCCCCTTAATGCTAGGGCCCTCCTATAAGAAGATCACTCACAAATCCTAAGTCCCTGCTCAGCACTCTCTCTCCTGTAGCTCTGCTGACTCCAAGCTCCAAAATTCCCTCTTGTGTTCAGCACTCTCCACTCTGAATGCTCTGGGAGCTGGCCCTTGGCTCCTGAATTCTGCTGCTTTCTGTTTCTTGGTTTCCTCCGCTTCTTGCTTCTAGTCCCCTGTTTCTCAGTTTCTGCAGCTTCTGCCATTTCCAAGTGCTGTTCTCTTTTTTTATACAGTCCTTAGCTGTCATCTTATTGACTAGAACTCAGGCAATACCATTGGCTCTGGTCTTAGCAACTCCCCTTAGGGCACTGAGAGCTTCCCACCTCTCTCAAACTAGTGAACTAGTTTGCTAACCACCACCACCCTGAGGCCTCACGTTAATTAGTGAAAAGGTGTGGGCTTCTCGTTGATCAGACCTCCCTTGGTTGGTCCCACCACAAGCTCCACCTGAAACCTATTCAATGGGTGGGAAAGATCTTTTCACTTACTGATTGACTTTACAATTCAGTACAATTCAGAGTGGATAGATCAGTAGAACAAATAAATATTTGTTTCTCAGTTTTAGAATAGCAATATGTAATTCAAGACTTGTGAACTATGATTGATGGCAATGGTAAGGGAGAAAAAAGGTTGGGAGAACAAAGTAGATAATAATGAAAGAAGGCTCTGGAATGCTGGAAACTTGATGAAAGTGGGGAAAGATACTTTATGGTAGAGAAGAGACTTGGAATTTACATCATTACTGACACTAACCAGATGTGTAAACTTGGGCAAGTAATTTCATGACTCTGGGTCTCTGTTTCGTCCTCTAAAATGCAAAGAATGACTTTGGTTAATAGATTTATAACAGAATTTTAACTAGACCTGTGATTTTATCCTTATAGGATGAGAGGAACTGCCAATACTTATGAAAAACAACATGTATTCAGCAGTTCATGTCCTAGACATTGCCTTGGGGCATTGAAAGGTCAAGTGGTCACACTGCCAAGAGAAGTAAGTGGCTTTGAGCTTGCCTCTCTATTCACTGTATCACACTTTCTCACATAAAATATGAAGTTGAAATCAGAATTGTTAAGATAGGAGATAATCATAAATAAGGATATCTATCCCCATCTCAAAAAAGTGTGGATTAGATAATTTCTAAGGTTTCTTTCAGCTCTAATATTCTATTTATCATTAACTATCAAAGAAGACAAGAGTTATATATACATGTGAATTTCTGAAGAATTTGTGATTCTATCTGTGTGGAAAGTTCCTGTTGGGGCAACTCCATCTGTGATTTAATAGCTAAAACAAATAAAGCACAAGTGAGTTACTCAAGGTCACAGAGCTCATAAATGTCAAAGGTAGGATTTTAATTCAAAGGTTGCTGACTCTTGGGCCAGGACCCTATATTCTTTTCCATACTTCTAGCAGATATATAGAGAAAAGAAGATAAAAAGGGAAAACAAAACACCAGGCATATCAGCTTACACTCTTTGGTTCTCAAGAGTTCCCCATGTCACCCAAGGACATTAAAGTTTTAATATCTTCAATTGAGAAATAATAAAGCAATTGGAAGTTAGTTAACACTGAAGCAAATTTATGAGGCACACTATATTACCCTGGGTGCCAGAGAAATGATTCAAGGGACCATTTTCATTGTAGTAATAAAATGTGCTATTAAAATTTGGGGAACTTTTCAGAAAGTCTGAAATAGCAGAAAACTCAAAATGTTTCATTCCATTCAAACTATAAAATGACTTTATGACATTGTGCAGTTATCTGTAGAGTTGCACCAAATGGAGGTTCAAAGACTCTCCTGCAATGTTGTCCGCAGGAACTACTCCTGTTTCTGAAATTTTCAATTATCTAAAGTAGAAAGTGCATGTGTAGGGGGGTGTCTTTGGATCCAGGTGCCCTGAGGGCCCCGGCTTCTGAAGCATATTGGCCAGATATGATCCTATTTAGGATGAGATCTGATATCTTCTCATCTTTGGGAGTTATTTGTGTTTAGAATCAAGGCCTCTTCTCATCACCTTCCTTTCCTAAGTTCTCCATGAGAACTGGTCAGAAATAAAGACACACAATGAGCCTCAAAAGTAGGAAGAGCAAGACAGAATTCAGGTGTTCTGCCCTACAGTATTCCCTACAGCCGTTCAAGGGTGTAGTAGAATATAAATTAAATGAATTATTAATTAGCTAGCACTAAAAGGTATTCAGTAAGTGCTCATTACATGCCCCAGTACTTTGCTAAGGACTGGGTATGCACATATAAAATCAAGAGAGTCACTCAAGAGGCTTATGTAAGTTCTTAAGAAGTATACATTCTAAAAACTGGGAAAAACACATATAGAGGAGTGATGGCTTAAGAAGGATAATCTGGTCTAGGAAAGCACAGGAATAGCAAGTGATCCCATAAGATAATCAACTAAAACCCACTTTCCAGAAGCAATGGTAGTATTGATTTGATTACCTTAGCTTAAAAAGGCCAAGATCTCACACTGCATCTGGAACATCTCCAGTCATCCTGATGGATATCTGGCCACTGGACCCAGATGGCTCTGGAGGAGAAGGTAAGGCTGGTGACTTTGCACAGCCCTCCCTCGCTTAAATCCAATTCAATTGCAAGTCATGTCACCTCTTTCCTGATATCATGGTCTTCTTTGAGAACAAAAGACAAATCACACGACAGTTCTCAGAGTAAGAGATGGTAGTAGTAAAATGCTTATTAGAATGGAACTTCCTTGAGTGTTAGGCATATTTCCCAAGTCTTCATACCTATCCCCAGCGCCTAGTACAATGCCTGGAGCAGGCACTTTAATATTGAGCAAATATTGGAGAAAGACAAAGTGATTTTCTTTGGATAGACCCTTGAAATCTACCAGTATTTTCCTAACTCTAGTCAGGAATGAAGGAAAGAGTTGAAAAGCCTCTAAGGCCCGTATGCCTTAGACCAGTGGTTTACAACTTTCTTTAAAGGATAAGGACTTTTTTTGTAAAACCTAACTAGGAAATTACATGATACATTTTTTAAAAGCTACTATGAATTCAGAAGTTCTTTTAAATAAATTTGCATTTTTTTTAATTATAGCAACATCAACCTCCACATTGTAGTTTGTGGAAAAGGCACTAAATTTGAAATCTCCTTTCCCCTACTTTCTCTCCCCCTTTCCCTCTTTTTCTTCTTTTTCCTTCTCCTCCTCTTCTCCTTCTTCTTCTCTTCCTCCTCTTCTCTGAGAACTTTAAAACACATGTGCTTCCATTCCAGACAACTCCAAATAAGGCCTCCAAAGTAGAATCTAAGTTCACCCTCTTTGCAGGAAATTTTTCATGTCTCTCTCTTCAGAATTATTGTGGTAAGGGTTACTTCTCCTCATGTAGAATTCATTTTTGATGGATTTGTATGGGGTTTCTTTGTTATTTTTACTGAACTAGAAATTCCCCACAAATTCTTGCTGGTTCTCATTAAAATAAATGTTTCTCTTCTCTCTTGAGCAAAATTGCCTCTGTTTATTCAGTGGGCATCAGTCAGGCAAACACCCCCCTATCCTCTCCCACAAGCTCCCAGGGAAAGGCTGGGAATGATAAAAGAGTATAAGTTATACCTCCCATATTCCTTAGGGCTAGTGACCTTAACAAATCTGACAGAAAATTCAGATTTGAACTTTTAAAGAGAGCAGAGGCCTTAATAATTGGAACAGAGGTCCAGAATCCCTATGAGTTGACGGGAGATCAACTAACCCTATGTGCTGTATAAGAATTTTATATTAATAGGGCTTGTGATATGGTTATGGCATATATAAAAATATAAGTAAGTCAGGAAGGAAAATTCCAGGCTTAGCCTAGTTGACTCCAAATAGACCAATCACCTAATTCATCAAGTACTTATTATGCAATGACTTTGTGTCAGGTTCAATGCTAGACCCTAGAGATATCAAGACTGAAAGAAAATGTCCCTGCCCTCAAAGAGTTATAAAATAAATAGTAATTAGGAGGAGGGAAGAGAAACAAGAGTCTTTAGTATCAGAAAGGATTGTAGGACACATCACTTGAATTGAACTTTGAAAGTGGCTAAAGTTTCTAAATGGTGGAGAAGGCAAGCATTCCAAGCATAGGGGACAATTTGTGGGGAGGGAGACCCTGTGGAAGAGGAAGAGTATACCGGATGGAGACTAATTCCACTTTCCATGAGATAAGAGCTACCCCCACAGTTCAACAAACCTAAAGGGCCAGACACACACCCCCTTCTGGTTTATTCATCCAAGATTAAAGGATGTTTTATTGAAATGCCATACCTACTGCATGTTGAGCTACAAAAGAATTCATGCAGAGAGAAAGGCATTATCTCATGTTAAGTAGAGGTAAAATGTATGAATTGTAGCCCTGATCTTGCATTCTGTCCCCAGGGGAACAATGAGGCTTTTCATGCCTTCAAAGGGAAGTTGACATTGTGGAAAAATCTCTGACTGGAGGATCATAGGGAATGCACTGGGAGATACTCTCCAGCATGAAAGATGTTGGCTTCTAGAGACTGTACTGTAACATGCTGCAACCAACAGCTAAGCCACAGTCAGGCATCTTTCATAAGAAATGTACCTAATTTGTTCATTTATTTTCTCCACTCCCCATTCCAACCCCCTACTCTCTCACTACCACCCTTGGATGAAGACAGATACATTTTTCCATAATTTCCACAAGCCTTCTCCTAGAAGGCTGCCATTGATGTTAGGAGAATAAGAATATTAGAGACTAAAAGGAAATAATTTATGGGAAACAGAAAATGAAAGAGAAAAAAATGCAGTGTTTTGTTTATCAACTATTGCCACATTTTTGTTAATTGACCTATACAGGCAGCAGGGCATAGTGGACTGATATCCAGCCTTGAAATCAGAAAGACCAAGAACAAAGTCTGCCTTTTGCACATATTGTTTATATGACCTGAACCTCTCAGTGCCCAAGGCAGCTTTCTATGATGCAATGAAAATGACATTTGGATTGGCCTTGGTGGCGGGCGTGCCCTCATGGAGAGTTCCCTATTCCAATGAAATCATGAAAAATCATGAAATCATAGGTCCAGTCACTATATAACATATGAAAGTATATAACTATTCATCTATGTCTATCTGTGTATGTATACACAGAGAGACAGAAAGAGGAAGGGAAGAAGAGAGAGAGAGAGAGATACAGAGACAGAGAGAGACAGAGACAGGCAAAGATAGAGTGAGGGAGAGGGAAAGAGACAAAAAGAAAGGTACAGAGACAGAAAGGGTAGAGAAACAGAGAGAGAAAAAGAGAGACTGAGAGACAAAGAGAGAGGAAGAGAGTGAAAGAGAAAAAGGGAGGAAAAAGATTAATGTAGCCAGGCCACCTCACATTTAACAAGATGAATGTTTCACAGGTGTTTAGCTAAATTATAATTCCATCTGCCTGGCCTATCTTTCTCCATGAAATCTATTCTAAGTCTTAATGATGATTGACCCATCAGAGATCAATGAAATCAGGTTATAGCAGTGGCCTCAATGAAAGGAAACATTGTATTTGGGTGAAGAAAATATAGACTAGACTTTAACACATTCCTGAATTCATGGCAAAGAAGCCATATCACTCAATGCCAAATAGAAAACTAACATCTCAGAATAATATAAATGCAATATGTAAAATGTCACGTATCAGTGGGAAAAGATGAAAAAGAAAGAAAAAGGACTTTCTTCAATTAAAAAATCATGTATTTGTGTCAACATAAATAATTTGTATTACTATTTTATTTGCGGACACACGGTGAGCTAGTAGTTGAGGGGAAGACAAACGATGACAGTTTCTGTCCTCCAGTTCTTTCAGTCTTTGGGGGAAAATAACAAATACGAGGACAACCAGGATGCAAAGTAAACCTATATATGAGAATCAAGATAAGAAGTATTTAATTAAACTAACATACATTAAGAACTTGGTGTGTGAAGAGAATTTTACTAAGCACCAGGAGAGATACACAGTTCAGATGAGAATAAGATTATAGGTCCCAAGATTTCGAACTAGAAGTGAATCTCCAAGGTCTTTTTGTCAAATCCCACTTTGCATAGAAAGAAATGAAGTCCCAGAGAGGTTAAATGCTTGGCCTACCACCACACAGGAAATAGGAGAGCCAGGATTTGACCCCAGATCATCCCATTCAAAATCCAACTTTGTGATAATGACAACAGAGTGTCATAAAGTTTAGAAAAGTATTTCCTCATATCATCCCTGCAATGGAGAGTGTATTATTGTCTCTATATTATAGGAATCTGGGATCCAGGGAAGCTAAATGATGTGGTCAGGATAAGAAATGCTTCCTGTTTCATAGTTTTGAGTGGGCTATATTGATAACCATTGAAGACAATAGGGTAATGGGAGATAGAGAGTCTCAGATAATTAATACAGCCTGGGCTCTATCTGAATAGGCTTATCAGGCTTCTCATCACAGACTCATCTTTGTCGGAATACTGTTTATTTCCTCTGGTTCAGTAATTGTTTAGTTGTGTCTGTCTCTTTGTGAAATCATTTAGGGTTTTCTTGTCAGAGATACTGGAGTGGTTTGCCATTTCCTTCTCTAGATCATTTTATAGATGAGGAAACTGAGGCAAACAAGGTGAAGTGGCTTGCCAAGGCATGGCTAGTGTGTGTCTGAGGCCAGATTTGAAGTGAGGAAGATGAGTCTTCCTGACTCCAGCCCCAGGATTCCATCCACTGCACCAACTAGCTGCCCTTTCTTCCTCTGGGGAAAGTACCAAATACAGTCATAGCACACAAGACACCCAGGAAGGAAAACAGACAAAACACAATTTCTACCTGAGCTGCCTTGGGTAGCTTCATGGATCAGACCATCTAGGCTCAGCACATAGAAACATGCCAATATCAGAGAAATGTCCTGTCAAAATCCAGACAATATAGCAATACACCTCATGAGCTGTGGATGCTTTAGCAAGTTGGATTCTCTACTTCACAAATAGGCAAATCCCATCTAAATTCATCTGAGTTGCAGCCAATCCAGTAATCACTAAGAGTGGTCATGGCTGATAATCCTCCTAGAAATTCCCACCACATACCAATAGTAGTAACAAAATCGCAAACTATGCATTCCATCTACTGTCAGCTCTATCAATTACATTAGCCACAGACCTGGCAGCCTAGTATAGAATAAGACACAAATATATATCATGATGATGATGAGGAGGAGGAGGAGGAGGAAGCATATTTTATATAGTGCCTTAAGGTTTTCAAAGCACTTTATAAATATATATATATATATACACATATATATACATATATATGTGTATATATATATATATATGTTATCTCATTTGAAAATTACACTAACCCCGTGAGATAGATATCATTCATTATAGATGATTAAACTGAGTCTGAGAGAGGTCAAATGGCTCCCCCATAGTCACATAGCCAATGAATGCCTGAAGCAGAATTTGAACTGCACTCCTCCTCACTTCATGTATGGCATTCTATTCATTATACCACCTATCTTTCAGATAGCTAAAAAAGAGCACTTAAAATGGCAGTGTTAGAGTTGAGAAACAACTATGTGGGATCCAAGGTGGAATTTCATTACCAAGAGGAAGAAATTGAAGAGGACTTTATGGAGGAGTTGGCATTTAAATTGGGTTTTAAAGCCTACATAGAAATTCAAGAGATAAATGAGAAATGGAGTATTTCAGGTATAGGGAATGATGAGTGGAAATGCAGAAAAGAGAGGAAGCAAAGTGGCTAGAATGGTTTAAAAAAGGGAGACATAAATATGAGTCCAGCATTTATTATTCTTTACAGGAGAAAAAAGCTTTGCTTATGAAGGGGATAGTTGAATTATCCTGAAGGAATCTATTGCTCCCCCTCCAAAATTACTAGCCAGATATCAAGATAGATATAAATATAAAGATATATACATATATAGCATATACATATATGCATGTTTTCTACTTAATTTTTCTCTTTGTATCTTCAACTATCTAGCACATTGCAGATCATAGAGCAGATAATTAATACTGATTGATTTATCTAAAACAGTTCTTTCAGAAAGGAGATTTCAGAGTCTACAAATTTATTTTTCAATATTTTGATAGTACATAACTATATTTAAAAATGATTGCTTTCATTTATAATCCTACATATTTTATTTTATGTATTTCAAGCATCATTCTGAGTTGAGGTCCACAGGCTAGACCAGGGAACCAACAGGTCCATTAAACAAACAGGTTAAGAATCCCTAGACTAGATGCAACATTGACACATGCCACTAGTAGATGCCTAAGATGTTGAAAGACTCCTTTACTAAAGCAGGATCTGCAGGACTTCTGTAAATTTTAAAAGTAGCATTGCATGATCTCACACATGCTCCAATGCCTCTCTCTCTATTCCATTTATCAGAGCAACAATTTACTAAGTGGTCCCCTAGTGACTTTGGAATAAATTCCAAATTACCTCCTTGAGTGACGGAGAATAGCTAAAGCCCAGCTCCTACCATCCTGTTGTTTGTGAAGGGCTAGCACCAGAGGATTGCTGTCTTAAGGAATCTGACAGCTGCTTTCACAAAATAGTCTGACATAATCCAGCAGTTGCAACCTAAATGACAAAATCCAGAGAGACTGTCACAAAGTCACCAACTTCTATTTTCATATTAAAATCTTTCTGTGTTATTTAAAGCAACCCAACCCTTCCTTGTGACCTACTTCTTGTTACCTCTTTTTTCTGCCTTGACTAGACTCTGTTTAGTAAGCCCTGAATCCTATCCCTTCCAGTTTTTCCACCTGTTCTCACCTACTGGACCTTTGCCAACCCTCTCTTCCACTCAGTTCACCATGCAAACCCCACTCATTACCACCATCTGTTCTTCATTCTCTTCTTAGACTCCAGTTATGGTATTCTTGTTATTTGTTATTTCTACTTATACAAATAAATTAACAAGAATTTATTAAGTGCATACTCTGTGAAAAGCATCAGTATATCCACTCCTGTTTCTGGTTTTTCCTGCTACTTGAATACCATTCACTGGCCACTTTGTTTGTTTTAAAAAAGAAAAAGATAGAAAAGTTGCAGAATCTGCTACACATTTCTTTCAGGCAAAAACGCTTCCTCCTCCTTTGAAGGTAAATCACATTTTTAAAAAAAATCAATTTACTTCTCCAAACAGTGGTACACATTTTGCCCAACCCTTTTTTCTTCTAGTATCTGTGATCTCATTGACTTGTTTCTTCTATAGACATAGCTTACAGCCCCATAACCCCTAGGACTTAGTAGATGTACTTTGACAGCTGAAGCAGTAGAAAATTCATTACCATGCAAGCCAATGTGTTAGGAGCTTCCAATCATTTAGCTGAGCTTGTCCTCAAATGAAAGATATCAGAAATTTGGTACACCACCCAAATTTATATAAAAGGAGTCACTTCCCAAATAAATGGTCAAAAGATATGAACAGACAGTTTTCAGAGGAAGAAATCAAAGCTATTAATATTCATATTAAAAATACTCTACATCACTAATAATTAGAGAAATGTATGGTAAAACCACTCTGAGGTCTTATAACCATTATTTTGGCTAAGACAACAGAAAAGGAAAATGTCATATTCTGAAAAGAATGTGGAGAAATAGATATACTAATGTACTGTCGGTGGAGTTGTGAACTGGTTTACCCATTTTGTAGAACAATTTAGAACCGTCCAAAAGGCTATAAAACTGTATATACCATTTGACCCACAAATGCCACTAGTAGGTCTCTATCCTAAGGAGATCAAAGAACAATGAAAAGGATCAATATGTGCCAAAAAATATGTGGTATATAAGTGATGCAACACTGTGGTGCTGTAAGAAATGATGAAAGGGATGGTTTCACAAAAACCTGTGAAAGCATATGAACTGACACAAAATGAAGTAAGCAGAAACAGAACAATCCATTTAGTAACAGAAATATTGTAAGGATAATCAACTTTGGAAGGCTTAATAACTTTAATTAATACAATGATTAACCACAACTCCAAAAGACTCTTGATGTAACATGCTATCCACTACCAGGTAAAAACTGATGAATTTAGATTGCAGACTGAAACATATTTTTCCTTTATTTTTCTCAATTGGGGGAGGGGACATGGTTAATGTGGAAATGTTTTGCATGACTCTACATGTATAGTAAGTATCATATTTCTTGTCTTCTCAATGGGGTAAAGGAGTAGAAGGAGGGAGAGAATTTGGAAGTGAAAATATATTTTCAAAAGAAAGAAATACTTCCATGTCCATATTTGACCTCTTTCCAGTTTTCTAGAGGATAACTATGTGACATTGGGCAATTCATTTGTTTTTAATCAACAGATTTTTAAAGTTATAAAACATTTATTTTCTTATTCTCACCAACAACTCTCCTAGAAAAAAATTACCTTTGTATCAAATAAACCTATTAAAAAAATAAATTTCTCAGGGAAGTCATTTAACAGTAGTACCTAAGCTTCCTGATTTGTAAAATGAGAGAGGACTTGCCAGCATCCAATGTCCCTTCAAACACCATAGTGTGTTTTATAATCATTTTATGATCTTAACTGCAGGTATAGTCTTGGAATATCCAAAGTCACCTCCAACTCAAATTCAATTCAATAAACATTTGTCAAGGACCTACTATGTGTCAGGAACTTTGCTAAGTGTTGAGGATAAAATTAAGAAAAAGTAAGACAGAATTTGCCCAAAAGGAACTGGAAAAAGAAAGGGGGGAAACTAAGTTATTGGCACCAGGGCATCGTTTTCTGTGGAGTTGAATCCAAGCAAAGTTAGAAGGAAAGTAAACTTTATTCTCTCAGGTTGCTTCCTGATTTCAATTTTATTTACTAGCTGTGTGGTCCTAGTCAAATCACTTAGCCCCATTTACCTCAGTTTCTCATCTGTAAAATGAGCTAGAGAGAGAAATAGCAAATCACTTCAGTATTTCTGCCAAGAAAACCCCAAATAGGATCATGAGAAGTTGGACTTGATTGAAAATTGACTGAACAGCAATAACACTCAGGTAGTAAGTGTCAAAGCCACTGCATAGAGGGGATAGTTGAATCCATGAGAGCCACTAAGATCACCAACCTCTGACTCCAAAAAGAGCACTTTTCCAACTCGACCCATCTACATACTTACACCAGAATTTACAATCAAATGTGGGAGAAAGGTGAATCAAATGAATAGACATAAGAGTAACTCAAAGTCTTCAACACAAATATCCAGATTTCTGAATCATACATGGGAAAGGGATTGTAAGAAGACTCTGCCTGCTGTGGTCAGTTCCTGAAATGGAAGAGATGATATGGTAGATATGGTAGTGTAGAGTCATCCAGCAATGTATTCGTAGTCAGAGAAAATGGAATGGAATCCTGATTCTGCCAGCAACTCTATGTGTTTTGGCAAGTCAATTCTCTTCTGTGCCTCAATTTATCTGAAAAATGAAGAGGTTTGAATAAATGAACTCTAAGGTCCCAGTTGGCTCTATATCCATAATTCTATTAAGAAAGACACATAACCTGAACTAGATAGAATGAAATAGAAATAGAGGGAAATGAAGGATAGCAACATACCTATGATTCTTTGCCAAGACACTGGCATGGTTAACTTTTTCCCTTATTCCAGCCTTTATTTACCAAAGAAATCATGATTTCCCCCCAAAAGATGGTTCTTACAATAACTTGATTATGAGTACTGAGAACCACCCCCTTTGCCTTTCAGTGCAATAAGCTACCATTTGTTTTTGCTTTAATGTACTATCTACCCTTGTGCTTTTGAAAACCAGGAAATATGATTTATCCTTGAGATTAAGAGAATATTAAAGAAATTCAATATCCTTGATGTCTAAACCCAATTTATTTTGAGGTTAATTTTTCTTGATTTCGAACATTAAATTAAAGTGTCTGCCTTGTGCATAGAATGTGGCTTCATCAGTACAGAAAAAAATACACTTCAAAAAAATGGCCCCTTTTTAAAGCATTGGGGGGGGGTTGTTTTATCCATTACAACTTTATTGTTTTCTAAAATGCTTTTTGCATGAGGTTCTTTTGCCCCATATTGAAATCAATGCACCTATTGGATGGCATTTCTTGGAATTGGGCCATATGGCTTACTGGCCATGGGCGCAGGGCTTGGCTGTGTTTATATGATGAAATTACAAGTTTTTTCTTGCCTTGAGGCCACTGTTAATGTCTGCTTTCATTGACTTCCAATCTGCCAAACATGATTGAGACGTAAAATAATGTTCCTGGAGAAAGGTAAACGAGGAAGAATGAATTGTAGGCCCGACACCTATCTATTTTCCTTGTTAAATATGACCAGGCCTATCAATCTGTTTATAAACTCTCACAATAATGGTTCATATTTTACTAAAGTCTATCAACATGCTTTTCTTCTCTCACAGAAAATCTTCATTAACTAGAGAGACAGAGCCATAAATGAAATTACACTTGGGGAAAATTCATTTGGGTTGATAGAACATGTGAAGGATGAGCAATAAAAGAGACAGTTCCACTGAGGGGCACCAGGAAAATATAGATTCACCAAAGACTTCCAGCCCTCAACACTGTAAGGAGTGGACAGTAAGATGGCAATAAGATCTCGGTGTTGCTAGTCAGATGAATGATGTACCTTTTGCCTCTAGAGGTTGAAGATATGAGGGTTAAGGAAACATGGATGTATGCTCTCCCAGGGAGAAAGTGCACCCTTAACTGTCAGTTTCCTGGGGTAAAGCCCCATATGTCATATGGTAGTTACAGCTCCAGCACTGGATTCTAGTTCCAACTCTGCTGTTACCTTGCAAGTCACTTTACATTTCTGGACCTCAGTTTCTTTCCCTGCAAAATGATTTGTACTGGACTGGATTTATAAGTTCCTTTGCAACTAAAAGGTTCTATTTAAATGAAATCTATTCCGTACATAACATGATCTGTACCTCATAAAAAAGGCTAGATAGGTTATTGCCTCTATCTTCAAGGTGCTCCTAATTGGGTTTCTAAGTTCAGGAGAAACAATAAAAATAAAAGATAAATTTCATCAAAGTCAGATACCATCTGAGCACTATTTGGGGTATGCCACATTTTTTCTTATTTTAATTAAATTCATTTTTTCTTTTAGCAAAAATCATTTTTTTCTCTCTTCACCTCCTCTCTCCGATAAAAAATAAAATCAAAATTCTGGTAATAAATTCTACATCCTGCTTTTCTTCTGGCTTCTTGGAGTGAAATAAATGGCACTCAATTTTCTATCACTCTTTTCATTCTTTGGATACCTTTTCAACATTTCTATTCTTGTTTCCTATTGCCTGTGTCCCATTTATTTAGGAAACTCTTCAGTTCTACTTAGTCCTGTGGAAAGATCTAATCCAACCTTAATTTCATCCCCACTTGTCCAAAATTTGATCATAGATTCATAGATTTGGGGCTAGAGAGAAACTTAAGGGCCATTTTCTTTAGCCCACTTATTTTAGAGATGAAGAAACTGTACCTAAAGAAGTTAAATGACTTTCCCAAATTCACACAGCTAATGTGTGGAAGAGATAGGCTTTGCAATTAATATTCTATTTCCAAATCTAATACCCTCCTATGTGCCACCATCATCATTAGTCTCATCATCATAATTATTATGACCAACATAGATTTTAAAATTATCATATAGATCTGGAAGGGACCTTAGGAGCCACCTGACCCAAAACATGCATTTCAATGACAAAGAAAATGAGGCCAGAGAGGTCAATTAGCCTACCTATAGTCATACAGACAGTAAGTATAATTAAGCTGAACCTAAGTTATTTTCATAATCTGAAATTAGATCCCACTTTATTCACACAGGGTCAAGTCATTTTCCAAACATTTTAGTTTGTTGGTCCCTGTTGTTCTGTTGTTTTTGAATCCTAATAGAAATAGGTCACCTTGCTACTATAACCAAATTGCTACAGTCTTGTCTGAAAATTAAAATCAAATCAACTGCAAATAAAGAGCTGGAACTGATTCCCTTAAAGAGGGGTAGGGTGGGGAGGAAGTTGAAATTAAAAGTAAGTGCAAAATTGAAGCCTAGTTCCTTTGGGTAAGTGCTTGCCCATGTTGATCTTGGCCTGGCCTGGGGGTAGCATGCCATTTTTCCTATTTGTTTTCTTTGGCAGAGGTTATCTATATCATGTTTTGGTTCCAATCTACAACACTGTGGAAGTGCACTAATGCCTGACTGTAAATTATGGCATCTTCACTCTGTTTTAGGGTGACAACTTGAGTGGAATAAATAGTTAAAATGGTTCATTGGTTTTCTGTAGATGGAGGTAATAATTTCACACTGGCTGAAGGTAATGGCAGTATGGAGAAAAATTATCTTTTTTGTGACCGTTCTATTGGGATGGATGGATAATGTTTAAATCTTAATAGGACTCATGTAATTTCTCTATGCTGTCTATCTGGATGAAGAAGATGTCATAAATAGATGAAAGTTGAGTCGACACAAGACTCATTTTCTCACAGAATACTCAAGATCACTTTGTTTCGAAATCCAAAGATGATGATGTTGCCTATTTCTAAGAACCTTTGTCCAATGATTAATGTTACACCTCACAGAAGAATAAATTCTGTTTACCTCTAAAGAATGGATCTAGCAATTTGGCAAACCAAATTCTTCTGTCAGATGTTTAGTTTATTTGGCTTGATTGTGGACGATGATAGAGCCATGTCTTCAGCCAGCTTGATTATAACCAAATCAGAACATCTTTATTGTTGTTATTTTATAATTGAATACTTTTTTTCTTTTTATCACTACAAAAAAGAACAAGCATTTATAACTGACAAGTGACGATAGCAGTATCTGCTTTGGAAAAAAGACTTGTGGTTGGGTCTATATAATACTCAGAACATGCACATGAAAAGTACATATTGTTCAATTATCCAAATGTTTTCTCTGCATGATAATGTTAAGCATTTGGATATTTGAAAACATATTTAGCAGACTGTCAGAATAATTTGCTGTGTTTTTCACTTTTTGTCTAGATGTGGGGAACAGTAGAGACCCAGCTTATGGGAGCTGCAGAATCAGAATGGTTGGTGTAATGCAGTAACAATATCTGGATTATCATGTTGGGTTTTTTCTCCTCTTTTCTTTGATATACTTTGGTGTTTCAGCCAATGATGGAAGAATAGAAAAATAGCCTTTGCTGCTAGGGATTGTGCTATGCTTCTACAAATTGCTCTGCTCTGTTAAAGCTTCTTTTTGTCAAAACAGCTAAGGTTTCTAGAACCCCAATGCTTTCAAGCTCTTCCATCTATTTGAATATTAATCTTACTTGGGGGTTTTCTGCTCATGCTGGATTAGATAACGTGGTAAATGAATTTGAAAAGAATAAATCCAGAACTCATTTACATTAATGCTTTCAATTTCCTAGGAATGTTTTCTCAGTTAATTATTAGATAGCCTATGGTAAGCTAGTTATCAATTAATTGCTGGAAAATGGCAATATGTGTGTGTTATAACCTCAGTCTTTAATTGGTTACAATTTTGCTTCCTCATTAATTACTAACCTAACTGTTTAAATAGGTGAGCCCATTATATGCTAAATAATTTAGAGAAATTATGTAATAAAATATAAATTTAATTTGTAATTATGAATAATTTTTTCTGACAAAAATACCTATTTACAGTTTTTTTTTTTAAAAAAGGGGTGGGGGGTTGATGGAATGATCTGCTCAGAAGAAGTGATTTGCCTCAAATAGGTCAGGCTTTAACTTGCTAAGGAATGTCTCCTTTTGAATTCTTTAGTATGTAATCCTTCCTTATTTATCCAAGCATTATTGAGGAGTGAGACATTTCACACAAGTGTATTTTCCCCAGGTAACTTAAGCTTGTCTCTTTCAAATATACAAACTTTAATTTTTTTTTTATTTTAATCGATTTAACTGTATAAAACTGCAACAATTTTATGATCGATTTCATCAACATGGTACTCCCTGCAATAATTATCCATGCTACCAAATTTTATCTAATCCTTCCTTTTAGACCTCCATGGGGGGCACACCTACCATGCTAAGCCACTTCCTTGTGTTATCTTGACATTGTGGGAATAAAAGCGTAAGACGTGGAGTATTATTATCCCCCAGGTATCTCCTTCTGTTGTTCACCCATCTACTTGTTCCAAATAATGATTCTTGGAAAATATTGTCTTGCCTTCTTAAACAGAGGAAACTGAACTAAAGTTTTCTTGATAATTTGGAGTGATTATTAGGAGCAACAATTTTGAGTTGCACCTTGATACAATTCTGTCACTTTTAGTTTTTCTTTCTCCTTCTCTTGATAGCCTGTCAACTGTATCTTCTCCAGACAACATTATGCCTTCCTCCAACAGCTCCCCATGAACAAATAAATGAAAGTCATGTTGGTGATAATGAGTACTGTAATCAATGATAAATCTCTTTAAAAAATAAATGTTCTCCTTTTCCCCCTGGAGATAGATCTAAGCCTACTGGTTAAGCAAGGAGCAATTCCCACTTGAGGGGAATCACTATGAAGCTACAAAATTTATTTTTTTTCTAAAAATATTGGATAGTACACCTTCATGAACTAAGATAGTAGAGCTTCTAAAGTGAATTTTCCAAGGAAGCAAGCTTTTCCCTCATCTCTGAAAAAATACATAAAGCAAAGATTATCCAATGAGCAAATAGGATTATAACATCATAAATCTAGCGCTAGAAATTATATTAAATGCCATATAATACAACTGCCTCACTTTACAGATGAAAAAATTGAGTCTCAAAGAGGTTAAGTGCCTCACTTATGGTCACACAGATGTGATGTGTCAGAGACAGGATTTGAACCCAAATCCTACTAATACCATATCTAGTCTTTTGGTTACTACCCCACCACTCATTCCAGATTAATCCAAAACTAACTTCAAATACATCTCTCCAGAAATTAGCAAGTATAGAAGAGATTGAAAATAAATGAGAACCTAAAGATAAACTAAAAAAATTCTGCACAGGAATGAAAAAAAATGATATAGTAGACGCATAGGGCCAGGATACCTGTGATGTTTCAATTCAAGATCATACCTGACATATTCATTTAGATTAGGGAAGCTATCCAAAAGGGTTCGAGTAGTTTATTAACTTATTCAACAATATTTACTGAGTACTGAGAGCCAAAACCTTAGGATTCGAATATGTTTGTCATTTAAAGTACTTAAAATCCTTCTCTAACCAATCTTTCCAGGTTCTCCCTTCACACAGATTTTATTTTGATCAAACTGGTCTTTTTGCTTTTCCTCACACACTAAATCCCTCATTCTTTCTCCCTGTCCTTGTACTCCTCATTCATTTCTACATCTTAGAATAGCTAGGTTATTTCAGGTATCAACTAAGGCCCTTTCTGAAGTAAGGTATTCCCTGATCCACTCAGCTGCTAGTGCCACTCCTTCACATCACTGCAAAATTACCTAACATATATCTTGAATATACTTTGTGTGTACTTGCATGTATGCATGTCGTTTCCACTTACAAAATAAAATCTCTTTCATTTGTGGTTTTTGTATCCCCAACACCTAGCCCGGTGGCTGGTACATGATGGTTGCTTAATAAATGCTTGTTGATTCATTAATTTACCTGCGAGAGTAAATATTTACATCTTGTTGCTCTCAGTGTTTGTTCTTTGCTTCTGAAGAGGACCAATGACATCACAGTCTTGACTCTTATGTGAACTGGATTTAAGTGAGGCAGAGTTGCACAAAGTCATCAGCCTCACTGTCTCTTCCAGGGCCATCGAAGTCAAGTAGCAGGACAAAAGGGAAGATACCTGGTGATGGCCCAAAATGCAGTTCACGTCCTTGGTGTCTTCAGTGTCTGACAAAGCCCTAAGCACTCCACAGCACCTGCTTCAGCTGCCTCCCTAGCCATTGAAACAAGTTGTTCTCATCTCCCTATTCCACTGGTGAAGCCTTCACATGCTTAGGGTAGACACCACCCTAAAACACAAACAAGTTTAAAGCCTGTCAGTTACTCCCAACCTGATTTTCCCATCTGCTGAGATGGTTTACTGGGGTATGGCTGTTGTGCATATGGCTGCTGTGAATGCTACAAGTTCTTGGAGCCACAGGTGAATGTTGAGTGACAGACAGAAACCAAATGTGGATAAGCAGCCCTGATAATGGCTTAGCAAGCCCTCACACCAGAGGTGCTAGTCCTTTTTTGAATACTCCATATACCAAATAAACAAAATTACAGAAAATAATGCCAAGGGTGCAAATAGTCAGGGAATCAGGAAAGCCTGTAGGAAGTGACTCCTGAGCTGTATAAAACTAGAGATCCCATTTTCTGCTCTCATTTATGTTTTGTCTCTCTCCATTACAACATACACCTTTGAGGGCTGGGTCTGCTCTGCATTTTTTTGTCTTTAGTTGCTATTCCCAGAGGTTAGCGTACAGTTTCTGGCACAGAGTAAGTGCTTAATGAATCCTCTGTCTCTAAGTCTATCAGGTAGAGTCAAGGAGAGAGTGTTTGCAAATACAGGGAAACATTTGTGCAAAGGTATAGACATGGAAGATTGGTTGTCATCTCTGGGAAACAACTGCTAAGACACAGTGATACAAAGGGACAGTCCATTAAGTGGATTTTTATGAATTAAGACCAAGAAGGTAGAGAGCCATTTGTAGAGAACTTTAAATAATATTTTGAAATCATCTGGAGGAACAAAAGATTTAGGGTCTCAAAGGAAATAAGAAGAAATAAAAATTAAATTAAATTTAAATTAAATTAAATTTAAAAAGTAGGAATCAAGAGGTCATTGCATCACCAGACAAAAACTAAATGAAGTATCATCAAAATGATTTGGAACTGATTTTTAAAATAGGGGAAAATAGAGCAGCAGAATGAAATAGATAAGCTAGACTAAGAAACAATTGAATTGAGCATCTTGGTATTCAATAAATCTAAGACTATAGACAGCTAGGGAAAAGATTTACTATTCAGCAATAACTACTAAGAAAACTGGTAATTTAACAAAAAAGGATATTTTAACTATAAAATTATATCATGCAAGTTTCAAATTGGATACATGACCAAAATATAAAAAGTTGCATCATTTTAAAATAGAATAAAATGGTAGAAGTTATGTTATACAATTACAGTTAAGGGAAAATTGTTAACCAAACAAGAGACAGATCAAAGAGAAAATAGTTTTAGACAACTTCAACTAAGTAAAACTTTGAAACATTTCTTGGATGAACAAAATCAATATGGGTAGGATAGTAAGAGGAACTTTCAATTGGGAAAATTCTTTGTATTAAGTATCTCCAAAAAAGTCTGATATCCAGTATTTACAAGGAAGTACAAATATATAAAACCAAGAGCAATTTCTCAAGAGATAAGTTGTCAATGATATGAACAAGTAGTACTAAGAAGAAAAATTGTAAATGACAACTTTTTGAAAAGCTTCTCTAAAACGGTAATGATAATAAGAAAAGCCAATTAAATCTCTGAGATTTTGTAATGCCCAATAAGCTATGAAGATGTCAAAAGATTGAAATAGTCAATGTTGGAGGGACTGCAGAACAAAAGAAGCAGGCATGCTAATATATTTGTCAGTGACATTGTGATTTGATTCAACCATTCTGCAAAACAGCTCAGGGTAGCCATCTCAGAATTTCCCATGCAACTGCTCACCTGGATTTCATCACTGTCTCAATAAACTCATTTTCCTGAAAGACCACATCACTACTGGAACTTGTGCCTCCCCAGTACCCTCCTGCTCCTTGGGGGCCCTCCCCTTGCTGCCCCCCCTCAACAGCAGACAGCAGACATGGAGAGTTCTTCTCAGATTCTCTATTTAAGGAGTTCAGGGCATCCCTTCATCATTTCCTACTTGCCTTCATATCGGGTCCTTGTACTGTGTGCCTTCCCTCTATCTTTCCCAACCCTATTATTTTGCATCTTCTTTTTACTAGTTGTATTCCCCTATGAGACCTATTTTTGTCTCTGCCACTCCAAAATTTAATTCAAAGTGTTATTTTAAAGTTGTTTGGAGGGGAATATTGGGAGAGTTAAGCTGGGTCCTGGCCTGTACCCTACCATCTTACCTCCATCTCTCCTAATCCAATAATTCTTAAACTATTCCAGGTCAGTTTTTGTTTCTGATGAGATATTTCACCTTTTCTTCTATTTTTTCATTCTTTGGACTGTGTTTTGTTGTTTCTTGGTGTCTCATGGAGTCATTAGCTTCTACTTGCCCAATTCTAATTTTTAAGGAATAATTTTTTTCAGTGAGCTTTTGTACCTCTTTTTCTCTTTGACCTATTCTTATTTTTAAGGAATCCTTCCTTCAGTGTATCTTTCTGCCACTTTTACCAGGAGGCCAATTCTGGTTTTTTAGCTATTATTTTCTTTCATATTTCTGTTCCCCTTTTACCAAGTTATTAATAATCTTTTTATATTTTTCTTCCATAACTCTCATTTCTTTTCCCAATTTTTCCTATACTGTTCATTTCTTTCTTTAGTTCCTCCAGGGATTCTCACTGGCCTTAGGTCTAATTATATTTTTTTCTTTGAGGCTTTGGTTATAGCTGTTTCGAGGTTGTTGTCTTCTGTTTTTCTATCTTGGTCTTCACTACCACTGTGGCAGATTTTTAGAATTAAGTTCTTTTTCATTGTTGTTGTTTCTTTATTTTTCAAGCCTATTTCTTGATTTTGAATTTCATATTAAAGTTTTGCTCTGCTCCTCTAGAAGTGGGGAGGCAATATGTCAAGCTTCAGGATTTTTCATACTGCTCTTTTCAGAGCTAGTTCTGGGAGTCTAAAAGTTTTTGGTTCTTTCAAAGTGATGTGATCTGGGGAGAGTTTTGGTCACTGCTATTCTGGTATGTGCTCTGGTCTTTAACCAGGAAGGACCCCTGCTTTCCTACAACCATAAGCACTAATACTCCTCTCTGCCTTGAAATTGATGCCAGGTTCCCTTCTTCCTTCTGATCAACCACAAGTGCTTTTTTCTGCCCTGGAACTGTGATGGAGAACTGTGTATGGATATTAGAGGTGCCAATCAGCACAAGCTGCACCCAGTGCCAGCAAAAGGTCCTTTGTAATAACTTTCCGACAAGTTTTCTGACACATCTACTATCTTTGGGCTGAGAGTTTCCAAAACTGCTGCTCCCAAAATAGTGGCCACTGTTGCTGCAACTGCATGTGTGTGTTCTGAATAGGTCTAAGTTTTCTTAGCCCAAAAAATATCTCACCCTGATTTTACCAATACAAAATTTTATTTTATTTTATTTTATTTAAGCTGTTTGGAGGACAATGTTGAGTCTAGCTGGGCTATTGCTTTTAATTCACTATTTTGGATCATAAATACCATCATTTTTTAGATGAGGAAACTGAGGCTCAGGGAGGTGAAACAACTTACTCAAAGACATGCAAGTGTTCTTGGCGACTATAACGAGGTTGAACACAGGCCTTTAATTTCAAAATCCATATTCTTTCCACTATAACATACTGCATAAGAGGCAATGATCAAGTGTAACTTGATTAGAAAAAATTTTTTTTACTTATATTGGACTTTAGCTTAGCTCCAAGCTTTGTTTTTGGGCAACAAATGTGACCTATTCACCATTATACAAATGGGGAAACTGAGGTTCAGATAATATAAATGACTTTCTTAGAATCAAAAGCCAATAAAAGTTGGAGACAGAATTGAATTTATTTTTTCTTACTCTGAGACTATTAACATCCATGATACAAAGACAGACAACTGAGCAAATTAGAAGCAAAACCATTTTCCTGGAGGGAATAAAGACTCTTCAGCTGGTTTGCTATAAATCCCCTACCTTGATCTAACATTCAATACTGCATTGTACACATTCATACTACTGTTCATTCTTTAGTTTTCAATCCATGCATTGGAATTGTACCAATGCCTGGGGCAAGAGATTTTCTGTTTTGCTCTATAGAAGAAAGCTAAATCTGTGAGTTTGGATGATTACGTGGAAAAACTGAGATACTTGCTCTGTAAGCAATCCAGAATTTTATAAACCTCTTGAAGTTTTCATTGGTATTTAATAGCCAAGTATCAAGAATCAGTTTAAAGATAATAAAGAGTTTTAATTTCATACAGTAGACTGAAATAAGTAATTAAGTTCTCTGCCACTCAACTTTAGCACTAAACAAATAAATGCAGTCTTCTTTATTTGAGTCCTGTCACTCTCACAATTTTGATGTGCAATACATATAATGTTGGTTCCCACACTGAATTGAAAATGTACCATATTTAGAGTCACAGGTCATGGGTTCAGGTCACTTTGTGCTCCTGGGCAATTAACTTCTCTCCAAAAAGAAGAGATCTGTGTTGTTATGGGTAGGGGTGGAGGAATGAGTGAAAAGAGTAAGATAGCTTCATTGAAGTATTTACGTTTATTTCACGTGGAAGAGGGATTTCACTTGTTCTGGTTTGCCTCAGAGGTGATAAGTAGGAGAAAATGGGTGGTACTTACCAAAAGGAAGCTTTAGGTATCAGGGAAAATATGCTATCCTAAAGCAAAATGGACAGCCTGGAGAGAGATGAAATCTCCCTCCTTAGGGGTCCTCTGATAGTGACAGGAAGATGACTTACACTACATATTTGATATGCTATAGTAGGGGATTTCTTTTAGATCTTGCTTAGATCATATAACCACTGAAGTCCTTTTCAGCTCTCAGATTCTGCTTCTTTCATCCCCTCTGTGGCTAAGTGATGGGTCAGTAACATTATCCTTGGATCCAGAAGACAGTATATCACTGTTATCTCTAGTTCTTGCCAAGGGGAGGGAAGTGGCAAAGGCAGGTGAAAGGTCAACAACTAAAAGTAACTAAATACCTTTGGGCAAGTTAATTTTGTTCTCTGGGAATATTCCTTCTTAAAATGAAAAAAAATGGATAGCATGGTCTCTAAGGTCCTTTCCAGTTCTGATACACTATAAGGTTATTACTAACTCTCAGAGCTATTATTACCTATCTACTCTCAAAGTGCAAGACCACTACTATGGTAAATGCTCATTTCTTAATTCTGGTACCTTTCCTCTGTTGGTTATTTTCTAGTTATCTTGTAAATACTTCTTACATACATGTTTGCATGCTGTCACCTCCATTAGTCCATGGGCTCCTGGAGGGCAGGGACTGTCTTGCCTTTCTTTGAATCTCTAACAGGTATCACAGTGCCTGGCAAATAATAGGCACTTAATACTTATCAGCTCACTTGTTGATTGACTGACCCATTATCATTCAATTCTACTTCCTAAATATAGAGAATAAAACAAACCCCACCCCTCAATAAAAAGTCATGGTAGAAAAAGTTTTCCCTTCTCCTTTTCTACTTATTTATGCATTCCATGAATATTTATTCAATACTACAATGTAAAATGTTCTGTGAAGGATATCAGAAACTAAAAGATAGGTGCTTACCACTTAGCCAAGGAGATAAGACAAACACCACTCCCAATGGCAAGCATTATGTAAGATGTGTTGCATGAGTGTATAGATGCTGTATTAAGGGAGCTCAGCCAAGGTGAAAAAGAGTACCCTTCTTTTCCTGGAACATTTTCCCACAAAACATTGTTGAAATAAGAAGAAGATAAGCAAGAAACTGCAAACCTCAGGTAGTATCATGGAATCTTAGAGCTAGAAAGGGTTTTATCAACTGCTTTGTCATTATTATTGCTGGTTTTTAGGAAAACTAACTTGAGCTAAGCCAGAAGGAAGTTCCTAACACATTTCAGCCATCTGGCATTTGAGTCCAATAAAGGGCATGTCTCTTAGTCAGGGTTACACAGCTAGGTAGTAGGTCTGAGGTACAGGTAAATGTTTAGCAACCATCTCTAAGGGATGGGAAATGTGCACATGACACACATTTCCAGTTTAATCTGCATTATTAAACTTTTATCACTTAAGTCTAGAAATTAACAAAATCATGAATCAAGACCTCATTTGCAGTTTGCCAATTTCTAAAATGTAAATACTCACAATTGAAAATTTTATAATCAGCTCTCTTGATTGAGTTTGAGCTGGCTCCAGCATATACCTGGGAGTGGGTTAATAAGAACTAGGACTCGATCTCCTAGTTACCATCCCAGGACTGTTTCCATTGTGTGGTATCAATTTCGATGGTAAAGATTATAGGATTGTACATCTATACTTAGAAGAGACCCTAGAGGTCATTTAGTTTAAGACTCTCCTTTTATGAATGAGAAATTGAGGCCTAGAGGAACTAAATGATTTGCCCATGGTCCTGCAGTGGTAGCATTAGAATGTAAATTCAGGTCCTAAAACTCTGGAATACTTTTAGTTAGAATAGATAGTGTGAACCTCAGCTGATCGTTTCCACCTCATGAGAAGCAGCTAAATCCAAATAAGTAGAAATTCATGTACAATGGAACAGACTGCATCTTTTTGCTCTCCTCTGAATTGCATACAGCAGTGACACAAGTATTGAACAGAGGACTTTTTAACAGCATTTTAAATATAATAATGTCCATTATGGGCCCACAGAGGAAGAAAAGCTGAACTTTTATAGTTTAAGTGAATGGATCATGTGATTTGAGAACTAGGTAAAGTCAAAGAAGCCTCCTTCTGAAGAGGGAAAATGAGAAAGACAAAGACAGACTGAAGCAAATAAAAACACAGTCGTTCCTTTATGGAAATTGAAGCATCTGCCAGTCATCAGACGGGTGAAGCAAATGAAAAGGACAAGGTGAGAATGAGGCAAAGATTTCTTTGGGGGAAATATGCTGCATCATGGTGACAGGCCTAACATAAAAACAGCTCTAACCAAACAGATGCATTTTACTCCCTCTTTGCACAAATACTATTTGAAAACCATTTTCTAGACCATGTAAAGAATGACCAAATGTACCAAGGGAGAAAAAAAGGAAAACCTTCAGGCAGAATAAAAATGGGAGAAGAAAAAAGCAGCTAGTCTAGCACGAGACAAAACATGTTTACAACAAAAGATTGGTACCACCATGCGGCTGCCACTCACTTTTTTTCTGAGAAGCAGAAAAATATTGCTAAAATTGACTACTTCAGACCTGGCATGCCATCTATTTTAACTATCATCCTCACCTCACCTTAACTAAGCACCTCACATAAGCACATGGAATGGAGCCTCGGGTGAATCGAATTTTCAACTGCATAAGTAGTGGGATGTTTGGGGGGGTAAGATGGAGGAGATGTAAACTTGTAATTTTATTGATGTAGGTAATGCTCAGTGGGAAACTTCCCCCATCAATGTCAATGGGTGATTCATTCATATTTTGTAGCCTAAAAGGAGATCACTGGAACACTTAGAAGTTAAGTAGCTCACCCATATTCACACCACTAGCATATGATTGGATGACCACGTATATGTAAAAACAAGTAAAAATGAATTATTTCATTTTTTCATTCATCAGAAAGTTTTCAAGATGAATCAGTTTTTTTCTTTACATGGCTCTACTTTCTGAATTATCTGTATCATACCTTAATTTCTTATTCCAGTTTGGACATTTTCTTTGTGTTTTAATATTTATAGGCCACAGCAAGAAGGGTAGTTTGACTAGACCCTAGAGTGCAGGAAGCAAAATAATAAAATTATAAAGTCAGGGCCAGGTTGTGGAGGGGGGAATGAAATCTGAAATGAAGATGACCCTTCCATACTTGTTCATCCTGTGCTTTTCACTATCCCCAGTAAAATGAAAATGGCAAGACAGAGTCTTACAAATCACTGCTCTGGAGCATAGAACCCAAACTCTAAGACACGTCTGCAGACAAGTTGGTGTTTGAGGGTGGTAAAGCTTGGTCATAGTTACATCATAACTGCCTATGTCAATTCTTAGCACAAAATGGGGGTGGAGTTGTGAAGGCTGGCAATATGCATACCTGCAGGAGGGTCAGCATGGCAGAATGTCAGAATATAATGGGTGAAGGGTTGGAATGATTGTGTTGGAAACAAGACCCAAGATTGGTTATTGAAAGAATAGCAGAATGCAACCTATTTTCCCACTCAGATTGGTTAATTACACACCCCCCTCCAAGTCATGCCATAACCTTGGTGACATGATCCCCCTCCCTACAACATATTATCCCTCCTACAACATTCCTCCTCATGTCTTTATAAGTTTGTCATCTGAGGCCCCAAGTAAAACTTCCTGGATTGCTCCTCTCACTCTTCTAACAGCAAAACTATGTACCTCCAAAAGATAAAGTGCCTTGTACATTGCCTAATTCAATTCACAAAGCATTATATTAAATGCCTACTGTGCACCTGGCCTTATGCCAGCTGGTGGGAAAGACAAAAATTAAGCAGTTTCGGTCCTTAAGGAGCTTACATATCACTGGGGTGAAGTCCATGGCTTTACTTGACCACACCAGTACTGTCTGAACACAATAACTGATATTTGTATGACAGTGAAAAGTTTACAAATTGTTTTACATACATAATCTCATTTAAACCTCAAAACAACCCTTTGAAATAGGTAATTACTAGACCCATAGCATTGATGAATAAACTTCAGGATAGGGTGGTTAGATGATTTGCCATGATTCCACAGCTAGGAAGTGTCAAAAGAAGGATTATAAGGAGGGAGCTTTATAACTGAATCAAAAAAAAAATATCATCCCCCTCTATCTTAATGGCATGAGCAGCAGTGTTGCCTAGAGGATAGAGAGTTAGGAAGGCCTGGGTTTAAGTCCAGCTTCTGTTTCTTATTAACTGTGAGATCCTGAACAAGGCGACCAGGGAGGGCCCCCAGGCAACTCTCAAATTTGCAGTGCAGCTGCTGATCAGTATTGATAGGTGTTTCTTTATTGGAAATTCTGTACATTGAGAAAATTGTAGTCTTAAATGCTTTGCCTACCAAAAAAAATCCTCATGGCAGAGCATGATTTGTAGAAATTGGTTGAAGTTGGAGCCCAATCTCCCCAGGGACTAAGGTAGTATAAGGGAAAGGGTGGCCCCAGGTGTTGTAGGGGAAATATTTGCAACTTCTGTTCTTTCTATATTATTTCAAGAAATAGCCTTTTGCAAAAGTAGAGAGAAGGGAAGAGAGAGGGAAGAAAGGAAGGAGGAAGAAAGGATGGAGGGAGTAGTTGGGAATTTAGCTTAAAAAGGGAGGATATATTATGGTTAGGGAAGACACTAAAAGGCCACACAAGAACACTATTGTGCTATAAGAAATGACAAGTAGAATGGTTTCCAAAAAGTACAGGAAGACATATGAATTGAAGCAAAGTGAAATGAGCAGAACCAGGAGAACATTGTACACAGTGGCAGCAATATTGTAAGAATGATAAGCTGCGAAAGACTTAACTACTCGGATGAAGAAAGTGATCCAAAACAAATCCTAAGGACTGAGTATGAAAAATGCTATCCACCTCTAGAGAGACAACTGATGAACTCTGAGTACAGATTGAAGCCTACTTTTTTTACTTGATTTTTCTTGTGGTTTTGTGTGTTTCCTTTTACAACATAACTAATATGGAAATATGTTTTACATGATATCACACACATGATCCTTGTCATATTGCTTGCCTTCTCTAAAGGTGGGGGAGGGATGGGAGGGAGGGAGAAAATTTAAAACTTTTAAAATATTAATGTTAAATTTTTACATGCAAATGGGAAATATTTAATAAAATAAAACTATAGTATAAAACACATAGTTTCATTTGTGTGTATGTGTGTGTATATAAGTACATATATAATATGCACACAGAGATAGATAGATACATAAATAGATACATAGATAGATTAGATAGACAGAGTCTATCCAAGCAGCTCAGACTCAGTGCAATAGGGAATAGGAAATGATGGAAGGTTCTTGCTTATATAAAAGAATTACATGATGAGCACTACATTTGAGGAAGATAAATCTGTGTAATGTTGAACTGGATGGATTAGAGGTAAGAAGGGTTTGAAGGCAGGTAGATAGATAAGGATTTAGTCACAACTCCCAGCTAGTCAAGCCTAGAATGTGATAGCGAGAATGGAGTGAAAACTATGTATGTTTCTTATTGTCTAGATTCAAAATCAAAACACATATGTGAACAAAATTTGCTTCATAGCAATTCCACATTGCACTGTAAATCTCTACCTGTTGTGATCATACAGAGCTTGAAAGAATAGAGGGATGCAGGAGGGGAAGTACACAGTCCCCGCTCATAAACTTTAGTAAATGCAGCTGACACCTGCAAGCCATCTCCATTACAAGGCATTTCATCGTCCTGCATAAAAGAGCCTCAAAGATCCTATACATTTTGCTTGTCAGCCCAACAGCCATGACCAAAAAGAATGATCTTTTTTACTTTACTTTTCTTTCTTATTTTCTCTGGGTAATGAGATATGACATTGGTGTCAGCAAAGCTAGTGACACTGTGGTTCAATTAGATATATACTCGCCTGGTGGATGAGGTGATATAGCAAGATTCAGAAGTCTCTTTCTCCCTTCTTGTCTTTTTAGATCATAGGATCTGGTCTATGATGCTATTTCACCATAAACTTCCATAAAGGACGTAATAAGTGCATCAAAAACCAGTTGCCATTAAATAGTACCTTGCATTTTCCTCATTTTAGTCTGAGTGTAGAAAATAGGGAACCATCAAAGCTTAACTCTGAATTAAGTAGGGCATGTATTATTTTTAATTTCAAAGAAAAAATGGAGAAATTGGATAGGCCAAGTGACTTGACCAAGGTGAAAAAGGTAGGAGATAACAGAGCTATAATGTAAACTGAGGCTCTCTGCACCCCAAACCAGAGTTGGAAAACTTCAGGGCTTATTTGGAGTCCAAATCTAACCCTGAGTTGTCTATACCATTTTGATGTATTAAGGCACAACCCTCATTGGATTTCCAACTAGGAGGACAGAGCTCTTTATAGACCCTCATGTTTCATGCATCCCCATGTTTGAACCAATACTGGTTTCAGACCTCTACAAGAGACTTGTTCTAAAGATTACATGAGACAACATGAACTTGTCTCAATATTAGCATTAGGAAAGAAGTGGTGGCAACAAGGTTTTCTTGCTATCTAAAATAGTATTTGAATAAGGACAATGCCAGAGAACCATGATTCAAGTAAGCTTATTTTTTATGGGGAGAAAGATGAGAATTTTTTCACTTGCAAAAAAGAAGTTCAAAAGACATCTCGATCTCATTTGGTTCTTCATGGTCCCTGATGAAAAGCAATGCTTAAAAGGGAGAGGCCATGGGACCTACTTCTTTCTGAGGCCATGTGGCCCTTGAAGGGCCTCCATTCTTGGCCTCTGGGTTTAGGGATTTAAATTAATTACATTGGAGCTGTTGATCTTGTGAGTTTGATAAGGCAGGAGGCAACTTTGGCATAACCACATTCAGGAGTCTAGTTTCCAGAGTCAGTGCACCATTGATGCCCTGAGGACCTGGAAATAACATTTTTGATTGCTCACCTGAACCCAAGGCCAGCCAACAGTAGCTAAAACAAGGACTTACCCAGGCCAAATGCTGCCTGGATTTGAACTTGGTGAGACTAAGGGATATGAAGGAATGAAAAGAAGTTTTGAGGTTACTTTGCTCAGTAACCCAGGTAACAGAGGGGTGACTATGCCCATGAGTTGTTATGAAGAAATGCCTTTTCCTTGTCATTGCCATACCTTGAAAGTAAATTTTCCTTTGTAAATGCAATGCTTACATAAGTAAATGAAGTTTTTTTAACAAATAAATTTCTAAATATCCCAATTTATTTACTTTAATATTAATAGAGAAAAATGAATAAATCAATCAAATTAATAGAAAAAATGGCTAGGAAATCAACATAGCCATAGCTTGCATTTATATAGTACTTTAAGGCTTGCAAAGTATTTCATGTGACTTATCTCCTTTGAACCTCACAACAGCCCTATGGCATTAGTGGCAGTGTAATTTCCGTTTTAGAAATGAATCAAGTGTACATTAAAGACACTGTGACGTGCCCTGACTCACTCAATGAGAAAGAGTCTGAGGCAGGATTTAGATTTAGATCTTCCTCTCTCTATACCTGGAGCTCTATAGAGTCTGCAAGGCTGCAACACAAGTTTAGAGACCAGTGAATGAGGCCAAGTGACATATAAGGTTTAAAACACTTTCAAGCTTCAAAATTCCCAGCAGGAATCCATCAGTGGCAATTCCCGCCCCGCCCCCCACCCACCCTCAGGGATGTTGAGGTGAAATGGAGAAAGTGGAGCCTCCTTTGGTGGAGAAATTTACTTACTTTAAAGAGGCAGCAATGTGGAGATAAAATGGTAACTCAGTGCCTTCGAAGGTGAGGATCATTTTATTTCCACTCTTGAAGATGAAACATACAATGAATTCAGCTCTGTAACAGAGCCAAAGAAAAATCTGTCTTCAGCTGCTCCCCTTCCATCTCTGTCTCTACAACTGTAACTCAATGACAGGACCATTAGAGGATGTAGCAAAGTAAATAAACCTCCAATCGTGTCCCAACTAACAGATCTATTGATTTGCTTTAAATAGGCACTGCAGAGAATAGAGCTGGATTTGAATCTCATTTTGTCTGACACACACAAATATTCCAAAAGGGAAAGCAATTTGGTATGGGGCTCCCTCTAGTCTTTGTGAAATTGCTTGGCTAAGAATAATTGAAAATGGGGAAAGTGCCTGGTCAGGAACTTGCTATGCTACCTAACCACCAGCTATCACAAGTTCTGGGTGCTCTAAGATTTAAATAACTAGTAAAATAAATCCATCTCCTGGATCCAAGTGCAAAAACTAAAACCTTGGGTCTCATTTTCATTCTCTCCTAAGAGGAGTCATCAAGAACTCCCCTCCATGTTCTAAACTTGTTTTTCCCCATTCTTTAATGTAAGAACTATTATAGCTTGAGATAGTAGAAAAAGTATTGGACTTGGAATCAGAGGACCTGGGTTCAAATTCATTTCTGGCATTTAAATCCTGTGTGGCCTTGGGCAAACCACTTAACTTCTCTGGAGTTCAGTTTCCTCAGTTTTTGTCATTTTAGAATGTTGAACTTCTGAGGTATCTCCCATCTCTAAATCTATCTCACTATAATCCTAGAAGCCTTAAAATCAGAGTGTTGGACAAAGCCAAATCTTTCCAACTTACTGTCTAATGTAATAGCAACCCATATGTACATGATAATTTAGGTCTAACAAAGTGATTTTTGTCTTGAGTGCTATGATGGAAGTAATGTAAGCATCCTTGTCCATTAACAGAAGAGAAAACTGAGGTTCAAAGAGTATCAATGACTGGTTTAGGATAATACAGCTAGTAAATGTCAGAACTTGGATTGAACCTAGGGTCCTTCTAATGCTATCTATTGCTCTGTCCAGTGTTGCATACTCCCTAAAAGATGAGGATGTGAAATAAAATTAAAAATCAGAATTTTAGAGCTATATGAGACCTTAGAGACAATCACTTAAATCCCATTGTATTGATGATGAAATTCAAGTCCAGGGGGAAATAACTTCTCCAAGTTCATGGAGCTAATTAAGAACAGATCCAGGACTACAATGAAAATTTCTTACTTTCAATGTCACCAGGCCATTTCATTCAATTCTTCACAGCTTCTCTTCTCTGAAATAGAAAACAAAAATGAAATTTCAAAATTAATAATAATAATAATAATTAGAGAGAAGAGCCATCATGATCTACTGTTATCTCATCAATATCAAGAGAACATGATGAGGAAAGACCCTCTGTTTGGATGGATATTTTCCAGCAGATTTATGGAAGGAAATAGGAAAGCATTGGACAGGATAGCAAGCATGAATGAGTGATCAGTCAAGTCTTTCAACAAGCATTTGTTAAATGCTTACTATGGGTCAAGTATTGTGCTAAGCACTAGATATACAAAGAGCAATAAAAACAGAGTTTCCACACTCACAGATCTCATATTCCAACAGGGAGACAAAATGCAGAAAATTTTGAACATGCAAGATATTTACATATAAATGGAAAACAATCTTCTATTATGATCTACATTTTCAGAAGGACTACCTATATTGAGATCAGAAAACCATTGGTGTATTGGAAAACTATGTAGTTACAATTTTTATACACTCAGCATTCAAGATGATGATGAGAGGATTGTTTTGTTGTTGTTGTTGTTGTTTTACTATTGGTCACAATGGTAGCTTGACTGCATGAAGACTGAATTAATTTTTCAGATTCCAAATGCCTCAACTATTTGACATGAAAGAAATACAGTGATATGTCAAACATCTGTCAGTGGGAAGGGAATAGCCTTTTACTAGTACAAATCAGGACCAATCTATAACTTACAGTCTTTGAGAGTTGCATGAGGCTCAGAAATGTCCAGTGACTCATCCATGGGCACACTGCTATTAAGTGTCAGAGATAGGTCTTAAACTCAGGTCTTCCTAACTCTAAGTACAACCTCTTATAGAATGAATCAGTACTGACCACCCTACTTCCTTCACTATTGAAATAACTTCAACTGGGCTAGTATTTAATATCATTGGAAACTGAATTCAAGGTGCCTTTCATTTATACCTGAGAGCCCCTAGTGGGCAAAAAAGTAGCCTATAGTCACATGTTTGTATGTTTGTTTGTTTTCATTTGTAATAGGAGCATCATTAGAGAGATTCCAAAGAGAGACAAAAGACATAACAACATTAGACTGTCGCAACAATTTGGCTAGCAGTTGCTGTGGGGGCGAAAGACCAACACAAGCCCAACAACAAGAATGCTGCCAGCACAATTTCTTTTGATCTGCTTTACTGAGGAAAGCAATGTTAATGGGTTAACAATTTTATTTCAATCCAACATACGTATGCCATTCACTTGGTTCAGGGGAAAAAGCCAACACCCTGAACTTCAGAGCAAACACAAACAAATTACAAACATCCATTATAAACAGACCAAATACAATTCATAGTTACCAAGAAACCATCAACATCTGGATTGACAAGCTGGAGGGCTCTTAACTACAGCTGCCCAGAGTCTCTGCATCAACACTCCTCCAAGAGTGACAGCCCCAAGCAAATAGCTCTGTTCTCTCTTTTCATATAGTCTTTGGACATCATCAAATATCATCTGAGTGACCAAAACTTAGGTACACACTATTGGCTCTGGTCTTAGCAACTCCCCTCAGGGCCCCAAGGGCTTCATGCCTACATACGGGTTTGGGCCTGGGGCTTTGCACCTAGTAAGACTCAATCAAAGATGCTTAATTAGTTTATCATTCTAAAACAGTAAAAAATAGTCCCAACTTAATTAATATCACATAGACTGAAAGTCTTGATAATGCTAACACCTAGTGTCTGGCATCATGAGAATTATCTTGGCCAAAAATAAAGAAATAAAGATCAAACAATCCTGCTGCACTCCATATGCCAATTGCAGAAAAGGCAAAATTATATAGTAGAGAGAGTACAATAAAGAGGGTGTTAGAAGACCTAGGTTCAAATTCTGGGTTTCCCTCTTACTATGTATCTTTGGTTGAGTCATTCTGCCTCTCTGGACCTCAGTTTCCTTCTCTGTAATATGGGGAAGCTTGATTTAGATGATCTCTTGAAATCCATTCCAGCTTTAAACTTTGTTTTGGATTATCCAGACTCATCTGAGATATTGAAGAGGGGTTTTTTTTTTATTTTTTCTTCCCTTGAAAATGTACAAAAATCCCTGGCAAACTTATAAAATCCACTGCACATTATATAATAAGTTCACTGTCCCATAGTGTCTGCTACATAATTATATTCATTCCCTTTGTGTATTTTAGTAATGAGAATATAATTGTCAGTGCTTATAATACATATAATCTCATTACCGTCACTCCCATTAGTATTCTCTAGCTTCAGTCTATACACTGAGTTCCATTTCCTTTCTCACTGAAATCCATAAACATTTCTTCTTTCTATTGCATCCAGATTTAAGTCTAATTCCTGGATGTCTGACAGTTACCATGGCTAATCATTGAGACAACAATGTCTGTCTAGTTTTTAATATGTTTAATATACCACTTTTGACATAATGCCAAAATGCCAGATCTTGATGCTGAATTGCAATTAACACATTCTTGCATTCCAACAAGGGCAGCAGGAAGCTACAAGGCAAGAAGGAACTTAAGGAAGTCAGAGACTAACAGGGATCAAGAATTGAGTTTGAAATCAACATAATTATAATATTTGCCTGTTTTCTCATCTGTAAAATGAATGGGTCAACCCCGATGATCTCTGATATACTGCCTTCCTCTCATATTCTGTGACTTCTGAAAATAATTTAAATATCCTAAATTAGCCATCTGTTAATGTACATATTTATTCAACAAGCATTTTCATAGACCTACTGTGTTCACAAGTGCTGTAGAAATAGAGAGGAAAAAAAATAAGGTAAAACCCCTGCTGTCAAGGAGTTTACAAACTAATTTAGAAGAGAAATGGGATAATAACAGCTCATATGTAAGCAGCATGTTCCTCTTCACAAAGTGTTTTTCTCTCAAAAATCCAGAGAACTCAAGAGGTAAACTAAATTTCCCACCACAAGTCATCATGGAAGCTGAGACTTGAACCCTGAACTTCTGACCCCATGACCAGAGCTTTTTTCCTTTATATCACATTCTTACAGAATATTTGTGTGGATAAGTTAGTTGGAACCAATAGATGATGCCACTGACCCTACAAAGCCTGAAACCTAATGCATTCTATTGATCGTAAAAAGTACCCAAATAGAGAGTATAGATAGTTTGGGCCAAAACTATTCTTTTTCCTCAAAAAATATTTGAAAATCAATTTCCTGATGGTGAGCTGAAAACATGGTATGGAAGGGAAAAAGCTACACATGCCAGGGTAGTGATAGAAAGGTGGTTTGGGGCATCACAACATCTTTAGGAGTTTGAAGAGATAATTATGCTTGCTGTGGGTGTTTTCTCAAACAGAGGGTTAAAGAAAGAACCTCACCAGTTAGAGGAGCTCACCATGGGGGTGAAGGAATTGCCAGCTTGAGAAAACTGCTGGGGCAGAGGTGAAAAAGTGATCAGGGACAACATGGGCTGCTCCACGTCTAAACAGAACAAAGCTACTGGACATTTTTTTCACTTCTGTTTTCTGTGCCAAGGAAACTTATCTCTGGCAAGGAAAGAACAGAACAGCAGTAACAAAAGCTAATATAAAGGTAATACTTAAAGTAGATGTCAAAATAAAAGGACAGTAACTAGTTTCCCTCTATTCAATTCAAATAAGCTTGCTCAACAAATATTATTTAAGCACCTGCTATGTATCAGACACAGAGAATACAAAGACAAAAATGTAAATAGCACCTTCCTTTAAGAACTTACATGCTTTTTCTCACCCAAGCCTAGATGAACTGTTCGATTCTGGGTAATGCCACTCTCTTTGAAAGAACATGGAGGAGAGGATTCTGGGAAAATGGCAGGGTAGGTCAGAAAATTCCAAGCTCTCAAGATTTTCCCCCACATAAGAGTTAAAATAGCACCTAAGGGTGAACAAAGTGTAGGTGGAGACAAAGCAGAATAGGGCACAACCAGGATCTTCCTGGGACAATTAGATCCAAAGAAAAATCCCAGGATGAAGTTTGGTCCCTACAAGGAGTAAACACCCCCAGGCTAGTTTCTCTTTTAACAACTAGAGGCAAGCCCTGGGGTTAGTTGGTTTGAGAGGCTGCCTCCGCCTCAGCCACAGGAACTTTTCACCCTGCGATAATGAGGAGAGTTGGGCATTTCAGCCCAGGAAGATTGAGGGATTCTCTGCTGATGAGGAATGCCCAACCCACCTGTGATGCAAAGGGAGGTGGGGACAAGAAAGAACTAGCATACTCCTGGTGAGTTCAGAAGCAGTGGGGCAGAAAGCCCTTGACCGTGGGCACTTACAGGAGGTTGGAGGTTTGGATTTGGTTCCAGGCTAAAGGGGAGAACTACAGATCTGGGACAAGAGGCACCATTTCCCATATCCCAGAATAGAGGTGATTACAAAAATCAAGTTATTTCCACAAAAAAATATACAGGCAAAGGAAAAAGAATCCAACCATAGAAAGCTATTACAGGAATAGAGATGACCAGGGTTCATCTTCAGAGGAGGATATTGAGGTAAAGAAACCCCCAAAGAGTAACATCAAATGGTCATCTGCCCAAAAAGAATTTATAGAAGATCTTAAAAAAGACTTTAAAAATCTAATGACAGAAGAAAAATAAAAAAATAAAAATAAGAAAAACAAGAAAGTTATGAAAGGAAAGTCAACCAATTAGAAAAGGAGATCCAGAATCTTAAGGAGGAAAATGACACCTTGAAAATTAGAATTGGGCAAAATGAAGCCAGTGAAATTATAAGAGATCAAAAAATAATTAAACAAAAGATGAATAATGAAAAAATAGAAAAGAAAGTGAAACAACTTATGAGAAAAACAACAGATTTGGAGACTAGATCAAGAAGAGAAAATATAAAAATAATTAGACTACCTGAAAGTTATGATCAAAAAAAAGTATCTTGATACAACAATACAAGAAATAATTAAAGATAATTGTCCTGAAGCATTAGAACAAGGCATGGAAGTAGAAATCCATCAAAGAGATCCTATGAGGAAAACTCATAGGAATATCATAGTCAAATTTAGAAACCCCTAGCTCAAGGATAAAATATTAAAAGCATCAAGAGTAAAACAATTTACATGTGATGGTGCCACAATTAGAATTACACAAGACATAGCAGCAGAGACATTAAAGAACCACAGGTCTTGGAATGCAATATACCGAAGAGCAAAAGACCTGGGGTTCTGGCTGAAAGTATCATACCCTGCAAATTTAAGTGTTATGTTGAATGAAACAATTGGATATTTGATAAATGCTCAGACTTTCAAGACTTTGTTAAAAAAAATCTTGAACTTAATAGAAGATTCAACATACAAGAACCAAGAGAAACATAAGGTACATATTAAAGACTGACTATAAGGGATTCATAAAGACAGACTGTTTACCTTTTATATAATATAAAATGTATGTTTAAGATTCTTATTAATAATTGGGAAGCTCATAAGAAACAGAGGGGTAAACTTGACTATGATATTAATTTAAAAAGTAAAACCATTTAGAAACAGCTAAAAAGAGTGACTATTTTATACAAATGAGGTGCGAGAGGAAGAAAGAATACAGAGAAATTAGATGGGGGAGGAGGGCTGGTGACCTACTTTCATCAGGAATGGGTTTAAGAGGGAACAATACATGCATAGTTAGAAGAGTAAAAAGTCTTCTAAATTTAGAAGAAATAAAATGGTAGGGGTATAGAGAGGGAGGAGAGGACAAGTGAGGGATTTTTGGAGGGGAGAATGAGGGAATAGGTAAAAGGGGTTATAGAAGGGTGTTTAGATTTATGGGAATAGGAGAATAGGGAAGGGATCCATGGAGGAGGGGTAGGCAAGTAATAGGAGGGCAAGGTAGCCAGCAGAAGTAAAGTAGAGGAATCAGGAGCAATAGAAACAAGAGATATGCACAAATAACAAAAACAAAGATCAGGAGTAGAGTCTGTTTGGGAAAGTATATGTCTATATATGTATGTATATATGTATATGTGTAAGTATATAACTATAGCTATAGAGAAACATATCTAAACTTTATTATACCATTTGGGGATGAGGTTGGGGGAGGGAAAAAAGAACAAGGTAAAAAAAATGCGCAGCAGAGAACAAAAGAAAATTCACAAGGAAGCAAAAAAAGACGGACAACTCTCAACACAACGTATATTATTTATCATATAGGCATTCTTGAAATGAAAATCTATTGTTTTTTTAATTCATTTATTTAACATATTTACTTTTCAGCATTGATTTTCACAAGAGTTTGAATTACAAATTTTCTCCCCATTTCTACCCTCCCCCCTACTCCAAGATGACATATATTCTGGTTGACCTGTTCCCCAGTCAGCCCTCCCTTCTGTCACCCCACTCCCCTCCCATCCCCTTTTCCCTTCCTTTCTTGTAGGGCAAGATAAATTTCTACACCCCATTGCCTGTGTATCTTATTTTCTAGTTGCATGCAAAAACTTTTTTTTTGTTTTTGAATGTCTGTTTTTAAAACTTTGAGTTCCAAATTCTCTCCCCTCTTGCCTTCCCACCCACCCTCTCTAAGAAGTCAAGCAATTCAACATAGGCCACATGTGTACCATTATGTATAACCCTTCCACAATACTCATGTTGTGAAAAAGTAACTATATTTTGCTCCTTCCCAACCCATACCCCTTTATTGAATTTTCTCCCTTGATCCTGTCCCCTTTTAAAAGTGTTTGTTTTTGATTACCTCCACCCCCATCAGCCCTCCCCTCCATCATCCCCCCCTTTTTTTTTTAATCTTCTTCCCTCTTCATTCCTGTCGGGTAAGTTACCCAATTGAGTATGTATAGTATTCCCTCCTCAGGCCAAATTTGATAAGAGCAAGATTCACTCATTCCCCCCTCACCTGCCCTCTCCCCTCCTCCCACAGAACTGCTGCGTCTTGCCACCTTTATGCGAGATAATCCACCCCATTCTATCTCTCCCTATCTCCCTCTCTCAATATATTCCTCTCTCATCCCTTAATTTGATTTTATTTCTTTTAGATATCTTCCCTTCATCTTCAACTCACCCTGTGTCCTCTCTCTCTCTCTCTCTCTCTCTCTCTCTCTCTCTCTCTCTCTCTCTCTCTCTCTCTCTCTCTCTCTCTCTCTTTCTCTCTGTATATATATATATATATATATATATATACATATATATATATATATATATGTATACATATATATGTATACATATATATACATATATATGCATATTCCCTTCAGCTACCCTAATACTTAGGTCTCATGAATCCTACATGTCATCTTTCCACGTAGGAATGTAAACAAAACAGTTCAACTTTAGTAAGTCCCTTGTAATTTCTTTTTCTTCTTCTTTTCCTTGATTACCTTTTCATGCTTCTCTTGATTCTTGTGTTTGAAAGTCAAATTTTCTATTCAGTTCTCGTCTTTTCACTGAGAAAGCTTGAAAGTCCTCTATTTTATTGAAAATCCATATTTTGCCTTGGAGCATGATACTCAGTTTTGCTGGGTAGGTGATTCTAGGTTTTAATCCTAGCTCCATTGACCTCTGGAATATCGTATTCCAAGCCCTTTGATCTCTTAATGTAGAGGCTGCCAGATCTTGGGTTATTCTGATTGGGTTTCCACAATACTCAAATTGTTTCTTTCTGGCTGCTTGCTGTATTTTCTCCTTGACCTGGGAGCTCTGGAATTTGGTGACCATATTCCTAGGAGATTTCTTTTTGGGATCTATTTGAGGAGGCGATCGATGGATTCTTTCAATTTCTATTTTGCCCTGTGGGTCTAGAATATCAGGGCATTTATCCTTCATTATTTCTTGAAAGATGATATCTAGGCTCTTTTTTTGATCATGGCTTTCAGGTTGTCCAGTAATTTTTAAATTCTCTCTCCTGGATCTATTTTCCAGGTCAGTGGTTTTTCCAATGAGATATTTGACATTGTCTTCCATTTTTTCATTCCTTTGGTTCTGTTTTATAATATCTTGATTTCTCATCAAGTCACTAGCTTCCACTTGCTCCAATCTAATTTTTAAGGCAGTATTTTCTTCAGTGGTCCATTGGACCTCCTTTTCCATTTGGCTTTTTCTGCCTTTCAAGGCATTCTTCTCCTCATTGGCTTTTTGGAGCTCTTTTGCCATTTGAGTTAGTCTATTTTTTAAGGTGTTGCTTTCTTCAGTGTATTTTTCAGTATTTTTTGGGTCTCCTTTAGCAAATCATTGACTTGTTTTTCATGGTTTTCTCGCATCCTTCTCATTTCTCTTCCCAATTTTTCCTCTACTTCTCTAACTTGCTTTTCCAAATCCTTTTTGAGCTCTTCCATGGCCTGGGACCAGTTCATGTTTTTCTGAGAGGCATTTGGTGTAGGCTCTTGCACTTTGTTGACTTCTTTAGGCTGTATGTTTCGGTCTTCTTTGTCACCATAGAAAGAATCCAAAGTCTGGACTAAATCTGGGTGTGTTTTCACTGCCTGACCATATTCCCATCCAACTAACTTGACCCTTGAGATTTTGGTGAGGTATGACTGCTTGTAGACTGACAAGTTCTATGTTCCATGTTTGGGGGGGATGTGCCAGCTCTGACACACCAGCACTCCTCCTTCCCCAAGAACCCCCAACCCGGACTCGGCTTAGATCTTCAGCAGGCTGTGCATTCCTGCTCTGATCCGCCACTTAATTCCTCCCACCATGTGGGCCTGGGGCCAGAAGCAACAGCAGCTGTAGCTGCCCCACCTCCACTGCCCCGGGGGTGGTGGCCAAACCCAGAACTCCTTCCACTCCCGCAGCTTTTCCCACTAACCTTCTCTGCTGTCTTTGGTGTTTGTGGGTTGAGAAGTCTGGTGACTGCCGCAGCTCACTGATTCAGAGCTCTAGGGCCCGGTCCCCCCGGATCCTGGTCTGGTTGGTCCAAGCCGCTCATGCTGGGCTCTGCTCTGCTCCGCTGCCAGCACCCAGCTCCCAGCTCTGCGTGGGATAGACCTCACCCAGAGACCATCCAGAGTATCCTGGGCTGGAGCCCTGCTTCCCTCTGCTGTTTTGTGGGTTCTGCAATTCTAGAATTTGTTCAGAGCCATTTTTTATAGGTTTTTGGAGGGACTCTGCGGGCAGCTCATACTGGTCCCTGATTTCCAGCTGCCATGTTGGCTCCACCCCCAAGACTTGAAAATCTATTGTTATATATTTTGAATCTTCTCTTACATTCTGCTATTCACACAACAGACTTTTTTTTTCCTTTCTTACTTACTTTGTATTTAAGGCTCAACATTTAAGTTTATGCTCCTTTTCTCTATTCTGTATTTGCATTCTGGCCCTTCACTCTAAAATAAAATTAAATTTAAATAAAGAACATGGAATAATATTTGGAAGAACAAAAAGTCAAGGATATTAAAGGAACTAATGGGGGAAAAGGTAAAGAAATAAGTTTTTGCAGTACCAGATCTTTTTTCAGCTTTTATTTTATTTTAATATATAGAATAAAACAAACATTTCCACAACATAGCACAATAAAAATGATGGTTGCATATGACACTGCAAATCTCCTACGCACAACTTAATATTTCTTTCAAATATACAACAAAATTGTCATACAAACCTCTTTTTCCCTTTTCTTTTCCTTCTCACTCTCTAGAGATGGCTGCCATTAGACACAAATACCTGTATGTAGAAAATTATTCTTTACATACTTCTATTTATCAGTTCTTTCTCTGGATGCAGATAGTGTCTTTCTTTATATGTCTTTTATGAATAATCTGGTTATCAATAATAGATCACTCTTAAAGTAATATTGCTGTTACTGTAAACAATGCTCTCTTCAATTTGGGAGAGCAAGGAAGAGTACAGCTATCAGATTTATGGCAAATCAAAGAATTCATGACATAACAAGAGATAGAGAGCATTACAAAATGCAAAATGGATAATTTTGATTATGTTAAATTGAAATGTTTTGTATAAAAAACTCAATGCAACAAAGATTAGGAGGGAAGCAGAAAATTGGGAGAAAATCTTTACAATGAGTGTCTCTGATAAAGACCTCAACTCTGAAATATACAGGGAACTGAGCCAAATTTAAAGGAATACAAGTCATTCTCAAATAGAGAAATGGTCAAAGATATGAACAGACAGTTTTCAGAGGAAGAAATTAAAGATATCTGTAGGCATATGAAAAAATGCTCAAAATCACTACTGATTAGAGAAAAGCAAATCAAAACAACTCTTAGGTACCACATCTCTCCTGTCAGATTGGCTAAAATGACAAAACAAGAAAATGATAAATGCTAGAGAGGATGTGAGAAAATTGGAACACTGTTAGATTGCTGGTGGAGTTGTGAACTGATCCAGTCATTCTGGAGAGCAATTTGGAACTATGCCCAAAGGGCTATGTTCATACCCTTTGACCCAGCAATACCACTTCTAGGGTTGTATCCCAAAGAGATCACACAAGTGGGAAAAGGACCCACATGTACAAAAATATTTATAGCAGCTCTTTTTGTGGTAGCCAAGAAATGGAAATCAAAGCGATGCCCATTAATTGGGGAATGGCTGAACAAGCTGTGGTATATGAAGGTAATGGAATACTATTGTGCCATAAGAAATGGGGATGATAACAACCTGGAAAAACCTACATGACATAATGCTGAGTGAGTGGAGCAGAGCCAGGAAAACATTGTACACAACCACAGATATATGGATTCCATGAGGACCAACCCTGATAGACTTCACTCTTCTCAGCAACACAAAGTGCAAGGACAACTCCAAAGGACTCACGATGGAGAATGCTATCTACATCCAGAGAAAGAACTATGAAGTTTGAATGCAGATTGAGGCACACTTCATGCTTGCCTTTTTTTCTTCTTTTGTTTTTGTTTTTGGGGTTTTTTTTTTTGGTTCTGTTTCTTCTTTCTCATGATTCATTCCATTGGTCATAATTCTTCTCCACAACTTGACTAGTGTATAAATTAATTCAATTCAAATAAAAAGATATATTGGATTCCATGCCATCATGGAGAGGGAGGGGCCGAGGGGAGGAAGAAAATCTGGAACTCAAAATTATGTGGACCTGAGTGTTGTAAACTAAAAATAAAAAGTCTTAATTTAAAAAAGCATAAAAATACAATGTTCTCTTGGTTCTATGAATTTCACTCTTCATTATTTCCTGGAAGTCTTTCCATGTTTGCCTAAAATCACTGAAGTCACCATTTCTTATAGCATAGTAGTATTACATCACAATCATACACCACAACTTGTTAAGCTATTCCCCAACTGACAGGCATCCCCACAGTTTCCAGTTCTTTTTCACCACAAAGAGAATGGCTATAAACATTTTAAAACATTTGCGTTCCCTTCCTTTTCCCTAATAATCACTGGAAACAGACCATGTAGGTATATTGCTGAGTCAAAAAGGTATAGGTAGTTTAATAATTCTTTGGGCATAATTCCAGATTGCTCTTCAAATTGTTGGATTGGTTCACAATTCCACCAACAATGAATTAGTGTCACTTTCTCCTTCTATCATTTTAGCTAATCTAATAGGTGTAAAATGATATCTCAAGGTGGTTTTAATATGCATTTCTCCAATCAATAATGATTGAGAGTATTTTTCATATGACTATAAATTGTTTTGATTTCTTCAACGGAAAACTGCCTGTTCATATCCTTTGACCATTACACCAATTGGGGAATGACTCATGTTCTTAGAGATTTGACAAAGTTCTTCATATATGAGACCTATATCTGATAAACTGTCTATAAAATTTTTTTCCCAATTTTCTGCTTTCCTTCTGATCTTGGTTACATTTATTTGTACAAAACTTTTTTTAAATTTAAGGTAAGAAAAAGGATCCATTTTACAACTGACTTTGTTCTCTCTTTCTTGTTTATTTATAAATTATTTGCCTACCCATAAGTTCCATAACCTTCTAATTTTCTTGTAGAATCTCTATTTATATTTAGGTCATGAATCTATTTTGACTTTGTCTTGGTAAATGGTGTGAAATATTTATCCATGCCCAGTTTCTGTCATACTGCTTTCCGGTTTTCCCAACAATTTTTACCAAATAATGAATTCTTATCCCAAAATCTTAAGTCTTCATTTGGGAAATACAAAGTTGTTTATTTGCTGCTGTAAATTGTATGTCTACTCTATTCCATTTATCTACCTTTCTATTTCTTAACCAGCGCCAGAGAGTTTAGATAATTACTGCCTTATACTATAGTTTAAGATCTGGTACTACTAAACCTCATTCCTTTACATTTTTTTTCCACTCTTTTGATGTTCTTGACGTTTTGTTTTTTTTAAGTGCATTTTGTTATTTTTTTCTAATTCAGTAAAATAATTTTTGGTAATTTAATTGGGATTGTGTTGAATTATATATATATATGCACACACATATATGTATATATGTATTAGTTTGGGTAAAATTATATTTTTTATTATTTTGGCCTTGCCTACCCATGCACAATTAATATTTCTCAAATTACTTAAGTGTATTTTTATTTGTATAAAAAGGTTTTTTTTAAATAATTTTGTTTATTTAGGACCTCAGTTTGTTTAGGCAGCTATACTCTCAAGTATGTTATACTGTCTAGAGTTATTTTAAATGAGTCATTTTTACTATGTTTTCTTGCAAAGTTTTGTTTGTAATATATAGGAATGCTGATGATTTATATGGATTTACTTCATATCCTGCTACTTTATTAAAATTATTGTTTCTAAGAACTTTTGATTTAGTCTTTTTGATTTTCCAAGAATATCATCACCTCAATTTCCTTCATTTTTTTTTCTTTTCTTATTGCTGTTGCTAAGATATCCAATACAATACTGACAGATTGTGGTATATGGTTGTGATGAAATACTATTATGCTGTAATAAATTATGAGCTTGATGATCTTGGAAAAGCATGGATAGACTCACACAAAATGAAGAGAAGAGCAAAATGAGTAGAACCAAGAGAACATTGTATACAGTTAACAGCAATTATTTTAAAAAATAACTTTCGGTGAATAAGTCCTTTAAACTATTATAAATACCAAAATTAACTACAAATGACATTTGAAGACTGGAAAAAGAACAAATAAATAGAGGTATATATATATATATATATATATATATATATATATATATATATATATATATATATATACATATATATATATATATAGAGAGAGAGAGAGAGAGAATTATTTTGCATTATATATATGTGTGTGTATATACATATGTGTGTATGTATGTATATACACATACATACACACACACCTATTTGTGTCTGGGGTTAAGGGAAAAAAAGAAATTTGTATGATAATTTTATTGTATTTGAAAGGAATAGCAAGTTGTATATAACAGATTTCCAGCTTCATGACAATCATCTTTTTATTATACTATTATGGAAATGTTTGTTTTATGCCATCAATTAAAAATAAAATAAAATAAACAATTGGGAAAAAAGAAAGAAAATTGGAGGACAGAAGGGATACCATGGAGTTGAAGAAAGGCAAGAATTGTTCAAATTTTCTCAAAAAGGGGGAGAGAGGATGAGAATTAAACCTACAAACCATGAAACAGTGAGTCTGATTTAGACTTTCTGGGAGAAATTCTAGAATATATAATCAAAAGAATTATAGTGAACATCAAGAAGTGGTGCTCACAGACAGCTAATATGGCTTCTTATAAAGATAAACTCTTTTCTTTTCTGCAAAAGTTACCGGGAGAGTAGATACCATTGATTCTCTAATTAACTGATTTATAGTAGTCCTCGCCTCTTAACTCAAAGGGGAAGCACTGGTGTATTATAATTAATCAGAATTTGGTTGCTTTTTCTTGTTTTAATTTATATCTTCTTTTTATTCACTGTGAACATTGTTCTCTTATTTTTGTTTTCCTTAATTAGCAGTCTTCATATCCATCATTTATCATAGAACAATAATATTCCATGACATTTATATACAACAATTACTACTGGAATTCCTTCAGTAAATGGATACTCATTTGCTTCAAGTTGTGTGTGTGTGTGTCTGTGTGTGTGTGTGTGTGTGCGTGTGTGTGTGCTTTTCCTATCATAAAATGCATTGCTACACATGCTTTGAGATATATGGGGTTGATTTTTTTTTCTATCAACGATGTCTTTTAGGTATATTACCAATAGCAAGATACATAAAAAAATAAGAAAAGTTTAATGCCTTTTATTAAATAATTCCAAATCATTTTTCAAAATGACCATGAGTTGTCCTATATTTCTTGTGTCCCAACAACTTATCTCCCTTTTTCATAATTTTGTAACTTTGTTAAGTGGAAGGTAAAACCTTACCAATGCTTCAATTTGTATTTCAATAAGTAGTGATGTTAAGCATTTAGATAGCACTAGATGATTGTTTTCACTTAATTTAAACTTATCTATTTGTTAATAGATTTCAGTCTAAGTAAGTTTATGTCAAATCCCTAAATGTTTTTGAACATCAGACTTTTATCAGAGATATTTGATATAAGAATCTTCCCATTTCAAGGTTATTTTTATTATTTTGGTAATGTTGATTTTGTTCTTATAAAAATACTTTTAAATTGTGTATAACATTTTCTATTTCATCTTTTTCATTCATCTATGCTCCTTCTTTAGTTGAGAATTCTCTATCTATATTTAGATATATAGATAAATATAAATGGATAGATAGATGTATCCATCTTTATTTAGATGTATTGATAGATATAAAGGCAACACCTTTCATTTCCCCTTTTTTAATGATTTTACATTTTATTTTTAACTTGTATAGTCCTTTAGAGTTTAGTATGGCATTTGATGTAAAAGTTGGTCTAAATCTATTTTCTGCCAAACTACCTCTCAGTTTTTAAAGTAGATCTTCTTGAAAGAAGAATCTTTCCAACCAAACTTCATATACTTTACTGTATTTTTCCTAGCACTATTGTAGTTGGTTTTCGTTCTTGCTTATGCAATCAGTTTCATTATTCTATCTTTATTTTTATTTAATTACTTTTGATTGTGTTGATGATTGCTATATCAAAATCTACTAATGCTTGTACTATTTCTCTCCTACATTTTCCCCCTTCACTTCTAGTTCTTTTATTCTTCTAACTGAATTTTATTATTTCTACTGTACAAAGTAAACCTTGAGTAGTTGCATTGGTATACTATAAAATCTGCAAAATAATTTACATAATATAGCAAGATCACATTTTACCTGAGGGTCAGGTAAAAAAAAATTATGTATAACAAAAACTTAGTAAAGCCCTTGAAAATTTCATAAATTACCTTAAATGTTAATATGATAATCACACTTATGTGTTAAGTTCTTCCAAGAGTATCTTTCCCTTTTTAGTTTCCCTGACAGAAAAGTTGCTGTTTTCTTCTGTTTGAGTACAAATCTTATTTTTGCCTTTCTTCAGATTAATAGTTTAGCTAGGTATAGGAAAAATAAAATTTACATTTAATTATTTTCAACACAACCATCACAGATCTATTATAACAGCTCTCCTACTGAGACTGCTTTCTTTTTTTTTCTTTTTACCTAAAATCACCTTAAAATATTTATTCCTCTTTCATTGGATTTTTTAGATGAGGACAAATAATTGAAATTTTGTAGATTGAATGATCATATGATGCAACTTCACTGTATTATAATTTCTTACATATATCAATATAAACAATAACTATCTCTCCAGTTATTTCAGAAATGACTCAATATAAACAACGAATGTTTCTCCAGTTATTTCAGAATTACTTAAATTCTGTTAAAAAGGTAATTTGGGGTTTTCTTTATATAGTTCTAAATGAGATATGGTAAGTTAGATTCTAGATATTGTATATTTTTGTCACTATGGAAGTGATTTTTCTTTATATTAGTCACCTAATAGTTTTTCTAAGTGAAAACTAATATTTGGTGGATTTATTTTTACTCTTGCTACATTATTAGACCTATTAATCATCTCAATTTTTTTTCTAATTCTCTAAAGGTTTTCTGAGTAAACCACCATATCTACTGTGAATAGGAATAATAATTTTATCTCTGCCGATTTTTACACTTTTAATTTCTTTCTCTCATTTTATTGGCATCGTGAGTATTTCTAGGATTATATCCAATAATTCCAAAGAAAGGAAACTTTATTGCTTATGCTTCTATTTATTTTTTAAATTAATTTATATATTTTAATTTTAAACGCACATTTCCAGAATATTTGAGTTCCAAATTTTTTCCCCATCTCTCCCCTATGCCAGACACCAAGATGGCATGCATTCTGATTACCATTTCCCTCAGTCTGCCCTCTTTTCCATCACTCCCCGCCATGCCCTCCCCCGTTATTTTCTTGTAGGGCAAGATAAATTTCTATACCCCATTGCCTGTATATCTTATTTCCCAATTGCATATAAAAACAATCTTAACGCTTTTTTTCAAAACTTTGAATTCCAGATTCCCTTCTTCCCTACCCACCCGCCCTCATTGAGAAGGCAATCAATTCAACAGAGGTTATACATGTGTAGTTATGCAAAACATTTCCATAATAGTCATATTATGAAAGACTAACTATATTTCCTCCATCCTATCCTGCTCCCCATTTATCCTATTTTCTGTTTTGACCCTGTCCCTTTTCAAAAGTGTTTGCTTTAACTACTCTCTGCCCCAATCTGTCCTCCCTTCTATCATCCCCTTCTCTTATCCCTTTCCCCCCTACCTTCCTCTAGGGTAAGATACCCAATTGAGTATGTATGTTATTTCCTCCTTAAGCCAGATCTGATGAGCATAAGGTTGATTCATTCTCTTTCACTGCCCCCTTCTTCTCCTCCATTGTAAGAGCTTTTTCTCACCTCTTTTATGTGAGATAATTTACCCTATTCTATCTCTCCCTTTTACCTTCTCCCAATATATTCCACTCTCACCCATTAATTTATTTTCAAAATATCATCCTTTCATATTCAACTCACCCTGTGCCCTCTGTGTGTGTATACACACATACATACATACATATATATATATGTGTGTGTGTGTGTGTATATACATATACATATATATATATGTATGTATATATATATATATATTCCCTTCAACTACCCTAATACTGAGAAAGGTCTCATAAGCTACAAATATCATCATTACATGTAAGAATATAAACAGTTCAACTTTAATAAGTCCCTTATGTTTTGTTGGGGGGCGGAGCCAAGATGGCAGCTGGAAAGCAGGGACTAGCATGAGCTCCGTACTGAGTCCCTCCAAAAACCTATAAAAAATGGCTCTGAACCAATTCTAGAACTGCAGAACCCACAAAACAGCAGTGGGAAGCAGGGCTCCAGCCCAGGACAGCCTGGATGGTCTCTGGGTGAGGTCTATCCCACATGGAGCTGGGAGCTGGGAGCTGGGAATGGAGTGGAGCAGAGCCCAGCCTGAGCGGTATGGACCAACAAGACCAGCAACCGGGCAGAGCATGCCCTAGCACACTGATTCAGTGAGCTGCGGCAATTATGAGACTTCTCAACCCACAAACACCAAAGACTGCGGAGAAGGTTAGTGGGAAAAGCTGCAGGAGTGGAAAGAGTTCGCAGTTTGGCTTCCAGCCCCAGGGGCAGCGGAGGTGGCGCAGTTACAGTTGCTGCTGCTTCTGGCCCCAGGCCCACCTGGTGGGAGGAGTTAAGTGGCAGACCAGAGCAGGAGTGAAGAGCCTGCTGAAGATCTAAGCCCAGTCCGGGTTGGGGGTTCTTGGGAAGGAGTAGTGCTGGTGTGACAGAGCTGGCACCTCCTCCCCAAATGTGGAACATAGAACTCATCAGTCTACAAGCAGTCATACCCCACTGAAAAACTCAAGAGTCAAGTTGTTTGGTTGGGAATATGGCCAGGCAGTGAAAACACACCCAGATTCAATCTCAGACTTTGGAATCCTTCTTTGGTGACAAGGAAGACCAAAACATACAGCTTAAAGAAGAAAACAAAGGCATAGAGCCTACAACAAAAGCCTCCAAGAAAAACATGAACTGGTCCCAAGCCATGGAAGAGCTCAAAAAGGATTTGGAAAAGCAAGTTAGAGAAGTAGAGGAAAAATTGGGAAGAAAAATGAGAAGGATGTGAGAAAACAATGAAAAACAAGTCAATGATTTGCTAAAGGAGACCCAAAAAAATACTGAAAAATATACTGAAGAAAACAAAACCTTAAAAAATAGATTAACTCAAATGGCAAAAGAGCTCCAAAAATCCAATGAGGAGAAGAATGCCTTGAAAGGCAGAATTAGCCAAATGGAAAAGGAGGTCCAAAAGACCACTGAAGAAAATACTACTTTAAAAATTAGATTGGAAGCTAGTGACTTTATGAGAAAACAAGATATTATAAAACAGAACCAAGGAATGAAAAAATGGAAGACAATGTGAACTATCTCATGGGGAAAACCACTGACCTGGAAAATAGATCCAGGAGAGAGAATTTAAAAATTATTGGACTACCTGAAAGCCATGATCAAAAAAAGAGCCTAGGTATCATCTTTCAAGAAATAATCAAGGAGAACAGCCCTGATATTCAAGAGCCACAGGGCAAAATAGAAATTGAAAGAATCCATCGATTGCCTCCTCAAACAGATCCCAAAAAGAAATCTCCTAGGAATATGGTTGCCAAATTCCAGAGCTCCCAGATCAAGGAGAAAATACTGCAAGCAGCCAGAAAGAAACAATTTGAGTATTGTGGAAACCCAATCAGAATAACTCAAGATCTGGCAGCTTCTACATTAAGAGATCGAAGGGCTTGGAATGCAATATTCTGGAGGTCAATGGAGCTAGGATTAAAACCTAGAATCACCTACCCAGCAAAACTGAGTATCATGCTCCAAGGCAAAATATGGATTTTCAATAAAATAGAGGACTTTCAAGCTTTCTCAGTGAAAAGACCAGAACTGAATAGAAAATTTGACTTTCAAACACAAGAATCAAGAGAAGCATGAAAAGGTAATCAAGAAACAGAAATTGCAAGGGACTTACTAAAGTTGAACTGTTTTGTTTACAATCCTACATGGAAAGATGACATGTATGACTCATGAGACATCAGTATTAGGGTAGCTGAAGGGAATATGCACATATATGTGTGTGTGTATATATATATGTTTATGTATATATATAAGTGAATGTGTATGTATGTATATATCTGTGTGTATATGTATATATGTGTATATATATATGAGTATATATACATACACATATATATATATACACACATATATATATATATATATATATATATATATATATATATATATATAAAACAGAGAGAGAGCAGACACAGGGTGAGTTGAAGATGAAGGGAAGATATCTAAAAGAAATAAAATCAAATTAAGGGATGAGAGAGCAACATACTGAGAGAAGGAGATAGGGAGAGATAGAATGGAGTGGATTATCTGGCATAAAGGTGGCAAGAGGAAGCAGTTCTGTGGGAGGAGGGGAGAGGGCAGGTGAGGGGGGAATGAGTGAACCTTGCTCTCATCAGATTTGGCCTGAGGAGGGAATACCATACATACTCAATTGGGTATCCTACCCCACAGGAAAGAAGAGGGAGGAAGATAAAAAATAAAAGGGGGGGATGATGGAGGGGAGGGCAGATGGGGGTGGAGGTAATCAAAAACAAACACTTTTAAAAGGGGACAGGATCAAGGGAGAAAATTCAATAAAGCGGGATGGGTTGGGAAGAAGCAAAATATAGTTAGTCTTTCACAACATGAGTATTGTGGAAGGGTTATACATAATGATACACATGTGGCCTATGTTGAATTGCTTGACTTCTTAGGGAGGGTGGGTGAGAAGGGAAGAGGGGAGAGAATTTGGAACTCAAAGTTTTAAAAACAGATGTTCAAAAACAAAAAAAAAAGTTTTTGCATGCAACTAGAAAATAAGATACACAGGCAATGGAGCATAGAAATTTATCTTGCCCTACAAGAAAGGAAGGGAAAAGGGGATGAGAGGGGAGGGAGGTGATAGAGGGGAAGGCTGACTAGGGAACAGGGCAACCAGAATATATGCCGTCTTGGAGTGGGGGGGAGGGTAGAAATAGGGAGAAAATTTGTCATTCAAACTCTTGTGAAAATCAATGCTGACAACTAAATATGTTAAATAAATCAATTTAAATTTAAAAAAAGAATATAAAAAAAATAAGTCCCTTATGATTTCTCTTTCCTTTTTAACTTTTCATGCTTCTCTTGATTCTTGCATTTGAAAGTCAAATTTTCTATTCAGCTCTGGCCTTTTCATCAAGAAAGCTTGAAAGTCCTCTATTTCAATGAATATTTATTTTTTCTCCTGCAGTATTATTCTCACTTTTGCTGGGGAGGTGATTCTTGGTTTTAATCCTACCTCCTTTGATCAATGGAATATCATATTCCAAGACCTTCAATCCCTTAATGCAGAAGCTGCTAGATTTTGTGTTATCCTGATTATGTTTCCAAAATACTCAAGTTGTTGCTTTCTGGCTGCATGCAATATTTACTCCTTGGCCTGGGAACTCTGGAATTTGGCTATAATATTCCTAAGAGTTTTCCTTTGGGACCTCTTTCAAGAGGTGATCAGTGGATTCTTTCAATTGCTATTTTTCCCTCTGGTTCTAGAATATCAGAGGGGTTTTCCTTGATAATTTCTTGAAAGATGATGTCTAAGTTCTTTTTTTATCATGGTTTTCAGGTAGTACAATAATTTTTAAATTTTCTGTCTTGGGGGGGTGGAGCCAAGATGGCAGCTAGAAAGCAAGGATTTGCTTAAGCTGCCCCCTAAATCCCTTGAAACACCTGTAAAATTGGCTCTGAACAAATTCTAGAGCTTCGGAACTCACAAAATAGCAAAGGGAAACAGGTATACAGCCCAGGAGAGCCTATCACATGGTGCCTCCCTTCATGGGCCCCACCGGGACAGAACAGACCCAGAGTCAGCCAGCCAGAACAGGTCTTGGGGCCATGAAACAGTGAGCTGTGGCAGTTACCAGACTTCTCAACCCACAAAAGCCAAAGAGCAGGCTAGGGGGAAACTGCGGGATCAAGTTCAGAGCGGTCCAGCTGCCAACTCTGGGGGTGGAGAAAGTGTTGCATCAGTGGCCATAGAAGCAGGAGGAAGCTCCTGAGGCTGCCTCCAGAGCACCAGCATCAGCGGCTTCCTGAGTCCGTGGCTCACACAGTGGGAGGAATCTAGCAGCAGATCACAGCAGGAATACAAGGAGAGCTTTGTGGGCACAAAGGTAGATTCTCTTGCTGTGCCCTGGTTGGATCAGTATTGCAGTCCTGGTTTGCCATTCTTGGGGGAGGAGGAGCACTGCAGTGACAGAGCCTGGGGTGACAGTGGAATAGAAGTAGCTCTGAAAACAGCAGTGCTTGGACCCAAAAGCTTGGGACAAAGTACTCTCTACTCTACAAGCAGTGATATTCTGACAAAAAAAAAGCTCAAGAGACATGTAGTTAGCTAGGAACATGAACAGGCAGCAAAAATGGACTCAGACTCAAACTCAAACTCTAGATTCCTTTTGTGGTGACAAAGAAGACCAAAGCATACAGCCAGAAGAAGTCAACAAAGTCAAAGAGCCTACATCAAAAGCCTCCAAGAAAAATATTAATTGGTCTCAGGCCATGGAAGAGCTCAAAAAGGATTTGGAAAAGCAAGTAAGAGAAATAGAGGAAAAATTGGGAGGAGAAATGAGGGTGATGCAAGAAAACCATGAAAAATAAGTCAACGACTTGCTAAAGGAGACCCAAAAAATACTGAAGAAAATAACACCTTAAAGAACAGACTAACCAAAATGGCAAAAGAGCTCCAAAAACCCAATGGGGAGAAGAACACCTTGAAAGGCACAATTAGACAAATGGAAAAGGAGGTCCAAAAGACCACTGAAGAAAATACTACCTTAAAAATTAGATTGGAGCAAGTGGAAGCTAGTGACTTTATGAGAAACTGAGATATTATTAAACAGAACCAAAGGAATGAAAAAATGGAAGATAATGTGAAATGTCTCTTTGGAAAAATCACTGACCTGGAATATAGATCCAGGAGAGAGAATTTAAAACTCATTGGACTACCTGAAAGCCATGATCAAAAAAAGAGCCTAGATATCATCTTTCAAGAAATTATTAAGGAAAATTGCCCTAATACTCGAGAGCCAGAGGGTAAAATAGAAATTGAAAGAATCCACCGATCCTCTCCTCAAAAAGATCCCAAAAAGAAAACTCAGGAATATTGTTGCCAAATTCCAGAGCTCCCAGATCAAGTAGAAAATACTGAAAGCAGCTAGAAAGAAACAATTTGAGTATTGTGGAAACACAATCAGGATAACACAAGACGTAGCAGCTTCTACATTAAGGGATCAAAGGGCTTGGAATATGATATTCCAGAGGTCAAAGGAACTAGGATTAAAACCAAGAATCACCTACCCAGAAAAACTGAGTATAATGCTCCAAGGCAAAATATTAATTTTCAATAAAATAGAAGGCTTTCAAGCTTTCTCAATGAAAAAACCAGAGCTGAATAGATAATTTGACTTTCAAATACAAGAATCAATTCATAAGGGACTTACTAAAGTTGAACTGTTATGTTTACATTCCTACATGGAAAGATGATGTGTGTAATTCATGAGATCATTCTCAGTTTTAGGGGAGTTGAAAGGAATATGGACAGAGGGCACAGGATGAGGTGAATACGAAGGGATGATATCTAAAAAATGAAATAAATTTAAGGAGTGAGAGGGGAATATATTGAGAGAGGGAGAAAGGGAGAGATAGAATGGGGTAAATTATCTCACATAATAGTGGCTAGAAAAAGCAGTTCCATTGGAAGGGAAGAGGAGGCAGGTGAGGGGGAAAGAGTGAATTTTACTCTCATTGGGTTTGACTTGAGGAGGGAATAACATACACACTCAATTGGGTATCTTACTCCACAGGAAAGTAAGGGGAAGGGGATAAAAAGGGGGGGGGGGTGTTGACAGAAGGGAGGGTAGATGGGGGAGGAGGTAATCAAAAGCAAACACTTTCGAAAAGGGACTGGGTCAAGGGAGAAAATTGAGTAAAGGGTGATAGGATAGGACGGAAGGAAATATAGATAGCCTTTCACAATATGAGCATTGTGGAAGTGTTTTACATAATGATACATGTGTGATATATGCTGAATTGCTTATCAGGGACGGTGTGTAGAAAGGGAAGAGGGGACAGAATTTCGAACTCAAAATTTTAAAAGTAGGTGCTTAAAAACAGAAAAAGGTTGTTTTTTTGCATGCAACTGGGAAACAAGATATATAGGGAATGGGGCATAGAAATCTATCCTGCACTATGAGAAAGTAAGGGGAAAGGGGATGGGGGGGTGTGGGGTGAAAGAGGGGAGGGCTGACTGAGAAACGAGGCAATCAGAATATATGCCATCTTGGAATGGCAGGGTAGAAATGGGGAGAAAATTTGTAACTCAAAGAATTGTGGAAATCAATGTTGAAAACTAAAAATATTAAATATTAAATAAAAAAATGAAAAAAAATTATCTCTCTTGGATCTATCATCCAGGTCAGTGGTCTTTCCAATAAGATATTTCACATTGTCTTCTATTTTTCATTCTTTTGTTTCTGTTTTATAATTTCTTAATTTCTCATAAAGGCATTAGCTTCCATTTTCTCCAATACAATTTTTAAGGAATTATTTTCTTCAGAGAGCTTTTGGACCTTCTTTTCCATTTGGATAAGTCTGCTTGTTAAGGCATTCTTTTCCTCATTGGCTTTTTGGACCTGTTTTGTCATTTGGATTAGTCTATTTTAATGGTGTTATTTTCTTCAGTATTTTGGGTGGGTCTCCTTTATCAAGCTGTTGACTCATTTTTTAATTATTTATTTATTATTTTTTGTTTTCAGCATTGATTTCCACAAGACTTTGAATTACAAATTTTCTCCCCATTTCTACCCTCCCGCCCCCAATCCAAAATGGCATATATTTTGATTGCCCCATTCCCCAGTCAGCCCTCCCTTCTGTCACCTCTTCCCCCCCCATTCCCTTTTCCCTTACTTTCTTGTAGGGCAAGATAGATTTCTATACCCCATTGCCTGTGTATCTTATTTCCCAGTTCCATGAAAAAACAACTTTTTTTTCAACATCTGCTTTCAAAACTTTGAGTTCCAAATTCTCTTCCCTCTTCCCTCCCCAACCACCCTTCCTAAGAAGGCAAGCAATTCAACGTAGGCCACATGTGTATCATCATGCAAAACCCTTCCACAATACTCTTCTTGTGAGAGACTAACTATATTTTGCTCCCTCCTGTCCTGTCCCCCTTTATTCAATTTTCTCCCTTGATCCTGTCCCTTTTCGAAAGTGTTTGCTTTTGATTAACTCCTCCCCCATCTGTCCTCCCTTCTATTGTCCCCCTGTGTTGACAATCAAAATGGGCTCTTAGCACTTAGTTCAACCAAGTCCCCTTGAAGAGTTTGGCCTTTATTTCCTTGATTAAATTAGGAGTCCTTGATGACCTCCTTTCCTCAAGGGAAAGCCTAGTTTACATGAGTTTGAGTGACATGTTTATGACATCAGAGGCTTTTAGACCACATAGGTTTAAGTCACCTTTTTAATGACGATTTTACATCACATGGGTGAGTCGCATGCAGGACTCAACCTTGCCCTGAAAAAGATATAAATCCAGGGTTGGCTTTTTCTTTTTTGGAGCTCTGACCCACAGCAGTGGTGGCGTGCATGACTCTGGGCCAGCCCTTGTTATGATCTCCCGGGGTGAACTTAGATGTTGGTAACTATGAATTGTGTTTGGCCTGTCTTTCAATGTTTGTAATTTGTTTGTATTTCCTCTGAAGTTAAGGTTGCTGGCTTTTTCCCCTTAACTAATTTAATGATATTTGTATGCTTAATTAAAGTAAGCTTGTTAACCCCTTAATATTGCTTTCCTTAGTAAAGCAGATAAAAAAGGACCTGGGCTTGCAGCGTTCTGTGAGCTGGTTGTTGTTGATTTTACACCCCCCACAGCAGCTGCTAGCTGGATTGTTGAAACACCCCCTTTTTTATCTCCTTCCTCCTTCTTTCCGGTGGGGTAAGATACCCAATTGAGTGTGTATGTTATTCCCTTCTCAAGTCAAATCCAATGAGAGCAAGATTCACTCATTCCCCCTCACCTATCCCTCTTCCCTTCTAACGAACTTCTTTTTCTTGACATTTTTATGTGAGACAATTTACCCCATTCTATCTCTCCCTTTCTCCCTCTCTCAATATATTCTTCTCTTATCCCTTAATTTGATATAATTTTTTTAGGTATCATCCCTTCATATTCAACTCACCCTGTGTCCTCTGTCTATACGTGTGTGTGTGTGTGTGTGTGTGTGTGTGTGTGTGTGTGTGTGTGTGTATTCCCTTCAGCTACCCTGATACCAAGGTCTCATGAATTGCACATATCATCTTTCCATGTAGGAATGTTAACAAAACAGTTCAACTTTACTAAGTCCCTTATGATTTCTCTTTCTTGTTTACTTTTTCCTTCTTCTCCTGATTCTTGTGTTTGAAAGTCAAATTTTCTATTCAGCTCCGGTCTTTTCACTGAGAAAGCTTGAAAGTCCTCTATTTTATTGAAAATCCATATTTTGCCTTGGAGCATTATACTCAGTTTTTCTGGGTAGGTGATTCTTGGTTTTAATCCTAGTTCCTTTGACCTCTGGAATATCATATTCCAAACCCTTTGATCCCTTAATGTAGAAGCTGCTACATCTTGTATTATCCTGATTATGTTTCCACAATACTCAAATTGTTTCTTTCTAGCTGCTTGCAGTGTTTTCTCCTTGATCTAGGAGCTCTGGAAATTGGCAACAATATTCCTGGGTTTTCTTTTTGGGATCTTTTTTGAGGAGGGGATCAGTGGATTCTTTCAATTTCTATTTTACCCTCTGGCTCTTGAGTATTAGGGTAATTTTCCTTAATAATTTCTTGAAAGATGATATCTAGGCTCTTTTTTTTGATCATGGCTTTCAGGTAGTCCAATGAGTTTTAAATTCTCTCTCCTGGATCTATATTCCAGGTCAGTGATTTTTCCAAAGAGACATTTCACATTATCTTCCATTTTTTCATTCCTTTGGTTCTGTTTAATAATATCTCAGTTTCTCATAAAGTCACTAGCTTCCACTTGCTCCAATCTAATTTTTAAGGTAGTATTTTCTTCAGTGGTCTTTTGGACCTCCTTTTCCATTTGGCTAATTCTGCCTTTCAAGGCATTCTTCTCCTCATTGGATTTTTGGAGCTCTTTTGCCATGTGGGTTAGCCTATGTTTAAGGTGTTATTTTCTTAAGTATTTTTGGGTCTCCTTTAGTAAGTCATTGACTTGCTTTTTATGATTTTCTTGCATCACTCTCATTTCTCTTCCCAATTTTTCCTCTATTTCTCTTACTTGCTTTTCCAAATCCTTTTTGGGCTCTTCCATGGCCTTAGACCAATTCATGCTTTTCTTGGACACTTTTCATGTAGTCTCTTTGACTTTGTTGACTTCTTCTGGCTGTGTGTTTTGGTCTTCTTTGTCACCAAAAAAGATTCCAAAGTCTGATTCTGAATCTGAGTCTGTTTTTGCTGCCTGTTCTTGTTCCCAGCCAACTACTTGACCCTTGAGCTTTTCATCAGGGTATGACTGCTTGTAAAGAGTATTTTGTCCCAAGCTTAAGGGGCTGCACTGCTGTTTTCAGAGCTATTTCTAAACAGCAAGCTCTGACACACCAGTACTCCTTCTCCCCCAAGAACTGCCAACCCAGACTGTGACTCAGATCCAAGCAGGCTCTGCACTCCCACTCTGATCTGCTGCTTAATTCCTCCCACCAGGTGGGCCTGGGTCTGGAAGCCATTGCAGCTGTAGCTCTGGAAGCAGCCCAGACCTACATCATCTCTGCCACCCCTGGAGTGGTGGCTGACCACAAACTCCTTTCCCTCTATCCTAGAAGTTTTTCCCACTAACCTGCTCTGTCATCTTTGGCGTTTCATGGTTGAAAAGTCTGGCAACTGCCACAGCTCACTGATTCCGGGTGATATGGCCTGTTCCGCCCAGCTCCTGGTCTGGTTGGTCCTGGTGTGGCCCGTGCTGGGCTTTGCTCCGCTGTGCTCCCAGCTTCGTGTGATAGACCTTACCCAGTGACCATCCAGGCTGTCCTGGGCTGGAGCCCTGCTTCCCTCTGCTATTTGTGGGTTCTGCAATTCTAGAATTTGTTCATAGCCATTTTTATAGGTGTTTGGAGGGACCTGAGGGAGAGTTTAGGCAAGTCCCTGATTTCTAGCCACCACCTTGGTTCTGCCCCCCTGTTGACTCATTTTTAATGATTTCCTTGCATCACTCTCATTTAAGTTTTCCTCTACTTCTATTATTTGATTTTCAAACTCCTTTTTGAGCTCTTCCGTGGCCTGTGACCAATTCATATTTTTGTTGGAGGCTTTTGGTGTAGGAGCTTTGACTTTATTGTCTTCTGTTTGTGTGTTTTGAACTTCTTTGTCTCCAAAATAAGATTCTATGGTATGATTTTTATGCTGTTTGCTCATTTTCCTGATCATATACTTTGTTTTCTAACTCTTTGTTAAGGTAGGATTCTGCTTCCAGTGTGTAAGATGTCCTGTTCCAAACTTCAGGCATTTTGTGCAGCTGTTTTCAGAGATACTTCTAGGGGCCTGTAAATTTTCAGTTCTTCTAAGGTGGTATGATCAAAGAAGAGGTGTTTACTCCTTTTCCTGGCTTGTCCTCTTGTCTACAAGTGATCACAAGCACTCTTTTCTGCCTTGGAACTGTGATAAGTATTCTCTCTCCACCACAGCCACAAGCTCTGCCACACCAGTGCTCCTCCTCACCCCAGGACCACCACCCAGGCTGCCACCCAAAAAGAAGCAGAGCAAAGCAAAAGAATCCTGTCTCAATGCCAGCAAAGAGATCCCCGCAATACCCCTGTGATCAGCCACTCAATTCCCCCACCATCTGTTGGCCTGGAACTCTGGAAGCAGCCACTGCTGCTGCTGCTGCCACTGCCACTGTTGCCACCTCTACCACCCAAGGGCTGGGGCTGGACCATGCTCCTCTCTCATCCAGGTCCAAAAGTTTTCTCACTGACCTTCTACATTGTATTTGTAATTTGTGGGCTTAGAAGTCTGGAAATCACCACAGCTCCCATTGATTCAGTGCCCTGAGGCCTGCTCCAGCTCTGTCTACGCCAGTGTAGCCCACGCTGGACTGTTCTCCACTCTCAGCCCTGTGCGATTGACCTTTCCTATCAACCTTTCAGGTTGTCTTGGGCTGGCAATTTGTTTCACTCTGTCATTTTGTTGATTCTGCTGCTCTAGAATTTGTTTAGAATCATTTTTATAGGTATTTGGAGGGGTTTAGGGGAGTACTCAAGCAAGTCTCTGCTTTTACTCTGCAATCTTTTCTTCACTGCCTATCCATTTATTTGTTGGAAGTTTTTTTGTGTTTTTCCATTGTAATTAATGATAGCTCTTAATTTTACAAAATACTTGAGTTCATATTGATGGATGACCTTGAAGTTTTCATCAAGTATCTAAGAAGACTCTGTTTCTTTTATTCCATGAGCCAACCATATAATCATTTAAAATGGTGAGCTAAAAGAGAGAGATGAAATTATAAAAGAAAAAAATAAATAACTTTGATTATATGTAAATGCAATCCTTTTGAGCTGAGAATATTAATGGACCTAAGATAAGAAGGAAAGCAATCAAATAAAGATTTGGTATCTAAGATAGATAAATAATTTTGTATGTGAGTGCATGTATATATAATCATGTTATGTGCTTGCAAACACATGCATATATATAGGAATGTATATGTGGATGTATGTAAAAGACTATAAGCCAATCCTCAGTAAATAATTAGTCAAAGAATATAACAAATTCTCAAAAGAATTACAAAGTAGTCACAACCACAGGAAAGAATGTTCCAAATCACTAATAATAAGAAAAATGCAAATCAAAATAACCCCGAGGCTCCATGTCACACTTCACAAAGATGTCCAAAAAAAGCCAATAGTCAATGCTGGAAGAGTTAGAGAATAGGATCAATAACACATTATTGGTGGAGCCATGAAATAATAGAACCATTTTGGAAAACAACTTGTAATTATATAGATAAGATGGTTAAGAAGCTCATACCAGAGACTCTCTTACTGGACATATACTCCAAGAATGCCATCAATAAAAAGAAAATTCCTACATATGCCAAGTTATTTATAGCAGCACTTTTTTGTTATAACAAAGAACTGGAAATGAAGTAGATGCCCATCAATAGGAAAACAGCTAAATTATGGTGCATGAATTTAATGGAATATTAGTCTCCTGTAAAAAAGGATGTATGCAATAAATGCAGAGAAGCACAGAATGATTTACATAAACTGATAATGAGTGAAGTAAGAGAGACAATAAAAACAACATACACAATAATGTAAGTAGAATTACCACATGCATGCAAAAAAATTAAAACTGAAAGTAACAAAATTATAAAAATCAAGCATGATCCAAATGAACAGATATGAAAAAACAACTTTGTTGAGGTGGGAGGCTTATGACTGTTATACATTGCAAATATTTCTAGATTTTTTTCAAAGTATTGATCAATTATTCTGACTTTTTTTCTCTTTAAAAATTTGTTACATGGGATTGATTTCAGGGAAGGGAAGGAATAGTGTGACTAACTATAAAGAGGTAAAAGTCAAAATATGTTAATAAAATTTACTTCAAAATAAAATAAATACAAAAATACCAATTTTTAAATGATTGTGTACTTACTTGAACCAGAGAATGACACAAAAATATATGTCAAGTGGTTATAATTTTTTCATCAACTTCCAGAATTCCAATGAAATTATTCAAGTTATCAAGGCCAAGTGTAATTGAAAGATGTAATTGTAAAGAAATAATGTGTTTCCATTAATATATTAGTAGAGTTTGCAAGTATGCCCAGCCTAATCCAGTGGAGATAATTCAGGGATCTTGGCCTAAAAGGATTGCTTACTTCTTTCTACACAATCTTAAAAATGAAGTGAGTGTTGCAGAATTTAAGGATTTGATGCAGATTCAGGCAATCATCTAATTCCTTTAAATTCTAAGTTTCCTTTGCATTTAACTGTGTGTAATGAATTTCTTCTTATTTTTTTTAAATTTCCTCTCTATCTGAGTTAACTTCATTAATTTCTTTTTCTGGTATATTGGTTTTTCTCTCTTCCCATTTGTCTCTGTCTCTTTTGCTCTTTTGCTTCTCTCTTAATCCAGTATAACAATGGTCTTTCTAATTGTTTTTGTGTTTAAATTCTATTGAATAGTTGAGTATTAGCATACAAACATAATTATGACACTTAGTAGTTATGAGAATTAGTCACCATCAAAGCCACAGTGAAACTCTTTCATTGCACAACTATTTGTTTTCAATCATAAAATCATTGAATTTTCACTTTAGAGATCCTCTACCGACCCTCTAGAGTTTAAGATAAAGAACCTAAGGCCTAAAGAGCAAATGTGACTTATCCATGGTTATAAACAATAAGTACTAAAGCTGTGATTCAAATTCAGATCTTGTAACTTTAAATACAACTCTCTTTTCACTGCAATATACAATCCTCTCCAATTTGAAATACAAATGTCCTTGGAATGGTTTGGTTTAGTAGAGCTTAAAAACAAGCTTTTCATGGGTTTGCCTTACTCATGTATGATTTTTCAGTGTTTTCTGAGAGAATTCTACTTTTTTTTAAGAATTCTACTTTTAACCTTCGAACATCTTCCTCAGTAATATTTTACAAACTAGTCTGTAAATAAACCTGATGGTGCCCTTAGCTGCCCATGCCTTTATATTTTTTGATTCTTTTTGATTGATTGATTGATTTTGATTCTGATGCTTTTTGAAAAAAGCTTTTCCATTAAGGTGACTAATTTGTGTCAGTTAAATTTCTCTGACAATGGTGAAAGGAACAGTGTCATTTTTTGCTAGTTTCCTATTGTTCAGTCGAGAGTTTGCTTAAATAGATTAGCTTGGAAGCACCATTTTCATGCAATCTGTTTTTTTTTATTCTTTATCATTTCTTTTAGTTTGATATTGATTTGGACCTGCACTCTAACCACTCTATGATATGAGTATACACAGTCAGTCATTTCTGGATTGACTCTTAGACTGTTAACTAGTAATTTACTAGCTGTTGAAATGTCAATTTCATTTTCTTTTTATGAGGCTATTCAAAGCTCACCATGTTTGGTCCCACTGACTCTCTTCTTAAAGAAAATATTTATCATGGTTTCTAAGTAATAATTCACATTTCTATAAAACTTAAGCTTTAAAAGGCTTCCTTCATAAAAAAAACCCATGAGATAGGTAATACAGGTATTATTGTCCCTATCTTACTGATGGGAAATTAAGACCTTCAGCTATCACACAGAACAGCTGGAGTTCAAATCCAAGTCTCCTGACTATGAATCCAGTATTCTTTTTCTATAAGACAACAGCAGCTAAGGTGTGTAGGGAATGTGGGAAAGGGATGTAGTCAGAAACACTGTTAGTAAGTAACTGAGATGGTATTTGAACCCGAGTCTCTTGACTCTGAAGTCAGCATTTCCTCTAGCACTCTACCACATTTTCAAAGAGTGGTCCATAAGTATTTGGCCTCCTTCATTTCTTCATCCCCAAACTTATCAAAATAATTTTTATTATTTCCTTTTGCCTTTCACACAGAATATAATTATCAAACTATATTTTAGCAAATACATATGTATGTTGGAGGAGAGTTTTGTAGTGAACTGAGCATAGAACATGAAAAGAAGAAGTACTGGGTTCAAAAGTCACCTCAGATATTGACTAGCTTTGTGAGCTTGTATGTCACTTTAGCTCTCTAATAAAAATAGTAGCATAGTTTTATACATATAAAATGATTAAGAAATACATACTATAATAAATGATGTAAGGCCTTGGACTGTTGCTTGGACTGCACTTGGGGCAGTCACGGGTCTCAAGTCAAAAATTGTTGAGGAAGGAGTCGGGGTGGGAATGAAGTTGTACAGCCCTCCTTTGCCTTCAGCTCCTACTGTTCCACAAAATAGACAATAAGTATGGCACTTTACTTGGAAAAGAACTCATTTCCTTGTAAAAGTGTAAGGATTGTAGCTTGTGACATTGTGAAGTGGTGTAGTTTTCTGAATTCTTGCTGTTTCTCACAGAAATCATGCAGAAACAAACTTGAAATTTGGTTATATTCAAAATGTTTCCTAATATGTGAATTGCATTGGAATAAATTTGTTTTCAAAACATGTTATTGGAGAACTAATTGTACTTTTTGTCTATTTTGAGGTCATGATGAAATCACATTTGTCAGCTACTTAACGGAAGTATTCTTCAATTTAAAAATTTTTTTATCTTTTCTGTTTTCATGTATAGTGATAATGTCAATACAAACAGTGTTTAGTTTTACCTAGTAATATGTCAACTTATTGCTCAAACTGGACAACATTGTATAATCATGTCAGCTTTCAAGTAGCAATAGTTGAATTTATTTTCATAACTGATCTAAAACTATGGTTCTAGGTACTCTGTTTTCTGGAATGTTGCCCTCGACTTCAAAAGTAGAAAGGTGTTGTATATTACTCTGGTTCAGTTGGTGCTCTTCTCTTGTGAGACACCATGACCCAAAATAAATTATCCTTCAGCATCAACCTCTCCATATTGTGGCAGAGAAGAAAAATAATTCTTGAAAACTAGATATTACATAAAGAGGCATCATGGTACAGTTAAAAGAGATCTAAAATTAGAAACAAAGGATATCACTTCAAATCCCTGCTATACCATTTCCTTACTGTATGACCATGGATAAATCACTTGGCCTTTCTTGCTCTCATTTTCTTCAACTATAAAATGAGGGGTGTTGGACTACATGATCTTAAAATTATCCTTCAGCTTTAATTCTATGATTGCTTGATCTGTCATTTGAAACCTTTGGCAATTTTCAAAGCATGCTATACCTTGAGATTCATGAGTTAGCCTTTGAGAATCTAGGGTCAACTCTATACTACAAGAAAGAGTTAAATGTTGAGGGCAGTTGTAGGTTTCATAGGATATTTATAGTATAGTATTGAGGAAGAATGGTCTGGATCATTGTGGGAAAGATAGGAAGCAAGAAAACCAATCTGAGGATGTTGCAATTATTTAGGCCGCAGGTTGACAGTAGAATTGATAAATATCGCAAAGAACTACAAAATTTAGTGACAAGTTGTTTAGGAAAGAGAACAACTGGGCAAACCATGTTGCAAAACAAAGCCTACCCCTAACATGGGTCCCAAATGTCTATTTAAGTAAACATGGCAGTCATAAATAGTGTGACTGCTCCCCTGAGTTAGCTGTTCTAATGCTAGAATGAATCCAATCAGAAATATTTTTTTTCTGTCTCAGAGGGCAGTTATGACTCTAATAAAATTTGTCTTGATCTATTTATTAACAAAATAATTCTTTCCTAATCTTCCAAAGAGCATCAAGTGCAATATAAATGTCATAACCAGCTGTACTGAATAACCTGCATTTGGGAAAACAGACTTCTACATGACTATAAGCAAATGAGTCAGTTACTTTACCCCACCTAAAAATAATTCAATTCACACAGATACCTGATTCCCAGAGACAATTCTATAGATTAGCATATCAAAGGATCTCAGAGTCAGAAGGGACCTCAAAGAACATGGAATCTAATACTCTAATTTATGTCTAAAAAATTATTCTGCTTATAACTTCCCTACAGGAACCAAGATGGGAGAGAAAAGATAGGGACTTGCCTGAGCTCTCCCAAATTACCCTCCAAAAAAACTTTAAATTATGCCTCCAAATAAATTCTGGAGTGGCAAAACTCACAAAAGGCTGAGGTGAAACAATTTTTCAGCTCAAGATAACTTAGAAGGTCAGCAGGAAATGTCTGTTGCACCAGGGTGAAAGTGGAGTACACTGTATGACAGGCTGCACCAGCACAGGCCCTGACATAGGAGACCTATTGGGCATAGTCTTTTGGCAGCATTTAGGCTGCCTTTTGAGCATAGCTCAAAATTGCTCTCCAGAATGTCTGATCAGTTCACAACTCCACCAATAATGCACTAGTGTTCGAATTTTCCCACGTCTTCTCCAACATTTATCATTTTCCTTTTCTGTCATATTAGCCAATCTGATAGTTGTGAGGTGGGTTGTTTTAATTTTCATTTCTCTAATAAGTAGATATTTAGAGCATTTTTTATATGACTATACAAAGCTTTAATGTCTTCATCTCAAAACTGCCTGTTCATATCTTTGGACAGTTTATGAAATGGAGAATGAACAAGAACATTTTCAGCCCTGAAAATGTGACCAGGGTCCCCACTCCCTTGTGCTGACAAGCTCTGGTATGCTAGTCGTCCTTTTGCCCTGGGGCTGTGACCCAAAGCTAAGTATGGGTAATGCAACGGAGTCATCAAGGGAATCCTTGTAATCTGACCAGTTGTCTGACTACCTTACCATCTGTGGGCTGAGAGCTCCAGAAGTAGCTGCTGCTCAATACTGGTGGAATTGTGAACTGATCCAGCCATTCCAGAGAGCAATTTTCAATGATGTCCAAAAAGGCTATAAAACTGTGCATACCTTTTGATCTAGCAATACCACTACTAGGTCTATATCCCACAGAAATCACAAAAAAGAGAAAAGGGCCTACATGTACAAAAATAATTATAGCAGTTCTTTTTCTGGTGGTAAAGACTTAGAAATTGAAGGGATACCAATTAATTGGGGAATGGCTGAACAAGATTTGGTATGTGAATGTAATGGAATACTATTGTTTGATAAGGAACTATAAATAGGTGGATTTGAGAAAAAGCTGAACTTACATGAACTTATGCTGAGTGAAGTGAGTGGAACCAAGAGAACACTGTACATAGTTATAACATTATGTGATACACACAGTTGATACTGTGATAGATTTAGCTCTTCTCAGCAATACAATGATCCAAGAGAATTCCAAGGCTCATGACAGAAAATGCTTTCCACATCCAAAAAAAGAATTATGGTGTCTGAATGCAGAACAAAACATACTATTTCCACTTTTTTGTTTTTTTTTTCTTTCTTGTGGTTTTTCCCTTTTGTTCTGATTCTTCTTTCCCAACATGACTAATGTGGAAATGTGTCTAAAATGATTGCATATATATATAACCTATATGAAATTGCTTGCTGTCTTGGGAAGGGAGAGAGGTAGAACAATTTGGAACTCAAAATCTTATAAAAATGAATGTTGAAAACTGTCTTTATATGTAATTGAAAAAAATAAAATACTATTAAGTGCAAAAAAAGGGGGGGGGGAAGGAAAGAATGGTTGTGGTTGCTCAGAGACCAGAGCATGGGGCAGGAAAGTAGTAAACATATCTCTCATTAGATCATACCACTTTGAAAGAACTGGAAAGCTTACAAATCCCCAGAACTACTTCTGAAAACAGCTGTACCAAAAATGAAGCTTAGGATAGTACCCCCTCCACCCCAGAAGCAGAGGCCTATTTTAATATAAAGCTAAAAATCAAGAAATAGGCTGGAAAAAATGAGCAAATAACAAAAAAAAAGATCTTGACCATAAAAAGTTACTATTGAGACAGAGGAGATCAAAACACAAACAAAAGAAGACAACAAAATCAAAACTGTTATGTCCAATGCCTCAAATAAAAATGTTAATTGGTCTCAGGGTACTGGTAGATCTGAAAAAGGATTTTAAAATACAAATAAAAGAGGGAGAGGGAAAATGGCAAAAGACATGACCACGGTACAAGAACATCTTGAAAAAGGAGTCAACAGCTCAATAAAGGAGGCACAAAAAATACAGAAGAAAATAACACCTTAAAAATAGATTAGCCCAAATAGTAAAAGAGGCACAAAAACCCAATGAAAACAAGACTGCATTAAAAAGTAGCATTGGCAAAATGCAAAAAGATGTACAAAAATTCACTGAAGAAAAGAACACCTTGAAAAGTAGAACTGGTCAAATGGAAAGGGAGGCATGAAAGCTCAGTGAAGAAAATAATTCTTTAAAAATTAGAATTGGGCAAGTGGAGGCTGATGACTTCAAGACACATGAAGAAACAATACCAAAAAAAATCAAAAGAATGAAGAAATAGAAGAAAACGTTAAATATCTGTAACAACAAAGTTACTAGCAGCTGATGTGGAGGAGTAAGACCAATTACACAAGCACACAGGAAGGCTGCTAGCACAAGTTCTTTGATCTGGTTTTCTAAGAAAAGTAACTTAAAAGGATTTACAATCTCACTTTAATCAAACATACATATATCATTCACTTAGTTCAGGGGAAAAAGCCAGAACCCTGAACTTGAGAGTAAATATAAACAGAAATTACAGAGAAAATTTAAACAGAGAAAATAATACAAACTAACAGACAGGCTTCTAGCTGTCTTACCAAAGCTATACATAATTACCAGAGAGAGAATAACCAACATCAGGGTTTCCAAAGCCAGGGGGCTCCTTAACAGTTACCCAGAGTCTCCATCTCAACACTCTTCCAATGAGTGAACCCCAAATAAAATGCTAACCTCAGAGTGTATATATATATATAATTCTTCAGGGTCAGAGCACTTCACACCTCTCAAGGGTTTCACACCTCTCATGACCTAATTAGCAAAAGGGTGTAGGCCTTTCTACAAATAAATACAAGACTCAATCAAAGGCATTCCATTTTGCCTCAGTGCTGAGAAGTATGCCAAAACAAAAGACAACAAAAGGTCTCACTTCACTTGCCTTACAATATGTCACTGGAAAAACAACTGATCTGCAAAATAGATGAAGGGGAGATAATTATTCAACTACCTAAAAGCCATGATCAAAAAAAAAGAGCCTAGATATCATCATTCAAGAAATTATCAAGGAAAACTTCCCTGTTGTTCTAGAACCAGAGGGTAAAATAGATATTAAAAGAATCTACCAATCACCTTCTGAAAGAAATCCTAAAATGAAAATGTCCAGGAACATTGTAGCCAAATTCCAGAGCTCCCACAGCAAGGAGAAAATACTGCCTGGAGCCAGAAAGAAACAATTCAAGCATCATGGAGCCACAGTCAGGATAACACAAGATTTAGCAGCTTCTACATTAAAGGATCAAAGGGCTTAGAATATGACATGTCAGTTAGGATTACAACCAAAATCACCCATCCAGCAAAACTAAGTATAATTCTTCAGGGCAAGAATGCAGGGATGGACATTTAATGAAAGAGATTACTTTCAAGCATTCTTGATGTAAAGACCAGAACTGAATTTAAAAAAAAAATACTTTCAAATGCAAGATTCAAGAGAAGCATAAGAAGTAAACAGGAAAGAGAAATCATAAGGGATACAATAATGTTAAATTATTTACATTCCTAAAAGAAAAGATAATTGTAAATACTAAGACCTTTCTCATTATTTGGGCAGTTATAGACAAAGGGCACATGTATGAATTGAATGTGATGGGATGATATATTTTAAAAAATAAAATTAAAGGATAAGAAAAAGAAATGAATGGGCAAAATGGTAGAGGGAGAGGTAGAATGGAATAAATCATCTTGGAGAAGAGAGACACAAAAGGACTTTCATAGTGGAGAGTAAAGGGAGTGATGTAGACAGAAGCACTTGAACTCATTAGAATTGACTCAAAGATGGAATAACATGCACACTCAATTGGGTATAGAAATTTATCTTACCCTACAGGAAAGTGGAAGGGGGAGAGGATAAGAGAAAGAGAGAGTTGATAGAAGAGAGGGCAGATTGAGGGAAGCAGTCAACAGAAGCAAAACACTTTTTAAGAATGGAAAGGGTGAAAGGAAAGAGTAGGAAAAATAGGGGAGAAATAAGATGGAGGGAAATACACTATAATCATAACTGTGAAAAAAAATTACAGCAAGTATCCCTTATAAAGGCCTCATTTCTTAACTATATAGAGAGATGAGTCAAATTTATAAACATAATAGCCATTGCTCAATTGATAAATGGTCAAAGGATCTGAACAAGCAGTTTTCAGACAAAGTAATAGGTTCTATCTATAGGCATATGTATAAATGTTCTAAATCATTATTGATTAGTGAAATGTACATTAAAACAACTCTAAGATACCACCTCTCAACTATCACATTGGCTGATATAACAGAAAAGGAGAATGAAGATGTTGGAGGGGATGTGGGAAAATTGGGACATTAATGCACCTTTAGTAATATAAATTTTTGATTTAACAATTTTGGAGAACAATTTGGAGCCATGGATCCAAAAGGATCAATATGTATAAGATATTTATTGCAGGTTTGTGTGTGTGTGTGTGTGTGTGTGTGTGTGTGCGCGCGTGTGTGTGTGTGTGGTGGTAAAGAATTCAAAATTGAGAAGTTGCCCATTAATTAGAAAATTGCTTAATGAGTTGTAGCATATAATTGCAATGGCATACTACTTTTCTATAAGTGATGAGTAGGATGCTCTCAGAAAAACCTGGAAAGATATACATGAACTGTGGAAAGTGAAGTGAACAGAATCAGGAGAACATTGTATGCAGTAATAGCAATATCAGAAGATGATCAGCTGCAAGTGACTTAGTTATTCTCAGCAATACAGTGATCCAAGACTATCCATCTCCAGAGAATGAGGTGGTAGAGTCTGAATGCAGATCAGAGGATAATGTTTTTAAACTTTATTTTTCTTGGTGTTTTTGTGTGTTTTCTTTCACAACATGACTAATATAGAAGTATGTTTTTCATGATTACACATGTATAACCCATGTCAAATTGTTTTGCCTTGTCAATGACAAGGGAAGAGAAGAAGGCAGGGTGATAATTTGAAACTCAAAGTTTTAAGAAACTAATGTTAACATTATTTTTACATGTAACTGTGATAAATAAAATATTAAATAAATAATTTAAAATGACACCCTCTGCAAATATTCATCCAGCCTTTGCTCAAAAAACTCCAAGTAAATGGAACTCACTGCCTCCCAAGAGAGTCCCTTTCTACCTTTGGAGTGGAGTCTAATTATTAAGTGGTGCTATTTTTTTTACATTCTGGGAAGAAAAAAATCTAATACCTCTTCCATATGTTATCTCTTCAGATACTTGAAAATAGTTATCATAGGCTCCACCAATCTTGTCTTACCAACCTAAACCTCCCAACTTAAACATCCCCACTCTCTTCAATAGATCTTCAAGTAGCCCGATCTTGAGGCCCCTTGCCATCCTAGATGCCCTTTTCTGGATGTTCTGAAGATTGTAAAATTCATTCCTAATATATGGTAACCAGAACTTAACACAATAATCCACATGTGATCTGCCCAGGGCATACATGGTATAAGAGGACTACATTTTGTTCCTGAATATCCAACAATCAGCCATGTTATGCTACCTTAGATTCTTTCTTACCCAAAGTTTTCTCACCAAGATTGATGTCTCTGAGATACAGGTCTCTTCCATCTTGGCCATAACCAATTCACATAGCAGAAGTGGTTGTCACTACTATCAGTGAGTAGAGAGCACGAAAAAGAAGTAACAACCAAAGAATATAAACCAATAGGCTTTCACCAGCTCAATCAGTTCAAATTCTGAGTGATTTTCTTGTACAACTCCAAAAACGTAATATAATACTTAAGCCTTCTGCAGCCAAAATGACTTCATAAGTACATTGGGATCAGTAGTGTCACAAGGTTCATGAAGCTTTTAAAGGCAACATGGTGAGACACTCTAAAGCTATAGATATGAGATACTATAAAAAAATAGGGCTGCACTTTTGACCCTCCTCTTCTGTCTGTTCTCTCTTCAGCAAGAACATTCTGAAATTATCAGGGCATGTGTGTCAAAAGAGATATCCTATAAATGGCAAATTCAATTTAAGAAAGTAAGAAAGCTTCCCCAGTATCTTTTATTTTTTAATTTTTTAACATTTTTATTTGAAGTTTTGAGTACTGAAGTCTATCTCTCCCATCCCGCCCTCTTTAAGACAGTAAGCAATCAGGTATGGGTTATGCATGTGCACTCAATATCTTTCCAAAGAGGAAAAAAAATATCTATTAATGGAGGCAATACAGCAGAGAAAATGCCACAAAGTGAAACAGATTTAACTCGCTCAACAGACAACCTTGTGTAGTGAGCTAGATCTGGAATTTTTCGTTGCCTTACTGCCCCTCCCTCTCCAACCTTTAACTACTCCAACCAACCCTGTTTAATCTGTTGTGCATATTATCCTTCTCCCAGTCACACAATTTCATAACCTCAGAACCACCCTGGATTTTTCCCTTCTCTTCATCCCCTATATCCGATCTAAGTCTTATGCACTCTACTTCCAAATCTTCCATCATACCCAGTCCCTTCTCAAACAGTTTGGGCAGGAGCATAGTACAATGCAATGAATATCAGCTCTAGAATAGAGGACCTGGATTCAAATCTTACCTCTGACACTAACTGCCTATTTAATCCACTTTATATTGTAACGTTATCCCTATCCATTCGACTTTGATGTTATGAAGGCAGATCTAAGTCAAAAGAAAAGCAAAAGTCACTAGGGACATAGGACACCATTAGAGGAGCCACTTTGAGACCTACACAAGGACCATTAAACTCAATATAAACCACTTAATTTGTGTACTGAACATTCAAGCCAAAGGTTTTACATTGCACCGGGAGTTCACAAATATTCTAAATAATTCAATAAAATAGGTGCAAAGTATGATATGGATATTATTCAGACATTGAAACTATATCTGTTAATGCTACCTGGGCAAGGGTGGATGGAATGACCAGTGTGAGATATTCCTCAAGGATTTTGTAGTATGAATTCTCAGTAAAGTCTGTCCCCTGGGTACTGAACAGTTTTGAAGCTATCTCCTGGATAAAAGTGAGTATTTTGTAGTAAATTCATTTGATTCAATGGAATATTATTCAATAAATGATATAGTTTCCAAGAGGCAGACGTGGCATTCTTCATGAATTCTCTTTTAGTGAATGAAGTCAAGATCTAGGGTCACAGATTTAGTTATTGAGTCCCAAATCTTGGCAACAAGGTTTGATAGATTGAATGACTTACTCCAAACTACACAAAGTGACAGAGATTCAAATATATGTCTTGCAATTTCCAATACAGTATTCTTTCCATTTTATCATGATGTATTTTGGTTCAAATACCACATTGGATGATGACTACCTTGTGACATTGAGCAAGTCACTCAACTTCCCTGTGCTTCAATTTCTTGTTCTGTAAAATGAGACACCTAAAATTAATAGCCTCTTCATCTATGATCTTATCATTTCTTTCCAAGGAATTAGTCAGTCTCCAGAGAACTAGGTTTATCAATTCATTACTATTTTTGTCTATAACATGCTTACATTCATAATGTTGGCATCAATAAACATCTAGTGTATACCAATGGGAATACAGGGCATGAAACAATATATTTCAAAATCCATGTGTATTTATGCAGAAAACTGAAAAATAACTGGGTCTGCTCAGATCTGTGGCTTCTGTGTTTCACCTGAGTTGACTTCTCTGACTTTTTTGGCTACTCTTTATCCCTCATCCTGTTTTTCTTCCTTGTTTTAGTAGCAAATGACTATATCCTATCCATGAAAGTATATAGTTTTTAAAACCAGCCTGCCATCTAGAAAAGTGGAGCTAATTACTTATATGAAGTGACTGAATAACCTAGGGAATAGACTTTTGATGGGTCTAATACATCAGCCTTATTGTAAGAGTATTTTGTTGGTCTCTTGGCAAGGCACTATATAATACACAAAAGGCAAATTGCAAGCTTAGAAATGTCAAAACACCATGCCACCCAAGGGAGCTTTGACATTTTAATGAGTCAGATAGGGAAGTTCATTTCTCTAGCAGTACAACAATTTGCATTTTTACCTGATAACTTCCCCATTGCTGCCCCCCCAGCTTTGGCTATTCTTCAGTCCCTTTCTTTAGCTGAAAATTAAATTGAATCTTGCTATTTACTCATTGGTTGATCTTCATTTTCCACATCCCCTCCCTGCAACACTCCTTTTATAATGACATCAAAGCTTTTTTTCCCTGCCAAGAAGACAATTGAACCCCTCTGTTCCTTTTGATAAGTAGGCCAGCTGGGGAATGCAGAGTCACTTCTATTCCCAGGCTCCCCTAGGCTCTGCCATCTCTGGAGAGCAACTAACCATAAGAATCAATGCTTGAAGAGACTTGCTGACACCACAAGGCTACTAAGGGCTTAGGGAAGAAAAACAATGATCCCCTTGTGTCCAACAAGATCTAAGAAGCAAGTGCTCTGAGGGAAGCCATTTTGTGAGCTTTCACCAAGTGTAGTAATGAAAATAGAAGGGAGGATAAGCTAGAAAGAATAAGACATGTTTTGCAGAAGTGAATATTACTCTAAATAAAAGGAAAAGAAAAAACAGTCTAGATTTTTCAGATATGTTTTCTAAAATGGAATGCAATATACCATATAGTAATAAGAACTTCTGACTTGGAATAAAAAGATATCAGATCACCACAACTTCCTAGCTGTGCAATTAGCATGAACAAATCACTTCACCTTTGAGAAACTTAGTTTGACCATCTGAGGAAGTAGGGAAAATTTCAGTTGTATAGCAGTCCATGGACTATTGGGATGAAGGCACTTTGCAAAAGCCTATGTTAGCACAAGCTATTACTAATCTACATACAAATATGCACATGCCTAGGCACCATGTCCTTCGAGATACTGCAAAGGTTTGAAAAACCACCTATTTGCCCATCCTCAAAATCTGGTATAAAATCTACTGCTCAAACTGTTTTCATGCTCTTCAATATGAGTGATGGGAAGAAGGATGAAGTAACAGGAACTCTGATTAATAAAAATATTAATTGGCAAGGGCTTGTTAAGAGCCATATGTGTGTGTTACATGTGTATGTATGTGTAGATATATAAAATATATATATATATATATATATATGTATATATATATACACATATATGTCTATGTATAAAATATGTGTGTATACTATGCTGGGGCATATGTGTATGGTATATTTACACACTTATTTTGTTTAACTCCTACCTTAGACACTTATCAGTTGTGTGATGAGGAGCAAGTGATTTAATCTCTGTCAATCTTGGTTTCATTGTGTATAAAATGGAGAAAACAAAACCTACCTCACAAGGTTGCTATGATGATTAAAGGAGATAATCTCCAATCTGCAAATCTTAAAGCACTTTATAAAAACTATTATTATCTTAGCATTATATATGGTATATATTTGTACAAATATGTGTATCTGTGTGTATATACATATATGTATGTATATCAATATATTTATATGGACATATTATCTAGATAAAGAGAGATAATATATAGTCATAATTTCATTTTATAATATACAGATACAATATAGAGAGATAATATCTATAGACACAGATAACATATGTAGAGATGATACATGGAACTAACAAGTTTTAACAGCTTAAAATTACATTGAGACTTGTGGAATATCTTGTATATATGCCCCATCCATTTATATGTACATTCATAACATGGTACACATACAATCTCTAGCTAGCAGTGATGAGCTCAAGATGGGGGATCCAATTTGGATGAGGTTATGGAAAAGGAAAGGTTTTGCAAAGCACTCAGCAAGGCATTCTACATGGTACTCAACAGCTTCTCTGTGTGACCAGTAGAATTTTCCCACATACATGTGTATGGAAACATACAACACACCTACAGAACGTCATTTCACCAGTTCTTTTTATCTAAAATTCCCTCATAAATGTAACTCAGTATGGATGCAGTTACCTATCCTTTTGATTCAGAAGATAAAATGCTAGCCCAGGAGTTAGAAAGACCTGAATTCAAATCCAACTTCACTCACTAGGTATGTGAGCCTGGGCAAATCATTTAAATTCTGATTGCCTCAGTTCCTTCAGTTCATAGTTTTCAACTATAAAATGGGAGTCATCATGCCTACCTCACAGGGTTCTTATGAGGATCAAATGAGATAATATTCATAAAGCACTTAGCACAGTGCCTTGCACTTAGTAGGTGCTTAATAAATGCTTGTCCCATTCCCCACCCTTCTTTCTACCCTACCTCCCAATTTCTCAGTTTTTCAAAGTTTCTATCATCTTCTTTTAGCTGTAAAAATTGAGATGAGGAGAATGAGATAAGTGGGTAACATTCTCTGAATGTCCTTAAGAAGTATTTTTCCTTTAAGTCCAATGTCCTTTATTTGTGACACTCACCAAAACCTGAGTTGGAGTATGCTTCATTTTCTAAATCTAGCTTTTATCCCAAATGTCAAACTTTCCTTAGATCTCAGTAACCTGGGTAAAAGGACCATCCCTGGACACTTCATCTTGCCCCTCTCTTAGCTTAAGAATCATCGCACTGAGCTCTGATGAACTGTCTGGTTAAATCTTTCCCTCCTGGTCCCTCTCTTCAGGTTCAATCACCCACCTCCTGCAATTTTATGTAATTGTTAAGCCTTCACTTTTGTGAATCTAAAAGGAGTCACAATAGAGACCCATTGCTTTAGGCATGCCTGGCATATTTTACTATTTTAAAACACTCCTTTAAGTCCCCAGACTTCATGAACAGACTTAGACAAACCACAACAGTCCATCTTTATACAGGCAAATTGTGAATGGAAACCTAAAGATGGTTGGGCCATATAGACAATAAAACTGAGGTTGACAAGATCTGGAACTAGAATCTAAATGCCATGTTTCACTAAAGGGCTCTATATGGGTTTGTATTTTTTTTCTTTTTGGTTGTTTTGTCTTGGTTCATTTTCTTTTTTAACTTACAAGAAAGTCTCCCTTCCTGATGGGCACAAGGACTCCACCCTCAGATTATGCAACACTTTTTCTCTGCTTCAGTTTAGCCCTAGAAACATGTATTAAAGACAAATAAAGGATTCTGGTATCTAAGCCTTTAGTCAACAAATAGTCAGGGAACATAACTGTCATGTGCAAGGCCCCATGCTAGGCATCTGGAAAAGAGGAGTTGTATACAAAGAAGTTCCAGGTGCCAATCCTTTTGGAGGAAATGATCTAGTTGATTCAATAAAACAAAAACAAAAATTAAAACATCCATACACAATTTAAATAATAATTTGAGACTATAATAAAAGAGCAGTATAGGAATAATTGTCGAATTAATCATCCAGGCAATAAACTTTAGCAGTAAAAAGAGCAAAAAGAAATCATCAGATCAAGGCAAACTTTATAAAAGAGATTTAAAATCATCTTGAAAGATGGGCAGATACAATGAAAAGGCAGGGAATTCTAGACAAAGTAACTGAAAAAAATGCAAGACTACAGCAAACAAATAGTAATGTTTGGGGAACAATCAATTCAGTTTGGTTGAAACAGGTGAGGCAACTGTTATAGAAGAGTCTAGAAACTAGATCAGGAACAAATTATAAAGCATATTCAAATGCAGGCTCTCTGTAAGGAATAGGGAGCCACTCCCAAATGCTAGTGCATTCTTCCCTGGGATTAGCATCAATTCTGTATATATCTTGTATATATAACTTTATTTACATGTTGTCTCTCTAATTAGAATATGAGGGCAGAGAGTTTTGCTTTTTTGTATTCCCAAGGTCTAGCTGCTCCATTATAAGCTCTTAATCAAGAAATTGTTGATTGACTGAATGACCTTATGATGGATTTTTAATAGAAACTGTCAAAACAAAAATTGACTACTTATCTTAAGCTACAATGCCCACATTCTCATTTGTTTAATGATAGGCAACAGAAAGGTCAAGTAAAAGATCTGTATTACTGTCTCAAATTTGGCCTTTTCAGTAGGACTAAAATCCTATCTTTTACTGGAAACCATCCACAACCCCACTTAATTCTAGTGCCTTCCCTCTTTTAATTATTTCCTATATACCTTGCTTTGTATATACTTGTTTGTATATGGTCTCCTCATAAGATTATAAGCCCTTTGAGATCAGGTACTGTATTTTGCCTCTTTTTATGTCCCCAGCACTTAGCACAATGTCTGGCATGTAGCATACATTTAGTAAAACTTGATTAGTTGGTAGGATAATCAACCATTTAAGTGAGACTCTAAAGTGGTTCATAGCACACAAGAACAGTAGACTAGGAGAAAGTTTGAAACAACTGTGACTAAAGAATTTGTAGAGAATTTGTAAAGAATTCAACTTCTGGGAGCCAAGATGGTGGAGTAAGCATTAAGGCACTCTCACTCTCCCTTACTGACCTCTAAAAACCCAGAAAATATTGCCCCAGGAAAAATCCTGGAACAGTAGATCTAGTAGAAAAATGGGGTGGTACATTCTATCAGCCCAGGAAGTTTAGGGGAACAGCAGGTAGGGTCCCTCTCATTCTGGTGGAAGAGGAGTATAGTCCAGGACCAGAGGCATCCTGGCAAGCCCCACCTCAGCAAACCAGTGGGAGGTCCTGAGCCCCAGGGTGGTGGAGCAGGCAAGGACCAACACCAGGACCCCCAAGTGCCTTGGCACAGCTAGGGGAACTTGCAGACTCCAGATCAAAGAATCATCACATGAGCTGACAAGCAGGCTTCCTCCAGCTGCCAGACCTCCACCCCCCACCCTGCAAGCTTCACTGTAGCCCTGGGTAAATGCAGAAAATCTCCACATGGCCTCAGAACACTCCAGACATCACCACTAGGGCCATGCCTCAGTACCAGTTAAGCTACCAGTACCTGAGGCCCCAGCACACAAAGCCAGCGACAACGCCCCTGGGTGCCAGCACAAGAAAATTAGGACAGTGCCCCTGTGCTCCACCAGGAGAGTTCAATTTTAAAAGCCAGGAATTAGTCAAACATCACAAAAATGGACACTGACCATAGATTATTTCTATGGGGACAAAGATCAAAACATAAAATTCAGAAGAGGAACAACACTGTCAATATTCCTATATCCAAAACCTCAAAGGAGAATAAGAACTAGTCTCAAGCTGAACAAGCCTTCTTGGAAGAGCTCAAGAAGGATTTTAAAAGTCAAATAAGAGAGGTAGAAGAAAAATTCAGAAAAAAGGAGAAGTATGCAAGAGAGATTCAATAGCTGGGAAAAGGAAGGAGAAAAATCACTGTAGAAAACAAATCCTTAAAAAAATGCAATTGCTCAAATGGAAAATGAGGCACAAAGCTCACTGAAGAAAAGAAATCCTTAAAAAGTAGAATTGGCCAAAGAGAAAAGGAAGTACAAAAGCTACCTGAAGAAAACAAATTGTTAAAATTAAAACGGGGCAAGTAGAAGCTAATGACTCTATGAGACATCAAGAATCAGTCAAACAAAAAGAATTTAAAAATAGAGGAAAATGTAAAATATCACATTGGAAAAGCTGACCTGGAAAATAGATCCAGGAGAGATAATTTAAGAATTATTGTCCTACCTAAAATCCATGATCAAAAAGACCCTGTACATCATCTTTGAAGAAATTATCAAGGAAAACTGCCTGATATTCTAGACCCAGAGGGTAAAATAGAAATTGAAAGAATCCACCAATCATCTCTCAAAAAAGATCCCAAATTGAAAATGCAAAGGAATATTGCAGCCAAATTTTGGAATTATCAGGTCAAGGAAAAAATACTGCAAGCAGCCAGAAAAGAAACAATTTAAGTATCATGTAACCACAGTCAGGATTACACAACTCTTTTGTCTTCCATTCTTTGAATGTCCTTAAGAAATAGTTTTCACTTAAGTCTAATGTCCTTTATTTGTGTTACACTCACCAAAACCTGAGTAGGAGTCTGCTTCATTTTCTAAATCTGGCTTTTATACCAAATTACATGTAATAAAGGGTCATGGAAAGATAGACTAAAAATTAATTGTAAAATAAAGAATCTAATACTAAAGAATCTAATACTAAAGACAACAAATCATGGAAACAATCAATAACGTCATCAATAACTTTGATAATGAGACAGCACACCAAAACTTATGGGATGCAGCCAAAGCATTTCTTAGAAGAAATTCTATATCTGTCAATGCTTACATGAAAAACTTAGAGAAAGAGGAGATCAGCAAATTGGGCATGCAACTAAAAAAATCAAGAAAAAGAACAAATTTAAAATCCCCCATTAAAGACCACTTAGAAATTTTGAAAACCAAAGGAGAGATTAATAAAATTGAAAATAAGAAAAATATTGAACTAATAGATAAAACTAAGAGATAATTTTATAAATAAAAATAGACAATACTTTGGTTAACTTGATTTTAAAAAAGAAAGAAGAAAATCAAACTATCAGCATCAAAAATGAAAAGGATGAATTTACCACCAATGAGAAGGAAAGTAATAATTAGGAGGTATTTTTGCACAACTGTATTCCAATAAATTTGGCAATCTTAGTGAAATGGATGAATATTTACAAAAACATAAATTTCCCAGATTAATAGAAAAGGAAATAAAATTCTTAAATAACCCCACCTCAGTAAAAGAAATTGAGCAAGCTATCAATGAACTCCCTAAGAAAAAAAATCCCCAGGGCCAGATGCATTTACAAGTGAGTTGGGGCAAACATATAAAGAACAATTAATTCCAATACTATATAGATTATTTTGGGAAAATAAGTGAAAGAGGAGTCCTACTAAATTCTTTTTATGATACAAATATGTGGCTAATACCTGAACCAGGAAGAGCAAAAACAGAGAAAGAAAATTATAGACCAATATCCCTAATGAATATAAATGCAAAAATTTAAAATAAAATATAAGCAAAGAGATTGCAGCAACTTAACTTGAGAATAATACATTATGACCAGGTAGGATTTATACCAGGAATGCAGAGATGGTCCAACATTAGGAAAACTATCAGCGTAATTGATCATATCAACAACAAATCTAACAGAAACCATAACATTATCTCAATAGATACAGAAAAAGCATTTGACAAAATACAACACCCATTCTTATTAAAAATACTAGAGAGCATAGGAATAAATGGAGTCTTCCTTAAAACGATAAGTAGCATCTACCTAAAACCATCAGCAAGCATTATCTGTAATGGGGATGAGTTAGAAGCATTTCCAATAAAATTGAGGGCGAAACATGCATGTCCATTATCACCATTGTTATTCAACGCTGTAGTAGAAATATTTTTACCAATAAGAGAAGAAAACAAAATTGGAAGAATTAGAATAGGCAAAGAAAAAACAAAGCTATCTCTCTTTGCAGATGATATGACGCTATACTTAGAAAATCCTACAGAATCAAGTAAAACAACTACTTGAAATAATAAACAGCTTTAGCAAAAGTGCAGGATATAAAATAAACTCACATAAATCATCAGCATTTCTACATATTACCAACAAAACCCAACAGCTAGAGATAGAAAGAGAAATTACATTGGAAATTACTGTAGAAATTATAAAATATTTGGGAGTCTACCTGCCAAAACAAACTCAGGAACTATATGAACACAATTACAAAATGCTTTTCACACAAATAAAGTCAGATCTAAATACTTGGAAAAATATCAGTTGCTCAGGGGTAGGCTGAGCTAATACAATAATACGAATCAAACTATCAAAAAATATTTTATAGAGCTAGAAAAAAATAATAAATGCATCTGGAAGAACAAAAAGTCCAAAAAATCAAGGGAATTAATGAAAAGAAATGCAAGGGAAGGGGCCTAGCCATACCAGATCTTAAATTATAGTATAAAGCAGAACTCATCAAAACTACTTGGTACTGGCTAAGAAATAGAGTGGTAGATCAATGGAATAGATTAGGTACACAAGACATAGTAGTCAATGACTATAGTAATCTACGGTTTGATAAACCCAAAGATTCTAGCTTCTAGGATAAGAACCCACTATGTAATGAGAACTGATGGGAAAAGTAGAAAACGGTATGGCAGAAACTAGGCACAGACCAACATCTTGAACCCTATACCAAGATAAAGCCAAAAGAGGTACACAGTTTAGATATAAAGGCTGATACTGTGAACACATCAGGAGAGTAAGGAATGGTTTACCTGTCAAATTTATGGAGAAAAGAAAAATGTGTGATCAAACAAGAGTTAGAGAACATTATGAAATGCAAAATGGATAGCTTTGATTACATTAAATTGAAAAGCTTTTGAACAAACAAGACCAATGCAACCAAGGTTAGGAGGGAAGCATAAAGTTGGGAAACAATTTTTATAACTAGTATCTCTGATAAAGGTCTCATTTCTTAAATATGTAGAGAATTGAGTCAAATTTATAAGAATACAAGTTATTCCCTAATTGATAAGTGGTCAAAGGATATGAACAGGCAGTTTTCAGATAAAGAAATTAAAGCTGCCTATAGTCATATGAAAAAAAATGCTCTAAATCACTATTGATTAAAGAAATGCAAATTAAAACAACTCTGAGGTACCACCTCACACTATCTTATTGGCTAATATGACAAAAATGGAAAATGCCAAATGTGTGAGAAGATCTGGGAAAATTGAAACACATGCATTGTTGGTGGAGTTGTGAACTGATCCAACCATTCTGGAGAACAATTTGGAACTATGCTCAAAGGGCCATAAAACTGTGCATATCCTTTGATCCAACAATACCACTACTGTCTGTATCCCAAAGAGATCATAAAAGAGCGAAAAGGACCCACATGTACAAAAATATTTATACCAGCTCTTTTCGTGGTGGCAAAGAATTGGATACTAAGGAGATGCCCATCAATTGGGGAATGACTGAGCAAGTTGTGATTTATCAATGTAATGGAATACTATTGTTCCATAAAAAATGACAAGCAGGCTGATTTCAGAAAAACCCGGAAAGATTACATGAACTGATGCTGAGTGAAGTGAGCCGAACCAGAATATTGTCCACTGTAACAGCAACATTGTGGGATGACTAACTTTGATAGATTTAATACTTCTCAGTAATACTGTGATCTAAGACAATTCCAAAAGACTCATAATGGAAAATGCTATCCACATCCACAGAAAGAACTATGGAGTCTGGATGCAGATCAAAGCATACTATTTTGTCTTTTTTTGTTGTTGTTTTTCTTTCTCATGCCTTTTCCCTTTTGTTCTGATTCTATTTTCACAACATGTATAATGTAGAAACATGTTTAATATGGTTGTACATGTATAGTCTATATCATACTGCTTGCTGTCTTGGGAAAAGGGGAGGGGAGGGAGGAAAAAAATTAAAACTCATACATGTGAATGCTGAAAACTATCTTTACATGTAATTAGATAAAATATTATTAAGTGGAAAACAAAGAACAAAAAATTAAAGATTTTGTAACATTCCCTATGAGATGAAGGCAGAAATTCTAATTTGGTAAATAATTTCCAAAGGAAAATTCTCATAATTCAAAAGGAGAGGTTGGACTGGAAGAACAGAGCATTTTCCAGGCCCAGAATTCTACGATTTTATGATGGTCTTCTTTTGACTACCTCATTCCCTTTACCAAATCATCTCACTATCCTCCATGCATCTATGATCCAGCTTCACTAATCTATTTTCAGTTCCTCCAATAGGACATTCCATTTCTGATGTCCATTTGTTTGCACTGACTTCCTCCTATATTCAGAATTGTTCCCTTCTTTATCGCCACTTCTAAGTTCTTCTGGAGTCCTTCTGCTCAAGTACCTCCTCCTAAAGGAAGTCTTTTCCAATCCTCTAGTTGTTAATCCCTTCTTCTCTGAGATTACTTTCCATCTAAACACTGTAGATCTAGTTATAATATGTTGCTTCCCTCATTAGGATATGAAGTCTCTGAGTTAAGAGACTGGTTTTGTTTGTTTGTTCGCCTTTTTTTTATAAACTAGCACTTAGCATAGTTCCTCCCCCATAGAAGGCATGCAAAAAATTCTTGTTGACTGAACCAACTGACTAATTGAATTATGATTGGAAGCATATTTTAAAATATATCACAAAGTCTTACATGCAATTAGGAATTTTTCTGTCTACCAAAAGCAAATTTAAAATAATAACTCTCCAATTCATGTTGCATCATTTTCCCACTTAATTCCATCAAGAACCTCTTTACCATTTTTCCAAGGTCTAAATTGTCAAAAATTTTAACAGTTTTTTCAAGCCTATTTATAATTAATAATTGGAGGAAGGAAACTTTTTTTCATCTATAGAGGGAAAAGAGAAAGGCAAAGCTGTGATTTGATTCTAAGAGAAAGTTAGAAAAGGTCATTAAATATTTTAGTCCTCAAGAAAGGAGGGTAGATTGGAAGTAGTTTCTTACCTAATTTCACTCACTTCCTTTTTCATTTGAGAAAGTAGGTCTTTGGTGACATTTGTTCCAACAAGGGTGATGTTATAAGAACCAAAAGTTAGAACGGATCTCTACTCATGTCAAATGAGAATTTAACAGAATGAGCCACAGGAGAAAGTAAACAAGAGAGTAGAGAGAATGCAAAAAGCAGATGTGATCTTAGTTTGTGCATTTGCTAACCTTTGATATCACCTGGTTGAAGAGAAGTGATCTATAAGTATTAATTGAAAGAGTTATAGACTTTTCCTAACAGAGAGAGGTTTGCTAGCTACCACCTTCCCTAATAAATAATAGGCAGCATAGCAGGTAGCTCTGTAGATATTTGGATAGCTAAAAACCAGAGCAGTGACATTAACAAGTTAGTATAAGCAACTTCGAGGTACTCTCCTCCATGGAACCATAGAAATGTGAATCCTGGCAGAGAATAGGAACAAAAGACCAAGATGATGATATTGCCAGAAGACATAACAGGTCTTTCATCATTGGAGCCATTAGTTAATAACAAAATAGCAGCAGCAGCAACCTTCGTATGACATTTTAAAATTTATAAAGTATTGTTATCCCAGATGAGGAGATTGAGTTTGACCAAAATTAAGTGACTTGCCAGATTCACATGCTTGGTAAGTGTCTGCAGCTGGATTTAAACTCAGTTCAACCTGCTTCCAGGTCCTTCACTCTATCCACTACATCACCTAGATGCATCTAAACAAGTGTCACTTGAATACACACAGGAGAGGAACCAAACCTGTGAAGTAACTGGCATAGGGAACTGCTTGATGAAGAATCTCCCTCCACCAATTCTTCTTTATCTATCTTCTGTAACCTATAGTCTTAGAGACTTGGCTAGAGCAGTGATGGCAAACTCAAAAGGAAGGGGACTGGCGAGGGGAAAACAGACAAATCCATGTAGTACAATCAATTGTCAACTTTCACAGGGACAACATTCCTAGAAAATGGTGTGAAAGTAAAAACCATAAATGTCAATACATTGAACCTGCAGGAAATAGGGGGTTAGGTTCCCAGGACCACCAAAAACTGCAGTGTTTCATTAGAGAGTGCTGAAAATCAACTTTTTTGCATGTGATTCTTCATAGCAAAACATTAATTCTGATTATATGTACTTTTCCTAACCCAACAGCCATAAAATAATCCCTAATTCAGGGGAGAGGAGAGTCAACCCAAAACCAGATAGGATGGAAAGGGGCAGGGGTGATGATGTCAGGAGAACCCCAAGGGAAAAAAGAGAAAAGGGCAACCTGCCATCTCTAATTTCCCTTTAAGTTCTGCTATTGGACTGTTTCACAATGAAAGGTACATGCCTTGGGGTTAGTTCCTGGCCCAGTCCAAGCTTGGAACTCCAGACTTGGCTAGATGCTTGGGAGCCCAGAGGCATGAGCAGTGAGGGAGGTGAGATGGCAGGATATTGGCATCAGGCCTCTCATTTTTTTCTCTACTGCACATAGCACCAATGTGCACAGTTGGCAACCCAAAAGTGAAAATCAGGTTACTGATAAATCATACAAATGCTTGAAGTCAGGAAAGTTGAACTCAGGAATGTTAAAGATTAACTGTATAAGGATCCTGAAGGACTATGTATTGACTTAGTTTAAAATGTAATGTTGTCTATATTTTATTGCATTTTATTTATTTTACTAAATATTTCCAAATTAAATTTTAATCTAGTTGTGGATATTCAGGAGTATTACAGCTGCATTTTCCCCAGAGGTTCTGTTTTGAATATCTCTGGCCTAGAGCACTGAGAGCTTAAATAACTTGCCCACAGTGTCACTTAAACTCAAATCTCTCAGGTTCTAAAGTCAGGCTTTCTCTGTCCAGAATGCCAAACTACCACTCCTATGGCGACACAAATTTCCAAAATATGTGCTCTCTTATTCATACCAATTGATCAAATATATTCTATAGGTGTGCTTTCCCCATATATACACTCTCACTGAGGGTATGTATATTTGTGGGAGAGTAAACTCCAGATTCATGGGAGATACATTCTTTTGTTAATTTTATTCTTACATTATTTAATTATGAGATTTTGCTTTGAATCAAGTGCAATTTGCTTGACTAATCAATATCATACATTCTCATGGGGACCTGATAAGCTGTAGTTTAGGGACAATTCTGAGCCTCAAAGTAACTAGAATCTTGTGTAGCTTTCTTGAGAATCATAGGCAAATGGGACTTCAAGTACTACATCCCAAAAGTAAGTACCAGCAAACATGATAGCTTTGAAAATTTCACAAATAACATAACAAAAATGCAATCGGGTACACTTTATCAGAGGGAGTAAGATTCATTATCAATTTAGGAGTCATCCCTGAATCAGTATTTTGTGTACTGTAGTAAGAAGCTCAACTTGCCAGAGTAAAAATCTGAAATAGTAAAAACAAACAAATAAGAAACAATAAGAAGAATAATGAGAAAATAATATGGTATACACCTGAAACAACTCAATTATGACCTACAGTGAGTAAGGGACAGTATAAATGACATTGACACTGATCTTAATGATTTTTCCATGAAATTTTAACTAATGAAAGGATTGGTTAGCTTATATTTGGACCCTATACTATCTCACTTGGTGATCTCATTAGCTTCCACAGATTCAATTATAATTTCTATGTAAATGATCCATATAAATATGTATAGGCATCATTATGGAGCAATATTTTAAAGCCATTATAAAGAAACCTTGGCAAGAGATTCAGTAAGAGAAAATCATCTTAAGGGTGTTCCAGGATGAAAACAGAAGATAACAAATAGAATAAAAGTGAAAAAGATCTGCAAAGGTTTTATTAAAAAAGTAGTGCATTCACATACAAAAAACCCACAAATTTGGCATATACATACATACGTATAGAAATATATACACACACTGGCACATGTATATGTACTCATATCTTTATGTGTATCACATATATGTGTGTAAATAGGTAGATGGATAGTGTTAAAAATGGAGACACCAAAAAACATAGAACATCCCAAAAGTTTTACTACAGTTTTAGGTTTTGATAAGTTCAGAAGTCTAAATAGTACAAATTTACAATAAACATCACATAAAATTTAATTGTTTATGTATCTTTAATAGATGTAATTTGTGAATTTTGAGTAATTTTTCATTTTAGTCTTAATTAGACAGGGCATCCTATCACCATAGATTTTGTGTGTGACATTTCCTGGGTAACACATTCTCAGACTAAAACCTTGACCTCTAAGATTGATTATAATCTATATCTTGTATATATCTAGTTAGTTATTTGTTGCCTCCCCACTGGAGTGTGACCTCCTTGAGGACAGGGACTATTTTTGTCTTTTTGCTATCTTCAACATTTAGCACAGTTGCTGACTCGTAGTAAACACTTAACCAATTGGTTTTTGACTGATTGAGGTTTGACAAGGTATCACATATTTTTTCTCTTTCAGTTGGCTAAGGATTTACACACCACAAGATCCCACTGTGCTCATTGCTCATTAATTACTAAGAGTATTTCATTCAGTAGAGCAAAATGTTACCTTTGATGTTCTTTTCCAATAAAACATATCTCATACATATATCAAAATCATTCAAAGTTCCTTAAAAGATGGGACATAAATAACCCCATTTGATGAAATTGTGGTCATAAACATTTGATAAATCATAAAACATGGAATCTGATCTGCCCAAAAAAATTCACTACTGTGACAACATAGATCTGAGATAGAGTCTAAATTGAAGAATTATATTGTTTTTGTGGGGTGTTTGGATATTCAAGAAGGACTAGCACTTCTGGCATGAGGACTTTTTGAGCCCTTTTCAGGGCTGCTCATCCAAGTCTGGTATCCACCTGACATTCGGCTCTTTCACCCGTGGCTTCAAGATGATGTAGCACATGCAGTGACCACACGTGGGTAAACCTTCTTGGCAGATGGGCTAAGCCAGGCTGAGGGTCACCAACAGGCCTTAAACCTGTTGGTGAGTTAGTGGGATGTCTACCCCATGCATGTGAAGACCACCCCTGGCAGAATGGATGAAAATAATTTCTTCCAATAGCCATGAACAGTTGTAGCAGACATGATGGAGCACTTACAGTTTAATCAGACATCAAAGATGCCAAGGTCATCCACCACATCCTGGGCCATCACCAGTCATCATGACTTTTGTTTTGCCACCAGACTTTAATTACTCTGGGGAAGAGAGTGAAGCTGGCAACTTTGTGCAACTCTATCTCACTTAAATCCAATTCACTTGAAGGTGAAGTCATCACTGTGTGATGTCATTGATCCTCTTCAAAAATGAAGGACAAACGAGAACTGCTTTTATAGAGCCAAAGGATATAACAAAGCCTCCTGGAAAGATATCATAATCCCTCAAGAGATTTTGGTCTGATCATCTAAATGGGAAAAAAGTAGATAAAGAATATCAATCTATAAAATATGTCTATAAATATGCACATCTGGGGCAGACAATACAAATAGACAATGTATTGAGCCCCAAAATAAGCAGGAGAAAGTGGGGTAGATAGCTCTGAAAAATTGCAAAGCTCCTTTAATGACCTCCCTGAAAGATTATTGTTGGAATTAAATGAGTTTATGTAAGCAAAATATACATACAAAGTATAATACAAAATATTAAAACATACTGTAAATGCAGGCTATTGTTGTTATTAATTAATACTAGATATGAAATTAATTTATACTAGAAAGAAAACTCCACAGATCTCCAGCAGAGAAGATTTTCTCCCTTTAGCTCCCTCTCCACACCACCTAGGCACTAAAGGGATGCTTGGCTATCCAAGTAGAAGCTATTTTTGATCGTTTAATGTGACACCAAGATTCCTACTACTGAGTCACACAACACACACCACGGATATTAATTACTATCTGTGACTTCAGATCCCAGCTACCAAACTCCTCACCCTCTTTGCCATACCCCTGGGTGTTATAATATTCATATACCCGCAGTGTCAAAATGGACTATCTCAGGAACCCCTGACCACATTTACAACTTTTTTTGGCACTTCTTTAAAGCTTGGTGGGGGAACTCTCTCTTAGGGCAAATAGCAGACCCAGCTCATCTGTAATGGACAAATGTAGGAGCTATCTATCATGTCAATTGAAAAGCCTGGACTTTTGTACAATCCTAGGCGAGGCGGGTGGGGAAGCGCTGGAAACAATTTTGTGAGGCACAAAATAGATCAACAGTCAATCGATTTCAAATAGCTTCAGGCACTCTATTACTGACTAATGAACTGAGAAAAGGCTGCTTTACATGTTTGACTTATATGCAGAAAATCCATAATTAGCATGTTAAAATATAATTTCTCAGCACACTTAGAGCTTAAAAAATTCTACAGAGCACAGATGATTTTTTCAAATGAAGTTATTGTTTTCTTTTTAAAAAATGCTTCCCCTCTATGCTCCCTTATGCCTTTAGGTTTTGCTGCAAGATTGTGTTTTGCCCATCCCAGAACCCCAGTAAATAGGGTGACTATCACTGAAGTACCCAAGCATCTTAATTATAATGATTCAAATGACTTCACTGTAATTCTCTATTTATCTCACCAAGCAAAATGTTGAGAAAACAATCAAGGAATCCTGAAATGAAAACATTTAAAAAAGCAATTCAAAAAAGTGCATCAATGACTGCCTATATTTGGAAGTAGTTTTCTGATTCATACTAACCATACAATCTCCTAATAGAATTCACTATACATTTATCCTCCAAGTTCCCTTCTCAGAAACAATGTGGGGTCCTTACAAAAAGTATCCTGGTCAAGTCTCTGGGCTAATCAAACAGGTTTTCCAATATAGCACAGCAAGCCAGGGCGAGATAGGAAATGAAAGACCAAGGCTCCTTGCAGTTAATTGGCTTTTACCAGCATTTTCCCAGCATAGTGCAAGGAGGAAAAAAAGGAAAAAAAAAGGCTCTGTTAGCCAACAATAATCAAAAGGATTAGGAATGTGAAGAGTGTTAATATTGTTGATAAGTGTTAAAGATAATAACTATGTGCAAGATTGAATTATATATTTCCCATTCCTTTATTCCCTCTCCCCAAGACAGGAAGATCCAGGAAAATGACAAGAGAGGGTAAATTGATCCTACCCCCTGCCAAGGAGAGAGAGAAAATTTAACAGGAATTTATCCAAAAGAAAGGGAAAAGCTCTCACCAGTCAAAGGATTTGCCATCAGTAAACTATAATGTTAGGTCCTGTGGAGGATACAGGGAAAATAGATTTGTTCTCTGCCCTTAAGGAGTTTATAATAGAGCTTCAGAGTCAATTAATAAATCAAACAAGAAGCACTGATTAAGCCTTCTCATGTGTAGGCACCATACTCAGCACTGGCGCTTTCCAATACAAAGGAGAAACAATCCAGCCTCTCAAGGAATTTACATTCTCATGGGCAAGGAGACATGAACCTGTATATATGTCTACAAATAATGTGTACAAAGTCATTTTGAGTGGGAATACAGTAGCACCTTGGGGATCAGGAAATATAGGATCATATAGTAAATGGTGCTTGGGCTGAGTCCTGACCAAATTGAGGGATTACAGTAAGACCCAGAGGTGAGGAAGTAGATTGTAAGCATGGAGAAGAGGGGACAGCAAGCAGGAAAACATAGAGATACAGCTGGAAAAAAAAATAGTGAATGATATAAGACGGTGAAGTAATTACTTCCAGTGAAGTAGTACATGCAACTATTCTAGTAGTTCAAAGGAGACAAGGCTCAGTGTGAATGAAATAATAATAGCTTATATTTTATGTGTGAAGGGGCCCTGAGTTCTTACTGGTTATGCCTGACATTGAGTTATAAGTTTTGCCAAATGCTGTATGAGCATCAATTCATTTCTTCCTCACAATAACCCTGGGAGGCAGGTGTTATTATTATCTTTATTTTACAGTTGAGCAAACTGAGGCAGACAACAGTTAAGTGGCCACACAGCTAATAAGTGTCTGAGGTCAAATTTTAATTCAGCTCTTCTCAATCCCAAGTCCAGATTCACTGTGCTACCTACATGCCCTATAGACTCTAGAATAAAATGCAGAATATACCTCCTGACCTTTACATCCTCAGCCACTCAAAAACACGGCTTATCTTTCCAGTCATATTTCCTGTTACTCCCCTTCATGTGTTGTTTATTCTAGTCAGACTGACCTACTCTCCCTCCATGTTTTTTCACAGGCTGTCCATCAAGTCCAGAATGAATTTCTCTTCACCTCTGCCTGATATAATCTCTAGATTCCTTTGAAGCACAGTTCAGGGACCACCTCCAACATAAGATATCTTTCCCAGTCACTGGAGCTATTTGTCCTCTCTCCTTCTTAAATCTAATGCATGTATATATGCATGCAAGCATGACAAAAAATTGTCTGAGGATATGTGGTTAAGTACTGCTGAAAATTATACAATCAAGAATTCAGAAATATGGAAAAAAACAGTCTATCATGCTAAGAGCAAAAGCATCACTGTATACTAAAATCAATGAGTCTAGCACATCAGTTTCAGCAGCCTTATACAGATTTTGGTTACATAGGCAGGATGGATACAAGGGAATTTTACAGAAAGCAGAGGGAAAGGGGATGAATTACACATCAAAGAACAGATGGCAGAAGGGGAAAATGTATTTCAAGCAAAATGAGATACTAGCCAGTAAACACCAGAGCTACAACTGATATCTAAGCTGAAATTCACAAAGATACAGAGCAAAAACTAACCAGTTAATACCCAGGTTATAGTTAATGTCTCAGCCTGATTTTACAGGCTCTAGCTAGTCATATGGTCTAATCATCTCAAAGGGTAGTAGAAACTAGCGCCAGAAATGCTATTATCACAATGCATGCATGTATACATGCATACACATATGTACTTATGTGCATATACATATACACATGTAAGTATATATAATACACATTGTACCTGTATTTACGAGGCATATATTTATACATCGGTCAAAAAAATTTATTGCCCACCTACTTTGTGTCAGGCATTATGCTAAGCTTTGTATGCACTATATTCATGTTTCTTCTGATTCCAAATACAACCTATTTTAATAATGCAATAATACCTTAAATAAGCAAAAAAAATGACAAGGCCAATGGTAATAAGCATTAGTTATGAAGAATCACAGAATTTGAGTTGGAAAGAATTCTCTCAAGTTGGTTGCAGAAGAAAAGGTATCTAATTTGTAATTAAAATACCATGGTTCACACTCCAGATTTATCACTTATTGCCTATCTGGGCCTCTGTTTCCTCATCTGTAAAATGAGACAATTGGACTAGAAAATTTTAAGGTGTCCTCCAGCCCTAAATTTTTTATATTATGATATAGTTCAGCTCAAACTTGAATAAAAATTCCTTCTACCATATCATTAATAAGGAATCATCCAACCCCTGCTTAAAGACATAGTCTTCTCCTTCTGGAGTCATCCATTCAACTTTCAGGAAACTCTAGTTGTTTTCCAATAAGTTTTTCCTTACTTCAAGCCTCTCTCTGCACAGAACAAGTTTGACCACTTTTCCCTATGACAGCTACTTAAATATTTAAAAGACAATTATCATGTCTCCCCTAAGTCTTCTTCTCCCTAAGCTAAACACCTTCATTTGCCTCAATATCTTGTCATAAGAACTCCAGGGCTTTCAATATCTTATTTCCCTTTTTCTGGAAGGTTTCAATTTTTCCATAGTCCTATCTAAAACGTGATGCATAAAACTCTGGGTGAACTGAAGCCAGTTCTACAAAGTTTGTGAGAGCTCATTAAATTTTCACTGTGAGAATTTACAACACAGATATCAGCAATCTCTACAAATTAGGATTTGATTTATTGTTTTGTTGATAGTCTAGATTTAAGAAAGTGTTAATAATTCAGATTAAACTTAAAAGTGTATACACATACATACCATTCAGTTGATTTATTAAACATTTACCAGCACACTCTTTCTTGTATAATTTACTATATTATTCATTTATTTTAACATTCTCTATTTTTAATTTTAATTTCAAATTTTCTGCCCTTCTCACCCTACCCCTTCCATTGAGAAGGCAAACAGTATGATATAAATTACACCTATGAAGTCATGCAAAACATTTCCATATTAGTCATACTGCAAAAGAAAAAATAAAACAAGAAAAAGCAAAAAAACATAAAGAAAGTGAAAAATATGCTTCAATCTGAACTCAGAGTTCATCTGTTCTCTCTCTGAAGTTGATAGCATCTTTCATCATGAATCCTTTGGAATTGTCTTGAATCATTGTATTGATCAGAATGGCTAAGTCTTTTTATAGTTGATCATCATTACAATATTGCTATTACTATGAACAATGCTGTCCTGGTTTTGCTCATTTTACTTTGTATCCATTCATATAAGTCATCCTGGGATTTTCTGAAGCTATTCTGCTCATCATTTCTCATAGCACAATAGTATTCCACCGCAATCATATACCACACCTGCTTCAGCCATTCCCCAATTGATGGACATCCCATCATTTTCCAATCTTTGCCACCACAAAAAGAGCTGCTATAAATATTTTTGTACCTATAGGGTCTTTTCCTATTTCTTTGATCTCTTTAGCATAAAGAACTAATAGCGGTATTGCTAAGTCAAACAAAGGGTATATACAGTTTTATCACCCTTTGGGCATAGTTGCAAGCTGTTCCCTAGAATGGTTAGACCACTTCTGCAGATGGAGCCAACTTTTAAAATAATTCCTCAAATTGAATTCTGGAGTGGCAGAATCAACAAAATGTCAGAGCAAAACATTCTTCCAGGCCAAGATAACATAGGAGATTGGAAAGAGAGGTCTGTGACATGGGGGAGGAGGATGACTTGGAACCTATGTGGATTAAACACCAGTAGTGGGACTAGGTGGTGGTGAGAGAAGTAGCAGCAGCTTCAGGAGTTTTCAAGCCAGAGACAGTAAGGGGATCTGGCAACTGGTCAGAAAGGGATTTAAGGGGACCTGTGTTATAGGACTAGATGCAGTAAAAGATGATGTAAGCAACTCCGTTGCCTATACCCACTTTTAAGTCATAGTTCAAGGGCAGAGAAGACCTCCTTCAGATAAGAGGGAATGAAAGCCCTGAGGAGAAATATTACTTAGAGCACCCAGGGATAAGGGAACCTGAGGAACAATGTTTCAAGTCCCAAAGTAGGAGGGATACTGAGAAGCAGTGTCAATTGCAAAGGAATCAGGGCCTTTCCTAGATAAGAATCACAGTGCAGACCAAGACAGCAGTGACCACACCTCTCCCCAGATTATACCACTTTCGAAGCACTGAAAATTTCCAAAGCCCCAGAACTAACTCCAAAAATAGCACTGCAAAAAAGCTTGAGCTTGAAATAGTTCCCCTACCCATGCCACACTGGGAACAGAATCCAATATTAACATAAGATAAAAAAAAATCAAGAAATAGTGTGAGAAAATGAAGAAACCACAAAAAGTAAACCTAACCATTAAAAGGCAACTGTGCTGACAGGGAGAATCAAGATACAAACTCAGAAGACAATGAAGTCAAAACAGCTACAAGCCAAACCTCAAAGGAGAAAAAAAAATGTTAATTAGGCACAAGCACAACAAAAATCCCTAGAAGAGCTAAAAATGATTTTCAAAATAAAATAAGAGTTGTAGAGGAAAATTAGGTAAATAAATGAAAGCAAAGAAAGAAAATTATGAAAAGACAATTACCAGTTTAGAAAAAGAGGCATACAAAAATAGTGAAGAAAATAATGTCTTAAAAAGCAGAATTAGTCAAAAGAGAAAAGGGTACAAAAGCTAATTGATGAAAATAATTCCTTAAAAATTTAAATTGGGCAAGTGGAAGCTAACAACTCTACAAGACATCATGAAATGGTAAATGAAAATCAAAATCATGAAAAAATAGAAAAAATGTGAAATATCTCATCAGAAGAAGAACTGACCTGGAAAATAGATCCAGGAGAATAAATTTAAGGATTATTTGAGTGCCAGAAAGTCATGATCAATGAAAGAGCCTAGACATCATACTTAAAGAAATTATCAAGTAAAACTGCCTTGATATCAAAGAACCAGAGGCCAAAATACAAATTAAAAGACTCTACTCATTGCCTCCTAAAAAGACCCTAGAATTAAATTAAAACACTGAGGAATATTATAATTCCTGAGCTACCAAGTCAAGTAGAAGCTATTACAAGCAGCCAGAAAGAAACCATTAAAATACCATGGAGTCATAGTCAGGTTCACACAAGATTTAGCCACTACTCTGTTAAAGAGGCAGGAAATTTGGAATATGATATTTTATAAGACAGAGGAGCTAGGATTTCAACCAAAAATAACCTACCCAACAAAACTGAGTATAATACTTCAGGGGAAAACATGGATATTTAATGAAATAGCAGACTTTCAAGCATTCCTAATGAAAAGATCAGAGCTCAATAGAAAATATGAAATTCAAATCAAAGACTCAGGAAAAGAATAAAAAGGGAAATGTGAATGAAAAATCATAAGAGCCTTAACATGTTTAAATTGTTTACATTCCTACATAGGAAAATGACACTATACATTCTGAGAACTTTATTATTACTAGTAACTAGTAACATTATTAGTAATAATAATTAGAAGGACAGAGAAGACAGAGGACATGGGAATGAGTTGATTATGTTGGTATGATCTGAAAAAATTGATGGGTGAGAAAGAGAAATTCACTGGAAGAAAGGGGAGAAGGGATAGGTAGAATGGGAAAAGTTTTCTTTAAAAAATTTATACACTAAAGAGCTTTTACAATGGAGGTAAAAATGGGGACAAGGTGGTGAGTAATGCTTAAATCTCTCATCAGTTGGTTCAAAGACAGAAGAAAAAATATATATACATATATATGTATATATAATTATACACACTCAATTGAGTATAGAAACCTATCTGATTCAATAAGGAAACAGAAAGGGAAAGGGATAAAAGATATGGGGAATGATAAAAAGGGATGGAGGATTAAGGGAGGCAATAGTCTGAAACAAAACAGACCTTCAAGAAGGGACAGGATTAAAAAAGAGAGAAGAATAAACGTAAGAAAACATGACAGAGGGAAATGCACAATTAGTAGTCATTACTGTGACTATGGATGAGATGAGCTCACTCATAGAACAAAAACAGATAGCAGAATAGATTAGAAACCAGAATCCAACAATATATTGTTTGCAAGAGACACATAAAGTAGAAAAACACATGGAGAGTTCAAATAAAAAACTGGAGCAGAACCTATTATGCCTCAGCTAAAGCAAAAAAGGCAGAGGCAGTAATCAAGATCTCAGACAAAGCAAAAGTAAAAACAGACCTAAAAGAGATAATCAAGGAAACTATATTTTGCTAAAAAGCTATCATACCTAATAATATAATATAAAAATATCCAAGAAGTCCAAAAAATTACAAGTGCCCAAGGGGTGGAAGAAATTGGGTACTGTAATAAACTTTTAGTGAAGGTATGAACTAATCTAATTGTTCTGGAGAACAATTTGGAACTATCAACAAAGGACTATGCAACTATGAATACCCTTTGGCCGAGCAATACCACTACTAGCTCTGTATCCCAAAGACATCAAAGAAAAAGGAAAAGGGCCCACATGTACAAAACTATTTATAACAGCTCTTTTTGTGGTGGCAAAGAATTGGAAAGTGAGGGGATGCTCAGCAATTATGGCATCAATCAGGTTGTGGCATATGATTGGGATGAAATATAAAGTATCAGAAATGACAGGGGCAGGAGTGGTTTCAGAAGAAAAAAAAACATAGCAAGATCTATATGAACTGGTCCAAAGTGAAGTGAGGAGAAATGAGAGATCATTATGTACAGTAACAGCAAGGTCAATGACAATCACCTGTGAAAGATGTGGCTACTCTGATCAATACAATGATCCAAGACAATTCCAAAGGACTCATGATGAAAAAATTCTACCCACTTCCAGAGAGAGAACTGATGAACTTTGAATGCTAATTGAAGTATAATTTTCTCACTTTCTTTATTGTTTTGGGATTGTTGTTTTTTGTTTTAATGTGGCCACAATGGACATTTGTTTTGCATGATTTCACATTTATAATTGATACAATTTTGCCTGCCTCCATCATGGTGAGCCGAGGATGGGTGAGAAAGGAAGGGAGAGAATTTGGAAATCAAAATTTAAGAAGGAAAAAAATGTTATAAATAAATAATAAAAATATTTAAGAAAAAAGAAAGAAAATTGTATTCCAAATCCTTTTTGACTATAACATGCTTTCTCTTGTGAATATCAAAGACTAGTTAGATTCGATATGCAATTTCTACTCAACATTAATACAAAATTCACTATGATCTAGTTAGACTTCATTGATCTTTTAGACATCATTCTTTCCTGCACAGGGAGACAGTGGCATCCTCTGAAACTACTTTGGACACAGACTAACGGTGCTGGGAAATCATTTTTGATAAATCAGCATTAGTCACAAAAATTGTCAAGGACTGATGTTAATCATATTTGGCTTTCATATTAAAAATCCAACATCTATTTCACATGGCATGAATCTAAATAGTCAATATTTATTGTGTATACATTTAGTACCTAATGCTCAGTAATGAAAGTTCATGTTAAGCCTCCTCTCTCTTATCAGAAGCACAATTTATTGATGGAATTACTGGAGTTCTTTTTGAAAATTCTAGAAAGCTCAGGAACTTGTAGACAGCGTATGTGAATTTAATGGAGGGAACATTATCCTGTCCTATACAGGGTGTTCCTAAAGTCTGGTCACATAGGCAAAAATGCATATTTTCAAGAAATGAAATGAACGAAATTTTCAACATTTAATTTAATTTCAACAATTATTTAATTTATTTATTTAATTGGAATATTAACAAATAACATCTTCAATATGATTTTCATCATTTGTGATGCAAAAGTCTATGTGCTTTGCCAGATCCACGTGAACTCAATGCAATAACTGCACATTTCCTATACTTTGAGCTGATTTGAGACCAGTGAATCACCTTTGAGACTCGACCCTCTTTGCCATAATCTCTGATATTTTCCTATGCACTTTCTAGTGTTCGTAAAGGGCTTCTATTAATGGGAATTTTTCCAGCATTTATTAAGTACATATAACTTGCCAAAGACTTTGCCAAGTCATGGATACAAAGAAAGGATAAAACAAATCCCTACCCTCAATGATCTTATATTTTAATTATCTGTGATAATCTTGCTACAGTTGAGCTCATTTATTACTGTGGTTGTGGTTGTTATAACTAGCATTTATATATACTATGTCCCACCTTCCCTTTAGCACCAGTTAGGACAATAAATCTTGGGAAAGGAAGTGGCACTGGGCCATGTAACTGATTTGTGGAGGTAGTTGTTCGTTGGGATAGAATAGGAACTTCTTTATTCAAACCTAATCCACCCCTTAAAAAGTGGTAGCATCCCATATTTTTAAATGGTCAGCAGATACATATAGAATGTGAACTGCAGTATGAAATGACTATTACCAGCCTGAGAGTGAATGAAGAGATAAAGTAACTACTAGATGCAAGGACTCAAAAGCAAATCAGTCTTGTTGGGGAGGGATGTCATTTAGTATAAAGACAAATGGTCTTCCACTCTCCATATTCCCTGAGAATTTCATTGCTCATAGATTCAAAGATCTAGGAGTTTCCTCAGAGGTTATCTAATCCTCTCATTTTACAGGTGAGGAAACAGAAGCCATGTACATTAAGTCACTTGCCCAAGGTCAAACAAGGTCAGAGACAGGAAAAAAAGATGTCTGAAAAAGTCTAAAAAAAGATGACATTGCACATAAAACTGCAAATCTATTATATACAACTTGCTATTTCTATTAAATATATAATAAAATTATGTAACTTTATTTTTTTCTTCCCTCCCACCCTCTAAATCATAATTGATTGGAGAAATGTAAATTAAAATAACCTTGAGATATCATTTTACACCTATCAGCTTGGCTAAAATGATTGAAGGGAAATTGATAAATGTTGGAAGGGAAGTGCAAAAAATTGAGACACTAATTCACTGTTAGTGGAACTGTTAACTGACCCTAACTTTGTGGTGCAGAGGACCTTTCTATTTTTGACCTCTTTGTTGTGCTGTCTCTGGGTCAAAGGGTATGGACATTTTACTCAGTTTTTTAACCATAAATCTACATTGCTTTCCAAAATGATTGTACTGGTTCATAATTCCAACAACTCAATTAATTAATATGATTGTAGTTCCAAAGTCCTTCTAACATTGATGGCTGTCATCTTTTGTCACCTTTCCAATCTACTGAGTTTAAGATAAAATCACAAAGTAGCATTATTTGCATTTCTTTCATTATTAGTGATTTCAATTCTTCCTATGGATGTTAATAGTTGGTGATTTTTTTTTGTTGGAACTCCTTTGTTCCTTTTTTTTTTTTTTACTATTTATCCATAGGGAATGGCTCTTGATTGCAATATTTTAATTCCCTTTGTATCTTGATTACCAAAGCTTATCAGAGATATTTGATTCAATTTTTTTAGTCCAACTACTTCTCTTTTGATATTTCATGTAATAAAATACATGCATATATATGCATATATGTGTACATACATATTCTCCTGTTATCAACTTGTTTAAGTATTCATCATTAGCTATATCTGAGAAATATACCTCATCTGCCTTTCTTCTTTTTATTTCATGGTGTGAGCTTTACTATTCAGGGTACATACTCATTTTGAGTTTATTTTGTTACATAGTGTAAGTTGCTAGTTCAAATGTAATTTCATCCAAATTTCTTTCCAGTTTCCCACAACATTCTTGTTAAAGTGGAAATTCTTCCTGGAAGTAATTTAGGTTTGGGAATTTATAAAACACCGAATAGAGTTAAAATGATTCTGATTAATCTTTATCACATACGTTCTACTGATCTACTTTTCCATGTTTTTTTTTTAAATTTTGGGGTCACATGACCAACAAGAAGGAGAAACAGACATTTTGTCTGAACCTCTCAGATCTATTCAAAATGGGAAATATAAGAGATTAAGCAATTTCAGCTGTCTCCATGGTCTGGGACACCAAGAATGTTAAAAAGCTAAAAATCCAACGAACTAAAAGTAAAGGAGGCTAACTCCTAAGGGACTTCAACACTTCCTTCTCCACCACCCACCAATCATGAGTAGAGCTGTATAAGCCAACCCATGGACTTACAATGGAACCTAATTCTACCTCTACTTCTCCCGGTGCCAGAGAAAACAGAAAGACAAAAGCTTGCTCTGACTTGTACTCCAGGAGAGCAATATTCTGTGCTGCAGTAGTACTTTCCTAGACAACTAAGTAACTAAGGGAACTCAGGAAGGGCGTTAGAATGTATGACGATCCACCATGCCTGACTGAAGTAAAGGGTCCAGCATCAAGCTGGGACCAGTTCTGCCTCCTCAGAAGTCACTTGCTCCAGAGGATGAAGCTGACAAACCATGAATTTTCTAGCATAGGAGGAGCCTGAGAAGGCTTTCAGGTCCAGCTCTCAGGAAAACCATTATCAAAGAGGAACAAGTGAAACAGTGAGCAACAGGTAAATAAAAGAAAAAAAATCTCAACTTCTAAAATTCTAAATTCAAAGATTCTCAAAGCCCTCAGGGGGTAGAAAACTTAAAGGCCTTGGCCATAAGCAGATAAACCAACAGAAGAAATATTAGTAATCAAAGAGAATATGGCTTCCAGGTGTATCAGCAAGGCAATGAACATAACATCAATGATAATTGTGAATGTGTCTATATTGCTCTGTATCACAAAATATGAGAGACTCTCCATATAGAAGGTAGAAGTAAAACATTTATTCAGACACCAGAGGACCAAATCCCACAACCAATAAGTCCAATCCGTCCAAGCAGCAGCCTACTCCCAAAACCAGTAAGACCACTTTATCATAACAGAAAAAAAATTTAAAACACAATATCAGAGCATGGAGCCTCACCATCCCATAACCTTCTGCCCTCCTGCTGGGGCCTTCCCACAAACAAACTCACAGCACAGCTAGCATGCCTGCATCTGCTCTCTCCCTCAGCTCTAGCTGCTCCACCCTTTCCTGTTCCTGTCATTCAGCAAGCTCCTTCCACCACATATGAATTAGGCTTACTGTGATGTAAGCAGGTCACATGGGCCTATTAATGGGTGGGAAAGCTCTGCAAATTTACATTACTTTTACACCAGGTCAGCAAAATAAGTTCAAACATCAATGAATAAATGTTGCAAGATGAAGAAAAATGGATTAAGACATGATGAGGTAGAGGACCCTATAGATTACAAAGAAAGCAAAGAACTATTACAGAATCTTTCTGAATAGATTATAAGGGAAGGAAAAATGTTAAAAGAAGAATTTGTGACCTCTGCTGCAGAAATAATTGGAAGAATAGAAAAACAAATCCATGGTGGCAAGTTGCACCAAAAAAAAACAAACAAGAAAATAAAAGATTGAGAAAGCAAACACACAAAAGTGAATGATAATCTGGAAGAAGAAAATCACAAAAAGGAATAACGTTAAAAGAAAATATGATCTCCATACAAAACAAATATATTTATCTTGAAGACAGGAGGCACAGAGGCAATTTAGGGATTATAGGTATCCAAGGAGAAGACCAAATAAACTCCAGAAAAGAAACTTTTTTTTCTATTTTTAATCAGTAACAAATAGTTTACGATTGTGTGATTTGTAATATAATTTGGGAACTGGAGGCAAGAATTTTCCTTCTTTCCTACCTTTTTTCATTATTTTCCTACAGAATTTAACCTTTATATTCCTTCAACTAAATTTTGCTACAACTTTGACTAGCTCTAAAATGTAGCCCCTTGATAGTTTAATTGGCATAGCATGGAATCCATAAATCAATTTAGACCACATTGTATTTTATTATTATTATATTGATGTGACTTAAATATGAATGCTGAATGGTCTTCTAATTATTTGTCTTCTTTTCTTTAAAAAAAGTGCTTTATAATTGTATCTATATAGGTCTCAAATGTGCCTTCCTAATGAAAATTCCAGATCCTTTATGCATTTTGGAGTTATTTTGAATGGGTCTTGCCTCTCTGTTATTTCTTTCTTAGTTATATTATTCATATGAAGAAATTCTGTTGATTTGGAGGCCATATGTATTATATAGAAAATATGGGTCTGCTCTTTCAGAAAGTTGTATGGCCCTCTCCATTGGTAAGTCATGAATTTCATCTGTGTACTAGCTTGTCTTTGATCCTCTGAGGACAAAGTGTTCTTGGAAATGAAGAAAGTCAAATTTAGAAAGAACAATTACCTCCTTCTTTAGGGAAGACACTTTAGTATACACAGCCTTCAAACATGAGATACACACAGTAAACATAATTTAATTTTAAAACCATTTTAGTCCTATGAATTGACTTTTCTAAATAGCAAATGGATTTTCAGAGAATAAACATCACGGTGTTTCATGTGGCTGAGTAAGCCCTGGAGTCTGATGGGTCTTTTATTCCTTCCAGACCATTTAATATTCTGGGGTGACAATGTGGAGAGTATACCATTTCTGTTTCATGTGACTATGGTGAACATCTGCATTTGCTGCATACACACAGTGTTTGAACATTTAAACAATTGGAAAATGAGGGAAATAATTTTATTTTCAATTAGGTTTGATTGTGACAAAAGCAAAAACTTGGTCTGAAAACTGCTTTTCATTGCCCCAACAAGCCTCGCCCTTGCCAGATTGTTCTGTGATAATTACAGCTTTTCAAAAGGTATTTCCATGGCTTCAAAAGCTCCATTTTTCTGTGAACCTCCATGCATATTACAATAACTAGGAAACAAAGCCAGCTTTGATATGTCTAAACCCAAACAAATCTATGGTGTAAGAATATCATTAATTTTCTTATTGATTTCTTACACTAGAAATTCAGAGTGCCACCTTCATCCAGTTCCTAATACAGAGGGCTCTCCAAGGCTACTGAACTCAGTTCATTGAAATTTCCATGCTGTTGATAGTGAATTCTGCCGGATTAAAGATACTTTCTTCCACATCCTCTTTAACATATTTATTCACAGAATAAGAAGCATAGACTGCCAATGCATTTCAACAATTCACTAGCTATCCAGCATATGCAGAAGGGTAGTGTGCCAGCCCTGAGATTAAGACAAAAATGAAATAGTCCCTGACTTCAAGGAGATTGTATTATGAGGGGTGGGAAGCAATTTCCAAACAAATAAGTAAATACAACATTATATGAAGTATTCAATATGAAATAATTTCAAGTGGTAAGAGGTAGAGAATGCCAAAACCTGGGGACATGAGGAAAACTTACATGTAGGAGGTGGGCCTAGAACTGAGCTTTGAAAAAGAGCCAGGGATTCTAAGAGGCAGAGAGAAAAAAAGGAAGTGGATTTCAGATAGGAAAGAATAACAGCTGTGCAAATAATATCTAGTATTTATATAGTGCTTAAGGTCTCTTAGATACTTTATATTAATGTTTCCATTGATCCTCACAACAACTCTGTGAAGTAGGTGCTATCATTACTCCCATTTTACATATAAAGAAATTGACATTGAGAGAGTTTAAGTCAAGAAGCATCTAGTAAGTGCTTACATGTGCCAGGCACTGTGCTAAGTGCCAGGTAGGTCAACAGCTCAAAGCCACAGTCAGTAAGAATGTGAGAGAGGATTTGTACACATCTTCCTGACTCCAAGTCCAGTACTCTATTCACTACACCACCTGACTGCTGTGTGAAGGCATGAAAGAAGGAACCAATAGATTAGCAGGTCAGTTTGATTGGACAATAGATGTTTAGAAGGATACTGATGTGAAATTAAAGGATAAATTCCATTTCTCTTATTATTAGTGATTTGGAGCCTTTCTCAGCATGGTGCAGCAGAAAGAGTGTTGGTTCTAGATTGGAAGAGTAGGGATCAAATACTGCCTCTTTCATTTATTATGAGTGTGACTTTGGGAAGATCACTTAATATGTCTGAGTTTTAGCTTCTTAGTATATAAATTGTCTCAGTTTCTAATTATATAAAATGAGAAGGCTGGACTAGGTGGCCTCTAAAATTCCTTATGGCTCCAGATTTCTAATCCTATGAGCTTATAATGGGCCTCTATCCACAAAGACATCAATGACAAAAAGACACCACCCCCCCAAAAAAAGCAAAGTAATCGTAGTAGAAATATTTGTGGCAGCAAAAATGCAAAAAAATATAATGCGTGCCTATTGGTTAGAAAATGATTAATTGGTATTAGTAAGATATTGCAGCAATGGAATAATGCAAAGAAACAAAAATATAAGTATAAAGAAAGATGGAAATCACATGAATTAATGAAGCATGAAAGTAGTAGAACCAAGAGGGCATGACGTACAATGATTAAAATTATATGAAGGAAAATTACAACAAAATGCTGCTGAACTCAGACTAATTATAATAACCAAATTTAGTCCCAAAAAAAAGTGAAGGATGAACCACACCTTTCAATAGAGATGTGGCAGGCTATGAGTATGATATAATTCATATGCTAAATATTTGCAGCAGTCATTCCATTGGTTAGGTTTTTTCTTGAATTTTTCTTTGACTACAAGGGATGGTTCAATGGGGCAAAGGTTATATGGGGGGGATGTTTTGGTTAGTTTAAAAAGGTATTAATAACACTTATTGATTGGAGGAAAAATAAAATTATAGAGGTAGGTCGGAGCCATACTGTGGTTGCTTTAAATTCCAAACAGTTAGGTTTGCATTTTATTCTAGAGAAATATGAACATCGTGGAATAGGGGAGTAGCATGGTCAAACCTGTGCTTTGGGAAAATTGTTTTGCTAGGAAGGGACTGAAAGCAGAGAAAGCAATTAGGAGCTTTATTTCAATAGAACAGATATGATGAGTCCTGAATTAATGTGATGGCTGCATAGACAAAAAGAAAGGAATGGATTCAAGAAAATAAGTGTAAAGCATTGATGAATTATGGAAGTTTATTGGATATAGAATATGAGCTAGAAGTATGAGTCAAAGATGACTTCAAGTTATGGAACTTGAGTGACTGAAGGATGATTGTTTCCTAAATAGAAATAGAGAAGCTTGTTGAAGGCTTAGATTTTGAATGAAATATCATGAATTTGGTTTTAGACATGTCAAGTTGAAGATACTTTTGGTAAATCCTAGTTGAGATGTTTGCATAGTCCTGGTAAGGTAAAGCTGGAATTCAGAAAAGAGATTAGGAAGATACATGTGTGTGTGCGTATATATATATACAGACACACAGATATTCTCTCTCTCTCTCTCTGTCTCTCTCTCTCTGTCTCTCTCTCTACATATATATATATATATATATATATATATATATACATATATATATGTATATATGTATGTGTGTATATCTATATATATAGATATACACACACATATACACTTATATACATACACATATAAATATATTTGTGCGCATTTGGAGAGAAAGAAAAGGAGAGAAAGGTGAAAAGGAGAGAAGGAGAGAGTAGGGGAGGGAGATTACTATCCATATAGAGATAAATAGATAAGCAAACATTTAAGAGCTCGTGAGATTATCAAGTGAGAGGCTATAAAGAGAAATGGGGAGAAAAAGGCCTTCTAGGGGATGGCCACATTTAGTGGATAGAAATGGGATGACAATTCAGCAAAAAAGACTTAGAAGAAATTATCAGAAAAGTAGAAAGAGGACCAAAAGAGATTAGTGTCATGAAAGCTGAAGCTGGAGAAAATATTGAAGAATTAATGGTGAAGATTGTCATTGAGAATGAGAATTTTTAAAAGGCCTTGTGATTTATTGGTGAAAAAAATGTTGGCAATGTTGGAGAAAGTGGTTTCTGTCAAGTGGTAGAACTGGAAGACATATTGCAAGCGGCTGAGAAGGAAGTTGGAGTTGAGAAAATGGAGGTAATAATTATAGACAACCAACCTTTTCTAGAAGTTTAGCTTTAAAAGAGATGATAGATATGGGATAATAGTTTGAGGATGTGGCAGGTTTAAGGGAAGATTTTTTTCAACAATTGGGAGATCTGATCATATTTGAATTTGGTACAGAATAAGCCAGTATACAAAAAGAGAATGAAGATGAGTAAATATCTTTTTTCAGGAAAATACTACTTTGGCATCCTCCCTTCACACTTATGAAACACATTTTATGAACTTAAGTATAAGACTTTTCCTTTATGCTTATTAAATTTAATCTTGACAAATGCTATTCCAAAGTATGTGGTCCCAAGTTCCACTCAGTGTTCTAATCTGTTTATTTTTAAAGATACTGCCTAAAATAGCCCTTTATATTTTTATATCATTCATTTTTTCAACCATCATGTGTGATTTTATCCTCCCAACATCACACCAAAATTAATTCTTTGGAGATATCTTCATGATGCTCCCTGTTGTTCTCCATTAGAAATGTCATCTTTCCTAGACAATTAATCTGATGGTCATCTGTATTGGTTTCATGGTCATTATTAGACAACTCCATTGGCTATTTGCTCTGACTTTCTGCTACCACATTCTGGGTTCCATTCCTTCAGGACCACCTACTGGCCAGGGTGGCCACCATCTACAAGTGAGTGTGCCTAAAATGCTTCTCTCTGAAACTTTTGTAGTCCATCATCAAGCCCATGACTCATAATACACATCTAAGGGAAGGCAAACAAAAGAAAGGCAGAGAGTTCTGACAGACATGTTTCCCTCAAAAATATTAAATATCCCACAATGCTCCCATGAGTCTACTGTAGTGTTCTGGGGCACCTGGGTACTTCATTTTGGTCCTCTTGCTATAGTCATTTCCTTATATACCTCTCCTTCTTGGAATTCTCCTCTGTAACAACAACAAAAAAAATTAAACAAAATCACCAAACAGCCACCCTGTTTGGCAGTTTATTCCATAGACCATGCCCAAAGTCTCCACCAAAGGAATAAAAAGGCCATGCCTCCTCATTTGTTGCCTCAGGATAGATGTTTGTCATTACAATTAATTGTATTTTGGATGCTTTTTACAGGTGCTTTCATTTGTATTGTTGTATTCATTGTATAATATAATACATGACAATAAACACATATCAAGTGCCTACTCCATGCCAGGTATTATGTTAAATACTGGGAATACAAATTGGGGGCAGGGGGAAACAATCTCTGTCTTCCAGGAGCTTACTACCTAATGCCAGAAGACAACACACAAAAAGAATCTACAATGCTTGGGGGAGAAGAGCAGAGACCAGCATGAGTACGTGATGTTTTGTGGAGTCCAAACCAATCAGAGCTGAAGATAGAAGGTGGAAATTAACGTGAAAAATTCATATCCCATCCTTCTATAAAAGCAAACTTTGGGAAGAGTTTAGTGTTCTACCCCTCCAGCTCTGCAGTGGGGGAGAGGAAGCTGAAGGAGGTGAGATGGTATTCAGTATCCAGAAAAAAGAGTTGAATAGCAGGATGAAGAAATTTGTACACATCACGTGCCTTGTTCTTGTTCTGCCTGAATCAGTTGATATAGCTCTTCCCATGTTCTTTTGCACTTTCAGTCATCATGTTTTTATGTTTATCTTTCATCTTAGCACCTTCCTCACCACTCTTGGTACCTCCCCCTCCCCAGACTCTTAGTACACCCCTGCTATTCTCTGCTATAAAAGAGTTCCGTCTGCATCTCTTCTCTTCCAACAATGACCCACTTCCAAATCTTTGCTCTTTATGCTTACAAATAATAAATTTTCCTATTATGCATTTTGTTCCATTAAAGATCTTCTGTGTTATCATTATTACTAATTATTATTATTAAACTAGCTATCTTATGGGAAGGAATCTAAAATATTTTTAAACCTCACCCAGACTAAGATGTAAATGGTAGCTAAAACTTAATTATTATCTTTTCCACAGGTATTTGCATTTTTAGTTATTCATGTTCTTAATTATATAAAAGGATAAGTCTATACTGGAAAAATTGAAGGCGCCAATGAAGGAGACGTATTTGAGCAAAATTTCTTCCAATTCTGTCAAATCACATCTTGTAATCAGCCACCTACTGTTTCTGCGAATAAGACCAGCTCCACATAAAATAGCTCCAACTTTATGTAGGCCATGAGGCTTTGAAAGCATGTCCCATCTAGCAACAAGGATTTCTACTTAACTACCATGAAGCTCTATTCTGTGGCTTTCAGTAGCATTCCATTCTATTACCCCATGGTCTTGGCTTTAGAATCCCTGTAGACACTGGGAACAACTTACAGTGAAGCAATTATCCTTTTCAGCAAGGACTGGACTAGTGCCTTCTTGCAACCCCAAAGGGACCATGGCCATAAATTACTGGGGATGGTTGGCCAGGACCAGTTGAAATCAGAATGAGGAAGAAGCAGGAGGAGGAATGATAAAGTGCAGGAAACATAAGAAGCAAAGAGGAAGAGAATGAAAAAAAGAAGGGAAAGAGGTAGAAAATAGAGAAAGAAGCAGGAAGAGAAAGGAGAAAGAAAATAGCAGTAATGACTCTTATTTTTCTAGAATTTTAAGGTTTCCAAAGCACTTTGCCTGTAACCCTGTTAGGTGGGTAGAGAAAATATTATTACATACGTTTTACAGACGAGGAAACAGCATCAGAGTTTCACTGAATTACTGAGTCACACAGCCAGGTGGATACAGTTTTAAAATCTTAAACCATCTTATGAGATTGCAGTCCTACAGGACATCACAGAAAAGAGGAAGAACATATCTAGTAAAGTCAGGAAAATAATGAATTACCTTCATACAGTACTGTGCTGGTAAGTATTTAACAATCAGCTCTCTGAACGTTCACGAAACACTTTTAAAGATTAATCTGCATCGTTAACATTTCCTCCATCACTTTCTGAAGTGTAGACAATCAAGAAACAAAAACAGTAAATCAAGATGTGATTTGTAGCATTTGCCAATTTCTATGATATAAAAGGTCACACAGGAATTTAACAATCAATTTTCCTAAGCCTATACAAGCTGGTTCCAGGACATCTCCCCTTCATGTAATACTTTTCCAAGATTCTAATTAAGGGATTATTATTTCTATAATTCATAATAACAATAAAATTTATATGTTTCACAAAGTGTTTTACATTCATTTTATATACTTACAACAATAGTGCGAGGTAACTGCTATAGGTATTATTATCCACATTTCACAGTTAATGAAACCAAGGCTCAAAATGTATCTGCCCACGGTTGCAAAACCGCTAAATGTCAGAGGCAAGATTTGAATACGTGCTTTTCCTTATTCAAGTTCGATTCTTTTTCCACATTATGCTATACTGCTTTTCCCATTTGTCAGAGGAAGACACCAAGGCATGGAGAGGTAACACGAATTATATTGATCCAGATAATAACTATATCTACATATCTGGCCCTACCCCTCTCCTGAGCTCCAATCTCACATCCCTGGCTGGACTGTATACATCTCGAACTGGGTGGTCCAATCAAACTCAATCCTTCTAACATAGAACTCACCACTTTCCTAAAACTCTCCCTTCTTCTGAATTTTGCTATTACTGTGAGGGCACTACCAACCTCTCAGTCAGCCAGGCTAAAAAATTCAGGGTCTGATTCTTCATCCTCGGTCACCACCCATATCTGATCTATTCGTAGGTTTCATTGTTTCTACCTTCATGACATCTCTGATACACACCCTCTTCTCTCCACTCACATAGCTGCCACCTCACATCTAGACTACTATGAGAACTTTCCAGTTAGTTTCCTATCTTGCCTCCCTCCTCACCAATTCCAATCCATCCTTCATTTAGCTGTCAAGGTGATTTTCCTAAAGCATATTTGACCTTTTCACCCCCTTACTCAATAAACTCCGGTGGCTCCCTATTTAGGATTTAACATAAAATCTTATACTTGATTTTTAAGGTTCTCCACAACCTAGCCCCTTTCTACTTTTCCAGTCTGCATACACTTTACTTCACTCCATATATTCCACAATACAGCTATGTTGCCCTTACTCTTCCTCCCACTCCACAATGCATCTCCCAACTCCTGGACTTCTCACTATCCATCTCCCATGCCAGGGATGCTTTCCCTCCTCACCTGTACTTCAGTCAGTAATTCACTGAAGTAGCACCCACTGTGTGCTGGGCATTGTGCTAAGTGCTGGGGGTGCAAAGAAAGGCAAATATCAGTCCCTGTTCTCAAGGAGATTACAGTCTAATGGGAGAAACACCATGCAAAGAACTATGTGCAAAAAGACTAGATGCAAGATAACTTGGAGATAATCAATACAAAGAAGGATTAGAATTAGGGAAGATCAGGAGAAGGTCAGATTTTAGTTGAGATTTGAAAGAAGCCAAGGAAGACAGGAGGTGGAGATGAGAAGGGCATCCATTCCAGGCATGGGAGACAACCAAGGAAAATGCCCAGAGTCTGGACATGGAGAGTTCCATGCAAGGAACAGAAAGGAGACCAGTCTCACTGAATCACAGAGCATGTGGAGGGAGGGAGGAAGTGTAAGACTGGAAAGGTGGGGTGGGGAAGAGAAAGATTATGAAGGACTGTGCATGCCAGAGGATTTTATTTTTGAAACAGAAATGATGGGGAGGCACTGATTTTTATTGAGTAGGTCTGGAAAAGTGACATGGTTTGACCTGGGCTCTAGGAAGATCACTTTGACAGCTGAAGGAAGAACATATTGGAGTAAATGGAGACTTCGAGTTCTAGCAGGCCATAGCAATAATCTAGACATGAAGCTTTGAGGGCCTGCATCAGTGGTGGCAGTGTAAGAGGAGACCTATTTGGAAGATGTTAGAAAGGTAAAATCAATGAGCCTTGGAAATACATTGGATATGTGGGGTGAGAGAAATGACATTTAGGCTATGAGCCTGGGTCACTGGGAGGATGGTAATGCCCTCAGCAATGGAGGGTTTGGGGAAAATACAATGACTTTAGTTGCCAGAGTCAGCTAGTGGTTATGGATGGGGTACTGGGCCTGTATTGAGGAAGAATGGGGCCTCAAACACTACTAGATTTATAAGCCTGAGCAAGTCACCTCACCACCTTTTGCCTCAGTTTCCTGAACTGTAAAATGGGGATCATAACAGCACCAACTGTGCAGAATTGTTGGATCAAAAGAGGTATTATAAAAAGGAAATTAGCACAGGGCCTGGAAAATAGCATGTGCTATATAAATGTATATTCCCTCTCCAAGGATCAACTAGAGCTATAGATAGAAGTTTAGGCAGCAAGTCCAATTTCGACCTAACCATTAAAAATTTTCCTAGCTGGAGGCTCTCAGGGATTGTGATTACATTTGTAATTTTCCCTCTAGAAAAAGCTCCCTCAAGTCAAAGTGTAAAGAATCATGTTGACCTTAAGGGCTATTTACTGCTCCCTTGGGTTAAAACAAGATAATTATTATGATGGTGTTATACTAGGTATCAATGGCTGTCAATTAAAAAGGAGCAAATCTTCCTTCCCATGTACTCAGACAACAGTAAGGGGACTTAGAGATCATAGGATTTTCTTCCTCCACAATAATTCACATCTGACCCTTCTCTCCAGTTATGAGGTACCCCCCTCCCAGTTCACTTTCTCATCGCCTCTTTCCTAGGCTCTTGAAATATCTTTATAATTGGTCTCCTCTCCTTCCCTCAAGTCTCTACCCACTCCAGTCTATCCTCTACATGGTGTCAAAGTGTTGTTTTGTTTTGTTTTTCCCTTAGAAATAGAACTGACTCTGTTATTCCCCCACTCAAAAAATTTCTGTGGCTCTCTATTGGGTCTAGGATATAATATGTTCTTCTGTTTAGCTTCACAGCAGCTCCAACCTAACTTTCCTTCCTCCAGCCAAAGTGCCCTTCTCTTTGTTCTTCAGAGAGAGCCTTCCATCTCCTTCTCATATCATGTCTTTGCCCTGACCATACCCAAGCTTATAATTTATTTCATTATCTCCTTTATTTCATAGGATTTCTCAATTCCTTCAAGATACATCACAAATGCCACATGTAACATCCACTAGATAATGAACTCCTTGGAGGCAAGGACTATCTTTTGCCTCTTTTTGTATCTCCAGTGTTGAGCATGCATCTGGCATGTAGGAAGCACTTAACATGGGCTTGTTGACTGACTGACTGAAGACTTTCGTGATCACTCTGCCCACAATTGCCCATGCTCTCTCTCCCTAGTTAGAATGTTTTTAACTAACTTGTTGTTACATAGGTTTACTCTCTTTATATCTATTTATTCTCCAATATATATTTATTCTTCATACGTATATGTGTATGTATGTATCTATGTATACATATATATATATATATATATATATAATATTCTTACATATTCTTGTTGTCTCCTCCATTTCTAAACTTCTTGAATGGGGATAGGATTTTTCCTTCTCTCTATTTACATCCTCAGTTCTTACCACACTAATAAATGTTTAGTCATTGATTTAAGATAAAAGAGACCTTAAATTTCTAGTTAAATGCTTTCATTTTATTAGTGAAAAAATTATGAGTTGGGATTTGAACATAAGTCCTTAGACTTCAGACCTGTCACTCTTTGCCTGACACAATGTTGCCTTCACTAATATCTTCAAATGTGACATGATGGTTTGGAGCTCACTCTGGAATCTTGATGACTATGCCAAGGGACCTCTGTGCTCTGAATTCTCATCATGGTATGGAAAAAAATGCGGGTTGCAAAAACTATGCAGGAGTACCGCCAAGCCCTAGCAGGTCCTTACAAGCCAGAAAGGACACAAGTACAAGCCCACAGATGAACTGATGCCTCTCCTTTAAGGCTAAGCCCAGATAAATTCAGAGTTGAATTTTCAGCCATAATAACTCACAAAAAATCATCTACTAAGAAGAGGAAATGTTCTAATCTAGTAGGTGGGTGCTGTACCAATACCAAGCAGATGAAAGAACCTTGAAGGCTTCTAGTAAGTATAAAAGCATGGTATTGTTATGTTGAAACAAGATAAACATATTCCAAAAGCAACACAGAAAGAATACTCAGTATTGCCACTTTGAAAACAATTAACATTGAAAGGCAAAACTTAGGGAAATAAGAGAAAATGAGGAAAAAATCCAACTTTCATGTTTTGTTATGATTTTAAACAAAGTTTTTACAATGTGCCCAAACAAAAAACTTGTAGGGAGGGAAATGCAGCCACCATTTGACATGCTAGAAATGTCTGAGCATTCTATTATTTGTAAGGCTGTCTTGAAAAACGGGAATAAGTCCGTGAAATATTAGAAATGGGGTAAGAACTGAAGTGTGATGTTTCTGTTATTCTTGGTGAAATGACAGCTGAAAAATGATGCCCAGGAAGCAAAATAAAGAAATAAAAAGGATTTCAGAGGACTCCAACGGGGGGCCCCACACGATATACATTTAATAAAAATGGCATTTATGTTATAACATTGATCAATATACGACCTCTAACCTGAAACTGACCATTTTTAATAAATGTGAAAAATATTTCATAAGAAGCATTGGAATATTTTCAGGGGTCTTTAATCCTTCTTATGAAAACCTTTCATGATGATAAATTGCAAAGGGAGAAAATATGGTATTTAATTTGGAATGTTTTAGCAACACCTCTGTCTGCATGAATGATAGGCCACAATTATAAATCCTGGGGGTGCTGCAACAGGCTTTTACCTCATCCATTAGGTAACTCCACAGTGATTTGAGAAGGAGGAATTACTTTTAAATGACTTGTAATTTTTGTTACCTAGGAATAGAAGCAAAAATTGGTGTTTATGCATCCGCATAAAGCATTGATTTCATGAGGCTAGTTTTGATTTCCATGCCCAACATTTGGCTTCTGGAGGTGAATTGGTATGACTTTCTCTTCAGAGTAGGAGCCAAGAAATGAATGATCCATTCTCGGAACTGTAGACAATTGGCTAGATGTCTTTTTAAGGTGAGAAAATGAGAGGAAAGGGATTAAAGAAAACCTAGCAATTTTGAACTTATTCTAAAATGGAGTAGAAAGAAACTGCTTGGCCTTGATTTTCCTGACAGTCATAAGAAAATAAGGACAAAAGCTGCAATCCATAGCAGTGGTGTCCAACTCAAGTAGAAGTTGCCCACTAAACCACGCATAAGGATTCCAGAGGGCAGTATATGGACTTAGAAAACCACAAATTGACATTATCTATGTTCTATTGTATTTTGTTTATTTTGTTAAATATTTCCCAACTATATGTTAATCTGGTTCAGGTTATATTTGGGAATGTTGCAGTTGCAATATTCATAGGCAGTTCTGCATAATGGATAAAGAGTTGGAAGCAAAGACAAAGAAAAGTGGGTTCCAGTCCCTCTTCTGGTAAATGCTATGTGAATCTTGTAAAGCCTCAGAGCCTCAGGCAACACTCTAAGACTATCTTCAGAGCACATGCCTATCTGCAAAGCCAAAGGGAGTTTCTTCCTTAAGAATGCCAAGTAATTTCAGAAAAACCTGGAAAGACTTACATGAGCTGATGCAAAATAAAGTAAGCAGAACCTGAAGAAGATTGTACAGTGAGCAACTATGTATGACTTAGGCATTCTTAGCAATACAGTGATCTAAGACAATCCCAAAGGATGGAGAATTCCAGAGAAAGAACTGATGGCATCTGAATGCAGGTTTAAGCCTACTATTTTTCATTTTCTTTATTTTTTCCCCTTTGGGTCTGTGTCTTTCATGGCATGACTAATATGATAATATGTTTTGCGTGACTGAACATGTATAACCTATATCAAATGGCTTACCATCTCAGGGAGGAGAAAGTTGTAAGAGGGAAAAAGGAAATTTTGAACTGAATTTTGTTTTAAATGAATGCTAAAAACTGCCTTTACATGTACTTGGGGGAAAAAGAATGCCAAGGAATTTGCAGATACAGTTACCAAATAAATCAAAGTAATAGGTCACACAAATTATTTTAGGGTCAAAGTATTACTGTTTTCAAACAATATTATCAGTGGGTACTAATCTTGAATAGCTTCCAATACATTCTATACCCTACAATATCAAGACTATAAGAAATAATCAAATTGATTCAATTCAATAAGGATTAATTAAGAGCCTAACAAGTGCCAAGAACTATGCTGGGATGCTAAATATAAAAATGAGCTACTGCCACAAGCTTACATTTTACTGTAAGGAAAGAAAGTGTTCTTGGGTAATTAAATACACAGTATATCAAAGTAAATGCAAAAAAATTTGAAGGAGAGGGCACTGACATCTGGGGGAGGTCAGGAAGGGGTTAATGTAGGAATTTGGACTTGAGTTGGATCTTGGAGGGAGCAAGAGGTTCAAGGAGCAGAGGAGAGGAACGGCAGCATTCCAAAAATGGAAAAGAAAGCTTAGGCAAAGTCAAAGAGGGTATTGTATAGGCAATGGGAATCTGGTAAAAATATAGTGCACTTAGGAGAAATAATAAGTGAAATTATTCTGAAAAGTCAGAAAAGCTTGGGATGGGCTTTAAATGGTAGACAGAGGAGTTCAAATTTTTATCCTCAAGGGGAAAGCTAACAAAAGTCACTGATTTTTTTAGCAGAAGACAGACTTGGTAAAACCTGTGCTTTGGGAGGATTACTTTGTTAGCTCTGGGGAGGATGGATTGAAGAGAGGACAGACTTAAGGTAAGGAAGCTAATTAGGAGGTTACAGCAATAGTTGAGGCAAAAGGTCAGAAAGGCTTGAACTAGGGCAGTAGCTACACAAGTGGAAAGAATGAGTTGGATTCAAGGGATACTGGGGAGGTAGAACTGATGTGACTTGACAACTAATTGAAAACGAGGTAAGGTGAGGTTAGAATGAAGAGTCAAAGATGGCGGCTCTGAGGTTGTCAACTCAGGTGACTGGAAGGATGGTGATGTCCTTGACTGACTGAAAAAACAAAGTAAGTTTGGAAGAAAGGTGTTTTCTTTTTCTTTTCTTTTTTCGGGGGTGGTGGAGAAGATAATGAATTCTGTTTTAAAACACATTGAGTTTACATGGCCTACTGGATACATAGGTGAGATTTCCAACAGGCAATTGCTATGTATCACAAATTCTTTCATTAAAATCAACTTACCAATTGTTATAGTTTGCCTGGCTTTCCTTCCTAATATCACCTGTGAAGATCCCAGTTATAGGCACATTTCTCTCATACCTCATTTCCTGATTATTGTACCAATATATCCCTCTGATCACATCTACCACAACATCTTGGATGATTTTAACATGTATATGCAAAGCATATGGTCTGTGCAACATTTAGGGCAGCCCTTTATTCTATCAATTTTTTTTCTTTTCTTTTCTTTTGGATAAATAAACCATAGACAGAGCAAGATCTTATATTATGCTGAGACACAGGTAGTTGGCATAGTGAACAGAGTAGTGGGCTTAGAATCATAAAAATCAGAGTTCAAATCCAGCATCAGACACTTATCAAGTGTGTAACACTAGGTTAGTCAATTAACCTTAGTTTCCTCAATTATACAATAGAGATGATAACACCAAACTGCCAGGGTTATCGTGAGGCTCAAATGAGATAATATTTGTAAAGAGCTTGGTGTATAGTGTCTGTTGCTTAATAAGTGCTTCTTCCCTTGGCATAGGTAATTGGATATGGAGAGACTAGACATCAGCAGAAAGGTTAGAGTTACACAAGTAGATTTAAGAATCACTGGAATAAAGATGCTAATTGAATCCATGGGAGCTGGTGATATCACCAGCTAAAAGAAAGGATGGCCCAGGACAGAACTCTGGGGAACACTTACAGTTAGGAGGCCTGACCTGGAGGAAGATCCAACAAAAGCGACTAAGAAATGAGTGGTCAAATAAGCAGGAGAAGATCTAGGAGACATGAGTGTCACAGAAACCTACAGTGGGGAGAGGATCCAGGAGAAGAGGGTGATCGACAATGTCAAAGGCTGTACAGACGTCACAGGGCATGATCCACTCCCCTGGTCTTTCCACTTGCTTTAAGTACATTATCTAGCTTTTAAATGTACTCCTTAGAGATGGTGTCAATAGTCCAGATTTAGTTTATATAGGGTGCAGTACAGTGGTACTGGTACCTTCCTAATCCTGAGCACCATGCCTCTCAATGCAGCCTAAGATTTCATTAGCTTTTTCTCTCTTCTCTTTCTCCTTCCCCTCCATCTTTTCCTCCTCTTTCTTTTCTTTCTCCTCCTTCTTCCTCCACTTCCTCCTACTTTTCCTCTTCTACCTCTTCCATCCCCTCTTCCTCTTCTTCCTCCCCTTCTTCTTCTCTCTCCTTTTATTTCCTCCTCTGTCATTTTTTGTTGCTTTATTAGATGAACCTCATAACTTGTAAGAATCTGCAGGCACTTTATATGCAATGGTTCTCTAACTACTCTTTCACTATCTTAAGCTTTTGAGGCTGTGAAGAACTGTGAGCTTTACTAGCCATCTGCAACCCACTTCTACCTACAGATAAGTTTCTCATATCTTTTCTCTTCTCAACCCTGTATTACTCAGTTATTAGCCATATAGGAGCAAGCAATCCGCAATCCTCACCTCCTATTCTCTTATCCTCATCCCCTTTAACCCTACCCCACCCATGGCCTGCGTCAAAATAACCCATAACCCCTTCTATGATCTCTGGGATTCCTGTTCCTAACCAAACAAACTTAATTTCCCCCTGGATCCTTTGTCTCACACTCCTTCCATCAATTGGCCCTCATTGAGACTTGGCTTCCCCTGATGACATTCTGTCCTCTGCATCCTCTCCATCCACTGGCTGTACCTTCTCTACCCTTCCTTTTCACCCCTCAAACTCTACTGATCTTAGAGAGGGAATCAAATACTCCTTGTCTTCCACTGCCACTTCTAAACTATCTTTAGCAACATCCTTCATAGTTGCTTTGCAACTCTTCTGCTTTGAAGTCAACTTAATCAAAAATTATTTAGGCTATCATATACTGACCCTTAGGTCATTCTCTTCTTTCTCAGGGAATGAAACATTTGGCTCACCATCTTTTTTTCCCTGCCCCAAATCCTGCCTTTGGGCTATGGGACTTCAGTGCCCTCTTTAATATTCCTCAAACTCCCTAATCTTTCAATTCTTTAGCCTCCTTAAGTCCCAAATCAGTGACACAAGTCTATATGGTCGCTCATACTTTGGATCTCACTATTTTTCACAAGTGATCCACTTTCTTAATTAGAAATTAATATTCTGGGGCGGGGAGCAAAGATAGCGGCTGGAAAGTAGGGACTTGCATGAGCTCCCCACCAGGTCCCTCCAAGCACCTATACAAAATGGCTCTGAACAAATTCTTGAACTGCAGAACCCACAAAACAGCAGAGGGAAGCAGGGTTCCAACCCAGGACAGCATGCGTGGTTGCAGGGTAAAGTCTAATGCACGGGGCTGGGAAGCAGAGGGTAGCAGAGCCCAGCATGAGCCACGCCAGGATCAACCAGACCAGGAGCCGGGTGGAACAAGCCCTAGCACCCTGAATCAGTGAGCTGTGGCAGTTACCAGACTTCACAACCCACAAACACCAAAGACAACAGAAAAGGTTAGTGGGAAAAAGCTGCGGGGACAGAGCGAAAGGAGTTCGCGGTCCGGCCACCACCCCAGGGCTAGCAGAGGTGGTGCAGCTCCAGAACTACAGCTGCAGTTGCTTCCAGCCCCAGGCCCACCTGGTGGGAGGAATTAAGTGGCAGATCTGAGCAGGAGTGTAGAGCCAGCTCAGATCTGAGTCCAGTCTAGGTAGGCAGTTCTTGGGGGAGGAGCAGCACTGGTGTGGCAGAGCTTGCTGTGTAGAAATACCTCTGAAAACAACACTGCAACCCCTCAAGCTTGGGACAAAGTACTCTATACTCTACAAGCAGTCATATGCTGATGAAAAACTCAAGGGTCAAGTAAGTTGGCTGGGAACACGGCCAGGCAGTGAAAATGACCTCAGATTAAGACTCAGACTTTGCAATCTTTCTTGGTGACAAAGAAGACCAAAACATACAGCCAGAAGAAGTCAACAAAGTCAAAGAGCCTACATCAAAAGCCTCCAAGAAAAACATGAACTGGTTTCAGGTCATGGAAGAGCTCAAAAGGGATTTGGAAAAGCAAGTTAGAAGTAGAGGAAAAATTGGGAAGAGAAATGAGAGCAATTCGAGAAAACCACGAAAAACAAGTAAGTGACTGGCTAAAGGAGACCCCAAAAAATGCTGAAGAAAAAAACATGTTAAAAAATAGACTAACTCAAATGGCAAAAGAGCTTCAAAAAGCCAATGAGGAGAAGAATGCCTTGAAAGGCAGAATTAGCCAAATGGAAAAGGAGATCCAAAAGACCACTGAAGAAAATACCACCTTCAAAATTAGATTGGAGCAAGTGGAAGCTAGTGACTTGATGAGAAATCAAGATATTATAAAACAGAACCAAAGGAATGAAAAAATGGAAGACAATGTGAACTATCTCATTGGGAAAACCACTGACCTGGAAAATAGATCCAGGAGAGATAATTTAAAAATTATTGGACTACCTGAAAGCCATGATCAAAAAAAAGAGCCTACATATCATCTTTCAAGGAATTATCAAGGAAAAGTGCCCTGATATTCTAGAGCCAGAGAGTAAAATAGAAATTGAAAGAATCCAACAATCACCTCCTGAGAAAGATCCCAAAAAGAAATCTCCTAGGAATATTGTCACCAAATTCCAGAGCTCCCAGATCAAGGAGAAAATATTGCAAGCAGCCAGAAAGAAACAATTTGAGTATTGTGGGAACACAATCAGGATAACATAAGAACTAGCAGCTTCTACCTTAAATGATCGAAGGGCTTGGAACATGATATGCCAGAGGTCAATGGAGCTAGGATTAAAACCAAGAATGACCTACCCAGCAAAACTGAGTATCATGCTCCAAGGCAAAATATGGATTTTCAACAAAATAGAGGACTTTCAAGCTTTCTCAGTGAAAAGACCAGAGCTGAATAGAAAATTTGACTTTCAAACACAAGAATCAAGAGAAGCATGAAAAGGTAATCATGAAAAACAACAAGAAAAAGAAATTGCAAGGAACTTACTAAAGTTGAACTGTTTTGTTTACATTCCCACATGGAAAGATAATGTGTATAATTCAAGAGACCTCAGTATTAGGGTAGCTGAGGGGAATATACATATATATACTATACATGCACACACACACATATATATATGTGTGTGTGTGTGTGTGTATACATACATACATACATACATACATATATATATATATATATGTATATATATATATATATATATATATATATGTATGGAGACAGAGACAGAGAGATAGACAGAGAGAGACAGAGGGCACAGGGTGAGTTGAATGTGAAGGGATGATACCTAAAAAAAATAAAATCAAATTAAGGGATGAGAGAGGAATATATTAAGAGAGGGAGAAAGGGAGAGATAGAATGGGGTAAATTATATCACATAAAAGTGGCAAGAAAAAACAGTTCTGTAGGAAGGGAAGAGGGGGCAGGTGAGGGAGCATGATTGAATCTTGCTCTCATCAGATTTGACTTGAGGAGGGAATAACATACACACTTAATTGGGTATCTTACCCCACAGGAAAGAAGGAGGAAGGAGACAAAAAAGGGGGGACTTTAGAAGGGAGGGCAGATAGGGGGAGGAGGTAATCAAAAACAAACACTTTCAAAAAGGGACAGGGTCAAGGGAGAAAACTGAATAAAAGGGGATAGGTTAGGAAGGAGCAAAATGTAGTTAGTCTTTCACAACATGAGCATTGTGGAAGGGTTTTACAAAATGATATGCATGTGGCCTATGTTGAATTGCTTGCCTTCTTAGGGAGGGTGGGTGGGGATGGAAGAGGGGAGAGAATTTGGAACTCAAAGTTTTTTTTTCCTAACTTTTTTTAATTTAATATATTTGGTTTTCAGCATTGATTTTCACAAGAGTTTGAATTACAAGTTTTCTCCCCATTTCTACCCTCCCCCCCACTCCAAGATGGCATATATTCAGGTTGCCCCGTTCCCCAGTCAGCCCTCCCTTCTGTCACCCCACTCCCCTCCCATCCCCTTTTCCCTTTCTTTCTTGTAGGGCAAGATAAATTTCTACACCCCATTGCCTGTATATCTTATTTTCTAGTTGCATGTAAAAACTTTTTTTTTTGTTTTTGAACATCTGTTTTTAAAATGTTGAGTTCCAAATTCTCTCCCCTCTTCCCTTCCCACCTACCCTCCCTAAGAACCACTGACCTGGAAAATAGATCCAGGAGAGATAATTTAAAAATTATTGGACTACCTGAAAGCCATGATCAAAAAAAGAGCCTAGATATCATCTTTCAAGAAATTATCAAGGAGAACTGCCCTGATATTCTAGAGCCACAGAGCAAAATACAAATTGAAAGAATCCACCGATCACCTCCTCAAATAGATCCCAAAAAGAAAACTCCTAGGAATATTGTTGCCAAATTCCAGAGCTCCCAGATCAAGAAGAAAATACTGCAAGCAGCCAGAAAGAAACAATTTGAGTATTGTGGAATTCAAAGTTTTAAAAACAGATGTTCAAAAAAAAGTTTTTCACGCAACTAGGAAATGAGATACACAGGCAATGGGGCATAGAAAGTTATCTTGCCCTACAAGAAAGTAAGGGAAAGGGGGATGGGGGAGAGTGGGGTGATGGGAAGGCTGACTGGGGAATGGGGCAACCAGAATATATACCATCTTGGAGTGGGGGGAGGGTAGAAATGGGGAGAAAATTTGTAATTCAAACTCTTGTTAAAATCAATGCAGAAAACTAAAAATAATAAATAAATTAAATAAATTAAATAAATTTAAATAAAAAAGAAACTGTCATTCTGATATGTGACCTTAACCTCCTATCAATCCATCTCTTCCTATCCTTTATCCCTCCAAAACCTGCTCACCCTTCACTTCATTTCTGTCTCCGAAGTTACCAGTAATCTCTTAATTTCCAAATTATATTGCATTTTCTCAGTACTCATCCTTTTAATTTATCTGCTACAACTGACACTGTTGGCAAACCTCTCTTCCTGGATAATTTATTCTTTCTTGGTTTTGATGACTCTACTCTCAAGTCAGCAAATCAAAGAGTACTTACAAAGGATTTACCAAGTGCTTGGTATTGTATTATTGCTGAGGATATGAATCACAGCAGAAAGAAAGATAGTTCTGCTTTCAGGAGGTTTTATTCTAATGAGGGAAGACATCACAGAACTCAAAAACAAGAGAGAAGAGGGAAACTATCCAGGAAGACACATAGTGGAGAAGTCTAGAAATTGAAAGGGCCACAAACTCTCCTCTCATACAAATCTCCTTAACCCATACATAGGGATCCCTGCTGGGCACGTATTATTTTAATTTTACAATGCAATCTTATCTATGTTTTATTATATTTTTATTTATTTTGTTAAATATTTCCCAATTATATTTTAATCTGGTTTGGGGAAGTACTGGGGAATGTGAGCTGCATGCAGCCTATACATCATGTGTTTGATACCTCCGTTCTACCCGAAGCTTTCTTTTCTCTATATATACTATTTCCCTTGCTAATTTCATTATTTCCCATTGATTTAATTACCAACTTAATGTTAATGATGCTCAGAATTATTCAACCAGCCCTATCCTCTCTCCTACCTCCAGGCTTGAATCTCCAACTGCCTATTAAAAGTCTCTCTGCATACTCTTGAAGTCTTTCAACCAATGTTGTTTGTTGTTCCCATATTGTTGTTATTTTATAAGTGTCCTTCTGGTTCTGCTCACTTCAGTTTCTATATACTAATATGTTTCATGAAAATAATTCTTTTATTATTTCTTATGGTATAATAGTATCCCATTACATTCATTTATCATAATTTATTCACCCATTCCCTAATTGATATTATCTCATTTTTCCAGTCCTATAAACATTTTTGTACTTTTTATTTTTTATTTTAATCTGTTTGAGGTATGTGCTAAGTAGTGGTATTGCTGGATCAAATGCTATACATGATTTATTGACATTTTGAGCATAATTCTCAATTGCTTTCCAGAATGGTTCTACCAGTTCAGAGTCCTAACAGTGAATCAATGTGCCTCTTTCTACAAATCCTCCATTTGTTTTCCTCCATTAGATTTGCAAATATGATGAGCTGGGAGTGGAATCTTGGAGTTGCTTTAATTTATACTAATTCTTAGTGATTTGCACTATTTTTATGTGTCTAATAATAGCTTGGATTTCTTCCCTAGAAAATTACCTGTTTATATTTGTTAACCATTAATCAATTGGGAAATGATTCTTATTCTAATAAATTGGAACGCTTTCCTTGGAAATGAGACTTTTATCAGAACCTTGCTGCAAAGGTTATTCCCCCATTTATCTCCTCATTTTTTTAAATTTTAATTGTATTAGTGCTATTTCTGCAAAAACTTTTTTAAATTATGTATTCAAACCTGTACATTTTTGTCTTCTATGACTATCTCTATCCCTTATTCAGCCTCAAGGTCTTCCCCTATCCATAGATCAAAAAGGTAACTTCTTCATTACTACTTCAATTAATTTATGATATCATCCATTACCCTACTACCTATTTGGACTGTGTCTTGGTAAATCACAGCTGTCTTCAAATATCTGAAGAGCTCTTTTGTGGAAGAAGGATTAAAGTTTCTCTAGATCTAGATCATAGTTTCTCTAGCATCTAGAGGATAGAACAAGAATGTAGCTGGAAGTTGCAGAGAGGTGATGCAGGCTTTGGTCAAAGAAAAACTTTCTAAACAATATATTTAACAAATGGAAAATGGGTTGGCTTGGGAAGTAGTAGATTTCCCCTTATCCAAAGTCTTCAAGCAAAGGTGAGATGACCACTTGATGCTACAGGGGAAATTCTTGGTTAGGAATGACATGAAGGGGGTGGGGTGGAGCCAAGATGGCAGCAGGAAAGCAGGGACTTGCTTAAGCTCCCCCCACCCCAATCCCTACAAACACCTGTAAAAAATGGCTCTGAACAAATTCTAGAGCTGCGGAACCCATGAAATAGCAGAGGGAAATAAATGTCCAGCCCAGGAGAGCCTGGATGGTCACCAGGAAGGGTCTATCACATGGTACTGAGGTCAGAGGATAGCCAAGCGGAGGGCAGCCCAGCATGGGCAGCCCTGGGACAAACCAAACCCAGAGTCAGCCAGCTGGAACAGGCCTTGGGGCCATGAAACAGTGAGTTGTGGCAGTTACCAGACTTCTCAACCTGCAAATGCCAAAGAGCAGGTTAGGGGGAAACTGTGGGATTGAGTTCAGAGCGGTCCAGCGGCCAGCTCTGGGGGTGGAGAAGGTTGTGAGGCAGTGGTGGTAGCAGCAGCAGGAAGCCCCTGATGCTGCCTCCAGAGTGCCAGCATCAGTGGCTTCCCGAGTGCCTGGCTCACACAGTGGGAGGAATCTAGCAGCAGCAGATTAGAGTGGGAATGCAAGGAGCACTTTGTGGGCACAAAGGCAGATTCTCTGGCTGTGCCCTGCTTGGATCTGAATTGTGGCCCTGGTTCACAGTTCTGTGGGAAGGAGAAGCACTGCTGTAACACAGCCTGGGTGACAGTGGAGTAGACGTGGCTCTGAAAACAACAGTGCTTGGACCCTAAAGCTTGGGACAAAGTACTCTCTACTCTACAAGCGGTCATATCCTGACCAAAAGCTCAAGGGTCAAGTAGTTGGCTGGGAACATGAACAGGCAACAAAAACGAACTTAGACTCAAACTTAGACTCAAACTCAAACTCTAGATTCCTTTTTCGGTGACAAAGAAGATCAAATCATACAGCCAGAAGAAGTCAACAAAGTCAAAGAGCCTACATCAAAAGCCTCCAACAAAGATATGAATTGGGCTCAGGCCATGGAAGAGCTCAAAAAGAATTTGGAAAAGCAAGTAAGAGAAGTAGAGGAAAAATTGGGAAGAGAAAGGAGAATAATGCAAGAAAACCATGAAAAACAAGTCAATGACTTACTAAAGGAGAGCCAAAAATACTGAAGAAAATAATACCTTAAAAAATATACTAGCCCAAATGGCAAAAGAGGTCAAAGGAGCTAGGATTAAAACCAAGAATCACCTACCCAGCAAAACTGAGGATAATGCTCCAAGGCAAAATATGGATTTTCAATAAAATAGAGGACTTTCAAGCTTTCTCAATGAGAAGACCAGAGCTGAATAGAAAATTTGACTTTCAAATACAAGAATAAAGAGAAGCATGAAAAGGTAAACAAGAAAGAGAATTCATATGGCACTTACTAAAGTTGAACTGTTATGTTTACATTCCTACATGGAAAGATGATGGGTGTAATTCAGGAGACCTCTCTCAGTATTAGGGGAGTTGAAGGGAATATAGACAGAGGGCATGAGTTGAATGATGAAGGGATAACATCTAAAAAAAATGAAATAAATTTAAGAAGTGAGAGAGGAATATATTGGGAGAGGGAGAAAGGGAGAAATAGAATGGGGTAAATTATCTCATACAAAAGTGTTAAGAAAAAGTAGTTCTATTGGAAGGGAAGAGGGGGCAGGTGAGGGGGAAGGAGTGAATCTTACTCTCATGAAATTCAGCTTGAGAAGGGAATAGCACACACTCAATTGGGTATCTTATTCCACAGGAAAGTAAGGGGAAGGGGATAAAAAAGGGGGGATGATAGAAGGGAGGGCAGATGGGGGAAGAGGTAATCAAAAGCAAACACCTTTGAAAAGGGACAAGGTCAAAGGAGAAAACGGAATAAAGGGGGACAGGATAAGATGGAAGGAAATATAGTTAGCCTTTCACAACATGAGCATTGTGGAAGTGTTTTACATAATGATACATGTGTGATCTATGTTGAATTGCTTGCCTTCTTAGGGAGGGTGGGTGGGAAGGGAAGAGGTGAGAGAATTTGGAACTCAAAGTTTTAAAAGCAGATGCTTTAAAAAATTTTTTAAAAAAGTTGTTTTTGCATGCAAAATAAATAAATAAATAAAGGCCTTCATAACCTTTCACAACCCATCCTACCTTTTCAATCTTCTTACATTTAAGCACAATGATACTGGGCCTTCTTCCTCTTTCTGGGACACACAAGGCTCCCCCTCCCAACTCTGTGGCTCTTCCTTGTTTTGAAAGTTCTCCTTCCTCAATTCTACCTCCTGGCTACCTGGGCTTCCTTCAGGACTCAGTCAACTCCCAACTCTTCCTACAGGCTTTTCTTAGTGGTTGTACTGGTAATATCTTCCCTCTAAGATGACTTCTCCTTTATATTTCATAGATCTTGTATACACATAGCTGTTTGCAAGTTGTCTGCTCCATTATAATGTCAGATCCTTTGGCATGGGTGCCATATTTTATCTTTTCTGGTGTCATTAGCCATTAGCACATTTCCTGGCAAATAATCAGCATTTAATAAATGTTTGTTGATGATGATGGCGATAATAACTGTCATGATAAGTAAGCTGAAGTTTTGGGATAGTTTAAGAACTACATGATTATTAGAACCCTTTGGTTTGTATTTTTTGACACTACTGAAACCATGGAATCAAATCAATCAATCAAGCTCCTGCTATGTGTCATTTCTGGCTCTGCTTTGTAGCATCCTCAGCCCACCCACAAAGAGGATCTTGTGCCCTCTTTGCAGATGGTGCCCCACAAATCATCTATTTGTATAAACACCAACTCAAGGTTCTCTGTGCTTTCACACACAATATTTAGGACAGTTACTAGTAATGGTAACATGGTAAAGGAACAAAGATGACCATCTTACTAAGCGGAGCAATAGAGCCCTAAAGAACACTTCACTTTAAAGAACAGTCAAAGAAAAGAAGATTACCATTTTGCATCGTCCACACTTTGCCCTATAGCATCTGACATAGCAAATCTATCATTTATAAGAATATGGCCATATATGACTTTATAGAACTTCTTGCATTCACAATTTAGCTTGAAACTAAAAAATACAACTGTTCAGCTTAAGTGGACAGTCCCTCTGGTAACTTTCAGGAAAATAGAGCTGCATTAATAATGCATAACATTCATCTCCCTGAATATATTTATCCCACTTGATATTCAATCCACTAGTTCCGAGTGCCTAAAATATGAGTTTCATAGGCATCTTCTTTGTTGGAATGGAAATTTTTTGCTTTTGAAAATCTAATATTTCTACTGAAGTCTCCTGGGAGTCTAGGCAATACACTTTTCAGTAACATCATCATGTTAATAGCTGAACATGGGCTTACCACCATGACTGGCTGTCTGTAAACAGAATGCCAATTGAGCAAGAGTATTTTGGATGCAAGAAATACCATCTAATTCCTCAAAGAGATTGGTGCAAAACCTTATTCTGCATTTCATCAAGGTTTGAAGGGATTATTATCTCACAAGAGAGACAATGAGGTTTAGTAGGGAAAGAGAAAGCTACAAATCCAGGGAGATCTGGGTTCATGACCTGCCTCTGACTTAAACTAGCTGTATGACCCTGGGCTGCCTCTGACATAAACTAGCTGTATGACCCTGGGCAAGTCTTTTAACCTCTTAGTATTCCATGCAGTTTGCTGACACTTTATATTGCAAGAAATGTGCTGACCTGAATAATACAGATCCTCACTTGGAGTTCTCTGTCTCAATGAAATGCCATGTCTAGTTCCAAACCCCATCCCTATACCTATTATTTCTCAAAGAAATCATCTTTGTTCATTATGCTAATTTGACTTGGAATCATGAGAATCTTCACTGGAAATTACCTGTTGAAAATAATCTTTTGGATTCTACAAAACTAAGTCTTTTTTGTTATGGTGGTTTATTTTTGGTTTGTTTTTTTAACTGTCCTGTAATCTGATCTTCATAGAGCAATTCCAATGTGGGAACTCTCCACTGGTGCTGATCAACAATTCTTCTGTACAGTCTATAACTTCCCTGATGTACAGAGAGGTTAAGTCCCTTATCAGCCCCATTTGTGTCTGCCATAGTGCCAAATCTAGTGGGGTTTTACACATAGTAGATATTCATAAATACTGGAATAAATTACCTGAAAAGTTAAAGTTCCTTTAAATAACTGGTAGAAACTACCCATTACTAGCCAAAAATATCAGCCATGTTTTTCAAATGAATTGTCTACCAAGGGTGGGGAACCTACAGCCTCAAGGCCACATGTGGCCCTCTAGGCCCTCAAGTGTGGCCTTTTGACTGAATCCAAATTTCACAGAACAAATTCCCCAAGTAAAAGGATTTCTTCTGTAAGACTTGGACTCACTCAGAAGGCCTCACCCAAGGACCTAGAGGACCACACATGGCCTCAAGGCCACAGGTTCCCTACCCTTGGTCTAAATTACTGATATGAAATTATGAAAGCAGTTTTATGACCCTGTGTGTGTCACTCAGTATAGATGAATGCGATGTGCTACATTTTGATTGATGCAGAAAAAAGGAGAAAGCAAGAGGAGGTAACACTAGCAATGCAACTAGGGGTTATAATGATGGGCCTGGAATAAGGAAGACCCGAGTTCAAATTTGACCTCAAACACTAACTGTGTGACCTTGGGAAAATTTGCCTCACTCTCATCTGAAAAATGGAGGTAATAATACCACCTATCTCCCAGGATTGTTGTGAGGACAAAATAAGATAATATTTATGAAGCACTCAGCACAATATCCAGTACATAGTAGGTGTGATATAAATACTAGCTTATAATAATGATAATAATAATAATAATAATTACTATTATTATTATTATTGTTATATTTAAAGACCTGGCAGTCATGTGTTCACATGAAGTAGAGGGGATTCTTGTTTAAAAAAATGTTGAGGCTAGTTGGTCTCTGAAATCTCTTCTGACTCTGGAATTCTGAAGTTGCCTGATGGGTAGGGTGAGTCAACCATCCTTTGAGCTATGGAAGATGAGCATTGAACATAAGCGAGACAGCATGGCCTTAGAATCAAGAAGATTTGGATTAAGTTCTTAATTTGCCTCATATCAGCTGAGGGACCTGAGGCAAATCACTTGACTTCTCATTGACACGGGAAACTCTCCTAGAACTTGAAAAAAGGGTTGAAGATCTCTATCAATAGAGGCAATTTGGTAAGAAGAGTTTCTTCACCAACAGTCCCTTAAACTAATGAATTTATAGATATGGACCAAAAAAAGAGGATCACAGACTTTTAAGGTAGAAAATCCCATAGAAGCAACTTTTTCTAATGCTCTTGTTTAAAGGACAAGAAAACTGAGGCCTAGGGATAGTTATCCAAGGACATGCAAGGGCCAATTAACTAATTGAAGACTAAGTGGAATAGTAAATAGATTGCTGGAACTGGAGTCAAGAAGACTTGAGTTCAAATCTGGGGTCAGATACTTACTAGCTATGTGACCCTAAACCAGTCACTTTTCCTGTTTGTCTCACTTTTCTCAATTGTAAAATGAGGATAATAACACTAATCTCAGAGGGTTATCATGAAAACGAAAAGACAATATTTTTATAAAGTGTTTTGCAAACTTTGAAGTGCTATATAAATTCACGCTGTTATTGTGGTTATTGACCAGAGTCAGGATTTAAGTTCAGGTCTTTTGGCTCAAAATCTGATGCTTCTTTCCCTACAACAAGAGATAGAGAGAGAGAGAAATAGAGTTAGAAATAAGTCTATCAGTCACCATTGTTAGACTTTGAACTAATACTTCAGATGTTACATTATAATGGTCTCCAAATGTTATTCATTGGAGGTGGGGGAGGGGGAATAGTGAAGAGAAGTACCTTGTTATTATTAAACCTGGGCTATTATTATGTTTTTAGTTCCCCCTTGCCCCCATACTATCAAAAGAAAGGCCAACCACCTAACTTAATAGTACCAGACCTAAAATGCATTGATATCACTTTGCTTTGAATTATTTGTGTTTAGAAAATGACACATAGGTACCTACCTAACATTTCAAAGAAATACTCATTCAAGTGCATTTCTGAGATTAAAAACACAAATTTGAAAGATAGTTATACCATGTGGCACCAACCAAGTCCATAATACAATTTAATAACACTAATGGCACACTAAATATATCAGCTATTATGTTCCCATGCCAAAAGATGACAAGGATAATAAAGCTTTAAAAAGTATTGTATAGTAATAACATACCCAGAAGAACAGTAAATGAGGCATCTTTAAAGAAACCACTTTCATAAGAAGGACTTGATGTCAGGAATGTTAATATCAAGCAAGCAAGAAAAGAAATGAAAGCACTCAAAAAATTAAAATGAGAACTTTTCTATTTATTATTCTAAATGGCAAGAAATGGATTTGGTCACAATTACCCAATAAGTTAAAAAAAGAGACAGTATTGTGATCAGGGATCCAGAATGAAATTTTTTACAAATGAAAAGAGACACTCAGAAAATAGTCTCTTAAAACTAAGATACTGAAATATATGAAGGACTGTGAAAAATGAATGATCTCCCTTATAGGAACAATCATTCATGGGAAGAGACAAAGATCTAGTTCATATATAAATGAAGTAGGACTCCATGACCCTCTCCCTTGCACAGTCATGAGCAGAAACAATCTCCCTGCCTCCTAGTCTAGACCTTAAAATAGGAAGCAAGTAGATTTTTATCCTGTGCTCTTCAGAGTTGCCATCTAGTTTACCAGCCTAGGCTTCATCTTCCCATGTATATGCCCCAGTTAGACATTGCGGATGGTTCATACTGCCCTAAGATCATTGTATAATAAGTCTATAGCTGGAAGACAACTTTCAGGTCATTTATCCAAACCCATCATTTTACAGATAAGGAAAATGAGGGAGAATAAATTACTTTCTAAAGGTCACTCAAAATAGCAAGTGGCTGAGTACAAATCTGGACCTAGATCTGAATCCAGAGTCAGAGATTTTTCTGTTGAACTGTGCTATATCCCAGTTTCTTGAGAGGTGAGACTGAGTGGTGACTTAAGTGCCCAAGCTGACTCATAGTTAACTAGCAGTCCACTGAGGGAAAAAAAATCTTTGTCAGACAAATCAGTATCAAGCATGTCTCTCCCTTGTGTTGATATGGTTAATTTTCTTTCTCTACCTATAATTCATTACAGTTATCTTTACTGAATTTCATCTCATACAGCCTGATGGTCTAGGCTGATAGTATCAAATTCAAATAGAAACAGGGACCACCAAACCCTATATAAGGATTTCTTCAGGCTACATGCTAACTTAGAAAACCACATAGTAACATTATCTACATTCTATTTTATTTTTACTTATTTTGTTGAATATTTACCAATTACATTTTAATCTGGTTTAAGCAGCACTCAGAAGAGCTAGGGGTCTCAGGCTACATGTCTGACACCTCTGCTCTAAGCTTTCAAGATCTTTTCATATCCTAACTCAAATATCCACTGTGTTGGCTCTCATTCTTAGTTCTGTGTCATCAGCAAATTTGATGACTCTACCATTTATGCCTTTATCAAAGTCATTAATAAAAAATTTGAACAATGTAGATCCCTGGGGTATTCCATTGAAGACTTCCTTTCATCCTGACACTAGACTATTATTACTAACTACTCTTTGAATCCAGCCATCCAACCAGTTCTGAATCCACTTATATTCAGTATTTTAGTCCATATTTTTCCATCTTCTCTGTGAAATAATCACCAGTGTGTATTATCAAATGCAATCATTCTCCGTGAGAGCTTTACCCAGAGCAATGCACTGTCATTGAGCCTGTTCAGGTCTCTATAAGTGGGGCCTCTCACAGTTTGCTCACTGGAGGTATGATGAATTCTGATAAGCTTGTCTGGGAGTCTCACTTTCCAGAAACTGGAACAGTGTGAGACTTAATATGTGTAAGGATAACTATTCTTGGAGGGGACAGAGGAGCAAGACTCTGAAGTTCTCCTATTATCTGGTCAGAAGCAACAAGTCATTTACAAAAGAAGCCCACACTTTTACTTCCAGAAGGAATTTCTTATATAAGTTACCAAAACATGGCCTCATAGAAGGAACTATAATGGAATCTGAAAAGTAATTAATCTCCTCAACATATAGATTATAACTCTATATTTTTCCTCCTGGTACTCTAAAAGTTTATCTCCATTATTATAAACTAGACCTTTGAGATATGATTTAGTGCTTCTTTATAGATAAACATTACCAGATTATTACCATCTTCCACTGATACTGTGTAATCATTTTATTAAAGCAAGGATGAAAAATTATTTTAAGTGAAATAATAGAAAGTGGTCCACTGAGCCTTCCAAACTTTTCCGCTGTTATGGCTAATTAGCTTTTGCCTGTATGCTTTCGCTATTTGTTTTCTGATCTCCCAAGTCCATGACTATTCAAAGGTTAAGTGCCGCATTAGCTTGTGTTTTGAGGTTTGGAGCAACACACTTTCAATTTGATGACTATGCTTTTAGTTGCACTCTCTCTCTCCCTCTCTCTCTCTCTCTCTCTCTCTCTCTCTCTCTCTCTCTCTCTCTCTCTCATACCACATTAACTGCAGCATGGCATAGCAAAAGAACACTGGCCTTGAAAGCAGGATTCCTGGCTTCTAGTCCCACCTCTACCAATAACTAGCTTCATGAACTAGCTAAGCTAAGTTAGGTTGTCTATCTCAGCCTCAGCCTTTTTATCTGCCAAATGAGGCAAGTGGGTAATCTGGCTTGTAACATCCCACGTACCTATTTTTAAATTCTAGGACTCTAAATATCACATATTTAAAAAGCAAAATAGCTAAGAAATCAAAGCTACCTGTAGTCATATGAAAAAAAATGCTCTCTTTCATTCTTTCTTTCTTTTCTTCCTTCCTTTCTTCCTTTCTCGTTCAAGTCTTCTTGTACAAAATGGCTAACATGGAAGTGTGAATGCACATGTATAACCTACATCTGATTACTTACCTTCTCAGGGAGGGAGAAGTGAGGATGGAGGAATAGAATTTGAAACTCTAAGCTTTAAAAAAATTGTTTTAATATGGAATTGGGGAAAAATAAAATATTATTTTAAAAACACAAAGCAGAGAAGATAGGAACAAGACTGTTTTTAGTTTTGTAGTTTCATTTTGTTTTTACACCATAGTTTATTCCTCTTAACTGGCCCCCTCCCTGACATTGAAAAAATTGAAACAAAGAAAAGAATTTAAGAAAATGCATCCAACAGAGTGACTGCACCTGATAATGAATCCCATGTTCAAAAACCACTAGTCCCCTCTTCTGTACTAAGAATAAACTGTGATCCTTATCCAGTCTCAAGAACTGAGATTGTTCATTACAGTTCAACAGCATTTAATTGCTTTTTAATATACTTTACCTCATTGTTGTGTGTGTGTGTGTGTGTGTGTGTGTGTGTTATTCCTTTGGTCACACTTTCTTCACTCTATATCACTTCATACAAATCGTCCTATATTTCTCCAAATTTCTCATATTTCAAAATTTCTTAAAGTACAATAATATTCTATCACCTTTTTATACAAGTTTGTTCAGGCATTCCCCAAACAATGGGCATCCATTTTGTTTTGAGGAGGTGTTTGTTTTGCTATCACAAAGATTGCTACCATGAATATTTTGTTATGTATAGGACCTTTCTTTCTAACACTGGGGTATATATCTAATGATAGGAAGATTGATGGGTCAACAAGTATGAACAATGCTCCAAAGTGATTTCCAGAATCATTAGACCAGGCACAGTTCCACTAACAGAATGTCAGTGTCCTAGTCTTCCTACAGCCCCTCCAATATAGTTTCTGAGATTTTTAAACAATCTTTTCATTTTCAAGGGTTTAAAGTAAAACCTCAGAGTTGTTTAAATTTGCATTTCTCTTGTTATTAGTTATTTGGAGCATCTTTTGATGTGGTTTTTAATTATTTGCTTTTTTAATTCTCAAATCTATTCATATCCTTTAGCCACTGGGGAAATGGCTGTCATTCTTACAATTTTGTGTTAATATACTGTATATCCTGGTTATCAGATATTTATTAAAGATGTTTAATGCCTAAGGTTGTCTCTTTTTCTATCTATTCTTTTATTTTATGTTGCTTTGGTCCACAATAAAGTTTTTTTTTAATTTTATATAAACAAAAGTTTCTATTTTATCTTTTATGGTACCTCTTTTACCTTTTTGTTTGCTTAAAAACTCCAAACAATAGTTGTGAAAGATACCTCTATCTATTTTCTTCTAATTTATTATTATGTAAGCTTTTAAATTTAAGTCATGTATCCATTTGGAACCAATATCTAGTGAATTTTGACAGTGTGGATAAGGTGACTAAGCAGGATATTTCAGACAAAAAGTTCTCTCTTTGGCTAAGGCAATATGGGGAGAATAATCCAGCTTTTTTGCTAGTCTTGTGTTACCCACTTCCCCCACTCCCCATGCATACCCATGGACACCTTCACACATGTGCGTGCATGTAAGCTAAATTTATTGGACATCTGACTAAATAGTGAGAGACAGCACGTAGTAGAGGCTAATGAGCCAAAGTAATCACCAAGAGGCTCTGAGTTCAGGTTTGGCCTCTCACATATTGACTGTGTGATCCTGAGCAAGTCACCTAACCTCCTTGCATTCTAGGCAACTCTCTAAGATTATAAATTGCAGACAAAGTGACAGCTTGCATTGGTAGAAAGTTTCCTCATCCTAGTACTCCCTATATCAATGAAATCATAGGATTAATCCCTGTCTCTTTCCATGACTAAATTGAGATTTTCCATGGCGTGTTTCAACATTCCATAGTCACAATTTTCAACAAATATAGGCTCCTGCTAATTGGAGTAGGTAATTGCCTAAATTCATATGATTCTTGGCCAGTAGACACAGCAATTAAAAGTTTCTAGATTATTTTAATGAGAATGCAGAGCTCCTGAGATCTCACTGTTCTGATTCTTAAAGCCTAGGTCAGCAGAACCTAACTCAGGAGAATTTGAGTTTGACCCACCACTGTTCCCATGAAAGCCACTGGCAGGACATCCACTTACCAAGAGACAAGAGGACGGCCTTTGTCCGTATATTGATATTTAATGTCTGCTCTATGACTTCGGGCTTTGTGGTTGCCAGTTAACTAGAAGCAGTCGAACCACATGGGGGAATTGGTCATGGTGGCTGGAGAGAAAAAGAGGGAGAAAAGCATCTGCCGTTACTAATCTTCCTCCCAATGAGCTCTCTGTTTCCCTTTGGCCAGGCAGCCATCACTTGTTATTCTCTGGAGTCTAACTGATACTCTGCCTCACACCAGACCGGATGGATGGCCATGACTATGGTTATCCACGTAGAATCCAGAGTGGCAGTTCAAGTGCATTCTTATTAAAGGACAGCATTACATTAGTGAAGACCATGTACATCACATCCTGACTTATAAAAGTCTGCTTCTCTCTCTCAAAGTTAGTGACGGTGGTTGAGAGGCTGCTGATTATCTTAAAAGAAATGTGGCATTGCTTTTCTTCTTTCTTTATGTGACTGAACTTTAATCAAGATTTGTATTTTAATATTAATAATGATAATGATATCAACTGACATTTCTGTATTATTTAGTGTTTACAAAGTGCTTTTGCACAGCATTTCTCTTGAGTGTCACAATAACCCTGTGAAGAAGGTACATAAATCTTTTCTGATTAATTGATTGGTAGATATTACATCCATTTATATCCATTTTTCAGACGAGCAAACTGAGACTCATAGCAATTTGCCCATGTCAGAAGCTAGACTTGAACCCAGGTTTTCTTGACTTAAATCCACAATGAAATGTAAAAATGCAGTAGGTAACTGAAATTGAGGATGAAGGAGGGGAGAGTGTGTAACCAAGCTACATTTATAGCAATAACATAGGGCAAAGTTTAATATCCAAAGATACTAAAAATGATGAAATTATTGTCCCTTTGTTGCAGGATAGGGAAAGAATAATCATCAGAGGTTACTCAGAGACATAACCTCAGCATTGCTATTCTGTGGCTCTCTATTATTTCCCTATCAATTAAATTCCTATAGTTTTGCCTGGCATTTAAGGCCTTCTGAAAACTAGCGACATTCTCTACTTTTCCAATGTAACCCTTCTATCCATCTATATTCCAGATAAACTGGACTACTCTCTGTCCCAAAACACTCTTTGAACTTACCCATCCCTATGTCTTTACTCACGCTGTTCCCTCTCTATGGAAAGAATTCCCTCCTACTAATTGCCTGCTGAGTTCTCACTTATCTGTGAGCCAGTGAAAACCAATTTTAATGAATAAAGTAAATATTTATTAAGTGCCTACTATGGGCTAGACACTGTGCAAAGAACTTTAAAAATATTCTCTCATTTGATTCTCACAACTATTCTAGGAGGTAGGTGCTATTATTATCCCCATTTTACAGTTGAGGAAACTGAGGCAAAAAGAGGTTAACTGACTTAGCCAGGGTCATATAGCTAAAAGTGTCTGAGGACAGATTTGAACTCAGGTCATTGTAACTCCAGTTCACTGTCCCACCTAGCTGTCTCGATCTGGCTAGTCTCGTCCCAGATTTCTCTCTTCATTTCACTGGTCCTAGATATAACAGGACACTTTTCCATTGGCATCATACTGGCTTTTTGTCTCAGATAACATGTTTTAGCCTGGAAGAGTCATGGGTCTTTGACTGGAGCATGGTTTCTCCCACCATAACCACAATATGCCACCCACCATAGGTCACCAAGATTGTCCTTGCTAGTAGCTCTTCTCATCTTCTCCTTGTGGATAGCAATAAAGTTTGCTAAGCTATTTCTAGGTGGTTTGGGGCCTTTCATCTGAACTCTCCTGCCTTACACCATCTTTTAAAGTCCAAATAAAGTGACACATCTCAGAAGAGGCCTTCCCCGATTTCACTCCACCCCATCAAACCCCACATTGCATTTTTTTTACTTGTCTGATGTACTAAAATATAATAATTGGGTTTTATAATTATGCATGATTGTTCCTTTCCTTGCTCCATGGGGGGAGAAATCAGTTTTACCTAAAGTATGTATCTTCTCCAACATTTCATATAATGCTCAACATACAATATGTCTCCGATACATGCTTGTTGAATTGATTAAGGTAGAATGGCTGGAAGGCATTTGGACATGAGCTTTCTTAGATGGCAATGGGACCATACAATGAAATAACATGCATAAAAGTAACATGATATGATTAGTATAATATTATTCTACATAATAAATGTGATATGTGTTGATTTAAGAGTTTTGTTTGTTTCTTTTAACAACAGCTTCCTCATAAATACTGGTTTTAGGCCTTAATGACTCACCTTCCTAGGAGTTGCTTATTTCACAAACAACCCTAAGAGAAAAGGAAGGAATTTTAAGGATGGCTTGGGCTTGTTCCACATCACTTTTCTTATATACTTTTAGGTTTTAGCTTAAGAGGCCAACTTGCTGATGTTCAAATTTCACATCACATCTCCCTGCATTGAGATTGCCTCCTCAGTACCACATCCCATCATTCCTCACTTTACTAAAGGTTTACCTCCTATGTCACCTCCTAGAAGATGGCCTTTCAGATCCCCATAATTGTTAGTACCCTTTTCCACCTAAAAATATCTTATATTTGCTTATCTGCTTATATTTTCTAACTTTCTAGTAGAATTTAAATTCTCTGCAGTCAGGGACTCTTATATAATGTTTTTTTTTTTGCTTTTTTTATCCCTAGGGTTATCTGACAGGTATCTGGCAGGCGCTTTAATAAATGGATTTTTAGATTAGGTGGGGCTGGATTGGAATTCTAGATATTTCACCAAAAAAATAGCATTTAATACATAATAACATTTTAAATCTTTCATGGATTTTTTTCTTGTTTTGTCAATGAATTTACATGTAAGTATGTTATTTGGCAAGGTGACCAAGGTAAAGACAACTTATTTCAAAATTTAGAATGTGCTTAGAAATTCTGATATTCTCTGAAGAATAGGCCTCAGTTGCTAAATGAGAAGCTTTATAGTAAATCCTGCATCTATACTAGAGAAGCAGCAATGTGTAGTGGGAAGGGCACCGTACTTTATGTCTTGGGTCTTATCGGAGGATCCATTATTAACTCTCTGTGGTAAGTTGGAATAATCAATTGCCCTCTCCAGGTTTTAGTTTCATAATCTGTAAAATGGATGCAGGATGGTGGCTTGTTCTCAAAGGCCCCATTCTTGCTCTAAAATTTATGATTTCATATATGATAGATTTACTCATTCAAATTCAAAACCTCAACCCAAGATAGTTCACTCAAATCAAGCAATGAGTACAGTCCCAATCCTAGGGGATTCAAAAGGGAAATTGCTTTCACCATCTATCACCATCAGTCTTTTTATTTTCTCATCTTCTTTATCATAAGCTATTCAATATGAAACATTGGCTTGCTTCATTTGGGAACAAAAGGGTATAAAAGAAAACTGACACTTTTGTTTATACTAAAAACAAATTACCAAAATTCTTCTTTCTAATAACCTTTTACTCTCTTCCCTTTAGTCCTGACCATCAGTTAAGCCTGGCCTTGAAGATATCTGGGATGTCTGCTGGAGATCATTAGTACATTTTGGCTCTTCTGTTTGGTAATTTCCAAATGGGCTTGCTTTGGATCCATAATACAGATCCCACTTGTGGACTGCCTATGGCTTCTGTCTGAGTATCCCCTTATCTAAGCTTTTATGGAAAAATTGGTCTATTTCACATGTGAATCATTAATCTATTACCTTGGGCTATTACCACTGACAGCATTCATTCTGCATTATAGCAAAGTGTTTCATTCAGTAGACATCCTAAATCTGTCTGGGGGTTGAATATTCCTTTTTGATTCAATTCAAGAAACACTTATTAAATGTTAATTACTATGTTCTGTGCTAGAGATAAAAGATAAAATTTAAACAGGTTCTGACTGAATAAACACTGTATCCTGGAATATCAACAATCAAGATGAAGCCATTTTTCTCCCTTCCCTTCCCCTCCCCAACATTTTTAAACAGGGGTGGTTGATTTTTTTTAATCAAGAGTTGCTTGAAGTGAATAAGATGTCACAAAATAGTGGTTTTTACCAGCTGAGGGCAGTTAAGGGGGAGACGGTGCAAATGAGCTGACTCTGTGGGAATGATCTTCTGTCAAAGTTGCCTCCTTCTCTCCTGTCTAACTGCCTTTCAAAATTCCAAAGCTCAATGATTAGAATAACCATTCCAATGCCATTAGTGTAGGCCTTGACTCTAGGGAAGAATCAGAATCATAAACATTGCCAAAGAGCATTAGCTGTGTTTGTTCAGGTCCATTATAAATTGCTCTGATGGAGGCCAGGGAAGGGGAGAACAATTACTGTTTCAGAAGATGACCCCAACTACCAAGAGTCATTGAGTCCACAGTAGGGGCTAGGAGAGGAATTCACAGGGAACAGACACATTAATTAGGCATCTGAGAGAAATTTCCCATCTCCTTTCTCTCCAAGAATTTCATGTGGTGCACAAGTTGCTTATTTATGGACCATGCTTTGTTATCCCTCACTCCCACCCTACAGGTCTGGGAATCCTTGAAATCCCCTCCTGGAAATCAGGAGGCCAGAAGAGATCCTAACAAATACTTCGTAGTATGCATGGAAGAAATATGGTACTCTAAGCTCCGGATGGATCAGGTATCTGAGTTTACAACATTTGGGAATTATGAGACCTTAGGAACAAATAGAGGTTGACCTCTTTTTAGTAGGTACAAGTATAAAATAAAACAAAACAAAAACTAGGCAGTGATTATTCACCTTTCAAAAGGATTCTTAAGGTATCAAAAAAGTTTCCTGAAGAGTTACATTAAAGTTCTGAACTCTCTTAATTCCGTCAACTTATACACAACTTTTAGGTATACAGAGTGTCCCAAAAGTCAGTGCAGATTCAAGCTATTAAAGTTCAAAAGTGCACTAAGACTTTGGGGACACTCTATACCTAGGGATGAATAAAGATACAAACAAACCAACAAAGAAAGACTTCTATGTAGCTGGAACAGATGTTACATGGTCTATGCACTAAAGCTAATTCAGAACTTGCTAACACTTCTGTCTACTTAGAGGCCATATCATTCACTGTGAAGAGAACTGAATTTAGACTCAGAGGACCTGGGTTCAAATCCTAGCTATGATATTTATAAACTTTATTAACTTGGGTAAACTGATAACCTTTTCTGGTCCTCAGTCTCCTCCTCTGTAAAATGAAGGGGTTAGATTAGATCCATCAACCAATGATTATTTCTTTAAGCACCAATGATATGCCAGGTACTGTGCTACACATTGAGACTACAAATGCAAAAAAGTGGAAATACTCTCTGTTCTCGAGGACCTAACAATCCACCTTCTAGATAACCACCGAGGTGACTTCAAGATCCAAAGTGAGGACACTATTATCCTACCTTTTGGATAGAGTGAAGTGTTAAAATGAAAAAATATTGGAACTTCCCGTACCAGGGAATGGATAGTAAAAGACCCTTTCTTGTTGAGCTCTGTTGCTCAATCTTAAATCGTAATACTTATAGTCGATCTCAAACTCATTTTAATTCATTCTCTTATCCCTGTTTAGTTAGTCTTCAATCATTTGAGTTCAAATTGGTTAGAAATTCTAAGAGTAGCAATTACGAACTATCTTTATTGGTTGTCCTGATGAGATAGCATCATTATATGATCATCTTTCCTTTTCTTGTTAAACTACAATGCTCAGACCCAAATTCTATTACTTTTAGTAAGTATTATTATATTTGTATGGCACTTACTATGTAACAGGTAGGCAGCTAGCTGGAACAGTTTATATAACGTGGTACCTGAAGTCATGAAGACTCAATTGAGTTCAAACCCAGTCTCAGACACTTACTTGTGACCCTGAGCAGGTCACTTAGCCCTGTTTGCCTCAGGTCCTCGTGTGTCAAATGAGCTAGAAAAGAAAATGGCAAACCACTTCAGTACCTTTGCTAAGAAAATCCCAAATGAGGTGATAAAGTGTTGAACATGATTGAAAAATAGCTCAACAAGAACAGCATGTCCCAGGTACTTTGAAGGAATGGAGTTCTTCCTAGAACTTCCATTCCTCAGACATGGCCTTCAAGAACCTAGGATCACTTCCATACCACAAGAAAGTTATCAAAGTTGGACTTCCATGAAAGAATCTCATTCTACATATGGAAAAACTGAAGACAATGAACTAGAGGGTTGTGTGACTAAGAGGCAATCCAGTTAACGTTCTGATTATGCTACATGACACCTCAAAGATACCACCAACCACTATTCCCCACTCTGCCTGCATAGACACTCAAAGATGGAGCTAGAACCTCCATTCTGTAAACACACTGTCAAAGACAATTTATATCATACCTCTTGGGTTAAACATACAGCATGCTCCACTAACTTCATTCAACAGAGCCCGAGTCTCCAAGAAGCAAACAGTTTTCCAAAGAGCCATGAGAAACCAGAGCAGTACAGATCAGATCCAATTACAAACTCAATGCAATATATACAGTAAACCAGATAAAAACATTCCCTATCTAAGTAACTCCAAGCAATATTAAGTACTCTCTGAATATAGGAAACAAAGTCCCTAATCACTCACAATTTACAGCCAAATGAAGTAGAAGCAATTTAGTAAGGCAAGAGGTGATGTAATCATTCTAAAACAATGTCATTATGCCTTGTATTTTGACTAATTTTCTAGCATCCTGGGGATTTCTATGTAACTATGAATGAATGAGAGCCCTGGACCAACTGGCTACCTGCGCTGGGTACAGTGAAAAGAATAACTTGTGCTATTCCAATGAATTTAATGAGATGCGACTTCAAATCCCCGATGGGAAATAACTCTGTTTTATTCTTTATCTGCAGTGCTGTCTAAGCTTCCTAGTAAAGACTTTACACAAATGCTGTCATTCAGGCAGAAGAAAAATCCACTCGGCTAAAATGCTAGCTGTGCCTGCTTTACTGAATAATAGGCTCCCAGCCAAAGAGAATTATACAAATATTTATCCTGCTTTAGGCCGAAGGACACCCTGTCTACGTCAGCAAATTATAAGCATTAATTTTCATTGATAGGATCAACGATATTGAAAATCATTTCAGAATACATAACATACTTGGGACCACATTCCTGAAATATACTATACATACTAGGAAATGCAACAAGAAAAGAGTCAAACATAGATCTACCTACGGCATTCCACCAGTCAAAATATTTCAGTGACTCCTTATTACGTCTGAGATACCAACACAAGTTTCTCAGCCTAGCATTTAAAGCCATCTCCAATATGCTAGCAGGACCACCAGTTTAGAGCTAGAAGGAATTTTAAGTCATCCAGTTCAAACTCATTATGTTATGTATAAGGTTAAGGGACTTGCCCAAGGTTACACATGTAATATAGTAGCAAAGCTAAGGTTTAAGTCCAGGGCCTCTGACCACAAATTTAGTGTTCTTTCCACGTTCCTTTCTACTCTCACTCAACATTATTTCCCTTCCTATACTTGCCATTCTAGCAAAAATACCGTTAGCTATATTCCATTCATTGACTGGGCGTTTGCACAAGTTCTGCACACCCACACCATCTGGAATTGACTGCCTTCCCTTCTCTGCTTCTTAGAGTCCCTAACTTCTCTCAAAGCACACCTCAGGTATCATGTCCTACACAATGCCTTTCCAATTCTAAAAGTCTTTAAGTCTTTTTCCTTGAATAGAAAGTAAACTGAGTCAGTTGTTACTGTCCCTGTCCTTTAACAGAGCAGCAGCCTCCTCCCAGGCTTGCTAGGACATGTAGGGTAACATTTTAGAATGGGCAAGGCAACTGGTAGACTGGATCTCTCTGAGAATGGAATTGATTCCACAAAATGATTCTGACATTCAGCCCAGCTACCTTGCCATGTTGGTCAAGGAAAGATATTCAGTTTCCCCTATAAGTCTAGTCTGCAACAAGACACTAAAATGCCTCTTTACTTACCTCATTAAATCCTCCTCTTTCTTTTTTTCATAACACCATTTTATTTTTTATTTTTCTATTTTTTAAATTATTTATTGAATATTTATGGTTTTCAACATTGATTTCCACAAGACTTTGAATTACAAGTTTTCTCCCCATTTCTGCCCTCCCCCCCCACTCCAAGATGGCATATATTGCAATTGCCCCATTCCCCAGTCAGCCCTCCCTTCTGTAACCCCACTCCTCCCATCCCCCTTTCCCTTACTTTCTTGTAGGGCGAGATAGATTTCTATGCCCCATTGCCTGTATATCTTATTTCCTAGTTGCATGCAAAAACTTTTTTGAACATCTGCTTTTAAAACTTTGAGTTCCAAATTCTCTCCCCTCTTCACTCCCCACCCATCCTCCCTAAGAAGGCAAGCAATTCAACATAGGCCACATGCATAGTATTATGCAAAACCCTTCCACAATACTCAAGTTGTGAAAGACTAACTATATTTTGCTCCTTCCTATCCTATCCCCCTTTATTAAATTTTCTCTCTTGACCCCATCCTTTAGCAAAAGTGTTTGCTTTTGATTACCTCCTCCCCCATCTGTCCTCCCTTCTATCATCCCCCCTTTTTATCTCCTTCCTCCTTCTTTCCTGTGGGGTAAGATACCCAATTGAGTATATATGTTATTCCCTCCTCAGGTCAAATCCAATGAGAGCAAGATTCACTCCTTCCCACTCACCTGCCCCCTCTTCCCTTCCTAAAGAACTGCTTTTCCTTGCCAGTTTTATGTGAGATAATTTACCCCATTTGATTTCTCCCTTTCTCCCTCTCTCAATGTATTCCTCTCTCATCCCATAATTTGATTTTATTTTATAAGATATCATCCCTTCATGTTCAACTCACCCTGTGCCCTCTGTCTACATATGTATATTCCCTTCAGCTACCCTAATACTGAGGTCACATGAATTATACACATGATCTTTCCATGTAGGAATGTAAATACAACAGTTCAACTTCAGTAAGTACCTTATGATTTCTCTTTCTTTTTACCTTTTCATGCTTCTCTTGATTCTTATGTTTGAAAGTCAAATTTTCTATTCAGCTCTGGTCTTTTCACTGAGAAAGTTTGAAAGTCCTCTATTTTATTGAAAATCCATATTTTTCCTTGAAGCATGATACTCAGTTTTGCTGGGTAGGTGATTCTTGGTTTTAATCCTAGCTCCATTGACCTCCAGAATATCATATTCCAAGCCCTTCGATCACTTAATGTAGAAGCTGCTAGATCTTGTATTATCTTGATTTTGTTTCCACAATATTCAAATTGTTTCTTTCTGGCTGCTTGCAGTATTGTCTCCTTGATCTGGGAACTCCGGAATTTGGTGACAATATTCCTAACAGTTTTCTTTTTGGGATCTTTTTCAAGAGGTGATTGGTGGATTTTTCAATTTCTATTTTACCCTCTGGCTCTAGAATATCAGGGCAATTTTCCTTGACAATTTCTTGAAAGATCATATCTAGGCTCTTTTTTTGACCATGGCTTTCAGGTAGTCCAATAATTTTTGAATTATCTCTCCTGGATCTATTTTCCAGGTCAGTGGTTTTTCCAATGAGATATTTCACATTGTCTTCCATTTTTTCATTCCTTTGGTTCCGTTTTATAATATCTGGATTTCTCATAAAGTCACTAGCTTCCACTTGCTCCAATCTAATTTTTAAGGTAGTATTTTCTTCAGTGGTCTTTTGGACCTCCTTTTCCATTTGGCTAATTCTGCCTTTCAAGTATTCTTCTCCTCATTGGCTTTTTGGAGCTCTTTTGCCATTTGAGTTAGTCTATTTTTAAGGTGTTATTTTCTTCAGTATTTTGGGGGGTCTCCTTGACTTGTTTTTCATGGTTTTCTTGCATCACTTTCATTTTTCTTCCCAATTTTTCCTCTACTTCTCTTACTTGCTTTTCCAAATCCTTTTGGAACTCTTCCATGACCTGAGACCAATTCATGTTTTTTCTTGGAGGCTTTTGATGTAGGCTCTTTGACTTTGTTGACTTCTTCTGGCTGTATGTTTTGGTCTTCTTTGTCACCAAAAAAAGATTCCAAAATCTGAGTCTGAATCTGAGGTCATTTTCACTGCCTGTTCATGTTCCCAGCCAACTACTTGACCCTTGAGTTTTTTCTCAGGATATGACTGCTTGTAGAGTATAGATTACTTTGTCCCAAGCTTGAGGGGCTGCACTGTTGTTTTCAGAGCTATTTCTACACAGCAAGCTCTGCCACAGCAGTGCTGCTCCTCCCCCAAGAACCGCCAACCTGGACTTTGACTCAGATCTAAGCAGGCTCTGCACTCCTGCTCTGATCCACCACTTATATCCTCCCACTAGGTGGCCCTGAGGCTGGAAGCAGCTGCAGCTGTAGCTCTGGAAGCAGCCTCAGAGCTGCACCACCTCTGCCGCCCCAGGGTGGTGGCTGACAGAGAAATCTTTTTACTCTGTCCCAGCAGTTTTTTCCCCTACCCTTCTCTGTTTTCTTTGGTGTTTGTGGGTTGAGAAGTCTGGTAACTGCCACAGCTCACTGATTCAGGGTGCTACAGCCTGTTCTGCCCAGCTCCCTGTCTGGTTGGTCCGGGTGCAGCCCATACTGGGCTCTGCTTCGCTCCCAGCACAGTGAAATAGACCTTACCCAGTGACCATGCAGGCTGTTCTGGGCTGGTGCCCTGCTTCCCTCTTCTATTTCGTGGATTCTGCCATTCTAGAATTTGTTAAGAGACATTTTTATAGGTGTTTGGAGGGTCCTGGGGGAGACCTTTAAGTCTCTGCTATCCAGCCACCATCTTCAAATTCTCTTCTTTCTATATCATCCTGGCATATTCCAGGTAAAGGAGACTAAGTAGGTTTTCTATGGAAATGTTGATGAAAGTTGAGGGTAACTAGAAACTTAGTAGACTTTCCCCATCTTGAAGGGCAAGGTGGCAATTGAGTCAGAAGTGCATCAAATATTATACATCTGAGTTTTCATTCCTAACAGTCAAATTGAAATGCATTGGATTCCATATCTTCCCTATCAGGGCCTTTGTACATGGTTGGAAAGCTAATTAAAGAAATGCTTTAATGTGCTGTTATGGAATAGTAATCATTTCCTTAGTTACTAATTTAAAGATGTAAGATATAAGCTATCAATATAAATATTTCCTTCTCCCTCCTCTCCTGCCCACTCTTCATGCATTTTATAAAGAAGTATGGAAATATAATACAGCAGCAGCTCAAATAAAAACACCTTAGGCTGTATTGATAGAACTTGTCTAGTACTTCTACAATTCAGTGGAAATCAATGGAAGAAACTGAACTGTTCTTAGGAACTTTATGGGCTACCACACTGATCCATCATGGGGGATCCCATTAAAAGTGATACCTGAAATGAAATTAAAATTGGTTTGATATGTCTAGAATAAAACCCCTTGGCATAATGGATGTAAAGAATCTTAGAAATCTTAAAGAATGATACGTTGTTGTTGTTCTTTCATTTCAATTGTGTCTGACTCTTCCAGACCCCACATTTGGGGTTTTCTTGGCAAAGATACTGATGTAGCTTGCCATTTCCTTCTCTAGCTCATCTTACAGGCAAAGAATTGAGGTAAACAGTGTTAAGTGATTTGCCCAGGGTCACACAGCTAGTAAGTATCAGAGGCTGGATTTGAACTAAGGTCTCCCTGACCTGCCACTCTACCCACCATGCCACCTAGCTGCCCCCCAAAATGATATAAATACCACTTATCATTGTTACTACTACTGTTACAGCCCAAGAGAGAATTTTATTATCTCAACTTCTATGACAAACTTTAGTGACTTGCTGTAACAATAAAATAAATAGCTATTTATCTTGACTACACTCAGCCAGAAACCTCAAATGACCATGATTTTCACAGAACAGTATGTGAGGAGAGGTTCATAATGATGGCCCTGAGGAACTACAAGATCCTTGTAAATCAGAGAAATATCATGTCTACTATACTTTGTGTTGACTAAAGTAAAATCCGATTCAGGTATTTCACATTTCTCTGTTCCAAAATAACTTTAAAAGGAATGGGCTAATTCTGATGAAATCTATATGTGAAGGAGGATCAAAATATTCCTCAAATTTAATTTGTAACTCCAATGACCATCATTAAATAAAGATGAGAAAATAGAGTTTTTCAAGTGGGCTTATATCCTGTAATTTTTAACAAATTGAAATGAAATAGGATACATATGTAAAGGTTACACAAATAGAACAGCACTGTGAGAATTACAATTTGAAATATATTTTATTCTCATTTTAATTGGTGTATCAATAATTAAGGTGAGACTTTTTTTACTGTTTTCTCTTTTAGAATGCTAAAGCAATGAAATGCGTTTCATTGAGCCTTACTAGGTGCAAAGCCCCAGGCTCACACCCTCTTGCTAATTAGATGTGAACCCTTCAGGCCCTAAGAAGGGTATATAAACTCAGAGGTTAGTGCTTTGCTTTGGGGTTCTTACTCACTGGAAGAGTGTTGATGTGGAGACTCTGGATAGATGCTGGAGCCCCCCAGCTTTGGTGAAACCCAGATGTTTAATTTGGGGCTCTCGCTCATTGGAAGAATGTCCTGTGACTTGAAGAGATTCTGGGTAGCCGTTGTTAAGAGATCCCCAGTTTGTAAACACAGATGTCGATGCTTCCCTGGTAACTATGAATTGTGATTTGAATCAGACAAGGTCTGTCTGTTGATATTTGTAACTTCTCTTTGTATTTGCTCTGAAGTTCAGGGTGCTGACTTTTCCTCCTGAACTAAGTTAGTTATATGTGTATGTTTGATTAAAGTGAGATTGTTAACCCCTTAAAGTTACTTTCCTTAGTAAAGCAGATCAAAGAACCTGTGCTGGCAGCTCTTGTTGTGCATCTTGTTGGGTTTTACACTCTTACAGCAGCTGCTAGCCATATTGTTGTTACAATTGGTGATTCATGGTTGACATATACTCCACAAAATCCAACTCCACTGCCCCATCCTAGCATTGAAGTATTTCTGGATTTTTGAAGGCTATGCCAAGGAAGGGAAAGATTTGAAGGGATCTATCATGCTGGAAAGGCATTAATCACAGTCCCAGAAATGGTTAAACATACTTTCCTAAGACCAGTATCCCTAACTATGGAACAATTCATCCCCAATAGAATGCCTACTTAGGGATTTTCTTTAGCAGTGGAACCTCATTAAATAGAGGAAATTACAAAATGGCTCTCATTTAAATAATAGAACTTCATTTAATAGAGGAAAATGCAAAATGGCTCTCAGTGACTTCCATCTCATTCCCATTTCTGCAAAGACAATAGGAGAATGATAGAAAGAAGGGAAAAGAATTCTAAGACACATCCATAAAAAAATTATATCTGTTGATATGCTCAATGTAAGATCCTTAATAAAAGATCAATGTGGAAGCATGAACTGTGGCTTATCTTATTTTGTAGGTGTTGTTTTTCAGTTATTTAGTCTTGTCTGATACTTCTTGATCCCATGGACCATAGCACAGCAGGCCCTTTTTTCCTCCACTATCTTTCAAAGTCTGTCCAAGTTCATGCTTGTTATTTCCATAAAACTGTCTATCCATCTCATCCTCTGCCATCCCCTTTTCCTTTTTCCTTCAATTTTCCAACACCATGGTCTTTTCCAATGAGTCCTGTCTTCTCATTATGTGGCCAAAGCTTCAATATTTGACTTTCCAATGAATAGCCTGCATTAATTTCTTTAAGTATTGACTGATTTGATCTCATTGTTATTCAAGCACTACAATTTGAGCATGTCAAATCTGTGTTGCTCAGTTTTCTTTATAATCCATCTCACAGCCATATGTTGCTGCTGGATGGAAAAATATAACTTCAACTATACAGGCCTTTCTCAGGAAGGTGATATCTCTGGTTTTTAGCATGTTGTCCAGATTTGGCATAGCTTTAGTTCAAAGGAACAAGTGTCTTTTAATTTCATGGCTGTAGTCACTGTCTACAGAGATTGTCAAAAATATAAAATCTGACACTGGTCCTCCTTTTTTCCCTCTATTTGCCAAAAAGTGATGGGACCAGTTCCCATGATCGTGTTTTCTTTTGTTTAATGTTAGACTTCAAGCTAGCTTTTACAACTCTCCCTGTTCATCCTTGTCAAGGGGCTTCTTAAATCCTCTTCACTTTGTATCATCAGAGAGGTATCATCTGCATATCTGAGATTGTTGATGTTTCTCCAAGAAACCTTAATTCTAACTTAATCCAGGAAACCTTAATTCTAACTTTTAATTCATCCAGCCTGGCATTTTGCAAGATATACTCTGTATGTAAGTGAATAAATAAGGTGACAATATACAGCCTTGTCATACTCCTTTTCCAATCTTAAACCAGTTAGTTCAGTCCTAATTATTGCTTCTTGGCCTACACAAAGATTCCTTAGGAGACAAGTAAGAAGATCGGTCACTCCCATTTCTTTAAGGATTTGCCACATTTTGTTGTCAAATGCTTTAGTGTAGTTAATGAAAAAGATGTAGATTTTTTTTCTGGAACTCCCTTGTTTTCACCATAATACAGCAAATGCTGGCAATTTAGTCTCTAGTTCCTCTGCCTCTTTGAAAATTACTCTGGCTCTTCTGGTAATTCTTGGCTCATATATTGCTTTCCAGTATGTGTTGGCATGTGAAGTGAGCACAGTTTAATTTGGACATTTGAACATTGCCTTTCTTTAAGAATGGTTGGTAAATTAATCTTTTCTGATCCAGTGGACACTGTTGAGTTTTCCAAATTTGCTGGCATATTCAGTGCAGCATTTTAAAAGCATCATCTGGGGGGTGGAGCCAAGATGGAGGCTGGAAAGCAGGGACTAGCGTGAGCTACCCACCAAGTCCCTCCAAAAACCTATAAAAAATGGCTCTGAACCAATTCTAGAACTGTAGAACCCACAAAATAGCAGAGGGAAGCAGGGCTCCAGCCCAGGACAGTCTGGATGGTTGCTGGGTGAGGTCTTTTGTACACAGAGTTGGGAGCGGAGCAGAGCCCAGTGTGGGCAGTGTGGACCAACAAGACCAGGAGTCGGGCAGAGCGGGCCCTAGCACCCTGAATCAGTGAGCTGTGACAGTTGCCAGACTTCTCAAACCACAAACACCAAAGACAACAGAGAAGGTTAGTGGGAAAAGCTGTGAGTAGTGGAAGGATTTCGCAGTTCAGCTGCCACCCTGGGGGCAGCGGACGTGGGGCAGCTACAGAACTACAGCTGCAGTTGCTTGTGGCCCCAGGCCCACCTGGTGGGAAGAATTAAGTGGCGGATCAGAGCAGGAGTGCAGAGCCTGCTGAAGATCTAAGTCCAATCCAGGTTGGGGGTTCTTGGGGAAGGAGGAGTGCTGGTGTGGCATAGCTGTCTGTAATAGCTCTGAAATCAACAGCACATCCCTCCAAACTTGGAACATAGTACTCTTTACTCTACAGGCAGTCATACCCCGATGAAAACTCAAGGGTCAAGTAAGTTGGCTGGGAACATGAACAGGCAGCGAAAATGTACCCAGATTCAGTCTCAGATTTTGGAATCTTTCTTTGGTGACAAAGAAGACCAAAGCATACTGCCAGAAGAAGTCAATGAAGTCAAAGAGCCTACAACAAAAGCCTCCAAGAAAAACATGAACTGGTCTCAGGCCATGGAAGAGCTCAAAAAGGATTTGGAAAAGCAAGTTAGAGAAGTAGAGGAAAAATTGGGAAGAGAAATGAGAAGGATGCGAGAAAACCATGAAAAACAAGTCAATGACTTGCTAAAGGGGACCCAAAAAAATACTGAAAAATATACTGAAGAAAACAACACCTTAAAAAATAGACTAACTCAAATGGTAAACGAGCTCCAAAAAGCCAATGAGGAGAAAAATGCCTTGAAAGGCAGAATTAGCCAAATGGAAAAGGGGGTCCAAAAGACCACTGAAGAAAATACTACCTTAAAAATTAGATTGCAGCAAGTGGAAGCTAGTGACTTTAGCAGAAATCAAGATATCAAAAAACAGAACCAAAGGAATGAAAAAATGGAAGACAATGTGAAATATCTCATTGGAAAAACCACTGACCCGGAAAATAGATCCAGGAGAGATAATTTAAAATTATTGGACTACCTGAAAGCCATGATCAAAAAAAGAGCCTAGATATCATCTTTCAAGAAATTATCAAGGAGAACTGCCCTGAAATTCTAGAGCCACAGGGCAAAATAGAAATTGAAAGAATCCATCGATCGCCTCCTCAAATAGATCCCAAAAAGAAATCTCCTAGGAATATTGTTGCCAAATTCCAGAGCTCCCAGATCAAGGAGACAATACTGCAAGCAGCCAGAAAGAAACAATTTGAGTATTGTGGAAACACAATCAGAATAACCCAAGATCTGGCAGCTTCTACATTAAGAGATTGAAGGGCTTGGAATACAATATTCCGGAGGTCAATGGAGCTAGGATTAAAACCAAGAATCACCTACCCAGCAAAACTGAGTATCATGCTTGAAGGCAAAATTGGATTTTCAGTAAAATAGAGGACTTTCAAGCTTTCTCAGTGAAAAGACCAGAGCTGAATAGAAAATTTGACTTTCAAACACAAGAATCAAGAGAAGCATGAAAATGTAATCAACAAAAAGAACAAGAAAAAGAAATCACAAGGGACTTACTAAAGTTGAACTGTTTTGTCTACATCCCTACATGGAAAGATGATGTGTATGATTCATGAGACTTCAGTATTAGAGTAGCTGAAGAGAATATGCATATATATATATATATGTGTGTGTGTGTGTGTGTGTGTGTGTGTGTGTGTGTATGTGTGTGTGTGTGTGTATGTGTATATGTATATATAGAGAGAGAGGGCACAGGGTGAGGTGAAGATAAAGGGATGATACCTAAAAGAAATAAAATCAAATTATGGGATGAGAGAGGAATATATTGAGAGAGGGAGAAAGGGAGAGATAGAATGGGGTAAATTATCTTGCATAAAAGTGGCAAGGAAAAGCAGTTCTTTAGGAAGGGAAGAGGGGGCAGGTGAGGGGGAATGAGTGAGTCTTGCTCTCATGAGATTTGACCTGAGGAGGGAATACCATACACACTCAATTGGGTATCTTACCCCACAGGAAAGAAGAAGGAAGGAGATAAAAAAGGGGGTATGACAGAAGGGAGGGCGGATGGGGGAGGAGGGAATCAAAAACAAACACTTTCGAAAAGGGACAGGGTCAAGGGAGAAAACTGGATAAAGGGGAATAGGTTAGGAAGGAGCAAAATATGGCTAGTCTTTCACATCATGAGTATTGTGGAAGGGTTATACATCATGATATGCATGTGGCCTATGTTGAATTGCTTGACTTCTTAGGGAGGGTGGTTGGGAAGGGAAGAGGGGAAAGAATTTGGAACTCATTTTTAAAAACAGATGTTCAACAAAGCAAAACAAAAAAAATTCTTTGTAGAAATAAAGAGATATTCAGGGCTTTAAAAAAGCATCATCTTTTAGGGTTTTAAATAGCTCAGGTAGAATTCCATCATCTCCACTAGCCATCTTGTTTCTAATGGCAATGTTTCCTAAGGCCCAATTGACTTCATTTTCCAGGATGTCTGACTCTAGATAAGTAATCACATCATAACCCATGTGGGGTGGGGGGAGTGGGAGAGAGGTACATTAGAGGGATATTGATAAGTATTTGAAAAAAAGACACCATGAAAATAATTTCAATTTGGAAATCAAATCTGATAGAAAGCATAATGAGGAGGAGTCTGAAGAAACTGATAAGATATTCTATACTAAATGAACATATGCTTTCTTACTCAATGATTTCCATGCAGAGGAGGGCATCAGTAAGGAAAAAGAAAATTATGCTCAAAATGCAGTTCAAGAATAAGAGAATAAGGGGCAGCTAGGTGGTGCAGTGAGTAGAGCACCTGCCCTGGAGTCAGGAGGACCTGAGTTCAAATCCGACCTCAGACACATGACACACTTACTAGCTGTGTGACCTTGGGCAGGTCACTTAAGCCCAGTTGCCCTGCCTTCCCCCCTCCAAAAAAAAGAATAAAAGAATAAGAGTAATAATAGAAACTCAGTGTGTGTAGACTGTACAGATGAACCATTCTTCAAGAAAAGAATCATAAGGAAGTCAGCAGAACAAGGACTGAACATCATTACAAAAATGAAATAGATTATACTATAATGGTTATGATATTACATAATCCTTATGTGGATATTATTCCTGAATTAGTTATATATATTATATATATGTGTGTACATATATGTATTTATATACATATGTTTTACATATAATATGTTTTTATATATGTTATATATATAAATATATATAGTCACTGACTTGCTAGAATAAATGTCAAATTAATATAATAGAAGAAAGAATAATTAGAAGATATGATATGAAATTATAACTACTCCGATGTGATCCATTTAAACAAGTTGTTGATGCAGAAAATGGAAAGTGATGGGAGGAAGGCATATAGACATTAAACAAAATAACTTCATGAAAAATTTAACTAATATAAACCAAATGCCATAATGGGGAGAAAAAAGAAACTAAAAATGAACATATTCAACAACACTTAATCTATTTGCAAAACAGAGATGTGGTAGCCAATAGTAATGATAGATTAAAATATAAATTTGTTTCCAAAGCTTTACAAAGCAGGTTGGTATAAGATTTTAAGGAGTACTAATACCTTATTAAACACTAAGATGCAGTGGAGAGGGAAAAATAATTTAAAGGCAGCTTAACAAGGGACTCTTCTAAGTCCAAGAACATTTAACTAGAAACCACGACAACAAATTGAAGAAAGATGTAAAAAATCTGCAAAAATTTTTTCACAAAAAATTATCTTACTATCAAGGAAAATGGAGCCACCACAACACTTGGACTTTAACATTAAAATCCTAGATATATTTCTTTAGGCAGTAGACATGGCGCTGAAGGAAACAAAGATCAGAAAAGCATCTAAACTAAGTAATTATACACAGGACAAGTCTGTGAGAACAATGAGGATTCAATTTTCAAGAGACCTGAAGAAAACCAAGATGTACAAAGAATTGAAAAAAATTATTAGATCTCATTATTTTGAGAAAATAACTGAGGGAATATCAATACCTACTAGTCTATATGCTTACCTTCCCATATCTACAAGGTTTTTATAGAAATAATCTAGGATTAAATGAATACTTGATGCTAGGATATTAGAAAGGAACAAGCAGGGTTTCTTGGACAATACTCCACAGCAGGCTATATCATTACTATTATAATATATTTGACCAAAAGATACATAAAATACAAGTTCCCACTATGATAAGTTGCGATAATAATTTATAAAAGAATTTGATGCTATAGAGCAAAAGATGACATTTAAAAGCTCTCTTCCCCAAATAGTCTCCCATAACTTCTGTCAAAATTATGCAAAAATCTTACAAATAGAACGCAATAGGAAATAACCTTATTTGATAATCATCCTATCATTGATATCGGGCAAAGCATAAAACAGTAGGAAGAGATATATTGCCATCAGAAATGTTTACAACTCTCATGGAAAAGACTCATCTTCCTGAGGTCAGATCTGGCCTCCAACACTTACTAGCAGTGTGACCCTTGGCAATTTTGCCTCAGTTTTCTCATCTGTAAAATGAACCAGAGAAGGAAATGGCAAATCACTCCAGTATCTTTGCCAAGAAAAACCCAAATGAGGCCATGAAGAGTTGGACATGACTAAAGTGATTGAACAACAAAAACATCCTAATTCTAGTCCTCTGACTGCTTCCCACTATGGTTAGTTCATCAAGCATTAAAGGAATTGGATTCAATTGATGTATCTTGTAAAGGAATCCTGAATTCCTGTCTTCCTTCTCATATCTCTGGCCTTGACTTTGATACTGTTTTCTTCTGCCTTAACTTGTTATTCTCTTGATGATTTTCTCACTATCTACCAGTTTTGCAGCCTTGTGTATTGTGGCCAGACTGAAACACAGAGAGACAGTCATCAGAGAGGGAGAGATATTGAAACCTAACCCTGTTTCACCAAATCAACCAGTCTTTAGATATCATATTTGAAAGCAAAAACTTGCATGACACCAAAGCAACACCAAAAATCCTTTAGAGAAGATGACCAAGGAGTCCGTGCATGGGGTAGGGATACTCACTAAGACAAGCCATACTCTGAACATGGTATTTTACTTGACTTTTCTCAATGGTGTGTCCTTATGCACTGGAAACAATTAGACTTACTGACTAGAGATCTAATCCTCACAGAGATAGATAGAATGAAAGAATTTTAGAAAGGGAAGAAATCTCAGAGATCATCTGGTCTAATCACAAGTAGGAGAAACGTGAGGAGCTCTGAGAAACATTGAAAGTGACATCTGATCCCACCAGACTGCCACAATGCCTGAAATCAGGGGCAGTGAACACGTATGCATCTAAGCTAGATTAAGTAAGGCACTTATATGGCTTGAGAAGAGTAGAATATTTGCTAAGATTTTAGTACTGATTCTTGTTGTTATAGATCTCACATTATTAGTCCCATAGAAAGTAACAGGATCTTGTAGGAATGGGACTCAGGAGGGACAAACTTTGATGGGAAATCATCCCTTATATCCAGTGTAGGAGGTAATGTGACTTACCCTTGGCCACATAGGTACTAAGTATTAGAATATATTCAGCTTCTGTGGTAGATTTCCATCTTATTTCATTCTACCTTTGGAGAAATTCCTAGAAATTTCCTAGATGGGAAAAGATTACCTAATGTGCTTTTCTTGCAAATTTAATGTTGCTAGCTTTTAAGAGTTCCATCAGGTTGAACTTTGCCTGTGAAATAAAATGGCATAGACATTAATCTATTAAACTATCCTTCTTTACATTAAATGGAAATATAGACTCTTCCTAACTGGATCTCTCTTTTCTTAAGCACTTGAGCACACAAAGAAATTAAAAGGGTTTCAATCAGTTCTGTTAATTCTCAACTCCCTTTATCACAGAACTTACAAAAGATAAATTCCTAGTCTAATTCTTTGGATTTCTTGCTCAGTAGAAACTCTGCCCATGTATAATTAATGAAACAGAGAGGTCATTTTAATTATGCATCATTTCCAAGGCACTTTTAGTAGGGAGAGGACTTATGAGGGAGTAAGAAAAATGTTCCCAGTTAAGCATTCAACTTATTCATAGGGCCTGAAACTTTGAGGGTTGACCTTCCCTCATAGGGGCAGGGGGAAGTGATGCTAGTGGTTAAGGCTGCTTTGAGATGGTCACAGTAGTGGTCTTTGGAGAATTCAGAGAATGTTATTTCCTTTTGACACTTGGAAAGGATCTCAGCTCAATCTGTATGAGTTGTATCATCGAAAGGAAGTTCTAATGGGTCTATAGAGAATCCATCCCAGATCCCACATATTGTAGCATTAACAGTACAACTCCCAGAAAGTCAGATGGCTTAAAATCCATGGGATTCCAGTTCCAGGAAATGAAAAGTTTCCAGATAAATGTCTCTGTTGTGAAACTAGTGGGCATGTTTGGATGTTGACTAAAAGGTTCGTGCCTCAACCCCACCCACCAGGGACACTGATCCTGGGCCAGTCCAGGTTCTTAGTCACCATTTGTCTTGGAGTAGTGCAGTATAATAGAGTGTTGGACTTGGCATCAAGAAGATACGGGTTTCAAATTCTGCCTCTGACAATAGCTGTGTCACCCTGGTCAAAACATTTAACCTTTCTAAACATCAGTTTCCTTATCTGGAATAAGTGAGTTTTGGAACAAAGGGCCTCCATGGTACTTTTCAATTCAAGATCTATGATCCTAAAAAGCCTATATAAGTAGGGAGACTAATAACAAGTGGGTAACTGAGTGCAAATTCATTGACTAAAAATTCTCTTTCCAAGGATAAAGAAAGGGATGAAACTGATTAGGAGAAAGAACCTGTTTCCCAGCCATTTGGCCTTACAAGTATCCTTTCATGTCCAATAAGTATCACTACCAAATATTCACAAGGTTTGATCAATAATCCATTTCCATGAAACGTCAGTGTCTTTCTGGAGATTATATATAGACAGTTCCCACTCTCCAGATGACTTGTATTCCAAGCGTAATTCTGTTTTGTTTCTACCTTTGTAAAAATGACCAGTACCTAGTCTTACACAGAGCAGGCCTTTAATACGTGCTTATTGGATTGAACTGGATTAAATATTTCCCATGGAAATATATGCTAAACTAGAATAGTCACAGTCCCAAGTCATCCTAGACAAAATGGCCTAGAGAGTCCATGTTGTATGTAAATTGTGGGACAAGATGCCAAGTTCTCAAGCCAAACCACAAAATAGAAAAATATTTCTTCATAACTCAATCAATCAGCAAAGATATTGTTAAGCGCCAGGACCTTGTCTCAGATTCAGTAGCATGGACAGAATCCTTGTGCTCTATACTTAGAACTTTTCATCGGTTATGGTGGTAAATCAACCAGGAAGCATTTACAAAGTGTTTACCATGTGCATGTCTTTGTTCCCAGCGCTGGGATCACAAAGACAAAAATGAAACCATCCCTGAACCCAAGGATCTTACATTCGATCAGAGGAAACTAAATGAAACATATAGGTACATGCAAAATACATACTAAGTAAACACAAGGCAACTTGGGGCAGGGGCACAGGTAGGTTGGGATATAAGGAAAGACCTCCTCTATGGCACAGCAACTGAACTGAGTTTTGAAGAAAATTAGGAACTCTAAGAGGAAAAGAGGCATTGCACAGCAAAGACTTAGAGATGGAAAATGGAGTGCCATTTGTAAGAAATGCCAAGGACTCAAGTGAAGGGTAGGAATAATCAGTAATCAAGTTACCAAGTTCATTCTTCCTCCATAGTATATCTTGTTTATATGCTACTTTCTACTTCTATTTGGCAGCTAGGTGGCACAGTGGATAGAGCACCAGGCCTGGAGTTAGGAAGACCTGACTTCAAATTTGGCCTCAGGCATCAGCTATGTGACTCTGGGCAAGTCATTTAACTCTGTTTTTCTGAGTTTCCTCATCGGCAAATTGAGATGGAGAAGGAAACAGAAAACAACCCTAGTATCTTTGCCAAGAAAACTATAAATGGAATCACAAAGTGTCAGTCACAACTGAAACAACTCAGCAACAATGCTGACTCCATTTCATACTACCTTCAAATTTGGCAAATATACCAAATCCTCTACCTCAGATGTATCAGCGCATAACAGCACACCAGCCTAAACTAGACTAAAATGTAAATGGGGAATATTTAACAAAATAAATAAAATACAGTAGAATATAGATACTGTTAATATATGGTTTTCTAAGTCAATATGTGGCCTGTTTAGGACCCTTTTGTATGTATTAGTGGTTTCTATTTGAGTTGAATACTACTTCTCTACCTCTACCTAAGCTACTGCTTAAAGTTTTAAATAAAATATAACCAAGGGCAGATCCATGTGACCCTCAACTAGAAACGTCCCTTCAAAGTGGCATAATACCATTACTGACTATTTTGGGGGTCAAATAATTCCACTAGCTCTAACTCCAACTATAACTGCATTATCTAAGGAGAGAGAGGTTTTCTGCCACCTCTGATATGCCAATGTATTTACAGAGCTGAGAAGGAATATGAGGAGAATCTGGCATGAAGTGTTCTTGATGAAGCCAGGATGACTTTTAGTGATCACTGCTTGCCTTTCCAAATGTTCATAAATCATGCCTTTAACAATGTTTTCCAGTATTTATTGTGGTAATATAATTAAAAATCACCATCCTGGAGTTTGTAGGCCCTACCAGCATTAAACTGATGGACAAACTGATTGGTGCAAAACAAAAGGTATAGGAAATGACTACAGGGAGAGACTTGCACCTATAAAGTGAAGTGAAATTTATTGCAAACACATCAGGGATTTTCTCTGCCTGTTCCCCATGCCTCCCCCAGTGCTGGCTCTCCTCAGCTCTTCCTTTAGCTTCTCTGGCTTCCTTCAAGTCCTGACTAAAATCTCATCTTCTGCCGGAAGCCTTTCCTAATCTCTATTAATTGTACTGTCATCCCTCTCTTGTTTATTTCTGATTTATCCTCGTTTGTATATATTTCTTTGCTTGTTATCTCCCCCATTAGATTGTGAGCTCCTTGATGGCAAGGATAGCCTTTTGACTCTTTTTATATCCCCAGCACTTTGTGCAGTGCCTGGCATATAGTGGGTGCCTAACAAATAAAGTGACCAAAAAACTACAGTCCTTTCTCTAGGAAGCATAGTGTATTATATACTCTAGACTGGCATCCCAAACAGTCATGCATCACCACAGGCCCCCTAATTTTTTATTTAAGAGTGGCACAACAGTCTCCTTAAATATTTCAAGTGGCTATCTCCAGGATTGCTGAGTGATTCAGAGACATTGAGAGAGAGAGAGACATAGAGAGAGAGAGAGGGAGGGAAGGAGGGAGGGAGGGAAGGAGGGAGGGAGGGAGGGACAGAGGGGGGGAGAGAGAGAGAGACAGAGCGAGAGAGAGAGAGAGAGAGAGAGAGAGAGAGAGAGAGAGAGAGAGAGAGAGAGAGGTTTGTATGCCTCTTAGGAGCCTGTTGGAAAACTACTACCACAGTTTGTTTGTTATGTATCGAGGACAGTTACCAAAGGATAGAGAAGTGGTGATCATTCAGGACTTTATTTTTTAAGATAAAATCAACTTAATTGGCCTTACAAAAGGCATCTGCAAAAAAAAGAGAGGGCAGATAACAAAATTATCGAAAACAAATGCTATGAAATTATAATGATCAAGCTTAGCTCCAAAGAAAATGCATCAGACAGCGTCTCCCCCAACCTCCTTGCAGTGTTGGAGTGGGAGTCCCATGGGAGGACAACACTATATATAATGCCAGACTTTTTTCAAATATTGCTTAATAGTCCTGAATAATTTTTCCTCACACCCCATTAATTTTTTTTATTTTTTATAAGAGACAGGTAAATAGGATATGAAAGGAGGAGAGATATGTTGGGGAATGTTGATGAGGAGAACACAGAAGTTAATAATAAAATATTTATTTTTTTAAAAGTGAGGGGAGTGAGGAGATTAGAGCAACCTCACAATATGCCTGAGTCATCTTTTGTAGGGAAATCCCATAGCTGAGAGAAGCTAATTCCCATGGGAAAGACACTTGAGTAGAAAAGCCAATCTCAAGACATGAGTTGAACCAACAATCAGGAAGATGCTGAAGCTGAGACTTGATTTGGCCTTTCACCTCAATAAGCTGTTAAAACAGGTGTCCCACACACAACCCCAACCTCTTTTTAAAATCATAAAATATAAGGGGAAGGGAAGAGGTGGGGGTGATAGAAGGGAGGGCAGAGTAGGGGAGGAGATAGTCAAAAGCAAACACTTTTGAAAAGGGACAGGGTCAAAGGAGAAAATTGAATGAAGGGGGACAGGATAGGATGGAGGGAAATACAGTTAGTCTTTTAAAACATGACTATTCTGGAAGTGTTTTACATAATGATACATGTATAACCTATGTTGAATTGCTTGCCTTATCAAGGAGGGTGGGTGGGGAGGGAAGAAGGGAGAGAATTTGGAACTCAAATTCCTAAAAACAAATGTTGAAAATAGTTTTTACATGCAACTGGGAAAAAAGATATACAGGCAACGGGGTATAGGAATCTATCTGACCATACAAGAAAGTAAGGGGAAAGGGAATAAGGTGGTGGGGGAAGTGGGGTGATAGAAGGGAGGGTAGACTGGGGCAAGGGGCAATCAGAATACATGCCACCTTGGGGTGGGGGCATGGTAGAGATGAGGAGAAAATTTGTAACTCAAAATCTTGTGGAAATGGGGCGGAGCAAAGATGGCGGCTGGAAAGCAGGGACCAGCTTGAGCTCCCTGCCGAGTCCCTCCAAAAACCTATAGAAAACAGCTCTGAACCAATTCCAGAGTGGCAGAACCCACAGAACAGCAGAGGGAAGCAGGGCTCCAGCCCAGGACAGCCTGGATGGTTTCTGGGTGAGGTCCATCCCACACGGAGCTGGGAGCTGGGAACTGAGTGGAGCAGAGCCCAGCCTGAGCGGCGTGGATCAACCAGACCAGGAGCCGGGTGGAGCAGGCCCTGGTGCCCTCTGTCGGTGAGCTGCAGCAGTTGCCAGTCTTCTCAACCCACAAACACCAAAGACTGCGGAGAAGGTTAGTGGGAAAAGCTGCGGGAGTGGAAGGAGTTCGCGGTTCCACTTCCAGCCCCGGGGGCAGCGGAGGTGGGGCAGCTACAGTTGCTGCTGCTTCTGGCCCCAGGCCCACCTGGTCGGAGGAATTAAGTGGCGGATCACAGCAGGAGTGCAACAGCCTGCTGAAGATCTAAGCCCAGCCCAGGCTGGGGGTTCTTGGGGAAGGAGTAGTGCTGGTGTGTCAGAGCTGGCACCTCCCCCCCAAAGGTGGAACATAGAACTTGTTAGTCTACAAGCAGTCATACCCCACTGAAAAACTCAAGGGTCAAGTTAGTTGGTAGGGAATATGGCCAGGCAGCGAAAGCACACTCAGATTCAGTCTCAGACTTTGGATTCTTTCTTTGGTGACAAAGAAGACCAAAATATACAGCCTAAAGAAGACAACAAAGTCATAGAGCCTACAACAAAAGCCTCCAAGAAAAACATGAACTGGTCCCAGGCCATGGAAGAACTCAAAAAGGATTTGGAAAAGCAAGTTAGAGAAGTAGAGGAAAAATTGGGAAGTGAAATGAGAAGGATGCGAGAAAACCATGAAAAACAAGTCAATGACTTGCTAAAGGAGACCCAAAAAAATACTGAAAAATATACTGAAGAAAACACCTTAAAAAATAGATTAACTCAAATGGTAAAAGAGCTCCAAAAACCCAATGAGGAGAAGAATGCCTTGAAAGGCAGAATTAGCCAAAAGGAAAAGGAGGTCCAAAAGACCACTGAAGAAAATACCACCTTCAAAATTAGATTGGAGCAAGTGGAGGCTAGTGACTTTAGCAGAAATCAAGATATTATAAAACAGAACCAAAGGAATGAAAAAATGGAAGACAATGTCAAATATCTCATTGGAAAAACCACTGACCTGGAAAATAGATCCAGGAGAGATAATTTAAAACTTATTGGACTATCTGAAAGCCATGATCAAAAAAAGAGCCTAGATATCATCTTTCAAGAAATTATCAAGGAGGACTACCCTGATATTCTAGAGCCACAGGGCAAAATAGAAATTGAAAGAATCCATCAATCGCCTCCTCAAATAGATCCCAAAAAGAAATCTCCAAGGAATATTGTTGCCAAATTCCAGAGCTCCCAGATCAAGGAGAAAATACTGCAAGCAGCCAGAAAGAAACAATTTGAGTATTGTGGAAACCCAATCAGAATAACCCAAGATCTAGCAGCTTCTACATTAAGAGATCGAAGGGCTTGGAATATGATATTCTGGAGGTCAGTGGAGTTAGAATTAAAACCTAGAATCACCTACCCAGCAAAACTGAGTATCATGCTCCAAGGCAAAATATGGATTTTCAATAAAATAGAGGACTTTCAAGCTTTCTCAGTGAAAAGACCAGAACTGAATAGAAAATTTGACTTTCAAACACAAGAATCAAGAGAAGCATGAAAAGGTAATCAAGAAACAGAAATTGCAAGAGACTTACTAAAGTTGAACTGTTTTGTTTACATTCCTACATGGAAAGATGATGTGTATGATACATGAGACGTCAGTATTAGGGTAGCTGAAGGGAATATGCATATATATATATGTTTATGTATATATAGGTGAATGTGTATGTATGTATATATCTATGTGTGTGTATGTGTATATATATATATGTGTGTGTGTGTGTGTATGTATATATATATATATATATATATATATATATATATATATATATATATATATATAAAAGAGAGAGAGCAGACACAGGGTGAGTTGAAGATGAAGGGAAGATATCTAAAAGAAATAAAATCAAATTCAGGGATGAGAGAGCAACATACTGAGAGAGGGAGATAGGGAGAGACAGAATGGGGTGGATTATCTCACATAGAGGTGGCAAGAGGAGCAGTTCTGTGGGAGGAGGGGAGAGGGCAGGTGAGGGGGGAATGAGTGAACCTTGCTCTCATCAGATTTGGCCTGAGGAGGGAATACCATGCATACTCAATTGGGTATCTTACCCCACAGGAAAGAAGAGGGAGGAAGATAAAAAAAAAATAAAAGGGGGGGATGATGGAGGGGAGGGCAGATGGGGGTGGAGGTAATCAAAAACAAACACTTTGGAAAGGGGACAGGGTCAAGGGAGAAAATTCAATAAAGCGGGAAGGGTTGGGAAGGAGCAAAATATAGTTAGTCTTTCACAACATGAGTATTGTGGAAGGGTTATACATAATGATACACAGGTGGCCTAGGTTGAATTGCTTGACTTCTTAGGGAGGGTGGGTGGGAAGGGAAGAGGGGAGAGAATTTGGAACTCAAAGTTTTAAAAACAGATGTTCAAAAACAAAAAAAAAAGTTTTTGCATGCAACTAGAAAATAAGATACACAGGCAATGGGGTGTAGAAATTTATCTTGCCCTACAAGAAAGGAAGGGAAAAGGGGATGAGAGGAGAGAGGGGTTCTAGAGGGGAGGGCTGACTGGGGAACAGCGGAACAGGGCAACCAGAATATATGCCATCTTGGAGTGGGGGGAAGGTAGAAATGGGGAGAAAATTTGTAATTCAAACTATTGTGAAAATCAATGCTGAAAACTAAATATGTTAAATAAATAAATTTAAATTAAAAAAAATAAAAATAAAAAAATCTTGTGGAAATGAATGTTGAAAGCTAAAATAAATAATAGCAAATAAATAAAAGCAAAAAAAGAGGATTAAGAAAAGAAGAAAAAATAATCATAAAATATTTGCTCTTATCCAGTTCTGCAGTTGTTCTCACCTGCTCCAGTGTCTTTCAAAAAATGATTGGCATTTATTCAATAAGTAATGTTAAAATTTGACTACTTTGCAACAGGGTTCACATCTAGTGATAGCAGCCATGTGCTGCTTATCACCCACTTACTTTAGCTTTAACCCCTTGTTATTTACAATCACTCCATTTCCATCTTCAGCCACATCTTGGGTAAATGGAGCTGGAAAGAATTGGTGACTGATGGCCAATAACCAAAACAAGAAACGAAAAAGGACAAATTGGAGAGGGTGGGGGAAGGTTGAGCTGGAGCAGAGAAGAGATAGATGGAAAGGGTCAATGGGCTTTACAGGCTCTAAACTGAGGAATTCAACTAAACCTATCAGGTGTTGTCACCTCTTCAAAGATTGAGGAGACTCCCCCCAAAAGGTATGTTCTTTCCACAAATTTCCCAACTCCACACTACGCAGTAATGGACACTGTAATATGTACTGCTTGTTTCTTTTACCCAAATGTTTCCTCATTATACCTCAAATATAAAAAGACCAAGACTTAGCTAGAGGCAAACAAAACTATTAAGACAAAGAAGAAAACTTTTATCTGAATGTTAGGCAGTTTCCTAACTTAAAGCTCTGACTTTTGTGATTTTATCTTTTCATTTCTTATAAACTCCATAAAACATCAAAGAAAGGGGTCATGTGTACTTGAGGGTCATACCTCCCAAGGTTGTTAGGAGGATCAAATGAGATCATATTTGTGAAGTGCTTAGGCACATTGCCTGGAATGTAATAGGTATTACATAAATACCAGTGATCACTATTATTGTTGATGAGTCTCAACTTGAAAATTTATTCCTGTCAATGACTGGTTTCTCCTTTTTTTCCTTGTGCTTCTGCACCCACTGATTTCTATGGCATTTGATTTGGAAAATACATATGAACAATTTTTTCCTTCTCTTTTCTTTAAGATTCCTTAGACTCCATAGAAAGAGAGACAGAGGGGCAGAGCGGGGCAGCTAGGTGGCGCAGTCAGTAGAGCACCGGCCCTGGAGTCAGGAGGACCTGAGTTCAAATCCGGCCTCAGACACTTGACACATGTACTAGCTGTGTGACCTTGGGCAAGTCACTTAACCCCAACTGCCCTGCCAAAAAGCAAAAAAAAAAAAAGAGAGAGACAGAGAAAGAGAGGGGGAGGGAGAGGGGGGGAGGGAGAGAGGGAGGGAGAGAGGGAGGGAGAGAGGCAGAGATAGAGAGAGAGAGGGAGAGGGAGAGAGAGGGATAGTGAGAGAGAGGGAGCGAGAGAGAGGAGAGAGAGAGAGAAGGAGATAGGGAGAAGAGAGGGGGGAGGGAGAGAGGGAGGGGGAGCGGGGGGAAGGGAGGGAGAAGTGGATATAGATGAAATCTACATCTACACATACACACAGATAGACAATACACATATACATACAGATTCACACACACACACACACACACACACACACACACATCCATATACATCCCTGTTAGGTAGCACATTTCTGGACAATATATGAAATGTAATACCTGCAGTCAAGGGATCAATTGTAAATGCCTATGTTTTAAGCCACTGTCTAGAAATCTAAATCCTATTCTCTGGATTGCAAATATTATCCATTCTAAATCCTCTAGCTTTAATACATACCCCCAAGAAAAAAGCTATCTTCTTTCTGTTCAGGCAATGTTCATAAATAGCAATCCCCTTACTCATCAGCAGGTATCACCAATCATTACCGCTCATTTTTCTCCATTTAACCAATATTGCATGACCTGTGGCAGCTTGGGTCTACATCATCATTTCTTAAAACACTAGAAGCAGCTTTACTCTAACTCCATCCTCCACAAAAGGAGTCTCATACCTATTGCGTATGTATAAATGTTCAGTGGTCTTGCCTCCCTTTTCTCTTATATTGCATTCTTTTACCCTCCAGCTAGCACCTGTGCTGTAAGGGTTTGCTGAGCCTTTTTTCAGGGCTGGCCATATACCTTTGGTGTTCACCTTCACCCAACTCTCACATGTGGCTCCCAGAAGCTATAGGATGCACAGTGGCCACATCCCAGTAAACCATCTCAGAAGATGGGCTAAGCCAGGTGGAGGGTAACCAACAAACCTCAAACCCGTGGGTGAATTAGGGAGCTATCTACCCCAAGTATATGAAGATTTCCCCTGGAGGAATGGATGAATGAGAACAATTCATTCCAATGGCCATGAAGGTGAGCAAAGCAGGTGCTGTGGAGTGCTTGGAGCTTAGTCATATTTGAAGATGCCAAGGTCATCCTGCACCATTTCCAGTCATCTTGATTCTTGTCCTGCCACTGGACTTCAGTGACTTAGGAAAAGAGTGAGCCTGGTGACTGTGCTGTTCTGCCTCACTTAAATCCAATTTGTGCCAAAGCCATCACTTGTAATGTCATAGTTCCTCTTCTAAAACAAAGAATGAACAACAACAACAAGTTAGCATTCTGTTCTTGTTCTTCTCACCCTTTTCTTCCTTATTTCTTCTATGGAGCATTTCTTCCTTTACCTCAAGGAAAGCTTTATTCTCTCTGGTAACCTGAAGAGTAGAAGGGAGTTCCTTCAGTCCTTTTACCTTCTCCCATAGGATAGAAGACAACAGGCACTTTGCATTTAGTTGTCATTCAGTTGTTCCAGTCATGTCCAACTCTTCATGACCCATCTGGGGACCCTATTCTTGGCAAAGGTCCTGGAGTGGTTTGCCATTTTCTCTCTCCAGCTCATTTTATAGATGAGGAACCAAGGTAAACAGGGTTATGTGACTTGCCCAGCGTTACCAAGCAAGTAAGCGTCTGAGGCCAGATTTCGACTAAGGAAGATTAGTGTTCCTAACTTGATGTCCAGAACTCTATCCACTGTACCTACCAATATAACTGTTTTTCATTATAATTAGTTTCCATTGTAATCTTATTAGTTTTATTTGATTTTGAGAAGGGCTTGACCAGACTGCTTAAGGCATCCATGACACAAAAAATGTTTAAGAATCCCTGTTCTAAATAATTTAAGGGCTCATCTATGTTATTACTCAATTTATGAGGTATTCTTTATAATTAGTCATTATCTGCAGCCTCTGGGAGGCAACATTTCCTTCTAAAGCAAATTCCTATAAAAATTCAATAAAATTATATAAAAGTAATTTATTTAAGTGTTTTATTCAGAGCATTATTTGATTTTGAGCCTGGGTACAAGCTCCCTGAAAAAATCACAGTTGTTGAAACAAGCAGTTTATCTGTGAGAAGACTGGTCTTGTCTCTCTGTGTCTTATGATAGTGCTTATCACTTACTCAGGAGCAAGTGAGTTGCTATTCATAAGCAAAAATCATACTCCAGACCCTCTATTAGAAGAACATTCACTTTGAGTGACTTCTCCAAGGGTGAAGAAGGATAGATTTGTACTGATTCATCCATACTTTCTTATCCAGGACCCTTTTCAACCAACAACTTGTATTTGAAAAACAACCACCCAGGGTTAGTGGTATTATCTCTATTCACAGAGTAAAACTAACTAGACCACATGAGAATGGGATTCATGACTTTAGCTTCATTAGAACCACATTCTAACCAAATTAGTTAATTGCCAAGGACATGATTAATGAATTAACAACAACAATAACTTTCTCTATGCCTTGGCATAGGCTTTGATACATTTATGCCTCTAAACTCGATTGGGTCCACTGGAACCAGATGACATCTTTTCCAGTATATAACTCCATCTAGTACTGTGGAAATTCCCAAGGGCATTTTTGTTCCCGGTTAATTCTTTGATGAAGCAATACTTAGGTTGGGGGGAGGGGGATGTGTTAAAATTCAACTGATGCTCTATAAAAATGACCTTTATGTTCTTTTTTGACGTGCACATTTCTCAGGAAAAGTTTCCTCTACTTTGAATCACAGGAGAAGCAATTTCTGTGATTTCCCCAAAGAGAGGAGGAACAGGTGTTAATCTTCCAGCAAATATCATGCTGAGGCTTGAGAATTCACAACATTTCCTGAATTTGCATATAGTAGCCCTGAGTCTGGGTGACTAGGAATAAGAAAATTAGGTTAGGCAAATATGGGTGAGCTAGATGCTGGTTCCCAAGAGAATAATTCCCCAATACTTCCTGCTGGCAAGCCTACTTGAGGGAAACTGTAATTAGTCATGAATCAAATCAACTTGGCAGTTAAGAAGAATGGGAATTTGTTATCACTGTTGCTGGTAGACTATTGAATCGCCTAACATTTGAAATATAAACAAGTGCATGGCAGCATACAAGGTACTATAATTACTAATAGAGCTGGCACCTGACTTCAGGAAGCTAATAGTCTAATGATTCAATAAGGGGAAAGGAACAAGTGGGGCTAGACCAGTGATTGCATTAGAATGAGAAATTCCTGAATATAGAAGTTCTACCGATTCAGGTTACACAATTTATAGCGTTACAGAATTGCCCCCAACATTTAGAGATAAAATAATTCACCGAAAATCACACAAGTATGTCTCAGAATGGCCCCAAGATCAGATCTCGATCCACCACACCAAACTGCCTCTCTAATACGCATGATGCATAGTGATTTTGTTTCTTAAATATAACGTCTCAGTCCGAAAATGAGCAGTCATCTGGAGACCAGCCTAGCTAAGTACAGAGAGGTTAATCACCAAGTTGGGCACAACAATTCTTAAAGACCAGCTATTATGTTAAAGAGGATTGCAATCTACGTACGTGGGAGAATTACACTCATGGATAAAATTACAAATGTGTGTAGTATTGAAATACAAAGAAATGAAGGGTATGGAGCAGAGGAAGTTCATGCACACTCATAATTTCACAGACAATTATAGTAGGTTTGGCGGGCACCTTTATTATCATGCAGAGTAAACTATTGTGAGAAAAGGGAGGAGAGTTTCTGGAAACAAGAAGAAAGGGATTTTGTGGAACAGCTATACAAATTATGGTAGATAAATATAATGGAATATTACTGCACTCTAAGAAGTGATGAATGCACACATACACACACATAGAGAGAGGCAGAAAGAGTTATATATAGACATATGTGTGTATATACACATGTATATATGTGTATATGTAGATACACCTGTGTATCTACATATACATCCCTACATATGTGAATGTATACATATATATATACATGTATAGATACATATGCAATATGAGGAGTATGGAAAGATGTAAACCAAATGGTAAAAGCAATAACTATGGTGTCTACAATGATGTAAATGAAACAACAACAAAAATAGAAACAGTATATTTTGTAAGTATAATGATCAAGTTTGACCCCAAAGAATACTATGGGGATGAGCCTCCTTCCCTCCATTCTTTTCAGAAGGGAGATACACTGGGGATAGAACATAATATATACTTTCAGACTTGATTGGCTTGCTGATTAGTTTTGCTAAACTTTAATGAAAAATCTTTCTCTTTAGACTTTGTTTTAAAGGATGGTTTTTTCTGAGCAGGGAATAAGGGAGAGATATTGGGAATTAAAGGTAATGTAAAAAACTGAAGATATTAATTTTTGAAAGAAGAGAAGGGAATAAGCATTTCTATAGAGCTTACTATGTGCCGGGCATTGTGCTGAGCATTTACAAATATTATCTCATTCGATTCTTACAACAACCCTGTGATGTAGCTGCTATTACGATACCATTTTACATTTAGGGAAACTGAGGCAAACAGCAATTAAGTGATTTGCCAGGGGTCACACAGCTAGTGAGTGTTTGGGGCTGGATTTGAACTCATGTATTCCTGACTCCAGGCCCAGGGCTCTATCCACTGTACCACCTAGCTGCCTCTAGATCATAGGATCATAGAATCTAGAAAGAGCATTTGAAACATTCTAGTCCTCTTCATTTTATACATGAGGAAAATGAAACCTTAACTCAAGGTCACATTATAATGTGTGATTTACCCAAGGTTATATTATAGTAAGTAGCCGAGCCAGGATTTGAACCCAGGTTATCTTATTTCAGATGCAGGGGCTCTTTTCATAGTTTCTTGTTTCCTGAGTACAGAGACAAGAAGGATGGCGGTGAATGACAGCAGAAGAGAGGGTCCAGGGATATTAAGGAAATAGCATAAAAGCAATGAGAAAAAGGTAAACAAAATGCGCAATATGCAGCTCACTGCTTTGGTCTTCCTGGCTTAGAAGTTTTGTTTTCACAGCTTCCTTATGCCCAAATCTGCATGACTTGGCCACTTTCTATTTTTGTAAATTTCCTAGGGTGCTGTCATCGGCACCACCATGGAGAATAGTCAACATTCTAACAATACGATAACAGGGTGGTGGGTGGATATTTTAGATCACCAACATCAAGAATTCCTGGTGAAGAAAATTCTACCATTAATGCAGATTGATACCTGCTCTGCAACTTAGATTGTTGTGTGGGACACTGGGAGGTGAAGGAGTTGCCCAGGGTCACACAGTAGAATCTGACATAAGTAGAATTTGAAGCCAAACATTCTCATCTCCCAGGCCAGCTTTCTATCTACTCTACCACCCTAGATATCCTACCTTGCAGTAGGGTATTAAGTGATGGCAACTTACTATTTCCACACCAATGAAATTACAATTAATTGTCCTGAAAATTTGCATTAATTTGCTGCTACATTTATTTTCTGCTTTTCTCCAAATCTAGGCTGGTGGTTTCCATAGCCTCCTACTTTGCTTTAAAGCTAGAATTATCAAGATAGATTTATGACATATTCTAGAGTCTATGCTGAAGTCCACTCACCAGTGCACAAAGATTGGGTGTTCTGACTTGTGTTTTATCCTTGTTTTCAAAGAGGACCATGACATCAGGGAAATGATGACATGACTTACAGTTGACTTTGATTTGAGTGAGAGAGGGCTGTGCAAGGTCACCAGCCTTGCTTTTTCCTCCAGAGCCATCTGGATCCAGTGACCTGATATTCACCAGGGTGACTGTAGATGTCCCAGCATGCATTGGGAGACCCTGGCCCTTTGGGGCTAAGTTCTTTTCAGGTTCTCACTTTGAGTGAGGTAATGCCCGGTCAGTGAATAGGCCTCATTAAGAAGTTAATCAAGGGATGGCCCCTTTAATCAAAACTCAAAAAATGTTTAATGAAACCAGAATCTTGCCACTTGCCCTCATCCCATTCAGTCAAAGGGACACTCTTGAGGACCTAGAGGGCCACATGCGGCCTTGAAGTCGCTGGTTCCCCACCCCTGTTCTAGATGATCATGGGATCATAGAGTTAGAGCTGGAAGAGATCTTACATGCCAGCAATTACAACTGTCTTATTTTAGAAATGAGTAAACTGAGTACATAGGGCTACACAGCTAGTAAGTATCTTAGTGGCAATTTGAAACCAAGACTTCTTGACTCCAAGGCCAAGGTCCTTCCCACTATACCTCATTTCTCTCATGATCTAAAATTGTTTCCCAACCACTGCATACATGAATATACCCATGAAGTTATATGCTGATGAGATGTTTGGTATACCCTATATTTCTTGTCCTCCCCAATCAATGTCTAAGTAGTGGGGAAGAAGATAGATGTGGAAATGAGAAAGAAGTATTGTAGGTGTGAGGGAAGGGAGAGGAAAAGAGGTGGAAGCGGGTGTTTTGTGAGGGAGTATATGTGTGCACATATGGATAAAGGGGTAGAGACAGGCAAACAGTGTCAAGATCCTGGGCCGCCATCTAGAATGTGTCTTTGTATGTCCCAAACAATTACCCAAATACGTTAAAAGAATTTTGGGGGGAAACCATAGTAACATCATAAAATCTTATGACAGATAATATCTATTTTTTCATTCACTCAAAAAAGGAAGATACTTCTTTTGTAAAAAGTAGAAAAGAGGGGGGAATGAATTTGTCATGGTAGCCCACTCTTTAGCTTTTTGTATTGTTTTTTTTTTTTCTTTCCAAATCATCTTTTAGTTCAAGCTAGCCACTAGATGGTGCAGGGAATAGAAGGTGGGGCTTGAAGGCAGAAAGACCTCAGTTCCAATCCTGCCCAAGTTGCTTACTGGTCATGTGACCCTAAGGAAGTCATTTGTCTCAGTTTACTCATTTGTAAATTGGGTCTACTAATAGCAGTTCCCTCCAATAGTTGTCATGAGGATTGAATAAGAAAACCAATATAAATTTTGTGAACTCCACAAAGTGCTATGTAAATACTAGCTATTATCATTGGTGTTACTCAAGTAAGCTATCATCAGAAAATATTTTTGAACTGACTTTGTTCATTAGAGAGAGAGAGTTAGAGTTAGCTGTGTCTCTAATTAAATAGGAGTGATGGAATGCAAAGGGCTTTTAAAAAATTCAGTGCTAGTAAACAGCTGATCATATTCTTTCCCACCTCTCCATTATCTGCTATTCTTCTATTCTGTTCATAATTTACATATGCACTTTCTCATTTGTGCTCCATTCTGACTCATGGATATTAATGTGATACCTTTAAAGGTTGGGGACATTTACAAGAAAGTCTTCCCTGAATCTCATCAAGGAGAAGCACTTGGCATACCTGGGTGAGAGGGAATAAAGTTCAGGGGGAAAAAAAGGAAGTAAAAAGATGTATCTGAGGGAAACAGTGTGGCTCAGTGATGAGGGCACTGGACCTGGAGTCAGAAGGTAGGAGTTCAAATCCATCTCTGCTGCTCACTAGCGATGTATACAACTTTAGGTAAGTCACTGAACCTCTCCGCACCTATGATCTCTCAGTGAGAAAAGGAGGATCTCTTGCTCAAAATCCTTCTAGGATAGAATGCATTGAAGAATGACAACTCTCCAGGCTACGTTCTATCTGTAGCAGGAGTTAGATATGTGATTCAACTTATCCCTTCTGACTGCAATGTTGAAGAATGATTGGACTATGAGAGGAACTAAAGTGGTGTCCGACATTTCCCCTCCGGCATGTGTTGTTAGAAAGACCTGGGTTTGAATTCTTCCTCTAACATGTACTGACAATATGACCATAAGCAAGTCACTAAAGCTTGAATTTCAGAGTTTCTTCACCTGTAAAAAGAGGTTGATAGCTGTAGTCCCAACTTCACAGGATTGTTATGAGGTTAAGATGAAACAATGAATTTGTGGAAGCATAGTAAAATCTCCTTTGTGGTTTAAATATTAAGAAATAAATATTTCTTTGACCTAAATCAAACTTCTGGGGAAACAGTGCCCTCTACTAAAATCCTTTCACTTTTTCTCTTAGGAAATTGTGTAAAGGAAGAAATTTAAGGCTCCTGAAAATGGATTAAAGGTCCTAACCAAATTTAGAACAAGAAATAGCTCCTATCTACTTAAAATCATTGCATCCAGCCTTCCCATAAAGAGGTTAGGGTACTGACCAAAAAGAGCATGTCTCTTAATTACCTCAGTAACCAGCTAGGGAGAGAGTCCTTGAGGTGATGGTCAAAGAGGGATCAAGTGCTCTTTCATAAGTTCTTTCTGGGCTTGAGACCACTTCCCATTTTTCTTTGGGGTTTTGCCCATAGGTGTTTTGACATTGTTGTTCTCTTCTGAATTTGTGTCATCTTTTCTGTCACTATGATAACTTTCTATGATAAGGTTCTTTTTTTGTTATGTTTGTTCATCTTTCTTTTGGGGTGTGGGGGGTTCTTTTAAATTTGATTTCTATTCCCAGGATGTAAGGGGCACTGTCTAAGGCTTCTTATGTCAGTGGCTGCAGGCTCTGGCTATTTGCCTGGTGCTACAATGATGTTGTCCTGAGGCCCACAGAAGACCCTCATATCTGGTGCTGGGTTGAGGGAGTGGGCTGAGGGGGGCTGCTGCTGGAGGGTCTAAGGGTCTGACAGCTTAACTGACAGTGAGCTGCAGTCCTAGTACTCGTGTCTGGCATGTGCTAGGGCCCAGTGGGGTGTTTCTGCTTTACCCTGGGGCTACACTGAAGCCCATGGAGGTGTGGCCACTGGAGGGTGCCTGTTTTCCCTGGGCTGTGCTGAAGCACGTGGAAGTCCAGATGCTGGAGGTCCAGCCTCTGCAGGCTTCCTATTTGCCCAGGGTTACATTGAAGCATATGGTGGTTCTTGGAGCTGGGGTCTGTCAGCTCCATGCTATGCTAAGGCATGTGGAGGTCCTGGTGCTGGTATTTGCCTGCTGCACTACACTGGGTCTCAAGATCTCCCACTGGTTTACTGAGGTGAGGTTTGCTGCTGGTTTGCTGGGATGCTTCCTGTCCTGGAATATGCTCCCCTTTTACCCAAGTGAAAAACATATCTTTCTTGTCGATCCTCCAAGTCTCCTGGGATAAAGGAATATCTCTCCTTCATCTTTTCACTGGCTCTGCTATTTCAGGATTTGTTTGGGGGCACTATTTTATAGTTATTAGGAGGTAAATATGGGAGAGCTACAACGATTTACTGCTTACTCTCCCATCTTGCCTCCTGGAACCACGTCCACATTTTTGGTGACTGTTGTTTGGGACTAGGAAAGCAGATTGTTGAGGTTTCATGATGTGCTGTGGCAGAACCTTCTCCAAGAATTCAGAGTCAGACTGCCTCTAATCCAAGTATAGGCATTTATTGAGATTGACACCTCTCATGAAGCAGGCTAAGTTCCAAGAGGAACCAGCAACTTCAGAGAAAGAAAGATGGATTTTTATAGGGTAAAGATGATGATTACACAATGAAAATTTACATACAGTATAGGAATATGATTGATATTAAAACAGCAGGAGGAGTCTGTTAAGGGATTAGGTAATGGAAGAGGGGTCCCTTCTATGGTTTGGTGGTTAAACATTCTGGTCATGCCACCTTCCAATTGGCTAGCTATTGTGGTCCTGTCTGGTCAAGATGGATAGTTAGGTACTATGGTCCTATCTTGGGCTACATGGATGATGTGATTGTGGTTAAGTATAAGAACACCCCTGTTCAAATATGTGGAAGAGGTCTGGGGGCCGTAGCTAGCTAGAGGCAGTGGCTAGGACATGGCTGCTATACTAGTGAGCAGTGAGGCATATAGGAAGAAGTTAGGACATTGGTGAGGGGAGCTAGATAGGTACAGTGGGCCTGCAGTTCAATGGGGCCTATAAGGAAGTTAGAATATTGGGGCTAAGGGCAGCTTTATTAGGATTCCATCAAGATCACTAATTGTCATTTCATCCTGAGTTATATAACTACATTTTATCAGACTGTGATATTTTCCTTGTTCAAGATTCATTTCAGTGTTACTTCAAAATGTCTTGTGAGCTTAGAGGCATGTCCAAGGACTTGAGGGAACTATCAGTTTGGACATTTCTCTCTTAAGCAGTTTGTGAAAGCATATTTTTTTTAAAAAACTTATTTTTAATTTTTCTAGAAATATTATTTCTCTAGCCTAAAACCTTCCCCAAAACTTTCCCTTTAGTAAAGGCAGAAAAAAATGCCAGAGTCTTCCTTTGAAATAGTTAAGAGTGATAAATAAACTTAACCCTTGCCCAGATGAGATCATCTCATTCCTACCCACCTAAAATGATTGGTGCCATGACCCATCTGGGACAGTGTCTTCTCTTTTGAAATTCAAAGTTAAGATACTGATCACAAAATCACAGAAAGGAACTGCTAAAGGAAGTGGTCAAGGAAAAAACATAGATAACTATTAAACCAAACTGTAATTTAACATGTTACAAATTTTACTTGTTCAAGATTCCTGCAAATGTAACCTGAAATTGTCTTGGAGCTGAAAGTCATGATGGAGAGTGCATGGGGAACTATACCCATTTGGGCATCTCTCCAAGTTGGAAATTGTTTGGATATGAATGTGTACGTATGTATATATATAAAACATGTGTGTATATATATACGCACATAAATATTCAATAAAATTGTCTCTGGCAGACTTGAGCCTAAAGTCTCAGAGTACATAATTAGTATTTTACTTCATTTACAATAATGTTTAAATTTAGATTAATGATAAATTCATTTTTAAAATTTTCTGGGTGACTTCTGACTAAAATGCAGAATATAATGTTACCTTTTTCCCCTGACATATATAAAGACCTTTGTCAACCTTATAGGCTTATATAAATACTACCTAATTATTTTTATTAGGATAATAAAATGTGAGTTAGCAGAGAACTTACAGGTGATAGAATCCAATCTTGCTACCCTTAATTTCAGAGATGAGACAATCAAGGAGGCTAAGCAATTTACACAGATTCACATAGGTAGTAGGAGGCAGAGTCAAGGTTTGAATCCATATCCTCTGACTCTAGTTCCAGTCCTTTTTCCATTAAGAATTAACATCCAAGAGGCTTCTGGGAGCCAAGATGGCAAAGTAAGCAGTAAATTGCCTTAACTTTCCCATATTCACCTCCAAAAACCATAAAATAGCCCCCCAAAAAATCCTAGAACAGTAGGACCAGCAAAAACATGGAGTGAAACAATCTTTTAGCTCAAAAAACTTGGAAGATCAGCAAGAAACATCTATCTCACTCAGGTAAAAGAGGAACACAGTCCAGTAAAGGAAGCATCCCAAAAAGCTAGCAGCAAACTCCACCTCAGAAAATAAGCAGGAGATCCTGAAACCCAGTACAGTAGAGCAGGAAAAAACCAACACCAGGATCCCCCTATGTGTCTCAACATAGCCAGGAGAACAGGCAGCTTCTAGTGCCCAGATCTCCACATACTTCACTGTAACCCTGGGGAAATGTAGAATCACCCCTCTGGGCCTCAGAGCATGCCAGACACCAGTACTAGGACTGAAGCTCAGCACCAGGCAAACTGCCAGACCCCTGCAGCCTCTAAAAGCACCAGTCACCCACCACCACCACACCTCCTCAGCTCACCACTAGACATGAGGATCCCCACGGACCTCAAGGCAACATCAGTGCAGCACGAGGTAAACAGCCAAGGCCTGCAGCCCCTGGCACAAGAAGCATGAGACAGTGCTCCCACCCTGGGAGCAGAGCTCAAATTTAAAAGAAAGGAAAAAGCCCAAAACAAGATGAACAAAAAACAACAACAAAAGAATCTGACCATAGAAATTTATTATGGTGACATGGAAGATCAAGATACAAACTCAGAAAAGGACAACAATATCAAAACACCTGTGTTGAAACCCCAAAGAAATGGGAAGTGGACTCAAACACAGAAAGAACTCGTGGAAGAGCCCAAAAAGGAACTTAAAAAATCATATAAGAGAGGTAGAAGAAAAATTGGGAAAAGACTGAAAGTGATGCAAGAGAATTATGAAAAAAAGATAAAGAATTGATGGACTCAATTCAAATAGGAGCATACTTTTTTTCTTTTTCATTTTCATTTTCATTTTTCATGTTTTTATTTCCTTTTATCCTACTGGATTTAAGTAGATCTTTTGATCATTAGTTAGTCTTCTGGGATGCTAATCAAATCACAAAGGCAGTACAAGTTCCCTTTTTAAGACTATCAGATCCAGAAGTCAGTGGTTAAAGAGTGAACTTTCCTCTGTATTCTACTGCCTCAATGCCCAAAGAATCTGAGTGGCAAGGAAACTCCAGGCCCAATTAGCACCATCCATGCCTGAATAAGACTCCCTGCTACAATATTCATGACAAGTGGTCTTTCAGCTTCTACTGGGTTTTAATTCTTTTTTAAATTCTTTTTTGTGTTTTATTTCCTGTTGATCTGTTTCTTCTCTCACAACTGTGACTAATATGGAAGTATGTTTTACATGATAGCACATGTATAACCTATATCAGATAGCCTACCATTTTTGGAAGAAAGGAGGGTAGCAAGGAAGTGAGGAAGAAAAACTTAGAGCTCAAAATCTTGTGAAATAAATGTTAAAAATTGTCTTGACATGTAATTGGGGAAAAAATAAAATACCATTCAAAAAAAGAATTAAAACCCAATAGAAGCTGAGGAGAGAAGGGAAATGAATCTTACCTTATTTTTCTTATTTATTAGTAATGTTTGAACAATTTTCACTTCCTAAAATTAAAACAGATCCCACAGCAAAAATTTAGTTGTAGTTTTTTTTCTAATTAGAGGAGAATTGGGGTTAATCTGATAAATATTCATCACTGTCTTTATTTTTAGATGGCCAAATCTGTTATTAGTGGAATAGACTGTGAGTGAGAACACAAGGGAAAGAAAGAAAACATAATATATGATAGACTATTAAAATGTACATAAAAATTAACATGGAAGCCAACGAGGTCTAACAGCTAGACAGTGTCTGAGCACAGGCAAGTTGCTACCAGATTTAGAAGAGAAATGAATTTTTTTCCTGATGTGTGACTAGCTGGTGGCCAGCCCTTACCAAAGTCCTTATGCCAGCTAGTCAATTCACAGAATATTAAATGCCTACTGTGTGCCAAAAACTGTGATAAGGGCTGGAAATACAAAGCAAAAGACAGTCCCTGTCTTTAAGGAGCACACAATCTAATGGGGGAGACAACAAGCAAAGAAATATATAAAAACAAGTTACATATAAGATAAACAGAAAAGAATTAACAGAAGGGAGGCAGTAGAATTAAGAGAGGTGGGGAAAGACTTCCTGTTAAAGCAGACATTTTATCTGAGACTTAAAGGTGATCAGGGAGCTAGTATAAGGAGGTGAGGAGAGATAACATTCTGAGCATGGGGACCCACCATAAAAAAATGCCCAAAGCTGAAAGATGGGATGTCTTGTTCACAGAAATGACCAGGAAGCCAGAGCTACTGGATAAAACAGTACTTGGAAAGGCTAAGGTCTAAGAAGACTAAAAATATAAGGGGCAGCCAGGTGATGATAAGGGGCTTTAAACTCCAAACAAAGAATTTTCTATTTGATCTTGGAGGTGATATGGAGCCCCTACAGTTCACTGAGTATATCCTTGCAACATAGATCTGTGCTTCAGGAAAATTGCTTGGGGGTCAAATAGAGGATAGACTGGAGTAAGGAGAGACCTGAGTGGGGCGGAGCCAAGATGGAGACTGGAAAGCATTGACTTGCCTAAAGCTCTCCCACAGGACCCTCCAAACATCTATAAAAAAAATGGCTCTGTACAAATTCTAGAACTGCAGAACCCATGAAATAGCAGAGGGAAGCAGGGCACGAGCCGAGGACAGCCTGGATGGTCGCTGAGTAAGGTCTATCCCATGGAGCTGGGAGCAGAGTGGAGCAGAGCCCAGTGTGGGCCACACCCAGACCAACGAAACAGGGAGTCAGGCAGAACAAACCACAAACACCAAAGACAACAGAGCAGGTTAGTGGAAAAAACTACTGGGACAGAGTGAAAGGAATTTGAGGTTCAGCCACCACCTCTGGGGCAGCAGAGGTAGTGCAGTTCTGAGGCTGCTTCCAGAGCTATAGCTGCAGTTCCTTCTGGCGCCAGGCCCACCTGGTGAGAGGAATTAAGTGGCAGATCAGAGCAGGAGTATAGAGCCTGCTTAGATCTGAGTCATGGACCAGGTTGGTGGTTCTCGGAGGAGGAGGAGCACTGGTGTGGCAGAGCATGCTGTGTAGAAATAGCTCTGCAAACAACAGCACAGCCCCTCAAGTTTGGGACTACTTTTCTACAAGTAGTCATACGCAGACGAAAAGCTCAAGGGTCAAGTAGTTGGCTGAGAACATGAACAGTCAGTGAAAACAACCTCAGATTCAGATTCTGGAATCTTTCTTTGGTGACAAAGGAGACCTAAACATACAGCCAGAAGAAGTCAACAAAGTCAAAGAGCCTACATCAAAAGCCTCCAAGAAAAACATGAACTAGTCTCAGACCATGGAAGAGCTCAAAAAGGATTTAGAAAAACAAGTTATAGAAGTAGAGGAAAAATTGGGAAAAGAAATGAGAGTGATGGGAGAAAAACCATGAAAAACAAGTCAAGGAGACCCAAAATAATACTAAAGAAAGTAACACTTTAAAAAATAGACTAACTCAAGTGGCAAAAGAGCTCCAAAAAGCCAATGAGGAGAAGAATGCCTTGAAAGGCAGAATTAGCCAAATGGAAAAGGAGGTCCAAAAGACCACTGAAGAAAATACCATCATAAAAATTAGATTGCAGCAAGTGGAAGCTAGTGACTTTATGAGAAATCAAGATATTATAAAACAAAACCAAAGGAATGAAAAAATGGAAGACAATGTGAAATAAGCACATTGGAAAAACCACTGACCTGGAAAATAGGTCAAGGAGAGATAATTTAAAAATTATTGGACTACCTGAAAGCCATGATCAAAAAAGAGCCTAGACATCATCATTCAAGAAATAATCAAGGAGAACTGCCCTGATATTCTAGAGCCAGAGGGTAAAATAGAAATTGAAGTAATCCACTGATCGCCTCCTGAGAAAGATCCCAAAAAGAAAACACCTAGGAATATTGTCACCAAATTCCAGAGCTCCCAGATCAAGGAGAAAATACTGCAAGCAGCCAGAAAGAAACAATTTGAATATTGTGGAAACATAATCAGGATAACACAAGATCTAGCTTCTACATTAAGTGATTGAAAGGCTTGGAATGTGATATTCCAGAGGTCAATGAAGCCAGTATTAAAACCAAGAATCACCTACCCAGCAAAACTGAGTGTAATGCTCCAAGGCAAAATATGGATTTTCAATAAAATAGAGGACTTTCAAGCTTTCTCAATGAAAGGACAAGAGCTGAATAGAAAATTTGACTTTCAAACACAAGAATCAAGAGAAGCATGAAAAGGTAAACAAGAAAGAGAAATCAAAAGGGACTTACTAAAGTGGAACCGTTTTGTTTACATTCCTACAAAGAAAGATGATGTGTCTAATTCATGAGATATCAGTATTAGTGTAGCCAAAGGGAATATACATACATACATATATATATATATACATATATATATATATATGTATATATATATATATATATATATAGACAGAGGGCACACGGTGAGTTGAATATGAAGAGATGAAATCTTAAAAAATAAAATCAAATTAAAGGATGAGAGAGGAATATATTGAGAGAGGGAGAAAGGGAGAGATAGAATGGGGTAAATTATCTCACATAAGAGTGGCAAGAAAATCCAGTTCTGTAGGGAGGGAAGAGGGGGCAGGTGAGGGGGAATGAGTGAATCTTGCTCTCATCGGATTTGACCTGAGGAGGGAACAACATACACACTCAATTGGGTGTCTTACCCCACAGGAAAGAAGGATGAAGGAGATAAAAAGAGGGGACAATAGAAGGGAGGGCAGAAAGGGGGAGTAAGTAATCAAAAACAAACACTTTTGAAAAGGGACAGGGTCAAGGGAGCAAACTGAATAAAGGGGGATAAGATAGGAAGGAGCACAATATAGTTAGTCTTTTACAACATGAGTACTGTGGAAGGGTTTTGCGTAATGATACACATGTGGCCTATGTTGAATTGCTAGCCTTCTTAAGGAGGATGGGTGGGGAGGGAAGAGGGGAGAGAATTTGGAACTCAAAGCTTTGAAAGCAGATGTTCAAAAAAAAGTTATTTTTGCATGAAACTGACAATGGGGCATAGAAATCTGTCTTGCCCTACAAGAAAGCAAGGGAAAAGGGGATGGGGGGAGTGGGGTGATAGAAGGGAGGGCTGACTGGGGAACGGGGCAATCAGAATATATGCCATCTTCGAGTGGGGGAAGGGTAGAAATGGGGAGAAAATTTGTAATTCAAAGTCTTGTGGAATCAATGCTGAAAACTAAGAATATTAAAGAAAGAAAGAAAGAAAGAAATTTTAGAAAAAGGAGAGACCTGTGTCAAGCAGTCCAGGCATAATGTGATAGTAGCATAGTAGAAGAGAATAGAAGAGCGAATATTTGAAAAATATTGCAAAGGTAAAATCAGTAGGTCTTAGCAACAGATCAGATATGGGGACGGGATGGTAAAAGATTGCGAAGAGTGCAGGGTGACACTTAGATGGTGAGTCTTGGGGACTAGGAGGATGGTAGTGCCATTGGCAGTATTGGGAAGCTTGGAAAGGAAGTGAGTGGTGAGCTTAGGGGAAAGGACAATGAGGCTCAGTTTGGGATATATTGAGTTCAAGATGCCTACTGGACATTTAGTTGGAGATGTCTTAAAGGCCGTCATACTAAATTTTCCAAGCTGGGATGACTGCAGCAGAGTGATCACTTCTTATACTGCTTATCTGATCACAGCAAGAAGAGACCCAGGTACAAAGGACAGACAACGAAGACAAAGGCATAGTCTATAGACTCTTTTTGACAATCGGGTATGAGGCAGTCATGGAAATAAGCACATGATTCCCACCTCACCTCCATGCATCCTTAGGAGAAGAGACCCACTGCCCTCTTATCTGCCTTCATCTGCTTCCTGACTATCCCTCCCAATGGAGAAGGCCTTTTCAGACTGAAGACTAAGTAGCTGGCATTTAGAATTGTTACTTTTTTCATTTGAATGTAAGGGTTTTCCTATTACACCTTTGAAACTATTCAATACCAAAGAGATATTAAATCTATATCATGCCTTCTTACTTGAACATATACAAGAAAATTACAAAAGAGAGAGGGCAATCTAAAAGCAAGAAAACCTAAATTATTAAGGATTTATAAACCCAATTTGATTTTGCTGGTCCAAGTTGGCTAGTAATTCTGAGTCATAACGTTTTTAAAAGTTAAGAATTAAGAGTTTATTTGAGAGAGATCTATTCCACAAGATATTACCAGTAGGCATAGGCCCATATTTCCACAAAAAATGAATGAATGAACTGAGGCAGGTAGCCATTTTTTCCTTTCTCCTGAAAGAGGGCATGTACAGAGTTTTCAAGGGAAGCCAAACTCCAGAAAAGGAGTGAGTTGTTGGCAATCTTTGCACACATTAAGGAAAGGCAGAGGGAATTCCCCAGATACTTGCAGACAGGGGCTCAGGTTCATGGATAATAGGCATTTCAACCTGCCTTGTTTCCCAGCATCAACTGGTGATGGTACCTCATTAGAGAAGAAACATTTTGCTTCTCTTTAATATGCATTTTAAACTACTCTCTTCCCTTAAATGAACACTTTTCACATCATGTTAATCCCTCACATATGAGCTTTAGCTCTGATAGCTTCTGATTCTCCATGGTCAGGGATATTGAGAGCACATGTCAAAGCAGAAAGAAAAAGGAAGAAGACAAAACTGAGGGTGTGAGCAAGAAACATGGAAAACAAGAAGATTGGGGCTGTTCTCCAATAAAAGCTGACTATTACTGCCCTGAGAAAAACAAGAACAAGAGCTGAACATTTCTGATAGGAAGTGGAAAGCAAATTTTAAATGCCTGAACAGGTCATATTCAATCTTCATCAGCCTTTAGAAGCAGACCAGCATCTCTGACCACAAACCCTTTACATGAAGAGTTAAAGAGAGAAGCAAGAGTCAGGGGCAGGGGGGAGGGAATTTCAGATGAAAGGCTTCTGAGGGCTGTTGCACAACATTTAAATGTTTCAGCACCTTCATTTAGGACCTAAAATGTCTTCACTGAACTTTAATTCAGTGTTCTGTCCATAGTATAAAGGAATTTCATTGTGAGAAATGGGAGTCAAATTCTAGTCACGTTGTTCAAATTTAAATGTTAATGTTGTTCCAACATGGAGAGAAGAGAATTTTATAAGCAGTATCTGAGAAAGACCCTCAGAAACATTGAAACTGAAAGGCATCTGGATGTGTATTTGCAGGTGCGTATGTGTGGTCTTCAGGCAGCAGAACTGGCCGTAATCAACAACAAATATTGTCTATTGGGTACAAAGCACTATCCTAAGCAATGCTTGAGATACAAGGGTGAGATAAGACACAGTCTCTGCCCTTAGGGAGATGATATGCAAAGATATTACACGTGCACCAGTTATTATAATAAATGATGTATTCAAGCAACACATTGTACCTATGTGGGGACTGAGAAGGAAAGGTCATTATTAAGGGAAGTATAAAAGGAGAGTGTGGGAGAAACATCCAACAGGCAAAGGAGGAAGAGAAGGCATTCTAGGCCTAGGAAACAGCATGAGCAGTGGCAAGGTTTGGAAAACTGACATGCCATATATAGTAAAAAATGAAATTACTTCGATTTCGTAACTTACTGCAGTGATGCTAAGTAGCCTAGGAACAAGAACTGAGAAATTGTACAGCAGGAGCTTCACAGGGGTGAGGCTTAGCAGGTCACTGGGGAGGTGGAGGGTCACTGGGGTTTGGGCTTCCAGGCTGACCTTCTAGTGAGTGATTTAAGTAGGAACAGAGAGGAAATCACAGCTGGGAATGGAGGAAAATGAAAGTGAGTTTGCAGGGAAAAAGTAAGGTGGTTTAATTTTCAGAATAGAAAGCGAAGGCATTGGAGATCATAGGGTAGTCTGCCTCTATCATTAGTGTTTTGCCCTCCTTTCACAGGCCCTTCCCTTCTTCCAGGCAGCCGGAATCCTTATTCTCCATTGTAATTTCATCTGAGATAGCTTGTGCCCTGTGGTCTTACGTGTGTCTGGCCTTGCTGTGTTCGGGAAGATTCTCAGATCAATCCAGAATTATACTTGTGTGGACAACAGTGCCTCTTCTGTATGATTTAGGACCATAGGGAATCTTGAAGGTCATCTAGTCTGATCCATTAATTTTAAAGATGAAGAAACTGAGGCCTAGAGACTTGTCCAAGAAAGCACATCTTAGACAAGGAGAGAATAAGTTAAGATAAAAAGAATATTGTGCAATCTGAGGTCTTATTCTCATCTTGGCCACTAGATAGTGTGACTATAAGCAAGTTAATTCACCTCTCTTGGCCCTAGTTTGTTCATTTGTAAAGAATAGCTTAGAGAAGATGGTCCATAACGTCCTTTCGCCTTTAAAAAATATTTCTATGATTCTATGGATGATACAGTATATACTGCTGTTAGGACCAAATTAGTATTTCAATATTGTTGGCCCATTTGGCCCCAAGTCCTTTACAGAAAATAAAGATGTCCTATGATGGAGGTCACTGGTCCAGCTTACCTTCAGAGTAGCCTCATCCTCTTCTTATGGGTGTCCAGTAAGCAAGGTCTCTGCTACTCCCTTAATCACATCTCAGTGATATCCCATCATGTCACCAACTCCTTGAAATTCTGTCTAACAGCCTGAGACCATGAAAATTTCCCCTTTGGGTCAGCAGCAGCCAGCCCAGCCTTACAATCAAACCAACATTTAAGCATTGCTATGTATATTGCTCTTCTAAAAACTGTCGGTAGAGCAAAGTGCAAAGCATTATCCATGATCCCAAAGAGTTAACAAATTGATAAAATGCTGTCAGAGAAAATATAGAACCAAATGTGATCAGGGTTAGTTAAGTGGCGTTGTCAAATGCAGAAAAGAGAGATCACTCTATGTTGGGGTACAGAAGGCAGGGTTCATGGGGGACATAGGTCTTGAGCTGAAACCTAATGGTTAGGAAAATCCACAGTTAGAAATTCTGAGGCCTCAACAAGTACCAGACAATATGTCCCAATATGAGAAGCATGAAAGCCCCCTCAAACCAAAATTCTAAGATAAATCCATGTAGGGGCAGAGTGGGGAAAAAGACACAAAGTTCCCTTCCCATCTTTAACTACCATGGAAGAGAAGTGAAAGAGAAAGACCTCCAGGGAGAAGAAACCAATACTAAGGAGTCTACCCCACCAAAGTTAGACACCATGATGGAGCCATGTCATGGAGGAGTTCACACGAGGTACAGCAATCAGTAGTGGGGTAAAGAAGGGATTGTGCCCTCTACTGAGATACAAAAGGTTATAAGCCAAGACCGAAGTGGAGGGAGTATTGGTGCATGATTTTCTGTTTGCAGATGACTGTGCACTCAATGCAGGCTTTGAAGCTGAGATGCAATGAAGTATGGAACAATTCTCTGCTGCTTGTGCTAATTTTGGCCTAACAATTAACTCCAAGAAAACGCAGGTGCTCTATTAGCCACCACCACACCATCCATATGTGGAACCATAATTTACAGCAAATAGAGGAGTTTTCAATGCTGTGGATACATTCACTTACCTTGGCAGTGTGCTTTCCAGGGATGTACACATTGATAACAAGGTTGATGCACACATTGCCAGAGCTAGCTCAGTTTTTGGGAAGCTCTGAAGGAAAATATGAGAGAGAAGAGGTATTAGATTGATAACCAAACTGAAGGTCTACAGAGCTGTTGTGCTGACCTCATTGTTGTATACCTGTGAAATCTGAACAGTCCACCAGCTCCAGGCCAGAAAACTGAGTTGCTTTCATTTGAATTGTCTTGGGAAGATTCTGAAGATCACCTGGCAGGATAAGGTACCGAACACTGAGGTCCTTACTTGAACTAAACTGCCAAGCATTCAGACTCTGCTTCAGAGAGCACAACTTTGATGGTGTAGCCATGTTGTTTGAATGCAAAACATACACTTGCCAAAAAGACTATTTTATGGAGAACTCACAGAGAGCAAGTGTTCACATGGTGGTCAGAAGAAGCAATACAGGAACATTATCAAGGTCTCTCTCAAGAACTTTGGAACTGATTTGTGACATGGGAGACATTAGCACAGAACCACTTAGCGTGGCATGCCCTCAGAGAAGGTGCTGTGCTCTATGAGCAAAGCAGAATTGAAACAGCTCAAAGGAAAGGCACCCCAAAATTTTCACATGCACTATTTGTTCCCAACCTGTGATAGAGTATTCTAAGCTCATATTGACCTAATCAGCCACAGTCGGACACATTGAATCTTGCATTGAATCAATAGTGATGTAATTTTGGTCTTCTTTGAGAACAAAGGACAACAACCAACAAACCTTTTGACATTCTAGGACAAAACCTCAGTTTCTTCACCATATTTACATCTCTGAGTTACAATTTAGATAAAGAGAAAGTAACGGAGAGGAAAAAGAGTCTGGAGGGCCAAAAATGTACAAAGGAGCCACTGTGCTTAATATGTAGAAATCTTTTTGTAGATATTAAAAGATCAACGTCTGAGTCGAGAAGGCCAAAGTGTACAATGGTAAGATTCCACAGTATCTTCTCTAACCCTGTAAGTTTCACCTAGAACACTAGTTCAAATTTATGAGATGCAAAAGGGCTTTTGGACAGCTGAGCATTATCCATTTTTAAAGAGTCTCAGGTTAACAGGTAAAAAGTGATGATGTGCTGTAGAAAAAAAGAAAAGTGATGCTGAACTCTGATTTGATTTCCTTATGCTTCACTTCACATCTTTATTCATACCTGAGGAAAGAACAAGCAGCCCAACACAAAGCTGTTGTTCCCATGAGCGTAACACTATAAATATAAATGTGAAAATGCATTAATAAAAGATTTTTATCAGGTTAGAAAAGGACCATTTTTTCCCTTTTTAAAAAAATGTGTTGTTAGATAGCTACAAGTCATAGAATATAATGTCTCCAAAGTATTAAAGCTAAGGGTCACTCAAAAGGCAATGGAGATACATGTAATAGGAGTGAGCAAGCTGCAATGCAAGGCAGTTTTGTAGTGGCATAAAACCAGTCATCAGAGTGATGGTGGACAAGAATGCTAGTTTGTGATATAACAAGAAAGAGAGTTCATTAAAAACCAAGCTACATGCGCCTTTGGTACCCACTCAACCTTCAGAGATGGCAAGGAAGACTACTTACACACTCAGGGACCCCTGTGGAAAATTAGAATCTGTGTCACTAGGAGGATCACTGACAAATGAAAATGCCCACTTCTATTTCTCAACAACCGTAGGAAATGTCTTACTCTACAGGCAGAATGGTGTATAAATGGACATTCCTAGGAATTTATGATAATAAAAATTGGATGTGAAAGAGATTTTCCCTTCCCCCTCCCCTTCATTTCATAAAGGAAGAAACTGAGACTCAGGGAGAAATTAAGTAAATTGCCAAACCAAGGTCATAAGAAGAAAAAACAGGGCTGGAACTGGAATCTGTATTTCCAGTGTTCTTGCCACTTCACTGTGTTTAAATTATATTTTAATTTCATATTTTTCTCTTGAGTTATTATCCTTCATCAGACAGGGAGTAGAATAACTTAATGATAAAAGTGCTCAACTGACCAGATGTATTATGCTGGACAAGTGAACTAGTGTCTTTGGGTCTTAGTTTAACTCATCTGGAATATAAGAGGGTTGGCACAGCCAGATTAAAAATGACATCAGGAGTGCTAAAGCAAAAAAATTAACTGAGGCTGGCAAGAGAAGCTAAGAACAAAAGATTTGTTTTGTTTTTTAAGCTATATTAGGAGAAGAGGGATGACAGAAGGTGGAAAACATCTTCTTGGAGTGCGTGCAGCATTGATAACTGACAAGAGAGAGAAGGCAAAGCTGTAACTTTTTGTTTTGCTCCTGGTTTCTCTGTCAAAGAGAATGAACATCACACCAAAAAAGGAAGAACAAGATGATTAGATACCCACAATGAGTAAGATGACAATAAGAAAGCACCTAGTTACAGTTGATGAATTCAAGACACCTGATTCAGATGAACTACATCCTTTACTACTGACAGAATTGGCAGATGGAGTTGCAGAGCCCTAGTCGGTAATATTTACCAGAAAAATGGGAAAAGGCAAATATTCTGATTTTTCAAAAAGTGAAAGAGAATAGAGTGTATATATAAAAATATAATCTATATACATTGATATATACACATATACGTGCATATGTGTGTATAAATTCCATAAAGTATTGTTAAATAGATGATTGGTGAACATCTAGAACGGAAAGCAATAACTACAAAGAGATAGCATGATTTCATCAAGAGCAAGTCTTGCCCAATTTAGTCTCACTTCCTTTTTTGATATAGTTAATGAATAGCTATGTAGTTTCTTACAGATTTTATGCTTGATAAAGTATCTTGTGCTCTTCTTATGGAAAAGGTAGATAGATGCAGATGAGAGTTCATAGATTCAGAGCTGTTTAGATAAATACAGCTAAAAGGTAGTTAATAATGGTACAATGTCGATGTGGCAAGGGATATCCAGCAGAGAAGCTCAATAACCAGGGCTTGGTCATATGCCGTGCAACATTTTTATTAATGATTTGGATAAAAGATCAAATTAGCAGATGACATGAAGCTGAGAAGGAAAACTAACAAACTGAAAAAGTGTCAGATTGAAAAAGATCTTGAAAGGCTAGAGCAGAAATATCTAACGCATGGCCTACAAGCCACATGCAGCCCACAACATTCCTGAGTGTGGTTTGACCCAGACTGAAATATCATTGATAAATATTCAACAAAATAAAGAAAAATGCAATGAAATAAAGATAATATTAATATGTGGTTTACTAAGTCAATATACAACCCACAGAGATCCTTATCTGTGGTTTAAATGCCACCATTTCTATTTGAGTTTGATATCATTGTGAATATAAGATAAAAATCATTAGAGATAGATGTAAATTCTTGGTTGTAGTGGTTATTAAAATGATTTTAAATGGTTATAAAAATCAACTTTACAAGTACAAAGTAGGGGAGACATACTTAGAGAACCATTTGTCTGAAAGAAATCTGGGGTTTTCAGTGGACTACAAGCTCGTCCAAATAAAAGCCAATTTGTGCTTTGGCTTTTTAAAGAATCATAACTTCCAGGGATAAGGAGATGATAGTCACACTGCACACTGCCCCCTTCATTACTAATCAGAAGCATGGTGTTCAATTCCAGGTGCCACAGATTAAAAAGAACATTGATTGGTTGGAAAGCACTCAAAGGAGGGCAACCAGGATGGTGAAGGATCTTGAGTCCACATGAAGAGCTGTTGAAAGAATTCATTAAATTAACATTTAATGTGGAGTAGAGAAGACTCAGGAGGGATATGATAGCTATCTTCTAATATCTGAACAATTTTCATGTGAAATAGCAATTAAACTTGTTCTATTTAACCCCAAAAGTTAAAATCAGGAGGAATAGGTAAATGTTAATAAATGGAGGCTTAATATAAAAAAAAACCTTTGTAACAATTGGAGATATCTAAAAGTAGGCTGAGCTGCCATAGGGAGGAGCAGATTCCCTTTCTTCATATGTCTTCAAGCAGAATCAGGAGGGCTCCCTTGCAGGTATGGGGATTCCTGCCATGTGTAAGTTCTGGGTCAGGTGAGGTGGCTACTGACATCCTTGTCAAATTTCAGGTTCTATGATTCTGCAACTGGAGGAAATCAAAAGCCCAAGTCCCCCACCATTTCTACCATTTGTGGATTCATGGAATCTATCCTAGTCTGGCAGATAATAATCCATCCTAGAAGATCTCACTATTTGAAAAAGTGCTCTGAAATACAAAATTTTTTATTATCACATAATTATATTTTCTAATGTATCCATACAGGCAGCATGGCTTAGTAGCTAAGATCTAGATTTGGATGTCAGATATTCCTAGGTCCATGTCTTTCCTCTGATACACACCAGCTTGGTAGCTGTGGCCAAGTCACTTAAGCTTTCAGTGTCATGGGAGAATCTCCCTAAATTATGGGGGAGCCATTAATAAACATCAGTGTCAGAAATTTCCACACCAAGATTTCCCTATATTGATTAAATCATCTAAAAATATTTTTTGGAGTTTGGGGTTTCCTTCAAACAAATGCACTGTAACCCTGAAGATTTTGCTTTGTCATTGCTACAAGGGAGAAGTGTAGGACTATGAAATCGTGGTACTTGGAAAATTATTCCCAAGACTTACATCTTCCCACATGCTAGCATTTAGGTTTCTTGAAGTTACCTCTTGTCAGGAAAGCATTACAGTTCCTTGCTAAACAGATGGAATTGAAAATAGAATTGAAATTCTGAAACCTGATGTTTCCTAGATGAGAGATTTTTTAAATCATATACAAATTCTCCAAAGTCACTGACAGGCAGAATACATTGGATTACTTTATGAGAGAGAGAGCACACATTGTAATGCTTCAGAATGCCATTTTCTTTGGTGAGCTCATATAAGTCCTATTTGTTTCTGCTTACTACTGATCATCTATTGTTTTCCAGCAGTATATGTGGTGCTATGGAGAGATAGGGTGAGAAAAAGAGAGAGGGAGGGACAGAGAGGGGGGGAGAGGGAGGGAGAGAGAGAGAGAGAGGGAGGGAGGGAGAGAGAGAGAGAGAGAGAGAGAGAGAGAGAGAGAGAGAGGTGGTGGTGGAGAGAGAGAGAGACAGAGAGAGACAGAGAGAGAGAGAGAGATTAGGAATGGATTGTGTCATCTGTGGACTTGAGTTTCAAACATATGGATGGGAAAAAAGAGACAAGCAGGTGGGTCACAAATGAGTGAGATGAAGAACGCATAACAGGTGAGATACTGTAAATGAAAATAATCACTGGCAAGCTGAGTTGGACTGAGTCCAATAAAGAGTGATAAATAAAAGGAGCCAACATGAGGGCTAGGTAAAGTAAGAAATAGTTAAGAGGCATATATAAGCTAAATGTGAGCAGTACTTTGTGCGTTGTAGGTACTTGACACATTTGATGAAATTCTTAAGCAGGGTATGTATGGGAAGTTATGGAAGGTAAACTGAGGACCTCCCTTCTGAAGGCATGTTTCTATTTTTTAACTCAATTCAACAAACATTTATTAAATACGTACTGTGTTTCAGGAAGTGGAGACATAAAAGTTTTTTGACAGCGCTGAAGTCAGCAAATTGTAGCCAATCATATTCACTTTATGTGCAAGATGAAGTCTTTGCCCTCAAAGAACTTATGATCTAGTTGGGAAGACAAGGTTGTACCACAGCAAAAAACAATTGATTATATAATTCAGCTTTTGGGAAGGAGTAATGCAGAAAACCACTTGTGAGAAAGAGTCAGGACATACAAGCATCTGAGAAAAGGACTGTCAACAGTATTGCAATGCATAAGCTTATGGATAGAATGATGTACTTAGAGTCAAGACTAGCATTCGAATCCACTGCTAACACTAGCTAAGTGACCATGGTCAAGTTATTTATTCATTAACCAGTCTGAGTCTCAGTTTCCACATCTACAAAATGGGCATTATTAGAATAGCAGGTGGTACCTATTTCAGAGTGCTATTTTGATACTCAATAAGATAATATACATAGAAACTTCAAAGAACTATGGAAATGACATTTACCAGTATTGGTACTGGTAGAGCAAGTGTAAACTGAGGCCAGCTTAGGAAGTGAGAAGAATGGGAAGTAAAATGTATAGGTTCTCATTCCATTCAGCCACTAATCAGCACTGTCACCTTAAGCACTTCAATCAACTTTTCTGTGCCTCAGGTTATTTACATGGATAGATTTTTATTCAAAACTGTGCTTTGATTTGAGATTGGTTGTTGCACACTTAGACCTCTAGAAATGTAGATTCCTTAAGGTCTAAAGCTAGAAAGAATGCAACCTTTAATAAATTAATATATGAATTTGTTTTTACTAGACTTGTGATTTCATTGATGGGGAAACTCCTAGAAAAAAAGACCAGCCCTTTATCTGCAATTTGTAATATTAGGGAAATGGCCCAGAGCACTGAGAGGTTAAGTAATTTGCCCAGGTTCACCACAGATGGTGTTATAATCAGGATTTGAACCCAGTACTTCCTGGCTAGTTTTTATTTACTTTGCCATAAAAAAATTCTTGGTTTATTTAAGTTTAGAAAAAAAAAGAAAAATCATTTACTTTGCCATATTTCCATAATAACAACAATAATTTCTATTTTTAAAACAATTTAGTTTATAAGGTTTCTCTATAACTCTACAACTTCATTAGAACAAGTATTATAACCTCATTTTGCATACAAGAAAAATGAGGCACCAAAGAGCATAAATGACTTGCCCAGGGACAGCCTGGTAGTATTTGGTAGAGCCAGAACTCAAAACCAGATTTTGTGGCTATCAATCCAGGGTACTTTTCCATCTCAAAAAGAAAAGAAAAGAAATGCATTGTACACTCAGAAGAATGTGAGTTACTTTACTAGGTAACCAATTATAGAGCATATCTCCACTTTGAACCTAGCCTCAATCATGTATGAAGCTTCCAACTCTAAAATTACATTCTTCTTGATGTTGTATTATTCATCTCACACTGCTTATTCATACACGCAGCAGAATAAATAATAACACCTTATATTGAGGTTTTTCAAGGATTTTTAAAATTTTTTTTGGTGTCAGAGACCACCCCTTTGACAGTCAGTTGAAGTCCCAGAAGCACTTCCCATGATATTTTAAATGCATAAAACAAAACATGTAGATTGTAAAAGAAATCAATTACATTGAAATGATAATGAAAATATAAAAATAAATTCACGGATCCCAGGTTTGGAAACCCTGATATATTTCTTTTAAGTTTACAAAGCACTTTACAGACATGATTTCATGTAATACAAAAACCATGAATTAGATGCTATTTTTATCTACATTTTTTAATGCGGACACTGAGGCCCAGCACATTAAGAGATTTGCCCAGGATCACAAACTAGTTCTTGTCGGAGGTGAGATTTGAACTTATATCTTCTAGACTACAAGTCCAATACTCTATCCACTATGCTGCGTTGCCTTCCCACATTATTCAGTGAGATTTTGTGCTGAAATTCTCTGAAGGGAATTCAGCATTCTTCCCCTTCTGTATTAAACAAGTATTAAGGACCAGGGTTCAATGTGACTAATGAACCTCACAACCCAATAAGTCTGACATGAAGGCCTCTGGTGTTGAAGACAGGCAAAATACATTAATGATATGTTACTTCCACAGATGTGGGAAAACACAACGTCAAAACCTCCCTTCACGAAACTGTATTACAACTCACCTATGACTTAGCATGTAACTTGTAGGGGGTTTACTGAGACATATAAAGGACAACTGACTTACCCAGAGTCACAGTTACTGAGGCTAAAAGGACAGAAGTAGCTTTGGAAGCTAGGATTTCCACATTCCGATTCTATCACTCGATCGATTACACCCTTCCCTTCTTGGGCGTATGACAAAAACTCATCTCAAACATCTTTCAAAAGAAGTCCTTTGAGGCAATAATAAAAGTCTCCTAGAAAAGAAATTTGGAAAGGGAGCAGCTGAAATGTCAGACAGAGTGTGGCTTGCCATGCAGAGGTTTTGTAATTTATTTAACATCAAAAATCTCAAAATCAATTTTATACTTTATTGAGAGTTAGCAGAGTTATCACAGCATAGGGGCACAGTATTGGAAAAGCTTCAGTCACTAAGTACTGTAATTTAGCTACCAAATACTGAACTAATAGCAGAGGAACAGCAAGAAGCAATGCAGACAAGGATATTAGAGTAATAAAGGCATGGGGAACCAAAGTGTTTGGGAGCCCTGGCTGAGAAGGCAGCCCAGGATGGCCGAGTGTGAGATGAAAGCAGCACACTTATATCCTCTTAATAGGAGTCAGGAGAAAGTGCCCAGTTATAATCACCCACAAGAGACTTGCCGGTAGAGAAGTACTCAATCGATATACATCAGCTAAATCAGAGATTCTCAGAGAGCTCTGAGCCTGGACACAGGAAGACTTGAGTTCCAATCTGGCCTCAGACAATTCTTAGCTGTGTGACATTGGACAGATTGTTTAACTTCTTTCTCTCTCAGTTTCCTCAACTATAAAATGGGGATAATAATAGGGTGTTATTGTGTGAACTAAATGAGACAATATTGGCAAAGTGCTTAATAAAGGTCCTGGCACATTTTTGTTTTTGTTGTTGTTCAGTCATTTCAGTCATGGCCAACTCTCTGTGACCCCACTTAAGGCTTTTCTTGGCAAAGATAATGGAGCAGTTTGCCATTTCCTTCTCCAGATCATTTTATAAATGAAGAAACTGAGGCAAACAGGGTTAAGTGATTTGCCCAGGATCACATAGCTAATAACTATCTAAAACTGGATGTGAACTCATAAAGATGAATCTTCCTGATTCCAAGCCCAGTTCTCTAGCCACCGTGCCATCAAGCTGCCCCTCCTGATGCATAATAAGTGTTTAGCAAAGGTTTTTCTCGTTCCTTCCTTCAGGATCTAAGAGAACTCTAAAAACAATACCTTCCCCTCTAATCTCAGTTTCAGAGTCTTATACTGATTAAATGATAAGCACAGGAACACAGACTGAGAGGTCCCCTTTGCAGATTATTTAGCCCATATTCTTGCCTTCAATGGCAGAAGGATCATCCAAGGTTCAACACTGTCCTCCTCATGGTTGTCTACCATTTTATTTTCCCTGTGGAGAAAAAAGGGCCAAGGTCTCCCACTACATCCTGGAACATCTCCAGTTATCCTGTTCGATATCTGGCCACAGGACCCAGATGGCTAAGACAGAATCCTGTGCAGAAATATTTCACAAGTCCTCTTAGAAACTCATCTCCATTGGCAGCTAGGTGGCACAGTGGATAGAGCAGCAGACCTATGTTCAAATCCACCCTCAGACATTTGATACTTACTAGCTGTGTGACCCTGGGCAAATCACTTAATCCCAATTGCCTCACACAAAAAAAGAAAGAAAAGGGAAAAAAAGAAACTTATTTCCATATTTGCTTATGTTGATGATGAAAACGTTTTTTATATCTAATCAAAAAGCTTCCAGTATACTTAAATATCATTTCATCTTTACCATCTTCACAGAGAACAGATTCTCTTCCAAGATAACTTTCCCTAGTCTTAAAGACTCACTAAAGCATTCTTCAGAGTTCTCATCTCCATATTAAACAGTCTATAATAACGATACATTTATACAATGCTTCAGGGTTTGTAAAGTGCTTACCTCAAAAGCACCTCATGAAGTAGCTACGCAAGTATTATTATTCCCATTTTTATAAGCAGTGAAACTGGGATTCAGAAAAGCTAAAGCAGATAATGGAAGAATTTCAGAGTTGGTAACAAACTCAGTAGCCCTCTAATCTAACTCTTACCTGCAAAAGAATCCCCTCTGCCACATGTCTGACAAATAACCATTCACCCTTTGCTTGAAGGCCTTTTGTAGGAGGGAACACACTACCTGTCAAAGTAGTCTCCAGTTTGCATAGATCTTCATATATACTTTAGAATAGTTCTTGTGAGAAGAGTATTTCCTTATACCAAGTCTAAATTCATGTCTAATCAAATGCCATTCATCACTCCTAATTCCATCTTCTGGGGCCAAATGGAAAAAATCTGATGCCTCTTCTAGACAATATCCATCAAATATGTGAATATGATTGTTTCCCATGCAAGTCTTCTCTTCTCCACATGAAACAGCCCTGATTTTTTCAATCCGCCCTCATTTGGAACAAATTAGACGACCTTCTCCCCAGCTCACCCAAGATCTCACAGTTAATAGAGTGGGTCAGGAGGTCAAGAGAATAGTATTCTAGCCTCAACTCTAGAACTTACTGATCTTAAGTAATCCACATAATTTTGTTTTAGGGGAAAATGACTGATAATAGGAAGTTGCATACTTAACAAGTTAATAAGAGAGTACTAACTACCCAGAATTCAAGGCATCAGGCCTATGTAAAGCATATCCCAGGGTATAAAAAGACTAGGCAAGTGGGATTGCTAAGCCACTGTCACTGATCACCAAAGAAGCATGAAGAACAAAAGAGATGTGGTATTGGCCAGATAAACTGTGGTCTAATCACCAAAATACAGAAGAATACAAACTATAGGGCAGAAAACTTGACTGTGATCCCTGGCAAATTTCTGTAACAAGTTATTGAAAAGGACTGTTTATCTGGATAAGGAAATGAATTGGTATGAGTAAGAACAGATCATGCAAATTTTGCTCTTTTTTGAGGGGATTATTAGATCGGTAGATAAGAGGAATGCTATAGGTATAGTGAACAGATTTTAGCAAACTATTTGGCAATACAGTACCTCTTATGCCATCATTATTGAGAAGACAGAGAGATATGGGCTAAGTAAAAATACAGTTGAGAAGTGTTGGAAAGGTTAAACCCAAAGAGTCACCATTAATCAGATGATGTCATCTTGGATGGAGGCCTGTAGCAAAATTCCCCTGGAATGTTTCTTTTTTTAATGTTCTATGTTATTAACATTAAATAAATTATTATTAGATATGAATATTAAATATTATTTATTTTGTTAAATATTTTCCAACTATATCTTATTCTGACCCCTACATGTTTGATAACTCTACATTATACCATATAATATATTGTTCTGAAACACTAATAATAAGAGAAATGCAGAATAAAACTTCTCTGAGGTATCACCTCATACCCAAAAAATTAAGAGAAATGACAAAAGATAGAAAGTCAATATTGAAGGAGCTACAGGAAACAGACATGCTCATATACTGCTGACAGAACTCTTAATTAGGCTAATTATTATGAGCAATACTTTCAGATTAAAAGAAAAAGGTAACTCCCAAGTCTTCATTGTTGCTGGGTTGTTTTTGTTTTGTTTTTTGCATACTTGGTTTAGATTGAAGCATTTTTACTGAATGGAATTGAAAATAAAGTACAATATTCAAACTCCTGGCACTTGAGCAGTTCCTCATGATGGGATCTGAAATCCCTATGTCCCAGCTGTGGCAGCCCCTCAGCTTAAGATAAGAGTTAGAAAAAGCTCACAACCCTCTGACCTAATCATCCCACTACTGGCCATAGGCTCCAAGGTTTTACCATAAAATACTGTTCCACCATTAGAAATTTAAAAACAAAAATAAGGAGCTCAAAGAATCATGGGGAGATTTGTGTGAACTGATATAGAATGAAATCACCAGAGCCAGGAAATCATAAATGTACACAGACTACAACAATGTAAACAGAATGAATAATAAAAAGAAACAACATTTTGTAGTTATGATGACCAAATTTGGCTCTAGGGAAAATAAAATAAAATGTACTTTGTTGATAGAGACTTCTGGGAGCCAAGATGGAAGAGGAAGCAGTAAATCACCTTAGCTCTCCCATACTCACCTCCAAACAACCAGAAAATAGTGCCTCAAAACAAATTCTGGAACAGCAGAACCAATAAAAAGATGGGGTGAAACAATATTTGAGCCCGTGAAACTTGGAAGATCGGTAGGAAAGATCTGTCTCATTTGGGTAAAGCAGGAGTACAGTACAGGACATAGAGCATCCCAGCAAGCCAGCAGCAAGCCACACTTCAACAAACCAGTGGGAGATCCTGAGCCCCACTGAGGTACAGCAGGCAAATGCCAACACCAGGACTGCCCCCCCCATTTGCCTCAACATAGCCAGATGAAGAGGGAGACACCAAGTCTGAGAACTGCCACTTAATTCAGGGTAGCCCTGGTCCAAACAGGCAATGTCCAGCAGCCATACTTCCATGTGCTTCAGTGTAGCCCTGGGTAAATGCAGAAACACCCCACCAGCCTCAGCACACACCAGACACCAGAACTAGGACCCTGCCTCAGCACCAGGTAAGCTGCCAGACTCATACTGCCTCCAGCTGTGCTAGCCATTCCCCTCCGCACCCCTCAGGATGGCACTAGACGTGAGAGTCCCCTGTGGGCCTCAGGTTAACATCAGTGAAGCACCAGGTAAACATCTAGGGCCTGAAGCCCCTTGCACAAGAAGCGTAAGACAGTACCCCTTCCACTCTGGAAGCACAGCTCAAACTTAAAAGAAGGGGAAAAGGCCGAAAAAGATGAACAAAAAAAAGAATCTGACAAAAACAAGTTATTATGGTGCCAGGGAAGACCAAAACACAAACTCAGAAGACGACAATGTCAAAACACCTATGGGCAAAACCTGAAAGAAAAATGGAAAATAGTCTCAAGCCCAGAAAAATCTCATAGAAGGGATCAAAAAGGAGCTTAAAAATCATATCTGAGAAGTCGAAGAAAAATTGGGAAAAGAAATGAGAGTGATGCAGGAGAATTGTGGGAAAAAAAAAGTCAACAGCTTGGAAAAAGAAAACAATTGCTTAAAAAGCAGAATTGGCCAAATAGAAAAAAGATATACAATAATCCACTAAAGAAAACAACTCCTTAAAAAGTAGAATTGGCTAAATAAAAAAGAAAGTACAACACTCAATTGATGAAAACAAGTCCTTAAAAGTTAGAATTGGGCAAGTGGAAGCTCATGACCCTCTGAGACATCATGAATCAATCAAACAAATTTGAAAGAATGAAAAAATGGAAGAAAATGTAAAATACTTCATGGGAAAAACAACTGACCTGGAAAATAGGTCCAGGAGAGACAATATCAGAATCATTGGACTATCTGAAAGCCATAAGCAAAAGGAGGACCTGGACAGCATCTTGAAAGACATTATCAAGGAAAACCTCCCTGACATCTTGGAACCAGAGGTCAAAATGGGTATTGAAAAAATCCACCAATCACCTCAAGAAAGAGATCACAAAATAAAAACTCTAAGGAACATTATAGTCAAATTACAGATCTATCAAGTCAAGGAAAAAGTACTGCAAGTGGCTGGAAAGAAACAATTCAAATATCAGGGAGCTACAATCAGAATTACACAGGACTTAGCAGCTACAACATCACAAGATAAGAGACAATGGAATGATACTACCAAAGGCAAAGGAGCTGGGACGACAACCAAGAATCACTTATTGAGTGAAATTATCCATAATACATTAAAGCAAAAAAAGTGATCAGTCAATGAAATTGGAGGATTTCAAGCTTTCATAAGAAGAAGACAAGAATTAAACCAAAAATTTGATCTCTAACATCAAGACCCAAGAGAAGCAAAAACAGGTAAAAAGGAAAAAGAAGATATAAGGGATTCAATAGAGCAAAACAGTTTGCATCCCTACATAGGAAGATACTTATAATTCTTTTTTTCTTTTTTTATTTCCCTTTAAATTTTTATTTATTTATTTAAATTAAGGTTTTTTTTTAGTTTACAACATTCAGTTCCGCATGATTTTGAGTTCCAGATTTTCTTCCCCACCCCACCTTCCCTCCCAAAGACAGCATGGAATCCAATATATCTTCTACATATAAGTTCACATTAAATTTATTTACACAACAGTCAAGTTGTAAAGAAGAATTATGACCAATGGAATGAATCATGAGAAAGAAGAAACAAAAACAAAACAAAAAAAAGAGAAAAAAATTAAAAAATGAGAGCAAACAGTGTGCCTCAATCTGCATTCAGATTCCATAGTTCTTTCTCTGGATGTAGATAGCTCTCTCCATCATGAGTCCTTTGGAGTAGTCTTTGAATCTTTTATTGCTGAGAAGAGTGAAGTCTGTCAAGGTTAGTCATCACAGACTTATAGACAGAGGGTGCAGATATAAGGGGAATTTGAGTGAATGACATAAAAATAATTAAGGGAGGAGAAAGAGAAGTACACTAGGTGCAGAGGGAAGGGAGAGGTACAATGGAGTAAATTATTTCACATGAAGAGGCATGAAAGACCTCTTTTACGGTTGAGGGAAAGATGGGAGGGTGGACAACGGGCATCACTTGAATATAACTTTCATTAGTATTGGCTCATAGAAGGAATAATATATATACTCAGTTGAATATAGAAATATATCTTTCCCCACAGGGAAGTAAGAGAGGAATAAATTAAATAGAGGGGGAGGCTGACAGAGGGGAAGGCAGATTGGGGCAGGTGGTATACAGAAGCAAAACATTGGTGGGAAGGGAAAAGGTGAAAGGAGAGAATACTACTTTAAAAAGGAGAAAAATACTATTAAAAAAGAAAAAGAGGTACTTTGTCACTTAATTTGAAGAGTTGGGGGGATTGTGGATTTATGGATGTAAAATGCTACACATCCTGCTAGACATGATTTTGCTGAATTTTTTTTTATTTTTTCACCTTTGTCATAAGTGAAAACTCATTGGAGAGGAGAGAAAAAAAGGAATATTTTCATAAATTAATGTGATATAAAAGCAAAAGGCATCAATAAAACTTTCAAAAATAATACCAAGTTGAGAGAAGTATGGCTAGATATCAGTTCATCTGAAACTAATCTGAATGTTTTAGTGAATTACAAGTTCAATGTGTATAAACAGTAACATAGCAGCCAAAAAAAGATAATGGGATCTTAGTCACTCTTTAATGTACAAAATGGGGGAGGTGATGATCCCACTGTACCCTACCCTCATCAGACCACATAGGGAATATGGTATCCAGTTCTGAGTGCCATATTTTAAGAATGATAGTCCTGCACTGGAGATTTCCCAGAGGAAGGTGACAAAGATGGTAGAGGTCCCCAGATCAAGATATACAAATAATTGGTTGCAGTTCTAATAAGCAGCCTGCAGAAGAGAAAATACAGTGGGCTCAAGAGCTGTCTTCTAACATTTCAATGGCTGCTACATCAAAGAGAAATTGAACTTGCTTCATTTGATCATAGAGGCAAAGGTAGGATTCATGTTCCAAGCAGAGACATTGAAGGTATAAAGCACTACCTTCAGAAGTAATAGGTTTCATCATAACTAGGGGTACAAGAAATGGACTTGGTAGAGCTTAATTCCTTTAATTTAAGGGTATTTTTCCTGTGAAAAGGCAAATCTTCTCCCCTATCATCAGTTATTTATAAGTACCATCAATGATTTTCATTTTGAAGTAGTATTGAACAGGAAGGCAAGGTTTTCCTGACACTGGGTGGGATGAAGTAACATCCAGATGGGGAAAAAATAGAAATGAGAAATCTGGCAGTGCAGAAGATTTTTCCCCACTTAAATTTTGCCAACGGCTACCTATGAGCAGCCTGTTCAGTTACCATAGAGCAGGTATTCTATTCCAGTGAGAAATACTGCCTAGTGTGTGTCAAGCTCATGTTTCTAGGAAACCTACTTCTTTGCAAGATTCCAGGATGGTTTACAAGCCCTAGGCACAAAAGGAAAACAAAAGAAATGATTCCCAGAAGCAGGAACAAAGCAGTAACAGTTCTCTTCAAGTCAATCAGTGAAACATCTTCAGTTTGTTCAAAAGCTATTCTCAATATCTTGACGGATTTGAAGGCCATTTCTTTTAAGGTAGACTTGATTTCTGTCAGGCTCTCCATCTTGTCTAAGTTATTTTAAAAAAATAACAGTATCTCAGGATGTCAGTATTCTTTCACAAAAGGTTAGTTTAACAAGAGTATGGATTCAAATTGGTAGAACATTATTACATTAGTGTTACTGCTGTTGCTTTGATTCTAATTCTCATCTTATATTTGATATAGTCCTGATAGAAATGGTCATGGGATAGGTAACTATCTCACTATTTGGACCTTCATGTCTAATGTTCAGTAGAATAAGTGAATAAAAAGATTGCTGCTAATAATTGAATAAAAGAAGTAGATGTAAGTTCACCATCTGAAACTCTCTTTGGGACAATCCCATGAGCAGACAGGATGATGGGATTCTTATGAATTTCTTCCTGCCATCACATGTTTTTATTTGCTTATTTCTTCCTCTAACATGGTAGATTATGAAATTTTTCTCTTCCATATAGTTCAGGATTATTCAATATGGCAACTTCTATTAAAATATTGTTATTAATTTTCTATTGGTCAATGGTTTTGTTGTTATCTATATGATTGTCATCTTTTTAGATGTAGTTTACATAGAAATAGTTCTGGGACAAATAATTATCCTACTCATTTTTTAATGTAACAAGAGACTGGTCAATAAAATCACAGTCTTGGGAGCACACCCAGGAGCTACTCCTTAAACATCCACATGGGTTGGCAACAAACAGAATCTGTGTGGCCAGTCCACCCTCTATACACACATATACAATTTCATATTTAATTCTCTAGGGATTGTCTTGCAGGTAGATAAAATGATTTGGGCGGGGAGGGGTTGGTGTTGGTTTTCTTTTTGTAACTGGATAAACAGTAGGGGTGAAAACTTACCTTCTGTAGTTTTTCAAAACAATTCTTGGAATAATTCCAATAGCAGGCAAGATGACATTAAAATGTTATCTACTGGTCATTCCTAAAGTCTAGACACAGAGGCAAAAATGCATATTTTCAAGAAATGAAATGAACGAAATTTTCAACATTTTATTTAATTGGAATATTAACGAATAATATCTTCAATATGATTTCCATCATTTGTGATGCAAAGGTTGATGCACTTTGCAAGATTCATGTGATTCATGTGAACTCAATGCAGTAACTCCATATTCACTCTCTATACATTCAATCAAGTGTGTTGCATCTGTGATTTTCATTGAGTACACCTTCTCCTTTAGCATACCCCAGAAAAAGTAGTCACTGAACAACACAGAGTCTTCAATGAAACAGTTAAGGAGATATTAATGAGATTTCCTATGTGTCCAGACTTTAGGGATGTCCTGTAGTCATATAAACTGGATGGATTCTCAAAGATCATCTAGTCTTCATTGTACAGATGAGGAAATTAAGGCCAAAAGATGTTAAATAACTACTCACAGTAGAATGCACAAAAGTAGCTGATGCAGGATTTGAACAGAGGACCCCTGACTCTAAAACCACTGGTTTTTACACAACATCATGTTGCCTCTATGTAGGGGCATCTTAAATTATGTACACAAATAGAGGTGGTTACCAAAGTAATACCATTTTATCACAACGCCAAACTTGTCCCATGTGTCATATACTCTTGCATATATATTTCCTGTATTTTCTCCACTACTCACATATTATTATCTTGGATTCTTGGAATATACAATACTCATGTGATTCTTTTGGTTGATTAGGTTTCCAAATGGGGTATCCCTCACTCAGAATTGATTTTGATTTTTTCTCTCCTCTTCCCAGTAGTGTAAACATGTTTGCTTAATAAAGCAGCTTAGAAGCATGAGATACAGATCTGAAAAAGCAAAGACTACATAAACAGAAAGTATCAGGAGAAAGGAAAGTGAAGTAATGACAGCTGAGAATTGAATTCCCTAAGAAATTACCCAGTTAAGCCAAGATTTGTGCTACAGTATTATCATCATCATCATCATCATCATCATCAACGGCCATTTCCTTCAACCAAACGACCATTAACAGCAGTTGCCTGAGGAGTTTGCCAAGGTTCACATTGACTCTTCTAACTGGCCCCCAAAGTAAAGACCTGCTTTCTTCTATGACTGGTAGAGAGCTGTTGGGTTGGCAAAATGTTTATTGAAGTAACAAACATCTGCAAATGTTTGGAGGCTTAGGGTCCCAAATGAGATTTTTAGCGATTTAAATTGTAGGGTGTTTTTGGGGGAGAGAACATGCAAAGTTGGGATAAGCCTCTCTAAACAGTCCCAAGATACACACACACACACACACACACACACACACACACACACACACACACATTTGGCAATAAAGTCCTTTCTTGGAGAAAATACAGGAAGATACAGAAGGATACCACTGAAATTCAGAGAGTCATTGGAGTGGGACCGCTTAGAGAAATAAACATTTAATTAACAAAAAGTACTATGTTTTCTGTGGAAGAAATGTTCCCTCTTTCCTGCCCCCTAAGAAATGCATTCAAACAGTTATTCCATCTGTAATCTGCTGAAGCTGACTTCCAGTCTCCAGTGGCCCACCCTCTTTGGAACATGCACCCATGTGACATCCTTTCTAATCACAAACCCCAGGCCAGACATTTTTTACCTTCATAAGCAAAGGTTGGTTAGTAAAAGATACAAAGAGGAGGAGGACCAAGAACAAGATGCAATTGAGTGGTAAACAAATCCTACTACTATTTTTAAGATTCCAATGGGGCATGGGCCCCAAAAATCTGTATTTATAAAAATAGCAATACAGAAACACTTTAAAATTCTCTCCAGAGAGGTTTCTGCATTGTACAGGACAGAAAACACTGTCTCTCTGGAGTGCACCTTTCTTTGGGAGGCTGAAATCCCTTGGTTCAGGCCTGTCCTGAAACAGAAGTAGATGTTTTGGTCTGAGCCTCGTTGCCATGCTGAGAAGCTGCTGCTATCAATGATCATTAAGTCACTGATGCAATCCATAACCCTATTTACAAATCTAATAAAGTCCAATGCTGGGAAAGTGAAGATAAAATATACAGAATGAGAATAGAACAAGATGGGAAGTGTTGTATGATTTATGAAGAAGAAAAGGAGGACAACTGAGTCTGTTTTAAATCTATCCTTTGCTCAGTATGGTGGAATGAAATAAGTCGTGGATTTGTAGTTAGAAGAAATAGGTTCAAATCTTGGCTCTGCTTCTTAATAACAGTTTGACCTTAGTGAATTCACTTAACCTCTATAAGTCGGATTTTCCTCATCTATAAAATGAAGGGGTTTATATTAGAGATGCAAGACAAATGCCTCTAGAGTCAGGCTAGTTAAAATTCTACCTCTGATATTTATTACCTGGGTGACCTTGGACAAGTCGCTTAACTCTCTCATTCTCACTTTCCTCATCTGTAAAATAAAGGGACAGGATCGGATAATGTCTGGGGCTTGTCCCAACTCCAATTCTATGATCCTATGAAGTCTAAAATCCCTCACTTTAATTTTAGGCTTAGACTGTTCCTCTCTCCTGGAGTGCTCAAACCTCAAAGCCAATAAGAATTTGATCATCCTTTGAGGGCTCCAAATCTCACTTCATCCTTGCTCAAATGAACTCCCCACTCATGAAAGCCACTCATGTGGATTTAATTTGGCACTTACTAGATATTGCTACATATCATTATATATCTCATCCTCTAGACTGAGTGCTAACCCTAACCCTAAGATTTCTTTGTAATAAACAAAGCTTTCTTTTTTAATTTTTTTCAATTTTTATTTTTACTTTTAGTTACAACACACGGTTCTACATACTTTTGAGTTCCAGATTTTCTCCCCTCCCTCCCCCTTCCCTCCCCAAGACGGCATGGAATCTCAAATAACTACCGCGTATAACTTCGCATTGAATTAATTTATACACTAGTCAAGTTGTGGAGAAGAATTATGACCAATGGAATGAATCATGAGAAAGAAGAAACAGAACCAAAAAAAAAAAAAAGAAAAGAAAAAAAGGCGAGCATGAAGTGTGCCTCAATCTGCATTCAAACTTCATAGTTCTTTCTCTGGATGTAGATAGCATTCTCCATCGTGAGTCCCCTGGAGTTGTCCCTGCACCTTGTGTTGCTGAGAGGAGCGAAGTCTGTCAGCGTTGGTCCTCACGGAATCCATATTTCTGTGGTTGTGTACAATGTTCTCCTGGCTCTGCTCCACTCACTCAGCATTATGTCCTGTAGGTTTTTCCAGGTTGTTATGAAATCCGTATCATCCCCATTTCTTATGACACAATAGTATTCCATTACCTTCATATACCACAGCTTGTTCAGCCATTCCCCAATTGATGGGCATCCCTTTGATTTCCAATTCTTGGCTACCACAAAAAGAGCCGCTATAAATATCCTTGGACATATGGGTCCTTTTCCCACTTGTGTGATTTCTTTGGGATACAACCCTAGAAGTGGTATTGCTGGGTCAAAGGGTATGAACATTCCTGTGGCCCTTTGGGCATAGTTCCAAATTACTCTCCAAAATGGCTGGATCAGCTCACAACTCCACCAGCAATGTAACAATGTTCCAATTTTCCCACATCCTCTCCAGCATTTATCATTTTCCTGTTTTGTTATTTTAGCCAATCTGACAGGAGAGATGTGGTATCTAAGAGTTGTTTTGATTTGCATTTCTCTAATCAGTAGTGATTTAGAGCATTTTTTCATATGCCTATAGATAGCTTTAATTTCTTCCTCTGAAAACTGCCTGTTCATATCCTTTGACCATTTCTCAATTGGGGAATGGCTTGTATTCCTATATATTTGGCTCAGTTCCCTGTATATTTTAGAAATAAGGCCTTTATCAGAGATACTAGTTGTAAAGATTTTCTCCCAATTTTCTGCTTCCCTCCTAATTTTTGTTGCATTGGTTTTTTTTTTGTACAAAAACATTTCAATTTAACATAATCAAAATTATCCATTTTGCACTTTGTAATGCTCTCTATCTCTTGTTGGGTCATGAATTCTTTTCTTTTCCATAAATGTGATAAGTGAACTATTCCTTGCTCTCCCAAATTACTTATAGTATCAGCCTCAATAAATGTTTCTTTACTAATTTATTCAAACCTCCCTTCTTCTGTTTCAAATTCCTCATTGGCAGGAAACTGAATCTTCTCTTCACCATGTAATCTCGGCGGCTCTGAGGACAAGGCTGGATATACAGGATGCGCTCAATAAATACTGATTGCTAGAAGTCCTCGAAGTTCCAAAATTAGAATTTTGCCCTTTGGGTACTTTCCATATTGATTTGTCAGCCTGTCAGTGCAGAACAATATAGATCTCATTTCTAGGTTCTGTACTTTTTTGAGCAACACTCCTTCCCAGGCAATCTCTCCTGAAGTTCCCTTATTCTCTTCCTCTTGGCATGATCGTTCTTTTAAACTCACTCCCTCAGACATACTCTTCATGGTGTCATGCTCCTGATTTCTAGCCTCAATCTCTAAACTGGTATTGCAAGTCGTATGTATGTAGCCTGGACTCATACCCACTTCACTACACCCCTACCATCTTTATGTCATATTGCCATATGTCTGTCACCTCCTTCCATTCCTGCTTTTCTACACCACTTCAAGTCTAACAAAAACTATAAAATCCACAGTAGCAAACATTATTGCCAGATCTAATGGTCTTTTCTCAATCCTCATCTCTCTTTTCCTCTCCACAACGTTGGACTATTCATTACCCTCTTCTCATAGATACTCTCTTCTTTCTGGGTTTCTGTGACACTGTTCTGTCCTGGTTCTCTCCCTGACTGTCCAAACATTCCATTTCAGTCTTTTTTTCTGATTCTTCATCCACATCTTGCCATGACTAACCATAACCTCTTTCTTGGGCCCTTTTCTACTTCTAACTATCTCACTTGGTGATACCATCAGCTACATGAGTTTAAATATCATTCCTCTGCAGCTGATTCTTAAACAATATGTATCTATCCTTAGTCTTTCCCCTCAAGATTCTTTCCCAAGTTTCTATTTTTTGATATCTCCTTCTCAAAATGTCCAAAATAGAACTCATTATCTCTTCATGAGGTGGGGGAAAGCAGGGCAATTGGGGTTAAGTGGCTTGCCCAAAGTCACACAGCTAGTAAGTGTGTCAAGTATCTGAGGTCAGATTTGAACTCAGGTCCTCCTGACTCCAGGGCTGGTGCTCTACTCACTGCACCACCTAGCTGCCCCTTATTATCTTTCCAAAGTCCTACCCTCAAGAACACCACCATCATTCATGTCACCCAGTCTTGAAAACTCATGTCATCTTTGATGCTTCATTCTCACTCTCCTCACTTATCCAATCCATTGCCAAATCTAGTTTCTACCTTCTCAGTGTCTCTTGTATACTTCCCTTTACACATTTATGGGCCCAACCTTAGGGCAGGCCCTCATTACCTCTCACCTCATCTATTACAAAAGCCCCATGGCTTGTTTCCCTGCCTCAAGTCTCTCCTTCATCTGTCCATCTTCCACTCGGCTGCCAAAGCCATTTTTTCTAATTTGTAGTTCTTTTCATATAACACTCCTGATCAATGACCTCCAGTTGCAAACTGCTACTCCAAGGATCAAATATAAAACCCACTGGTATTTTAAACTCTTTGTAACATGTCCCTTTCCTACTCTTCCAATCTTCTCATATTCGGCTCTCCTATACAATCCCTATAGTTCAACTACACTGGCCTATTTCCTGTTCCTCAAACAGGACATTCCACCTCCCATATTTGTGCTTTGCACTAGTTGTCATGCCTTGGAATGTTCTTCCTCCTCACTTCTTCCTCCTGGCTTCCTTCAAGGCTGAGTTCAAATACCACCTTAAACCGGAAGCCTTTTCTGATACCCTCAGCCACTACAGCCTTCTTCTCTGACATCACCTTCTATCTGCTCTATGTACTGGGGGATACCTAGTTATTTCCATGTTGGGTCCCCCATTAGAATGCAAGTTCCTTGAGGGCAGAGTCTGTTCTGCTTGCTTGTACTTGTTTCCTTAGTGCTTAGTACCTAGGATATAGTCAATATTTAATATATGCTATTCCATTCAATTCCCTTACACATAATGGAATTATACAGACTCCAAAGGGCCAATTCAGTGCTTGGCCAAATATCTACATTCTTCTTATTTGTCTCACATTGAAGGGTCCACTTATGTTCAATTCACAGCATCATAAGAATTGAAGCGAGAAGGAGCATACAAATCACTTAGTCCAAGCTCCTCATCTTTAGATAAGAAAATCAAGGTCCAAAGAAGGGACTGATTTGCCTGTGGTATAATGAGTAATAAGTCACAGAGGCAGAATTTAAACACTAGTACTATGAATCTAAATTCAATATTCTTTCCACCATATCATACTATCCCTTCAATTCAATTCAGCTTTAGCTAATCCATTATTAAGCACCTATGCAGTATGTAGTAGGAATTGAGTAGTTCGTGTCCTCCAGGAGCAGAGAGAGGCTCCCTGATGAGAGTGCTAGACTTGCAATTGGGAAGATGGAGCTTTGGGTCCTGCCTCGGTCACTTACAAGCTGTAAGGAAAAGTGGTAACCTCTCAGCCTGTTTCCCTTTACGTAAATTAGGGGGAGTAGCACCTACTTTACAGGGTTATTGTAAGGAGCAAATCAAATAACATATGTCAAGCTGCAGAGAACCATATAAATGCCACGCAAGCTATCACCATCACCATCATCATCATCATCGTTGTTGTTAGTATTGTCAGGAAGGATGAAATACATACACAATTACTAACATAGAGATCCCCATAGCTCTAGAAATTACTGAATTTTGTGATTAATTCCCTCTATCTGAAGTAACATTTTCATACAGGTCAAAGGTTTTTTTTTCTTAATTTGTTTTTGCATGTTTTGCTTTATCACTGAAGGATGTGTTGCAAACATAAAAAGGCAACAGATTTTTGATGCTTCAAAGGAGATGAAGGAGAAAACATACAGCAAAATATAAGCTCCTTGAGGTAAGAGAATATTTCTATTTTCATCTTCATATCTGTAACCCCTAGCCCATGCCCAGAGTAGCCCAAGGTAGTCATTTCTTTAATTTACATTGAATTAATTGAGATAGAGAATTAATCATAATTTGTAATTTCTAGAGCCAAAGGGGATCTTCGAAGTTATCCAATCCAATTGTATCATTTCGTGAGTGATGAATCTGAGGCCATAAAAGTGAATTGACTTGTCTATGGTAACACTGCAACCTAGCACTCAACTCAAGTTGACCCAAATGTCAGGCCAGTGCTTGTTCCATAACACTAATGTTCTGTTGCAGAAAGCTCACTTCAATTTTCTTTTTTCCCCAAAGTAACCCAGTTATACCAATGAAAATATCTAATACAGTTACATTGACAGATCACTTTGGTTGCCATGGCCTGTTAAAATATCAGCTCAAGCTCCATTATGGTGTCGATCTTGATTACTTTGATTTTTTGTTTAGCTAGCTGAAAACTCTTGCATAAAAATATGAACTATTACATTTCAATAAGGTACCAGTAGGAATAAAATTTTTAATATTAAAGTTTGCCTTTTTATAATAAATTAAATAGCATTATGTGTCTGCTATGTGTGAGGTACTATGCTGGGCACCTTGAAATATGAAGCCAGTATGAAGCAGTCCATGCCCTCAAGGAGTTTCTATTCTATTAAGGGAATATGATATTATAGCATTGTGGTATGAAGGAAGGGGAACAGTGGATTTTTGGTCAGATGATTTGGGTTAAAATTCTAGATCTACCATCTACCAAACTCAGTGGCCTTGGGTAATTCAAGAAACCTTTCTGAGCTTCAGCTTTTTCGCCTATATTATGAGGTCCTTAGACTACATGATGACTAAGGTGACTTCCACATCTAAATCTTTGATTTTATGATCCTCTATAAACAGATAAGTAGAAATACTAAGCAGATACAAAATAATTTGATACTTGTAGGAGGATCGGGAAAGACCTTAGAAGATGTCACCTGAGTTGAGTATTAGAAGGAGGCTATGAGATTCCAAGAGGTGGATATTAGGAAGGAAGACATTCCAGAAAGGAACAATAGGGATGGGAAGCAGCCTAAGCAAAGCTACATAGATGGAAATGGAATTTCACTTGAAGTAAACAAAAATTGGATGATGTCTGGGAAATGAAATGAAAGCTTTTAAAACTAAAACTGAAATGCTTTTAAAACTAAAGGAAAATGGAAACCTTGAATTTCCTTCAAATCTCATGAGATAGGATTTAAAAGCTCTAGAAAGAGGTATGGTAATCATATTTTTCTTCCTTCCTAAACTAGAATTCAAGAGAAATATACAGGGAAAATGTACAAGCACTTCCTTCCTCTTTTTTTTCTTGAGAGGAAAGGGAAGAAGACTGGTCAAGATTCCTGGTCATCAGAGCAGCCTACCATCCTCATTTCTCTCTTTCCCTTGCTAGGCCACTGGCATGACCATATCCTGATTTCTCTCCTTACCCCTTCACTGACTGTTATTTTATCTTCATGTTTGTAGTTTGGAAATGGAAGTCTATATGACCTCATGTCAGCTAAGGGCACCACACTCCAGGAGGTGTGAATTTTAGTCTAACCCTATCCTATTTGCAGGAATCATTGTGGGCATGTATATCTAAAGTTATTGTCCAAAAAACATTCTTGTTTTATATTACTAATAAGTCACTTTTCATGGATTTACATGATACAAATCAACCAATTGTAGCAGTGTACAATTGAGCAGGCTCAAAACAGTGTAGTATGATGGAAAGTGCACTGGAAAATAAATGACATAAAAAATACCATTTTCTTATAGAGCAAATACTTTGGAGCAAGAATTTGAAGGAAACATTTTCTTCTAAATTATTCATAGAGCTGCGGAGTTGGAAGGAACCTCAGAGGTCATTAAGTCCAACCCTTACCCAAAACATGAATCTAGCTTCCAGCACTTCTTTTAATCTCCTGTACTCACCCAGGCCCCTTCTAACACCTTAATCAGCAAAGTTCTTAGAGGAGTGCTGCCAAAAACATTCTGAACTCACTGTCCTCTCCCTCTCATCTTTCTGTCTCTTCTATTGCCTGTTTGCTCTATCACCATCATTATTCCTATTTGCAGGATTGCATGAATGGGTCCTATTTGCCCCAGTGAGTGAAATCACCCATACCAGTGAAAAAATGGATCTCTTAAAATACAAGTGGGGGAAAATGAGTCACAGAGAAGTGAAGTTACCTACCCATTGTCATACAGTTGATAAGTGGCAGAACTGTGAGTCAAATTGAGGTTACCTGACTCCAAATCCAATGTTCTTTCTTCTACATCCATGCTTTCTCTGTATGTGATATGTTAAATGTGCAACATAGGGTTGAACACAGGTTGCACAATAAAGACTGACACTTTGGACTCAATATGTCCAAAGCATAAGCCATCATCTTCTCCCAAAACATACCCTGTCTCCAAAACCCCTGTTTCCATTGAAGGTACCACGATCCTCCTGTTCCCCCAGATTTGTCATCTCAGAGCTATCCTAAATTCTTCCCTCTCCTTCACTTCTATATCCAATCAGTCTACTTGAATTTGCCTCCATATTTCATACTTTCTCCATATTCCACCTGCATGACCAAGACTCAAGTTCAAGCATTTATTACCTCTCACGTAGACTACTGTAATAGCCACCTAAATAGTTCTCCCTGGTTCTCTGATCACCCTCCTCTCTAATCCACTCTCTATACAACCACTAAATACTTGTCCTTAAAAAGAGCTCTGCCCATGGACTTTCCCGGCTGAAACATCTACAGTGACTTTCTGTCTGCTTCTAGTAGAATGAAAAATGAATGAATAAGTGAATGAATGAGAAATCATTTATTCAGTACTTGCCATGTACAAAGCATTAGAGCTACAAAAAGAAACATAAAATAATCCTTGCTCTCAAGGAGCATGGATTCTAATATGGAGAAACAACACAGATGGTTTCAGGTGCAAGTCAGATAGAGAGGTCCGGAGATTGCTAAGATGCAATGACTAGGCAGATAATAATGTACCCTCATTAGTGTCATGGGACAATCTCTGAACCTGGAGCCACAAGCAAGGTCTCCACAAAGATCTGTGTCTACAGTATGCCTTTCCAGCCCTATTTTACATTTTTCCCCTTCACCAGCTATACGTTCCAGCCAAACTGGACTATGGACTATTTCACAAACTTGGAGATCCAGTTTCTACCTCCATGCATCCTCACAACCCATTCTTTCTGCCTGGAATGTATTGCTTACTTATTTTGCTTCTAAGCTTAGTTGAGATACAGCATCCTTTAGGAAGCCTTTCTGATACTCCCCAGTTGTTAGTGCTTTCTCCCTCCTGAAATTAAATTGCATGCTATATTCCTCCTGTATAATGTAAACTACTGGAGATCAAGAATGCTTTTTTTCTTTGTATCCACATTGCTTCAGAATAACACAACAATCAATCAACAAGTACTTATTAAGTTCTTATACTGCTTGGCACTGGATGACTGGGGAGTGGATGCTTATGTAAGAGTGGAGATGGATTGAGTCCATCAATCATCTCACCTCACTGACAAGATGCTATGCCCTGACATCTATATCAGGTGACAATATGTCTTGACTTAATCAACCAATAAAAGGCATGAACTAGATGTGAAGAAGGCTTAGACTTCTCCATTGAATAAGGCAAGCAAATAAAAGCACTTCAACTAGGTACAAAAGGAATTCAATTCAGAATGTTTGAGGGAACTGCACAAAACCAGCAAGGTATTTCCCATTCAGGCATTATTCTAATATCTGGCAGTGGAAAGGAGACATATTCATTCCAGCCAAGCCTCTGAGGGAAAATCATTTGGTGGAGCCTTAGTCTTCTCCTCCCCCTAGAATAAAGGAGAACCTTGTGAACTTTGGATGGTCAGAAGAATTTATACTTACAGGAGTGTCTACATTGTCCATAGGACAGCAGTGCTTCCATATGGAGAAAAAGATAAACTAAACACACCAAAAAAAGACACTTCAAGAATCAACAAAGAGCCTAGCAGAATGGCTACAGCAGGCCTAAGGAGAAGTTCATAAGAAACCCCAAGAAGGAGGGGAAAAAGGACTTTTAGCAGCCAGGACCTGGGAGGTGCCCTTTTATTACATGTGGTCTTTAACATTAAGCGCACTTTCTTTTGGACTCTGCATATACTGGTGAGATAATGCATTACAGATTTGGGGGAGGGATATTGTATACAAAAGATTCTTATTCTTATTACTCTTATTAAATTATCATATTACCTCCTTCTAAAAGCAAATTAACTTTGGCTCCTTAAATGTAAGTATTAATGATAATCATGATGAAAAGTTCACCACTGAGCAGGTTCATGAACTTTAGCATTAGAAAGATACTTCACAACTCCTCAGAGCTGTGTGTAGACACATAAGGGGATATAGTAGCCACGTTCTAGGGACCAAACCTGACAGTATGAGTGAGGGCTGGGAGAATTAGTCCAATGCATGTGCTACCCATGAATGAATGAATTCAAATAAATTCCAAAATATTTAACTGGTGAATTTTTGATAGTAGTCTATGTATGCATAGAAAATAATGTCATACGCCTCTGGACAAGGGTCACTAGGCACTCATATGTCTCCATCAACTACATTGCTTTCCTGACATAATCTTTTAAATGCACTAGAGAAGCAATAAGCAAAATTACAAACTGTAAAAGGAAGTATAAAAAGAGGACTCTGTCCCAGACAAATTGTCCCTTCACCTGATTTGGAATGCCATATGCTATGCTATTTCCTAGACTGTATAATACAGGACCTTTTTGCTAGCCTTAGAGAGAAAAAGGTGAGATTTTTGGGTAGAAAAATGGCTACAGGGGTGGAGCCAAGATGGAGGTTGGAAAGCAGGGACTCCCTTAAGCTCTCCCCAAATCTCTCCAAACACCTGCAAAAAATGGCTCTGAACAAATTGTAGAGCTGCAGAACCCATGAGATAGTAGAGGGAAGCAGGTCTCCAGCCCAGGACAGCCTGGATGGTCTTTGGGAAGGACCTATCACACCGTGCTGGAAGTGGAGCACAGCCTACCATGGGCTGAGCCAAGACAGACCAGACCAGGAGTCAGCTGGAACAGGCCTTAGGGCCATGAATCACTGAGCTGTAGCAGTTACCAGACTTCTCAACCCACAAATATCAAAGACAATGGAGCAGGTTAGTGGGAAGACTGCTGTATCAGCCCTGAGGGTGGCAAAGGTGGCTTGGTAGTGGCAGCGGCAGGAGCAGGAAGCTCCTGTAGCTGCTTCCAGAGCTCCAACATCAGCTGCTTCCTGAGTCCCTGGCCCACATGGTGGTAGGAATCAAGCAGCAGATCAGAGTGGTAGTACAGGGAGCACTTTGCTGGTGCAGAGGCAGGGTTCTCTTGCTTTGCCCTGCTTGGATCTGGGTCGCGGTCGTGGTTGGGAAGTCTTGGGGGAGGAGGAACATGGCTGTGGCAGAGCTTGCGGTGATGGTGGAGTAGAAGTAGCTCTGAAAACAGCAGCACAGCCCCTCAAGCTTGGGACAAAGCACTCTATACTCTACAAGCAGTCATACCCTGACAAAAAGCTCAAAGGTCAATTAGTTGGCTGGGAACATGACCAGGCAATGAAAAAGGATGCAGACTCAGACTCAGACTTTAGAATGTTTTTTTGGTAACAAAGATAATCAAAACATATAGCCAGAAGAAGTCAACAAAGTCAAAGAGCCAACATCAAAAGCCCCCAAGAAAAATATGAATTGGTCTCAGGTCATGGAAGAGCTCAAAAAGGATTTGGAAAAGCAAGTAAGAGAAGTAGAGGAAAAATTGGCAAGAGAAATGAGAGTGATGCAAGAAAATCATGAAAAGCAAGTCAATGACTTACTAAAGGAGACCCAAAAACACTGAAGAAAACAAGACCTTAAAAATATACTAACCCAAATGGCAAAAGAGCTCCAAAAAGCCAATGAGGAGAAGAACACCTTGAAAGGCAGAATAAGCCAAATGGAAAAGGAGGTCCAAAAGAACACCGAAGAAAATACCACCTTAAAAATTAGATTGGAGCAGGTGGAAGCTAGTGACTTTATGAGAAATCAAGAAATTATAAAACAGAACCAAAGGAGTGAAAAATGGAAGACAATGTGAAACATTTCATTAGAAAAACCACTGACCTGGAGAACAGATGCAGGAGATATAATTTAAAAATTATTGGACTACCTGAAAGCCATGATCACAAAAGAGCCTACAACATCATCTTTCAAGAAATTATCAAGGAAAACTACCCTGATATTCTAGAACCAGAGGGTAAAATAGAAATTGAAAGAATCCACCTCTCACCTCTTGCAAAAAGATCCCAAAAAGAAAACTCCTAGGAATATTGTCACCAAATTCCCGAGTTCCCAGGTCAAGGAAAAAAATACTGCCAGCAGCCAGAAAGAAACAATTTGATTAATGTGGAAACACAGTCAGGATAACACAAGATCTAGCAGCTTCTACATTAAGGGACTGAAGGGCTTGGAATATGATATTCCAGAGGTCAAAGGAGCTAGGATTAAAACCAAGAACCACATACCCAGCAAAACTGAGTATCATGCTCCAACACAAAATATGGATTTTCAACAAAATAGAGGACTTTCAAGCTTTCTCAATGAAAAGACCAGAGCTGAATAGAAAATTGGTTTTCAAATACAAAAATCAAGAGAAGCATGAAAAGGTAAACAAGAAAGAGAAATCACAACAGGCTTACTAAAGTTGAACAGTTTTGTTTACATTCCTACATGAAAAGATAATGTTTGTAATTCATGAGACCTTTCTCAGTATTAGGGTCATTGAAGGGAATATACATATACATTTATACACACACACACACACAAACATACATACATATAGACAGAGGGCAGAGGGTGAGTTGAATATGAAGGGATGATATCTAAAAAATAAAATTAAATTAAGGGGTGAGAGAGGAATATATTGAGAGAGAGAGAAAGGTAGAGATAGAATGGAGTAAATTATCTCACATAAAAGTGGCAAGAAAAAGCAGTTCTGTTGGAAGGGAAGAGGGGGCAGGTGAGGGGAAATGAGTGAATCTTGCTGTCATTGGATTTGACTTGAGGAGGGAATAACATACACACTCAACTGGGTATCTTACCCCACAGGAAAGTAGGGGGAAGGGGATAAGAAAGGGGGGATGATAGAAGGGAGGGCAGATCAGGGGAGGAAGTAATCAAAAGCAAACACTTTTGAAAAGGGACAGGGTCAAGGGAGAAAATTGAATAAAGGGGGACAGGATAGGATGGAGGGAAATAGTCTTTTACAACATGATTATTGAGGAAACGTTTTGCATATTGATACATATATGGCCTATGTTGAATTGCTTGCCTTCTTAGAGAGGGTGGGTGGAGACGGAAGAGGGGAGAGAATTTGGAACTCAAAGTTCTGAAAGTGGATGCTCAAAAAAAATTGATTTTGCATGCAACTGGGAAATAAGACATACAGGCAATGGGGTACAGAAATCTATCTTGCCCTATGAGAAAGTAAGGGGAAAGGGGATTGGGGTGGGGGGAAATCAGGTGACAGAAGGGAGGGCTGACTGGGGGAACACAGCAATCAGAATATATGCCACTGTGGGGTGGGGGTGGAGGATAGAAATGGGGAGAAAATTAAAAAAAAAAAGAAAAATGCCTACAACACTCTTCTCGCCTTAGGGGAAAGATTTGTGCTGGGATCCCCTTACAATGAATACCCTCCCCCACCCCGCCCCAAAAAAAGACTTATTGGCTAATTTGGTCATTTATTTGTCAACAACAATTTATTCACCTACCCCTTTATCACTGGCTGGATTTACATGAGTAAAGTCACTTGGAGATTCCAATGCAGTAATCTGAGCCTCAAATACAGCCCTGTTATCATACAGCTTTCTATTTCTTTGATTTGGCTAGGTCACATTTTAGATCATGCTGCATGGTGTTGGGGAGTCACTGGTTGGATTTGGAGATCAATCAATCACCAATTAATCTACAAAAATAAACTGCCTATTATGTGATAGGCATTGTTCGATGTGCTGGAAATTCAAAGAAAGAAATAAAATAGTTCTTTCCCTCAGGGAATTTACAGACAGAGGACCTGGATTCTAATCCCAGCTACACTGCTTCCTACCTGTGTGACTTTAGAACAATAACCTTACTTCTCTAAGCTTCAGTTTCTTCAGTTATAAAATGAGGGAGGTGAACTGAGTGGCCTTTAAGGTCTCTTACAGGTCTGAGTCTTTCTCCAAAACCTAAAATCACATCCCCTAAAAAGCTATCATTTGCTCTGTTCCATTATGACAATGGCAGAAAGGATTTTACTATGATTTAGTTTCTTTTAAATGACCTGTTACACTGGGAAAGAAAGTTCCTTTGGTAGCCGGAATGATCAGGAAGAAAGTTAATTGATTAAGGACTCAGATTTCCAGTTCCCATCAACTAAATAGCAACCCACTAAGACAGTGGAGAAGTTAAATGCTTCTGTTGGGGAAGAACCAGGACTTAACATAACCCTGACATAGTCTAGTCTAGCCAGTTGTTCTCTCCATTATACCACTCTTCCTTGATTTAACAATTAAGTTTTTATAATGTGTCCATCTCTCTGCCTACGCTGACAGTGGATAATAATAGAGTGATTATAAAAAGTATAAACCCACTGACAGAGAAGTCAGATGGGAATAATTGGCGTACTTGGTTCTCAAATTATTTATAATGATAACAACAATAATAACAATAATGATCACAATACTTCTATGAGAATCAGGTGACATATATCAATCTTGTGGACTTTCCTAGGGTCACTTACAGTGAACGTATAGAAAATGAGCTTATATCCTAATAGTTTTATTCGACCAGGAAAAAAATCCATTATTTTATCCACCTATGCAACATATTGTTGAAATAAGACAGTGGCTTGTCCCAGGATTGTTTTTATATGATCCTAATATGAAAGATGAGAACAAGATATTGACAGTGACATTGACATCAAAGTTTGATGGGAAGAACCTAATTAAGGAATTAACAGCTATACATCACCAATTGTAATGTGTAGTTTTGCACAATAAATAATGTTGTAAAATTTCCTAGCAAAAATACATACAATATTCACAAAAACCAGGGAACATGACCTTAAATCAGCTATAGAAAGATTAACATTTCTGTCTTAGACCAGGTAAAAAACTGGCCCCAAATGCAAGTACTTAATCTCGAGAGTTTCAATAAATAAGCCAAATAATTTTAAACCACTTTTACTAAATGCAAACAACAAAAATATACAATGAAGCTCTATAAGCACTATAGAATAGGACATATCCAGACCAGCAAAAACAACAACAGCACCCCCCTCCCAAAAATATTTTATGAAATCCAAAGAGCTATCCTCCCTTCTTGATATCACTTATGTGATTCCCCAAAAAACAGGATTTAGAGAATTCGTCTTATCCCCATTCTTGGTCTTCAGGACAAAGAGGTTCATGTAGGCTTTAAATAATTAATTAATGTATTGTAACTTAATCAATAGTGCAGTACATCCAGCCCTAGAATCAGAAGGACATGAGTTCAAATCCAACCTCAGACACTTACTAGTTGTGTAACCCTGGGCAAGTCACTTAACCCATTGCCTCTGCTCCTCATGTGTAAAATGAGCTGGAGAAGGAAATAACAAACCACTCCAGTATCTTTGACAAGGCAACCCAAAAAGGGGTCATGAAGAGTCAGACATGACTAAGTCAACACAGCTACAACAACAAAACTTAATACTTTAGGGCCCAAGGCCTGAGAAACACAAATAACCTAAGACAATTTCATTGTCCAAAAGGAGTATGAGGATCAATAGATATTTTTCAGTACACATGATATGAGATGAATGAAAATGAAATGGAATGGAATAGAAATGAAAATGAGAAACAGAGTTTCTGGGTAATTAATAATCAACTTATTAGGCTAGCTGATAATAAATTGATAGTCAGTGATTTCTTTCAGTAACCAGAGACAAAACGATGGAGATCATTGAATGCTTAAATAACTCTGGGAAAGGAAGTGCTCCTGAAGGGGAAAAATCAGCTTTGATTGTTGCTTCTGCCCTTTTTGTATCCCCAGTACTTAGTACGTTGCCTGGCACATAGTAGGTGGTTAATAAATGCTTATTGATTGATTAGTAATTTAATAACTTTCTGAGCATAGTTTCAAATTGCTTTGCAGAATGGCTGAACAAAATCACAGCTCCAAGAGTCTACTGATATGCCTCTTTTCCCACAGTCCTTCCAATATTTGTTATTTTCCACTTTTGTCATTTTTGATGGCTGAGATAGAACATCAAAGTTGCTTTAATTTGAATTTTCCCAATTATTAGGGATTAAGTATTTTTTCATATGATTATTCATAGCATGTATTCTATTCTTTAAAAACTGCCTGTTTGTGTATCTTTTGACTATTTATCTGTTGGAGAATGGATTTTAGTCTCATACCTTTGAATCAGTTCTTTATATCTCTTGGAAATGAGGTCCTTAACAAAAAAACTTGTTGCAAAGATTTTTCCCAAATACTACCTGTTTCCTTTTATTTTTACTGTACTAGATGTTTGTGTAAAACCTTTTTTGAAATTTTCTATAATTAAACTATCCATTTTGTCTCGTATGATCCTCTCTATTCTTTTTTTGGTCAGGAGCTCTTCTTCTAGCCATAGATCCGAAATGTTATTTCTTCCTTGCTCTTTTAATTTGTTAGGATGTGCTTTTAATAAATGGGTTACGTAGCTATTTGGAGCTTATGTTGGTGTAGGATATAAGGTTTTGTTTTAAACATAATTGCTGCCAAAATTCTGTCCCATTTTTCCCAGAAATTTTTTGTCAAATAGTGAGTCCATCCCCAGTAACTGGAGTCTTTGATCTTATCAAAAACTATGCTCCAATGCTTGTTTTTTTTTTCTGTAAGTTGCATACCTAATATAATCCACTAATCAATCTCTCTCACTGTCTTTTTCACCAGTACCAAATTATTTTAATGATTACTGTTTTATAGTGCAGTTTGAGATCTGGCACTGATAGATAAACTGATAGAACAACTTCCCTTTCCTTTCCATCTATTTTTTTTCATTATTAACTTTGTGATCCTTAATCTTTTTTTATCTACATGAATTTTATTATTTTCCTAGCTTTATAAAGCATTTCTTTGTTGCTATTTTATTGGTATAATACATTGAATAAGTATATTCATTTAGGTAGGATCATCAATTTTATTATATTGGCTCAAGCTACACACAATATTTCTCTGATTAGTTATGTCTGTCTTTATTTCTGCAAAGGTATTTTATACTTAGATTCATATTTAGACTCCCTGGGTGAATCTTGGTATATACACTCCCAATTATTTTATAGCATCTGCAATGATTTTGAATGGAATTTCTCTTGTAGCTATTCCTGCTGGATTTTGTTACTTACATATAGAAATACCGATGATATATGTGAATTTATCTTTTATCTCCTAACTTCGCTGAAATTATTCACTATTTCAATTAAATTTTCAATTGACCCTCTAGGGTATGTTATAAAAATGTGTGACTACAAATACCTAGGCATAAAGCCTAGTGGCTAAAATTATGCATCATAAGATCATTATCTTTCTGAAACTAAGAGATGACAAATTCATTTTCTGCAAATATAGATTTTTTTAAACAATTCAACCAAAACACTTCTGAGACTGGATGACTATCAGAGACATCACTCAAAATCTCCCAAACATCACAGTGATCCATAACATTTGAAAAATAAAACTTTTAAGAGATTTTGTTATAGTAATATAACATATTACAATCTATCATACCATATTATGTGATATTGTGTCAAATTATATCATATAATATTGTATTATAATATACTACATTAATAACATACTATAATGTTATTCTATTAATTATTTTATATCATTATTATTGATTTTTAAAAAATTATTATATTTCTATATTAACTATATTAATTATTCCATTAATTATATTAATTATTTTATTCATAACATACAGAGAATGAAAAGTTTTCAAAATATAGAGACCTAGCAGAATAAATCTAAATCATGTGAGAGCAAGAGGAGGTACAGAAATCCCCATCATCCTCTCTGCTCCTTGAGTTGTCCTGTTAATGGTTTCAGTGAGTCTACATAAGATGAACTTACATCTCACTACTTTTTTTCTATCTTTGAAAAACAGATGTTTCATCTGTCTGGCTAAGACTCTGCTGAACATTAATTTAAAAAAAATATTAATAGGAGGATAATGGTGAATCTCTAGCCTATTTCTACCTGAACTCCATTGAAAAGGATGGGAATGTGATAATAATTTTACAAACCTATCATTTACATAGTACCCTTAAGTTTACAAAGCTTTTTATATATTTTATCTCATTTAATCCTCACAGCTATTTTGTGAGGTGAGGCATTTCTGTTCCCATTTTGTAGAAGAAGAAACTGAGGCTCAGAAATTCAGTGCTGCTGTGCAGGTGGAATGGATCTTCTATGGGATGGTCTCACAAACCCCTGTTCCCATATCCTGTCCTTTCTCCAATTGGAACAACAAAACAAGTCTTCATCAGTCAAATTAAACATAAGGTTAATTAGAGTAAACTAGTTGGAGTCAGCTATAGATTTGCTGTGTAGACTAGTAGAATAGCAGGTCATATTTCTGTAGAAAATGTTGGGTTTTCCTCACAGCAGCCCTGTGGACCTGTCGATGCAAATAGTATTCCTATTTCACAATGAGGAAAGTAATGTTTAAAAATATAAATGATTTATCCAAAGTCACACAGCTGGTAAGTAGGGGAGCCTAGAATAAAATTCATGTCTTCTGACCTCTAAGTCGAATCTTTTTTCTACTTTGCCAGCCTTTCAGAAACACTGAGGTCATGCAAATCACAGTGTTAGAGCCAGCTTGGACCTTAGAGGTCATATAGTCCAATCTTTTTATTCTGTTGATGAGGAAACTGAGTCCCAGAGAGGTTAAGTGAATTACCTAAAGTCACACAGGAAGCAAGTAACAGAGAAAGGGTTGGAACTCATGTCCTCTGGAAACAAGTCAAGCATTCTTTTCTCTGTACCACAGCCTTGTACCTGGATAGATCTTCTGGTTGTTTAGAAAGTATGAAATGGGGAGGGGGGGTGGGGGAGAGAAGGAAGCAGATTTCTTCTTATCTAGAGGGGAGGATCAGCTATAGAATATAGAATGGAATATTTTCTCCAGGAAATATATGGCCCAATGCCATTTCTGCCTATTGAAATTGGTCACAGCTCAGCAGCCTGAGAGAGATGATTGATATCAGTGGCCTGATTGCATTATTAAGAAGGGCCCCATGGTGGCTTTGAAACTTTACTGTTCGGCCTCACTCAATTTTTAAAGTGATTTGTAAAGCAGATTGGCAACCTTCCTCCTACCAGAACCTCCAAACAACTGAACTAGGGCATTGTGGGCTCTAAGATTCAGGAATGCCCTTACGTTATCCCTGTAGCCATTTCAGAAAAGAAGGTGCCACGATGGGGTGATTGACAGGACAGAGATGGTAGCATGGTGATAACTCTGAATGTAGCCACACAAGTGACTACTACTGGATTAAAGGTGCAGATGGAGGGGCAGCTAGGTGGTGCAGTGGTTGCAGCACCAGCCCTGGAGTCAGGAGGATCTGAGTTCGAATCCAGTCTCAGACACTTGACACATTAACTAGCTGTGTGACCTTAGGCAAGTCACTTAACCTCAACTGCCCTGCTTTCTCCCCTTCAAAAGAAAGATGCAGATGGATTGTGGAAACACTTGATCACCATAGATCAGGAAAGCCTTGGACCCCAATCTATGGGAAGGAGGCTTACTTGACTCCAGTTGGTAGTGGAAGATAGTAGAAGCTATCTACCAAACTACAAAGAAGGAACTCTCATTTACTTAACTCCAAAATAAAAAACCTGGAGAAGGTCCCTCAGGCAGTGGAAATGAGACAAGATATGGGAGCATACTGAGATGGGACATACTGAGCTTTCCTTTCAGACAACAATCTATCTCCCATCTCCAGGACTTTGCACTGGTTTCCCTCCATTCCTGGAATGCTTTCTATCCCCCCCCACCCCCTCTGCCTCTTAATAAATATATGCAATCAACATATAAAATGAATAAATAGAAACATATGCAAAGTAGTTATAAATATAAGGTAGCTTGGGAGGTAGAACACTAGCAGTTGGGAGATCAGGAAACATTCCAGGCAGAAGGTCGTGCTTGAATTGTACCTGAAAGGAAGAAAGAAATGGGAGCTGTAGAGTTCCTTGTAACTGTGCCCTCTAATATATAAAACAACTGGAGATCTCTTTTTGTTTTGGGACATACTGAGCTTTCCTTTCAGACAACAATCTATCTCCCATCTCCAGGACTTTGCACTGGTTTCCCTCCATTCCTGGAATGCTTTCTATCCCCCCCCCACCCCCTCTGCCTCTTAATTTCTCTGGTTTGCTTCAACTCTGAGTTCAAATGCCACCTTCTGCAGAAGCCCTATCCCTCCCCCCCCCCCCCCCCCCCCCCCCCCCGCCACCCCCAACAACACTTTCCCATCTAAGACTATTTATCACCTAATCTGTATATTCCACTCTGCTTGTTTTGAATTCTGTGGAAGGAAACATCCTTCCTAGGATAAACTGATCACTTCTTATCCCATCATCATGCAACTAATTCAGCCTCAGATATTCAATTCCTTCCCACCTCCCTCAGCCTCCTCTCCTCTCTGATTGGAGGGCAAAAGGGTGAAGCACTTAACTGCTCCCAAAGTTTGCCTGGTACAGAGAGCAGTAATGGGACTTCCTGCTCACTCCACCTTCCATCTGCAATTCTGCTTGGTTCTGACTCTCCTGGTGTAAACCTTGATGTCCTCCCCACCTTTCCAGCTTCCTTTTGTGTGTTATCTTCCCCTGTTTGTATTGTAAACTCCTTGAGAGCTGGGATTCTCTTTCTCCTGGTATACCAGGCCTCAGTAAATGTTTGTTGAATGATTGACTATATATTTTGCATGTGCTTAGTTATTTAGAATCAATCAATTAACAAGTATTTTTCCAGCACCTACTATGTGCCAGGTACTTGACCAGACAATGAGGATACAAGTACAAAAAAATGAAATAGTTCTTTCTTACATTCTAATGGAAAGGACAAGTACACATATAAATATATGCAATCAACATATAAAATGAATAAATAGAAACATATGCAAAGTAGTTATAAATATAAGGTAGCTTGGGAGGTAGAACACTAGCAGTTGGGAGATCAGGAAACATTCCAGGCAGAAGGTCGTGCTTGAATTGTACCTGAAAGGAAGAAAGAAATGCTTCAAAGTGTAGAGAGGTAGAGAATGAATTAAAAGCATGTCAAATGCAGCCTATAGAGCTGAATTCCTTGAATAAACTTTTTACATTTTTCTAATCTTTCTTCGTATCTCCAGACTTTGGCATGGTAGCCAGTACATAATGAGTAATTAATACATACCTTTTGATTGATTGATTTGGACCCTGAGAAAGAAAACAAGCCTGTTATAGAGTTGGGAACAAAGGTACATTCGCTGTGGCCCAGGGCTTAGAGTGGGGAATCCTTTAGCATCTTTCTCCCCCTGTCTTAATAACTTCATAGTTTTGATATAAGTATAGATAATTTAGCCACTCATGGAGATCTGTGTTAAGCCTCCTAGTTCTCCTCTAGTGCAAGGAACTAGTCATAGTTCCTAATCATCCTGAGGGATGCCAGAGGAGACACAAAGCTAGGTCTCCATCACTGACCTAAGGGATAACAGAGGAGTAGCAAGGCTATCCCAACATAGATGTAGGAACTGCTAAACTCCTGCAAAATTTTTATCTTTCTAGAAAACTAAATCAAACCGCAGAGTTTGAGAGTTGGAAAGGAACTCAGGGGATATTTAGGCCAACTCATACCAGAGAAAGAACTCCCACTCTACTCAACATAAATGGTAATCTAGCCTCTGCTTGAAGGCCTCCAATAAGGATATATCCATAACAAGTCACAATAATCTATTCCACTTTTAGGCAGATAGAATTATTTGGATTTTCTTTTGTTTTGTTCATGTGGCAGCAAACCTAAGTTCACCTCTTTTCAACTACCGTCCATTGTTCCTGACACAAAGAGAATCACTCAAATCCTTCTTCCACATGACAATCTTTAATACATGAAGGCCGCTATCACAGCCCCCTTCCTACTTCAGTCTTCTCTGGGATAAACACCTCCACCCCTTCTATATACACATCTTCTCAAATTGAAATAAGCTTAAATCGATGAGTCTAAACCCAGAACATCCCTTACATTTAATAAATGCCTAAAGGAGAGATGGAAAGGAGAGGAAAAGTTCATATCAAAAATCCAGCTGGATCCTAAGCCCACGTATCCAATAGAAACAAACAAACAGGATTAAAAATTTACAAGAATGAGACCACAAATATTCTCAGGATTCTTTTTAAATTCATTCTCAAGCACTAAACCCTACAGAGTTTCTCCAAAGACTTTAATATTCCCATGCTGCCTAAATGACAGAAAGTAAAAATTTCCAAAAACCAAATGGAAAAGATAGATATTAAAACTTCTGTCCCACTTAATTAATGTAAACACTTTGCTTCTTAAGATATATTTGTATGCATGTATATATATATGAACACAGGAACTTTTAAATAATGTAAACATTTTTTTGTAGCATTGTTCTTCCCAATTCTGTTATGTTACAACTCATTAACTGCCTGGATAAGGATAAAGTGAAATTATTAATGTGCCTTCACCATAAATAATTAACCCTATCATGGGGAAAAGTGGGAAAGATGGGAAAAAGAAATCATTATTCGTCTTTTCATAATTGATATTTATTCTCCTCTGTCTTCCTGATTATTAAAAGCTGTTCATAATATTCTTGCTGCCACTTGCTGAAAGACAACTGAATTCATCCTCATTTCTAATGATTTATTCAGACGCTTATAAGGGCAGTTTGTTGCCACTGCCATTCATAAAATAGTAGGCTAGCAATAAGTCGTTTAGCAAACATGTCTATCCCTACTGTACTTTTCCATATTTCACAAATGAACCTAGTCATAAGGCACTGTCGTGGCAAATTCTAAGGCATATTAGACATTAATCCCATGTGTTACTCAGTTTAAAATGTTATAAATTACTAAATATTTTTCATTCTGGGATTACCCTGGAGTGAAATTACCTGTTCTTTTTACATAGGCATGGAACATGTGCCTTTTGGCTTTCTCACCCATCTATTCTTGACTGCTTTCTTAACGGCACCATTAATTTCTCCTGGCAAAATTTCCCTTCTGGTCATTTTATTGGGAATGTTAATTAGAAAAGCATAAACTGTCCACCTAAGAGAATAGGAGCATATTTGACACCAAAAGGACAGAAACACAAATATTTCAAAATCCCTTCCACACGGGTTCATGGAATCACTGTGGTACAGTTTGGCAAGGTCTGAACTTGTCCATTACTTAGTATTGGTTTCTTGTTCTCATTCACGTTCTCCCTGGGGCCTCATTACATATCTGAAAAAGTAGAGTAAATATATTATCATAATTTACAGTATAATTATATGTATTTCATATAAAATGTTTCATTATATATTACATATACGTATATATGTGTGTATATGGTAAAGTTATAGAAGCATATATCTGAAAGTTGGTATGGACCTCAGTCACCATCTGGATTCATACACAAAAGGAATTTCTACTATGACCTACTCAATAAATAATCAGCCATCTTCTGCTTGAAGCCCTCAAAGGAAGGGAAAACACAACCTCTGAAGGCAGTCCATCCTACTTTTAGACAGCTATAATTGTTAGGAAGTATTGGGTTGTTGGTGTGATGGTGGTGGTGGTGGTGGTGGTGGTGGTGGTGGTTCCCAACATCAAGTCTAAATTTGTTTCTTTAGAGCTTCCACTGATGACATTTTGGTATCAGAGAGAATAAATATAACCCATCTTCCAAGTGAGAGATTTTCAAATACTTGAGCACAGCAATTATGTCCCTCCCGAGTCTTCTCTTCTCTGGTCTAAACATGTCTACTCTTTTCGACCTTTACATGATGCAAACCCAAAGCCATTCACCATTCTGGCTGCCTTCTTCTAAATATGCTCCAGATTATTAATGTCCTTCTTAAATTATGATGCCAAGACTCGACACAGATCAAATCTGAAGAGGACAGAATAGAGTGTGACTAAAACCTCTTTATTTCTACAAAATAATCTCTCTGATGATATCCTTTTTATGATTACTTCCACATAATTCTTAATTAATGATTTGTTAAAGACTGCTCCTGTCCACTAGAAAAGAAGCATGTGTTTAAAAAAATTCTGAGAGTATTAAGAAATTGGTTTGTCATTACCTTTTTTCATTTCATTTTTTTCTTTCCCTCCCCCTACCCTAGACACATTAGACATAAATAAGTATATAAATAGATAGATAGATGTGTGTGTGTATATATGTGTGTGTGTGTGTGTGTGTGTGTGTGTGTGTGTATGTAAAATCATTCTATATATACTTCTATTTATTCTTTCTCTCTTTGGATATAGATAGCATCTTCCTTAATATGTCCTTTGTAATTAGAGTATTTATAATAGTCAAAAGGACTTATTTAATCAAAGTTGTTCTTAAAACAATGTTGCTGTTATTGTATAGAACTTTCTCTTGGTTCTGAATAAAGAATTTAATTTCCATTAAGAATATTGGTAAAGCTATGATGTCTACTCTCACTATTGCTATTCAGCACAGTTTAAAAAATGCAAATATGGCAAGAATATTTGAAAAATAAAGAAATAAATATCAGCAAAGGCTAAAATATCTTTGAGGGTGATAGGATGGTTTTCTCAAGAAAAACAAAAATAAAAAAAATGAAACAGAATTTCTGAAATAGTAGGATTTAAAATAAGCTCACAGCATAGTCAGAATTTGCATATATTACTGACCAAAAACATAGAAAACCACCATTTCAAATTTTAAAATTGGTTAAAAATTCAGGCACCAACCTGTGATGACATGCACATAAAATATGCAAATTAAACCATAAAATAATGTTTATAGGAAAAAAAACCTAAATTTTTGGAAATGTATTCAATGTCTATGGTTGGGTCATATGTAGTAAAGATGACATTATTATCCAAATTTATAGATAATCAAGATACTAATAAGATAGTACAAAAACCAAAATATTATCAAAATTCATCCTACATAATAAAGATCAAGAAATTTAAAGTTTTTTTTTAAATAAAACTAGGAAGGGATAGGGTTATATCCTTCCAGATTCCAAAGTATTCCAGAAACCAGTTTAAAAAAATAGATCAATAGAGATGATTAAAGAAGTGACATTTAGAACTAACTGCATAGAAGGTCTAAGGGTTGATAAACCCAGGACCATAAATCACTGGACAAGGAATTTAATATTCATAAAAAACCTGCTTAGAATAATTAGAAAGACTGTGCATGGGGGAAAGGAAATCCTGGAATACACTAGCATTTTATACCATACAACAAAATTAATTCAAAATAGATCACTAATCTAAATCCTAAAACTTACAAAAACATAAAGGAGAATATAAGGTGAAATCTTTTCAAACGTGGGTAGGGGAAAGATGCTTAACCAACCACAACTCAGATGAACTTCCAAAAGGTCCAAGATTCATTTTAAGATGTTTCAATTCATTTTCACAGCTAAAAAGCAATATAAAAATCAGAATAAGAAGGAATTGGGAGACTTGAATGAAATTATTGTGTTCAATTTTTCAGATAAAAGTTTGACACAAAATGTGTACGGACTTAACACAAAGTTTTTAGAGTTAGAACCATTCTTGAGTGGATAAGTGGTCAAAGGCTATGAACCTGCAGCCCTCCAAAGAAGATATTTGGGCTCTCAATAGTTAGTTGAAAAAGTGTTCAAAATTACTAAAAAAAATCAGAGAAATACAAAATAAAACAGTGTTGAGATATTGCCTTGCTTTCATCATATCAGAAAAGCCTAAAAGTTATTAAGTGTTGGCACAGCCATGAAAAACTGGCATGCTAATAGTGAAGCTAGGAAATAATTTGTCCTATGCAAAAGCAATAAGGAGCCATATAATAAGGCCTCCCAAATGTTCATGCTCTGTAAACCAGGTATCTTTCCATAAGGTTTATACGCCAAAGATATTATTGACAAGAAAAATAAAAAACAAACACATACCAAATTATTCTTAACAGTGCTATCTAAAACAGCAAAACCAAATTGGAAATAAATAGATTATGTCCTATATTTTAGAAATGATTACATATAATGCAGTACACAAAAGCTCCAGGAAAGTATTTTGTCAAACAAAAGACTATGGAAAAATTTTTTTTAATTTAGAACTATGGAAAGACAATATGAAGAAATGCAACTAGCCTTATGGTGCAATGAATAGAGTGCTAGGCCTGGAGTTGGGAAGACTTGAGTCCAAATCTAGTCTCAGACACTTACTGGCTGTGTGACCTTGAATACATCACTTAACCCTTATCTGCCTCAATATTTTCATCTGTAAAATAAGGATAATAGTCTCTATCCTCCCAGTATTGTTGTGAGGATAAGATGTGAGATAATATTTGTAAAGTACTTTGCAAAATTTAAAGTGCTATATCAATGCTAGCTTTGAGGATGATGATGAAGAAGAAGAAAGCAGAAGCAAATGGACAATATAAATATTGAATACAACCCTATAAATACAAATACCAGTGCATCTGATGTTGAATACATAGAATCATTTCCCAGCTGCCTTTGTTCATCATTTCCTAGAATGCTTACGCAAAAATTAAAACAAAATTTGTTCTAAAACAAAATAAAGGAAGGAAAAGAAAGTAGCTTATTATATCATGGTTGGTTAAAGCATTATACCATGGTTGGATTAGTTTTTGCTAATGAAACACTGAGTTAATTCTCATCCTGACTAAGCTTGGCAATACATAAAATTTCACAGTACCTTGAAACATACAAGTAGCCCATAAATGTCCCATGTTTGTCCCTTGATATTCCATTGGATCTTGTGATCTCATCCCATGGTGCAGATCCCAACCCATCCATGTCCTGATATCTATATTCAGCACACAAGTCTAAAGACATTTTCCCCATGAAAAATCTAACTCTTATAGTGATCAGCTCTGTGCAATCTTAAACAAGCATTGGAAAAACAAATTAATGCACAAAACAACCACTTTTCCTATGGTTCCTTAGCTACTGACATCCTTTAAGGAATCCTCAGAGAACTGAAAATTCATTTCCCTTTTTATTTTGCCTATAAATTCTATGCATGACAAAACTAATTCATCTTGGTACATGTCCTCTTTCAGGCATGTCAGGGGAGATTTATTGTATACTCTGAAAAAATATACATTGAAATATGATTTTAAGAGTTATTCTTCCTCAGAAAATTCCATTCCATGAATGTATAATTCCATATGAATGGTTAAAAACAGAGAGAGAGAAGGAGGGCCAGAAGGAAGGAAAGTCATCATGATATAATGCAAAAATGTGAACTTAGATTCAGAAGAGCTGAGCTCAGATTTGGCTCCCATGCACCCTAGCTGTGTAGTTAGGAAAAAAATCACTGAATTCCTCTGTGCCTCATTTCCCTCATCCATAACTAGGGAAAGTAATCCTAGCATTACCCATGTCATAGAGTTGTAAAGAAAGAACTCTGTAAAACTTAATGTTTTATATGAAATGTTTTTTTTAATATTCAAGTATAAGGTATAGTATTCTACACAGCTACAGACATAGTGATTCTGTGATGACTAACTTTGATAGACTTGGCTCTTCTCAGCAATACAAGGCTCAAAGACAGCTCCAAAGGACTCATGATGGAAAAAGCTAGCTACATCCTGAGAAAGAACTGTGGAGTCTGAATGCAGACTGAGGCAAACTATTTGCTCTCTTTTTTTCTTCTCTTCTTTTTTTGGTTTTGTTTCTTCTCTCTCATGATTCATTCCATTAGTCATAATTCTTTGCAACTGGACTATTATGTAAATAAGTTTAATGCCAAGGTTTATATAGAATCTATATCATACTGCATGCTATATTAGGAGGGAAGGGAAGAAAATCTGCAACTCAAGAACATGTAGAACTAAGTGTTGTAGGGGGGCGGAGCCAAGATGGAGGCTGGAAAGCAGGGACTTGCATGAGCTTCCCCCCCACATCCCTCCAAAAACCTATAAAAAATGGCTCTGAACAAATTCTAGAGCTACAGAACCCACAAAATAGCAGAGGGAAGCAGGGCTCCAGCCCAGGACAGCTTGAATGGTCACTGGGTAAGGTCTATCGCTCTAGGAGCAGACTGAAGCAGAGCCCAGTGTGAGCTGCACCTGGACCAATCAGAGTGGGAGCCAGGCAGAACAGGCCCTAGGGTCCTGAATCAGTGAGCTGTGGCAGTTACCAGACTTCTCGACCCACAAACACCAAAGATAACAGAGAAGAACTGCAGAACCCACGAAAGAGCAGAGGGAAGCAGGGTTCCAGCCCAGGAAAGGCTGGATGGTCACTGGGTAAGGTCTATCGCCAGAGTGGGGAGCAGAGGTCAGGGTGGGGGGGGCAGGGAGCACAGCCCAGCATGGGCTGCACCGGGACCGCCCAGACCAGGGGCTGGGCAGAGCAGGCCCTGGTGACCTGAATCAGTGAGCTGTGGCAGTTACCAGACTTCTCAACTCCCAAATACCAAAGACCACACAGAAGGTTAGTGAGAAAGCTGCAGGGATGGAGTGAAGGAGGTCTTCGTTTGGCCACCATCCCAGAGGCGGGGTGGGGGGGGAGGGGTGAGGTGCAGCTACAGAACTACACCTGCAGTTGCTTCCAGCCCAGGCCCACCTGGTGGGAGGAATTAAGTGGCAGATCACAGCAGGACTGCAGAGCCTGCTTAAGATCTGAGTCCAGTCCAGGTTGGCAGTTCTTGGGGGAGGAGGAGTGCTGGTGTGACAGAGCTGGCTGTATAGAAATAGCTCTGAAAACAACAGCACATCCCCTCAAGCTTGGAATAAAGTAATCTCTACTCTACAAGCAATCATACCCTGATGAAAAAATCAAGGGTCAAGTAGTTGCCTAGGAACATGGCCAGGCAGCAAAAATACTCTAAGATTCAGATTCAGACTTTGGAATCTTACTTTGGTGACAAAGAAGACCAAAACATACAATGAGAAGAAGTCAACAAAATCAAAGAGCCTACATCAAAAGCCTCCAAGAAAAACATGAACTGGTCTCAGGCCATGGAAGAGCTCAAAAAGGATTTGAAAAACAACATACAGAAGTGGAGGAAAAATTGGGAACAGAAATGAGAGTGATGCAAGAAAACCATGAAAAACAAGTCAATGACTTGTAAAGGAGACCCAAAAAAATACTGAGGAAAACAACACCTTAAAAAATAGACTAACTCAAATGGCAAAAGAGCTCCAAAAATCCAATGAGGAGAATGCCTTGAAAGGCAGAATTAGCCAAATGGAAAAGGAGGTCCAAAAGACCACTGAAGAAAATACTACCTTAAAAATTAGATTGGAGCAAGTGGAAGCTAGTGACTTTAGGAGAAACCAAGATATTATAAAAGAGAACCAAAGGAATGAAAAAGTAGAAGACAATGTGAAATATTTCATTGGAAAAACCACTGACCTGGAAAATAGATCCAGGAGAGATAATTTAAAAATTATTGGACTACCTGAAAGCCATGATCAAAAAAAGACCCTAGATATCATCTTTCAAGAAATTATCAAGGAGAACTGCCCTGATATTCTAGAGTCAGAGGGCAAAATAGAAACTGAAAGAATCCACTTATTACCTCCTCAAAAAGATCCCAAAAAGAAATCTCCTAGGAATATTGTCACCAAATTCCAGAGCTCCCAGATCAAGGAGAAAATACTGCAAGCAGCCAGAAAGAAACAATTTGAGTATTGTGGAAACATAATCAGAATAATACAAGATCTAGCAGCCTCTACATTAAGGGATCGAAGGGCTTGGAATATGATATTCTGGAGGTCAGTGGAGCTAGAATTAAAACCAAGAATCACCTACCCAGCAAAACTGAGTACTATGCTCCAAGGCAAAATGTGGATTTTCAATAAAATAGAGGACTTTCAAGCTTTCTCAGTGAAAAGACCAGAGCTGAATAGAAAATTTAACTTTCAAACACAAGAATCAAGAGAAGCATGAGAAGGTAAACAAAAAAGAGAAATTGCAAGGGACTTAATAAAGTTGAACTGTTTTGTTTACATTCCTACGTGGAAAGATGATGTGTATGATTCTTGAGACCTCAGTATTAGGGTAGCTGAAGGGAATATACATATATACATATGTGTGTGTGTGTGTGTAGATATATATATATATATGTATATATATATACATATATATGTATATATATGTATATATAGACAGAGGACACGGTGAGTTGAATATGAAGGGATGATATCTAAAAAAAATCAAATTAAGGGATGAGAGAGGAATATATTGAGAGAGGGAGAAAGGGAGAGATAGAATGGGATAAACTATCTCCCATAAAAGTGGAAAGAAAAAGTAGTTCTGTAGGAAGGGAAGAGGGGGCAGGTGATGGGGGAATGAGTGAATCTTGCTCTCATCAGATTTGACCTGAGGAGGGAATAACATACACATTCAATTGGGTATCTTACCCCACATAAAAGAAGGAGGAAGATGATAAAAAAGGGGGGACGATAGAAGGGAGGGCAGATGGGGGAGGTGGTAATCAAAAACAAACACTTTCGAAAAGGGACAGGGTCAAGGGAGAAAATTCAATAAAGGCGGACAGGATAGGATGGAGCAAAATATAGTTTCACAACATGAGTATTGTGGAAGGGTTTTGCATAATGATACATGTGTGGCCTATGTTGAATTGCTTGCCTTCTTTGGGAGGATGGGTGGGGAGGGAAGAGGGGAGAGAATTTCAAACTCAAAGTTTTAAAAACAAATGTTAAAAAAAAGTTGTTTTTGCGTGCACCTAGGAAATAAGATACATATGCAATGGGGCATAGAAATTTATCTTGCCCTACAAGAAAGTAAGGGAAAAGGGGATGGGAGGTGAGTGGGGTGACAGAAGAGAGGGCTGACTGGGGAACAGGGCAACCAGAATATATGCCATCTTGGAGTGGGCAGCAGGGTAGAAATGGGGGGAAAATTCATAATTCAAATTCTTGTGAAAATCAATGCTGAAAACTTAATATATTAAATAAATTTAAAAAAAAAGAATCCTTTAAAAAAAAAGATTTACCCAGGCCAAGATCTAATCAGACAGTAAAAGAAATTCTAAGTTTGGGCTAGTTGGTTTATTCCCGCTTTATTGTGTTTGCTCAGACAGGTCTGAGAAAATATTGAATCTCCCTATTGTCAAGAAAGGTGATATGGAAATTGATGTCTCTTTGACCAAGATTTGGGTGACCTAAGTCACATACCCCAAGACCCTCATTTTAATATAACCCACCTCCCATTGTGTTAAACTACCAGAGTTGATTGGCACCCCTCAGGAACACTTGTTCTTGGAAGGGCATATAAGTGGTGAGTCCACTGCCATGAGGGGTCTTTGGTCTAATAGAGATTGCCAAGTGACCATCCTTTTATTAATAATGTTCTGATGTTATTAATAAAATGATTAAATTACCCAGAAATAAAAGAACTAAGTGTTGTAAACTAAAAATAAAAAAACTAATTTTAAAAAAGGTTTAGTATTCACACATGCATTTGTATATGCAGAGATGTAGATATGGATATGAAATATACATATATAAACATATCTGGTATAAGTAATAAGGGCATCAGATATTTTATGCATACAAGGCAATATTAGGAAGTGAAATGTCATTTATTCTACTGAAGCCAAAATTTCATGATCATCTTTGTTTGGAGACAAAATGACAATTTGTGTTTTTAAACGAGACCTGGAAATTAAGGCATTACATATCTGATGTACCCCCGCTAGTCCTGTGCTAACATTCAGTAAACCTGAAATTCTTAACTGTAGATTGGGGCTGAAGTTCTTTATTTCCACGCACAATGTTATCTTATCAATGTAAAGAAGATACTGACAAATGAAGGATTAAGATCTCTTCCTTTTTGGCCAAGCCTCTTAGCATCTCACTGTCAAGCTCCCTGATGACAGAAACTGTATCTAACTCTTTTCTTGCATCTCCATCCAACAGTCCTTGGTCCACCATCTCATTGTACAAATCATGGCTATTCAGATCTCATCTTGTGTAATGTTTGTCCATATCCTCTGCACAAAACTCCAAAGGAGTGAATTATATTCTCTATATCACATAGAAAATTACATAGCCATGAAGATGTGGATTATTGTAGAAAAATGCCTGTGAACACCTTCCTATTCTTTTTTCATAGACTATCAGAGATTACCATGATGTGCAAAGGATTCCTGGGATGCACATTTTTTAAAATCAAAGGTTTTATATGTTAATGAAGTTTGTCAAGTATCAGACTCCATTACATATAAATATACAAATATACTTATGGGGGCTAATAGTACTGTATGGGGCTTTCTTTCTTTTCTTCTGTAATCTTATCTTCTAAAAAATCGTAAAAATAAATGTCAATATTTTCAGAAGTGTCCCCCATATCACCACCATTACCAGAATGGATTTTTCTAGTTTGATTCAGTTTTACCAAGGAGGATTTCCCCTAAATCGTCCAAGCCCCCTGGATATTACAATATCATTACTAGACCCATAACCTAAAAAGATCAAAGAAAGAGGAAAACTACCCACATGTACCGAATCATTTAGAGTGGCTCCTTTTGTAGCAGCCCAAAACTGAAAACTAAGAGAAGTACCCCCGTTAGGGAATGGCTAAACAAATGATACAAGTGAAAATAAGAAAATGTTATTGCACTGTAAAAAATAATAAAATGAAAAGTTTCAAAGGAAACTGGGATGACCTCTATTAACTGATGCAAAGTGAAGTGAGTGGAACTGTAAGAACAATTTATATAACTTTATTTAAGAAAAACAACTTTTAAATATTTTAGAATTCTGATAATTCCAATGATAAACCATGATGCCAGAGGACTGAAGATGAAACATTCGAGCCACCTCCTGCCACAGAAGTGATGAATTTAAAATGCAGACTGAGACATAAATTTTTGAACATGACCAATGTGGGAATTTGTTTTGCTGGATTATGCATATTTGTCATGATTCTTTTTAATTGTTTGATTGGGAAGAGCGAGAATGAGATGTTATAAATGCATCCAAATGAAATAATATTTTTCAAAATGGCTTCTTAAACTCCACTTCCTCATGGTTAATGGATGGTCCAGATGTGATATGCCCTCAGTCATCATTAATGAACATAGGTTACTCTAGCAACACTGTCAAATGTGTTTCATTTTTCTATCTATTTGTTGGTACTCCTCCTAGTTTCCTCTACAAATGCTCTTGAGAATAGAATAGTTGTTCCATAAGTACTTGTCGATTGAACTACAATATACTCTAAAGCACTAAACAGAGGGAAGGACAGATCTGGGTAGAGAACTGTGGCAGGATGTTTTGGGGCAGCCACAATCTAGCCAGTATCTTTGCTTAAGACAACTTAGTTATATGCAAATACCTCAATAAATGATGAACAAATAGATAAGATATTGATATTATGTAGGAGAAACCCTAGAGCAGAGAGTTTCTTAACCTAGGGTCTGTGAAATTTTTATGTATTTTAATAGTTATATTTCAATTTAACTAGTTTTATTTGTAATTCTATGCATTTTATTTTATGAATTTAGAAATATTATTCTGAAATGTGATCGATTGGCTTCACTAGATTGTCAAAAGGGTCCATGACATAAAAAAGTTAAGAAACCCTGCCTTAAAGTCATAGCAGAGCTGAAAAAGACTTTAAAGGTCCATTAGTCATTGAGTTGAAAAAGAATTAAGAGAATAACTAGTTCAAACCCTTCATTTTACAATGAAGAAAAACTGAGGCCCACAAAGGCAATGCGATTTGATAAAGGACAGGTCAGTAATCCAAAATGGTTTGACTATTACATTTTCTTAAAATAAAAAAAAACTAAAGAAACTTTTTCTTTTTGCTTGTAAAAATTACATCTGTATCTGTGGCTATTTTTGACAAGTTGATATTCAAGAACCAAGGCACACTAAACATCTAAAACCAAACATATAAATATAAATGTATATGTATACATATGTAGATATACATACATACATATGCTTTCAATGACATGTTGAGACTCACTCACGCAAAAGCAATGTATACTTAATGGGTGATGTCAAGCTCCATGGCAAGACACATATTTATTTGCTTCCAAATTTGGGCCATGGAGGTAAGCATCCAAGCAATAGTGTAGAGCACAGCAATTAATCACTGGGGACATTTCATTGTCAGTGAACATAAATCAAGAGGCAAGTGTTTTTACTCACTGAGTGATATGTAACCACTATTAACATGGAAAGAAAATCTGATGCTTGTCAGTGGCTAGTGTGTATTTTGCACTCTTCTGACAAATAAGAGGCAGTATGTCTCACATGGATGCCTTCCAGCCTAGGATTAATTTTCTTTTCGAAATATTGCCTAGATAACACAACAAAACTTAAGTGTGAGCCCCCACCACCTGGGCATAAGGACGTAGAAGAGGAAAAATAAATAATCCAAATATTAATACAAATTGACTCAAAATATGTCATGCTATAGATAATAACTGCTGTGTATACAAAATTTTAAGGCTAGCAAATCACTTTCACATACATCATCTCATGGAGATGGGATCTCAGGGAGATTGGAAGGTAGAAGCTATGGCTCAAAGAGGGACATCCTCAGAGTGATTCAGCTGATAGTTATCTGCAGCAGCATTTGAGTGTGTCTTCTTAGCTCTAAGTTCTTGTGCCCTATCCGTTATCTTGGGACCTATTTGCTACTAATGCTGCCTAAAACATTGCGCATATCAAACTAACAACGGAAAATACTGACCTTCTCCATTTTTGACTCTAATTCTTTCCCACTTTCCATCCTCCTCACCACTTTGAAGGACACCGTCCATCTTGTCTCTCTGTTACCTCCTTCCAGCATCCATTCAGCTCCATTCAGAACTCTGCTTCCAAGTCTGACTATGACGGTGTGATGATGGATGGACAGATGATAGATAGACAGATGAATGACGATGATGACAATAACATAAGCTCCTTTTGAGCAGCAAATGCTTCATTTTTGTCTTTGTATGTCCCAGGCCTGGCATAACAAATGCTCAATAAATATATAGGATCATAGATCTATAGCTAGAAGGGACCTCTGAGGTCATCTAGTACAAACCCTTCCTTTTCTAGATGTGACCCAAATAAGATAAGTGACTCGTCCAACGTCATGCTGGTAGTAAGCATTAAAGGTAGAATGTAATCTAACTCCAGAGGCATTTTTCCTTCTACTGTGCCATGCTATATCCCTTGGAAATTCTTGCTTCTTTCCAATGATTAAGTACAGTATACTGCAGTTCACACCAAGGGTTCCCAATCAGGAAATACAGATCTATTGGAGTCCTCCAAACCAGCTACCACTACCAGCTCTCCCTCTCCTTGAGGTTCAAAGGCATTGACAGAAAGGGAGAGCAGGCAACAGGGGCACCCTTATCTACCTCTACTTCACTCTTAGTTGACCTCAAGGATTCCTCATAATCCAAAGTTATAAGGGGACCTGGTTAACAAACATTAGTTTGTTTAGAAAAACTTTCAACATAAAGAGTTCAAAGATAAACCCCTAGCCCATGCTGTTTATTTATCGTATTCAGGTTTGCTAGAGTTCAAATTAATGAGTTTATATAACTTCCTTTCCTCTTATAGGGCATGGAGCCAAAGAAAAACTTGAAATTCTCATCAGTGAATTATTCCCCTGGATCAGACCCAGCTACGGGGATTTATTATGCCAGTTGCTTAGTCTCATATTCTCTATCCTGCAGTTGTCTAGAGCCAGACCTTATTTTGCCACATACATTTTATATGCACTATTACTGTTTCATTCACTGTTCCTGAAGAAGAGAAAAGATTAAAATCCCCATAAAATGCATATTAAGAACTCCCTAGAGTGAGCAGACACAAAAACTCTGTGAGACACATTTATCGAATTCATAACCATGAGTATTAATCTCCTTGAGGTGCGTACATTAAGGGATTTTTTAAAGTAGGTTATTTACTCAACAGAACTGCTGGGCCTTATTGAGAAAATGTGTATTTAGGCAATTTGAATATACATGTAGTACTTTTCTGACAGACAAGGATAAAGAAAACAAACCAATTGCAATCCATCATCCAAATCCTTCCGTAAATGTTTACAATTATATCATGGTATTCATTAGCTCAAAACATTCCTGAGCCAGGACTAGGAATTTGGGGAGTTGGGATAAGTACAACAAATTGTGGCCTTTTTGAGTTTCAAGGATCATCTGTAGGGAAAAGACAGAGCCCCAGGACATGAGTACCGGACTGACTATAAAGAAGAGGTTAACTATGAAGTGGAGAAGCCACTATTTTAACAACATATTCAAGTGTTTAGTTATTCAAATGGCTGGGTGTGCTCATCATTTGAAAGTTCTTCCAATCATGCAGAATGCTATCCATGCCAGCCTAATATCAATATTTTAATTAAATGTGCTTTCTAAATAAGTGATAAGCTCTGTGGTCCCTAGAGAGTTACAGAATACCTTCAAGTACAATCCCTAATTGAATACCCAAGGGGAAAAATGCTAGTCACCCAATCCCTAGTTGTGGCGTTGTGTTATTAACCACCCCCCAAAAAAATCAACATTGCCCAAAAGCAGTTGAACTTTAATGAATTAGGAAATGTGTTTTCCTCCACTCCATAGAAAAGTAGTACCTAAAGGTATGGAATACGCTATACACTGTCAGAAGTGATCACTTTGTCTGTTACCTTTGTTAATTTTTTTTCCTTAATACAAAAACAATTCAATTTTGACCCTTGATTTAAGCCTTAGTGTAAGACGATTGTGTTTTATTATGTCCTCCAGGATTTGGCAAAGTACACTTCCTAAGATGCTTTGACACTGCAATATATCCACTGTCTCATAGGAGTCAGAAGATAGTATATAGTATAGTAGAGATGGTATAAAGTGTTTAGACAGTAAAGAAATAACATAGAGTGAGTTCAACCTGCTCATTTTAGAGAAGATGAAACCAAGACTCAGAGAGCATTATGACTTACCCAAAGCCACACAGCAAGATAGTGACAGAGCCCTCCACTCTTCCAGGGTTCATTCTACTCTATCACTCTACCTTCTGCTTCTACTTAGCACGTTATTCTAATTATAGCTGTCAGGTGTTCAAGAACACCTATTATTGGTTGATTTGTTTCTGTTGGTGAGTTATTCTTTTAACAAGCTGAAAAGTAAAAGCTCCCACTTTCAGTGAAACCCTAATTTCCATAATGCAGCCCCTCACTTCAGAGGCCTTTATTTTAAATTAGGGTATTCCTTTGTAACCTCTTCTCATTCCCCCCAACAATTTTATGGTGTCCTTAGAAGACTCAGTATTTTCACTGTTGCCAGCAGTTAAGAATGAATACCAATATTGACTCTCTGTCTCTGAAGGGTTTCTCTAGAAATTATTCCCTATTTACCATATCGTACTCCACACTCTTACCCCCTCTCTTTTCAAGAAGGAGAGCTGCAGGTAAGTCATTTATTTCTGAATAGTTCATAGATCATAAATTTAGATCTGGAAAAGACCTTACAAATAACATAGTCCAATCCTCTCATTTTACAAATAAGGAAACCAAGGCCCAGAGGGGTCAAGGCCTTTACCAAGGTCACACAGGTACAGACAAGTAGAGCTGCTATTTGAACCCAGGTTCTCTGGCTCCAAGTCCAATGCACAATTTCACTGCATGAAGTAGATTTTACACAATTAATTAGGACTAATTAGTTAAAACACATTTCTATTGTTTTCATGCTTTAATGAAATAATAGATGATGTGACATTCCTAGAAAATTCACTCCATTGATAAATTTTCACCAATTGAATTTTCCAAAAGACTAGAATTGAAGGTGCTGTTACATTTCAAGATGTTTGAGTGCTATTAGGCTTTTATAATATATCATACTTTAGGAATTCCCTTAATTGACTCCTATGTATCCAAGGTTGTATAAAGAACTAGAATATTTTCATAAGCCTATTCTACCTTTAAAAGACAAGCCACAAAGATGGAAAGACTCACTTTTCTTCTATAGCCTATACAAACTATAGGGATTTTATCTCAACTCCTACCATCACTGATAAACTCAGTCTCTCTGAGTTAAGCTGACCAGTCACAGCTTCCCCTCAAGATTCTAGGAGAATCCTTAAGGGGTTGGGATATCTTTTCTAATAGAATTTTTCAAGTCTCTGGTCTAATATATTATTATATGCAATATCAATCACAGGTCACAGTTAGTATCTGTATTGGTAAGTAAAATGGCCTTTGTTTTCTTTGAGTAATCCTTACTAGGTGCTAAGCCCTAGGCCCAAACCCCCATTAGATGTGGAACCTATGTGGGTGTGGATTGGTGACTGGGGTGGGGCCCAAGGTGGGGCTAATTCCAGGGAGGGCCTAGTTTACATGTCTGGGACAGCAGAGGCTTTTAGACCACATGGGTTCAAGTCCACCTCTTTGAGACGATTCTAGGTCACATGGGTCAGTTGCATGTGTGACTCACCCCTGATGCTGAAAAAGATATAAAAACCAGGGGTTGGCTGTCTGTTCCTTGGAGCTCTCTTACCCACAGCAGTGGTGGCGGGCGTGACTGGGCCAGCCCTTGTTCTGAGCTCCCGGGCTGAACCTAGATATTGGTAACTATGAATTGTATTGGGTCTGTCTGTTTGTAATTTGTTTAAGGGCTTTCGAGATGGTGTTGATGAGGAGACTCCAGGCAGCTGTAGCTAAGGAGCCCTCCAGCTTGTAAACCCAGATGCTGAGACTTTGCTGAACTCTGGTAACTATGTATTGGGATTTGAATCAGACAAGGTCTGTCTGTTGATGTTTGTAATTTGTTTGTATTTTGTTCTGAAGTTTAGGGTGCTGGATTTTTCCTCTGAACTAAGTGAATGATACTTGTATGCTAAATTAAAGTAAGCTTGTCAACCCCTTCACCTTGCTTTCCTTAATTAAGCAGATCAAAAGAACCTGTGCTGTTGGCAGGTTTCCGGGTGCTGGCTGTGGGTGGATCTTATACCCCCACAGAAGCTGCTAGCTGGATTATTGTAAAACAGTATCTCCCCATATCATCAATACTATCCAATGATTAGCATTTAGAAAAGGATTATTAAGCAAAGATAGAAAGAACTAAATGCCATAAGCCTGATGAGCAAAATTTTTTCCTTTCTTGAAGAAAGTAGTGTCTATTTCTTAGCTGCTAAGTTCAATTCCCTGCCAGCCTGGATCCCATAGATTGTTCCCCACTTGTTACAGCTTCCAGAAAATTCTGGAATGGACTCCCATTCCTTGACTCTCCTAACCTTTCAAAGCTCAAAGGTCACAGCCCAATATGTTCCATCTTCCTGCACCTAAGATCAGGAAAGAACAAACACAAAAAGGTAAAGGACAGAGACACTATGTATTCATGGCAAAGTGTGAGAACACGTGAGGAGTTAGGAGGTTGGCCACCGAAGGGTGATTCCTCTGCTGCTGCTATTTCTCTCTCCACCTGAAGGTTTATAACCCTCCTTCTCTGAATCACAACCGGGAAAAAGAGCATGAGTTGGCACCATGAGAGACTTTTAAAGGCATACCCAATTCTGTCTCAGCAGGCAACCAAAAAGGCAAACAATAAATATACAGGAATCGGTCATAGAATAACTCTCCTACTTTCAATTGCAGAACAGTGGTCTCTGTTGCACTTTCCTGGAAGATGACTCCCAAAATATCCACGTACATACTTCCAGGACTGAGCCAGCCTCCCATTACATTTCAGTTTCTGGAAGAGGAGCTGTTTCTGAGAATCAGAAAAGCAACCCACGCCTTGTCCTAAGCCATTACCTTTCTGATCATTTTCACTTTTTTTATTTCTTTAAATTAAATCTTACTTTATTTAATCAACAAAAATCCTCATTCTTTTCCTTTCATCTCTCCTTCCTCCAAATTTCAGAAAGAAAAGAAAACCCATTTACTAACACTAAAAATAATTCCCACAATGGCCACGTTCCAAAAAAAAATACCTCATTCTACACCTGAGTCCAATATTTCTCTATCATGAAATGAGAAGTATGTTTCAAAGTGATTCCTATAGAACAAAGGTGTTAAACACACATTCTGTGGGCTACACATGGCCCACAACACTCCTGAGTGTGACCTAAACCAGATTAAAATGTAATTGGGAAATAGTTAGCAAAATAAGTAAAATGCAATAAAAGCTAAATAATATAACATTTTAAAACTAAGTCAATATTTAGTCCACATGGATGCTGATATATACACATTAGGGAGCCCCATTTCTATTTGAGTTTGACACCATTGCTCTAGAAATTATCATTGATCATTGCTCTTATGACAGTTCCCAAATCTTTCAAAGTCGTATGTCTTTAGTCTATCGTTGTCACAGTATAATTTATCCTTCTAGTCCCACTCACTTTACTCTGGATCAGTTCATACAAGTCTTCCCAGTTTTCACTAAAACCATCCCTCTCATAATGTCTTACACAGCAATAATATTCGTTACATTTATATACCATAACTTGCTCAACCATTCCCCAATTGGTGGATACCCCTCTCAGTTTCCAATTCTTTGCCACCACAAAAAGAGTTGCTATAAGTGTTTTTGTATATCCTTAGTGTTTGTTTTGCTTAGGACCAACACTTCCTGTAATGTGCCTTCCCTGTCATCTTCCCTGCTCCCTTTTCCTTCCTGTTTCCCTGTTAACTGAAATGTTTTTTATACCCAAATATGTATGTTTTTTTTTTCATCCTTTGACCAGTTCAGATGAAAGTGAGGTAAAAGTATCAGTTGGTCTTCTCACTCTCTCTTTCTTGCTTGTATAGGCTTCTGCTTCCACACTCCAGTTATGAGAGAAAATTATACTCATCTTTCTTCACTCTCTTCCTCCCCTCTCCCAGTTTATTCCTCTTCCTTCCCTTTCCATTCTTCTTTAAAATATCAAAATATCTTAGCAAGAAGAGCAATGTAATTACACTTCATGTATACAAATAGAAATTACTTACTACATTTCTTAGACAATGCATGCTTTTCTAAATCCCAAAAAAATTAGAGGAAAGCATAATTATCCTGCAAGAAATAAAGGTTAACAATCAATATATAGATATTTCTAGTTCAAAGCCATCCATTGGTGTTAAGTTAAAAGCAAGAGCAGGAAATGCTGCATGCAATCACAGGTTATGATTGACCTTCCCAGGAACCTATAGGAAAGAAGTGATCAGTCAAATCAGTCAGTCTTGTTTGTACCTGTTGCCAGGTTATAAGTATAAATTATTTTCAAATGAAATAAATATTAACATTTATATGCATAGTATGCTTGACATAAATCATATAAGTGAGGTTCTAAGAAATGATGTTTTGGAAGCAAATTAAACCTTTAAATCAGCAATTGTCACATGTGGTTCTATGTAGTGCTATTAACCTTGCTAATATGTTATGTCATTTGATATAAATTTAATCTTGGCTGTTCGGTCAATTTTCAGTCATTTATAACTCTTTGTGATCCCATTTGGGGGTTTTTTGAAAAAGATACTAGATATGTTTACTATTTTCTTCTCTAGCTCATTTTATAGATGAGGAAACTGAGGCAAACAGGATTGAGTGATTTTTCCAGGGTCACTCAGCTAGTTAGTGTCTGAGACCAGATTTGAACTCAGGAAGATGAGTCTTCCTGACTCAAGGCCCAGCACTCCATCCACTAGGCCACCTACCTGCTCAAGTTAATTAATATTAAATTATTTAATGTATATCACTTGAATATTATCCCATAATGTTTGCTGCTATTTTTCTAGTGTTTGAATATTCTCCATAAGATACAGTTCTTTATAAATACTACTCAATTTAACATCTCCTATTTATTAAACAATTTTTAAAACACCCATAATAATGAATAAAGAGTTTTAAGAATATCAGAAGTGTTTTAAGAAAAATAAAGTAAATCAGTCAGCTTATTGCTGTAAAGGTTTTAAATCACTGTTACCATCTGTTGGTTCATAAAAATAATAAACTATGCATTTATTACTGTATCTTTTTAAACAGAAAACCTCTGAAACTTTTAGTATAACCCTTTCACAGAAAAAAATGATTGCTTATTATTTTAATCACTCATTATTATTTAAAAACATGTAAACAAAACGTTTTGAAAAATACAGAGTTTTATGAACTCAGGAATTCCTAAGGATTCTTGGGAATTATGGTTTTTCATTCCAAATCCCAAAGATTTATATGAGTTGGAAATTTGGAAACGCTAATTGCACCATATTACAAAGTGTTCTTTTCCCTACTTTGAGTTACTCAGGGTTTCTGAATCCAGAATCTCTAACATTTAGTTACCATGGAATCCAATACAGATCCAAGAAACTAACAGTTGATGAGGCTTTCCTGCCCAGTAGCTAAATAATACAGTACAATCCAACAGGCATTGATTAAGCACCGATTATGTGAAAGGCACCATGCTAGGAGCTGAGAATACAAAGATAAATGGAAAAACAGTGCCTGCTCTCAACAAATATGGCTTTTACTGGTATAGATCTATGGCTATTCATGTGGAAAATACTGACTCCCAGACTTCTGCTGAGATCGAGGTAAATTCCCAGATGTTTCTACCTTTAAAGCCTCCATACCACTGCAGCCTGGCCATTAGCAGTTGTTTTGACTTTTGTGTTGCCACTGGACTTCAATAACTCTGGAAAAGAAGATGAGGTTGATAACTTTGGGCAACACTGCCTCCCTCAAATCTAATTCAAATGCAAATCAAGACATCGCCCCATGGTGTCATTGGTCCTCTTCAAAAATAAAGGATGGACAACAATCACTGTCACCACTCATGACCAAGCACTTATTAGGGAAGCAACTTTACCTGCTGGGGGAAGACTCCAATATCTCCAGAGAACGTAAGAGCTGAAAGGGACCTCGGACAATAGAGCATCCTAGATTCTGATACAGAAAGGACTTCAGGAATCATCTAATCTAACACCTGTATTTTAGAAATAAGGAAATGAGGATCAGCAGGGTCAAATGCTTCCCAAAGGGCACAAAGGTCACCGATTGAGGTGGAATTGGACCCCAGGTCCCAGATGCTCCTTCCACAGCATCATGCAAGCTCTATTCCATCTTCCTTCTGGAAGAAAACAGGGATGAAAAATTATCTCCTTGTGATTGCTCTCAGTATCCTCTCCCACAAACTAGAAATGCCTAATAATTTGTTTTGCTTTTGAATAGAGAAAAACTTTGGATACTTTTAATTTAGATGAGATTATCTCCCCCTGACTTCAACTTGTGAAGAGTACAGGGTTGAAAATTGTCTTTACATGTAATTGGGAAAAAAATTAAATGCTATTTATATTTTTTAAAAAGCATAGGGCTGACAAAGCATGGTTATGAGTGTGATCTTTCTGTGCCTGTCCAGAAGTACCTAATTAAACAAGTATTTATAAGCCTACAATGCACTAGACATTTTGTTAGGTGGTGGGGACAAAAAGACAAAAATGAAATAGGCCCTGCTTTCCTTCGGGGAGCTTATATTCTGCTGGGGGGAAAGCATCATGAACAGAGATAACTAAGTGTACAATAAACACAAAGTGTTACTTGGTTTCATTTTGAGGTGAGGAGAACAAGGAAAGTCTTGACTCTTAGAGGTAGTTGTGTTTGAGCCAAGCCTAGAATAACAGCAAATAACTAACATTTATAGAGCCCTTTCAAGTTTACAAAACACTTCATATATATATATATATGTGTGTGTGTGTGTGTGTATATATATGTATATATATATGTGTATATATATACATATATACACACATATATATACATATATGCATATATGTATATTATATATGTATGTATATTATATATATGTTATCTGAATTGATCTTCACAACAAGTTTGTGAGGTTGGTGCTGTAATTATCCCCATTTTATAGTGGAGGAAACTAAGTCTGGGAGAGATTAATGATTTGCACGGGGTCATACTTCTATAATAGTTAATTCCTGAGGCAGCTAGGTGGCTCAATGGCTAGAGTTCAGGACCTGGAGTCAGGAAGATTCACTTTCCTGAGTTCAAATCTGGACTCAGTCACTTACTAGCTGGGTGACCCTGGACAAATCACTTACTCCTGTTTGCCTCAGTTTCCTTATCTGTGAAATGAGCTGGAGAAGGAAATGGCAAACCACTTCAGTATCTTTGCCAAGAAAATGCCAGATGGGGTCGTGAAGAGTCTGACACCACTGAAAATGACTGAGTAGCAACAATAAAGGTCAGTGATTTTGATCTCCCCTCACCCAGGAAGCCTAGCATGGAAATGAGCCATTTCTACAATTAAATACTGACAAATCTCTATTATATACTAACCTATGGGAAAGGGATGACATCACAGATTCTGAGAGGGATCGTTACATTGCTTGAAATGACTGAACAATAAGAGACAGCATTCCAACTCAGGTCTTCCTGACACAAGACCCAGCACTCTATCTACTTCAGCCCAGTGCTGCCTGAATAAATCATATTTGTATTTCTGGCCCTAGACTAAAAACCCTTACGATATTTAACCCAGCTATAATAACTGAAAAAGAAGAATCAAAGTCCTCCTCATTATATAATCTTTTCACCATTGTATCCAAGAAGCACATGATTTGACCTGTAGGACTCCATTTGCTTTCTAAAAAATCATTTAAAAAGGTTAAAAAATGCCTTTAACTGTACCCCTTAAAGAAAGTTCTACTCCATATTCAACAAGTGCAGCATTTAATTCTGAATGAGCTGATAATTTGGCTACTTGACACATTTCTCCAGAACCTACTATTTATGGTGTCATTTAAAAGAAAATACCAACTTGCTCTAATGTGATTCACTTTCTGAAAAGACTGCATATTTTTGAATGGCAGTCTGTTAATGTTTCAGTGTGTTAAGACAATAATGCATGATTGGGGTTTCACTAATGAATACAATCTGTTTTAAATGACTTGAGGAGGTTTATGGATTGCACCAGTCTCTCCAGCCAAACCAAAGTTAATCATTGCAGTAGGAAGAACTCAGGTTAGACAAAGTTTGCAAATGTAGAGTTTAGGAAACATGAGGATATGCGACAAAAGGAAGCAGGTTGTTTAACATTCTTTTCCAAAGGTTTAAGATCGTCAACCTCTGGAATGACCTGTGGCATTTCTAGAGCACTTTAAGGTTTGAAGAATACCTTATATACGTGATCTCATTTGATCCTCACAACAACCTTGCAAGGAAAGTGATATTATTATCCCCATTGTACAGATGACAAAATGAGGCAGAGTGACTTGACCAGGATCATATAATAAGTGTCTGAGCCTGGATTTGAATTCAGGTCTCCTTGAATTGAAGTCCTCCATTCTAAGCACTTCACCACCTAGCAATCTAGGAATGGTTGAAATCCTATGGTGCTTTAGAAAGAGTGTTGACTTTGTCATGAGAAAGTGGGCTTTTGAAGGTGAATCCCAGCTTTTCAACTTACTGCCTATGTGACCTTGGGCAAAGTTTATTAAGCTCTCTGGCCTTCCATATGCTCACCTCCAAATAAGCAATGTGCTCGAAAGGAAGGAGAATTGGAACACAAATCACAGAATCTCTTAGTTGAAAAGGGAAGCAAAAGTCATTGAGATCAAAGGGCATTTGAAGAGAAATCACCTTTAAGTTACTGCCTACCAGTGGTCAGCTAGTCTCAACCTGAAGACTTCCAATGATGTTGAGCTCACTACCACCTTAGGCAACCCATCCCACATTTGGATAGATCTTATTAGATGTAGCCCAACCTCCTAGCCTGTTAAAATCCCTTCCCTAAATCCTGTAATATAAAACCTTCAACTTCTGACTTCATCCAAATCACTGATAAATATATGTGTGTATGTGTCTGGGGGGGGGGGGGGGGGTGTGGGTGTGGGTGTGTAGAGAGAGGGAGAGAAACTACTACAATATAATTGGCTTGCCTTACATTCCTATGCATTTTATTTTATCCATTTAAAAGAACAATTCTGAGAAAAGGTTGCTAGGCTTCACATGACTGCCAAAGGAGTCCATTACATTAAAAATTAAATAAAGACCTCTTTTTAAAGAGCTGCCTGGAGTACCATGAGTTTAAGTTACATAGCAAGTATGTGTCAGGGGTAAACTTTGAACTCAGGACTTCCTACATCAGAGATCAGCTCTCTAGTCATTATGTAAATTCAAAAATTTAGTAGAAACAAAATATTAGAATTTAGGAGATTACAAAGACAACTCTTTTTATAAAGGCAATGCTGGTGGGAAACCACCAAGAGTTAGAAACACTTGGTGGCAAACAGCAATGACATGTGAAGAATTTCCTTCTTCCTTCGTCACTTATGGCATGGGGTAGACAATAAATCACATATCAGGGGGACTGTGGGACTCTGTAACTGCATGTCAGAGACACAAGCCCAGATTAATAGCATTTTGGGAAGTGGGCTAATTAAATCAATGCAGCTCCAACAGTCACAGGAAGTCCTTCCAGTTTTGTCATCTGGGTGAAAAGGTACCCAAGATGACCAGTCAAAAACAACAGCAGCCAACAGCAAAAACTGTGTTTTTGATCTTTCGTCAGCTAGGAGACCATTTGTTTCAATGACTGAATTGTATTAAGTGATTTTTCAAAGGGATTTGTGATTTATCTCCCCTTCTCCTCTCTAGTTGACATCAGGACTCATTTTCCATTGAACAGTTCAACACTATTCTAGTTTCTTCTACCATAATACTGGGGATCTGGAAAAGGAAGGTACATTCATCTATTTCACAAAGATCTATAGTTGAGTTTTCCACCCCAGGTGAGAGAAAAAATTTAGACAAATAGGCCTTAGCTCCTATCTCCAGGTAATGATCTTAAAGAAAGCATCCATGAAGAAAATAGCCAGCTTTGAAGCAGCCCACCTCAGTCACCCTGGGAGAAAATGCCCAATCATCATTAATGGATGGTGATTATAACCCAGATATAAGAAATGGAGACAACTTCATTACATTCACATTCATGAATTAATTGCCATAATTCTCATACTTCAGAAATTAACCTCTTGTCCAAGAGAGGTCATGTTAAATGTCAGCCCCAGATGGAACATAGAGGGGCATTCAGATGAGAGATCATCAACACAGGTGGCTAAACAGCTGTGCCTCCTTTCTTCAAAGAAAAACCAATTTATTGAAAACTGTTGTCCTAAAGCTGGGTTCTTAACCTGGGATCCATGGACCCTAAAGGAATTTGTGGAGAGATTCATCTTGGAGCTTTTAGTATTTGAATATTTCGTTATCATTTATTTCCTTTGTAATCACTTTCATTTCATTTTATGTATTTAAAAATATTCTTCTGAGGAGCACAGATGCTTCACCAGACTGCCAAAGGAGTCCATAACACAAGAAAGGATAAGAGCCCCCACCCTAAAGAAAGGGAAATCATGTCCAGGGGAAAACCCATTTCTACCTTTGAAAGATTCTGCATCAAGAGGCTTGGTAATAGCTGAACCACGAGTCAGAATGTGAATGTTGGAAATAACATAGTGGTTTGGCTTCTCACACTGCCAAAAAACAAATGGCGGGTCCTGATTGAACAAGTAATTCAGCTTGTTCAGGTTTAAGGCAGAAAGTGCTTCCCTAACAATTAAAACAAAAACATCCATGGAAATTCAACTATGTTCTTTCTCAGGTCAACAGTGGTAAATCCCACAGGGGCTCACCCTGACTCAGTAACTTAACTGAAAGTAAGCTCTCCTTTCGTCTTCGGTAAGCCAATATATTCTCCTGAGCACTCTGACATAGGAGCAGTAAGGGGCAATGGAAATCAGGATAGGTGGGTTCAAATCTTGACTCAGTTACTTAGTATCTCCGGGAACTCAAGCGAGTCACCTCATTTCTCAGGAACTCAATTTCCTACTCGGAAAAATGAGGGGGTTGGGTTGGGTGACTTCCAAAGTCTCTTCCATATCTCTGATCCTATAAACTTCCACCAAATGGTGCAGCCAGGATCTGATATTAGAGACAAAGTAATTTTTTTTTGAAAAGCTTTGTGGTATAATGACCAGAAAGCTGGTCTAGAACCCAAAAAGGCCAGGTTCTAATCTCTCCTCAGACATATAATATCTGTGTCATCCAGATCAAGTCACTTAACCTCTCAATGTTTGAGATAACTTTAAGAATATCAATGGCAGAGGATATATTGACCCACATGAATAGAGGGAAGCCCCTCCCTACACCAAGAAAATCAGAGATTTAGTCACTCTATTTTCTAAAGCATTAAAGTTCAAAATTGATTAGTGAAACAAACCAGGATTTTATAAATGATTAATCTGTCAGAAGGAAAATGTAAATGCAGTTCACGGGCAACAGTCAGCAGAAGGAACCTTTTAGAAATAAACTAATCATCAGGGCAATGAGGAGGAACTCAAAAAGAAAGGTATTGTAGAGGTGTGACACTATGGGAGCAGAACACTGCATACAAAATCAGACTTGGTCAATGTGTAGATTATTTTTGCTGAACCGTATTTTTCCTCTTTTTTATACTTTCTTATAAGGGAAGGGGAAGGAGAGGGATATAATGGGAAATGCTGATGATATAAAGACAAAAAAGATCAATAATTTAAAAAAACAACAGCTAAGGATGAGTTCTGGGTTCTACTGCCCACACCCATTATCATATGACTGAATTCTATAGCAAGCTTTAGAAGAAATAGTTCATCATACTCGCTCCAGGGGAATACTTTAGCCTTTAATTGTGACCAATCAGCCCTTACTTTACAAATGCGGATTGTAATTCTTTTCAGATTTAGGAGAGCTTGAACAGTCACTGAGGCCAACCCAGTGATGTTTCTCTGAACTTCTGACTGATCTTCAAGTGGTAGACATAAAACCCATCAAAAAACTTGAACCCAAGGCTGAGAACCAAAGTTAGGAATTGGTGCACTTGGGGCAGTATCAAACAGCCCACCTGAAGAAGTAACCCAGTGAATGCCCTCAGTTAATGGTCAAAGGAGGAAGCTACAGGGCAGATAAAGAGCTCACAGTCACCCGACATAGGATAACATTGTTTATAACTAATTAGCCATTCCAAATGTTGAGCTCTGTAGTTTCTGTGCCGCTGGACTACAAGTACTGTCAGCATCCTCTAAATTCTACACCCTGGAACAAATCCTCAGTCATTTCTGTGTAATTATGGCTCTGTGAAGGCCTCTTTAGTTTGGCATAGACCTGCCAGAACTGTGGGCATCGCCTCCAAAAGCCAAGGGTCATCTCCACCCCACAATGAGGCATCAGAGTAAGACTTTTGAAGGGGCTGTAGGAACAAATTATCCAGACTCAGTCCTTTTGTTCTATGAATTGGAAACAAAAAATATGCATGAGTATTTAAATCAAGAGACTTCCACAGGCTATTTTCAGGTACCTTCCTACCCAACAAGGCATGTAAACATCCTCTTGATCTGCATTTTACCACCTCTGGAACAGAAAGATAGAGAACTAGCATGACATAGTTGGTAGGGAACTGGTAATGAATGAAGCTATGCCACTCATATCTAAATGTAGTCAAATTCTGCTTCTGACATGCTGCATGTATAACCCTGGGGCAAGTCACTTTGGTTCTTAGTGCCCTGGGAAAATATCTGAGAAAGTAAGTTGGAGAGCATGGATCTAATCTACATTGGTAGAGGGGGTTTCTTCACTGGGAATTCTCTATATCAATGATAATACAAGTCAGGTCCAAAATTTCAAAAAGAAACATGTTCCTATACAACTCTAATCTATGTCCATCAACAATGCAGATGTATGCTGGAGACTGGCCTCTAGGTCTGCTGACCTCATGCAGGTACCAGTGAATTCCCCTGGGACCTGCCCCAGAGGGCAGTCACCTGACACTGGGGAAAATTATTTATAACTAATTAGCCATTCCAAGTGTTGAGCTCAGTGGTTTCTGTGATACTGGACTACAAGTAATATCAGCATCCTCTAAATTCTACACCCTGCAACAAATCCCCAATCATCTCTGTGTAGTTGTGGCTTAGAAGTCATAGAAGTCTTTGATAGTGATTGTAATTCCCTATTGCTCCAAGGAAACTCTCAGGGATTATAATTTGGATGGAGTCATCTGTATTGGCAGAGGGAGATTCCTCACTCGGATTTGCCTTTATCAATGAGATCACAAATATGATCCTCCCCTCCAAAACATTCATATAACAATTTAAGATTTGCTTCACCCTTTCCTTTTTAAGTACCTATGAGGTAGGTAGTGTGAACCTCATTACCCCCATTTTACAGTCTCAAGGGTTATGTAACTTGCCCATAGACACTCAGCTAGAAAGTGTCTGAGGCCTCCAGGCTAAACTCAGTATACATTTCCCTAAGTTACGCTGTCTCTCCATGGGGGCATCACACTACAAAAAACTGGAAGAGGAGACTCACTATCATTGCCATTTTCTTCGAGAATTAATAGAAGGTCGAGGTTAGCATAAAAAGACCAAAACAAGAGTAGGAGAGAATCTCAAGAGACACCATAGAGAAGAAACATGAAATAAAACAACCCTCCAACTGAGAGTGGAAGGGACAGAGATGAAGAGTCATTGTTATTGTTGTTATTAATATAAATTGGTATTTCATTTAGAATTGGGCAAAAAACCACTCTTTGGGATACGGAAGGCCCAAATGCAATTTACCAACTGATTGAATGGTATTGAATGAAGCTATGCCCCACTCAGATCCAAATGTAAGCTTGTTATATCAGTTTCTTTCTCAATATCACATTATTTGAATGAATTATTTTCAGATAAATATCACATTTCAGCAGGATTCTTATGAACAGTAGCTGATAAAAAAATGTTAAATAAACATTTTAGTGGAATTTACTTGGCTTAGAGATAAGACCATCTTTTGATGGTTCTGTGATTCAAAAGCTAGTAAAGACCTCTGGTACTATAGCAACCGACTACTTCTACAATCCTAGTTTGCATAGAGTCTAGAAAAGCACTGGACTTGGAGTTCATTCCCCAATTGAAAAATGGTCAAAGGACATGAACAGACAGTTTTCAGATGAAGAAACTAAGGCTATCTATAGTCATATAAAAAATACTCTAAATCACTATTGATTAGAGCAGGGGCGAGGAACCTGAGGCCTCAAAGCCCCATGTAATCCTCTAGGTCCTCAAGCATGGCTCTTTGACAGAATCCAAACTTTACAGAACAAAGCCCCTTAATAAAAGGATTTGTTCTGTAAAACTTGGATTCAATCAAAAGGCCTCACCCAAGGACCTAGAAGGCCATGTGTGGCCTGGAAGCCACAGGTCACCCACCCCTAGATTAAAGAAATGCAAATTAAAAAAACTCTGAGGTACCACCTCACACCCATCCATTTAGCTAATATGACAGACAGGGAAAATGATAAACGTTGGAGAAGATGGGGGGAAATTAGAACACTAATGCATTATTGGTGGAGTTGTGAACTGATCCAACCATTTTGGAGAGCAATTTGGAACTACACCCAAAGGGCTATAAAACTGTGCATACCCTTTGATCCAGCAGTACCACTACTAGGTCTATATCCCAAAGAGATCATAAAAAAGGGGAAAGGATGCACATGTACAAAAATATTTACGGCGGCTATTTTTGTGGTAGCAAAGAATTAGAAATTGAGGGGTTGTCCATCAATTGGAGAACGGCTGAAGAAGTTATGGTATATGAATGTAAAGGAACTTTGTTGCTCTATAAGAAATGATGATCAGGTATATTTCAGAAAGAGTCAAATGAACTGATGATGGTGCTGAGTGAAGTGAGCAGAACCAAGAGAACATTGTATACAGTAACGGCAACATTATGCCATGATTATTATAGACTTAGCTCTTCTCAGCAATATAATGATCCAAGACAATTCTAAAAGAGTCATGGTGGAAAATGCTAACCATATCCAGAGAAAGAGCTATGGAGTCTGAATGCAGAGCAAAGCATATTATTTTCACTTTTATTTTTTCTTTCTTGTGGTTTTTCCTTTTTGTTCTGATTCTTCTTTCACAGCACGACTAATGTGGAAATGAGTTTAACATAATTGTACATGTATGACCTAAATGAGATTGTTTGCTGTCTTGGGGAGGGGGGAGGGAAGGGAGTAAAGGAGAAAATCTGGCACTCAAAATCTTACAAAAATGAAGGTTGAAAACTATCTTCACGTGTAATTGGAAAAAATGAAATACTGTAAAGGAAAAAAAATTAAGAAAAAGGAAAAATAATAAAAAAAAGAAGCAAAGCATTGGACTTGGAGTTCAAAAATTGCATTTGAATCTCAACTTCAGTACCTACCTCTCTGAGCCCCAGTTTTCACATCTGTAAAAATGTAAATCATTATAGGTATCTAGGTTGTGAAGTGCTGGACTTGGAATTAGGAAGACCTCGATTCAAATCCTAACTGTGTCATCCAGGACAAGTCATTTAACCCATCTGTCTCAGTTTCTTTGTCTATAAAATGGGGTAATTATAGCACCTAATTCTCAGGGTTGTCTTGAAGATCACTTGAGATAATATATGTGAAGTGCTTTATAAACCTTAAAGCCTTGAAGGTGAGCCTGGGGGAGGGATATTCCTGGTGAGGCAGACCACAGGGATGGTAGGCTCTTCCAAAGCAAGGAAGCCCCAGGAGTTGAGGGAAGTTTCAGGATGACCCAGCAGCAGACATCCACTCTGTCACAGGCCATGTGGCTCAAGCAGCAACACAACACTGAGGAAACCAGTGGCTTTGGTCAATGCTGGAGGTTACAATTGCTCTTATCTTTCCCTTATTCAATATAATATTCACTCCCAATTTCTCCTGGACATTTTGCTTTTTTAACAGGGGGAATGGATTCTTTATTGGACAACCAGGAGCCAGGTTTCTAAATCTGAGGTTCAAAGATATTGGATCTACTTTCTGCAGTATATTCAAAGACTCAAAAACAGGTAGGTCATTAGCCAAAGAAGGTCAATCTTTCAATTGTGGAATGCAGTGTATAGCACAATGGGCTTGGATTCAGAAAGACCTAAGTTCAAATCCAACCTTAGATACTTACTATGACTGTGGGCAAATAATTTAACCTTTGTTTGCCTCAGTTTCCTCAACTGTAAAATGGGGATTATAATAGCACTTATTTCACGGGATTGTGAGGATCAAATGCGACAATAATTATAAAGTGCTTAGTATAGTGCCTGCCACATAGTTGTTGTTCAGTCATTTCAGTCATGTCTGATTCTCTGTGACCCCATTTGGGGTTTTCTTGGCAAAGATACTAGAGTGGTTTGCCATTTCCTTCTCCAGCTCGTTTTACAAATGAGGAATTGGGGGTAGGGGAGTTAAGTGACTTGCCCAGGGTTCACACAGCTAGTAAATGTCTGAATTTGAACTCATGAAAATGAGCCTCATGATTCCAAGCCCAAGGCTCTATGCACTGAGCCATCTAGCCACTCCAGACAAAGTAGTAAATGCTTGCTTCATCCCTACCCCCAACCATTGCAGGATAAATTTAAGAAAAGTATTAAATTTGTAGATCTGAGTGATTACATCCTTGAGATACTAATTAAGACTTTGCATGACTGAAAATACTATGGAAAGATGACAAAATAATCTCAAGGATTAGCCAACAAAAGGTAATAAGAACTTTAGCTATGTAAGCAAAACCATAGGGATCTGAAATTCCTACCACCTTAATTTACAAAAAGTACTTATAGAGCTTAGTTCAAACCATAGACTAAAGATATATATATATACATACATATGTATATATATATATATATATATATATATATATATACACACACACAGACAGAGAGCATGAGAGATAGGTGCAGTGTTCCAAATGTCTGTGCAAATTAAGCTAGTAAAGCTTTAAATTATTATAATATATAGATAATATGTAATTACACAGTGATATATAATTCTATACATGTACATGTATATGTATATAGGCATATGTGTATATATACATTCATATACGTGTATATGTCTAGATAGATAGAAAGACAGACAGACAGACAGACATACAGGTAGATAGATAGATAGATAGATAGATAGATAGATAGATAGATCCTGAGCTGCTTCTTAAAGAAAGAGAGAAACTCTATAAGATAGAGGTAAGGAGTGGACACATTCCATACATGGGGGATAGCAAGTGCAAAGACGGAGATGGGAGATTCATCACGAACGGGAACAGAGAGAAGACCAATAGGCTGGATCGCAGAGTAATTTGTAATCAGCCAAAAGGAGGAGTCATGCTCAATGTGAGATGAGGCTGGAAGATCAGTTGGGACCATCTCATATAGGGATTTAAAGCTAAACAGAGGAGTTAATATATTATTCAAGAAGCCACTGGAGGTGACTAAGGGAGGGACTCACATGGTCAGATCTGCATTTGAAGAAAGTCACTTTAGCAGCAGTGTGGAGGGTGAACAGGAATGATGAGAGACTTGAGGCAAGAAAACCAATTAGGAGGTTGTTGTAGGTTGTTCAGGTGGCCTGAACCTTGTGAATGGAAAGATGATGTCCAATATGAGGGATATTGGGAAGGTAGAAACAGGCAAAAATTTGGTAACTGATAAAATATTGGGGTGAGAAGTCAAGGATAATGCCAAGAGCTGGAAAATGAGACACTAGACGGATGGTGTTTCCTTCAACTGAAACAGGAAAGTTCAGAAGAAGAGAATATTCCCCAACCTAGGGCCGTCTAGGGGGTTATTCTGCACTTCTATAAAAAGCAAAAAGTCTACAGTAGACTGAATAAACAATTTGTCTCCATATATACATGCATTTTGGGGGCTGAAGGGGAGACCACGTCTCAGATCTCACACATACTTCTAGAGAGAAACTCTTTCTACCAGTGCAGATGAGCAACCCTTCTGCCATCTAGAGAATTGTCTGGGGCACTGAAAAGTTAAATGACTTGACAAGGGTCACATAGCCAGTGTATATCAGAGGTAGGAGATGAACACAATCCTGACTTTGAGGTCATTTCTCTATTGTCTAAGCCACATGGCCACGACTATTATTTTTCAAAATTATACCCTGAAGTCCTGATTCATCACTGCCTCCATTGCCTGAGTCTGAGCTGCCTCAGACCCATTACATCTAAAGGTATGCCTGACTTCACTTTTCAATCATCTCTTCCCCAGCCTCCATGTCCCCAACCAGAAACCAAGCCCCAGAGAACTGAACATTTCATCCTATCCCAGGGTCCTGATGCCCTGATCTGTGTTTGCATCAGTTGCTCAATACATCTAGGCTCAGCCTTCATCCATGTTTCATTTCACTCACTCCCCATCCATCTCCAACTTAGCCAATGTGTTACCTGGGCATCCCTCCTTCTGCCTCCTCCCACTCCTCCACCCTCACTTTCCAGTTCAGGAAAAATTAGCAAATCAACTGTGTCATTGCTCCAAGAATACTCCTTGATGTTTGTCCTCACCTTCCCTATAATTTTCCAACCCAAATTAGCCCTCCCTAACCACCTTTATATATTCTCACCTTCTATTTGAATGCAATCTCCTTAAGGATAGTCTTCAATTTTTATTTGTATACTCATCATTTAGCATAAAGCTAAATTCTTAATAAATGTAGATTTATTAATTATTCTCAATAAATGCCTTTTCATTCATGCATTCATTCATATTTCTATCCAAGTCATTGGTAAAAATATTAAATTTCACGGGACCCAGGACTCCACTTGATACTACCTTCCAAGCTGTCAGTAAGCCACTGATGACTATTACTTGGATCTGGTCAATCAGCCAACTCCAAATATACTTACAGCTGTACTAACTAATCCACACCTTGCTACCTTGTATACAATGGCAAGAGAGATTTTGGCAAATGTATCATTACAATCACCAGAGCATTGATGTCATTTGCCAATTCAAGAGCAGGTTAAAAATGAGTCAAAGTTACCTTGTCTTAAGAGCTCTCATTCACATTGGTTGTTATCTACATTTTGTGCGTTTGTTGTTCCCTTCTTGGATTTTATCTCCTGTGCATTTCAGGGCATCTTTACTGTTATTCTTTTTTCTACATTATTACTATTCTCTCTGCGATCTATATTGGTAGATACATCTAGGCAGATTACTCCCTCATGTAGTGATTAGATTTGTAAGATGACAGGAAAGTATAACATAATAGTTTAACCAGCCTTTGTTAAATATGCTATGTAGCTAATAACCCATCATTCCTATATTTTGGTCTAGAAATACAAAATCTGCACTTGGATACCATCTTCTTAACCATTCACTTCCCAGATCTGCCTGTCTCTTCTGAAGCCCTTGTGTTTGATCAACAGTAATGATGAAAATGCAATCTATGCCCTCCATGCTGCTTGATTTCTTGTCCAATATTTCATCATTATTAGTAATACTTTCTATATTTCTTCTGGCGGAATACTTGGCTCCAATCTACATTAATAGAAGTAGTATTCATCAGTTTGACAGGTCTGGGAAATTTTCCTATATTCATGGCCTCCCAGAAATACAGCAGACCTCTCCATTGTTAATGTAAAGTTGAGAAATAGTTGCTTCAGTTTCACTCAGTGGGAAGTTACCAACCCCTTCTATTTAACTCTTCTTTCTCTGACACTGGATGATCTCTCACCTGATGGCACATGGGTTTCAAGGCATCATGCTCAGAGGTCAAGTAATTCCTTCATCTTGAGGTTTAGCTCACTGCTCTTAGGAAGAACCTTGTAGCTGTTACCTAGTTATATGTTCAGTGGTCCTTTTCCCTCCTTCTCTGTATCACATTATTCCACCTTTAAGCCTCCTGACAGAAGTGAGGATTCACGTCTGCCTCTTTAGAGCCTTTTCCCCTTCTTTGTTTCATATACATTGAACACCATTTTAAAATTTTATTTATGAGGAAATAATTCATTCTCCCTGATAACACAGAGAATGAAGAATCATTCTTTCATCCCCTTTTGTCTTCTCTTCATAAAGGAAAATTCACCTGTACTTTAACCTTAGATAACAGTTATTTGCTCATGGCAGAAAAGCAAAAATGACATTCTATATATGCCACTGCAAAATCCTCCCTTCTTTCCATATTTTTAATAGTATTTTTTCAATTAAATGTAAGGACAATTTTTGTAGCATTCATTTCTTCAAGATTTTGAGTTCTGACTTTCTGTCCCTCACTCTTTTCCCTCCCCTCTTCCTAAAATGGTAAGGAATTAGATACAGGTTATATATATATATATATGCTATCATGTAAAACATATTTCCATATTAGCCACAGTCATGAAAGAAGAAACAGACCAAAAAGAAAAAAAATGAAAAAATAGTATATTTCAATCTGTATTTAGAATCTATCAGTTTCCATATTTTCTTATAATAATATTCCCCACTCTTTTGGTGGTTTACCCCCATTTTACAGATGAGGAAACTGAGCCTCATAAAATTTCAATTATTTCTCACAGTTTGCACGACTGGTAAGCATATGAATTGGGATCCAAAACCAAGTCTTGACTTCAAGTCCAGCAATCAAGTCATCAACTCCTCTAGACCGGGGAATTTCCAGTTGTGGAAATTTTTGATTTCGGAAACAATGATTTCAATACATCCACATCAGTGATTTCTTCAGTACGACTCTTACCTTCATAGATGCTGATGCCAACCCCCATGCCACTTGCAGTGGCAAAAAAAAAATCGTCACCCAGACTGTAGGGGATGAGATAGCTTAGCTCTCAAACAAATGATACACACTTCAGCCACTGGGGAGTACTCAAATACTTTCCAGCTGATGACATTCTCATGTTACTTGTAGTCCAATGATACAAGTTTCAAGAATCCCAGATTGCTTCCAAGAATACCAATGAGGCAGGTAACCAGAACTTTCCATCAAACAAAAGTGATGATACAGTCAATTCTATTTTAAAAAAGAGTAAGTTTCCTTGAGGATTTACTCAGAAAACCTACATCTAGGATATGTCTTGGATATGTATTCTATCAAGGCTTAATATTTATAGCACATGTTAAGATTTGCAAAGAGCTTTTACAAAAAATACATTATCTCATGGGATCCTTGCAACAGTACTAAGCATGAGGAAAATATTAAAGAGATATTATTATCTCCATGTTTCAGATGAGAAAATTGAAAGTCAGAAATTAAGATTATTTGACCAGAGTTCTACAGTAAGTATCTAGACTGAGATTTGAATCCATGATTCTTCTGAGATTAGCCTTCTTCCCGCCACACCATGTTGCCTCTATAGATGCACAAGGAGTGCTAATATTCAGAGAGGATGCTTCCATTATTCATTAGGAAGTCACAAAAGAATTATTCAATCACATTCTGTATACTCTATTTACTAAGGCAGGTGCACATAGGCACTCAATGCTAGCTGAATCCAAAGCATAGGGATGAATGCCTTTAAACTAAACCAGGTAATTAATGATACCAATTTGCCATCATCACTTCATTCTTTGCAGTTATAATTTGATCCTAGCAGCACAAGATCACAGATCTAGAACTAGAAGGGACCTGAGAGTACATCTCATCTGAGCCCTTCATTTTAAATATAAAGAAATTGATGCCCAAGGAAGTTAAATAACTTGACCAAAATAAAACAGGTTTTTAGAATCAGAAGAGGCATTTGAAAGCAGGTCCTCCAACTCCACTGTACTTTCTACAGTAACAAAAGTCAGCTATGATGAAAATGACACCAGTGATAGAAACAAATAAATCAAATGCTGTTTGTTTTCAGCACCTACTTCCTCATCTCTCTTCTCTACCAAATAGACAAGTATTCTTAGAACATGAAAAAAGTCAAATTAACACAGAGGAAGGCGCAGATGTTTCTGGCTCAGAATATTCCATTTTCTTTCATTCCCATGGTCTTCAAATCTAAATTGCAAGACTTACAAAGACCTGGTCTTTTATGTATAAAGCCATTTTCAACTTTTCAGGACTGAGTACACTAGAATTTGTCTATATCTGTGATCAACTCATTTAAGCAATTAATGCATAATATGACAAAGGTGACATGAGAACCAACTCATGGCTTATTTTTAATAAGCGCTAATACAGTTACACTGTTCTTGCCAGAATACTCTTCCACAAACATTTGGCTTGCCAGATTATATCCATGAAAATTAATGATCTGTCACTGGGCTTGCGTATGGTCTAATGAAGTAGTTAGTCAATGTGATTGAAGTCAGGGGTGAGAAGCACGCTTCTTCCATTCTCGATAAAACTCTTTCCTCCTCACTTGCACAAATTCAATTAGGTGAAAGTAAAAAGAAAAAATTAATTACTGCAGCACACCAATTTTGTATTTGTGAGCAATCAAAAAGGGCTTTGTTGGTGTTCAAATCCTTTCCTACAATGAAATGGAGATAAATAGAAGACATAACAAGAAGGAAAAATGCATTTATAATTATTTTGGTTTTGTCAAAAGCAAAATTCATAATTCACAAAAGAGCTATCTACAGAAGGAAATAAATAATTCTCAGCAAGCAAGTTGCAGGAGCTGTATATGAGTTGATTTCCTTCAGCTACCATAGTCTAAAAGGGAGGGCAACAAAGAAGAAAGAGGGTTGGCCTTGGAGCCAGGAAAACCTGGGTCTGAGTCTTGCCTCTGACACATACTAAAAGTATGACCAAGCGTGATCAAGTTGCTTAAGCTCTCAGTGGCCCAGGCAATTTCCTAGGAATATGAGCGGTAGATGAGTTGCTAATCTGTGTCTCTCATCTGAAGAACAGCCTAGGAAAGACTGGTTAGGCTGACCACCAGGCATTGATTTCACTTAATGGAGGTAAAGAGTGACCTTGCTTTGTGGAGTCCAAAGAAATGACAGATTTTTTGAAGAAAATATAAAATCCACATGAGTAAATCACAATCATGTCATAGCTCTCATAAAGAAAAGGTTAATGGTTTTAGGATATCATTCCTGGAAGAATTCATTCTTAAAAAGCCATATTTATTTTTAGCAGGTTTACAAAGTTGTCATTTAGACTTAGTCGCCACCCTCCAGAGAATGGCTATTTTTCTAAAATGGTTTTTGGGGTGCTTTAATTAATTTATCAACTTACCCAATCCCTTTTGCCAGCAGAACAGAATGTATAGAATCAGAGTAAAACTACGTGAAAACATGCATACTCATGATGTACTTAGGAAACAGCTGGTATGAATGATATGTGAAGGACCTGTGATTGTGGGAATGAGTGAAATCTCTCCACCAAATATATCCCCTCAGTAAGGCTTAGTAGATAAATCCAGATGAGTTATCTGAGGGATTGAGCAGCTAAATTATTTTCTGAAATTCAAGCCTGGGTCTTCCTTACTTTAAGTGCAGCATTCTCTCCACAGTGTGAGGTTGTCTCTCAAAGTTTTAACATTTGGAGAAAAAGTAGACAGAGAAGGGGAAAAGGAAAAGAGAAAGCAAGAGAGAAGAGGACAGGAGAAAGAAGGGAGGAGAGGAGAAAGAAAAGAGACAAGGAAAAGGGAGGAAGGAAGGGAGGGAGGAAGGGAGGGAGGAAGGAAGGGAGGGAGGAAGGGAGGGAGGGAGGAAGGAAGGGAGCAAGGGAGGAAGGGAGGAAGGGGGGGAGGGAGGCAAGGAAGGCTAATTGAAGTGGGCTTATGTATCCTAGCAATGGAAGCTGAGAAGGGACTGCTAGCCTGGAAGTACAGTAAAGGAAATATCTTATGTCTTGGTGCTTAGCAATTCTTTCCAAAAAGAAGAGGATAAGGAACAATGGGCTTAAATTGCAGGAAATAGAATCAGCCCATTATACCACACAGATAAGCTCCCTTTAGTACATGGATTCAAAATATTAGGCCAAGTTCACAGTAGAGTCTGTGGTATGTCCATGTCAAAAAAAATTTAAGAGAAACTTATATAAAATGAGTAACTAACTGAAATGGCTCAATTGCCATCTCCTCAAAGAGAAAGTGATGGAGAGGGTGACCTCCCAGCATCCTTTTCAGTCTATCAGCTCCCTTTCATGTGTTCAGGCTGTGATTTTTAGCCTCACTTCCATCACAAGGCGCTAATGTCAGATCAGGAGTTATCTATAGAGCCCCAGCCATCTTTCTTCTGTGTCCTCTGCCTCACTATGCCCTTCACTATCAAGATTGCCAGACATGGCTGTTTCTATTCATTTTTCTTAGTAAAAGCCAGTCATCAGGAGGCACAACAAAAGGAGATGAGACACTCTGTAGGCAACAGAGGACAGAGTGCTGTTTCAAGTTTAAGGGTGTCAAGCAGCAGTATGCCTAGCTCTGTCACCAGCACAAACATATTTCCTAATAAAAGAAAGTGGTGTCGGCTCCCTGTGGGCAGTGCTGGTGGCACTTTAGACAGTAATAAGCAGAATATGATTTAGATAGAAATAGATTCAAAATAGCATGAATAATAGAATGATGATAGTGCTAAGCGTACATTTATTTTTCTTTTCAGTATGTATCAACCTAAAAGAATAATAAGCAGTATTCAAAAACGCTTTAATCACCTATCAATTCTAATTATATTTCTGGACTGTCAGACCAGGAAAAGCCATGTACATGTATGTATGTGTATGCGTGAGTATGTATGTGTGTGTGCACGGGCAGGAGCACGTGTACTCCTCTAGCATCTTGTTGGACAGATCATCATCACATAAACATTCCAAAGACAGGAAGAGAAACATAGCAAGTACCTGGGGAAGTTTGGGGCTAGTCACAGAAAGGATGTTTCCCAGGAGAGTTTTGGACCGAACCCAAAATAGACCAGATTAAGCGTATTTGCAGCATCTATTTCACTTAGTTTGAAATTGACTCAGACCTTGCACTGCTGTGGGTGAGTAGCAGTAATGACTAACATTATACAGCGTGTCCCAAAATTCTTACTGCAGTTTCAAGCTTTAATAGCTTGTTCATTTAAAACCACATTAAGATTTTTGAGACACCCTATATAGCATTTTCAGGCTCAAAAGCATTTTGTATATATCTGACCCTCATCACCATTCTATGAGATAAGACCTATAGGCATCACTAACCACATCTTATGGACAAGGAAAGAGGCCCAGAGAACTTAACTGGCTTACCCAGTCATACAAGTAATAAATGTCAGAGTCAGGATTTGAAAAAAGTTCCTTTCTATTTCAGGCCCAACAGGCCCTCCACTTTGCTAGGAGTTCTTAACCTGACATCTATGATTTTATTTTTCATTTTGACAACTGTATTTTGATATAATTTATTTCTTCATAATATTTTATGAATTAAAAAAAAACATTATTCTGAAAAATGGCTCTAAAGCTTTACCAGACTACCAGTACGGTCCATGATAGAAAAATAGTTTAAGGCCACCTGTACTATATAACATGCTGCCTCTCTAATAGCCAGAGAACTCTTGTATGTATCCTAAAAACAGAAGAAACTGTAGGTCTACATAAAAATAGATGTTATGGGCCCACTAATATGCTCATTACTCTGAAGCTTACACCCTATCAGTGGTGGGGAATCTGTGGCATTAAGGCCACATGTGGCCCTCTAGGTCCTTGGGTGCAGACTTTTGACTGAGTCAAAGTTTTACAGAATAAATCCTTTTATTGAGGGGATTGGTTCTGTGAAGTTTGGATTCAGTCAAAGGGCCACACTTGAGGACCTAGAGGGCCACATGTGGCCTTGAAGCTACAGGTTCCCCACCTCTGGGTATTCTTTTCTCATTTGGAGACAATTGGAGGTTTAGTGCTATTTCAGATAAAGCACATACTGGGGCGCTCTCCTCATTACTCCCAAAATGTTCATGCCACCATGGGGATCCACACGGGGGGGGGGGTCAAATCTATACATAACTTTCAGAACCCTGGCACACCAGACTCTGCCAGTAGCTGTTGTTTCATTGCTCCCACAAGTGCAGACACTGACCTCCTCTACCCAGTCACTCTTTCTGCTGACACATGCTGCATGGATTCACTGTCATGCTACGTGCTGTCATATTCTCATACTCTAATCAGTAAACTCTGTATCAGCTTCTTGTTTTTGTTGTTATTTGTCCTTCATTCTCAGAGAAGACCAATGACATCATGAGGGTGATGTCTTGACTTGTGCACGAATTGGTTTGAAGTTAGGAAAAGCTGAGCAAAGTTGTCAATTCCACTCTCTTCTCCAGAATCATCAAAATCTAGTGGCAAGACAAAAGTCAAAACAACTGGTGATAGCCCAGGATGCAGTGCATGACCTTGGCTTTTCCAAATTAAAGTCTTCCACAGGCTTCAGTTTGTCTGAGGCAACACCCGTTCAATGACTATATTGATGGCACTTATGCTCTGTTATTTCCATCTCAAATACATTTGGTCACTAGCATCTAAAACACATATTAATATTCTTTAAGGAGTCAAAGAATTTACAAACAAGTCTGAACATCCCTGAAGATACTGACCTTGTGCCACCTTCTTCCATCAGCTGTCTACCTCTTGAGGCCTATCAAAAAACATGGTGGCAGGGTCAAGCATGAAGTTTTTCTAATACCTCCATAGTGAAGATATATTTGATTTTGTTTGATTTAAATATTTCATGGGAATTTGTCTTGCTATCTCAACTTGCCTGCAAACTTGGAGGACAGATACCTGTCTTAATTAGCATCCAACCAACTCCTCTCTCCTCCTCTGTACCTAAGTTTAATATGTGGTGTAGTAGATATGGTGTTATATTTTGAGTCAGGCTGAGCTGGGTTCCAATCCTGCCCCAGATATTTACTAGTTCTATAAACCTGGGTAAGGCATTTAGTCTCTCAGCCTCAGTTTCCTCATCTGTAAAATGGGGTAATATCTGTGGCATTTAGCTCACAAGTTTGTCATGATAATCAAATGAGATAATATATCAACTCACCTTAAAGTGCTATATTCACGTATACTCATGTTAGTTGTAGCTATTGTTACTCTATTCAAGGATGCAAAATAGACTAACAGAGAGCTGGCCTCAGAACCAGGAAGATCTGGGTTCAAGTCTCATCAATGGCACATCCTGCCTGTACCATTTTGGGCAAGTCACTTAACATCTCAGTGCTTTGGGCAATTCTCTAAGACTGTAAGTTGCAGAGAAGGTACCAATTTGCATTGGTACAGAAAATTTTCTCATCCACTAATATCCTATATCAGTGAAATCACATGTCCAGTTCCTATTACAGTAGAATGAGTTAATAAATCTGCTGCAGCAATGAAGGAGGCTGAGCACACTCCCACAAGGTCTGGCTATAAGCCCTAATCTCCAGGAGTGCCACAGCCCACTGCCATTTCTTCCTTCACCATCTCAAAAGCATCAAATGAATAGGTTATTCCACAGACCAGTGGGCAAGTGCCTCACTGCCCAACCCTAGAGCCTGGCCAGAGGGATGATGCTCAAATCCCCGGTCCATCTTTAAGAGATTCTGAGTTATTCAGACACTACCGAAATATCCCCCTAAGCCCTATGATCAGGGATAGGGCTGCAGTCTTTGGCTTGTAAGCACTGCAAATGATAATCAGGAGACGGGAATGGACTCAGTGACCCCCTGAGGTTCCCGCCTCTCCTCCAATTCTCTGCTTCAACAAACTCGGCTGCCAGAAAAACACTACTAATGAGATTTCACTGTGGATGGAACTCACCAAGCTTTCCTGTCAATGCTCCTTGCCAGTTGTTGTCTCATTTCTCCTGTAGTTTTGAAGCAAAATTTTCAGACAAATAAATATTACTCCAGCATGAAAGGGGAATAGAGAGGTACCCAAATTAGACTGTAAAAAAAACAAAATAACACTTGTTTTTCATGTTTCTTATCTGCCTTTGTTGGGATACATTTTCTAGGCCAATATCTGCAAAACACTTAGCATGGTGCCTGGAACTAAGTAGACTTCATATAAATGTATATTCTATTCTCTTCCCAGTTGAATGGAATTCACCATTTATTAAAGGCTTACCTACCACATATGTGTAAAGTTTTCTGCTAGGCATCAAGTCACTAATTCTGCACTTAGTAGGCACTAGGTATAGTGAAAGAAATAAATCGATCAAAAAATTTATTTAGAACCTACTACGTGGTAGAAACTGCACTAGACACAAAGATCAAGAACAGTGAAAGAAAAACGTATCTACAAAAGTTTTACCAAAAATATGTCAGGGAACATTCTTTAGAATCACTCAGCCCTTTGCTTCATCTCAGCTGGAAGCAAAATAGGGTCTGAACAAGGTAAAGATGGGAAATGTTTCCAGAATAAGCTGTAGCGAAGAGAAGAAATTCCTTTATTTTCAATTTGATCACTGGCCAGTGACTATTCACCAACATTTAGGAAGTTCACGGATATTGATTTCAATTTCTATTTCACCTACAAGAATTTCTACTTTCCCCAACAGCAGGACTGAGAGGCAACCAACCAAGGAGAAATAGCTGAGCCAGCAGGAGGCAGTAGGGCTGCCTGGAACTATAGGAGGTGAGACATTTTTTCCCTCCTTCTGGACCTAGGATTTCATTAGTGGGAAAAATTCCAGGTGTGGACACTCCCTCTATCACACAGCTTAGCATATCATCTGTAACTTATAGTCACAGAGTAGGAAGTCTTGACCATTTTTTTTAGTCATAGACCCCTTGGGCAGTCTGGTAAAGCCTATGAACCCTTTCTCAGAATAATGCTTTTAAATGAAAATAAAATACCTAAGGTTACAAAGAAAACCAATTATATTGAAACACAGTCATCAAAATATATTTTTTAAAAGTTCACAGACTCCAGGTTAAGTACTTCTAGTCTTAGAGAGTTTCCTGGCACTGAGAAATGAGATGACTTACCCATTGTCACACAGGTAGTATGAGTCAGAAGCAAGGCTTGAATTCAGGTCTTCCTGACTCCACCTAAGTAAAACTGCCTCACTGAAGGGGAATGGGAATGGGCACACAGGCTGCTTAAACAAAAAGACCTAAGCTTCTACAACTCAGTTTGAATTGGGGAGAAGTGTTGGCTGTCTGCTCTCAAAGCATTTTGACTTCACCTTTGACAGGAGAGGCAGGGTGGCATGGTGGATAGAGGCCAGTGTCAGGAAGATGAGTTCAAGTCTTGATATTGACACATAATGACTGTGTGATACTGGGTGTCCTGGGCAGCTGTTGAAGATCATGAATCCCAGAACAGGTGACAAATGGCATTGGGAGAGGGAGATACCTCTCTATAATGAGGAGAAAAGTAGTGGAATCCTGAACCTGAACTTAGTACTCCTGAAGTTTAGTTGTCATCTGTATCACAGACCATCAGTGGGTGAAACTATGGCCAATCATTTAACAACAGTCATAACGTAGTCAAATTCCAAGGCTCATAATTAATTAGATTAGAAAACAACCAAAGTATTTTTTTTCTTTTCTCAGTGTGAGTTCATCTAAAGTAAACAATTGTTCTGTTCCTAAAGTATTTGGCATTAGGAGGCTAAAGAAATGGAAGACATTTGGAAATGGAAAGGGAAGACAAGTGGAAGAAATGGAAACCATATACATGTATGTGTCTGTAAATGTATGTGTGTATCCACATATAACGTATAAATACATAAATAATATTCATATATAAATAATGCCCTCGCATGAAGATAATAATTATTGACATTTGTCCAGCACGTTAAGATTTGAAAAACACCATATACATTATCTCATTGAGCCTCAGAAACTCAATTTGCTAGTAAAACCCCATGAACAAAGTCCATGGGGTCACATAGATTCAAACACGACTGAATGACCAAGTGAGATTTTATAAATGAGATATGGATATTGTGTCCTAGATTATCATTTATCTTCATTGTAGCTGATACAGTGGAGGGCAAATCCACAGAATCTGGAGTTAGGGAACCTAAGTTTGAGTTGGCTTCTCTCATGACTCGATGGTTTGGGACAACGCATTTATACTTTCTGAGCTTCAATTTCCTCTTTGAAAAATGTAAATGTAGTGTATTGGACAGAGTGCTACATTTGAGAGTCAAGAATATCTTACATTGGAATTTTAACACTGTTCAAGTGTGGAATTGGATAAGAAACTAACCTCCTCTGAATATCTGATCATCTGTGAAGTAATGCCTTGCACTTCACATACTTGTTATGACAAAAGTGTTTTGTAAACCTTTGCTATATAAATGTGAGTTATTAAGGGGATGTTATGTAAAGAAATGAGGAAAGATTTAGGTTTAAGTATGATCTCAGACATACAATAGCTGATGGACTCCAAGCAACAAGTCCATTTAACATCTCAGTTCTCTGTAAAACTCTAAGAAGCAGAGCAGTTAGCAATCTGCATGATTTTTTGAGGCGGGGGGGGGGGGGCTCTGCTCCCCAAGGAGTTCCCTATAGAGGTGAAATAATAGATCTGGAGAAAAGATGCCTACCCACCATCGCTACCTCTTTGAAAGGAAAGACTTTTAAAAACTAATAAAATAATAATTCTAAAAGACTAACAAAAATGCTCTTTTCTATTTGATTCTGTTTTTCTGTAACTCAGCAATAATGTATTTTAAATGTTTCGAGGATATCTACCTGTCATTCTTTTTTTTCTTCTTTTGGAGGCAATCAGGGTTAAGTGACTTGGCCAGGATCACACAGCTAATAAGTATCTGAGGTCAAATTTGAACTCAGGTCCTCCTGACTTGAGGGCCAATGCTCTATCCATCGTGTCACCTAGCTGCCCTACCCACCTGTCATTTTAATATTTACCATTGACTAACTTATCACATAGTCAGTATGTGTCAGAGTCAGGTCTTCGTGACCAACCTCTATCTGCAGTATCACCCTACATCTCAGTGTGTACATCTCAGTACATCTCCAGGACTGTAAGTTCCAGAGGACTTGCTTATCAGCATCAGCACACACTAGGAGCTCTCCCATCGAGATAGAATGAAATCACATATATAATATATAATCATATATGTGTGTATGTATGTATATGTGTGTATGTGTATGTGTATACATACATATACATATGTATACACATATATACATACACACACCATTTCACAAGGTTTAACGAAGATAACACAATGTATATAAATTATTTTATGTCAAACCACATTATGCAAATGTGATTTATTATTACCAAATTTGAATGGCACCATGTTTATCTTTAGAGCGATCAGGCCTAATGATTCATAAAAATTATGAGCCATAGAAAGGAATTAACTTCAAGTAAATGGAAAACTCTAATGGGGCTATAAACTCTATTCTCACTCGGCAAAGTGTTCTACAAACCCCGTTGTGTTTTTATTTTAGCTCTGCTAAGGCTTCTCCACCCAAATCTTGACCTCCATGCTTATTCAACAATCATTGAAACTACAAATTGGTGCAATTTATGATGGCAATGGTGGAAGTCTGGATAGGCAGCAGCTTGTTTATTCCAATTCCCTTTGACAATGACAGTGCTTTTTAGCTAGATGCCTTAAAATACTCTCATCCAACTAGACTATCCCACCGACCTCTATATTGAGCAAGACAAGCTGACCAAGAGGCATGACTCCTTCCAAGATGATTTTTATTGTTATGATGGTACCATTCAGCCTTATTCCACATTATTATATTTGATACCTGTCATAAAGCTGAAATCATCAGCTTTTGAAGTCAGTGCAAAAAATCATTCCTCAGGTCAAATCATGCCAGACACAATCAAGAACCTCATGTCAACTTCCCTCTTTGTGTACATACAACTACACTTGTAGGGCATCTTTTTCTAAAACTTAAAGAACTCAGACATATGTTTATCTCTTCCTAGATTCCATAAGAAACACACCACTATCACCCTCTCTTTGAAAGGAAGGCATACAATTATTTTCTTAAATTAACTTTACTCTGTATTTGATTCTGGTTTTTCAGTAGTTCAGTGGTAATATATTTCAAATATCTAGAGGCTGCCACCATTGTAACCATTTGGGGAAACTGTTTTTGATCCTTAGTTTCTTGAAAAATCAAGAAGTCAAGGTTAGGCTCACTGAGGTAAAGTATTCAATTCAAATCAGCCTTTTTGTTCTTGTTGTTCAGTCATTTTTCAATCGTGTCCAATTCTTCATGACCTTATTTTGGGTTTTTTTGGCAAAGATATTGGAGTGGTTTGCCATTTCCTTCTCTAGCTCATTTTGCAGATGAGGAAACTGAGGCAAATGGGGTCAAGTAACTTGCCCAGATTCATACAGTGAGTAAGTGTCTGAGACCAGATTTGAACTTGTGAAGATGAGTCTCCTACTCCTGGCCAGGTACTCTGTCTACTCTACCAATGAATCAGCCAAGCAAACTATATTAAGAGCTTGCTCTATGTAAGGTCCTATGTTTTTCACTGATGGTACAAAGATGAAAATCAACACCGTCTCCGGTTTCAGAAGCCTTATGGTCTGGTAGGTGGAATCAGAAAAGGATGCAAATTACTACACTAGAAATTAGAATATGCTGAATACATACAAAAGGTAGATCCAGGTAGTGTATGTAGTAGTCTATAGATCTGCCTCTGACATAAACTAACTTTCATCCTGGGAAAGTCACATGATTTCCCAAAGCAAGAAGTGACTCTCTATGAATTTAACTTGCAGAATTGGAATTGGAGTGGGGAGAGATTTGAGGTAGGCAGACCCACCAGCAGCTATTACAATAGTCCAGATGTGAAGAGACAGATACCTGCACTAAAGTGGGAATAGTGTCAAAGGACAGAAGCTGGTCTATTTGTGAGATGTTGCAAAAGGCAAATTGACAGGCCTTGACAACAGCTTGGATGGGGCAAGGAAGGCATGGTAATCCTAGGTTGCAAGCCTTGAGGCCTGGGAGGAAAATTTTGCCTTCTACAGTGACAGAGAGTGTAGGATAGGGAGAGTTTGGGAGAAAGAGAATGAGTTTTGTTTTAGATATTCTGGAAATTGTAGGGATCCCCATCAATTGGAGAAAGGCTGAACAAGTTGTGGTATTTTATTGCAATGGAATATCATGCTATAAGAAATGATGAGTTCAGTGATCTCAGAAAAAAACATGGAAGGACTTGTATGAAATAATGAAGAGTGAAGAGAGCAGAACCAAGAGAACATTGTATACAGTAACAGCAATATAAGCAAATAAGTTATTTTGACTATTATAAATACCCAGATTAACTATAAAAGATATATGAAGATGCTATCTGTAGCCAGAGAAAGAACTAATAAATAGATGTACAAATAGATTTATATATGTAAAATTATTCTATACATGCTTCTATTTGTATACATATATATACACACATATATAATACACACAGAGACATATATATATATATATATATATATATATATATATATATATACTTATCTGTGTCTATAATAACCATCTCTAAGGTGAGGGGGTAGGGAAGAAAAAAGGAATAAAAAGAAATTTACATGATAATTTTGTTTTATATTTGAAAGGAATAACAAGCATAGTAGATTTGCAGTTTCATGTGCAATCATCTTTTTTATTGCACTGTTATGGAAATGCTTGTTTTATGTTCAAGTCTTTTTTAAAAAAATACATCTAGTGGACATCCAGTTCAAACTATCTGAAAGGCAGTTGGAGAATCAAGATCGAAGGACAGAAGAGGAGTTTGGGCAAGAGAGTTAGATTTGAGAATCATTAGCAAAGAAATGTAATTAAATTCATGGTAGCTGATGAGATTACTAAGTGAAGTACTACAAAAAAAGAAGAGGGCCCTGGACACCCATGGTTGTGGGGTACCTACTGTTAAAGGGTGTGATCTAGGAAAGGATCCAACAAAGGAGACAGAGAAGGGTAGGTCAGATAGGTAGGAGGAAAACTAGAAAAGAGTGCTGTCTGCAAAACCTAGAGAGAAGAGCGTATTAAAGAGGAGAGGGTAATCAATAGTGGCAAAGGCTGTCCAGAGGTCAAGGAAAAAGAGAACATATAAGAGATACCAAATGTTATGGAATCTGGAGGGAGGAAGAACTCTCCTAGCCACCAGGATGAAGGGAAGGCTTAGTGAAGGAGGCAAATGGGAAGGATTTCAATAGAATTATATCATAACAATGGAAGAAGTTCATAGACATAGGGGATAGAGTAAGCAGCTGACGTAGCAAAGGCCAGAAAGAATTTAGCAAGTGCATTACCTTTTACTGTTGGGCTCCACAATGCTTTCCTAGATTTAATTCATTTGACTTCCCTTCATACACTCTACATTACAGCCAAAATGACTGACTTGTTGCTCCCCCAATTTAGAATCTCATTTCTCACCTATCCCTTTGCACAGACTAAACCTTCTACCTGGAGAGTGTTCCCTTCTCATCTCTACCTCTTAGAGACCTCCATCGGCCCACTCCCACTTACTTCAGTTTAATGTCTTCTCTCCTCAAATGACTTAGTATTTACTTCCCTGATACATAATCTATCCTCCAGTATAAGCTCCTTGACAGCAAAAATTATTTAGCATTTTGTCTTAATATCCCCAGCACTTAGCAGGTGCTTAATCAATACAAACTGAATTCGATTCGATTGAATTCAATTCGATCAAACTGTTTTAATGCTAGAGTGTGTGATAAGGAATGGTGTCAGATATGTCTTAAATGGGAAGGTGGACCCCTACTGTAAAAGAAATTGAAATCTAGGTTAAGAAGTTGACTCTTTAAAAGAATTGTGGGAATTACTCATTTATATAACACAAAACAGTTTGCTCACAAGGATCCTGTGGAAATACAGGTATTATTCTTCTCTTATAGATAAGGAAACTGAGACTCTCAGAGAAGCTAAACAACATTCTCATAGTCACATAGCTAGTAAAGGCTGGGATTTGAACCAAGTCTCCTGACTCTTAGCCCACTGATCTCTCCACTAATGCATTGCTTCCTCTCTAGCCAGCAACAACAGTACTAATAAGGCCATAGCCATTGGCTTAGTTCCCATGCAGGCCAGTAAGCCATTCTCAGAGATAATCTCTGTTCCAAAGCACTAATTACTGCCTTAACCCTGCCTTGGCTTCTTACAAATTCACACTGCCAATTACAAAGGAGAACCATGCTAGACCATAGATGAATCTCCTATCTCAGTACCTTGGCACCATGCCCAAAATACATTCTTTCCTCACACACACCTCTTAGAACTCAGTTTCTATCAAAGATTAAACCAAGCATCAAGGTTCCTAATACCTACCTCCTCCCTCTCCCTCACTAGTGCCTTCTCTCCAAAAAATTAACTTATATTTAGTTTGTATATATAATGTGTGTATATGCATGTGTACATACATATGTATATATATGTGTGTGTGTGTATATATATACATATATATATACACACATGTGTGTACACATACACACACGTCTACCCAATAGAATGTAAGTTTGAGGTCAGGAATGATTTCATTTTGTCTCCATATCCCCCCTACCCAGTCTAGTACAATGCTTTGCACATAGTAGGCACTTAATAAACTATCATTGATTGAAAAATTAATTTTATATCAGTTTGGGGGGGGGACTACATATATTACTCGAAAACAACATTTTTCTCCCCTCTGCTGCAAAACCTTTTCTACTAGTAGAAAATACAGCATTGTTATGTCCTAGATAAATATATTAGCAACTTTAAGTTACATGTCTAGAACCCATACCAAGAAAAGGGAAGAAAGATAATTGGTTTCCTTCCCCCTGTACAAATGAATCACTTTGGCAATCATTCATTAAATCATTTCTATCTGTCTCTGCTTGTCTCAGTGGAAGATACACCAAATATCAGAATAGATAACTTTATCTTCATTATTTTCATGGCCTGAGCACCATGAGCACTGGCTTATCACACACTTTCAAACATTTGTAGTCACTGTTGCCTAGTTGGAGTGCCAATGAGATCCAGTCTAGAAATCAGAATTTGTTGTCCTCAGAAAACTCAGAAAGATTTAGTGAATTTATATGAATCCAATCTTTTTATGTAAAAGTCTTTCAAATATTTGAAGACAGCTATCATGGCTTCAGATACTCATAGTTTACATACCAAATAAGTGTTTACTATATGCTAAGTATGCAGCTGTGGATATAAATACAAAAACAAGATACTCTCTGAGATCAAGGAGCTTCTATTCTAATGAAAATACTAACAATAAAGTTTAGAAAGATAGAGATAAGTGTATGTATAGAAGGTATATGTATATGTATGTGTATATACATATATGTATACATCTGTATAAATATGTATGTGTACATAGAAGAGATGGCCAAAGAAGGCAATTACGATTTAGGAAGCCTTTGGGCTGATGAGTAGAACCAGCAATCTATTAAAATATTATTTCCACTTCCATTAATAGTAGCGGTGATTTGACTACATTTCTCAGAGAAAGAGGTGGAATGGGAGGATATGAGGGAGGTTTATAAGCTATAGAAATGGAAAAAATGGCCACGGTGAAGAGGAGGATGAATGATGCTGGGAAAAGCAGAGATCAAGAGTTTAAACCCTCTGGTAGACAGATGGATGGATGGATGGATGGATGGATAGAGAGATAGATAGATAGATAGATAGATAGATAGATAGATAGATAGATAGATAGATATAGATAGATAGACAGGCATAGCAACAAAAAGAAGTGTGTGTTTATATATACACATATATGTATAAATATGCATGTGTCTGGACATATATATTCATATCTATGCATTAGGTAACAAACATACAAAGTTTAAACATTTAGTGTTTTGCATAATATTTCATTAGATCATGCATTCACATATGCATGTGTTTATGTGTATGTGTTTGTATATATTAAAAACTGTGACTATTAGGGAAGGTCAAAGATCTCCTACAGAAGCTAGCATTTGAACTAAGCTTTGGAGGGAACCAAAGTTTGAATCTCTCTTTTGATCATAGCACTGATTCCTGTCTCAAAGCAGGAATGTATTCATTCTGGAAGCTAAACTTTTATGGTCCAGAGACACCAATCTCTGGGGATTGAACAATGCAGGAAAAAGTTTAGGGGATCTACTTAGCTTATCTTCTGGACTATTGCTCTCATACAGGCATACCTTAGGTGAGAAGGGGCTTGATTGCAATGAACTTGGGTTGAATTCTCTGGGCTATTTTGCATTGCTGTTTGAAGAAGGATCCCCATACTTTAGACGGTAGACCTGTTGGAGAAAGGCAAGAAGAAGCAACCAGCTCTTCTCCATCTACTATACCACAAAGCTTCAAGCATTCATTTATGTATAAATGTACACACATATGTGTATGTGGTATACATGTATATGTTCCCATGGGATCATATATGTAAAAGTGCTTTGCAAACATTAAAGCATTATATCAATGTTTGTAGTGGTGCTGGTGTTGTGACATTTGAACAAATCATAGGAGCTAAACCTTTTGCCTCAGATCTCCTTCATTCTAACCTGTAGCCACATTTCCGCCCTGCTGCAACCAGCACACCCCACCACCACCTTTTTTTTTCCTCTTTTTGTGAGAAATGTCATCAAACTGCCTCTACTAGTAACATGCCAGGAAAGGGTGTGTTAACGGGCTACTCTTCTGGTCACCAGTATACATCAGAGGCAGGACTTAGTCAGTTAGTCAACAAGCATTTATGATGTGTTTACTCTGTGCCATGGACTGTTTCAAGTACTGGATTTACCAAGAAAGGCAAAAGTATGCTCCATACCCTCATGGAGCTCACATTCTAATGAGGGAGATTATATGCAAATAACTACATATATGCAAGCCATATAAATACCATGAAGAGAAGATAATCTCAGTGGAAAGCTTCTTATAGAAAGTGAGATTCCAGCTGAATCTTGAAGGAAACTAAAAGTCAGAGATGAAGAGGAAGCATTTTCCAGGCATGGAGAGTAGCCAGTGCCAAAGCCCAGAGGATGCTGTGTGAGGAGCAGTAAGTCAGTAAATACAGCTGAAACACTGGGAGTATGGAAGAGAATAAAACATAACAAGAGGAGAAAGGGAAGAAGAGACAACCAGCTCTTCTCTATTCATTTTATCACAAAGTCTCAACATTATCAGTGTACTTACATATTGCACACATGTGCACATCTATAAAATTTACATATAATGTACATACTCTTGGGTATATATGTATATGCATATTTATAAGCATTGTATATATTTGGTATTGATATAGACCTATTACATGGTTTCATCACTATATGAAAATCATATATTATTAATACATACTGATTTACATTTATTATAGGAGTTAGAGAAGAGGGGAAGGTCCCTTGATGTGGGGGAAACTGCCTAAGCAAATTATTAAAGTGGGAATGGAATAGTATGTTGGTAAGGGGAGGAGGACTGGACCAGAATTTATGTTGCAAATAGAGAAAGATTGGATCAGAAAGACAGGACAATATTGGATATGGATCTAAAGTTTCTAAATTGATTTATCCCTTTCAAAATAAACTACTCATATTTTCAGCCCATGCCCCCTTTGGGGAATGAATTTAATCAGTTTACCACCTGTTGGGTAAACTAGTACATCCTCTTATTTGTCCTGAATTTAATTATGTCAAGCTTCAAGGGGTGCCCTGTAATTCTATTATGCCAGGATTCAATGAACAAGCATGTTTTCCTCTCCTCTATCCCTGGTGTAATTTCATGGGCTTTATCTAGGCAGTTTTCCAGAGTGGAGGGTCCCAATCTTGATATTTCAGTAAACCCACTCTCTGCAATCTCCTTAAACATCTGAGTTGCCCTTCTCTGGACTTTCTTGGCCTCTGTTATGCCTTTCTTGAAATGAGACAATGAGACTACTGGCCACTGGCAGAAGGAGGAAACCAGGTCACATGGACCATTGATCCCCCAGCAGAATGGAAAGCCCATCAGGGCAACAAAGTCATTTGTCAATGATCAGCACACAGGACCTTTTATTTTTACTCTTCCCATTAATCGTTCAACATCTCTTAAACTGTTTGAACTGCTTCAGGTTTTGAAAGTGTTTCAGTTTCAGAAGCCATTTATCTTCAAAACATCTCAGGGCTACACTATCACAAATGCACATTAACAGAACAGAGCAATTCTGGTGAGATAAAATGTAAAGTTTAATAAATCACACCAGCACAGGCTGATTCTGAAAAAAATCTGCATGAGGCTATTAGTAAGGGCCAAGAAATGGTGAATTGCCACAAGATTGCCTGTCAAAAGCTGCCCCTTTCTCTGACCCAAGCATTCTCCATCCCCCTTAGCCAGGTGCACCCACTCATGTGCAGGATCTAGATGACCACTGGCAGGGTTACTTTATAGCCCTAAAGGAACTACAGTAGAGTTCGTAGCCTTGGAAAGAGAGTTATTTTGGTTTTGTTTTTCTATTCTATTATACCTGGCATTCTTAATCAGTTTTTTTCATTTCATGGATCCCACTCACAATCTGATGAAGACTATGGACCCCTTCTCAGAATGTTTTTAAATGTATAAAATAAAATGCATAGGATTACAAAGGAAATCAAATGTTAGTGAAAATAAAGTTGTAATTTCTCCCCATCTAAATTTATGGACCATCCTGAAATCTATCCATGAACCTCAGGTTAAGAACTCTTGTCTACATTATGAACCACTTAGAATCATGAGATTTAGATTGAAAAGCATCTGTAGAGATCATCTAGGATGTTAATTTATGTTACAGAGGAGGAAACTGAGGCTTCATAAAACTTAAGTGACTTTCCTGTGGTCTCACAGGTAGTATAGAAAAAGTAGTAGAATTTTTATCCAGTTCCTCTAATGCCACGTCCAGGGTTCTTTATGTCACACCGCTTGTGAAGCATCAAAATTCTACTTGCTATTAGTTACCAGATCTCTTGCAGGGACTCCTGGTCCCTGACACCCTCCTTCCCTGACACAAGTATCAGATGTATTTTATTTTATGACTTTACAAAATGACAGAATTTCAGATTTGAAAGAGACTCAGTGGCCATCTAGTCCAATCCATGCACAGAACAAGATCTTGGCAAAGCACAACCAATAATCCAGTAAATCCAGCCTTTGCTTAAAGATGTCTAATGAGGACACACTCACTAGCTCCCAAGGAAGCACCCTCCACTTATGGACAGCTCCAATTCTGAGATTTTTCCAGACACCAAACCTGAATTTGTCTATGTCACTTCCACCCATTGGTTCTATTTCTGCCATAGTACAGAACAAAGCTTTTTGGCACATGCAGTGACCTTGACCTTATTAACTAACTTTTCAAAAGTAAAGAACCCTTTAAGTTAAAAAAAAATTTAAACCAGTAATCTCTTTCATTTCTAGAGAGCCTTATAATTTATTTTTAAAAATTCTTTTCACAGAGACTATCTTATCCTATTCTCTCAATAACCCTTCAAGGCAAAACTCAATGGCCTCCTTTTATAGATAAGTAAACTAAGATCCAGAGAGGTCAAATGATTTGCCCAGGCTCTTTAAGTTACTAATTACAGAGCCCATATGTCTAAGTTTAAAACTGTCACTCTTTTCACTTCTATATCAGAAGGGCTTGGGGCATGGTACATAGAGGGCACAGGCTTGGTGTAAAGAAGATCTGAGTTCAAATTCTTCTTCTGTTACATGCTAGCTATGTGACTAGGTCACTTAACCTAATGTTCCGCAGAGGTTACTAAGATTCTAAGTAATAGACCAGTTGCCAATCAGTATAGGTGAAGAGAGTTTCTATACCACTGTACCATGATTTTCTGCCCACTGATTAAATTGTAAGTCTAAACAGAGAGAGAGAGAGAGACAGAGAGAGAGAGAGAGAAAGAGATGCCTCTCCCTACAACCCTCTGTCTCTCAAACCAGAGATGTTGATGAATATTGCAAAGGCTGTAAAAAAAATTTCCACTTTTTAAATGCTGGTTCTAGCTGAGTCTTATTAAAACAAATGTAATATATTCCCTCCCACCCACGCATAGGGAGTATTTGGACTATTTAAGTTTGCAAAAGATCCTGGATTGCTCATAGAAATAAAAGTGTTGCTACAAGACAAAGATAAAAATGTCATTCAGAGACGGAAGAAGAAAAGGGAACTAGACTTAGAAATAATAGCCTCACACAAACTAAAAAGATGAAGCCAATCAGTCATTTCACACAAAAAAAGATACCTCAAGCATAATATGATTTGATAAATTCCCCCAAAACACAGTTGAAACACCCATTTTCACCACACAAGGGAAAACTGCTAGCTGACAATTTGCAGGAGAAAGAGCAGATAGGCCCAAACAAAGAACAGGTAACTCTTAAGACAAAGGATAGGAAATAACTCCTCTCCCACTTGGAGAAATACTCCTGAGATTGCCTAGCCAGTTCTTAAGAATGAGGGTGGGGGGAGGGTGACTCCCCTCTCTCGTGGGAAAAACTTTCTTTGTTCAGCTCCTTATAAAAGTCACCATGTGGGAAATTCACATTGGAACCTCACCCATGGGTGAGGACACTTTGCCTGGGGTTACGTTCAGAAGGGACTCACCAAAGTGACTGTAAAAGACGGGGTTCTCCAGCTTAGGAAAAGTTTTGGTGTAGGTGGTGAATGCATGTACGTTGTATGTTATATGTGTGTCTTTTTGTCGGTATCGCTGTGTTTAGATGCCTCTGTGTGTCTGTCTCCGCCTTGGTCGCTGTGTTAACTGTGTTTGTTAGGAATTGTTGTGATTAATGTGGTTGTGGGTTTGATAGAGTATCTTCCCTGTCTTTCAATAAAAGCCTTGTTCTATCAGGAGTGTGTCTTATTGCCAGCGTGAATCCAAATCTGAACCTAACCTAGCTTAACCGAACAGGTACCAGTGGGAAGACATTCTACTTGGCCAGAATCAACCATCAGCTAGGCTGTCATCTCTTAGAGGTTTCTTTTTTTTTTTTGGCCCTTCACACTAGATAGCCCTGTTTGAATAACAAATGCCCTGAGGGAATGACAGGGCCAAAGGTGAGCTACCAAGTGCCTTTAGCAATAACCCAGAAGAATTGGTCGTCAGGGGCTATGGCTGTAGCAGTCCAGTTGTTTAAATTACACTTCATGTTTCAAGTCCTGGAGGATTCCAGAAGGCAGGCTCTCAAACTACGTGGTCACATTTTTCTTAAGAAGATTTTCCCTTTCCTCTCTGGATTTCAAGGCTTTTAAGTCATAGCTTATATGGTCCACTAGTCGCACAATCAAAAGCTTTTCTCTTCTGTTCTCTCTCTCTCTCTGATGGCTTCTAGACAGATCATATATTTGGCAAATCCCTAAACACAAATGGAATACTCACATATCCTCTGGGAAGATAATGAAAAATGGGGGCTTTAAGCTGGTGGTGGGGCAGAGAGATACTTGCAGGAACTCAATGTGTTCTTTCTCTAATGGGAGAAAGGAGAGAGATATCCAGAAAATAAGCCACATGAACCAAAAAATTCTCTGTAGCCCTTGGACCTTTATGGTATTAATAAATGCATCAGCAAAAGGAGAAAAGGGAATAGATGGGACTCAGTTAATTTATTTATTTAAGTTTCCCATGATGCTCTAATAGACTGGGATTAATAACCCTCTAAACTACACATTTCCTCCACCAATGCAAATGTAAATGACAGTCTCAGAGAGTTGCTTGGGGGGTAAGAGGGTAAATGACTTGCCCAGGGTTATACAACAGCCAGTTTGTAATCAAGACAGGACTTGAAGCCAACTCTTCCTGACCATAAGGCCTGCATCTTATCAACTAGATACTGGGACATTAGGTTAAATAGCTCATGTTTGTATGACACCTTACAATTCCATAATGCACTCCCAAAAAAGGTAATGCGAACTAAGGGAGCATTAAGAGGAGCATTTGTCATTGTTGTTTAGTCACCTCTGAACATTTGTAACCCCATTTGGGGTTTCTTTGGCAAAAATACTGGTGTGGTTTGCATTTCCTTCTCCAACTCATTTTTACAGACTTGCCCAGGGTCACACAACTAATAAATGTCTGAAGTTGGATTTGAACTTAGTTCCTCTTGACTCCACGGCTAGCAGTCTACTCACCATGCCTCCTCACTGCCCCAAGAGGAGCACAGTGTCAAGAACTAGGGAAGGAATATTCCCACTGTATTCTTCCCTATTCAAACCACATATGGAATTCTGTGTTTAGTATAAGGACCACATATTAAGAAAGACAATGACAAGATAGAGACTGTCCAAAAGAGAACAACCAGGCTTTTGAGAAGGTTGCATGATCACATATTTTAAGCTGAAAGGAACCATGAAAGTAATATGATCTAACCTCCTCTTTTTCACAGTAAATAAACTGAGGCCCAGAGAAACTAAATGACTGGTCCAAGGTCACTTGGTAGTAAATGGCAGAGCCAGGATTCAAATACATATCCTCTGATGCCAAATCCAGGACCCTTTTTACTTCACCTCACCAGGAGTAGAAGTCAAATTGTTTGAGGATTCATCAACGGAACCCAGGATGCTTATACTGGAAGAGAGAAGGCAGTGTTTGAAAGACTATTGTGGGGAAGAAGAAATGGTCACTCTGTCAACGTGCATTTATTAATCTATATGCCAGGTACTTTGTTAAGTGTTAAGTATATAAAGAAAGGCAAAAAGAGTTCCTGAACTCAAGTAGTTTACTTTCCAAGGTAAGAGACAATATATAAATAAACAGGTGCATACAAGATTCATACAGCATAAATGGAGGCCTGCAGACTTGTTCTGCTTGGTCCTACACTACAGACCTCAGAAAAAAAGGTGTTATTTGCAGAGGGGCAGAGTAGGCTGGACTGCCTTAGTAGATAGAAGCTTGACCCTCATTATTGGTCTAACAAAAAAGTTATGAAGACCAAGAATTTGCATATTTAGCAATTAAGAAATAAGACTTTAGTAGTCACTCCTCAAATATTCTACATAATCTATATGAAATATAGATTACATATGTTGTCATATAGCATTATCTATATAATGCTGTACTAGTTTTTGAGTGAAATAACAAGAAGTACAGCGCTAGATAATTGATCTCTACCAAATTCGTGATCTGAGAGAGATACGCCAATATGTCTATTTTTAATGACAAAATACCATTAAGGAAAATAACAGGAAAAAAAAAACAATAAAGGTTTAAGGACAAATGACCACAGAAAAGCAAGCAACTTAAGGTGAGCAAGAACAAAGAATTTATAACCAGGTAGCTCAGTTGATTAGTGCAGAATGAGGCTAGGTTCATGATTCAATCCTTTGATAAGCCAGTCAGTTAAGTCATTGGTCATAAACAGACTCTGGCCAGTCTTCTTGCAAAATGCAGGACTTTCACAAGGAAGGCCCAGCATGAAGGAATGGGGTGACTGCTACAGGTCTACCACCACTGTTAGAAAAGCACCTCGAAGGGAATGTGTTATTGGATGTTGTGTCAATCAGTATAGTCTTCAAATATCAAGGAGAACAAGGTAAAAAGAACACATTCCAAGTCCCAGACCCTTTTTAATGGTCATAATTAATTCCCTGCTGATGCTGGTGGTGGTGGTGCTACTGCTGCTACTGCCACTACCGCTACTGCTGCTGCTGCTGCTGCCACTACTGCTACTGCTACTATAGAGGGATACCCACTACCTCCTAAGGCACCCTCCTAATAAGATGAAATTAGCCAATATTCAACTTCTCCTCATTATTCCTAGTTCTCCCTGCTGAGACTAAGCAGAACAAGTTAGATTATGAAAGATACAAAAAGTCCGTAGGAATTGATGAAGTTGCTGAGTAAGGCAGAGCCACCTCTAAGGTATGGGTGGGGTGGGCTGGGGCAGGCAATCATTTTTTTCAGGACTTCTGTCTATATAACCAATTTTATTAAAAATGTAGTACAGATAAATAGGGTCATGTGTGGCAGCTTTTTTATCAATGAAGATTTAGAGTGATTGGCTTACACTATTCACAACTGTGATTTAAAACACTGAATTGTACAGAGCCAAATGACTGTCTGCATTTAGATCACTATTGTAGTCCAAGAGACCATTGGAATTAGAACCACTGATGGTTAAAGAGTTAATGTACCGCTCTCATTCTCCCTACCTTTCATAACATTATTCTTCAGGTATTCCAGGAGAACCTGGCTTACCTCATTCCTATATTGCCTGCAAGAATAGCTAGGTAAAAGTGGATAGGGTGCCAGACATGAAGAGAGGAAGACTCATCTTCCTGAGTTCAAATCTGGCCTCAGCCTAACTAGCTGTGTGACCCTAGACAAGACTCTTAACCCTTTTTGCCTCAGTTTTTTCATCTGTACAATGAGCTGGAGAAGGAAATGGCAAACCACTCCAGTATCTTTGCCAAAAAACTCCAGGTAAGATTACAAAGAGTCAGACACAACTGAAGTAACCATAATACTTCCACAAATAGTCACGGCTTCATTTTCAAAAAATATTTTCAACACCATTTGATAGCTCAAACCCCTAAAGTTAGAATACATAGAACAGTCCACTTCAGGTTTTTTTCACATCCATGACTCCAAGGCTATAGTGAACTCCCAGCAAGGAAACTCCCTCCAGTGCTGCTGATCCCTACTCATTTGATCATTTATAGTCTTAGGGGTGATCATTACAATTATTATAGCTCCAAGAAAGTCCTGCATAAACTTTACATTTGGGAGAGGGAACAGAAATATAACAAACATTTGTAGGGATGGAACAGGGTTCTGCCTGGTCCTCTGCAGCATCCTCCCCTCTCCCCCTGAAAGCAGCTGCTTTTGCCCCAAGTAAAAGCATGTCTGGTTGGTTGAAGGGAATGGGAGAAGACAGAAAAGAAAGGACCTCTTGTGGTAGAGGTCTTCGCTTCCCAATGAAAATGCACAGGGGAGAGGTTGGACTCGGGGATTGAGATTGTTATTATTTATATTTAATTATTTGTTGTTTGAAAGACCTGAAATTTTAATTTTATCCTCTAAAAGTTCAAAGCCTTTAACCTAAAAGAGCTGAGCTGCCTGCCATGCAATTCCAGCACCTTAAACTGAATTGTATTTTGCTTCTGTAATTCAATCAACGATCATTTATTAAGTACCTAGTATGGGGCAGGCACTGAGCTAATGAAGCAAAGGAGATACAGAGATAAGAGCAAATCCATTTCTCCCCTCTGGGTGCATGATCTGGAGAGACAGCTAGGTGGAACAGTGGATAGAGAGAGGCTGGATGGGCAGTCAAAAGGTCCTGAGTTCAAAGCCAGCCTCAGATGCTTGCTGTGTGACCCTGGACAAGTCATTTAACTTCTGTCTGATTCAGTTTCCCCATGTATAAAATAAGGATAATAATGCCATCTACCTCCAAGAATTGTGAGATAATAATTTTTAAAAGTTTTCTAAACACCTAAAAAAAGAGAGAAGAAGAAAGAGGAGGAGGAGAAGGAGGAGGAAGAAGCAGAGAGACAAGAGTTATGTTATTAGTATACTCTAGGCATCTGAAGGTCTAAGTAGCGGCAGGCTAAATTTAAAATTTGTCATGGAGTAAAGAGATGAATTCTGCTCTGGTAGAAACTGTGCAGATGCGGGGGCAGAGCCAAGATGGCAGCTGAAAAGCAGGGACTAGTGTGAGCTCCCCACCAAGTCCCTCCAAAAACCTATAAAAAATGGCTCTGAACCAATTCTAGAACTGCAGAACCCACAAAAGAGCAGAGGGAAGCAGGTCTCCAGCCCAGGACATCCTGGATGGTCTCTGGGTGAGGTTTATCCCACATGGGGCTGGGAGCTGGGAACGGAGTGGAGCAGAGCCCAGCGTGGGTGGCGCAGACCAACTAGACCAGGAGCCGGGCAGGGCATGAGCTGCAGTGAGTTACCAGACTTCTCCACCCACAGACACCAAAGACAACAGAGAAGGTTAGTGGGAAAAGCTGTGGGAGTGGAAGGAGTTTGTGGTTCGGCTACCGCCCCAGGGGCAGCGGAGGTGGGGCAGCTACTGAAGTACAGTTGCAGTTGCTTCTGGTCCCAGGCCCACCTGGTCGGAGGAATTAAGTGGCGGATCAGAGCAGGAGTGCAAAGCCTGCTGAAGATCTAAGTCCAGTCTGGGTTGAGGGTTCTTGGGGAAGGAGTAGTGCTGGTGTGGCAGAGCTGGCACATCCCCCCAAGCTTGGAACATAGAACCCTTTAGTCTACAAGCAGTCATACCCCGCTGAAAAACTCAAGGGTCAAATTAATTGGTTGGGAATATGGCCAGGCAGTGAAAAAGCACACAGATTCAGTCTCAGACTTTGGAATCTTACTCTGGTGACAAAGAAGACCAAAACATACAGCCGGAAGAAGTCAACAAAGTCAAAGAGCCTGCAACAAAAGCCTCCAAGAAAAGCATGAACTGGTCTCAGGCCATGGAAGAGCTCAAAAAGGATTTGGAAAATCAAGTTAGAGAAGTAAAGGAAAAATTGGTAAGAGAAATGAGAAGGATGCGAGAAAACCATGAAAAACAAGTCAATGACTTGCTAAAGGAGACCCAAAAATATGCTGAAAAATATACTGAAGAAAACAACACCTTAAAAAATAGACTAACTCATCAAATGGCAAAAGAGCTCCAAAAAGCCAATGAGGAGAAGAATGCCTTGAAAGGCAGAATTAGCCAAATGGAAAAGGAGGACCAAAAGACCACTGAAGAAAATGCTACCTTAAAAATTAGATTGGAGCAAGTGGAAGCTAGTGACTTGATAAGTAATCAAGATATTATAAAACAGAACCAAAGGAATAAAAAAATGGAAGACAATGTGAAATAGCTCATTGGAAAAACCACTGACCTGGAAAATAGATCCAGGAGAGATAGTTTAAAAATTATTGGACTACCTGAAAGCCATGATCAAAAAAAGACCTTAGATATCATCTTTCAAGAAATTATCAAGGAGAACTGCCCTGATATTCTAGAGCCACAGGGCAAAATAGAAATTGAAAGAATCCGTCGATCGCCTCCTCAAATAGATCCCAAAAAGAAATCTCCTAGGAATATTGTCGCCAAATTCCAGAGCTCCCAGATCAAGGAGAAAATACTGCAAGCAGCCAGAAAGAAACCATTTGAGTATTGTGGAAACATAATCAGAATAACTCAAGATCTGGCAGATTCTACATTAAGAGATCAAAGGGCTTAGAATACGATATTCCGGAGGTCAATGGAGCTAGGATTAAAACCAAGAATCACCTACCCAGCAAAACTGAGTATCATGCTCCAAGGCAAAATGTGGACTTTTAATAAAATAGAGGACTTTCAAGCTTTCTTAGTGAAAAGACCAGAGCTGAATAGAAAATTTGACTTTCAATGACAAGAATCAAGAGAAGCATGAAAAGGTAATCAAGAAAAATAAATTGCAAGGGACTTACTAAAGTTGAACTGTTTTATTTACATTCCTACATGGAAAGATGATGTGTATGATTCATGAGACCTCAGTATTAGGGTAGCTGAAGGGAATATTCATTTATATATATACATATATATATATATATATATGTTTATGTATATATATATGTATATGTGAGTTTGTATGTATGTATATATGTATGTGTATATATATATATACAGAGAGAGAGAGAGAGAGAGAGAGAGAGCACAGGGTAAGTTGAAGATGAAGGGAAGATATCTAAAAGAAATAAAATCAAATTAAAGGATGAGAGAGGAATATATTGAGAGAGGGAGACAGGGAGAGATAGAATGGGGTAAATTATCATACATAAAAGTGGCAAGAAAAAGCAGTTCTGTAGGAAGGGAAGAGAAGTCAGGTGAGGGGGAATGAGTGAATCTTTCTCTCATAGGATTTGACCTGAGGAGGGAATACCATACATACTCAATTGGGTAACTTACCCCACAGGAAAAAAGGAAGAAGATAAAAAAGGGGGGATGATAGAAGGAAGGGCAGATGGGGGTGGAGGTAATCAAAAACAAACACTTTGGAAAGGGGACAGGGTCAAGGGAGAAAATTCAATAAAGGGGGATAGGTTAGGAAGGAGCAAAATACAGTGAGTCTTTCACAACATGAATATTGTGGAAGGGTTATACATAATGATATGCATGTGGCCTATGTTGAATTGCTTGACTTCTTAGGGAGGGTGGGTGGGAAGGGAAGAGGGGAGAGAATTTGGAACTCAAAGTTGTAAAAACAGGCGTTCAAAAACAAAAAAAAAAAAGTTTTTGCATGCAACTAGAAAATAAGATACACAGCCAATGGGGTGTAGAAATTTATCTTGCCCTACAAGAAAGAAAGGGAAAAGGGAATGGGAGGGGAGTGGGGTGACAGAAGGGAGGGCTGACTGGGGAACAGGGCAACCAGAATATACGCCATCTTGGAGTGGGGGGTAGGGTAAAAATGGGGAGAAAATTTTTAATTCAAACTCTTGTGAAAATCAATGCTGAAAACTAAATATATTAAATAAAAAAACGTGGAAAAAAAAGAAACTATGCAGATGTATACACACACACACACATGCACATGCACACATATATACACGTACATACATGTATACACCCATGCATATGCTCATGTGCACAGTTTTTACTACTGTCTTTGATTCTATTTAGACACACTGAGAATTATGTCAACAACTCAGGGCAGTATAATATGATGCTTGTGAATATCTTTAACCATCTATCAGAGACTTTATATCCCCAGACTTGTAATCAAGCCTTGGAATCACTTCTTATGAACTCACCTTTAAGATTCTGATCAGCATTCCACTGCCTGCATTAGTGAATTGTAGGCATACCAAGAATAAGTACTGTTTAAAAGGCATTGATAACCATGAGCATATTGGAAAGGACTGGGGTAAACATCTGAGAAACACTTTAAAAGTCAATAATCAAAGAATCACATGACAACAAAGCTGGACACGATTTTACCTATGTAGTGCAAGTCTCTCTATGTACAGGTAAAGAAACTGAGGCCCAGAGAAATAAAGTGACTTGTCCAAAGTTGAAGCCCAGGGAACAGAGACCACATCAAATAGTAATTAGCTGGAAAAACTGGAGAAAATTTGGGTCTCACATGGTTGATATGTGAGTGAATTTCAAGTCTTTTAAGGGTCATCACATGGATTATTGTGGTGGCTTGTCCCTCCTTCTTGAAGATGACCAGTGACTTCAGGAGGGTGATGTCTTGACTTGCAAGTGAATTGGACTGAAGTGGAGCAGAGCTGTGTAAAGTCAGCAGCCTCACTCTCTTCTCCAGATTCATCTGGGTCCAGTGGCAAGAGAGATTAGAGTTGTCCTGGTTGGCCCACAAAGGGAGGAACAGAAACAATAGGTAGAAACCGCAAAGGTAGATTTTGGTTCCAAAGAAAGTTTTTCAAACTGAAATGGATGATTTTGCCCAACAGCACTGTCATGCTTTTTCAAAACCCATCAGTCACTGGCCCTGGGGGCAGGTTGTCTGTTCCAAGGGAAGGGGAAAAAAGACTTTAATCTGCTAGCCTGTCATTGGCCTGGGGGTCAGAGATAGGGTCTATTCTGTATTTGGCTGACCTAGACCAAATACTGGTGTAAAGGAAGAAAAAACATAGGGATAAGATATGACTACCCATTTACATTTGAAATATTGGCTTATTCTAAAATGGCATTACTCACAACCAGAAAAGCAAATACAATTCTGCCTTCTTTTTACCACTATATGACTGGCACACACACATGCGCGTGCACGCACACACACACACACACACACACACACACACACGACACTAACTCTGGATCTTATATATTACAAACAAAAAGCAAGGTTGGGAGAGGTAGTTCTCATTTTGGCATCCACACTTAGGGATGTACAGATGAAGGATGTTTACTGAGACCTGGCATTATTTAAATTCCACAGGCCTGGAGCCTCCCCAGCTCCACCTCTAATGACCCTGGTCTTATCTAGGCTCCACAGAAATCATGCCTAGCTTATAGTCACAAACAGGAAAATGCCAGAAGCCAATTAAAGTATCTCAAACCTAAGGCTTGTCATTTAATGGAAGGAGAATTGGATATACAGGCAGAAGACCTGGGTTGGAATCCAAGCTTTTTTTACTCAAGTCAAGTCAACTAACATTAGTTTATGATATGCCAGGAATCATACCGAAGATGCAAAAAAGGGCAAAAATGATTCCTGACCTAAAACGGCTCACTCTCTAATGGGGATACAAACAATTATGTTGGTGTTGTTCAGGCATGCACTCATATTCAACTCTTCAAGGCCCCATGGACCAAAGCAGGCCTTTCTACCCTCCATTGTCTCCAAGTCTGTCCAAGTTCATGTTCATTGTTTCCATAACACTATTAGCCATCCTAACAACTATACTCATACAAAATATATACAGGATAAGTGGGAAGTAATTACAGGGGGAAGGCACTAGCATTTGGGATATCAGAATAGATACACGGCCTAGATATAAAAAGAGATATTACCAAAAAATTGAAGAACACTGAATATATTACCTATCGAACTTATGGATAAGTAAAAAATTTATGAATAAACAAGAGATAGAGAGCAGTGTGAGGTGTAAAATGGATAATTTCTATCATGTTAAGTTAAAATAAGTTCGTACAAATAAAATAAATGTAGCCAAGATCAGAAGGAAAGCAGAAGATTGGGAGGGGGGATTATAGATTGCCAGATAAAGGCCTCATATCTCAAATATATAAACAACTTAGTCAAATCTATACAAATATGAGTCATTCCCCAATTGATAAATGGTCAAAGAAGATCAGGAAAGGCTTCTTGCAGAGGATAGGATTCTACCATTATAACCTCGGGCAAGTTATATCCCCTCCCTGGGCCTCTGTAAAGTGGCAAAATGATAGCTAAGGTCCTTTCCAGCTATATCTACTAGAATCTTATAAGTGTTCAACCTTTATTGAGGCAGGGAAATATCCTAGGTATCTGCCACTGAAAATGAGAAGGAGACCATAGAAAGGTCAGACGAAGCAGGGAACAAGGCATTTTGGTTGGAGCAACATGAGACTCACTTGCTGTGAACGTATGTCTAAAAAATAAACCTGAGTGATGAGTGTGGTTTAATTATGAAGACTGAGCTTGTCACCAAAGTGTTGAGAACATGTATTCCTCTCCCTTCTTTCCAGAGGCAGGGAACTATGGCTGTTGAGTATCACGTAAGCCATTAGACTGAGTTGAAATGTTGACTGGTTTTGCTGAACTGATTTTTTAAAAATTCTTTTCATTCTTAAGGCTTAAATTACTGAGTAAGGGAAAGAGAGAGATACATTCATAAACAAAGGTGATATTAAAGAAAAAAAAGATATGTATACAAATTTTAAAGTTGGAAAAAAAAAAGAACTCAGGAATCAACCAGAGCCTTTTCCAAATACTTTTCCTGGTGGGTTACCTTGTTATCTCTCCACTAGATTCAAGCCATCACTCTATCTTATAATCTGTTCTCTCTAACCCATACAAAGGATTCTATCCCTTCTTTCAGCCCCTTTTCAAATCCTGTCTCCCCCTCATTCAGAGGTAATGGAAAGATCACTAGAAATGGAGTCAGAGGACCTGGGTTCAAATCTTGGCTTTGCTACTTACTATCTGCATAACCTTGAATAAAAAAATGACCTCACAATGTGAGTCTCAGTTTTCTCCTTTGTAAAATTTTCCCATCAGCTGCTCCCTTTGTATTCCATTACTCCTTCAAACTCATTGTCCTTGACATTGCTTTCACCTTGGTACTTATATTTCATTAGAATCCTCAGTAGCTTCTGTCCCACTGAATGGAGGGCTAAGCATCCACTACATAAAGAGGGCTCAGAAGCCCAGGGAGTTCTTTACTTCCCATCAGCTGCACTCTGGATTCCACTCCACCAACATCAAGCCCCAGAGCATGGTACCTTCCCCTTTGCCCCACACCCTTTTCAGCTTCCTTTTGTGTGTTTGTTATCTTAGACTGGAAGCTCCTTAAGGGCAGGGCTTGTCTTTCCTTTTCTTATTTGTATCCCCAGTGCTTAGCACCAGGTCTGGCACATAGTGGGCACTTAATAAGTATATACAGTACTATATTATACTGTAAAATGCAGAGGTTGTACTTGTTAATCTCAGAGGTCCCTGCCAAAGCCTAGGGCATCTTTATCTCTTCCTCGTGGCCAGCCAACTGGCCATGTCCCAATTATCTTCCTTCTGTTCTTCTGTTTTTATATGTATGTATGTATGTATATGTGTATTGTGTGGGGTATGTGTGTACATAATACATATACACATATATAGGTGTATTTATTGGGTGTATATATGGGTGTATATATGCATGAATGCATGCATGCGTACATATAATTTCCTTACCTGGGCTGACTCCATCATCTCCCCATTTAGCATCAAATTAAATTTAAAATATAAATTATATTGTAATTCATATAATTTATTAAAACTCTGGAGCATAGTGCTGCTGATAGCTAAGATCTGCAGGGAGGAATATTTCAGTTCAATATTACAAGAAAAAATTTTCTAGCAACTAGAGAGCTATTGAATGATGAAATTTGCTCTCTCGTTTAGTGGTGAGATCCCGATCATTAGAAATATTTAAGAATTCACGATATTCAAGTGGCTGGCTTGGTAGACTGTAAGCCTCATGAACACGAAGACTATTTTTTTCTTTGCTTCTCCTGTGTATGAAACATAGAAGGTGCCTCAGAAATGATTGTTTAGTTGAATTAAATCACTGCCATCACCAGTTGTCAAAGGAATTCCTCTCCTGAGTAGGAGGTTTGACTAGCTAACTTCCAAGGCCTTTCTTAGAACAAATATGTTGTATATGGAGGTGGGTTCATAAATACTGAGAAGTAGGCCTGGAGGAAAAATAAAAGACTACGAAGAGGAGAATCTAGGAGGACATGATCACTATCTTCAAATATTTGAGAGTGTGTCACATGAAGAGAGATTAGATTTACTGATTGGCCTGAGAGGACAGAATTTAAAGCAAAGAACAGAAGCTGAGAAGGCAAATTTAACCTCAAAGAAAGGAAATACTTCCTAATAATTAGAGCAGCCTCAAAGTGAAAAGGCCATCCCCCTCAATGGAGGCCTTGAAGGCAAGGGTGATGTCTGCTTGTTGGGTACGTGGACCTGACAGGTAGAAGGCATTAATAAATGCTCGTTGACTTGATTTAACCTATAGAATAGATTCTTGTTCAACTATGTGTTGAATGAGATGGCCTTTGAGATTCTGAAAACCTATGGAATAGACATAACCCCTGCTATCATTATGCTTACAGTGTAAGACAAATGATGTAGTCGAAATACTAAGTTTTGAAAAAGCTTTTGTGTTTATATGTCCAGTCAACAAATATTTATTGAGTGATTACTATATGCTGAGCCAGGGGTGGGGAACCTGTGGCCTCAAGGCCACATGTGGCTCTCTGGGTCCTCAAGCATAGCCCTTTGACTAAATCCAAACTACACAGAATAAATCCAAAGGCCCAAGGTGGGGCTAACTCAGGGGAGGGCCTAGTTTACAAATGAGTTTGAGTGATAGGTTTGGGACATCAGAGGCTCTCAGACCATGTGGGTTTAAGTCACCTCTTTGTGACAATTTTAGGTCACATGGGTGAGTCGCGTGTGTGACTTACCCCTGACCCTGAAAAAGATATAAAACCAGGGGTTGACTTTCTCTTCTTTGGAGCTCTTTCCCGCAGCAGTGGTGGCATGCGTGACTCTGGGCCAGCCCTTGTTCTGAGCTCCCGGGCTGAACCTAGATGTTGGTAACTATGAATTGTATTGGGTCTGTCTGTTGATGTTTGTAATTTGTTTGTATTTTGCTCTGAAGTTCAGTGTGCTGGCCTTCTCCCCTGAACTAAGTGACTGATATTTGTATGCTGAATTAAAGTAAGCATGTCAACCCCTTCACGTAGCTTTCCTTATTAAAGCAGATCAAAAGAACCTGTGCTTTTGCAGCATGCTCATTGTTGGGGTTGTGTTGGTCTTACACCCCCACAATAGCTGCTAGCCAGACTGTTGAAACACAATATCATTTACTTTGGTTTCTCTTTACATTTACCTATTTATAGTACAATATTATGTCATATATAATATTACAGGAGTTGTTCTTGTTCTCTCTATTTCTCTCTCTTTCTCTGTGTCTGTCTCTGTCTCTTTCTTTTATGTATGTATATGTGCATATATAAATATGTATAAATAATTATATATTCTTTTTATATATTGTATATAAATAAATATGTAAATACATACAATATAGAACTTATAATACATATATATATATATTATATATACATATAAGAGAGAGATTAATTTTTGTGTGTTAGCAGGCCAGATAGGTTTGCTCTATTCTATGAAAATGAAGACTATCCCTTATTCCGGAAAGGAAGCTGTATACATTTGTGCCCCATTGGTCAAAAGAGGGATTGGATAATGTAGCATAGATAAAGAAAACCACAAACCTGCTAACCCAAAGTGTGCATACACACACACATACACACACACACATACTCCCATATAATGGATAGGTAGTGTTGAGTCAGACCCATAATGATTTGAGCCTTGAAAGATGGGTAAAACTTGGAGGAACATAAATATTCTACCCTTCCACAGTGGACTTACAATCTGAAATACACATTCAGTCTTCTGGTGCTCATGAGACCATGAGCAAGTCACTTAATCTCTTGTTTTTCTTGTCTGTAAAATGGGAATTTAAAATGATGCCTATATTATTACTTTCCTCACAGGGTTGTTTAAAGGTTCAAATAGGATTGTGTATGTAAAGGGCTTTGAAACTCTTAAATGACTATACAAAAGTCAGTGATTATGATTATGTTCTAATGTTTTTAGAGATTTAAATGATATGCATAGTGGAGAGGGGCTAAGGGGCATTAGCATACAGAAAATAATGAGCAAATGTACAGCAGTCAAATAATGGAATAAGTATATAGGGAAAAATGAATAATCTAATTTGACTGGCATGTAGCTCTGGTAGAAAGAAGCAGGATGTGATTAGGCAGTAAAATGGAGTGGTCTCAGATTATGAATGGCCTTGAATGGTAGGTTAAGGAGTCTGAACTTTATTCTCTAGGCAATAGGGAGCCATCCTGGAAGACAACTCCACCCTAGAATCCTTCTCACCCTGGAAGATCATGCTACATCTGTGGCCTCTTCCCCTAACTAGTAAGTTCCTCCCAGAACCTCCATTAAAAAAAAGTATCCAGGCCAGCTGGCCAGCAAGGCAACACAATGGATAGACTGCTGGGCTTGGAATCAGGAAGATTGATTTTCCTGAGTTCATTTCTGGCTTCAGATACTTACTAACTCTGTGACCCTGGGAAAAATCATTTAACTCTGTTTGCCTCAGTTTCTCATCTGTAAAATGAGCTGGAGAAGCAAATGGCAAACCAGTCCAATATCTTTGTTTCTATAGGCACACACACACTAAAAGTAGTAAGTAAGTAAGTTAGTAAAAGCAAGATAGTTTGGAAAAGGATACTAGCAGTTGAGGAAATCTAAAAAGGCTTCATGAGGATGATTGTGCCTAAGCTGAATCTTAAAGAAAGAGAGAGACTCTAAGAGGGAGAATGCATTCTAGCCACAGGGGACTCCTGGGCAAAAGCACTGAGAGGAGAGATGGGGCACAATCAATGAGGAACAGAGAGAAAGTTGGTCTGTAGCATTCCAGATCAGTCTATTTACCCTATGAAATAAAGGTCTGAGATTGGTCTGATGTGACCTGTTCTTGATGAAGCCATGTTGATCTTCCATGATTCTCCTTTTCGTTTCTAAAAACTCAGAAATCATTCTTTAATATTATTTCTGGAAGTTGACCGGATTATTGGTCTTGCAATGGATAGGGGCATAAAGTAAGCTGATCAACCTCTTCACCGTGCTTTTCTTGTTTAAGCAGATAAAAAGAACTTGTGCTTTCCCGGCAGCCTCCTGGGTGCCGGCTGTGGGGGAGGGATCTTATGCCCCCACCAAAGCTGCTAGCTGGGTTGTTAAAACATATGGTGTAGTCGGCAGGATCTGGCTTTAACAAGAGAGCATGGCGTTTTGGGGTGCTGGGTTGGTTGAATGTTTCCCTGTTTTTGGACTGCTCTTTGTACTTGAGGTGGCTATGGTTCTGTGGAGCCTCAGGAGCAAGGAAAACAGGCGGGTACTTTGGAGCCTTAGGAGCAAGGAAGGCCTGAAGGAAAACAGGTGAGTGGAAGTGCTGGGCGAGGTTTCCCAGGGGCCCAGAGCAGGAGATAATCCCTTCCTCCCAGGGTTTGAGCTGATAAGCCTGGCCCCGGAGGACTGTGCTGAAAGGGCCAATGTCCTGAGATTATATCGTACATGGAGTTTTGAAACAGGAGCAAAAGGGTCTTGCTCCATTGATAGAATAAAGTTGGGAGCTAAGGTATGGGTAAAACAGAAGCCAGATGAAGTCATACTGGGAGGGAAGGCGGCCTCGTGTGATAAACGGAGGAAAGCTTGTACATCTGGGGAAAGGCTGGGAGGACAATCCTAGTCTCCATCTAGGGTGGGATCCTCTTGGCTTAGTTTCCTCATTGTGTTCCGTTTAAAAAGAAACATTTCCCACCTGAGTTTGGCTTCAGATATTGGATGATTTTATTTGAAGGATAATAGCCCATACTTGCCTACTTTTTTTGTTCTTTGAGATGATTTTATTTAAAGGATAATAGCCCATACTTGCCTACTCTTTTTATTCTTTGTTTTGGTTAATTTTGTTGCTAGTTCTGTCTCCTTTAGGCTTAAGTACCCTGCACTTCCCGGTGACTGCCTAAGCATGTAGCATTCTTGGAATTCCTGCCAGCTCGCTGAAAGAACTGACCTCTGGAATGGGACTCTTTGGGGCAGGCACAGCTCTACGTCCAATTTCAGCATGAAGAAGCTATGGAAAATGAGACCTTCACCCCTTACCCCAAGATTTTGAGCCCCAGTTGTTTGAGGTGGGGAGGAATGATTGTAGTGGTCCGAGTACTTATTTTGTGTTATCCTTGCTATATTTTATTGTTATGATATTATTGATCCTATGTAATGGATACAAAGATCTAGGGGTGGACATTTGAATTATTAATAATTATCTTGGGATGATTGATTGAAGAGATTATCTGGCTGGGATCTAGGGGTGGATTACATTTGAATTGTAAACCAGTATTTGGGAATGTCACTGAATGATATGTTTTGCTTTGTTGTGAATGATATGTTTTAGTTTCCTGCGTAATTGGATCATAATGTTCTAGGATATATAATTTAATTTAAATTATGATTGGATTGTGCATCCTAGAACATTGTGAGGGGTGGAGTGTAACCAGAATGGCCTTTGTTTTCTTTGAATGACTCAGCTTACCTCATTGAGCCTCTGGACACTGTGGCTTTCTCTTCCGGGGCAGGAAGCCCAAAGAGCATGCCAGGAAGCAGACAATTTCCTGTGTGATGAGTCATGGGGCTGGCTGAGGGGAGGTGTTAGCTCCAGAACCCAGTCTACGCTAGGGGGAGGAGCCAAGTCAAGAACCAATCGGCCCTGGTCATTCAGGCAGCACTTGATGATGTCAAAAACTCTATAAGAGGGGAGAGGACAGCTTGAAGCTCTCTCTTTCCTTTTCCGGTTGGTGTGGGGAGCAGCGGCAAGCAAGCGTGACTCTGGGCCAGCCCTTGCTCTCGGGCCAAGCCCAGATGTTGGTAACTATGAGTTGTATTGGGTCTGTCTGTTGATATTTGTAATTTGTTTGTATTTTGGTTTTGAGGTTCGGGATGCTGGTTTGTTTTTTCCCCCGAACTAAATGAATGTTTTGAACCTCAGGGTGTTGTTTTTTTCCCCTGAAGTAAGTCAATGAATCTGTATTTGGTCTGTCTCTTGATGCTTGTCTGTATGCTCCCCTGAACTAACTGAATGCTAACTGAATGCTGGCATTTTCCCCTGAGCTAAATGATTGTTGTCTGTATGCTAACTGAATGCAGGATTAAAGTAAGCTGATCAACCCCTTCACCATGCTTTTCTTGTTTAAGCAGATAAAAAGAACCTGTGCTTTCCCGGCAGCCTCCTGGGTGCTGGCAGCCTCCTGGGTGCCGGCTGTGGGGGAGGGATCTTATGCCCCCACCGAAGCTGCTAGCTGGGTTGTTAAAACAGGGCATTAAAATTCTGTTCTCAATCTATCTCTAACACCCCTTCCAGCTCTCGTGTTTTATTCCCACTCTAAGCAAGGCCCTCTGTTAGGTGCAGTGGGAGACACAAAGAGCCTTGTTTCTAATGGGAAGACAATCCATATGGAAGTTATAAGATAACTACCAATAGCAAAGCAAGAAATAAGTGCTCAATGAGCAGTAAAGTCATTTAGCGTTAATCCAAATAGTGTACAAACCTGAAAATACCGATGTCTTCAGCTCATAACATTCCAATTCCAAAACAGTGTTAAAAGTTCTAAAACTAAATTGGTCACAAAGGTAAGAAACACGGTGTGCTAGTATGTGCCAAAGATGTATCAGCACACTTCTGCCCCCTAGTGGCATTCAATACCACTGGTTTTTCTCAAGTTACTCAACAAACTCTGGTACTGTATGTAGCGCTCAGTTTCATTTAGGAGTTTACAGCTGTTTGCCATTGATCCTATTAATCATGGAAATTAGGGAGGATTGCAGGGCTAGATATAGCATCAATATCCTAAGTAGCAGCATTTCCTCTGCCATTGGAAGCAAAGAGTTGAGTGGAAGAGAGCACTGTTGGGTAAGCAATGAATTAGACATGTCTCAGAGTGGAGGGCCAGCTGTAACAAGCAATCCAGCCTAGCCTAGCCTGATATTTACAAATTTACAAGAAAGCTTGTGGAATTTCAGAAATCCAACAACCTTGTAAATAATGCATCACGTTCCATGAGAATCACACAGTGAATAATACATCAGACACAAAGGATCTGAAATTCAGAACAAAGAATAGTTCTTGGGAGAATTTCTAAGGACCTGAACTGAGTACTAAGAAAAATGTGGCATTACTAATATTAACACTACCTGTGTACATAGTTCATCTGCGTCAGCCTAATAAATCCCTGTTCAAACAAAAATATAGTAAAACTAAAAGCATAGCTCTAACTCACCAAGAACTCTTTTGAAGACAAGAAACCAAAGCAATCACAAATACAACAATCGGTGCACTGAAGAAAAAGGAGATATGTGGTACAATGAAAAAAACAGAAGATTTGGAGTCAAAGACCTGGGTTCAGATCTCATCTCTGCTGCTTACTCTTCGGGGGGCGGAGGGTTCCGAGGGAGGAAGAACTTCCAAATGATTAAAGCTGCCCAAGGTAGAATTAAAGCTGCCCAAGCTGCTTTGCAAGGTAGTGGGTTCTCCATCCTTGGAGGTATTCAAACAAGGGCAGAATGACCACTTGTTGGGTATATTATAGTTGAGATTCCTTCAAATTCCTAGGTGGCCACTAGGGTCCCTTCCTACTCCTAAATTCTGTGATTCTGTAATTCTGTGGTTTAGCAACCTGTGTGACATTGGTCAAGTCTCTTAACTTCCCAATAGCCTCACCTATAAAATGAGGATGTCTTTCTAAATTATCTCTAAGGACCTCCAAGGTCCCTTCCAGCCCTAAATCTATGTTCCTATAACGTAAAGTAAGCATAAACTACAAGTATGTAATGTAGCTAATAATGATAGCTAGCATTTACATAATGCTTTGAGGTTTGCAAAGTGCTTTACAAATATTACTTTATTTTATCCTTAAATAACCCTGGGGATTAGGTATTGTTATTATCCCCATTGTGAAGATGAGGAAACTGAGGCACAAAGAAGTTAAATGATTTATCCAGGGTCACACAGCTAGTAAGTGTATGAGACTGGATTTAAACTCAGGTCTTCCTGACTCCAGGTCCAACACCATCCACTGGGACACATAGCTGCCAGGATCTAACACATAGGGATATTAAGTGCTTAGACCCTATCATCACAATACCCTAAGTGATAAGAATACCAGTATACATGCACCTATGAGAGAATAGGTAAAGCACCTTGGCCAGACTGCAGCCCTAACCTTGGCTTGGTCTGGCAAGCTAGCTCACATATGGAGGCAGTTAGTCAGAAGGAACAGAGAGATTGATAAAGAGCTGTGAAAATCTAATCCCACTGTGAAAACAACTCCAAGCCAAACCCTCCTCAGGGTGGATCAGTCCTTACCTTAGAATGGTGCCAGCTTGAAGATTTATTCCCTGTAGGAGTGGAAATCTTTCTTGATGAGTAACAACATATTCTTAAAGGTTCATTCATTCAGCTATTCAAATATTTATTAAATACAAATTAGATATTTGCAGTGAAAGATAAATCAGACACCATAAGGGTGTCTGTCAGTTTCCAAACCAGATCCAATTCTCAATGCCTAGAACATCCCAATGCCAGTCCATAGCTCTGGCTGTTAGACAGTGTTCTTTCTATTGCCTTAGGTACATAGAGCTTTAGAAGAGGATATAGTATCATTTTCTTTATTTTCCTGTGAAACCTACCAAACCCCAAAGAGCAATGTAAATGGAGCTATGGTTTCAGTAGGGATGAGGCACAGGTGGGGGAAAACATTCTAAGCCAACCCCAGCAGACCCCTGGGTAAACACTGCAACACCACACTTGAGAGTGCAGTGGTTGCACTCCACTTGGATATTCATTCATCAGCAGTGAAGTTGGCTATGGAAAAACATTCTGTCAAATGCAGTAACATGTACTGACCTATGAGAATCCCAGGTTCAGACCATGAGCAAGGCACAAAAGGCAGAGGCCTGCTAGGCGCTAAGAATCTGCTCTCTATGCTACTTCCTTGTGTCCAACCTGTGAATATTTGAACAGTTCTGGATTCAAACCCTACATCTTCAGCTCCTTGAAAGGAAGGACTGGCTGTCTTTTGCCCCTTCTTTGTATCCCCCAGCACTTAGCACAGTGTCTGGCACAAAGTAGGCTCTTAATAAATGCTAGTTAACTGAGTGCTCACTTAGCCTATAGGAGCCTCAGTTTCTCCATCTGTAAAATGAAGGGGTTGGACTAGATGGTCTCTAAGGTTCCTTCCAACTCTTGATTTGTGGGCCTATCAGCCTGTAAGTTCACCAATCTGTACTGCCCTTAACTCACTCACATATACGTTATGAGACAAAAGGGTGGCATAGGAAAGAGTACTTAGTTAATACACATTTTTAAGCACTTCTCTTCCAGGCACAGTACTAAGGACTGGGGATGTTTTTTAAGGCAAAAATTATGGTACCTGTCCTTAAGGAGCTGACATCTAAATAAGGCAATCTATAAATAATAGTACAAATTAGATATATAGATGTATATGTGCATATATATGTGTATATATATAAATATCTGTTGTTGTTCAGTTATTCAATCACATCTGACTCTCATGATCCTGTGGACCATATTATTCATGGGGTTTTCTTGGCAAAGATACTAGAGTGATTTGCCATTTCCTTCTCCATTGGATTAGGGCAAACAAAGATTAAGTGACTTGCCCAAGGTCACACAGCTAGTAAGTGTCTGAAGCTGGATTTGAATTCAGGTCTTCCTCACTCTAGGACCAGCAATCTCTATCACTAAGCCACCTCACTGCTTCCTCTGCATATAAAGATAGATAGATAGGTAATGTTATATATGCATATATATATATGCACATATATACAGATATGTATAGATATACAAATATAATAAATGGAGATTATTTCAGTGGGAAGGCACTATCAGTATGAAGGGGTATTGGGGGGATGACTAGAAAAAGCTTCCTGCAGAAGGCAGATTTAAGCTGAGTCTTAAAGGAAAAGAGGAGGCAGGGGTGAGAAGATAATATATCTGTCATGGGAGACAGCTAGTGAAAAAAAGGCAGCAGATGGGATGTTGTGCTCAAGGGTTATCGAGAAGGTTAATGTCACTGGAAGGAAGTTAAATGTAAGAAAACTGGAATGGTAGGAAGTGCCAGGTTATAAAGGGCTAGAGTTTCTTAAGTGACATGGTCAGACCTATACTTCAAGGAAATCACATTGGTGACTAAGTGGAAAATGAATTAGATGAGAAGGGATTTGAGGCAGGAAGACCAACCAAAAGGCTCCTACACTAGGCTAGGCGTGAGATAACAAGGACCTGCACTAAGGAGGTAGCTGTGTAAGTGGAAAGTCAGGCACATATATGAGAGATGCTGTAAAGTGGAAATAACAAAACTTGGTAAGAGTTTGAATACAAGGTGAGCACAAAAGAATTGATGCGGAAGTTGTGAGTTTGGGTGACACAGAAGACAGTGGTCCCCTAGGCTAGAATAGCAAAATGAGCAAGAAGGTGGGGTTTGTGGGGAAAGGTGATGAGTTATGTTCCAGGCATGTTAAGTCTGAGATGCCTTGACCTGAGATCCAGTCTAAGATATCCATGAGGTAGTATGGCTATAGCTTAGCAAAGATACTGGGGCTGGACAAGTACCTCGTCATGGTGCTGATCACTGAACCCATGGGAGCTACAGAGATCACCAAGCAAGATGCTATAGAAGGACAAGGGGGAAAGACCCAAAACAGCCCCTTGAGGGTCATTCTGAGTTGGTGGGAGTGACCTGGATGAAGATCTAGAAAAGGTAACTGAGAACAGTAAAAAAAGAGGAAGGAGAACTCTAAGAGAGGAATCACAAAAGACTAGAGAGGCGACAGCATCCTGAAGAGGTTGATCAAAATTGTCTAAAGTTGCAGAGAAAGGTTAAGAAGGATAAAGCTTGAGAAAACACCACTGGAGTTGGCAATGAAGAGATCATTGGTGATTTAGCACAGCATAAGGCCGATGGGAAATGGGGTAGCATGCCCAAGTTTGTTTCCCTTGTGTGTGGAATCAGGGTACTGTGCTAGATTTGAAGTCAGGGTCTGAATCTTGCCTCATCTAGTAACTAGTAGCTCAGCTAAGATACTAGCTGAGTAATCCCAAATAAGCCACTGGGCCCTTTGGGGTGTGTAAAATGAAGGGGTTGGATGCCCTGACTTCCAAAGTCCCTTCTGGGATCCTATGATTCTATGAAGCCAAAACCTTAGGCTAGAAGTGTAAGGCTAAAAACCTGGATAAGTCCATAGCAGAGGGTGGTTCTTTAGTATGTACATAGGTTAAACATGAGTTCTTTCACCTGATCCTCCTGTAACAAGCACCTGATACCTTTCACAATCCCAATTGCCCTCTTCGCAATCCTTTCTCTTATCAAGGTTCTTCTTAAAATGTGGTATCAAAAACTGAACATAATATTCCAGTTGTAGACTGTGCCAGCTCTTTCTCTAACTAGCTGTGTAGGCAATAAAAGCCTCTGCTTTGTGGTTGTGTTCATTCATTTCAATCATGTCCTACTCATCATGACTCCATTTAGGTTTTCTTGGCAAAGTGGTTTGCCAAGAGAGGTTTGCCATTTCCTTCTCCAGCTCATTTTACAAATGAAGAAACTAAGGCAATCAATCAGGGTTAAGTGACTTACCAGTATCAAACAAGTGTCTGAGTCCAGATTTGAACTCAGGTCTTCCAGACCCCAGGCCTGACATTCTATCCACTGCACCACCTAACTGCCTTCAGCTTACTTATCTGCAAAATGATAAGCTTGGATTTGATCATTTCTAAGGCCCTTCTTTGCTTTCCCATTAATTCTCCAAGTGCCTTAGATGACTGACTTTGCTCCTCGGTGGATATTGTTGCAACCGAAATTTGGTGATGTCTAGTCACACCAACAACTGTAGCAGTAATGATGACAGTCACATTTATAAAATATCTCAAAGTTTCAAAGTGCTTTGCAGACCTTATCTCATTAAATAAAGCCTACTCCTCAGATAGCCTTTCCCAGTACAGATAAGAATGATGTTGCAAGGTAGGCAAATAAAAAAGATGGCCTATTACTTAGTTCATTTTACTACCAGGATAATGTAGTTTATGCTTTTCTGAGGTTGACATATACATTTGCCAATCGCATATGTATTTGCAAAGTTCACCTTAAAAAAATTTACAACACAGAATTTAAAGATACAAAGCCCAGAAATCTCACAATCACTGTCTCAGTTCCAAAGAGAGCCACCAAATTTGGAAGAGAAATACGCTCCTGAGGTTGGGTTCTCATTATTCTTTTAGGTAAATCTCTGCTCAGCACTAAACACAGGAAGAGAGCTGACTTTGGCTGATCAGAATACCAACAGGAAGCAATGTGTTCCGACCCTGATTTATAATCCTTCCAGCTCCATACCCCAAACAGCACAGACTCTTCTTAGCATAATAGGAACATTAGAGGGTTATGAATAAAGTGCATAGATTTTAAAATATTATAATTTATTGTGTCTACCCTGGAAAAACTTACTATTTATGGATTTGCTGCCTAACCACGCATCTCTATCTCTCTATATTCTGGTATTCCGTAATGTACTTGGAAATAGACATAAAACTTTTAGAAACATTTAATAAGAATCTCAGCTTTGAATCCTCATCTGTTTCTCAAATTCCACTTGGTGTGGAAGCAATACTTCCATGTTTATTCTCGGCTTAAATACTTTGCATCCATGAATCGTCTAATAGTACCATCCATGATTGCTAAGAGATGCAGAGGGGACCAAGAAAGCAGGTGGATGCTGTTGCTAAGGAAACCACTTACCTAAAATCCACAGTACATCTGTCTCCAGCAAAAGAGAGACTTCTGCCTCCATGACTCTTCTCCCCCTTGCTAAACAGAGTGGGGAAATTGTCATCAAGTATTTTAAACCAGAAGTTGTCACACAGAGATGTGGATCTCCTGGATGCATTAGACAGCTGCTTCCATCCTGCCTAAGGTAGGCCTACCCTAGCAACAATCACAACTTAGGCTTGTATGGTATTTTCCAGTCTACAAAATGCCTTCCTGACAATAACCATGTTGAGGTAGCACAGTACAGAGAAAAGAACAATGGATCCAAAGTCACAGGTTCAAACCTTACCTTTAACATTTGCTAATTGCATGACTTTGATGAAAGTCATTTAACAGCCTTGGGTCTCATATTCTTTGTCTACAAAAATAAGGAAGCTCCAAGTATCACTGTGCCCATTTTAAAGATCAAGAAACTCATTCTCAGAGAAATTAAGCTAGGCAAATAAAATAGAAGGCTATTACTTCATTTTACTACCAGGATATCTCCCAGTTTATCCATTTCTGGGGTTGACAGAGAGTGAGGGTTGCAAATAGATATGCAAGTTAGTGACTTGAACATGGTCACATAGCTAGTTAAATTTATACAGAGGAGGCGTGGTGAGAGAAGGAGGAACAATGGTTTTTAGAAGTCTTCTGAGGTGATCTGACATCCTAGGAATTGACATCCAATTGAGACAGTCAGAACCCAAAAGAAAGTGGCCCTCTCTGAAAGAGAAGATGGGATTGGCAACAAGTCCTGCTCACAGGAGAGACAGGGAAACAGGATACTGGAGTAACAAATTTAGAGATAAAAAGGTATAGTCCAACATCCTCACCTAAACTACCATATTTCCCCATGTATAAGACGCACCTTAATTTTGGGGCCCAAAATTTGAAAAAAAAATGTATTACATAAAGTTATTGAACTCAAGTTTTATTCATCTGCTCATAGCTTTCAGGAATCTTTTGGGCAAGTCTGGTGCGTGTTAGCATGCTTGGTCCATTCCGTTTCATGAACCTGAAGCACCAATTGTGTCTTCCTTTGAAATCGGTAACTTCTTTTTCATCAGCAATTCTTCTTGCCTCATGCTGAACCATCTTTGTGGACACAGGAATTCCAATTGCCCTTTGCTCTTCATTTCATATCTTCGATTCCCTCTCTAAATCAGGCCATTTTGCTGACTTGCCTCTCATGGCCTTCTTCTGTCGTGGCGTTTTCAGTAGGGTTTCTTCTTCCCATAGCCAGTCTCGGATTGTTTTCTCAGTTGGAGGAGGACCAAACTTACGTTCAGCAGCACGATTTCCATTCACTTTTGCAAACTGAATCACTTTTAACTTGAATTCACCACTGTATGAAAATCTTTTCTGAGCCATTTCTGGGCAGAACATGGCAAAATGTAACCTAATATACCAGCAACAAATGCGAAACAAGGAGCGCAAAGCCAACAAGCTCGAAAAAGCGGGAAATGCAAGTAAAAAAATCTCCAACCACCGTATAAGACGCACCCAGTTTTTAGACCTCAAATTTTTCAGAAAAGGGTGCATCCTATACATGGGGAAATATGGTAAATCCTTCATTTTTCCATATGAGTAAACTGAGGCCCAGAAAGGGAAGATGATAAGGCCTTTGTTGCATAATCATGCATCTCTCTATAGATTCTTGGAAATGTACTTGGAACGTACTTGGAAATGTACTTGGAAATAGACGTGAAACTGTTGGATACATTGACAAGAATCTCAGTTTTGAATCCTCATCCACCCCTATTTGGTATGGAAATAATACTTCCATCTTTAGCCCTTTAGTGTTTCCTTCCTCCCAATTGCCTTGTATTTATTTTGTGTACTCATCTATGTATATGTTTTCTCTCCTAATAGAGTGTAAACTCCATGAGAGCAGGAACTGTAAATACACCTCTATCTGCCTTAGTTTTCTTATCTGTAGTACAGAAATAGTAATAGCACCTAATTACCAGTGTTGTTGTGAAGATGAAATGGGATCATATTTGCAAAGAAAGTACTATATAAACGTTAGGTATTTAATAAATATTTATTGAATTGAATTAAATATTATTATTCTCTACTGGGCTCCAAACTGAGATTACCCCTAGAAGGCAGTCAGGTGACTTGTATATGAAGCAGTACTTTTTCAGCCATAAGGCTGAGTATATAAATATAGGGTGTCCCAAAAGTCTTAGTGCAGTTTAAAGCTTACAGATGCTCTAAGACTTTGGGAATATCCTGTGCCATAATGGGGCGGGGGAGGGGGAGTTTGAGAGCTTCAACTGAGCTCTCTAAAGGGATTAGGGAAGACCTCAGATAAGAGGTTGTACTTGAGCTGAACCTTGAAAGACTCCAGGGATTCCAAGAGCCTGAGGTTTGAAGGACATCCTAAGAACAAGAGGCAGCTTTGCAAAGGTATGGATCCAAGTGTGATTATCATGAATAAGGGATGACAAGGAGACCAGTTTGGCTGGAGTATAAACATGTAGAATATGTATAATATGATTGGAAAGGGATATTAAAGCCAGGTTTAGAAGAGCTTTGACTGCCAGACAGTGGAATTGCCATTTTATATCAGAGGCAATAGAAAACCACTGAAGCTTTTGAGAGCATCAGACCTGTGCTGTAGGCATGTCAGTTTGGCAGCTGTGTGAGGAATAGACAGAGAAGAGAAGATAAATAAGAGAGGGGAAGGAGCGGAAGCAGAAAGGCCTATTAAGAGGCCCATGTAATAGTCCAAGTGAGGAGGATGAAGGCTTGAACTAAGTGGCCCATTAGAGTGAAATAGAATGAAATAGAAAAGCATTTTTTCAAGTATTTACTATGTGTCAAGCATCATGCCAAGCTTTTGGAACACACAAAGGAAGCCAGACAATCCCTGTGCTCTAAAAGCTCACATTTTCAGTGAGACAACACCTATAGGAGAACTCAGCTACAAGGCTAATGAAAGCTCCTTTATACTTTAGTATGCAACAGTAGAGCAGATGGCAAGGCCCAAGGGTGCTTAGGTTGTTGCACTGTCGAGAAAGAGAAATCATAGCGTAAGATGTTAGAGTGGAAAGAAAAGAACAGATGTGAGAGATGCTGTGAAGGCAGAATCAACACAACTCAGCAACCAATGGTTTGGGGAATGGAGTAAAGGAGAGGGAAGAGTTGAGGTGACTCAGAGGTGGTGAATCGAGCCTCCCTCACGGACATTGTCCAACTGCGAATGAGTCATTCATCTGCTACTTTTAGCTTGCCAACTCTAACAGACATTACTTCCCAAGACTATTTTGCCTAGATTGAATTAAATTGTAAAGGAAGGATAAATACTAAAGGATAAGAGAAAATATATATATTGTTTAGCACAAGCTTTAAAACATAACCATCATTCATGTCTAAGTCCAGTTTAGTTCACATAAAAATTGATTAAAAATCAGAAACCTAAAGTTCCACCAATCTTCTGGGTGATCTAGGCCTCATTTCTTCTTAACAGCTCAGGCAAACCCTGAGAAGCTAGTAAGTTGAAGGGTAGTTTCCAAAGAAAAAGAATCCATCAGCAATCATCAATGATTTATTATAGGATAAATTTGTTACAATGTAGACATCTAGTTATATGACAAAAAAGATATTTTCCATATTAAATGCATTCTATAATTTTATAAACTAATTTTGAGTCAGACATATGTTTGATAACTATGCTTTTTCCATGTTTGCAGAAAGTTATCTCATATGTCAATTTTTTTTAAACATGTAGATCCTTCTGTTCTCTCTCAATTTCAGGAGGGATTAGAAGTTAACATTAAAATTCCAGAGTGGGAAAACAGCATGGAATTTGTTGATGTAAAAGGAAAAATTACCTAATATTATCATGCAAAATCCAGGACATAGCTCAGCTTTCTGAACTTGTTAACCTAACAATAACAACATAGCATATTCAATATGGATGTTTCTATTTGGGCTGATAGAACAGATTCCCGCAATTCCCACTCTCATAATACTCAATGCTTAGGGTTGTAAGGCATCAATTCTGAATCCGTAATTTGACAATTGTGAGTCAAAGCTTTTCCCTCTGGTTTAATCAATGGTAGCATTACAGAGGTTCTTTACAGAAATAGGGAAAAGAACTCTTGTGCTTTCAAAATCAGAAACATTCGAAAAGAAAATTTCCACCGGTTCCTGAATTTTAGGGATAAAAGAGACCTCAGAGATCATCTGATTCATTCCCATACATTCTCTGGATCATTATTTCAAATAGATCCATTTTAATCTGTGATCCTGATCCCTCTGTGACCTGTGCAATGAAGAGCATTAGCTTTTTGACTTCACCCAATCAATATTTCTTTCAATTTTCACTGGGCTTTTTTCAAGTCTGCATCATTATCCACTCTGCCTTTCATTCTTCCCATTACTTGGCTTAAATATGAGTTGTTCTCAAAGATCATTGGTAATTCACATAAAATATAGTCCTGTTACTTTTCTTTTCTTTAAAAGGAGCATGATAATTGCAAACGGCCACAAACGAAGCCGAAAATAACTCCCCAGGCAGTCGTGCATTAGGAATTAGATTAAAATGAGCCCAATTTATTTTTAAATGACCTGGTAATTTGTAGAAAAAGATTTAGGCTGCTTAAATTTTCATCAGTAGAAAAGTGTAAGGCTCATGAACACCACCACTGAGGCATAAGAACAGGTTCTTTTACCCCAAGACAACAAGGGGGTGGGAGGGGTTTTTGATAGATTGCCCTTCTAAGCTCCTCATTTGGAAAGTCATAGCAGGGGAACCCACCTAGTTTGGCATGAGCTAAAACCAGTTAAGTTTTCCAAGTAAGAATAGCTTTGGCAACCTAGGATATGCTGACCTAGAAGTGGGAGTGTTGAATTCATCCCTTAGAACTAATTTTCTGATGTAGATTTGAAATGAAAAGTCAGGAATTTTGAAGACGCCTCTTCTGCCTTCATTCTCGACATGAAGGATTAAAATCACAGCTCAGGGAGTGATGTTATATAAGCCTCCTCCCATGTGCTCAGCAGCACAGAGACTCAGCAGGGTGCTGGAAGGAGATACAAGCACATTTATCTCTGAAGAGTCTTGCATTTGTCCTTTCCGTTTAATGCCTCAGCATTATTGCAGGATGAGGTTAGAAAGCAAATTCTCTGGAATCTTCCATGAAAAGTATTTCTCCTGCCCTCCCACCTTCCTAAGGCTTAAGTCAAAGGCAAGCTAAACAACCAATATAGAACTATTCAAAGTTGTGCTATCACTTTAAAATAACAACCTCACCATGGCACTAAGGTGATCCAAGAGTCTCAAAGGCTATGCCCACGCTCACCACACACTCTAATGAGTTTTACCTTGCTGGAAAAGCAGCAAATCCAATCCTAGTAACAGATTATGTCTGCTTTCCAGGCATCAGCAGAGCTCAGTACAGAAAAACCGATCACTGATTGACTATTTGGCAGTAAAGTCTTTGGCCATGGTAACCTATGAAAAAAATATAAAATGGCCCTCAACCCTGTGCTATCCCCTTCTCTCTCAGCAATGACAGTGACAGACAATTGGAGAAAGAAAGAATATGGTGCTAAGAATCGCATGGCATTTAAACCATCTGTAAACAGCTCAGGTGTTGGTAAATGGCAGAGCCTGCCCAGTGACCAACAGAGGAAATCCTACTGGAGAAAATGAATCACAGCAATTTTTGACAGTTTAGCAGGAAGGAGAAGTAAGAAGATGTTATTATAAATGCTCTAATTATTATACATTTGATGAAATTCAATATAAAAAATTTCAAATGAGTCATACTAGACCTATTCCTTATAATTTGAGAAAAATCTAGTTTGCCTTCAATACATATTGCTGCCTAATTCCCTCTTTTTCACATTTACCACTTCTAAGTGAATTAAATCATCCAGTACTTATAGACTACTCAAACATGGTTTCAGAGAACTATATTTCAGGGGGGAAAAGTAGTTACTTCTGTTAATAGTAGATGTCCATGTGTTTTGTTTGTTTGTTTTTTAGTTGTCTGGTGGGAGAAAGGAAGCTATTGAACGTTATCAAGCAACAGAAGGGCATGGTCAGATCTGCGCCTAAGGAAGGTTAATTTTTGTAGTCGATGAACTGGAGAGGGAGAGACTAAAAGCATGAAAAGCAGTTAAGTAGTTATAAAAAATAACCTAGTTGGTGTCCCATAAAGGCCTGAACTAGGATGGTGACCATGTAAGTGGAGAGAAAGAGAATGGATGGGACAGATGTTATGGAGATAGTATCAGCCCAGATGTTAGGAGCTTACTTGCTTGGGCATCCATTTCATGGCTATCTTGTAATTGTCAACTAACTTCATTGCCTTTTAGCTGGAAGCAGGGACATCCTTCATCTATTAATCTCCAGCCAAAATAATAGATTTATTGAAGTCACATGACAGGATTGAGGTGATAACTTTCTGCTACTAACAGAATTGTACCTCCTTCAGTTAAAACTGTGGGCACACACACACACACACACACACACACACCAATAAAACTAGAAATGCAGAAGATATAAAAACCTCCAGCCCACATGAGTTCCTATATGGTGATCTATAGAGACTCTAGCAAGAAGGAAGAGAAGAACACATGACCTGGTTAGACCGGAAGTAGGACTTAAGGAAAGAAGAAAGAAAACCAAGATTTCTGGATCTACAGGTCTCTGCAACAGTCCTTCAAAACAGGCCTAAATCCCTGGAGAACAATGAAATTATTATCTCTTTGAATTATTCTTAAATAAGTTATACCATTGAGGTCTCGCTCTACTTAGCAGAATTTCAGGAAGAGAAGGGAGGGGGAGAGCTTCAGACTCAAACAGGTCCATAGCTAGAACTCAAGATAGATATGTACCTCAATTCATGGGATGACCCCAAGACCAACATGGATTCCAGCTCAGCAAGATGAGAGAACTAAAACCCAAACAGGCAGAGAAGACTCTAGGCAAAATTGCAAACTAGACAAAGTTTGTCTTTCATCATTTCCCATCTCCCCTTCTGTGCCTGCTCAAAAATAGGGATGACTCATTTTATGGGCTACCCAAGACCCATACACGCTGGCCCTTACCTTCCTATTCCCATCAAGCAGTGCTCCTTGTTCTGACCTTTCTCTCCCTCCTCTTCTCCTATCAAAACTTACCTGCGCTGTGTCTCATTCACACTGTCACATTAGGAAGGGAACAAATAAACTGAGTCATACTAAGGCATTGAGTTAGTATGACTTATTGTGATAGTCCTCCTTTAGGGATATCTGCCTTTTAGCAGAAACCTCTGCAAGGTCCAATGCTTTAAACAGAAAGAATTCATCTTTACTGGTGGACTATCAGATAGTATGGAAGAAAAAGTAGGAAATAAATTTTTGGACAGTTATTTCTCTAACATCATATCATTTAGATAGGCACCTATTTGCTTATTACAGTGGTTATGGTGTACATTCCCTTTCCACTAAGTGCTTAGTCCTTTTCTGGACCCACACGAATGATTGGTACCAGATTGAGTCCAAGGGGAGCCTGACCATCCAGCAGAGTGGTCAGACTTTTTTCATACTACTTGGCCAAACTGGTACATCCTTGTACCCTGAGGGTAAAATGAGTTAAGGTTTAGGTTTTTTAGGTTAATCAAGTATGTAGGAGGCATTTATTTCCTAAATACAAAAGAAATGCTAAGTACATGCTAAATGCAAACACAAGTGTGTTGACAGAGAAACTTAAAACAGTGTTCAAAAATGACTTATAAATATAGTTATTCCTGGGAAGCTGTACCTTAAACGTCATCTACACACAAGGCATTTTGTAGGACTGCTAAGTAAGCATTTTACATTTTGCTTCACCTCTGCACTGTCTTTGTCACGTTAAATGTTTTCTGAGCAAGATCTCGAGCTCATGTTCTCATTGACAGTTGCCTCTTCCAAGGCCACTAGAGTACTTTTCCAGGGAATCTTCCTTTTGCCAAATATAATATTTCCTGTTTGCTTTATAAAACCCTTCATAACCTGTTCCCCTCCTACTTTTCCAAACTTCTTATGCTTTACTCCCTCTCCATGGACTTTACGATCCTCTGACATCTGCCTCCTTATTCTTTTTCACACAAGACACTCTATCTGGGCATTTTTACTGGCTGTACCTCGTGCCTGGAATTCTCTCTCTCTCCATGTATGCCTCTTACCTTCCTTAAACCTAACATAAAATCCCATTTCTATAAGAAGCCTTTCCAAATTCTCTTGTAAGTGCCTTCCCTTTGAGATTATCTCTGATTTATCTGTGTATATCTTGTTAATACATAGTTGTTTGAAAGCTGCCTTCCTCATTATACTGTGAACTATGAGGGCAGAGACTGTTTTTTGCCTTCCTTTTGTAAACCCAGTGCTTAGCATAGTACCTGGCACATAATAGTCACTTAACAATTACTTGTTTTATTGACTTGACTGGCCACCAGTCAGTTCAAACCCAAGAATTCAAGGAGGGACAAAATTGAATTCACAAGGTGACATCCAAGCCTGAACATGTGAATCTTAGGATTGATGTTTCCAGAAAAGGCGTCCCAAAACCCAGGACAATGCTTTCCAAGGCAGATATAGGCTTTCACAAACATATATTCATGGCCACATGGCAGCTAGGGTGAGGAACAGGACAAGCTGCCCTGTCCATCACCTCATGGGGGAAGTCTCAAAGCAATATGATACCAAATAGAGGGTAAAAGGAAGAGAAGGTCAGGGGAAGAATCACTCCCTACTTAAAGATCCATTAAATCATAATTTTTTCCTGCTCAGTGGCCAATAAAGGAATGGCTTTGACATCTCCAAAGTGCCCTATGGAACAGATTTATGGTAAGAAGCCAGATGTTTCACCACCTCCAAAGCACTCAAGCACTGAGTTGAACATGGCCAGCAGGAATCCTGGAATATAGTTCTGCATATGTTCTGTGCAACAACTGTTTACACAAATGAGGAAACCAAGGATCTGACAGAATAAATGACTTGCCCCTAGTCAGATAATTAGGAAAGGAAGCTAGAAGAATTGTCCTGTTGTCCCCTACCTAACGCTTCCTTAGAAATATAGGAAATGTAGCAACATACTAAGAAATGATTACAAATTATCTAGGACTGAAATAAAGTTGGAGAAAGCAGGGGAAAGAAAGAAGAAAAAGGCCATAGTGAAGAATTGTAGCTACTGCTAAGACGTAAAAGGAAATTAGAACCCAGAGGGCAGATGGGTACAAAATGTTCTATAATAACTTGAAGCTTTAATAAATATGCAGATGAAAAAGAGAGCTATCTACCATATACTGTGCCGGGATTTTATGAATAGAAGATTCTTGAAAGAGAGACTAAGGAATACACCAGAGGACGGGGCTGTGCAACAATGATGCTACTTGCTGCTACTGTGGCTGTGTAAGACCAATAACACCAGCACACAGGAGGGCTGTTAGCACACGTTCTTTGATCTACTTTTTTAAGGAAAGTTACTTTAAGGGGTTTACAATCTCACTTTACTTAAACATACATATATCATTCACTTAATTCAGGGGCAAAAATCAGCACCCTGAACTTCAGAGAAAACACAAACAGAAATTACAAGCAGAAATTATATAAACAGAGCAAAATAACACAAATCAGCAGACAGAGCTTCTGTCTGTCCATAGCAATGCATACATATGTAATTACCAGAAAGAAAAGCACCAACATCTGGGTTTTCAAAACTGGGGGTGGGGGGGTGCCTTACGTCTACCCAGAGTCTCATCTGGTCAAATCACACAACACTTTTCTGGTGAGTAAGCCCCAAAACAAAATGCTAACCTCAGAGTATATATACACTTCTTCAGGGTCCAAGGGTGTTACAACCATGAGACTCAAACTCATGTGACCTAAACCTTCCCATGACTTAAGCGAGTCATCAGAGACTCTTGATTGAAACAAAGGCAAGACTCAAAGGCACTTGATTGCCTTAGTACTGAAAAGCACTCCAAAACAAAAGACAACAAGGAGTTCCACTTGATTTGCCCTCACAGGCTGGATGGGATGATTCCACTATGCATTTTAGAGGAGGGAACAAATGCTCCTAGAAAGTCAAGAATAGATGGAGTTGGGAAGTAAAGAGCAAATACAGTATTTTCTGTTTCTAGTGATGAAACTTCTTAGATGCATTTTATAAATCTCTATACTACCCTCTATGGGATGCTTTAGAGGGAAACTATGAATGGAACAGAGGTCTGGGGTAATAATCTACTCATTAAAGCAATAAAATCAGCCTGTTGCTCAAATAATCATGGGCACCGGCCATAGCAGCCTACTTCAAGACTTCCTTGATGTCCCTTGGGGGACTCACCAAGACTCCAATCACCTATAGTCTTAATTATTCTATTAAGTCATCAGTTATTGAATCCAGAATTACTTAATGAATGTAAATTATAGTTTCCTCTATAATTTATTTAACTTTTTTCTTTTCTCAACCTAATTGAACCTCACCAATTAATTGAAATAATGCTTAAAGTGAAGAAAATATGTTATCATTTCTATGTGCAGAGCTATTCATGTCTCTTTTCCCCAACATGATTTTTCTTCACAGGCAAAATGAAGCAAAAAACAAGAATTCATTATAAAGCAATTCAATAGATTGGATCATTCAGTGATGTTATATAATTAGTCTTACGACAGTACACATTTAATTAAATTAGGGGAAGTAATTAATTAAATGACTCAAAAGGATGAAAACATCAAAATTAACATACCACTGACATTAATATGTCAAAAAGAGAATGTCATAGTGTCTGCAAATACTTTCGGAATGAAATTCTTGTAAAGAAATAAAAATGCACTGTTTAGTACATATTGGATTTGCCCTGAAATAGCAGGCTGAGTCAAAATAAGCTTTCAAATCTTAGGGACAGGAAAGATTACATATCCCTTGAGTTTCTGCAAAAAGACTCCTATACGATGAGTTTAAGAACAGAAATTTGGTAGCCTAAGTCATGGAAGATTCCTTTTGTAAAGGATTTATTGATGCCTTTTATTTTCTATACCTGATATATCCCAACATACCTCACCCACCTTAACCATCCATTGTAAGAAACAAGCAAACAAAAACAATTAAGCTAAACAAACTGAAAAAAAGAAACAAACTTTATGACAGCAAATGCAAAATTCCGTACTCATCCTCAGCTCTCCACAGAAGAGAACTGTCTGAGAATATCATCTACTTTCTGCAACTAAGATGAGTTCATTAAAGTTAATCTGAATTTAGCTGTCTTTTAGTGTTGTTTTCATTTAGATGATTACAGCCCTTTTGTATTGCTCTCCTGATCCTCCTAACTTCACTCCGTATCAGTTCATATAAGTTTTAACAACTTTCAATGAACTCTTCACATTCATATCCTAGTAGGTGGTAGTATTCCGTTATATTCATATTCCACAATTTTTTTCTGTCTTTCCCTAATTGATGAGTACCCATATTCTTTCCAGTTATGCTTTTTAGTAAGATGAAAAGTATTTTTGTGAATATTTTGGCAAATATGAGGATTTTCTGTTTTTTTACCACTTTAGGATATGTCTAGTAGTGGGACCATTTGGTCAAAGGCTAATAATTTAGTAACTTTTCTTATGTAAATCCAAATTGTTTTCTACTGTGATTGGACCAATTCATGCCTTCCATCAGCCCCTCTAACATTGACTATTCTATCTATTAACATCTTTTTCAATTTGATTTGTGTGAGGTGAAACCTCAGAATTGTATTAACTTGCATTTGTCTGATAATTAGTAATTTCAGGTCTTTTTCATATAGTCAGTGATAGTTGATCTTTTTTTGAATTGTGTCTGTCTGTCTGTTTCTGGGTCTTTGGGTATCTATATCCTTTAATGACAACTACTGAGGACTGGCTTACTTATGTCTTTCTTTGTATCCCCAGAGTATAACACAGTGTCTAGCACATAGTAAGAATTTAATGAATGATTGTTAATTGGTTGATTAGTTGGTTCTTGGTCTGAAACTCAATCCCATTCCCTTCAACCTTCCCACCCCCAAATTGCAAACTAACTCCGCCCAACCCTTCCATTGTGCAAATGCCCATCCCATAGGAAACAAACTTCCCTTCATCTTAAACCATTTCCTCTCCCACTCCTTCCATCTACTAGGCATTACTGAAACTTGACTTCTTCCCTCCCCCTACCCCCCCACCTCCACTTATGACACCTGGCCTCCCTGGCCACCTTTTCCAATATTGACTGTACCTTCAATCATTGTCTTTGGATCACTGGTAGAGGTGAGGAAGTTGAAATACTCCTTGCTCCTCACTGCAAATTCCAGGTTCTCCCCCTTCCTCCATCACTTGGTAACCTCTCTGCATTCACAGATTGAGTGGCCACATTGATGAAATCACTTTTCTGGTTTCTTAAATTCTCTGACCCTCAATTTTCTCATTGGTAAAATAGAAATAAAAGTACATTTAATACAAATTTGTTAGTTGTTGTGTGACTCAAATGGCACAAGGTATATTAAGCCATTCACAAACTTTAAAACAATCATGTTAAAATTGTATCTTGTTCTGGTCTCTCTGACCACCACCACCCCCTTTTAGTTAGTATAGTAAGTTTATAAGGAGCCAGTATAAATAATACTAGCAGGAAATGAGATTGCGATGGGGAGCCTAGAAGTCACATACATACTATCCCAAAGAAGAAAGGAGCATAATTCACAAACCGTATCATATATTAACCAAAAATATAAGCTAAATCAAGGGAATATATCTAGGCCTTGGGGTTAGGTCCTTTTGTTCCTATGTATGTTAATCTTAGATGAGCTGCAGGCATTCACAGTAGGACCAGAAGAACACCAAATATTGCTGATATCTTTGAGACAACATGGATAGTTTAATTTAAAAGGTTTTTTTCAGAGAACTTTGAGAGAATGCGAATATGTTAACGAACTGACTCTGAGGTGACAGAGAAGAGTTAGTCTCTCCACCACCAAAACTCTATAAAATGAGATCTCAAACTCCTAGCACCAAAGCAATCTTCTATTTCCATCTGGGTCCATGTTGCTGAGTGCTCCCAACCCTAATCCATGGTTACAGGAGTGACTCTACGAATTTCCCCTCTTTGTCTCTTCCACCCATCCTCATCCCTACACCATCTGTCTCAGTGCTTCCTCCCCATACTGTCTGTCTCTATACTTTCTGTGCTTTATTAAAGAGTGATTGAAGCATTATTCCTCATCACTATCATGTTTTTTCCCTAGGAAGTAGCTAAAAAATCACGCGTGCATGCCCCATTTCATAGTTTCATAAATGAATTGAAATTTTATATACATATATATATACACGCATATGTACATATAAACACACATATATGTATAAAACACATATGTGTGTTATATGTCAGTTCTGTATATGTTGGTTATTATTATGAGTATTGATTTCATTTACGTGTTATAGTATCTGATTTTTCATTTTTATTCCTCCTCCTCCTCTGTAAGTAAGATCCTGGAGGGCACAGCATAAGCCTTATTCTGATTTGATCCCTCTCTATAGCACAGTGTCTTACATATGTAGTAGGCACTCAAGAAATATTTGTTTATTTGACTTGATAACACGTGTTCTGTCCGAAACAACAATCTGGCAAAAAAAACAGGCTCAAAAAGCAAACAAATATACACTTTCTATAATAAAAGCCATTAGAAATTTATGATGCTGACATATCCTGCGATTCTCAAAATAAACTTCAGAGAAAAGTGGAGAACATTCAACAAATGAAGAAAAGATAATTGAATGAAACCTGTCAAATATTCCTCAAATGATTCTTCATCCACCAAAAAGCAATGCTGGATTGAAACAGAAGTGAAAACCTTTTGTTATTCACTACATTGATTACAAATATGGCATGGGAGTCTAGAAAACCAGTCTTCAGTCTCACCTGCCATCCCTATTATCTGTGTGACCCCAAACAAGTTACTTAAATAATAGCTAATAATAATAACGATGATAGTAATAGCTAACATTTACATAGCTCTCACTATTTGCCAAGCATGGTACTAATCCCTTTACAATTATCTCCTTTTATCCTCACAACAACCCTGGAAGGTGGGTACTATTATCCCCATTTTACAGATGAGAAAGTTGGGGCAAACAGAGATTAAGTGACCTGCCTAGAGTCATATAGCTAATAAGTATCTGAGGCTGGATTTGAACTCAGATCCTCCTAACTCCAGGGCCAGCAATTTATCTACTGCATCATCTACCATCCCTGCACTTAAACTATCTATGACTCTTTCCTCACCTGTAAAATGCAAGAGTGTGACTTGATACCCTCTAAAGTCCCTTCTGGCTCTAAATGTCTGATCTTTTGATCCTAATTTTTTTTTCTTTTAAAGGTAGATTACATCTGCACTAATTTAAGCTGTCACCATTAACATTTTCTTGAGAATGCTTTGATGATGTAATCTCATTGGCAGGAGAATTCCCTTTCCCAATGCAGATCATCACCTTTATATACTATCTTATCTTTGGTGCTTCTTACCATGTCTTTCCATTTGTCCTCCATAGAGATCTCTAAGTAAGGTTCCATGCCTGCTGACTTTTGGTATCCCAAAACCTGAGGGAAGGGGAAAGATCTCAGAAGCTATTGTCAAGGACAGAACTGCTGCTGATCTTGTGACAAAACTATCATTGTCCAGGTCTTTCATGAATTCTGTGCCTGAAACTTTAATTAGTTTGGAGCATAGACTAGCATGCAAAATATTCCCAGGGAAACTCCTGCTCAGAAGAACAGAAATACACACACACACACACACACACAATACTCAGCTCATCAAAACTCCCCAGCATCATATTTTTTCTTCCACAAAGAGGTCTTATCTGATTCTCTCTCCCTCTTGTTAACACAAGCAGTTTTGTAGATATGGTATATGGGCCAATCTAGGAAAAACAACCCAAATGCTTTGGCTCTCCCTGATTTTATATGTTGCAACCAGGCATCCTCACAATGGGAGAAAGGCTGGTGCCCAACATATAGAACGTACTTGATAAATGCTTATCAATTTGTTAATTGATGCCCTATTGTCAATAGCTGCACCCTTCTGTACCCACTTTACCTGCCCTGCCTCTCTCATTGTGGAAATCCCTTAAACATACTTGAGACCTGCCTCTAGACATTTTTATATTATAGAAGATATAGGGTAGCATTTACTCTATCTGGCATAGCTCATTCTCACTACATGACTAGTGAACCTCCTTTGCCAGTTATATATGTCCTCAATTGTGTACTTTATGCAAATTCTCACACTACAGCCATCACTGGTAATATGCTATATCATACTACTACCTTTCCTAATAGTATAGCAGAAAAATACCACTGTAAGGATTTAATAGGCATGTTTTGTTCAAACAGCTGTTCAAATATTATTTAGTGCCTAATTCTGTGATGAGGGAAAAAAGTTAGTATAAAGTCACCATAGTCCCAACCCTACTAGCCTTCAACATCTCACCTTGAAAGCAACCCAGATGGATGCTGTTAAATTCATAGGGGAGTAGACCAGAGCACCAAGGTCACTCGAATTCAGAGAAGAATCTCTGCTTTCTAAATAAATTGTATTTCATTTTACATCCTAGTCAAGGAAGAAAGGAAACGTGTATCTATAGATCCAGTAAATAACCCCAAAGTCATAGACATTTTGGAGAGCTATTCATGAATGCTTGAAGAACTGGTACATGGGACAAATGCACCAGAATTTTTCTGCCCTACCTAAGCACATGTTGGACTATTTCTAATCTTTTGCACGCATTAAAGTCTATAGGTAAAGTGAACTCCTTGTCTTCCTTTAAGACTCAGCTCAAATCCTATCTTCCGTGGGAAGTCTTTCCCATTTTCCTACCCCATACTGCAAATATCTTCCCTCTGAGATTATTTTCAATTTACCTTCTACATACCTTGCCTATACTTGGTTGCTTTCATGTTGTTTCTTCCTATATAATGGAAGTTTCTTAATAGCAAGTTCTGTGCTTTCCTTTTCTTTGTAAACCCAGCAGTTAACCATGATGTCTTGTACTTAGTAAGTACAAGATAAATGCTTCTGACTTGACTCGATGAATACAAGGTCAATGGGAAAAGGAAAGACTCTGTATATACCAAAATATTAATAGCAATAGTTTTATAGTAGGAAAGAACTGGAAGCAAAATACATGCCTGTTTCTTGGGGAGTGATGAAGGAAATTCTAATGCTTGAATTAACAGGACATTATTTTATTGTAAGAAATTATAAATGTGATGAATACAGAGAAGCATGCACTTTAAACAGATGCAAAGTTCAGTAAGCGCTAATGAAACAATTTAAGCAATGACTACAGCAATACAGTCAGAAAGAACAACAAAAAACAATCATAACTGAATGCACTGAATGCTAAGAAAGCGTATTGGCCAAGCTTGATCCCAAACATGAGCTGCGCAAAGGCATTCCACTGCCACGTTCCTTGCAGAGATGGGAGCCTATGGGCATGGGACTTTGAAATGTTAACCAGCTTTATTGAACTGTTTTCTTGTTTATTATAAGGAATGATTCTCTAGGAAAGGAAGGAGGGTTAGATACATTTGGGAAATGAAGGTGTTATAAAACCAAAAGGTATCAATAAAAACTATTTGTCAAGAAAAAAACAGACTAATAACCTTGCAACCCCATGTCACCGTTTATCCGCATCGTGCAGGTATGATTTAGTTGTGCTTTTCTCAGTAGTTATGTCAAATGCATTTCACAGTTAAAGACAATTTTGTTCTGTATTCTCCATGCTACATTTCCCCTTCACTAGAATGTAGAAACAAGGTTTGCATACACTTAAGTTCCTTTTATACATTTGAATAAGTAGCCAAGTTCTTATGAGAAAGACAGTGATCTTGGAAATTGGCTCAAATTCTAAGAACAATAAGATGTATTTAAAGCTCTGTTTATTAATAAACAGTATACCTCCTTAAGCTTTATTTATTAAAATAAATAGTATACTCCCCAAAGCTTTATTTATTAAAATAAGGCATTTATTAAACACCTACTGTGTGCCAGGCACTGTGGTAAGTACTTTAAAAACATGATCTCATTTGATCCTCATAACAATTCTGCAAAGTAGGTGCTATTATTTTCCCTAATTCACAGTTGAGGAAATTGAAGCAGATAGAAATTAAGTGAATTGTCCAAGGTCACAAAGCTAAATGTCTGGGACTTGATTGGAACTCAGGTCTTCCTGGCTACAAGCCCTGCTGTCTGTCCACTGAGCCACCTACCTGCCTTTGAGTGACAAATCTAGAATCTTTACTTTAATTCCCCAATAAAATTACCTTCTATTCATTTTGAATATATACTTCTCTATATCCCTCTATATCTATAATATACATATATATTTGATAGATAGATAATCATCACCAAATGTTGGGTGACATTGTGGTGAACTTGAGAGAAAATTGGCGAGAGTAGTACAGAATGGGCAGACAGGTGTATATGACTTGGTATCTATATTGCTGGAGGAAACTTCCAAATTGATTAGCTTTCAGGCCCATTCAAGTGTATTTCATTTGTACTTGTATGGATACATGTTTTGTTTTGTTTTGTTTTTTCATGAGACAATGAAATCTCCTTGAGGAGTGGCACAATCTCATCCTCCTAGTCACCCAAGTTGGTGATCTAAGAGTCTTCCATTCCTCTCCCTTCTCCTTCAGCCTCACACTGCCTCTTACTTGCTAAGACTAACTGACTGTCTCCATAATAGGTCTTGTATCCATTCCCTCTGCTCCATGCCATATACTAGTAGAATTGTGGCATATTGTCTAGAGTGTTGGTCTTCAAGTCAGAAATTCATGTGCTCAAATTCTCCCTCTTCACAATTACTAGCTATGATACCTTGAACAAATCATTTAACCCCTTAGCTTCCATTTACCCATATGTGAGATAGGAAAACTACCTAGTGCCTAATGCCTAGTATACAACATTGTTATGAGGCTCAAATTATATAACACATGTTGTAACAGGATATGATCATTCTAGGTTTCATGAGTTTCCATAGTTCCAAGCGGTGCTTTTCAACGGCATTAAAAATACTGTTTTTTCAGTCATTTTTTTTACAGTAATGTCTGACTCCTTTTGGCCCCATTTGGCAAAGATACTGGAGTAGTTTGCCATTTCCTTCTCCAGCTCCTTTTATATGTGAGGCAAACAGGGTTAAGTGCCTTGCCCAGGGTCACACAGCTAGGAAGCATCCGAGACTGGATTTGAACTCTGGACTCAATCCACAGTACCATGCTGCTGTCCCATTAAAGACATATTAGCATCAATTATTATTATTAACTATTAGTTCTGGGCTTCACCATCTCACCTGGAATGCCATGACAAACTCATAGGAGATATCATGGCTTCTAGTCCCTCCCCTTTCCTCTCCAGTTGCCAAAACAATTATCGTAAGTCACAGGCCTAACCGTGGTTATCCCTAAATCATAAACTGGCTTTCTACTGCTTATTAGATAAAATAAAGCTGTTTAAATCTGACATTTAACATATTATATAATTTTTGTGAATTTTTATATATATTTGTGTACAGGCAGCAAAATGGCATAGTGTATATCATTGGGATTGGAGTCAGAAAGACCTGAGTTAAATCCAGCCTCAGACACAAGTTGTATGACCCTGAGCAAGTCCTTTAACCTCCTTCAGTCTCAGTTTCCTCATCTGTAAACTGGAGATAATAATAGTACTTAAATCCTGGTGTTTTGTAAGTTAAAATAAGATATTTGTAAAGTGATTTACCAACTTCAAATGCTTTATAAACACTAGCTGTTGGTGTTGTTGCTATAATTACTATTGCATGCTATGCCCCACCCCCCCAAATAGAAGGTAGAAATTCTTCCATTTTTGTCTTGAGGACTCCAGCATGGAGGACAGTGTTTTGCACATAGCAAGCATGAGACTAAAATCATATCATAGGGGGCCAAAAGATCTTGACATTGCTTCCCACAATGAATGAGTTTCAGATACTGTAGAAAGCCTATTTGGATATCTGGGGTGCGAGAGGGACTCATCATATTGGTGGAGAGGGATCAACTCCCTCCATAGCAATTCCAACCAACCAAAGGGTATTTCTATGAGTCTGAACAATTATAGAAGACCTGGAGAAAAAGTAAAATTCACTGGAGAGGGAAGGTGTTTTGTGTCAATTGCTTATAGGTAACTGTCAGTCTGTCGAGTAACTTTTTTCTGGTATGGAATAAAGGCCATTCCATATGCAATATTCAGTGTTACCTTGAGTGCCTGTATCAAAGCTAGGGAAACTTTTACACACATATGAGGAAACTTAGACACAAACTGTGTTTGAGCAATAATCTAAGATTTTCTAGAAGCAATTCTAGGTGACGGCAAAAAGAATTAGTGATGTGGGGAGGGTGGGAGAATGAGGGATTCCAAAACCAAAGCTAGTCTGTGTAAACCGAGAGCCTGTGTTGCTAAGTCAGGGTTTAAATTTAAACTAAATTAAACTTATGAGCCAAAATTTGTCATTTGTAACTTCAATCCAAAGCTCCTAGTTCTATTTTCTGAGGGCACGAAAAACAAATAGAATCCAACTGGCCAGTTAACAAACATGTGTTAAGTACCTACTAAGTGTCAGGCACTGTATCAAGAATCCACCCTCCACATGATGGCATTCAAATATTCAAAGACAACCATCATGTCTCTCTTCACATCTTATTTTCTCTAGATTAGTGGTTCCAAATAAAGCCCCCCCCAATAATAACAGCAATAAAAACAAAAATATGTTATGAATTCTTAGAGTAATTTAATATATTACTCATAATATTTTTCAATTATTTATTGCTGAAGGCACCACTAAATAATTTTTATCACAACTCCCTTGGAACGTCACTGTGAATTCCCAAGATGTCTACAAACCACTAAATGGGGGCTACTGTTTAAGGCTGAGCAAACCCAGCTCCTTCGAATGATCCATGGATGGTGCTTTTTTTTTAGTTCTTTTGTGGTCCTGGCCACTCTCCTCAGGAGGCAGTCTTGTTTGTCAGTATCCATCATTAAAATGTGTCATTTATACTGAACACAGAATTCTAGATGAGTTCTAATTGAGGCTGACTACAGTACAATTGTATCCTCCTTCAGTTTGGATGCTGTCTCTCTATTATTGAGATGTAAATTTGCATTTACTTTATTAACTGTTATGATACACTGTTGATCCACGTTGTGATTTCATTAAGTTAAAACCCCAAGGTGTTTTTCCCCCAGACTTGATATTATACCACATTTTTCTCAACCTATAAAGAATTGAATTTTTTAATCATTATAAGACTCCTATTTATTCTTATTCAATTTCTTCACTGAATATTCACTTTCTCTCCTAGTTTTATGGCATCTACAAATTGGATAAGCATGCCATTTCTGCCTTTATATGAGTAACTGGTAACAATGTTTAATAGAAAATATTCACAGACAGGGCCTTGTGGGAATCCACTAGATGCCTCCCTATAAGCTGACATAAATTCTTTAATTACTCTTCTTTGAGTCTGATTGTTCAACCAATTCCATACTCACATAACTATACCATCATCTAGTCTATATCCTCCATCTGACAACAAGGATACTCTAATACTTTGTCAAAGGCCTTGTGGAAAAATAGGCATAATCTTTCCATGACACAGTAATACCCTCAAAAAGGAAACAAGGTTCATCTGTCATGACTTGGTCTTGAAGAGCCAACAATGGTTCTTTGTGATTACTGCTTTCTTTTCTATGTGCTAACAAGCCCTGTCTTTAGTAATTCATTCTAGAATTGCTTGCAAGCCATCTCATTAGTAATTCATTCTAGAATAATTTTCATCCAGAAAGAGAGATCAAGTTTACAAAACTCTAGTTTAAAGAGTCCATCATCTTCCCCTCTTAAAAGAAAACCTAGACAATATTTGCCCCCAATAGGTCCTGTACCAACTGTTCCATTCTCCAAGATTTTTCAAGGCTCATCAACAGTGGTTCAGCAGAATCATTTACAAGTCTTTCTAGTTCTTGGTCAGGGTCTTCTGCATTCATGACATCACAGATCTAGATACAGATGGAGGCAACCTTGGAATCCACTAAGTTCAAGCCCCTCATTTGACAGATGAGGAAACAAAAAGATTAAATGACTTGTTCAGGATAATGCAGGTAGTGACAGAAGTGGAATCTGATCAGAAGTCCCATAATTCTAGGCAGTGTTCTCTCCACCATACCATGCTTCCTCAATGCTAGGTACCTTCTTATCATCCCTCTTTATATAAAGTCCTTTTAAGTCCTCATAGGACCTTTCAAAAAACTGCAGTAAGAAAACAGTTTTCTAGCTGTCTTTCACAATATCATAAACAGAATGGAGCCCAAAAGCATTTCATAAAAGAAATATTGACTCCAACCGTTTGAAGTTCTGTGGAATACAAATGTCCAAAAATATCAAGTAGACCAAGTATCTAGTGAGTATTTAAATTTCACAGTCTGGAAAAATCTCTACATATTTTTCCTTTAATTCAAAGATAAAAATCAATCAGCTTATTTAAAAGGATAAGTAATGTTTTTAAATAAAATGACTTTGTAGTAATTTTAAGTGGTCTGGGTGTTTCATTTCAGATTTTAGGAGGAAATAATAAAATGGTCATGAGAAAAGTATTCTCTGTGAAATGGTATCTTATCTGTTTAAAATAATTGCTTAAGAAAAAGAAATATTGTCCAGGCATGGTGATCCATGCCTGTAATCCCTTCTGGGAGAGGTTGAGACTCACAGATCACTTGTGTTAGAGAGTTCTGAGCTGCTGTAAGGTTATTGTTAATTGAGTGTCCATAGTAAGTTGAACACAAATGTGGTGAGCTTCTAAAGAATGGAGGGCCAGTAGTCTGCCTAATGAGGGGGTGGACTGGCTCAGGTCAGAAAATTGGAGCAGGTTAAAACTTTCATGCTGATCAGCATTGGAATGGCACCTGCTAATGGCCGCTATATTTTTCAGGTTGGACAAGACAAGGAAATGAGAGGGAGAGGGAGAGGGAGAGAAGGGAAGGGAAGGATCTGACAATTTTCAAGAAAATGCTGCATGATCAATGTATAGTGGTTGTAGAAAGAATTCCTTTCATGCTTAAAAGAGACAAGATGGCCACTGAGGTCCCTTCCAACTCCAAAATTCTTTGATTCTGCAAGTTCATAACTCTTTCTTCTATCATATAGGTTACCTCCCCTATTATAATTTTTAAGGAAGCCACCCACATTCATTCAAAACTTTCCTTATACCCAGAAGAAAAGGCTTCAAGCTCACAGGAAAAAACTCAAGGAGACAAAGGATACACAGCTTAGAACTTTGGAGTTTATAGTGGGGGAGGGGGGAGGGGAAGACAAAAGGAAGAAGATTCAGCAACGCATCTTCTATCCCAACATATCTCATACTCAGTCAGCCCAAGCAGCCTCTCTCCCATATTTCTGACCCCTTGTACTTGCCCTTCTGATCGTTCACCTCCACATGGCTTCTTACAGCTTTTTGTTCTCAGATCTATGCATATTATACTTCTTCAAGAGGACTGAGTTTCTCTCTAAAGATTTTTCCTGGATTTCTTTCCTGGATTCAGTGAACTAATTCTAAACTTCACCCTTAGGTACCTATCATTTTTCATCCCATAAGGTTGATTCCCCCCCAATTCACTCACGGGACTAATTTACCTGCATAAAGAGATCTCCTGGTGGGGGTATCTTCCATGATTAGTTTAACACTTTGTTGTTAGTGCCTCTTTTCTGTAATTAGGTCCTGAGTTTTCAAGGATCATTCCCTTATGTGAACCTACAAGTGAATTGATGAAAACTGAGATTACTTTCTTTAAATCAATTAATGATACCCTGCCTGGATATCAGGGGACTCCTTGTAGGTTAAAAAAAAAGTCGCAAGATAATTTTTTACCCTCAAATGCTATATTCCCAGGGACTAATATTTTCATCTTATATCTACTTTATCTTCACTCCTAATTGATCTTCCATTGGCAATGACTAGACATAGCACAGCTCTAAATTTCTCTCCTCCTACCCTCTCCCTCAAGAAGTTAATGATCTATAAACAAACATTTATATCGCTAGCATAGCTGAGTACTTAAAGGAACCAGAGATAAATCCGCTGTAATGTGAATAATCACCCGTTAATTTATCTAGATTTCTAAAATAATGTTCTTTAAGCAGGACACAAAATAAAAGGGGAGAAGGGAGCAAGCATTTATTAAGTGCCTACTATGTACCAGATACTGTGCTAAAGGCTTTGCAAATACCTCATTTGATATCAAAACTATTTGATAATAAAACCAGAAGTCAAATATAATCCAATGGCTCTTGTACAGTAGAGTGATAGAAGCCCTGAACTGAGAGTAATGGGATCGCAGATTTAGATGGAGATGAAAGCTTAGAAGCCGTCTAGTCAAGTCCCTCATTATAGGTGAAGAAACTGAGTTCTAGAAAGATTAATTGACTTGCTCAAATTTTCAGAGAAAGAAAGTGGCAGGACTTGGATTCTAAACCAGGTTCTCTGACTCCAAAGCCAGAACTCTTTCTATCGCACTACACTGTCTCCCATGCTGTAGGTTCAAATTCTCCATCTCCATCTGCCATTTAGTCTATCTACTATTTCATTAACCTGGGTGAGGGCATTCCCCCTCTTTGGGCTTCATTTTTCTCATCTGTCCAAGGGGAGAGTTGGACAAGGATGACTCCTAAGGCATCTTCTAATTCTCAGTTATTATCAGATAATCCACAAGGGCTCTAGTGAATATCCTCAAACTGAATCTCTTGAAATTAATATGAGAAAATGCCCCACACTATTTTATCACAATTCTTTTAGCATGCCTTTTAACTTGTGTTGCACAGCCCATGGGAAAAGGCTTGCTTCCTTTCTTGATACAGACTGAGAACACATGTTGCATTTTGATTCAAACCACCCAAAATGAATAGGTTTAGTTGTTGGGGGTTTTTTTTTCTGCTCCTTATTATTCACAGACTGGACTTGAGTGCATGAAATTTAAAGAGGCAGATAGCTCACACCTCCTGCAAAAAAAAAATTCTGGCATACTGCTTCAAAGGTATCTTCAGATCACTAAAAGTATAAGTGGTTGAACTATAAATAACAGCAAACATGCACCATATGGTTAAACAGTTGTACTGTGGTTGTGTATCACATCATTAGCCTTTACATTTAACATCCTGATTAACAAGGGAATGACTATTTTGGTGCTTCAGAATTTAATCCAAGTACGACTGTCAATGATGCAGCTAGTTCTCCAGGCAGGCAGCTCTCAAAGTTCAGCTAGAGAAAACTGAATTCAGATAGTGTTTCTAATCATTTACCAAGATAATAGCCACCACCTATGAGCAGTGACAAAGTCCAGTTACAATCTGAATTTAGGATGAGGGCGTCCTATACTTAGGATGCTCTACCTCCTCACCTCCCCTTCTTAGCAGGCCCACTTTCCATTGGGACTCAGAACAAACTTTACCTTTTCTAGAAGGCCTTTCTTCCTATAAATGTTGGAGGCTTCCCATTGAAGGCTAGCTATGATAGATAGATACATAGATTAATATATGGATACATAGATTTAGGTTTAGATATAGATATAAATATAGATAGATGTAGATGTAGATATAGATATAGATTTAGATATGGATATAGATATGGACATGGACATGGATAGAGACAGAGATAGAAATGTGTGTATATATACATGTAAATACATATGTGTGTGTCCTCATACACACACACACACACAAACACACACACACACACACACACATATATATATATATATATATATATATATATATATATATATATATATATATATATATCTTGTATATACCTAATTATTTGCATGTGTTCTCTCCCACTAGAATCTAAGATCCCTGAGGAAGGACAAAGACTCTGCTTTTGCCTTTTTCTTTGTATCTCTAGGGTACGGTGCATAGTAAGCACTAAATAAATGTTTGTTGACTGATTGAAAGGGCAGCTAGGTGGTGCAGTAGCTAACGTGCTGAGCCTGGAGTCATGAAGACCTGAGTTCAAATCCAGCCTTAGATACTTTCCAGCTGTGTGACCCTGAACAAGTCAGGTAACCTCTGCCTGCTTCAGTTTCCTTATATATAAGATGGAGATAACAATATCACCTACCTCCCAGGTTTGTATGAGGATCAAGTGATCTAACATTTCTGAAGTGCTTTGCAAACCTTAAACCTTAAAGAAACGCTATGATGATGCCAATAATATGTCACAGTTAGTAAATCAGGAGGGTTACCCAAACGAAAAAGGCTGGAGGACCACTTCTTCGTTAGGTAATGGTGGGTATTCTTTCTCAGATAAGAGTTAGATTAGATGTATGCAGAGGTCCCTTCCAAAGCTGAGGTTCTGTAATTCTGTAACTCTCAAAAGCCCAATATTAGTTTTGCCTTAGTTCTAGCAGAGAATAACTTTCTTTTGGGTTTCTTCAAGAAAATGCTTTCCTTTATCAGTTCTTTCTCTGGAGACAGAGAACATCTTCCTTCATGAAGTGTTCTCTTGGTTCTGCTCATTTTGCTTGTCATTATTTCATGCAAATCTTTCTATGCTTTTCTAAAATCACCAAGCTCATCATTTCATATAGCACTGGGTAGTATAGTTATACAGTAGTGTCCTATCACAATCATATACCACAACTTGGTTTTACATATTTAATATATATATATATATTCCCATATACATATATATTTGTGTCTAATGGCACCTGTCTCTAAGGTGGGAAGAAGAGGGGAAGGAGGGAAAAAAGGAAAGTTATATGATAACTTTATTATATATTTAAAAGGAAAAGCAAGTTGTACAAAGTAGATTTGTGGTTTCATGTACAATCCTTTTTTATATTCTATTTTGTTATGGAAATGCTTGCTTTATTTCTTAGGTTCAGAATAAAAATTAAAATTAAAACAATAAATAAATAAATAAATGCAAGAGCAAAGCAAGGATAAGAGACAAAGAGAGGAAGGAAGGAAGGAAGGAAGGGAGGGAGGGAGGGAGGAAGGAAGGGAGGGAGAGAGGGAGAAAGGGAGGGAGGAAGGAGGGAGGGAGGGAGGGAGAAAAACAATGCAATAGAATTTAGACAAGGCCAGCTCAGGGCTAGGCATATTTATAAGCCACAATGCAAAAAATAAAAAACATTAAAAATTCAGGGTTCCAAGCTTTTTTAAATACAATGTTAAAATAGATATTATAGAACTCTGTCTAAGATTTCAGTACTAAAGCTACTACTATAATGCAGATCATAGCATCATATGATATATGGCTGATAAGAACCTTAAAACTTATTTCATCTAGTCTCCTCATTTTATAGATGAGGAAACTGAGGCCAACAAAGCTTAGGAAATTTGCCTGAGGGCTTATGTCTTAAGTGACAGAGTCAGGATTTGAACTCAGGCCCTCTGAACATATCTCTATATTATATTCCCTTCACAAAAGAGACTTCCATCTGAGATCATGACGAAGTGTCACAGGATGATGCCCAAAGATACTTATTTTCATGCAGCCATTGACAGACAAGACTAAAATTAAAAACCCAAGTATTATAAAGGGCTTGTTTGGGTTGTTGCTTTTTTCATCTGAACCTGTGGTTTCCTCAGTGTGGGATGTCTTTGGATGCTGATGAACAACTCATCTATAACTTGCAGTTGTAGAAGTAGGTTGAATGACTTGTCTGAGATCATGTAGCAAGTTTATGTCAGAGATAGGACTTGAATCTTTCCTCTAAGACCAGATCTCTAGCTACTGCACCCTGCTGCCCCAATGGGGAGAGAAATACGTTATCTGTAGCCTATACCAGGAATATGATTTGACTCACACAATTTGAGGTATTTTCTGAATTCAACAATTCAATAAACATTTACTAAGCTCTTACTTTTTTCCAGGCACTATTCTAAGAGGCACAAAGAGAGAGTGACAACACTCTCTGCCCTCACAGGGCTTATATTCTACTAGAGCAAACAGCAGAATAATGGTATTGGGTTTGATTGTGTTAGAATTGTCCTGACTCAAAAAAGAATGCAATCTGCTTGTAAGAACATGTCCCAGTCTCTTATTACCAGAAAGAATTCAATCTCCTCACCCCCTTTACAAAAAACAAGTTTGAAATCCCTAGAGTTATCTAGCTTATTCATGTTTCTTAGATTTAAAATAGCCCCCTGACATCAATTTAAAAAAACCACATTATATCTTGTTAACATGTCAAATAATGAAACTAGGCCAGCATTCCACTAAATGAACAATGCCCCCCACACACACACACACATACCACCACCACCACCACCATATCCCACATCACAAAAATTATCACTAAACCAAAAGTCATTGGGCTGACTTTCAAATCTGTCCCATGTGTGTCTCATTGGCCAAAGTGGACTTGTAACCATTTGTAGTCCTGGGTTCTCCTTCTTCGTGCTTTCTGGCAGTCCGTCTACCCTGATTACCTGCCTCTTGGATAGACTGACACTTTCGTTGGCTGAGAAAACAGCTTCTCCTCACTAATGAGTCCCCAGAAGGAAGATTTTTTAAATGTTATCTCTGATGGCTGTTGCAGAGTTGGCAAAGAAGTCTCAAAATCCCCAGTGCTCACACCTATTAGTATTTCTATAAAGTGAGCCTGCCCCAGCCTGTCGTATAATTTGCACCAAATCCTGTCTCACTTTTAAGTCCCTTTAACACCCTCTGGGGGAAGTGTTCTGGAAGAAACTGTATGGGTAGGACTCCTCCAGGAGCGGGACTGCTGCTATCGGGACAAGCTCTGCATGCACATCGATAAGATTTTCTTCTTGGACATGGATACACAACCACTGCTGCTCAAATATATGATTCCACCGCCCTAACTTGCCCCTGAGTTTGAAATTCCTACCATCAAAGTCACCTATGAAAGCTGCTTTACTCAATTAACTCCAATGGTGCCAGGCTCCCTCCAGGATCAAATAGAAATCACCCTGTTCAGCATTTAAAGGCTTTCACAGCCTGGTTCCAATCCTTTTCAGTCTTATTGCACATTATTCCCCCCCATGCACATTGAGGCCCACCCAAACTGACATTCTTGGTGTTATCATATACAGTGCACCAAATCCTACTACTAAATCCTTTACTAGCAATGCAATCCATCCTCACTTCCATCTCTTAGAATCTTGACTTTCCATTAACGCTCAATCCAAATGAAAGATGATATAGGAGGCCCTTCCTGATGCCCTCAGCTGTTAGTATCTTCCCCTCAAAATCATTTCACCTCTTTGTGTGTGTGTGTGTGTGTGTGTGTGCATGTATGTGTGCATATGTGTGCGTACTTGTACTCTCAATTTATACTGTAAGATCCTTGAAGGCAAAGACTATTTTTACTTTTCTCTTTACAATTATAGCACCTAAACAGCATCTAGCATCTAGTAAGAGATTAATAAATGCTTATTAATCACTCTTCTGGATTGACTGTTTCTCCAGAAGGCATGCAAGTGTGTTACCTGGGATGGGGTAAGATATCAATTTGGCTGCCCAATACTCACAGTGAACTAGTGATACTAATCCCAGAATCCTAGAGAACTAAGAGGCTATTTAATCCAGCCTTCCCCACCTAATACAACCATCCCTTCTGTGGCTTCCATTCTACAAGCATCGATTAATGGCTTATTAGATACAAGGCATTGTGCTAAAGCTCTGGGGAGACTAACACAAAACTCCCTGCCTTTGAGGGGTTCACATTGTACCTACTTCTCTGACAAACAGTTCATCCTCTGCTTGGCCAACTATAGAGACCTAGAACTACAACCGCAGAAGAAAGCCTGTTCCATTTCTGCAGATTGCTCTAACGACCAGTTCTACCAAATATTGAACTGAGACTTGCCTGCCTTAAACTTCAATCCATCAGGCTTAGTCATGCCCTCTGAAGCAACATAAAACAGCTAAATCCCTCTTCTGGATAGCTTTCCAAATTTTTGTAGACAGCAATCATGTCTTTAGTAAGTGATGGTTTAGGAGTCAATTTGTCTCATTGGGAGGTGCCAATCCAGCTAACATGATCTGACAGCTTCTATACCCCTGTGACAGAATCAGCCAGGCCAAAAGCTTTAGTCAATGTGATTAGTGATCTCTGGATCATTACTCTGTAGGTTCTGGGTCACTCCCTTGCTATGTGCATCCCCAGCCTCAAACACATTTAGATAGATGATAGATAGATAGATAGATAGCATATAAACCTACACACACACACACACACACACACACACACACACACACACACACCTATATTTGTGTGTATACATACACATAAAATGAAACATATCAAACCTACAGGGTCCATCAGTTTCTGTCACTACAGTGTGAAATCACAAGCATAAATGCACACACCTACAACACAACAGCCATTGCACATGTGTCCATTTTGTAGAAGGCAGAACGACACAGTGAAAGAGCATTGGACTTAAGGACAAGGGTACCTGACAATGCCCCTTACTATCAGAATGACCTTGGAAAAGTAAGTAAACTACTCTGTTTCCTTCTGGGAAAAAGGGGTGGGGGTAAACTATTCAACTTCTAAATTCCCTTTTTGCCATAGAGCTGTGATCCTATGATTAGCTCAAGGCTCCAAAGATACCTTCCAGGACCTTTGAATCTTAAAAGAGTTGCCTCAGTTTCCTAAGGCATTAAGTCATTTGTCTATGGTAACACAAATAGAGTCAGAAGGTGGGTTGAACTCCAAGTCCAGCTCTCTGTCCAAGAAGCCCCAATACCCCATATGACTTCTTTCCCCCCACCACACACCATTTTTGGACCATACTTGTGTTCCATTGGTAGAGAGAACCAACAATAAGAAAACTGCCAATTCAAATCAGAAACCGTTTTACAACTTTTGGTCATGGAGAACTGGCTGGAAAACTGAAACATTAGGTGAAATCACATGGGGTCACACAGACCGAATGTGTCATGGGTAGGAATTGAACTCCAAAGTTCCTGACTCCAAAGTTGGCTGCCAGTCCACTATGCTATGCTGCCACACTGTCCTCATTATGATTATCTGCTACAAATTACGACGTCTCTGCAATAGTTCAAATTGACTATACCCGTTACAACTAAAACATAGGGTCATATTTAAGTAGCATATTCCTTATGAAGAATACAGACTTCTCAGATCTTAGCCAATAACAACATCTATCATTTCACAGCACATCTCTGCCTCTTGTCCTCTGGAGACCTGAAGTCCTTTCCAAGTGATGTAGCTTCCTCTCACCCCCATTTTACAGATGAATATTATTGTCTTAGTCTTAAAATGCCTAGTGAACAACATCGATCATTTCACAGCACATCTCTGCCTCTTGTCCTCTGGAGACCTGAAGTCCTTTCCAAGTGATCTATCTTCCTCTCACCCCCATTTCACAGATGAATATTATTGCCTTAAAATGCCTAGTGAACCATCCCAAGGAACCAGAAGACCCACAAACTTCTTCCTTTTCCTTGGCTTTCCATCCAGCTTCCTAAGGATTCTTTATGTGACTTGCAGCAATAATAAATGATATAAGGAGAGATAAATCAGGAAATTGAAGTCCTCTGTCTAATAAAGATATGTCCTCAATAGTTTGTCTCGCTTATCAGTGTCCCTTAGCTCTGCCCTAAAGGGACCTCTCAGGTTGAGAGGACACTTTAATCTCTTTCACTCAGGCTTTGTCTCTAAGTCTCAAAAAGGGAAAAAACAACCAGTAGCTGGCAATAGAGGCTTACTTGATGTACGGCTTGTCTGAGTCCTAATGTGCCAAGGCAATGCACCATTTCATGCCAGCTTCTCAACAGCTCATAAATATTAGAATGCCAGTTACTCTGTCACTGAGTTGAATTTAAGCTGGTACACTCAGGACAAGCCTAGCAGACTTCGCACTGATCTTATAAGGTCTCTTGTTTGGATCAGCCATCAGTAGCGAAAGAAGGAACTATATACTATGAAGTAAAAGATTTGCCAGCTAAGGACTGTATTGATCTCTAATACTATAATGGATCTACGAGTCCATCACTCAGGTGAGACAGTCCAACCGCACCTGTCCATCCTGCACAACTCATGCCCATCCCCATCTTCAAGTTCACCACAAAGGGTATGTCCAATGCACTGCAGCCCTGCTTCACATGCTCTTGATATCATGAAGACATGTAGACTGTTTACCACTTGGCTCTTGTCATATAACAATCCTATTTGTCTAGCATACATTTCTTTGATAATATCCACTTTGGACCATAACTCTGTAATTTTTTTTTGTTTGTAATGTCTTACAGCCTGTTCATACCCACCGTGCACTTCTCCATTGTCCTGTGGGAGCATCTCAACTTTAATCTTTCAAAAAAATCTGGTTTTCTATGACATACAGTTCTACGTCACCTGAGGCCTATTGATAATAAAAAGATAGACCTTGGATTCAGAGAGAATATTGGAGTCACTAAGAGAACTGTAGGATTTCTCAAAGGCAATCTATTCCTGTTCAACTCTTTGCCTGCCTAACTCCATTTCTACTCTCTCTCAAATACATATACATACATACATATATATATATATATATATATATACACACACATATATATACATATGAACTAATGAATGAACAATGAACTCTATAGGTTGTCCATTCAACCACATACCAAATATAATAGGTATAATTCATTGCCTTGTGTTGGCCTATGATATAAAAATAAGGTTTTCCTTGGTTCTTAGAAATTTAACTAACCCCTAGCAAAACATGCTAATCTAGGATTTCGATGATGAGTCATAACTACTTTTAAATTATCTTAATTGATATGTAATATAAGTCACCCATGAAAACCTAGCCAAAAGTGATGCCAACTAGTCCAACCCTCTCCTTTTACATATGAAGAAACTAAAGTCTAGAAAGGTTTTGACTTACCCAAGTTCACAGAGATATTAAATAACAAATCCATGTTCTAAACTTAGTCCTCTGACTCCAAATCTAACAGGTTTTCCATTGTACTGCACTGCATCCCTAATCAATCAACAAGCATTTATTAAATCCTATTATGCATCAGACACTGTGTTAGGTGTTGGGAATACAACTACAAAGAATAAAGCAATCCCCAACCTGCAATGAGCTTATATTCTAATTAAGTAGACTAGTGGATATAAAAGTACAGACAGCATAAACATGAAGTTATCAAATATAAACACACACACATACATATATGCATCCATTCAAATCAGTTAAATAGAAGGTAGCATAGAGAGAGGGCACTAGAAAGAAAGGCATGCAGAAGGTGGTGTCTCACTAACCATATGTGTCCATAGTTTTATCACTTCATTATCACCTGATCAATTCGTCCTTGATGGAAGAGTAGAAATACTTCAGCTCCCAAATTTCTTCAGAGAACAAATTGACTGAAATCATGACATAATTTATCTGTAACAATTTATCATTGGATAAAGTATAAATTAATTTTCTTTAAATGGATAGTCTACAGTGGAAAATGTTATTTTATAATTAGAAGTCATAAAATGTACTATAACTTTTAAGGAGCCTTGGGCAAAATAGCATCAAATAGGCTTGTACTTAGTCATGAACACCTTCATAAGCCAATATTTAATAGCTGAAAAACTGAGACTTGCCTCAGGAATCTGTAGCCAAGATCCACATTATAATATAGAAAAATTAGAACAGTAGACTGCTTCCATTTTGATTCATTGAAAATAATGTACAAAATACAAATATCTGGGTGAATAAGGGGAAAGAAGTTGAGCATGCAAAATAATTTCAATACTTAAAATATTCTATATGATTCTTTATATATGAGTAAAACTCAGCTTATCATTTCCTAAAACTAATAAGCTATATATAGGTGAAATTTACAGATCAAATAAGTATCTGATTAGAGAGTCAATTATTCTCAAATTGACACAAACCTGAATCAGTACCTCCAAGACAAGTCTATTTCAGATAAAAAATATTTTTATTGAACCAGATGATTTTTACTTGAAAGGAATCTCATGGGTCAGCTAGTCCAATTTTGCATCCTTCTAGCTACAAAACTATGGTTCTGTAATCCAACACAAGAATTCATTCTATAGCAAACTTGATAGGTATTCTTCTAACCTCTATTTGAATATCTCTAGTGACAGGCAGTTCACTATCTCATGAAGCAGTTTATTTGATTATTGGATAGCTCTAGATTCAAAACTGCTTTTACTCATCTCCTTTTTGGTTCTCTGGAACAGCACAGAATAAGCCTTTTCAAGCATGTCTTTTAAATATTTGAAGATAGCGATCACTTCTGCCTTTTATTTTCCCTTTTTCCTGCCAAACATCCCCATGACCTCCATATATGAGATTGTACCCAGACCTCTTGCCATCCTTGTCATTTTCCTTGTAATATGGTCCTCTTTGACAGCTTGATCTGCCCAAACACAGCAAAAAGTCTAATGAGACATTTACTTTTTGTGACTTGGACACCATATCTCTATTAAAATAGCATAGGTCTGCATAAACTTTCCTCTGATTTACTGCCCAAATCAATATAATATTCATAACTTCATTCTCTATGATACTGCAATCATTCAAATTGTGAATCAAAAATTTTTTTAAAGAAATAACCCTCAACTTAGCAAATGAAGGATAATTTTATTCAGTTGCTCTGACCCTAGGCACACACACACACACACACACACACACACACACACACACATACATACACCCTCATGTTTCTCAAATGGTAATGGGATTCCGCCAAGGAATCCCATCACTGAAGGGAGAGGATATGCTTGCAAATTTTGCAAAATAGACACTACTGTGTAGTTATTTCCCAGGTAGGTACACCTGGCATACAATTGTCTCATCCAGTCACAAAATCACAAAAATTTAGATTTGGAAGTGATATCAACAGCCAGCAAGCCCAACTCATGTCCACAAAAGAATCCCTCATTATAACATACCCAACAGATGGCATTCCAGCCTCCGCTTGAAGACTTCCAATGAGGGGGAGCTTGCCATTCCAAGCAGCCCATTCCACTTTGGGATAGCTTCAATTCTTAGGGAGGGTTTTCTGACATTAAGCCTAAGTTTACCTCTTTTGAATTTCAACTCATTGCTCTTGGTTGTACTTTTTGAGGCCAGAAAGAATAAGTCTGTTATCTCTTCCACATGATAGTCCTTCAAATACTTAAAGGCATTTCTGACATACCCACCCTATCCCAAGTCTTCTCTCCTCCAAGCTAAACATCCCCAGATTCTTCGATGAATATTCAAATGTCATGGATTCAAGACTCTCCAACATTCTGGCTATCCTCCTGAAGATATGTGTTTCATAGGAAATGCATTCAAACATTACAGTAAAATTTTGCCATTACTTCTGCAACCCTACCATAATATCATCAGGACAATCTCCTAAGAATTGCCAAAGGGAGGAGGAGAAGGGAGAGAGAGAGAGAGAGAGAGAGAGAGAGAGAGAGAGAGAGAGAGAGAGAGAGAAAGTCTATCCCAAGCAAGTAAAGACTTGCTCTTGTGGAATGGGTAGATGAGAACAATTTGTTACAATAACCATGAAGGCAGCTGAAGCAGGAACTAGGGACTGCTTAGAGCTTGGTCAGACATAGAAGATGCCAAGGTCATCCACTGCATCCCAGGACATCACCAGTCATCTTGACTTTTGTCTTGCCCAGCGGAATTTGATGATTCTAGAAGGGAAAATAAAGCTTCGATGACTTTGTGTATCTCTGCCTCACTTAAATCCAATTTATTTTTGAGTCAAGACCTCACACTCATGATGTCATTTTTGTCCTCTTTGAAATAAAGGACAAAAAACAACACCAGTTTAGGGAGAATGATTTTTTTGGTTTAAGTCACTTTTCTGGTCACTATCTCTAAAGGAGAAAGGAGCAATCCCAATCTGATATCTACAGTATTGATTACTTACCACCAAATGCTATTCACACAAAACACCATCAAAACAGTGAATAATGAGTTAATATGTTTATCCCAGCAAGTAGCAAATGGAAATCAGAAAAGTCATACAGATTAGATTATACCAGACAATACGCAATGAATGAGCTCTCCCAGTGTGAATGAGATATCACTGTTCAATTCAGTGAGAGGCCTCAATCTCATCCAAATATAAATTCCCTAAAATCTCTAGAAAGACAAGTTCAAAATCTGGGATCAGATTGAGGAGGAGCCAGCTTTTCTCAAAGAGATTTTTCTCTCTCCATCAGATCAAAAACTATCCATTCTCTATAAAGCTCTTGAGCCAATTCTACCCCTGTAGACTTGCATCATTGAGTCATCATTCCAATACATTAGGATTCATCTTTAAGTAGTAGCTAACCAAACACCTCAGGCTTGAACTCTGACTTATACAGGTACTTAATAAATCTTTGTTGATTGATGTATTTTCTTTGCCTTAAATAAGCATTCCCATGCATCTTTTCGCCAACCTCCTCCTGCTCTCAACTGGACAGGCTCAGACTATTTTCAATTCTACTTCTAGGAACCTTATCTAACCTAATTCAACATTGTTTACGGAACTATTTTCCCAACTAGAGAAATGTCTGTACCAGTTTTAATTGTCAACCCTATTGTGTCCAGAAAAAGAATGGCATAAATTGACCCATAAGATACAAAAATGATTTTGAGACAACTCATTTGTAATACAGAGGTCGAAGTTAATACAGTTTGTCAACAGTCAAAAAATAATTTCCATTTAGCAATGCTCTAATAATACATTGTCATAGAGAGCAGCAGAGAATGTAATCTGCTCATGGCTATTGGCACAGTGCGTTAGAAATGAAAGATCCAAACATCAATTATCCATCCCAAAACAACTTTTCTCATGTTCTTCAGATATTTATAAGGAGAAAGACGACCTATTGTTCCATTTGAGAAATAATTGTTTTCATCTTAACCAAAATAACAAGCTTAAAAAGACATTCTTGATAAGGCAGAACTTCAGAGTTTGAAAAGGACTTCAGGGCTGTACTCCAACCCAATATTCAAACACCAATAATCACTACAACACACCCTATAAATGTTTATCCAGTCTTTACAGGATGCCACTAATGAAGAGGAAATGTTTACTTCTCAACAGAGCCATTGTCCTCCTGGATAGCTCCAACTGTTGCCCCTTAGTAACTTCTTTGTAACTTCTATTGTTCCTAGCTATGCCTTCTTGTGATTTGTCCTTCATTCTGAAAGAGGACAATTACATCAGGGAGATGATGTCACGACTTGCAGTTGACTTTGATTTGAGTGAGGGAGGAGTGTGCAAAGTCAACAGCCTCACTTTCTCCTCCAGAGCCATCTCTTCAATCCAGATGGCCCGGGGGGCAATGGGAGACCTTAGACCTTTGAAGCTAAGGTCTTTTCAGGTTCTCACTTTGAGTGAGGCAACGACCATTCAGTGAATAGCCCTCTTTAAGAAGTGAATCAAGGAATTGCCTCTTTAAATCAAACTGGGAGGGGAAGACTCAGGGTAGCTGGCCAAAAGAGAAAGTTACTATTTACATTCACTCTGAGCCAGGGGAGACCAAAAAATAACCATTAAGTGGTACTTGGGCAGGGATCTATTGCTGTCCTATCCATAAGATCCAGAGTCAATTGGGTTTAAGGCTTGGTCTTTGAGAAAGACCTTAACCTTAAGGTTTCTTAAAACCTTAAACCCTTAAAAGGGTTAAAGGGCGAGCTTAGAAGGGCCTAGGTCTCCCACTGCATTCTAGGCCATCTCCAGTATCCTGATCTATATCTGCCTACTAGTCCCAGATGGTTCTGGAGGAGAAAGTGAGGCTGGTGATTTTGCACAGCCCTCCCTCCCTCAAATCAAAGTCAATTGCAACTCATGTCATCATCTGCCTGATGTCACGGTCCTGTTCGAGAATAAAAGACAAACCACAACCTTTGAGTAGTCCGAGTTGCCTTCTGGCCCTCTGAGGGCAAGCAGAAAAGTCTGTTCCTTATTCCATGAGACATCCTTTTCAGTAGTTGAAGACAGCTATCATTTCTCCCATGAGTCTTCTCTTCTTCAGACTAAATATCCCTAGTTCCTTATACCAATCTATATAGATGAACTCAAAATCCTTCATTATTCTTGTTGCCCTTCTCTGGACACTCCCTAGCTTATCAATATTGTTCATGAGCTATGCTGCTCAGAACTGAAAACAATACACAACATAGTTTGACCAGGTCAAAGTCACCTCCTTGTTACTAATATGCAATGCTTCTCTTAAGATAGCCAAAAGATGGGGGGCGGAGCCAAGATGGCCGCATGAAGGCAGCCTCTTACCGGAGCTCTCTCACAAGGTCTGTCAGATTCCCATAAAAAAGTGAATTTGAGCAGATTTGAGAGAGTCAGAAACCGCGAGCAGTCTGCGTGGGGCAAATTTCCGAGCCGGGAGAGTCTGAAAGGCCAGAGGAACGAACCTGCAGGCGCGGAGAGTGCTCGGTGCGGAGCTGCTCCAGACCAAGGCGGAAGCGGCCGGCCGGGAAATCCACGTGGGAGACGAGCTGGGAGAAAGCTGGGCGCCCGAAACCGGCAGAGATCCCCAGGCCTCCCAACACAGGACGGCAGTCTCTGGGAGCGACGAGAGGCAGCGCAACGCCACCAGCCACGAAAACACCCAGCCCTGCCGCTTGCAAAACCCAGGATCTCGGCCTCTTGAACTTCCGGAAGACTCAATGGCTAGGTAAGCGGCTCTAACCCCTCCCCCCCTCACCCAGAGAATTCCTCGGGAAAAAAAAAAAAAAAACTGAAACAGAGGAGAGAGTAGCGGGGCTTCACAGGACAAATACTAGAAGCTCATTAGTCCCAGAGGGGAAGAGTCGGCAGGGGGCCAAGCCAGGAGCCCAGACGTAACCTTGCTCCCCCAGGGGAAGCGCCAGTCATCAGCTCAAACAACAAACAGCTGAGACCATTGCTGAAAAGCAAGTGCTGGAGAGCACCCATAGGGAGTGAGACGCCAGGGAGCCAGACCCCTCCCCCACACCTCAGGAAACTGAAGGTTATAATTTTAGACTCACAACCCCCAGAATAAGAAAGCTGGGACAGAAAGCCCTGAGACTCACAGATAGAAATTCGTTCTAACGCCAGCAAAAGGCAATCCAACATGAAGAAGAACACAAAAAAACCGAGGACAATAGATTCTTTTTATGGAGACAGGCAGGATCAAAATATCGACTTAGAAGAAGATAGCAATGACACGGTAGATACATCAGATACCTCAAAAGCTAATATGATCTGGTCTCCAGCCCAAAAAGCACTGCTGGAAGAGCTAAAAGAGGATTTTAAAAACCAAATTAGGGAGCTAAAAGAAAATATGGAAAAAATGGAAAAAAGGGAGAAAAAATCCACTGACGAAATCAAGTCCCTAAAGAATAAGATTGGCAAAATGGCTATGGAGATTCAGAATCTAGAGAGAGAAAAGGACACCCTGAGAGGTGAAATCAACCAATTGAAAATGGAGGCTCAAAAGCAAAATGTAAACACTAACTCATTTAAAATTAGACTTGAGCAACTGGAAGCTAATGAATCTATGAGGCATCAAGAAGTAATAAAACAAAATGTAAAGAATGAAAAAATAGAAAAAAATGTGAAATATCTGATTGGCAAAACAACTGACCTGGAAAATAGATCCAGGAGAGACAATTTGAGAGTTATTGGTCTACCGGAAATCCACGATGAAAAAAGGAGCCTTGACAGTATCTTCGAAGAAATTATCAAAGACAACTGCCCAGAGGTCCTAGAACCAGAGGGCAAAATAGTCATTGAAAGAATTCACCGATCACCCCCTGAAAGAGATCCCAAACTGAAAACACCAAGAAATATTATAGCCAAATTTCAGAGCTATAAACTTAAGGAGAAAATACTGCAAGCAGCCAAAAAGAAGCAATTCAAATATCGTGGAACTACAGTCAGGATCACGCAGGATCTCTCAGCTTCCACATTAAAAGACAGGAGAAATTGGAATATGATATTCCGAAGGGCAAAGGAGTTGGGACTACAACCAAGGATCAACTACCCAGCAAAACTAAGCATAATTTTCCAGGCAAGGCGATGGACATTCAATGAAATAAGGGAATTCCAGACCTTCCTGATGAAAGGCCAGAACTCAATGGAAAATTTGATCTCCAAATACAAACCTCAAGAGAGACATAAAAAGGTAACCGGGGGAAAAACCCCACAAACTTCATTAACCAATAAGCTTAGGTTGTTTACATCTTTATGTGGGATTATATCATCTTATGTATGTTTTTTATGTATATATATATATATATACATATACATATATAAGTCATTCTTGTGAATGGTACAACTATTGTGACAAATGAAAGGGATATACATAGGTTGTGAATGCCTGTATAAATTAACTGATGTAAAGATATAAAATATAAATAAGAGATATAAAGGGAGGGCTATGAGGGAAGTGGTAAGAAGGTTGTAGAAAAGGGTAAATTACACCAAAGGAAGTGGCAAAAAAACATATTATAGTAGAGGGAAAGAAGGGAGGGAGAAGAGCAGTATTTGAGCTTTACTGTCATCTGATCTAGTTCAAGAAGGGAATAACATACTCTGATAAGTTTAGAAATCTAACTTGTCCTACGGGAAGTGGGAGGGAAAGGGGGGAAAAAGGGAGGGGGGAGGGCAGAAGGAAGAGGAGAAGTAGCAAGTGGGTAACGGTTAGATAAGGGAGGGGAATAAAGAGGGAGGGTTAACTGAGGAAAGCGGCGGTCAAAAGCAAAACTTTGTTGGGGAGGAGAAGGGGAAAGGGAAAAATAAAAGCATAAACAGGGGGAATTAGGATGGAGAAAAAGACACAGATAGAAATCATAACCCTGAACGTGCAGGGGATGAACATTCTCACAAAACAGAAGCAGATAGCAGAATGGATTAAAAACCATAATCCTACAATATGCTGTTTACAAGAAACACATCTGAAACAGGGGGATACACATAGGGTTAAGGTAAAAGGCTGGAGTAAAATATATTGTGCCTCAGCTAAAGTAAAAAAAGCAGGTGTAGCAATCCTAATCTCAGACAAAGCAAAAGTAAAGATAGATCTAATTAAAAGAGATAAGGAAGAACATTATATCCTGCTAAAAGGCACCATAAACAATGAAGCAATATCATTGCTTAACATATATGCACCAAGTGGTAAGGCATACAAATTCTTAGAGGAGAGGTTAAGGGAGTTACAGGAAGAAATAGACAGCAAAACTATAATATTGGGAGACCTCAACCTCCCCCTTTCTGAACTTGATAAATCTAACCTCAAAATAAATAAGAAAAAAGTTAAGGAGGTAAACAGAATTTTAGAAAAGGCACATATGATAGACCTCTGGAGAAAACTGAATGGGGATAAAAAGGAATATACTTTCTTCTCAAAAGTACATGGCACATACTCAAAAATTGACCATGTACTTGGGCATAAAAACCTCACAATCCAGTGCAGAAAAGCAGAAGTAGTCAATGCATCCTTTTCAGATCATGATGCAATAAGAATCATTTTTAATAAAGCACCATGGAAAAATAAGCTAAAAACTAATTGGAAACTAAATAATTTAATTCTAAAGAGTGAGTGGGCCAAAGATCAAATCAGAGAACAATCAATAATTTCATTCAAGAGAATGACAATAATGAAACAACATACCAAAACTTATGGGATGCAGCAAAAGCTGTTCTTAGGGGAAGTTTTATATCTCTAAATGCCTACATGAATAAAATAGGGAAAGAGGAGATCAATGATATGGGCATACAGCTGAAAAAGCTAGAAAAAGAGCAAATTGAAAACCCCCAATTAAATACCAAATTAGAAATACTGAAAATCAAAGGAGAGATTAATAAAATTGAAACCAAGAAAACTATTGAATTAATAAATAAAACAAAGAGCTGGTTTTATGAAAAAACCAATAAAATTGACAAACCTTTGGCCAATTTGATTAAAAAAAAGAAAGAAGAAAATCAAATTACCAGTATAAAAAATGAAAAGGGTGAGGTCACCTCTAATGAAGAGGAAATCAAAACAATAATTAGGAATTATTTTGCCCAATTGTATGCCCATAAATTTGACAACCTTAGAGATATGGATGAATATCTACAAAAACATAAACTGCCCAGACTAACAGAGAAGGAAGTGAAATTTCTTAATGACCCCATATCAGAAAAAGAAATTGAGCAGGCCATCAACGAACTCCCTAGGAAAAAATCTCCAGGGCCAGATGGTTTTACATGTGAATTCTATCAAACATTTAAAGAACAACTAATTCCAATACTTTGCAGACTATTTGGGAAAATAGGGGAAGAAGGAGTCCTACCAAATTCTTTTTATGACACAAATATGGTACTAATACCTAAACCAGGTAGAGTTAAAACAGAGAAAGAAAATTATAGACCAATTTCTCTAATGAATATTGATGCAAAAATTTTAAATAAAATATTAGCAAAAAGATTGCAGCAACTCATTACGAGAATAATACACCATGACCAGGTAGGATTTATTCCAGGAATGCAAGGCTGGTTCAATATTAGGAAAACTATTAGCATAATTGATCATATCAACAACAAAACTAACAAAAACCATATGATCATCTCAATAGACGCAGAAAAAGCCTTTGACAAAGTACAACACCCATTCCTATTAAAAACACTAGAAAGCATAGGAATAAGTGGAACCTTCCTCAAAATTATAAATAGCATCTACCTAAAACCATCAACAAGCATTATTTGTAATGGGGATAAACTAGATGCATTCCCAATAAGATCAGGGGTGAAACAAGGATGTCCATTATCACCCCTATTATTCAATTTGGTTCTAGAAACATTAGCTGTAGCAATAAGAGAAGAAAAAGAAATTGAAGGAATTAGAGTAGGAAAAGAAGAAACTAAATTATCACTTTTTGCAGATGATATGATGATTTATCTAGAGAATCCTAGAGAATCAAGTAAAAAACTACTTGAAATAATAAACAACTTTAGCAAAGTTGCAGGATATAAAATAAACCCACATAAATCCTCAGCATTCCTATACATTACTGACAAAGCCCAACAGCAAGAGATAGAAAGAGAAATTCCATTCAAAGTTACTGAAGGCACTATAAAATATTTGGGAGTCTATTTGCCAAGACAAACCCAGGGCCTATATGAACATAACTATGAAACACTTTTCACGCGAATAAAATCAGATCTAAATAAATGGAGAAATATTAGTTGCTCATGGCTAGGCCGAGCTAATATAATAAAAATGACAATTCTACCTAAATTAATCTATCTATTCAGTGCCATACCAATCGAACTACCAAAATTTTTTTTTACTGAGCTGGACAAAATAATAACAAAATTCATTTGGAAAAACAAGAGGTCTAGAGTATCTAGGATATTAATGAAAAGACATGCTAGGGATGGTGGTTTTGCCACACCAGATATTAAACTGTACTACACAGCAGCAGTCATCAAAACTGCCTGGTACTGGTTAAGAAACAGGGGTGTGGATCAGTGGTATAGGATAGGTACACAAGTAGGTGAAATCAACAAGTTTAGCAATCTACTCTTTGATAAACCCAAAGAAGCCAGTTTCTGGGCTAATAATTCACTATTTCACAAAAACTGTTGGGAAAATTGGAAAATGGTAGGGCAAAAACTGGGCATAGACCAATATCTTACACCATATACCAAAATAAAGTCAAAATGGGTTCATGATTTAGGAGTAAAAGTTGATACTCTAACTAATTTGGGAAAGCAAGGAATAGTTTACTTATCAGATTTGTGGAAAAGTAAAGAATTCATGACCCAACAAGAGATAGAGAGCATTACAAAATGCAAAGTGGATAATTTTGATTATGTCAAATTGAAATGTTTTTGTACAAAAAAAGCCAATGCAACAAGAATTAGGAGGGAAGCAGAAAATTGGGAGAAAATCTTTGCAACTAGTATCTCTGATAAAGGCCTCATTTCTAAAATATACAGGGAGCTAAGCCAAATATATAGGAATACAAGCCATTCCCCAATTGAGAAATGGTCAAAGGATATGAACAGGCAGTTTTCAGAGGAAGAAATTAAAGCTATCTACAGGCATATGGAAAAATGCTCTGGATCGCTGCTGATTAGAGAAATGCAAATCAAAACAACTCTTAGATACCACATCTCTCCTGTCAGATTGGCTAAAATAACAAATCAGGAGAATGATAAATGCTGGAAAGGATGTGGGGAAATTGGAACATTGTTGCATTGCTGGTGGAGTTGCGAGCTGATCCAGCCATTTTGGAGGGCGGTGTGGAACTATGCCCAAAGGGCTATAGAAATGTTCATACCCTTTGACTTCTAGGGTTGTATCCCAAAGAAATCACGCAAGCGGGAAAAGGACCCATATGTACAAGAATATTTATAGCAGCTCTCTTTGTGGTAGCCAAGAATTGGAAAGCAAAGGGATGCCCATCAATTGGGGAATGGCTGAACAAGCTGTGGTATATGAAGGTGATGGAATACTATGTGCCATAAGAAATGGGGATGATGCAGACATCATAACAACCTGGAAAAACCTACACGACATAATGCTGAGTGAGCGGAGCAGAGCCAGGAGAACGTTGTGCACAGCCACAGATATGTGGATTCCGTGAGGACCAACCCTGACATACTGCGCTTCTCTCAACAACCTAAAGGGGCAAGGACAACTCCAGGGGACTCACGATGGAGAATGCTATCTTCATTCAGAGAAGGAACTGCGAAGTTTGAATACAGACTGAGGCACACTACTACATGCTCGCCTTTTCTGCTTCTCTTTTGTTTTTGGTTTTGGGGTTTTTTTTTTGGTTTTTTTTTTTTTTGGTTCTGTTTCTTCTTTCTCATGATTCATTCCATTGGTCAAAATTCTTCTCCACGACTTGACTAGAGCATAAATTAATTCAATGCGAAGTTATACATGACAGTTATATGAGACTTCATGCCGTCTTGGGGAGGGAGGGGGGAGGGAGGGGAGAAAAACTGGAACTCAAAACTATGTAGAACCGTGTGTGGTAAACTAAAAATAAATAAAAAATAAATTTAAAAAAAAAAAAAAAAGATAGCCAAAAGATCGCCTTAGTTTTTTGCCTATAATCTATTAAAAATCCCAGATCATTTTTCCACAACTACTGTCTAACCACACTTCCCTATCTCATAGTCAACTTTCTTTAAAATAAGCATGAATTTACTTTTCCATGTACTGTGTTAAATTTCAGCTCAGTGCTTTAGCCTATCAATAAATTTTTGAATCTTGTCTCTGTAATCCAGTGTGTTAGCTATCTCTCCAAAATTTGTATCACTTACATGATATCTATGCCTTTTTCCAAGTCATTAATAAAAATATTAATCAAGGCTCTTTCACAGATCCCTGGGTGCCTCCACTGGAGGGGCAGGGGGGCGGGGGGAGTGTTGCAGAATTCTCTTTACATGCAGACATGGGCCCAGCCATTCAAGCAGCTCTGAATCCAACTAATTTTATTAATGACAAGTCCACATTTTTCCATATTTACCATAAGAATAGTGTGAGATAAGTTAGCAAATGTTTTTACTGAATCTCAGTAACTATATCTACAACAATGTCCCAATCTCTCTGCTTAATAATCCTTCCACAAAAGGAAATAAGGTTGGTCAGGCATGACCTGTTCTTGCAAAAGCTGTGCTGGCTTTTTATCAGCTGTGATCACTGATCGGAAAAGCAGTGCTATCGTTTCTGGTTGTTTACTAATGATTTATGTCATAATCCATTCTAGAACATGGCTTTCAAACTACAATCTCTTGCCCTTTGTGAAAATCAGGGTATTTGCCCTTTGCTGGCCCTATCTTGCTTCTCCCATTCTCCACAATCTTTCAGATTTCTCTGACATTAGATCAGTCAATCATATCTTCCAAGTCTTGGGTGATGAAGTACTCAAGAAAGTGGTTTTTCTGGACCAAGAAACTTGAATTTATAAAGAACAGTTAGGTAGTCTCTTACTGTCCCCTTATTTAGTTTATGAGTGCCGGCCCTGGCTTCCATCTTCTGTACTTATCACTAAGTTGGTTGTCTATATAATCATTTCATTCTCTTCAGACAATTCCCACTTTTACTCCTCAGTGAAATTGTTACCCCTCCTTTTATATCTTCAGAATTTCATTCCTGAGTTTCCTGTCCCTTCTGGGATGACCTCCCCACAGAACTTTAGCTCATGGAATACTTCTTTTCTTTCCTCTGAACCCTTGAAATCTGCTTTCCCAGAATCTATCAGCTTATGTTTGGCATTTGGCTCTCTATTGCTAATTACCTCTAGCTGGCTAATTGATAATGGAGAGCATACTGGATGGGAACTTATAATCAAAAGTAGTAGAAAGGGAAGAAGTTCCCTCAAGGTATCTCTAAGATATTAAGGGGAGAGATAATCACCCACCTTCTGGAGACTGAACCTGCCAGTTTCAGTGGGAATTAAGGAGGGCACAGGTACTCTATAGTATGTCTCTTGTAAACTTCTGGTTATCTCAGCCATTATTCTTTCTGCTTCGTAACTATTCTTTATGGTATCTAAATTGATGGATTAACATAAGCAATTTTCTTTTCTTGATACTTTTCAGCCCTTTGGGGTTAAATTTTCAAGATACCAGCTGAATTCAATCTTACTTTTCTTTGCTATATTCATTTCACTCCTTGCGAAGGGCATTTCATTCTTATTTTCTAAGCCATGATCAAGAAATCAAAATCTCATTCTCAGTCACTGTATTATTAGCTAATTATTTATTTCCTAAATCTTCTTTTCTCTTTCATATCACTTGCCTTCAATCAGAAGCAATGAAAACATCACCACCTCTGTCCATCTGGTCTCTAGTATCTTGTCCAAAACTTTGCCATCCATGGCAACACTTTCCAGATTCTTTCTTACAGTATTATTTGTGTCCACGTGAATCACCAAAATTTGCATAGTAATCATATATTTTGACAAGTCTATGGAGAGTCTCTGGTGTGTCATGGATACATGCCTTGGAAAGATATTTCTCAACTCCTATCAGGTTAACAAATAGCTACCTTGGTAGTACTCAGCAGAAAGTCCTAGTACACTCCACTCTTCTCTTATTCAGTTCTGATGATTTCTGGATGATCTTTCACCTGATAGCACCCAGGTATCTACTTTATCAGTTCTTACAAATGAATAACTATCCTCCTCAAAGCAATCACCTCTCTCCTCTTCAGAGTGAACTCCAAAATTTTTTTGACTCCAAGTGAACAGTGGTCCTTCTTTCCTTCCTCCTCCATGTGATATTCTTCCATTCTTCCACCTCATGACACAAGTCAGGTTTCCCCTCTACTTTCTCAGATGTTTTTTCTTCTTTTTCCCCATATTAAATTTCCTTTTCTAGTTACAAGAAAGGAAGGATTATATTTGTTGGTTGGTTGGTTTGTGGCTTTGTTTTGGAGATGGAAGTTAAGAGTACTTCATTTTTCTTTGATAGCCTATAGTATATAGCCACATTCCTCCAATTCTTTTGTCTTTTCTCCTAACCTGATTTCCCTCCTTTACACTTTGAACATAGACAACCCTTGGCCATGGCTGAAATGCAAACGTTACACACTCAGTTTAAGTCACTACAAAATTCCCCTTACTTTTCATTCCTATTGGAAGTGAAATCCTCATTGTCATTTAAGCTTCTTGTATGTGATTTTGGCTTAGTTAAGCCACCATCAAGAATTTTATACCCTCTGATCTCCTCTTAATTTGATAGTCATCCACAACTTCTTTTTGTTTCCCTCAACAACAAGACAGCCATAGCCAGATTCTTCTCCTTTGTCTTACTAACCTCTTGCCTTCTCTTACTTATTTGTTTTACTCACATTTTCTTACTTATCTTGCCTCAGCAAATGCCTAGAATCCTCCCCAACCTTTTTCAAGCTTCACATCTAGCCTTTCTCCTCCTTCAATTCATTCACTATTCTATTTTACTCAATTTCTCCCAAATTTCTGTCCACAAAACCAACTTCTGTTCCTTTTCTCAAGTCCAAAACCCTCTAGAAAATTATCACACACTTTCATTCTCTTCCTTATTTATCTCAAATCCTTCTCTTTCTCCAACCTCTTCTACTGTAGAAACCAGAAGGACTATGATTCCCTTAAGGCATCTAAATTTAAAAACCTTTCAGGATATGTTCTTCTATGCCTCTGGTATCTAAAGTTCAGTATCAAACTGCTTTGCAAGCAAGTGGGGGAATATGGTTGAATGATAAGGCAGTATGGTGCAGCGGATAGTGCATTTTGTATTTTGACAGTGTATTTTGATTCTGATGACCTAGGATCAGATCCTGATTCTGCAATTTACTACCCATGTGATCTTGGGCCAATCATTTCATCTTTTGGATCTCAATCCCTCATCTGTAAAATGAGGGGGTAAACTAAATGGCCTCTGAGGTACCTTAAAACTCTGAATTCATGAGATCCTAAATTTTCATTGGCAGGCCCCTGGAATTCTGAAATTTACCACTAACACAGGTGTCAGAGTAGACAAAGTTGCTTAGAATCCAAAGGGTTTTTTTCCCAGAAAACTTAAAACTTCAATTTATTAAATCTACTCCTCTTCATCACTATCATTAGTGCTCTAAATTTCAGCTTTAATAACTTTGTTCTCAAGTGTCTGATATTTGTCCTTAGCCTATTCCCTCTGGAGTCCCAGTTTAATGTATGAAATTGAATTTACAGCTGCTGAAGGGTAACAGATTAAAGCACTGTAAATTAGTCTGATGTTCATCCACATACCAAAAATAGAAAGTCTAAAAGAAGGCAGTTCAATCTAACACCATATTATTATTACATCTCAACCTCCAACCTCATAGGAAGGACATAGAGATTTATAGTCCAAGACCACAGAGCATGGGGCATGCAGTGCCCATCATTAAAGGTTATAATAGGTTAAACAATCACCATCTTCAAGACTTCCTCTAGAGTACACCCAGGAGGAAGAGTTCTCAAACTTTTTTAAGTCACAATGCCATTTTTAACAAGTAAAACTTGATCAGGCAGTAATGTTTTCAAGTTATCTATAAGACAAAAGTTCAGAGGTTACTGAGCCCTTTTTAGGGCCATTCATTCACCTTTTGTGTCCACCTGGCACTCAATTCTCACCTGTAGTTTCAAGAAAATGTGGCATGCACAACAGCCACACCCTGGTGAACTGTCTCAGCAGATGGGCTAAAGCAGGTTGAGGCTAACCAACAAGCTTCAAACCTGTCAGTGAGTTAGTTAGGGGATGTCTACCCCAAGCATGTGAAGACTTCCCCTGGCAGAAGGGGTAGATGAGGACAATATATGCCATGAAGGCAGCTGAAGCAGACACTACAGAGCACTTAGAGCTTAGCCAGACCCCAAAGGTGCCAAGATTATCTATCGCACCGGGGACATCACCAACTTGCCTTTTGTCTTCCCACTGGACAAGAAGGAACCTTAGAAAACATATAATCCAATCCTTTCAATTTGCAGATGAAGATTTTTCTCACTTCACTCTGAAGTAATTCATATACATGGGAATTTGTTTTGCTTGACTAGGCATATTTGCTACATGGTTTTTGTTTTTCTTTTTTTCATTAGTGGGGTGAGGGGAAGCGAGAAAGAGAGGAAACATGTTTATTAATTGAAAAAAATTAATTTTAAAAAATACAAGGAAAAATAATCTTAGGCCTAAAAGATGTTAAATGATTTGCACAAGACGACACAGATACTAGCAACAAAGGCAGGATTTGAGCCCTGGTTCTCTGACTCCAAAACCAATGTTCTTTCCCCTGTATAGGCCCATCTCTAGATAAGCTATAAGGCTCCTTTGAGCTCTGAAGTTCTGTGATTCTATTATTTTTATGGTATTACTTATCCAACTTACAACAAAAACAAATGTAATTGTCTGCCCGTAGGCATCGGTATTTGGATGATTCACTTTCTGGCTCAGTTCTGGGAATTCTGGGAATAAATTTATTGTTACTAACTGAGGAAGAGTTTGTCATTTGGAGACAGAAGAGGAAAATAGAACTGAATTCAGAAACCTCATCCTTTAAGTAAACATAAAATTTAAAAAATCCTACAATCTTGCAAAAATACTAAAAGCCCAAAACCAGTTATCCTAATCCCCAGGGAGAAGCATATTTCAAACTTAGACAACTACAATGTGAAGATCTCCTAATTATAATGAAGCAACTCTTGGAATAATGCCCTAAAAGTAAGGGCACTGCCTTCTTTTGCCCCCATGCCAGCCCTCTCACTGGGCTAAACAAAGACACCAGGGCACAAGAAGAGCATAATGTTTCAAGTCTGAGATTTTATGGCTTAAGACCAGGATAACTCCAGAAGCCCAAGTATCATCTGTGAGTTGATGATTCTCTCAAGCCAAGAACTGGCTTCTATCTTGCTGTTCCTCAAACTTGAGATTCTATTTCCTGTCTTGATGGCTCTTTGAAGCCTTAATTTCCTTCAACACTCAGCTCAAATGTCCCTTTTTATTTGAAGCCTTTCTTGATCCCCACAGCTGCCTCTCCCTCCAAAAAAAATTTAGCTCATATTTATTTCTATATCCAATTAGATACATACATGTTGTCACCCTTGATAGAATGTAAGCTCCCTGATAACAGTGATTCTCTCATTTTGCCTTGGTATCTCCAGAGCATTGCAAAATGCCTGGCATGCATTAGGCCCTTCTAAATGCTTATTAATTATCATTATTTTAGCCAAGATAAAATGGAGTCTACTTGACCTAATGTTGTTCAATACAACATTTTTGAGCTGAAGGACCATCTAATACAACTCTGGGCTTTTCTGAGGTTGAAACTGAAATCTATCGATGTTAAATGTGATATCCAAGATCACACAAGTAGAGAGTGGCAGAGATGCAACTAATCCTCTGGGCTCTATTACTCTACACCTTTCACTACACCAAGAGGTCAGACTAGTTTAATCAACACAGAACCAATTGGCACCCTTAACAGCCCAAAGAATTGCCCCTTTTCCCACAGTATCTAATATTTAAGCCTGAATTATCTGCATAATTATTCTTCCTCCCCATTTCTCTTTGCTCATTTTAACTCATTCCCAACCTTAAATCAAAGAAAATGTCCCATGCAGGGATATAAACAGCATCTCCTCTAACCATATAACAAATAAGTTTGAGTAGTTAAAAAATATGTCATGATTTAGCCATACGGCAATCAAAACGAATCATATTCACAATTAAAATTGCATTACAATTGATAACAGCCTAAATCCTGAGATTTCAGCTGAAAATAAATCCAAAGTCAATCTCTCTTTTCCCCACTAAACACTCCATTTCAGGTACCGTCGTTTCTTCAGGTATCCAAGAAACTGGATATGAAATGGTTTTGCCTGAGGATTTCGTTAACAAATGCATCAAATGGTTGGTATTGCTTATTCGTAGAATATAGGGAACATCAGGAACCAAGGAGATGATGTTCATAGTGAACATTCTGGTGTAAATCACAGATTACTGCTCCCAGATCTAAAATGGATTATATTTGGGTTTGGGGACTTTTTCTAATTTGGCCTTAATTCTCCTTCAGTTTCTGGAAGCCACAGTTTCCTCGGTATTTCATCTACCAATGTAGATTGCAACATCTCTCTACCTTAATAGAAAGTCTCTCCCTTCTTCATGCCAGTCAACCCATCTGATCTGCTGCTCTCTGTGTGTAGTTATTTTATATGCCACCTCTATGACTTTGCACAGGCAGCACCTTATGCCAAGAACATTCTTCTGCCTCTTGAAGATCCTGGAAGACTTAGCTCAGGTACTACTTCTTACCGGTTGTTCCTGATTCTTCTAAATGCTTGATGACTAACTTCTTATAACTTATGTCCCCTCAAATAAATTAATTTTTATACTTCATATTTAGTTATCTCTATTTACCTTCTGCCCTCTGGAGTGTAAGCTTCTGGTGGCAAGGATTATTTCATTTCTGTCTTCACAGCCCAACTACATAACGCACATGAAGTGCAATGTAAAAAACATTTATATAGTGACTGCTATATGCCAAGCACTGTGCTAAGTGCTTTTTACAAATATTATCTCATTCAATCCTCACAACTTACAAAATAAGTGGTATTGTTGTCTCCACTTTACAATTAAGAAAACTGAGTCAGACAGAGGCTGATGACTAGCTGAGAGTCACACAGCTACTAAGTAACTGAGGCAAGATTTGAACTCATATTTTCTTGATTCTGAGCTACCAGCTGCATCTGATGCTTAATAAATGCTAGCATTAATCTCTTTACCCAACTACTCTGAATCTATATTTCTCTTCTCAAAGAATTTTAATTCTATTATGTTTGTGTGTGCCTAGAAATATTAACCTAAAAGTATACCTTGCATAATTATGGACAGTCCAATCAGGGTAGAGCTGGGATGAGATATGAGATTCTCTTGTCAAAAGATGCATTGAGATCTTCTGAAGAAAAATCTGACTCTCTGTCCATTCTCTCTCTCTCTCTCTCTCTCTCTCTCCCTCACACTATCTCTCTCTCTCTCTCTCTCCATTCTCTCTCTCTCTCTCTCTCTCTCTCTCTCTCTCTCTCTCTCTCTCTCTCTCTCTTTCTCTCTCTCTCTCTCCAAATACACACACACACACACACACACATATGCACACGCACAAGCACACACGCACACATTCTGCTTGTTACAGAGCAGAGGAATGTATCTTTCTTGGTTCCATGGAGTTACTTTAACTTCAATCTGAACCTTTCCTCTGACAGACATAAGAAAACTTGGGTGAGGGCTTTTGTTTTATTTTCCATTTTAACAGCCCAAGCAATAAACCCAACAGGCTGAATTATCTTCCTTATCAAAACAAAGCAGATTTCTACTACAGGGTGATATACAGTAGTGAAAGCTGAGTTCCAAAGAAAATCAATATGCAAATCAATACATTTAACTTCATGTCTCGTCAGTCAAGTCTTTCTTGTAAGCTTGCTAATTAGGAGCTCTGTGAAATGCAAGAATACACTTAATTCAATATCCCATTCCATAGAATTTTGTCAATACATAACCATTTTCCACAATAAACCACAAAGTGGTCGATCATAAGGTTATCTTCTTCAGAATGTTGAGAGTTTGGATGGGTCAGAGAGTTTAGTAACTAGACTAACTTCATGACTGGTGAGCAGGATCTTACAATTAGATAATAATATTGCTAATTAATTCTTACTCATACAATTACAGATACATTCCCTGAGATCTTCCTTGGATTCCACAACGTGGGATGCAAGTGATTTTGGGTATTAGAAGGTTATGCCAATAACATCTATACCAATACATCCTACCAATGTAGAAAGACTTTGAATACAGGTCCAGAGTGTCCTTTGCCCAGTGACCCACCTGTTGCTGTTTGGAGACGTTCATCAGGAGAATACTGGCTACCTAGAGATGAACAATTTTCAGCTTCACTTCCTCATGAAGGGCATCTATTGAGACACAGAGCAAGGCACACGCAAGCATTATGAGCTACATTGATGAATCCACATCTATGAAACCACATATCCTTGAAGAACCTAAAGACACTTACATGGAGTTCCTGGAAATATTTTCATTTTGCTTGTTTGGAGGTTCTTATTTTTAATCTGATCATTTTCAAAAGCTAGACTTTGTTCATTCTATCTCATTAAGAGCAAATGTAATAAATGTGTCAGAGCCCCTCCCCCAATACATAGAGCCCAGGTACTTATTGAGAATTTCCCATTTCTCATTGTCCCCACCCAGGTGATTTGATCACTTCTTTTTCTGACACAATTTCCCCCCCCCCAAGTTAGTCTCTAGCTCCCTTCACAAACAAGCAAATAAAATATTAAAAGTTTTATTTACGCCTTGATGCAAACAAATAAGATCACTATCCAAGACACCTACAACAGACATAGCTACCAATAAGCTACCCTTCTCCAAACAGTTATACAAACTCAGTGATTCACTTTATTGTCCTGAACAGAGCACTCAAAGGGGCCCTACAGGGTTTGTTCCTGCACTGTGGTACTTCTTTCATCTGCACAACGTTTCTGGCTTCCTGCAGCCCTCACCTCACTGTTCTAATCTGACATCACTGCCTCCTATCAATTAATCTACAAGCATTTATTAAGTACCTATCATCTTCCAGAGGTATCTTTAGAGGCAGCTGGTGGCACATGGAATAGAATATGGATCCTGGAGTCAAATCCAGCCTCAAACAATTACTTTCTGCGTGACCCTGAACAAGTCACTTAACTTCTACTTGCCTCAGTTTCCTCAACTATAAAATGGACATAATAATAACACCTATTTTGCAGGATTGTTGGGGGATCAAATGAGATAATATTTGCGAAAGAGTTTAGCACAGTGCCTGGCACATATCACTACAAAAATACTTATTCCCTTTCTCTTCCCTTCTAGGAACTGTGGTGGGTGCTAATGATACAAAGATTAAAAGTGAAATAATCCCTTCTCCCAAAGAATTTACATTCTATCAAGGGAGGATAACATGTACATATATAAATATGCACTAAAAAAACACCTAGGAAGTGACACCTGAGCTTTCCCAACAACTACAGGTTAAAATGGCCTCCAGCATCTACCTGGTCACTCCTTTATGCCTTAATATCAGTGATGCTACAGGATCATTGTGTCTCTTGTTTGAAAGTAGGGCACATTAGCTGTCACAAAACAAAAACAAGACAGAGATGGAGAGGGCCTGAATGCCAAATGGGTAGAAAACACATCATTTGATCTGCCTCTTTTCAACTCTCAAATTACCCATATTTGAAAACCAACTGGTTAAACAAGCTCTAATGAATAAAAATAAATCTTAAGGAGTAGAAACCTTTTAAATGAATAATGACCAGTGAAACTGTCATACTAAACATGCAAGGTGGAGATAAATTTCTGAAAGAATTCTTAGAACAACATGACCTTATGCAATGATTACCATCATTAGCCATGGCTTCATCAAGCAGAGAAATCTTTAAAACCATCCAAAAAGCCCTTTGAAATAAAGCTACAATCATTTATCTGAGAAAAGAGCCAATGGGATCTTAAGGAAAAATTTATGCTCATCATTTGCATCATATGACACCTTATTTCCAGATGGAAAGTCAAACTTTATCCCACATTAAATTATTATGAATATCAATAACTTTATGGCTCATGAACATGTGTGCTCTGAAAGAGAAAAAAAGTCATCTCAGTAGTTCCTGTAGAACTATTGGAAAGTGACTGGTAATGATTACTAAAGATTGTTAATAGAGGTTTTAGGGTTGCACTAGAAAAAAACTTCAGAGGTCACCTAGACCAACCCTCTTATCATACAAATGGGAAAACTGAGGCCTAGAGAAGTGACATTATTTGCCTAATCACATACGTAAGAGATGTGGGCTTCAAACCCACATCCTCCGACTCCAAATCCATAGCTCTTTATGTTGTACAATGTCACCTCTTACTTAAACCTTCCTTAATTCAAAACTGTCATACTCCTTTCAAAGGGACAGCATTGTCAATAACCATCAAATCTGGCATAGACCTTGAAATACACAGGACATAATTTTTCCTCCAATCCTCAAGGGGAAATTAGGAACAGGCTATAGAGAGTCTAAGAAGAAGAAAGTTATTATTAATAACCAACTAGAAATAGTAGGAAGGTTATTTCTAAAAGCACTCTGGATATCTACTCTTTTATTAAGGATGTTTCACAGCACTTTTCTTTTCTCTCCTCTTCCTTCCCTCTCTCTTCTTCCCACTGCTTGATTTGGAATGGGCGATCTGGGTGACCTTGTTGTCAAGGAAAACAGCTCCATTGGGAAATCAGAAGAGTTAATATAATTCTGGCCTATTTACAAGGAAAGGTAGTCTGTCTCTTTAGTGGTATTGTTAAAAATTATGTTCCCAATTTATAAAAGCCATTTTGACAGATTTACATGTTTGTACTGAAAGAAAATTTCCCTAAAGTTCATGGATTTGCAAGTCTTCCTTTAACATTCTTCTCTTTAGGGTAAGTAGCATGTTTTATTGGGGGAGAGTCAATAGGACCCTGAAATCTCTTCTAAGAACAGCGTTCATCATGAAAGCTGGTATTGGATTTTCAAAGATTGGTGTATTAGTAGCATCATATTTGGTTAATGAATGAAATGGTTGACATTAAAACAAAAAAGATCTTGTTTGCCAAATATGTGCTACTAAAATTCAGGGAGTTTTGTTATGTTTTAAGAAAACCTTTACAAGGGTTCATTTCTCCAGTGTTTAGTAAAGGTTGAATTGAATTCAGCTTTGTCCACAAAGCTTATTAGGAAAAGATAATTTCGCCCTGTCAAGTAACAGAAACAAGAAAGGATTGTTATTTCTTTAATCTTTTAGGCTTAACAAACCAAGGATTTGTCTATAAGTCAATCCTAAAAGGAAGAAGGTTGAGTATTTGAAACTTGAATGACTCCAATGCCTAAGTGATGGTGTCTGATAAAGATCCCTAGATTTTTTAGTAAGCCAGGGCAAATCATGACTTTACAAGTTTGATAAGCCAGGAAATTCTAATGCGCAGTTTGCTCACAACCATGTTCAGCAATGGAGATTGATTCACTGTTTTCCCATAATACTAAAAACAACAATATTCATTTAGGGCTTACTGATATAGGCACGGTACTAGGCACTGACCCAAAAAAAGTCTTTGACCTAAAGGAACTTGTATTCTGCAGGGGACATATAACACGTCCAAAGATAAGTAAAAACAAACTAATTTGAGGGAAGAGAGAATACTAGTAACTGGGAACCTAGAGAAGGCTACATGAAGAAATAGCACCTGAACAGTCTTGAAAAAAGGTAAGAGTTCTAAATAGTGGAGATGAAGATAACATTCACGCCCAGCATAAAAGATAGCCTGTATAATTGCATGGAGGCAGGAAATTGAATGCTGATTTTGGATAACAACTGATGATAGTCAAGTTTACCTTGAAGTTCCACTAGATTGTGAGATCAAGGCTTGCAGGGCAAGGATTCTTGCCCTTTCTATGTGTGCCCAGCACTTAGCACCATGCTTGGCAAATAGTAGGTGCTTAATAAATGTTTATTGACTGACTGACATAGAAGGATCGAAAGAGAGTAGTAAGAACTGAGGTTACAAAGATAGGTTGGAATCATATTGGAGGGAGGGAACTTAACTGCCAAGCTGAGAAATTAGTGTTTTTCTCTTAGATTCAATAGGGAGTGATGGAATGTTTTTGAACAAGGGAGTGTCATTGTGAGACCTCTGCCTTAGGAAGATTATATTGGCAGTTTAATGGAGCATGAAAATGAGAGGGAAGAGGTTAAAAGTAAGGAAATTAATCAGGAAGCCATTATACTAGTCCAAATAAAGGTGATGAGGGCCTAAAATAAGTGATGACCATGGGAGAAGAGCAAAGGGGATGGATGCGAGAGAGAGATTAGGGCTGGATATAGAGATATGGAAGCCATCTTCTTAAAGGTAATTATTGATCCAAGTAGAGCATGAAAATAGGAGTAGAAAAGATGTAGAATGGGGGTGACATGGGATTAATCACTGGCAGGTATGAACAGTAGAAGGACAAGGGGGAGAAAATTCAAAGGTGAAAGACTATATATATAATGGAACTAGTTAACTGCATTCACAACTATAAAGGGAAGAAAGTGAGGCTAGAGCAGGGATTTATGGACTGGGAGAATAAAAGAATAGGGAAAGATTGAAGAACAAAAGATAACAATGAGAATGAAGAAAAGGCTCAAGAGAAATGTGACAGAGATGGGAGAGCAAGGAGATTATAATTTTTAAAAAGAATTATAGAATCCTCAGCCATGAAGATAACACCGTTTAAAGTGGTGGTGAAATCTAATGTGTGATTACCTTTGTGGCTGGTTGATATGAACTAAAGATGTAGGTCGTAAGAACAGAGGAAGTTGATAAACTGGAAAACCAGAGTGCTCTAGAATACACAAATATGTACGTTGATTGTCCTTAAGTCTTAAGGCAAGGGTTGGGGTAGAAAGAAAGACTGTGAGTCAGGCACTGCTTACTTTGGGTGGGGGGTGGGAGGGAGAAATACTTAAAATAGCAAATTACAGCAATAGAGATATAGATGGATGGAATAAAACTCAATCAAATTGCAGAAAAGAAATTAAATGGAGGAAATGTCAATGGGTTGTGGGAGTAGTTCAACAAAACTGTGGTATATGAATATATTTTATCATGGGAGCAGTTGATCATAAAATTCAGATCTGAAACGGTCCTAGAAGTTACTGAGTTCTACTACTATATTATATAAATGAGGAAACTGAGGCACACAGTGATTAGGCACATGGTCATGCAGCTAGTAAATATCTGAGGCACTATGGAATATTACTGTACCAAAATACATGAAAAATATGAACTGATGCAGGGTGGTATAAGCAGAGCCAGAAAAACAACATACATGATTATGAAAGCAACATAAATGGAAAGAACTAAAAAAGGAAACAATATTATTTAGTTATAATGACGAAGCTTGGCCATAGAGGAAAAATGAGGGGAAAAAGCCACTCCCCTCCTATCTTTTCAAAAAGGGTCCAGGACAGAGGGGTGAGAAGCTATGGGTATGGAACAGCATTTGCTCATCAGACTCCATCAATGCACTGATTAATTCTGCTGATTTTTTCATTTTTTTCTTTTTTATTCTTTTACCTAATAAATGGCTCAATGAACAGGGAAGGTAGAAATAAAAATTATACAAATAACAAAATACATCATTAAAATTTTTATTTTAAAATAATTTGAATAATGGATGTAGCAGAAAGAGATAGGTTCTAGAAGTGTCATTGAGGAACAAGGCTTTTGCTTCCTGTGCCAGTGTCCTGGGGACAAAAGATAAGGAGCAGCCAGAACTCAAGGGAGTGGCCATAAAAGAGGAAGCGCCATTTGTGGAAAGCAAAGTGTCTGAAACCATAAGAAAATGGAAAGAGACTGAAAGGAAGTGATCCATGATGAAGGGGAGAGAGTTTGTGTTTTGTTTTGCTTTTTTTCCTATAGAGTAGGGTTCTGAAGATGCGGGACAATGGAGTACAGAGAAGAGAAGGGGTGGAGTTGAGTTGGATGACAATGAAAACACAAGGAGCCGTGACAGGGAAGTAGATTTTCTTCTTCAGTCATTAATTCACAATCCAAGGGATCGGGAGCGCAGGAGGTGGAAATTTGCTAGCCATCTCCCCAGAAATGGGAAGTGGCAGTTGGACACACCCCATGCATACCCTCCTGGGTCCTGTGATGTGCAGAGTTACCAAAGCATCCATAACAACTACTCCCTCTAAACTCAGGAATCTAAGAAATGAAGAGAGTTCAGATGAGGTATCTGAGTCCCTAAGTCCCTGAGGATTGGGTCCACAGGGACAGCTCAAAGTTCATTTCTTCCAAACAGCAGAAGATGAGGCATACCTAGAAGCTATCCCTCATGCTGTTAGTTCACTTGGCTCTGGTGGCTCTACTAGATTTGGGGCCAAACCACATGGTTCTGGACCAGGTCAGACAACTCTGATCCAGATGATCCTGAGCTGCACGGTTCTGACCTGGGCAACTCTGGGTTGGACAGTCCTTAACTGAATGGCTCTGGGGCAGTCCAGGGAACTCTGGGCTTGATCATTCTGACTCAGGCCAGGTAACTATAGGCCTTTGAGGGGTTAACCTTTTCAGATCCTCCACTCATGCCCATTTCCTGATTGGCAAGTGCCTCATAAGGGCTGATATATCAGGCAGACTACTCCAGCCTTGCTGTATATATTCACCTGCTATCTTCTCATTAGTTGTTTTGCCAACCTCCTTGTATGGCCCTAATTCCCCTTCCCTTCCATTGCTGGAATAATAATCAAGTCATTGCTGCTACTAGAAAGAGTTTGTCCAATCTATTCCCCTATGGCTCCACTATAAATTTCCAAACCTTCTTTGCCTATTGCTTCCCCATATATATGATCTTCCCCTGTTTGAATGTAAGCTCCTTGAGGCCAGCTACTAGTATTTACTTCTATATTCCCAACATTTAGCAGTACTTGGAGCCTACTAAGAACTAAATAAATGTTTCTTCTCATTCATTCATTTAGTGAGTAGGGAGGGAGAGAATACCAGCTAAAGAGAGTACCCAGATGTAAAGAGCAAGCCAAAAAACATTTCTCTGAGATTCAGTGACCTCTGTTTCTCTGTTACCACCCTGTTTATATACCCACAGGTGTCAAATGGCTGAAAATGAAATTCAAATCACTGAAGTCTTAGTCGGACTCACTTGGAGGTTGTGTGTGTTTGTTGTACCTTTGGCTTGATTTGCTTAACCTTCTGGGAAACTAGCAGTTGCCAAATTGTAAATTTTAATTAATTTTTTTCACTTAACAAGCATTTATTTTCTCTCCCACCACCTCCTCTCCACTGGGGAAAAAAAAAGAAAAACAAAACTCTTGTAACGAATATACAGTCACAGCTACACTAATAGATTCTAACTAACATTGTGTATAAACACTTCCGTTTTCTGAAGTTAAGCCTTGTGGAATGTGAACCACTGCGAACATCTGAGATTGTAGTTAGCCTCAAAACACAAGGCAGAACTGTCAAAAAGTGTGACTGATGCTTTAAAAGAAAGAGTAACAGAACTTTTCTATTCCAAGGACATGCTATCCTTCAACACAACCATTTTGGAAATTCCTTTTTGGGGAGCTGTCTTCAGAGCCAGCCTAGAAGCTTTTCTAATCATTCTTGACTTGGAACCAGAAAGAATAGGTATTGATTGCTCCACTTTCTTCACCAGATGTGGATCAAAATGACTTTTGACTGTGTCCAAGAATCAAATATGCCTTCAAATGACAAAGATTTGTCACCATTGAAGAGATTCAAAAGAATGGTCCCTAGGCTCTGAAGACAGTTCCTAGAGAAGAGTTCCCAGAATAAGCTGAACAAATGGCAACATCATTATAAGAAGTACATTGCCTCTGAAGTGTCTTTTTTGAAGGGGATGATACGTGTTCAGATGTATTCCTGATATATTGATTTTTTTAAAAGTCATATTATTTCAAAATCAGAAATCACATATTCATTCTTCTCAACTACTCATCTATCCTGAGAGGTTTAATATAGAGCTCTGCATCATTACTGGCTATATAGGGAAGGAAACTTCTCTGAGCACTCAAGATATACTTAAAAGGTTTTTTTTCTTTATTGGTAGATCTGTAATTTCATCAATATGTGTACACTCTTAAAAAAGAGAGTTCATAATACATTCCTATAATAAGTATTTAACAAATTCAACATGTAACTATAAAGGTTGTATAACTTGTCTTTGATTCCTTCAGATCTTCTGTTTTCTTTGGGGGACATGGGGTATGGAGCAAGGGGAATTATATCTCTAGCCTTACTATTCCCCAACTACCACATTTAAAAATAAAACCAGAAGCAAAACTCTTGTAAGAAATATACATACCTGTGGGGGCAGAGTCAAGATGGTGGCTGGAAAGCAGGGACTTACAGTGAGATCTCCCTCCAAATACCTATAAAAAATGGCTCTGAACAAATTCTAGAACTGCAAAACCCATGAAATAGCAGAGGGAAGCAGGGCTTCAGCCCGGGAAAGCCTGCATGGTGGTCTATCGCCCAGAGCTGGAAGCAGAGCAGAACAGAGCCCAGCATGGGCCATGTGGACCAACCAGACCAGGAGCCAGGTGGAACAGGCCCTAGCACCCTGAATCAGTGAGCTGTGGCAGTTACCAGACTTCTCAACCCACAAAGACAAAAGAGAAAGTTAGTGGGAAAAGCTGCTGGGACAGAGAAAAAGAGTTCGCGGTTCGGCCACCTCCCTGGGGGCAGCAGAAGTGGTGCAGCTCTGAGGCTGCTTACAAAGCTACAGCTGCAGTTCCTTCCAGCCCCAGGCCCACCTGGTGGGAGGAATTAAGTGGCAGAGCGGGAGTGCAAAGGTAGCTTAGATCTGAGTCATGGTCCAGGTTGGTGGTTCTTGGGAGAGGAGTAGTGCTGATTTACCAGAGCTTGCTGTGTAGCTCTGAAAACAACAGCGCAGCCTCTCAAGCTTGGGACAAAGTACTCTATACTCTACAAGCAGTCATACCACCATGAAAAACTCAAGGGTCAAGTAAGTTGGCTGGGAACATGGCCATGCAGCAAAAATGGACTCAGATTCAGACTCAGACTTTGGAATCTTTCTTTGGTGACAAAGAAGACCAAAACATACAGACAGAAGAAGTCAACAAAGTCAAAGAGCCTACAACAAAAGCCTCCAAGAAAAACATGAACTGGTCTCAGGCCATGGAAGAGCTCAAAAAGGATTTGGAAAAGCAAGTTAGAAAAGTAGAGGAAAATTGGGAAGAGAAATGAGAGTGATGCAAGAAAACCATGAAAACAACCAATAACTTGCTAAAGGAGACCCAAAAAAATACTGAAGAAAACAACACCTTAAAAAATATACTAACTCAAATGGCAAAAGAGCTCCAAAAAGCCAATGAGGAGAAGAATGCCTTGAAGGCAGAATTACCCAAATGAAAGGAGGTCGAAAGACCACCGAAGAAAATACCACCTTAAAATTAGATTGGAGCAAGTGGAAGCTAGTGACTTGATGATAAATCAAGACATTATAAACCAGAACCAAAGGAATGAAAAATGGAAGACAATGTGAAATATCTCATTGGAAAAACCACTGACCTGGAAAATAGATCTAGGAGAGAGAATTCAAAAATTATTGGACTACCTAAAACCATGATCAAAAAAAAGAGCCTAGATATAATCTTTCAAGAAATTATCAAGGAAAGCTGCCTGATATTCTAGAGCCAGAGGGTAAAATAGAAGTTGAAAGAATCCAACAATCGCCTCCTGAAAATGATTCTGAAAAGAAAACTCCTAGGAATATTGTTGCCAAATTCCAGAGATCCCACATCAAGGAGAAAATACTTCAAGCAGCCAGAAAGAAACAATTTGAGTATTGTGGAAACATAATCAGAATAACGCAAGATCTAGCAGCTTCTACGTTAAGAGATTGGAGGGCTTGGAATACATACTCCGGAGGTCAATGGAGCTACGATTAAACCAAGAATCACCTACCCAGCAAAACTGAGTATCATGCTCCAAGGCAAAATATGGATTTTCAATAAAATAGAGGACTTTCAAGCTTTCTCAGTGAAAAGACCAGAGCTGAATGGCAAATTTGGCTTTCAAACACAAGAATCAAGAGAAGTATGAAAAGGTAAACAAGAAAGAAAAATCATAAGGGACTTACTAAAGTTGAACTGTTTTGTTTATATTCCTACATGGAAAGATGGGTGTATAACTCATGAGACCTCAGTATTAGGGTAGCTGAAGGAATAGACATGCATAGAGAGGACAGAGGGCACAGGGTGAGTTGAACATGAAGGCATGGTATCTAAAAAAAATAAAATCAAATTAAGGGATGAGAGAGGAATATATTGAGAGAGGGAGAAAGGGAGAGACAGAATGGGGTAAATTATCTAGCATAAAAGTGTCAAGAAAAAGCAGTTGTGTAGGAAGGGAAGAGGGGGCAGGTGAGGAAGAATAAGTGAATCTTGCTCTCATCAGATTTGACCTGAGGAGCAAATAACATACACACCCAATTGCGTATCTTACCCCACTGGAAAGAAAGAGGAGGAGATAAAAAGGGGGGACAATAAAAGGGAGGGCAGATAGGGGAGTAGGCAATCAAAAACAAACACTTTCGAAAAGGGACAGGGTCAAGGGAGAAAATTCAATAAAGGGTGATAGTTTAGGAAGGAGCAAAATATAGTTAGTCTTTCACAACATGAGTATTGTGGAAGGGTTTTATATAATGATACGCATGTGGCCTATGTAAAATTGCTTGCCTTCTTAGGGAGGGTGGATGGGGGGAAGAGGGGAGAGAGTTTGGAACTCAAAGTTTTAAAAACAGATGTTCAAAAAAAAAAAGGTTTTGCATGCAACTAGGAAATAAGATATACAGGCAATAGGGCATAGAATCTATCTTGCCTACAGAAAGTAAGAGAAAGGGGATGGGGGGAGTGGAGTGACAGAAGGGAGGGCTGACTGGGAAATGGGGCAACCCGAATATACGCCATCTTGGAATGGGGGGAGGGTATAAATGGGGAGAAATTTGTAATTCAAACTCTTGTAAAAATCAATTGCTGAAAACTAAAATAAGTAATAAATAAATGCCTTCTAAGAAAAAAAAAAGATTAACATAGTCAAGCAAAACAAATTTCCACATTGGCACATGTCCATAACATATGCCTCATTGTTGCACCCTGATCTATCATCTATCTATCAACATATCAATAACACATTTCTCATCACCAGACCTCTGAGTCATGGTTGGTCATTTCTTGATCAGAGTTCTTAACTTTTTCAAAGTTGTTTGTCTTTATAATATTGTTGTTTTTGTATAAACTGTCCTATAAATTTTCTCAATCCATTCTACATCATTTTATACGAGCCTTCCCACATCTCCAAAATCACACCTTTCATCATACTTAAAGGCACAATAACATTCCATTATTTTCATATTCCATAATTATTTATCATTCCCCAATTGATGAGCATCTACTTATTTCTATTTCTTTGCAATAAACCTACTATAATTTTTTTTTACATTTGCACCTCCCCTATCAGCAGCCCAAATGCCCCCTGGGTACTAGAGAGCCTGGTAAAGTAGTTGCTACATATTACCCTTCTCTCCCAGTGTTCCTACTATGTCTCTTCCTCTTTCCCTGTCCTAGTTGGACTCTGACTTTCCCTTCCTTATCCCTTGAGATGAGAACCCAGAATCCCCTCTTCACTTGAACATTCATGTGCATTCCCACCTTCTCAATGGCCCCTCCAAACACCCAGGTGTCTGAAACACCTAGTTGGTCAGTCCTTGGATAAGCAGGGAATCATCAATTACAATCTTTTGCATTAGATAAAAAACTAGGCCTTATCATCTACCTTGCTACTATGCCCTCCAACCCACTGGATCTATCCTACTCCAACATCCTCTAATCCATTGATGCTCTGAATTGTCACTGTGCCGTAAGTTACCTTGGGATTCACTTTGCTGTTGTACTTAGGACTCCCAAGTCTTGCCATCTACCTTGCAGCTAAATACTATATATGGTATCAACCCCAATCAGAATGTGAACTCCTGGAGAGAGAAACTGTCTTACTGTTGTATTTGTATCCCCAACACTTAGCACATAGTAACCATAAGGAGAAAAAGAAGGAAGAGGCACATATTTAGTTCCTAAATTGAACTATCAAAAGCAGGGTGACATGGTAGAAAGAGCACTGGTTTTGTAACCAGATGACCTCAGTTCAAATGTTACCCTCTGACTCTAGGTGGGTATCCTTGAGTAAGCCACTTGAACTCCTTGAGTCTCAGTTCCTTTTCTTTAAAAAAAAGGGGGGGGAGAAGCGGATTAAATGGCTTTCTAGTTATCAATCTATGAAACCATAATTTTATTAGTGCATCTCATACATTTTAATGTGCCTCATAACTACTTATGTGGCCTGTTACTACAGAGACAGACAGACAGACAGACAAAGAAGCAGAGAGCCAGAGACAGAGGGATGGTAAAGCAGGAGAACATAGCAGAATTTGTTTACTTGATTGGATGTTTTGATCAAAGGGGATATAAAAGCTTATTTACATGAAATTACATTTTCATTATAAGTAGGCAACCTGGAATAGTGACACAAAGGCTGACCTTAGAGTCAGGAAATCTGGGTTCAAGTGCTGCCTCTCATGCCTACTGGCTATTTGCTTCTGAGAAAGACACAAGTGGTCAGTGCCTCAGGCAACTTCCAGCAATCAGTTGCAAAGCAGCTGCCAATCTGTGTTGGTAAAAGGAGTTTCTCCACCAGGAGTTCCCTATATCAATGAAATTAGTGGCCCAAACTATACATTACATACTGTTTTTGGGATAAGGGCAAGGATGTCAAAGTGGAGGTGATGCTGTACATAAGGAAGTGGACAGAAGAGAGAATTAAACAAAAATCTACTTTGAAACTCTTCTTCCCTACTTGCAGGTAAATGAAGACACCCCAAAGGTATCCTCCAGAAAGCAAGAGATTGGACTGGACTAATAGAGTTCTGCCTATCAACTGAGACAGATGAAGTAGGTTTGTGGATCATTGCCAACATCAAAAAAGAAGACCTAAAATGCAGATCGGAGCCCAGAGGAGTCAACAATTCTGCAAGGGGAAAATATCAGGGGACAGATATCAGAGGAATCCAGACTCATTTGAAAGAATGGGTGGGAATGAACAGCTTTTGCTTGGAAAAACAACAGAAGGTAAGAGTGAGAGGAGAGTTAAGAATAGAGGAAGAAGTGTTGCTGTTTGAGATTTGCAAAGAGATGAGATAATTATTTCAATGGGTAATATGAAAAGGGAAACAAATTCTATTTTAAATTATATCCTTTTTTGGTGGGGGAGTGGGGGAGGTATGCCACATTACATAGGGAAAATGGCACTTGGTTAATTGCTGTTTTGTAAGAAGTACTAATTCCCTTGATTATGTTGTGAAAACAAAACTACTGAAGAAAATCTTTTTCAAAAGCCCTCAAAGAAAAATTAATATTCATAAACAGCTGCCCATTTGAAACCATGTGAGGATGAAGTCAATAATTACTATGGCTTAGTAAGGCCCCAGTGAGTGGTCTTCTTTTGAGATTTTTTTTGAAATATGCTTTCCTCTTTGCAAGAATCTATTTGATGTGAATAAGAAAGCAGAATAGTGGGAGTACATTGCCACACCAAGGTCTTTTCTTCCCAAGATATCATCCTAGGGAAACCATTCATCTGGCCTCTGTTTACATTTCCTTGTAGGCTTATAACATTAACCACTGAAAACCACTATTTGTAAATCACTCCAGACCAATGAACATTCCTGTGCATAAGCAACAATTGGAATACAGCCAGATCACATGACCAAGGGAAGATAACTTGGAATTCATCTGGATAGAATAGAAAGGCCACACAATACAGTGGAAAGAGCCTTGGATTTGGAAGCAGAGGCCCCAGATTCAAGTCACAGCCCTACCATTTGTTCTTTATCACTATGGTCAAGTCCTTTAACTTCTCTGGGCTTCAGTGTTCCCATCTATAAAATGAAAGAGTTAGATTAGAGGCCCTCTAAGACCAGCTTTTTAAGGAAAAACTATAACTATGACGTGGATTCAAATCCTACCATTTCTGCTTGTTACCTATGTGACCCTGAGCAAGCTCTTCAAATTCTTTGGGCACAACTTCCTCCATGAGAAAAAGAGAATTTTGGGATCTACATGACCTTGAGGGACCACTAAAGCTCCAGATTTTGATCCTATGCAACAGGCTCAGAGAAAAGAAGGGATTCACCCAGTCATAAAGCTTCTTCATGGCAGAACCAGTACTGAAGGAAATTTGGAAGGGATATAGAAAGGCAATAGTAGAGGCCAGGACATGGACAGAAGGTCAGGTGCAAAGGCAAGGACCAGATCCCCTCACTTCTAAGCCAGAGATCTTCCTGAACTCAAAAACAAACTCACTTGTGCACACGCACACGCACACACACACACACATACAATCTCTTACATATCCATATATTCCATGTGTTTTCATATTTTCCATCTGAGATGTTGCTAGCTTAAGCCTAATTTTACAGTAAGGTCAGTGGTAGTAGGAGCAACTATGTGGCATGGTGGATAGAATGCCAGGCCTGGATTCAGGAAGATTCCTCTTCCTGAATTAAAATCCAGCGTCAGACACTTACTGGTTGTATGACCTTGGGCAAGTCCTTAACCCTGTTTGCCTCAATTTCCTAATCTGTAAAATTTTATAGATTTCTTAATCTGTCAAATGAGCTAGAAAAGGAAATGACAAACCATTCCAATATCTTTGCCAAGCAAACCCCAAATGGGATCAAGAAAAGTCAGACACCACTGAAAACAACTCAACATCCACTGAAAACACATCCACAATAACAACAACAATGTTCAGTGGTTCCTATCCCCCCAGGAAGCCAGGCATGGAAATAAACCATTGCTGCCATGAAATATGGCCAATCTCCATTATACACACACCTAGAGGAAAGAGATTAGATCACAGCCAGATCCTGAGAGGGACAATTACATTGTGTTATCTAACCAAAGATGGCTGCTTGGGGCACACCTAAGGCCTTGCATTTATCAGAGATGATTGGAGTTAGTACAGGCAACATTCCTGCTTTTTTTTCTGCCTCTTTTTCAAACTACAGTCAGAGGGAATACCAGAACTGAAGGTGAGGTCAGACTCATTCGTATAGAGTGTAACTTTACTTACTGTCTGGTAAAAGAAAAAAAGAAAGGACTACAAGAACTTTGCCTTGCCTTGTTGATTTTTTTCACCTGCCAGAGCCTAATATCACTGAATCAGCACCAAATAGCATAAAACTTTTCTTTAGTTTTCTTAGTATTGCAGGGTCATAGACTTAGAGCTACAAGGACAGTCATCTAGTCCAACCCCTTGACTTTTTTAGCTGAAAAATTTGAGACTCAAATACATTTGCCCAATGTCCCATAGGTGACTAGAAGGAACAGAGGATTCAAACTCAGGTCTAGCTCCACACTATAAAGAGTATTCCAGGGGCAGCTAGGTGGTGCAGTGAGTAAAGCACAGAGCCTGGAGTGAGGAGGACCTGAGTTCAAATCCAGCCTCTGACCCTTGACACACTAACTAGCTGTGTGATCTTGGGCAACTCACCTAACCCTAATTGCCCTGCCTTCCCCCCTCCAAAAAAAAGAAAAAAATAAAGAAAGTGAGGAGAGTCAGGAGGGGAATCTGGAGAGGAATGAAAGCCAAGGAAAGTCAACATCTACTTTACCACTTGAGTCTCAGTGAGTAGCCTCTGGCATTAAAAAATTAAGTGAGACCCCCAGGGTCATGCAGCTATTGTGTTGGAGGCAGGGTTTGAAGGTGGGTCCTTCCTAAATTTGAGGCCAACTCTGTATCTGCTACACCATGCTGCCTCTCTCTCACTTATTATTCATATTATTATCACTATGCACAATGGTAGCTCATAATCTGAAAGAGACAAGAAAATAGTAAAAAGTAAAATATGTAAGATATAAAACATGCAAATCCCACCTTCTTGGATCTGAAACCATATGGATTCAAGGAACTCCCCAGAAGAATCTGTTTTCTATGGAAGCAATCCTCTGGTCAATATGTCCCCCCATGACTAAAGTAAGATGTCTCAATTATTGTTACTCTGCGCCTTATCTTATCTCCTTTTAAGTGATGTCTTTAAACTTCTGCGGCTCATATAATATTTAGAACTGGATTGCCCCTTAGAGCTCATCTAGATCAATCACTCCATTTTATGTATAAGGAATGGAACGTTCAGAGAGGAGGGATGATTTTTGCTTAAGGTACCATAGACAGCCGACAGCAGAATCACAATTCAGACTCTGATCTTTTGACTCTAAATACAATACTCTTTCAATTATTCTATGTTGTTTTCATATGGCACCAACTTCAATAAATTTGTTTTAAGGAAAATGATAATGGGAGGGAGGGAGGGAGGGAAAGAGAGGGGAGAGAGAAAGAGAGAGAGAGAGAGAGAGAGAGAGAGAGAGAAAGAGAGATTGAGATTGACATTGTTCTGATCTTTTCATACATACATATTTGATCTCTCATATCCTAAAAAATTTGAAGGGAAATGGGGGAAAATTTTTCCAAATGAGAAGACATGGTAAAGACACCAACCTTTGAGAATGGGATGGTAGAATGAGTGCTGATCTTAGATTCTGAAGGTTGGGTTCAAGTTTTAACACTGTCACTTTGCCTCTCTGGGCCTCAGTTTCTTCATTTGTGAAATGGGGGACATTACTGCTTAGCCTATCTATACCACAAGGTTGTATGAAAAATGCTTTTCATACTATATTTAATGTGAGCTACTATGATTACCTTTTTTCTCTGAGAACTGGCCTGTGAGAAAGTGAATTCTTCCTCCAGAGAAGTGCCTTAGACCAGCTCCTAGGAAAATGTAGGCCCAGGCTGATAAAGGATCCTAGGGCTGACTTGCCAAGAAGTGAGGCCATGTCCTTCTGGCCTTTGTGGGAAGCAAAAGCCCAATGCCAGAGCAGCAAATATTTATGTTGCCCCCCTCACTGTTACATTGCTCTCTCTTTCCTACATTCCTCCCACTCGGCACCATGAATGCAGGTTAAAAATAGCAAAACAAAAAAATCTCTCTGTTTCCCCCTAAAAAAGCATTTCTCATTAGCCTCTCCAAGTCAGGCATCCATATCTATTTGCTCTGCCTCTATTAAACCAAAAGACATGCAGGGCAAGGAATGTACCAGTCTCCTTGCTAAATCTAGTGTACCCTGCTGGTTTTAATGTGTTTGGGACTGCCTCCTCTCTGGTTTCCTCATAAAAGCTTCCTTTGGGGTGGGCTTTTGTGGAGTTTTAGATACTCTGCAGCCAGATAAAAATGGTTCCTTTTTTCAGTACTTGAGTGTAGATCAGCCAAACTTACCTCTCCATTCCTCTGTTTCCCAAATCAGGTTAGCCTCCACACTTCTACATGCTGAGCTGTACTTCTATCCTTGGGGCCTCATCTGTACTTTGTCTTGATTGCAGGGATTCAGATAGTCCCTCAGCCTCAGCACTTTTCATGGAGCTTCTGCTTGGGGGACTCTATGGATGCTGTTGCATTTGGAATGAAGTATTGGGCATCGGCAACCCAACTGTTCAGGACCAGGGACAGCACACAGAGTGTGCCTGCAAGAGCATGTAGCAGCACTGCTATCATTGTCAAAGGATCCCCACTTGACACTATGCAGCAGAGGCCCTTTTTCCCCCCAAGCACTGCCAGGTTCCCAATTTCCTCTCACAGCCATTAGTCATCTAAATTGTTGGCTCAGAGTTGTTATTCTTCTCAGCTGAACAAATCCCTACCTCCAAGCTGCAATTTCAACCTTGAAAAGATAATTTTGCTAAGCCAGCTTGCCCAGGATGTCAGCAGGGCTGGGTCACCTGGCCTGGGGTCTTCCCTGCAGGCTTCTTTCAGTGACTCCCCACCACTAGGTCACTGCACTTGGCTGAGCTCCTTTCTCTCCAGCAGATGACTTTCCTACCCAGACAGCAGCAGGTGCTCACAGACCTGTTCTGCTGAGCAGCTCCATTAATAGCTAGGTTCACACCTGGTTTATTTCTGACAATAGAGGCAAACTAGGAAAATTTCAAATAGGCTACAGTCAAGGTCAAGATTCAGGACCCTAGTAACACAGACACTGGCAGAGAGACCTAGATGCCAATATCTGGGGCACAATCAAAAGGGAGTTCCAGAAAATCACAGCTTTAGAACTGAATGATAACTTTGTTGTTGTTGAGTTGTTTTCACTCATGTCTGACTCTCCCTGACCTCATTTAAGGTTTTCTTGGCAAAGATACTGGAGTGGTTTGCCATTTCCTTCTCCAGCTCATTTTACAGATGAGAAATTGAGGCAAACAGGGTTAAGTGACTTGGAGGCAATCTAATCCATTGCCCTGTTACAGATGAAAAAATTGAGGCCTAGGGAAGCTATGACCTCCACTAGAAAACATAGGTAGTAATCAATGAATAATCACTTATTAAGCAACTGTGGGTCAGGTACTAGGCTAGGTCCTGGGTTAAGGACAAAAAGTGAAATGGTCCCTACTCTTAAGTAACAGATCTAGAATTTAAACCCAGATCCTCCAATGCCAAATCCAGTGCTCTCTCTACTATACCACACTGCCTCCATGCCTCAATTTCCTCAACTAGAAATGAGAGGATTGGACTAGACATACTCCAATGTTCCTTCCAGTTCTATTATTCTAACCTGTTCCTTACTCCTGGAAAAATTCTTTAGCATGCATATTGAAAAACATGGTACTATCCCAAAAGAGAAGGGATGTGTGGAAAAATATCTGAAGCAGTCATCTCACCATTTACTGCAGAGATGTGGGGAGGGGAGAGGGAAAGAAGAAGAGACTGACCAATGTGTAAAGGGGCATGATACTATTCAAACAGATGGGCATGAATATTGACAGCAAAGAGTTTTTTCCTGTTATAGACAGTACAATGAGTGAGGGTTGGCTTTCCAGCTGTGCAGACAGCTGTTTGCCATGAGGCTGTGCACCTAGTTAAAGAAAATCTTTTCGGGAACTGATGAGCCATTCTGAAAGAGCAGCCAGAGTTCTAAGCTCTACATTAATCTCTCCCCCTCTTCTTCCCTCTTGAACTTAGCAAAACAGGACAGAAGAGTCCAAATTTCCCTGGGTCCTTTCACCACTGATTTGCAAACTAATTCATTCCCTTGGCACAATAAGAGGATTTTTTGTCATTGCTGTTTTTTTTTCCTTACTGCTTGTGAAAATCTTATCTCACCTAGGGTAGCACCTGGTAGTGATGATTAGCTGGTAAGATTAAGATTTAATGCAGTGCAGCCACCGTCAGAGTGCTCAGGGGAAATATGACATCCTGACTACTTGAATTCACTACTTCACTGAGAATGCAACTGAAAAGCTTTGCTCCATCGTTTGTGGTTGGAAATCTTTCTCAAATGTATTTATCCTCATCTTACACCATATACCACAATGAATACTGAATGGGATTCTGAATAGACAAGACAATATCATAAAAACAGAGAAGGAAGAAAAATACTTCCAAAACTATGGCTGCCTAGAGGAGAATTTATACCCAAACCAGAGACTTAGGTGTTTATAAAAGATAAAATGGACAATTTTGATTACAGAAAATTCATGACCCCATGATCTAAACACTGGGCTTATTGGCAATAGACTGGACTTGTGGGCTTCTTTAAAAATTATGTGTTTATGGCTATTTTGCTCTCACCCAGAGTTTTCTCTAGGAATATCAGACTATAGTTCAGACTATATAGATATGAGTAAAAATGTTCCCAATTTCTTTGCAAGCTACTCGTGTTAATAATGTATGTCATGGTAGAATGGTCCTTATTTCAGTTCTACATAGAGAAAATAGAAAACACAAAGAACTCAGAGAACTCTCTGATATAGTTAATATTAATCCTCCCTTTCAGTCCATGGCACATCATATGTGCTTAATAAATGCTTGTTGACTTGAGTCCTATCTTCCACCCAGGGATCATACATTCTTCCTGACTTGTAGTGCCCACACTTGACCTGTGCTTTGGTCTCCCTTCTAAAGAAGCCCCCTGACATTCTGGGGAGAGGGGTCCCACCAAACTTCCATATCACATACAGGCCTCCAATGTAGTAATGCTGCCTTAAGGGCTTGAACTTCCCTCAGAAAGGGAGCTCATTTGGGGGTACTGAATAGGCTTTTCTTTCTATTGGATAGGCATTGTCTGAATAACATGGTAGTATCAGTCAGCCAACAAGTATTTACTAAGTACTTATATACCAGGCATGTGTGAAGTATGCAAATACGTTGTGCTAAAGATGCAAATGCAAGCAAAATATACATGTTCTGCTCTCAAGGAACTTACGTTATAATGGGGTCATAAAAGTGAAGGTGAAAAGAGCAAGGGCTTAAGGGAGAGTTACCAGCACAGAAGCATGATGGCCAAGTCCAGAAGTTGGGAGAATGAGGGATGACTGGTCTGGACCTTTCCTCAAAATGAAGGTTGTGGTAAGAACTCACCGATGGAAGAAAATGACAACTGAGGCATGGTGGCTTTGTCTAGGTAAGGGATGAAGGATATGGATTCTTCTTCAAATGGAGATTCTGGGAAAGATTCACCAATGGGAGAAGAGGCTGAAGGGGCAGAATGAAGAGGGAGCAGAGGCATGCTGGCATTTTTTGTGCTCTATATCGTAACCTAATCCCCGGGTGCCATGGGTAAAACCCAACCTTTTCTCCCCAAGGGGCTGACACTGCCCAGAAATTTCTCCTCCTCTTTCTAGAAGACTAGCACCAAGAACTTTCCAACTTGGTGTGAGAAATAAATATGTCTCTCATTTTCAATAATTATAGGACCAAGGTTTTTCCCCTTTTCTGCTTCCTCATCCAGAAACCAACCAGTGTGGGACATTTCTCTTAGAGATTTCCACAGGTCAAGATCTAACCAGACAGTAACAGAAATTCTAAGTTTAGGCTAATGGGTGTATTCCTGCTCATTGTGTTTGCTCAGACAGACTGGGGAAGTATTGATTCTCCCTATTATCAAGACAGGTAATATGGAAATTGATGTTTCTTGACCAAGATTTGAGTGACACGGTCCTGTAGTCCAAGACTTTCATTTTAATATAACCCACCTCCTATCATGTTAACCAATTAGATTTGATGGCTGTTTGATTTTAAGTGTAGATTGGGGTGGGGGGAGACAGAGATCATGGGTCACAGAGGTGAGAAGCAGGGAGGAGTTTACTCCTTCAGGTCATTTGGTAGCTTACAGTCAAATTGATTCAAAATACAGTGAGCATACGGTAAATGCTTCTATATAGTATTGTGTTAGATCCTATAATACGACCTCTTGTCAAAGGCATAACAATCTAAAGAAGTGACAATGTGCTCTCTTTGGCTACCTACCGAGGGGACAATGAGCCTATTTTGTTGACTGCTTTCTAGATGTAGTCAATAAAACTGACTTGCTTTTACCCAGAAACTTAGTCTCTCAGAACTTTTTAAATACATTGGCTTTGTGGTTGCCCTCTCCTGGGGCACTGGTTGAAGCAATTTCCTTTGCCAATGCCTCTCCATGACTAAATCTAGGGACTCGGGCCACATGGCTGAAAGAATGTGTAGCTGCAATGTGCCTGTGCCCCAAAGGTGTCATTAGTGGCTCCCTTTGGAGGCAGCTCTCTGGATGCACAGACTTTCCTCTCCTCTTGGGACCTAAGTCTGCACTCAGCTCTGCTGCTGTTCTCTGATCTCTTGCCAGCTCTCTCTCTGAAGCTTTGTAAAACAAAACAACAAAAAGAGCTGACTCTGAGACTAACTCCTTTTGTACAGATCCAGTAAAGAGCCTCCAATCAACTAGAGCCATCAATTCATTCCTAGTCATTGACACTTAAGAATAGTATAGTAAGTACATAGAAGGATAGTACACAGTCCTCTTAATGAGACATCGATAAACATGTTCAAACTCTCCATAATAATGCAATCAAAACCCTGAAAAGATTTGCCTCCCTGTGACCTCATCAAGTTAACCAGGCCTTCCAAATAAAGCCAGTGACAAAAGAAAAAAAATTTTGCCAGAACCAAAGCAATACATTTAGAATAAGAGAAACTATCTATGGTAGGGAGGAGGTGGAATCTCCATCAAGTATTTCTGATAATATATCTGATATTAACTGAGATATATGGGAAATTGGCAGAAACATATAGACTAAGACATGAGTAACAAAAAAATTTCAAAAAGATGAATGTAAACTATCGATAAAAATATAATGAAAGCATTCAAATTAAAATAAGTCTGAGGTTTCACCACGCACATCAAAATGGCAAAGATGAAAAAAATGTTCTTAATTGTGAAATGTTAGAAGGGTTATGAAAGCTTTGAACTGGTCCAACCATTCTGGAAAATAATCAGAAATTATGCAAAAGATATTTTCATTTTAAGTGTAGATTGGTGTGGGGAGACAGAGATCATGGGTCACAGAGGTGAGAAGCAGGGAGGAGTTTACTCCTTCAGGTCATTTGGTAGCTTACAGTCAAATTGATTCAAAATACAGTGAGCATATGGTAAATGCTTCTATATTAAGTATTGTGTTAGATCCTATAATACAGAAACAAAACAACAAAACTCCTGCTTTCAAAAAACTTACATTTTAATGGAGGGAGGGGAGTAGACAAACCTGCATACACAGATTAAGCTATAGATAATAATTTGAGAAGTCCTCATTGTTTCTTGTCTTTTGCGCTTGAAAAGGACCAAATGACATCACTATGTTCGGGTTATCATACAATGTGTCAAACTGTGGCCAATCAGAACAATACAAGCTCAGAAGGCACTACTACAAGTCAAAAACAAATAGGCCAAATGAACATTTGGAATGGAGATGTCTCTAAATTTGCACATCTCACATTTGTTTTGAGCTACTGAAATTTGCTCATGGAGTACAGCCTCTTCTTTGATGTAGGCATACCATGCTGGGTGGTCCTATGCCAGTGTCTCCCATATCTCACACTGATTCCAAAGTTCTTCAGAGAGATATTGAGAGTGTCCTTGTATCACTTCTTTTGACCTCTACGTAGCTCTTGCCTTATGTGAGTTCCCATGAAATGTAAAAGTCTTTTAGGCAAACACACATTTGGCATTCGAACAACATGGCCAGCCCATCAGAGTTGTGCTCTCTGCAGTAAAGTACGAATGCTTGGCAGTTTAGTTCGAGTAAGAACCTCAGTGTCTGGTACCTCATCTTGCCAGGCGATCTTCAGAATCTTCCTAAGACAATTCAAATGGAAGCAATTCAGTTTCCTGGCATGGTGCTAGTATACTGCCCAGGTTTAACAGGCATACAACAAAGAGATCAGCACAATGGATCAGTAAACATTTAATTTGGTAGGCATTCTAATGCCTCTTTTCTCTCACACTTTCCTTGGGAATGTCCCAAAGACTGAGCTAGCTCTGGCAAGCTGAGCATTAACTTCATCATCTATGTGTACATCCCTGGAAAGTACTGCCAAGGCGAGTGAACTTATCCACAGCATCCACCAATTTCTCCATTTGCTGTAACCAATGGTTCCATGTATGGATGTGTGGTGCTGGCTGGTGGAGAACCTCTGTTTTCTTAATGTTGTCAGGCCAAAATTAGCACAGGCAGCAGAGAATCGATCTGTACTCTGTTGCATCTCAGTCTCAGAGGCTGCATCGAGTGCACAATTATCTGAGAACAAAAAACAGTAAAAAGGCATTCTATCAGGTGACACACAACCTGAGTCTCAAAGGAAACTAAACAGTCTATGATTTAGAGGTGAGGAGGAGTGCAATCCGCACATGGGGAGGGCCAATGAATAGGTATGGAGAAAAGATAAGGAGTGATGAGTTCAGGGAAGAGTGAGCAGCCAGTTCCACTGGAATAGAATGGGTAAAGAGGAGAAAAGTTAAATAAACCCAGAAAGGCAGGCTAGACTAGGTCAGGAAAGGCTGTAAACATGATGCTGGGGAATTTATATTTTACCCTAGGGACAATAGGGAGCCTGGGGATAAAATGATCAGATGTCAGCTTCAGGAAAATTGCTTTGCTAAGTATATGAAAAATGAAATGGATAAGGGAAAGATTGGAAGCAAGGAGTCCAATAAAGAAACTATTACAATAATCCCAGGTAATGGTGGTTAGAACAGTGGCCATGTAAATAGAAGAACAGGAATAGAAGCTAGTGATATTGTTAAGTTTAGAAATGCTGGACTGAGGTTCTAGATAAGGCTGACTGAGGTTGTGAAGCTAGATAACAAGAGAGATAGAGGGACTCTCAAAAGAAATAGGGAAGTTTGAAAGAGAACTTGATCTAGGGGGAAGATAATGAGTTCTGTTTTGGATACATGAAGTTTGAGATGAATACAGGGCTTCCAATCAAAGATGGCCAATAGGAAGCAATGTAGGCTTGATTTCAAGAGGGAGAGTCAGGCTGGGCATAGAGATTTGAGTCAGCTGCAAAGTAATGATAGTTGAACCCATGGGAGCTGAGATGACCAAAGAGGGAATAAAAAGTAGACAGAAGGAAAGAAGACCTAGGAAGAGTTGTAACCAGTGAGGCAAAAGGGCTTTGTCCCAAGGCACCAGGAATATGGAAGATGCCAAATTAGCCCCACAAATGAGCAAGTGGCTGGGGTACAAACTCAATAGTCTACTGAAACCTCTCTCTGTGGCTACCAATTATCTCTTAATTGATAAATCCAATACACTTTTCTCAAGCCTTATATGTCATGATCTGTCTGATGTATTTGACAGTCTTGACTATAGACCACTTCTCCTAAATACATACTATCTCTGAATACATTTTCAGTTTTCATGACACTGCCCTTATCGTTCTCCTATATGCCTGACCCCTCCCTTAATCAATCAATGAAAATTTTTAAGTGCCTACTCTGTGTCAGGCACTGTGCTAGGTACTGGTGATAAAAACCAAAAAAAAACATATAAGATCCCTACTCTTAAAGTTTACTTTGTATTAGAGTTGACATTTTGTCTCCTTTGTTGGATCATGATCTGTGTCACCCTAATCATGCATATCTTCTGAGGCTCTGACCTGAATCTTCTTTCATATGTAAGCGGTAGTATACATGGTAGGACTATTCTCCACAAGAGAAGGTTGCTTCCCTGGATGGTAGTTACCGAGACCCAACTGGAGGTAGAGGGCGGGTGGTCTCGAGCACTGCTGTTCCTGGCATACTTGCACTTATTTTCCTGTCAGTAGCAATTGCTACTGGTAGTGACAGGAATAGTAAGCCTCTTCTTCACAAGAGTGATTCCCTCAATAATGGATGGCCACAGGGCTACATCCACTCTCCATGCCTGGATCCCATGAAATCATCAGTTCATCTTATTTCCTGGCCATGCATTTCTTTATAATGTCACTTTCTCTAGGTAACTCCTAATAAGTAATGTGTTGTAGCTTGCTCCCACTCACCATGCACCATTTCATTTTCCTTAGGTTGATTCTCAGCTTCAATTCTTTATGGTTTCCCAAGACTTACAGCCAAACCATATCAGCAGAAGAATGTCAATCTTATTTAAACCTATAGACACACCAATTTTTTTCTCAAATCTAGCCCCATTTCAGGCAAATATTTGGAAACTGAAGCAAAAGAATAAAACATCAGAGGGATAGCAACAAAAAGTGTTTGGATCAAAGCCATTTGGAGCTTATGCATTCTCATCTTAGAAAATGCAAAGAATTGAGTCTAAGTAATTTTATTGTAACATGTCTTTGTGGTTTTTAGCAGGGAAAATAACCCATTTGCATAGTGAGAAATCTTTGTGGTTTTTTTCCTTATTAAACAATCTTGTTTCTACATTTCAGCTGGGGGCAACAAAAGGGGGCATGACATCTGTAATCAGGAGCTGACCTGATGTCTTAGCCATGCAGACAAATGGACTTCCTCCAAAGCTCTTGGAGAAAGTACTTCTAGGTTTCAGCAAAATTGGAGCTGGAGGATGCCTGTGCATAGCTTGGAGTTAGAGAACTATGATAAAGCCATTAGAGGGGTCTAAGATCTAGTCTAGATATCTAGATAGCCTAGGACCCCTATAGCAGAGATGTAATTAGCACTTCACACCTGGGGAAAATGCAATGTAGCTGGACAGGTTTGGAAATGGGGTTAACACATAGAACAAGCCAGTCAAGTGTAGTTAAATGTTCAAACATAGCCTAAAAGGAATGACAATGACCCCCAACTCCAGGAAGGAGGCAGAAAGGAGAAAAGAATGAAGGATGATCAGTGCAGAAAAAGGCATGGAAACTCCAGAGTGCCACAATTCAACAGAGGATCAGCAGAGAACCATAAGAACCAAGGAGAGCAAGCCAGACGGCTATGATGAGGAACAAATATGCCCACTGTGTGTCAGCATCCTGGGGAAAAGCCCTGTCTCTCCACACTTACTGTGATTCTGATTGTTCCTTGTCTTTTGTCTGTCAGGACAGGCAGGTCCTAAAGTGTGTTTAAGGAGCACAAAAACTTCCCATAGAGCAGAAGGGCAAAAGTTTAGTGGAACTTTATTCCAGCATGAATACAGACATATAAGGCAAGGACTCAGAATCCCCCTGACCTTTGGGATGTTAAGTTGGAGGTGTCAGATAACTCCTTTGTGGCAGTCAAGCATTCATAGCTTTTTTCTGATTTAATAAATGATAGAGCCACCCCATTTGATTTGGGTAGATTTTTTTTATACTATTGATGGCCTGTAAGCTCATGGTAATATTTCTAAAAAGTGTCTCCTTTCCCTATGAATAGACCCCTGGAAATTATATCCATGTTCTCTGTATGGGAAAAGAGAGAAAGGAAGAAGCAGTAGATGCTTGGAGCAATGAGCATTTTATGGTAACAGTGAGAGTTTCCATGGGGTTTGGTTCTAGGGTTGAAGGTGAGAGTCAACATGGGAGATTGTCCCCTTTGGTGACTAAGGGATAAAACAGCTTAGCAGCATCAAACCAATGATTCAGATAAGAGATGATAGAAAGAAGCTTTTCTGACCATTTTCCTCAATGGAGACAGAGACTCCTTATGATCAAGCTGAGCAGCCATTCTCAAATTCTTTGATCTCAGAACCACTTTATGACCTTAAAAAATATCAAAGCTCTATCTATCAACATTTACCATATTCAACTTTAAACTGATAAACAGTTAAATATTGATCTATTATTTTAAAATAACAACAAACCCATTACATCTCTTAATATATTTTATGAAAAATAACTATATTTTCCAATACCAAAAAAATGAGGAGAGTGGTATTGTTTTACAGATCTATGCAAATCTCTTTAATGTTTGGCTTAACAAAAGGCAGCTGGATTCCCATATCTGCTTCTGCATTCAATCTGCTGTGATATATGGGTTTTGCTGAAGTACACAAAGAAAACCCAGCTTCATACAGATATGTAGCTGGAAAAGAGAGGCAAATTTTAATAACAAATAATGTCTGGGTATCATTATTAAAATAGTTCTGACTTCAATGACACCCTAAAAGGTGTCCTCAGGTATCCTCATGCCATACTTTGAGAACTGGTCATTTATAGTGACCCAAAAAACAGCAACTACAATAAGGCCAGCCTGAGAATCTTGACATCGCTTGCTTCTATTTTCAAAGCGAGAAAGATGCAGAAAGGAAATGTAATTCAAATGAAGATAGAAATAATGGTTATAGTATTTGAGGCTGATGTATAAAGAAAGATTTTAAGGTGATACACATTTCATTTGGTGTAGTTCAAGTGGAGAGAAAATGAGAACAGTCCCCAAGCACTAAGAAGAGTGAATACCAGAAAGACAGAAGAAATATCTCCAATAATAGTGAATATTAACAATGGCAGCAGTAATAAGCAGGAACAGTTCAAAGAAACCACATGAGGAAAGGAGGGGGGACTTCACTCCAAGGTACTCAGTTCATAACTACTCCTGCTCTTCCACAGAGATTAAAGGTGAAGTATTGAGAACCCCACCTCCACATGGTCTCCCCCAGATAAGCTATGCCAGATGGACACTCTTCGTTGGTCAATATTCATTCCATGGCCAACTCTAAAGGAAGTCAGGGCTCAATGAGCTGTCTGCTCAATAAGATCACTGACTGGTATTTCAGGATGCTCTGTGATTCGAGGATAAAAGGAGGGCAATATCTATGACTGGTCTCCTGAAATAGCCGCCATTTTTATTTAAATTGTCTGAGTGTATTAAAGGAGAACAATGCCACTGAGGCCCATAGACATGTGTAAGCAGTTCACCCAAGCATCTTAATGTCTCATTATCATTTCCTAGTTCTATAGTTAGGATCTTACACAGTTAGAAGACTAAGGTAGAAATAAAATTACCATCCTGTGGGCTGTGCTATCTTCAGGGTCTAACCAGTTATAATGAAGTCCCTGAGAAGCAAAAAACACATCTCTAGGTCAGCAGCTTTCAGATTCCTAGGATGTCAATAAATGAAAAGACTTTGCAGTGGGAGGAAAAGCAGAGTAGGAGGAAACAAAAGACAGAGTGGGTTTTGTCTACAAATAGAAGGGACTTGCTGCTTAGTTTGCAAATCTCCTCTCTGCAGCGGAGCTGACCATTTCTTAGTCCATTTCACTGAAATACCTTTCTGAGTTCACTATTTCAGTCAACTGACACAAATTAAACCAGAACTTACTCTGTACAGAGAGTGCTGTAGCAGGTGCATCATGCAGGAAATACAGAGAAACATGAGGAGACTAGCAAAACATTGAAAAGAGTTCTGCCTTTGGAAGAATATCTAGGCTTGAGTCCTGATTCTTCCGCTTAATGCTTGGATCATCTTAGATAAATCACTTAACTTCTTCGAACCTTAGTTTCCTCAACTGTAAATTAGGGCATTGAACTACATGATCTGTAAGGTCCTTCCAATTTTAAATATGTGATCTAGTGACCCAATGACCAAAATATGTAGTGCCTGCCTTCAAGAAGCTTATAATCTAAATGCAGAAACAATAGATATGGGAATGAAGAGGTGACTAGCCCCCAAGGCAGCCTAGTTTAAGTGGCCAGTGAGTGAGAAAGACTGTGATCACCCTAAGAGTTCAGAGAAGCCAAAGTTCCCTGTGAGCTGAAGTTAGCAGGGAGGGATACACAGAAAAGGTGGGGATTTGAAGTGTTCCTTGAGAGATGGATGGGATATGGCCAAGCAGAGAGTAGCAGGGAGAAAAGGAAGGCATTCTAAGTGGGAAAAGAACATGAGCATAAAGACAGAAACCCATAAGGGGTATGTTCAGGAGGAGCCAGCCTGACTAGGTCTGAGTGTGAGTGTTGGAGACAAATGGGAGATGACTGGGATCAATTCATGGATAGCTTTGAATGCCAGGCTAAGAAATCAGGCTTGACCATTTTAATCTCTCTTAAAACCTATTAAGTACTTAATAAGTATGGTATTCCTCCCAGGAAAGAAGATTAATTCATCATAAACATTTGAGGGTAGTTTGGCATAGTGGATAGAGAGCAGATCTTGAAGTCAGGAACACCGGTGTTCAATTCCCACCTATGACATATAGGAGACATGTGACCCTGGACAAAGGTCTCATACCTATTTGCCTCTAAGTACTCTAGTCAATTCTCTAAAATTAGTACTTGTTCAGCAAGTGCCAGGCTGCATTGGTAGGAAGAATCTCTTGACCTGGAGTTCCCTAAGTCAATGAAATCATAGGTCTGGTCCAAAACAGAGATTATTAACTATGTTCAAGGCAATGTGTTAGATGTCCTGGGAGACACTATGAGGAAGACTGAAACACAGTTCCTCTCCCCTTTCTCTCACACCCAGAATTTTTAGTCTCAGAGTATGGACTTGATTCTAATTCAACATTGTTCATCCTAGTGAAATCTGTCACTGGGTCCTATTTTATTCCTATATATGTTGAATAGAAATCAGACTACATTAAAATAAGTTTAAAGGAATGCCTTTCATTCCCTATTTTTAAAACAAACTCTAAGAAGCCAATTTCAAATACTAAGACCAAGATGGCACTTTGGATAGATCCATTGGGATGCCCAAATTACTGTCACACATTCATTCTAAAATCCTGAGAACCAGCATCAAAGAGCATGCCCATTTTGGGAAAGAGGTGACAAGTCACTCATCCAACTACTCTTAAGATTACTCATTCAAATGCAATCTTCAGATCCCCAATGATCTTTTGACTCAACAGCATCTTCCTCCTCTAGAAACAAAGGATGAGCCATGTGTTACACTGAACTTTGGTCAAGGTTAAAGGCACCTTGTGGAGTTTGGGGAACTTTTTTCCCTATGAAATGGATTGTGCTGTGAATCATATTTTAATGGAAGCCTTACATTTTAGCTGGATGCAGGAGCATTAGACAGAGTGCGATTCATCCCTCTGCCACTGTGCCTGCTTATCAAGTATAAGATGATTGACATTTTCCAAGATTTGTCCAAATAAGTATCTCAGGAGGTAACAAGTAAAAACCAAGGGAAAACTTGGAAATCAACTCAGAATATTTTGAGAACTGGAGGACAGAACGATGGTGATGGGCTTTACTCATCCCCATCATTAGTGATGTCTAATGGACAATGGGAGAAAGAACTCGACACATTGTATTTAAACAGTCCAGTTGGGTTCTTGGCAATGGCAAATGCTGTGCATGAACACTAAAAGAAGTGCATAGTAGAGCCAGGATATGTGGAATAAAACCCTGGCAGAACAGGGTGGTGATGGGTGGCAGCTTTTGTAGAATAAATTGTGTGCTTGCAGTAACTTCCAAGCTCTCTATTCTCTGCCTGGTAATCAGAGGCAGAGAGAGATAAACCCACCTGTCAACACATAAAATATGTCTAGTGAGACAGGCCTGGTTAAAACAAATTGAATATATTCTTTGATAGTTGAATAAAACATTCACACATATTAGCTAAAATGATCTGAAAACCTTTTCATCATAATTCAATCATAGCATCGTTTGTTTAAATTTGGAATAGACCTTAAAGTTCAGCTCATCCAACTGTCTCATTTTACATATGGTGAAATTCCCAGAGAGGTCATCAAGTCAAGTCAAGAAGTATTTCTTGACCCTTTACTATGTGCCAAGCATTGTGCTAAGTGCTGGCAACACACACCAATAAAAGGCTTGGGGAAGCAGTCCCTGCCCTCAGGGATTTATATTCTAATGGGAAAGACAGCATGAAAATGATTATGTACATGCAAGATAAATTCTGGGTAAATTGGAGGTAATGTCAAATGGAAGGGGCAGGAGAGAGACACAGAGAGAAGGGAAAGGAAGAGAAAGTGGAAGGGAGGGAAAGAGAGAGACAGAGACTGAAAGATAAAAAAAGGGAGGGAAGGAGGAGGAGAGAGGGAGGAGAGAAGGAAGGAAGGAAGGAAAAGGAAGGAAGGAAGGGAAGAAGGAAGGAAGGAAGAAGGAAGGAAGGAAGGAAGGAAGGGAGAGGGGGAGAGAGAAAGAGAGGAGAGGGAGGGAAAGGAAGGGAGGAGGGAGGAAGGAGAGAGGGAGAGGAGAGGAAGAGAGAGGGGGGAAAGAGAGAGAGAGGAGAGAGAGAGAAGAAAGGGAGAGAGAGAGAGGGAGAGAGAAAGGGGGAGAGAGAGGAGAGAAGAGAGAGAGAGAGAGAGAGAGAGAGAGAGAGAATGTCTTGTGCTAGGAACAGTAAAAAGGCAATGTTGTGGGATTGTAAAATATGTTGAAGAGAGTAAAGTAAGGTAGGAAGGCCAGGTTGTGAAGCCCTTTCAAAGTCAAACAGATGGTTTTCTATTAGGTCCCACAGGCCATGGGGAGCCATTAGAATTTATTGAATAGGGATGTAACATGATCAGACCTGTACTTTAGGAAGATCACTTTTAGTATCTGCATGGACTGATGGACTGGAAAAGGGGAACTTGAGACGTGGTGACTAACCAAAAGACTATTGTAATAGTCCAGGAGTAGGGTGGTGAGAGCCAGCCCCAGCATGGTGGCAGTACCAGAGAAGAGAAAGGGGAATACAGATAGAATCAACAGGTCTTGACACCAGATGGATAAGGGAAGGTGAAAGAGAGTGAAGAGTCGACCATGACATCTAGGATGTAAGCCTGGATGACTGAGAGGATGATGGTGCCTTTGACAGTAACAGGGAAGTATAGAAGAAGAGCAGGTTTAGCAGGGGTGAGGGGTAAAGTGGGGGGCACGGGAAGATAGTTTCTTTTGGTCATGCTGAGTTTAAGATGTCTACAGGACATCCAGTTCAAGATTTGGCCAAGGTCACACAGACTGTAAGTGGCAAAGACAGGGCTCAAATGACTTCAAACTCAGCATTCTTAGCATAGTACTATGTTGCTTCCTAACCCTAGTTTCTCAACCGAGTCCTAGTTCCACATCACCCATTGTCAATTAGGCATTTCTAACTAGATGTCCTTAGACATCTCAAAGTCAGCAGGTTGGAATGAAATTTATTATCTTTCCCCTAAATGTTCCTTTCTTCTGAACTTCCCTATTACTGTAAAATAATACCAGTCTTTCCAGCAACCAGATTTGCAACCTCAATGTCATCCTTGACTCTTCATTCTCACTCACTCCATATATCCAATCGGTTGCCAATTCTGGTCATTTGTTGCATCTATCTCTCTTGTATTACCCCCTTCTCTGCCCATATAGCCACCATATTCAGAGTCCCATACCTCTCCCCTGGACTAATGAAATCGCCTTCTGATTCATCTCCCTGCCTCAAGTCTTTCCCCACACCAATTCATCCTCCATGCAGCACAGGTCAGATCATGTCACCTCCCCACTCAGTAAATTCCAATGGCTCTGAATTATTTCTAGGATTAAATATAAGCTCCTTTGTCTGACATTTAAAACTCTTTACAACCTGGACCCTTCCTTCCTTGCCAGCATTCTTACATATTCCCTCATGACATCTTTAGTCCAGACATACTGGACTATTTGCTATTCTTCACACAGGATACTTTACCATGTATCTCTGTGCTTTGCACTTCCTACCCTCCCCCCTGCCTACAATGCATTCCCCCTAATCCTCTTAAAATTCCTTGCATCCAAGATCCAGCTGAATTGTCACCTTCTTCATGAAGCCCTTTCAGATCCCCCCAGCTGCTAGTGCTCTTCCTTCCAAAATTTCCTTGTACTTATTCGTATACATTCTATATGTAGATGTGTATACATACATACATGCACACACATGTGTATACACATGTAGTGGGTATATACATGTGTATGTGTGTGTGTTGTTGTTTCCCCCATTAGAATCCAAGTTACTTGAGGAAAGAAACTGTTTTCAATTTGTCTTTGTTTTCCCCGCCCCTTCCCCAGGGCTTAACACAGAGTGGGCATATAAAAAAAAAGTTCCTTTGGTTGGTGGGTTGAGCAACAAGAAGCTATGACAAAATTAGCAAATATTTATTTATGCCTTAGAAACATGGCTAGAAAAACTTTTTTTAAAGCACTGAAAAGCAGTTACATTAATGCCAAAGAGTAGTTTCCTTTTCTATGAAGTCACAAACACAGCGGAGCCATTGACTGCATTAGACTTGCCTGATAGCTCAAAAGCTTTCCAATCACCCAAATGCAACAAATTGAGGAGACAGAAAACTAGAAAACATTTTAAGCCACACTATATATTGACTTAAAAATGTTCATTTACACTAGTTTTATTCATCTGAGCATTTAATGGGCATGCCTTAATTATTCAGAGAGCAAATGCCTATAAAAATGTGGGCAAATCATTCAATACTATTATGAGTTTCTTTTTATTACTACTTTAATAACTGCAAACTTCGACTGGTAACAACAATTATGTTACTATTAATGCCTATTTTATTCATTATGAGTAAAGGAACTTCTAAGCAGCCAGCTTATGAACTTTTTTCCTTTTTTTAAACCACTAGTAATGATAAGCTTTCCTATTTGCCTTCTTCCCCATCTGGCTTGCCTTAATAGAATGATAAAGAGAAGTCGTGTAACAAATTTAATTACACAGGCAATGCTCCCAAGACAGATACAGCCCTAATGAACACACATTCAGGCTCAGACTCCTAAACTTGTTGAAATCACAGAAAATGCCTAGGGACTCCAAGCTTCCCAGAAGGAGAGCAGCACAATACAATGCTTTGGAATTAGAGGATCCAGGTTCAAATACAGCCTCGGCCACTTCTCTTACTTTGACTTGACCTCTGTGGCCCTCAGTTTCACCATAGGTGAAATGAAGATGTTGTACTAAATAGCAGCTAATTTCCCTTCCCATTCTAAGTCCACAATTCCCTGAAGTTATATTTCTCACAGTTGCCCAGCTAAGAGACACCATGATAGGGTTGCCATAGATTTCAAGGAATAGGAGCTGAGGTGGTACAGGTCATTGTGGGCTGGACCAGTAAGGGACATCTGAACAAAGAAAATCCTAAGCTTGAAGTTATTAGCTTTGGCTTAAGGGTCCTGCCTCTGCAACTTGCTAGCCATGTGATCACAGAGTCATAGCACCACAGAATTACAAAATTGGGAAGAAATTGTCAATCCAACCTATACCAGAATAAGAGTCCCTACTACAACCTCCTCAACAAGTGGTCACCCAGTTTTCTTGAAGACCTCCATGGAAGAGGAATCCACAACCAAGAGAGTCCACTCCATTTCTTTTGATAGTTCTAAGGAGTTTGTTTCCCCTGATATTAAGCCCAAATTTGCCTCTTTGCAACTCCTACCCATTACTTCTAATTCTACAATCTAGGGTCAAAAAGAACAAATCTAGTCCCTCTTCCTTAAGACAGATCTTTAAATACTCAGAGATCTGTGATGATCCCCCTTCCTTTGTCTTTTCTTCTCTGGGTTAAATATATCCAGGGTTTTTTTTTTAACCAATCATTTTATGACCCAAACTCTTCGGCCTTTCATTGTTCTGCTGCCTTAGTCTGGACTTCTATCTCAATATCCTTGTGAAAAGAGGTAACCAGAACTGAACACAAACTCCAATTACAGTCTGCCCAGAGCAGAGGATAACACAGTTCTTTCGCCTAGGAGGATTCTTAAAAGCAGGGCTTTTCAGTGTAGCCTAATATGGCAGGAGCTTTCTTGCCTACCCTATCACATTCAATTCAAATTCAGCTTCAGTCCACTGAAACCCTCAGAACTTCTCCTAACAAACTATTCTCTAGCCTGGCCCCTTCCATATTGCACTCATAAATATGGGATTTTAAACCCAATTCTAAGACTTTACATTTTTCCCTAGTAAGGTTCATATTATTTGATTTGGCCCAATATTCTAGTTTATCAAAATATTTGTCATCCAGCAGGTTGACTATCCTTCCCAGCCTTGTCATTTATTCTAACTCAGGGCTTTATCTGAGAAATGTATGATAATAATATCTTTCTTTGTGTTGTTGTTGTTCAGTCACGTCTGACTCTCTGGGGGTTTTCTTGGCAAAGATACTAGAGGGGTTTGCCATTTCCTTCTCCAGCTCATTTTATGAATGAAGAAACTGAGACAAACTGGGTGAAGTGACTTGCCCAGGGTCACACAGCTAATGTCTGAGGCCTGATTAGAACTGAACTCTTTCTGACTCCAGGTCGCTGGCTTTATGCATTGTGGCACCTAGCTGCATTACTGGCTGTATGGCTCTGACTCACCTTTCCCGGCCCCAGAAAACTATCTAAGATCAAATGGGTTAGCTCACTCATAGCAAGGATAATTGAGAATTGACTAGGATTTTAAAGGAGTTGAGGCAAAAACCAAAGTGTACCTCATTTGGAAAAAATGAAGCTATTTAAATGAGAAGAGAAGAGGGTTAATATCACGACAGTGGGCAAGAGAAAGTGGGAGGGGCATGCTGGATGAGTAAAAGGGTAGAATGACTCTAGTGCCCCCTACTGGTCACCCAGCCACACCCCCATATAAATGCCACCTATTATTGTTACAATGAAGGCATCTAAGTTGTGCGGTGGATAATGATGATCATAATAGATGATGATGACGATGATGACAACTATATAGTTTGTGAAACAGTTTTCTCTCTACACTGACAGAGAGAGTTCACTTGCCAGGGTTCCTGACTCTGACTAAATCGAAGATCCAGGCAAACAACAAAATTAATAATTTAATATTCACAATAATAATTGACCTTCCTATAGCACAAGCTGTGTAGGAAATTTCCCTAGAATCATTAGTAGTTTCTGGATGAGCACATTCCCTGAAGCCACGCATGCCCACAATCTTTCTTAAGGTGCCCCCATTCAAAAAACAAGGATGCAGCATCTCCACATTAGCTTTCCTTTCTTTTGCGAACTGCTGAGGTACACATGTTATGAAATGTGGCATGTGCTTGACATTTTTCTCTTTATCTAAAGAAATCATTTTAATGTAAGGATGGAATGGACCTCAGAAATGAGTACTGAGGTTTGACAATAGAGGAAGAAATGAGAAAGAAAAAAATAAAAGAAAGGTTGATACATCCTTACCAAACAGTTCAGTGATTAGGTCAAGAGGTATACATAGTACTAATCAAAACACAGATTGCTGGACTAGGTATTTCATAAATGAAACTTGACTATGGGTGCCATTTGCATGCAACCTCATGGATTTCATTGTTGGACCATTAAAATCCCTTTATTACACATCAGTGTGCAGTAGAGAGTAGTCTTTAGGCCAGAATCTCCGACCAGCTTAGCTAGTTTGAGAAATACAATCATCTCTCAATTAACCACATGTGGCTAACATTGCCATTTTTAAAATATTCCAGGCCACCTTCCTATGTGATACCCAGTAAGGCACTTCTATCAGTTGCCCAGAAGTCCTGTATTTATGTTCTCAAAGAATGTAAAGTCATTTAAATATCGTTTAAGCCCAATGATATTAGGAAAGTAAATGCAGGGGGGTAGAGAGGGTAGGAGAAGATGGGGCAGAACATACTGTAGTATATTATAAAGCCAAATACAGTCTTCCCTCAGTTATCCATGAGTGGTTTATCTGTAATGAATTTTTCATTCCAGAATGGATTTCTCCCACTGCCCAGCAGAAGTGTGTTTGGGGAATATAAACTAAGTTTAACACTAGCTTCAGTAAAACCTAATCCCCAATCCAAATAGAAATGATTTGGGGATTATCCACACCAGTGCTCTCCTCCAATAGCACAGACAATCCAGAATTGAATATGTTGGGGCCTCTAGGATTACCCACTACTCCATTCATACGGATAATTGAGAATTGACTAGGATTTTAAAGGAACTGGGGCAGCAACCAAAGTGTACCTCATTTACAAAAAAAAGGAAGCTATTTAAATGAGAAGAGAAGGGGGCTAATTTCACTACAGTGGGCAAGAGGAAATGGGGGTGGGGTGCTATTTAAGTAGAACGATGGAATGAGTCTGCTGCCCCCTATAGGCCACCCAGGCACACCCCAAAAATACACCCCATGTGGGCCTATTACAAGACCATTCACAGAGAACATCTAAATACTCTGCTATTTATCTCATCATTTAAAGAATTATACAGCAGCCCATATAGTCCCACCTAAAACTGAGCTGCTCTGCACACATTCTCAAATACAACTGAGAATAAGGCATTGTATTCTTCCCAGTACCACTACAGAGCACATCATAGACACTCAATAAATGCTTATTAATCAATTGATTGAATGTAGTCAAAAGACTCAAGTTTTGTCTCATTAGATCATGAGCTTGAGAAAAGGATTTTTTCTGGCCTTTTTATTTAGCACATATACACTTAATAAATGCTTGTTGATACTGACTCTGCCTCTTACCTTAAATAAGTCACTTTATCATTTGAGATCTTGGTTTCCTCATCTGTAAAATGAGGCTTGAATTAGATTATCACTAAAGCCTAGCATCCTTAGCTTCCTACATCTAATATTCTATGTAAGTCTGTGAAAATGGGTTTCTAGTGTCAGATCTTCTAGTTACTACCCACAGATGTGTGGGATCAGTGATTTAGCCTCTCTAGGCCTGGGTTTTTCTGTCTGTAAAATGAGAATAACACCTGCCCTATGCCACACAGCAAGACAGAGAGGAATTAGATAGCTACATGCAAAACATAGCAGAGCTGGGATTTGAACTCAGATCCTCCAGGGCCCTCTCCACTGTAGTTTGTGGCATTATATCATCTATGACTTAGTAGATAAGTCTTAGAGAGTGGCTTAAAGCCCGGAAAGGTTTATTGATCTGTTCAACCTCACAAAGCTAGTGTCTGAAGTGAAATTTGAACCATAGTCCTAACTCCAAGCGCTCTATCCACTACATCTTGCAGACTCTCGATATACAAATGAAAAGGATTATTTTATTATTACCAAAAACCCTTCCAATACTTAGCAAACTAGATTAAAGTTGTAGCAGGAGACTGGAAGTTGGGCCCATGAACGAGGGCTTGTCTCTTCCATAATTACAACCAGAGAAAAGAAAGAACAACTTGTAAAATCTGGTCTTTCAGTGAATTCTTTTCACCCAATATCAAGTTAGAAAAGTAGGACTTAAAGTAATATTGCCTGACAATAGAAACAGAACCTCAGAATTTTAATATTTTCTTACCTCAAAAGGAAAACCATTATGCTGTTGCCTTAAGCAATACAGGAAGAATTAGATAAGGTACAAACCACTTTTATTGTACAGATTTGCTTGAAGCATCTCTGATTCTTCTCTCTTAATGCAAGTGATGGAATGAATCAAGGAGATTAGCATGCAACTGACTTGTAAGCACGCCCTCATTCCGGGCTGGAGGTGGGACAGGTAAGTCAGAATGTTTCTATCCAACAAGCCCTAACCAGGCACTCTTCTTCACCTCCCCTCCACTACTGCCTCAGCCTGCCTTGGGGAAGGGAGGAGAGGCCAATGGAAAGGGAGAAATGCTGAAAAATTAGAAAAGAAGGGAAAGAAAAGAAGGGAAGGATAAAATCCAAAGACTTGAAGGAAAAGGAAAAGAATGATAAGATGAGAGAATGACCACACCTTTCCACCACCACCACCCCCAGCTTCCCCCTTCAGAGGCCGGGAATTTAGTTTTTCCTCAGTTCTAAAGCACTGAAAACCTTATGTTCCTTAGCTCCCTAGCTTAAGACTTTCAACAGGTCTTTGATCCTGTTTGATAATCAAAAAGTTCTTGGACTTCTCAGACCCCAAAAGAGGCCTCTGATTCCTAGAAGCTTAACAGCAAAAATAAATAAATAAATAGATAGATAGATAAGTAAGTAAATGAATGAATGAATGAATAATAATATTGATGAATAAATAAATTAATGAATGAATGAATGAATAAAAATAAATAAATAGATAGATAGATAGATAAATAAATGAATAAATAAATGAATGAATGAATGAATGAATGAATAGATGAATGAATAAGTGAATGAATGAATGAATAAAATGTCACTTGCTCAGGGGCAGCAAGGAAAATTAGGAAGACTTGGATTCAAGTCACACCTCCCACACTTCTCAGAAAGAAAGGAAAGAAAGGGTTTAGAAAGTATCTACTATGTGCTGAGTGCTTTACAATATTATCTTATTTGATTTTCACAACAACCCTGGGAGGTAGGTGCTATTATCCCCATCTTACAGTTTAGGAAACTAAGGCAGGCAGAGGGTCACACAGCCAGTATGTGTCAGACACCAAACTTAAAACCAGTTTTTTCTAATTCAATTCAACTCAATAAACATTAAGCACACAGTATATGCCAGGCAACTGTGTTAAGTGCTGAGGACACAAAAAGAGGCAAAAGAGTCCCTGCCTTCAAGGAGCTTGAACTCTAATGGGGGGCAAGGAGACAACATGCAAGCAAATGTATACTGATAACAAAGCTGGCCCTCTCTGCACTAGCAAATGCTGTGTAAATGTGAGCTGCCACGATGCTATAAAGTTAACCCATTATTTATTAGTGATATTAAGGAGGGAGACAGGCAACATGAACTTGGAGATAGAGGACTGGCCTTGGAGTCAGAAAGAATTTAGCCCATGTGCTTTTCAGTCTCTCTTTTTTTTAACCAGACAGACCTGTGATTTCCTCAGTTTAGAGAAACCAGTGAAGAATTATTTTGTTATCAGCCACTTTTCTGTTACTTATAATCTTAGAGAGCTGTCAGCACCAATAAAAGGCTAAGTGACTTACCCAGGGTCATACAGTCAGGATACATTAGAGTCTGACCCTTAACTCATTTATTCTGACATCAAGGCCAGTCCTCTATCTTTAAGTTCATATTGCCTATCTCCCTCATTAATATCACTAACAAATAATGAGTTAACATTTACAGAATCACAGCAGCTCACATTTATAAAACGTATGATAGTTTTTAAAGTGTTTCCCTTATAACAGCCCCATGAACTCAATCATATATGCCTTGTGATACATTCTATGATATAATACTGAAGGTGTTTCAAACCCAAACTCCAAAGATTAATCGTATTGACTTTTCATATTGGAGCAAATTAATATAAGGTCAACAGAGATTTTATTTATCCACTTAGAAACCTTAGAATTGGAGAATGCTAGAGTTGGTCAATACTCTAGAAGTTATCTCATTTCACACTTAGCTATGAGGACACTGAAGCCTAGATTATGTGACCTTGGACACGTCATTTCACCTAATCATTGATGTCAGAGACAAGACTTGAACATAGGCTCCTGGCTCCTTGTTCATTATTCTTCCCACCATCAAGCCATGCTGCCATAGAACATAGAATTTTAGAACTCCAAGAGACCTCTAGACCAATGCCCCCATTTCACAGACGAAAAACCAGAGGTTACAGGAAGGAACTACATAGTTTATTAATAGGGAGCTCTAGTAGAATGTGAACTTCTTGAGAGCAAGGTTTGCTTAAATTTGCCCTCATATTCTCAGTGCTTTGCACACAGTAGGTGCTTAATAAATATTTGTTGGATTGAATCAGTCAATTTCTTCTTGCTTGGTTCTTCCACAGTATTTCTATGAAAAGATCCATTGTCATTGTAGGCATTGCCGCCATGTCTTCCAAGATGCCTAACTCATACTGAATGTAGCATAATTGGTTCAGAAAATCTGTTGTGTAACATTCTATCAGCCTGGGCAGTCTTTGCCCATGGCATCACACTTGATCTTTCTCCTTAATTGCTGTTCCACACGGTCAACCCATAGCCGTTATCAGGAAGAAACTAAGTTTCACACAGCTGGTTTGCTCTGCGGATGCATTCTACAAGCTATAAAAGAAATTAATAAACCCCCTGACAATCTCACAGGAGGGCTAATCAGTTCAGCTGCCCTTTTCATCCCTTCTGTCATTCCCCAATCCATCTCCAAGCTAGCAACATTACATCATAATTCCCTGCTCCATTTCACACAGACACAAACTTCAGGCTGACAACTATCCTCTCCCTTAGCTTCCATTGCCCTACCCCAGAACAGATATTCTAACAACACTTTCAAGAAGGATCTATCTGTCACCATCTTTCTCCATCTATAAATGTTGGTAAGACGTTGACTGCATCTCCAGCAAGCAAAAACTCTTAAATTTAAAAGTCATATCTGGGGCTTGCTTTAGTGTTATTATATTTTTAACTCCACATACAAAGAACTCACCCCAATGGTGAAGCAAAGAACAAATCATAGTTCCTGAGCAAACAGTGTATTAACAATTACTAGATTCTCATTGCCACCTCCTCGGCCTTTCCCACTGCATCTCACAACTATTTATTCACCAAGTCCTATCAATTTCACCTCAACCTCCCTCACATCTCTGATTCTCTATTCCCATTGCAACTACCCTAGTACAAGCCCTCATTATGATCCCACTTGGGCTATTATAAGTCTTTCCCACCTCTATTCTCTCCCTTTCCATATTTCTGCCAGAATCACCCTTTTTATACATAGATCTTATACATACCACTTCTGCCAAGCAATCCTCAGTGACCTTCTCCACCCTAGTCCAACTTTGTCTAACAAGTAAAATGCAAACTCATTTCCTTGGCATTCAAGGCCATATATAGTTTAATGCCACCTACCCTCTCTAGATTTGTCTCAAGGGTGTGCTGCAAACTCATTTCCTTGGTATTCAAGGCCATAATAGTTTAATGCCACCTACCCTCTCTAGATTTGTCTCAAGGGTGAGCTGGAGCCAGTTCTAACCACTTGTGAGAATGGCTTGTTAAATTTTCATATTGAGGATTTACATTTCAAAAATCAGCATTCAACAAATCAGAGCTGGATTTAACTGTACACACACTTAAGAAATTGCTGAATCCAATGAGAAAGTTAACAAGAGCTGTGAGGAGTAATCTTATTGTCCAGCCCAGCAAAAAGCTAGACCAGCAGAGCCAGAGAACACTTAACCCAACAGCTATGGTGCAGCCAGAGGTGAATTTTGCAGGACTATGCAAAGGTAGAAAAAAAGATTCTGAGGACCACAAAGTACCACCCCGTGGGTTGAAGTAAGGAGGAATGTTTTACAGCAATTGCTTTAAATTGGAATCCACTTTCCTGAGCGACCAAGTGGGAAAGTAGAGGGGAGAGGAGAGCATGCCTCCATATTTGGGAGGATATTGCTGTACTTCTGTCCTTGTTATACCTTCTCAGTAAATATCTCTGTAAAAGCTAAATGGTATTAATCCATTACTTGATATTGGAGAGATATTACCTGGTTGAATGAAATTGAGAAGGACACTGGTAAGGACTCATGAGTAAGAATACTAGAATAAACTCCAATCCTTCTAGGTTACCCCTAGAACCCTAAGTAGGAAGTAGTCATCAGGAAATTTGGCCTGCCAATATGAGTGGGAGCTCAGAAAGCTATCCAGAACCTATACTACATCGGCTAGCATGGATAAACACTTTCAGGTTTACAAACTGTTTTTCCATGTTACCTTAGTTGATCTCCCCAATGGCCTAGTGATGTAGGTACTGTTATTGAGAAGACCGAGTCCTCATCTTTAAAATGAAGATAATAATAAGTTAATGCCTGTACTATCTTCCTCATGGGGCTGTTCTGAGAATCAAATGAGATAATACGTATGAAATTTTCCATAAACAAAGACCCAAATGACTATCATTATTACCATTATCTTTGTAAATCAATAACCACTCCCAATTTGCCTTTTGTATTACCCGGATTTTCTGATTTTGAATATGCTTCATGCAAGGTCACATCTGCACAATGATTTCCCCATCACCTCCCCTATTCCCACATCCCACATTTTTAGCATCAGTCATATGAAAAAGCAGTCATGAGGCACCTTCTAGTGCAGGCAGCTGGAGAATACAAGATATCCCTGGGGATCTCTGCATCCCACTGGAGGCATTTTGTCAGTTCAGCATTTAAACTAATCACTTGGAAAAGAGAGGAAAAAGTAATGGAAATCATTTGCTTCTTTTATACTTTGAGGTGCTGTAATTACATTTACTAAAACTGTTGAGCAAAAAACAAAGTTAGTATAGGTCCTGGGATCCTGGGAAACGTTGGCTCAATGCAAATCAGAGTCAAATTATCTTTAATGATGCAATTGAGAGCATTAAAGGCATCATTTCATGCTTCAACATAATAACCTAAAACAATGTTTACATGAGAGGTGGTCCATCAACATTTGAATGTTGGGCTTCCTCATGAAGTTTTTTGGTTTTAAACACAATACAGACATCTGGGACCTTAAGTAAAATCTACCCTGAACTACATTTAAGAAAATGAGAATTGCCATTCATAGCCAGACACTTACATCTGCTATCTGATCATCCCATTGATGCATTAAGGATTGGTTTGTGGGTGGGTACCACAGAACTCCTGAAAGTCACCTTCGAAAAATTGTAAATATACTCACATTGTCTAGGAATAAACAATACTCGTTGGGAACCAGGAAGGTTTTAATTATATTTTACATTTATTCATTCTAAATGAATGGGTACATCCCCTGAACAGAGTATAAGGCAGTACAAGGACTCAGACAGATGCCAGTCCTTTTATTGACTCCCAATTCGAATTTCCCGCCTGACTCTTCATTGGCCAGATGTAACCCCCTGACTGCCTACATCATGCCCTCCTCAAATGGCTCATTTAAGCTTGCGTACAAGCCTCTAACCTTTCACCAGACTAGAAGCCTGATCTCTGCTGGATCACAGCTCTGATTAGAATTGGTTCTAATCAGTCACCTGACTTACATTCTGCTAAAGCTGGGGCGGGGAAGAGGCAGATACTTTTAACTCTGTGGAAACAAAACTGCTTCCACCATTTCTCACAGAAAGAATAAATCCTACTTTCACTTAGTAATCTTCTCCCTACACCAGAGATCACGAGTCTGAGTCCAGGTCCCAATGATTTAACCCTTTCATTTCTAAAACTTCTGCCCTAAGGTCAGAATCCTAACTGGTGATTGTTTCAAATGGCCCTCTCTTTCAAGGATGGCCTGATCATGATGCTTTACTTCCCTCTCTACAGCCCAGCCATCTTCTCAATAACCTCATCACACTCCTTGATGCTGCAGGGCAATCCTCTTCCCTCCTCTCTCTTCCAGTTCTAGAACCATGATCAAAGCAAGTTAACTCCTTTCTCCTGAAAGTTGTATGCCACTCTATTTCCCTGGACTTATTTGTACTTCCCATTTGTAACTTTCTACACCAAAGTCCCCCTGCCTGATATGATTCCCTTATATGTGATCTCCCATTCCATTAGAATATAGCTTCTTGATGGAAGGAACTGCCTCTGCTTTTGTATTTTATCTCTAGCATTTAGCATGGTTTTTGGCACAGAGATTGTTGTGTTTGTCCTTCATTTTTGAAGAGGGTCATGACATCAGGGAATGATGACATGACTTGCAGTTGACTTTGATTTGAGGGAGGGAGGGCTGTGCAAGGTCACCAGCCTCACTTTCTCCTCCAAAGCCATCTGGATCCAATGACCAGATATTCATCAGGATGACTGGAGATGATCCAGGATGTCATGGGAGACCCCAGCGGTTTTAGCTAAGGCCTTTTCGTATACTCACTTAGAGTGAGCTAATGCCCATTCAGTGAATAGGCTTCTTTAAGAAGTGAGTCAAGAAATAGCCCCTTTAATTAGAAAAAAATGAGACAAAAGATCAAGCTGGGAGGAGAAGGCCCTCAGGATTGCTATTCCAACATATTTCCATTCATTCATTAGGGACCTGCCATCCCATGACTGTTCTAAACCAAGAATTCTCAACCTAGAGTCCATGAACTGTTTTTTAAAAATATTTTCATAACTTTTTTCAGTATAATTGATTTCCCTTATACTCCTATGCCTTTTATTTTATGCATTTTAAAAAATTATTCCAAGAAGGAATCAATAAGTTTCACCAGACTGCCAAAGTAGTCCATGATAGCAAAAAAGCTTAAGACCTCCCTCTAAACCTTCCTTGGAGCTTTTTATACTGTCAACCTGAACCACATTTGGGAGGTAACAAGTCCCTTAAGTTTACTCTATCCTGGATAGAGTTCTATTTTTTTTCTTTTTCTTTTTTTCATCCTAAAAAAAATCTCTTTAAATCATCAAAGGCTGCCTAGAGTTTCTACCTTTGGGGATCTGGTGATCAAGTCCAGGTTCACCCTAGCCACACATTCGATGATTTTTAATCATCTGTCTCACCTTAGAGACAGTATGGCACAAGTATTCCTTCTTCTCCTCATATACATATATATATATATATATATATATATATACTTGTTAACTGCATGTGACAATAAACAAGTCACTTAAGTTCTTAAGCAACTCTCTAAGATCATACATTACAGTTGCTAATCAGTATCATCAGCCTCTTCAGGAAAGAAAGTTCCCATAGTGGAAATTTCCTACACTGATGAAATCTCTGAAACCCACTAAAAAAAATCTTACTATGTCATAGCTTCTATAATCCCCCAAACACTTAATCCTTTCTCTTGGGGATTATCACTGTTTGTCCTCATTTGGATTATCAACAGTAGTATTTGCTGAGCTGGAAAAAAACAGACTTTGCTCAATGTAATAACAGTTCAGATATGTACTTCACAGAAATTTTTTTAACTAAACTGTTTTCTTACTTCATGTTTAGGTTCTATATAGAAATCAAATGCTAATCCTCTTCACTGATCCTCTGAGATTTAGTTACTCTCTAATATTTTCATTCTCAGAATCATTTTTTTTATCGGAGAGGCTTGGCAAACACAATAATGAAGCCAATAGAGGCTTTATGATTGCCTCCCATCCAACTAAATGCCCTTTGACAATATCTATTCTACTTTATGATGCATGGAAATAGAATCATTTCTGTAATGCCCCTTATAGGGTTATGTGTCGATTTAACTCACCCTCTGCCATTAGTCAAGAAATGGAGTCCAAAAAAAGAGCAAGTGGAATATTCAAGGCTTATGATCTCACTCCATAGAAATACAGCATTTTGGGAGCTAGGAAAAAACCTTCAAACAATGATACAATCTTCTTATTTACAGAAAAAGAAGCTGGGGCCAGAGAGGTTTCAGGACAACATAAAACAAGACTTAGGTCTCCTTCAGTGGCATCCTGAACCCAGATCTAACTTTCTCTGGAGTCAGTTGTTAAATTTTCAGTGCGTGAATTTATATCTTAGAAATCAGTGAACACTACAATTCAAGTCTTGGTTTATTATTTTATGGATTGTCTAAATTTAAGAAAGTGATTGGGAATATGTTAATTCAGATTAAACTTAAAAAGAGTCATGCTTGTTAAACATTTGTCAGATCACTCCTGGTCCCCATACTTTTTAGCCAGTAGAGTATGCGTGAAAGGAAAATATGTAAAGATCAACCTTAGCATATCTTGAAGAATAGGGAGAGAGAAGAAAGGTCAGGGTTCCCCTCTTTATGCTAACATCTTGACAGTGTCCCTCCTACATTATTTCCTGTAGCTGATCATATCATCTTCACCTTCACAAGGTGGGGTGGGGAGAATGACTTTACATGTAAGCAAAATAAAGATTTTATGAAGCTTGAGACATAGCCCTCTAACCAAAAATATTCACCCCACTGTAAACTATTCCCCTGGCTCTCAGAATCAAAATGTTAGAGATCAATGGGCCCTTATAGAGCATCTCACTCAACTCCATCCTTTTACTAAAGAGGAATATAAGGTTCACAGAAGGGAAGGGAAAGGTATTCATCTTCAAAAGTCCTCTTTAAACTACAAATATCTGCCCTAGTAGATGAATTACTTATTGACTACTACCAATGTTATCAGCAGTAGTTGCTGAGGCTGCACACTAGGCAAGAGCTTAGGGGGAAAACCAAGCCATAGCTAGGGTGGAGTAACTAAGACCGTGTCTCAGGCCATCAAAGTTTAGAAGACGCTCACAGGACTCATAGTCTGTCAGTAGGAAGAATAATTCAGCTTAGCAAGAATAATGAATTCAAATTAGGAATCTACCCACAGATAGCACCCCAGTTGAACTCCTTACCAGCCCAGGCCTGATGTGACCCCTTTTCTGATAGCAGTGGCTTGGGTCTCTTTATCCCACAAGATATGGTGAGGTCCTGAGGTATTATGAATTATGTGATCCTGTATACTGAGATACAAAGTCTTCTACCACATCAACTAAATTTATCTTAAAAGTTGAATTGAAAGTATGTTTCATGCTTCTTGTCCCAATGTATAGCTTAAGTGCTTGCCCCAAAAGTGATAGATACCTAGGTGGCACAGGGGAGAGAATACCAGCCCTGGAGTCAGGAAAATCATTAACCTGAGTTCAAATCTGCCCTCTGACACTTACTGGTTCTTTGACCCTGGGCAAGTTACTTAACCCTGTTTTCCTCAGTTTCCTCATTTGTAAAATGAGCTGGGAAAGGAAATGGCAAACTGTTCCAGTATCTTTGCCAAAAAACCCCAAATGGGGTGACAAAGAGTTTGACATGACTGAAAAAAAATGACTGAACAACAATAGGTATCATAGCGTAGACAAAAAATGGGGAAGGGGCGCTGAAGGTATCCTGAGAGGGAGACCGAGAAAAGGCAATGGTGACTTCAGCAATTTGCTAAACCTTAACTCTGCTCCTAAGGTTCTAAAGAGGTAATTGATCTAACTCCCCTTCTCCCTTCTGACCCCCAATAGTGGGCTGATTCCCTACCATGAGATGCCAGCTAAATGAGAATTTGATGTCACAGATTTCAGACGCACTCCCTCAATCCTGACAACTACTGACTGCGAGTTGTCCGGAAATTTGTCAGTTTCCGACTTCAATAGCTAGAGACGCTCCCCTTAGAGAGAAAGGGACAATACCCCTAAATCAATCTTCCCTTTCAACTCTGGCCTGCCATTACCAGATCCCAGCCATTGTATCCCCTTTACATGACACACGGCAGTATGTTCTTTCTTCCAAGCCCTGCGTGATGTATTCAAGTGTGCAAGATGACTCACAAGTTGTGTTTAGACAAGCCCAGCTGTACGCCAGAGATAATTGTTTCAGTATAATTAAAATGAGCTACGGGCTGCCAAATTAAACACCAAGCCGTGATTCTGCAAAGCCTCGCTTATCTGGCTACTTCTTTCTTACTGTCTGTCGAAGGAAAATGCTTACAAGGTTTGGGGCGCCACTGTCTAAGTACATTAATCATCACTGCTTAGCTGCCTACCTAGGATCGTCATGTCCCTGAGGGAGTCTGCCTATGGTTTAAAAGAACAACTCTGGTCCTAAGTAAAGAGGGTGGGACCAGAAAGATCGTGAACCATTAGCTAACACGGAATCGTAGAGTTTCTAGTTGGAAGTGATTTCAGAAATCTAGTCTACTGATTTTGGAGAAGGCAGGGAGAGGCAAGAGAAGAAGGGAAGAAGGGAAGGAAAATGAAGGGAAGGGAAGGAAGGCAAGGCAAGGGAGAGGCTTATGTGCCTTGTATATAACGGATATTTAATAATTACTAGTTAGAGAGAACTGGAAATAAATGTGCCAAAGAGAGAAACAGAAAGAAATACTAAGAGGGGGAGAAGCTAAGAGAGATTTCAAATACAGAGGTTCCAGATAAGCAACAACCCTACTCTGCACCCCAGGAACCATCATCCCAGGACCTATATTTTTATCCAAAAGGTACCCGGGTTAATTGCATCTATAATACATATGTATATATATAAAATAGAAATATAGATATAGATATATACATACACAATATGTATTATATACATAGGCATATATTAGATAGACGGACGGACAGACAGACAGATAGATAGATAGATAGATAGATAAACATCCCTAAGTGTGCTCTCTTTTGTCTCCTTCGATCAGGAAGGCTTGCCTAAATTGGGGAAATGTCTAATGAGACCTTGTGATCTTACCCTTTCTGGGTCAGTTTTCTCTCTTCTTGGCTCAAAAGTGGGGGAAAAATGTCTTCAGTTGATTTTGTTTTCTTTCTTTTTTTTTTTCCTCCAATCATCCTTTGAAGCTGCAGCGCCACCTGCTGGTTAAGGCCTGGGATGTTTGGGAAAATCCTGGACACAGCATTTGCGTGACTGCTGAAGGAAGGCACTGGAGGCACCTATTCATCTCTCACATGTCAGCCGCCCGGCCTCGGTGAAATTGCTGCTCAGCATTTTCAATCCAACTCCATCTTCTCCCCAGCTACTGCATGCAAGGCCCATTTCCTGCCATTGTAAAACACTTTCTTACAATAGTGAAGGGGCCCTTATAGAAAAGGGTGGTTATTCAGAAGAGACAGGAAAGCAGCAAGCCCTCTTCTGGGAGACTAGAAATGTTCCCCTGAAGGCCACCGACTTCATTGAAACATCTCTATGGCGGCTTGGGGAGAACCGAAAAATGACTTGGTGGGATTATCACTCCTGATCAGCTCCCAAAGAAACTAGCAGCTTCCTAGGTTTCTGAACACAGGGGCAGGTGAAATTGTCAGCTCCTGAAGGGCTCCCCTTGGCTTTCAGCCCTGAAGATGGGCCAAGTGCAAAGTTAAGCAAGCCATCCTGATTCCAACTACTATGCTCTCCTCACAGCAAGTGTTCAAAAAATATTTCTTCAATAAATAAATGATAAATGAATCAACAAGCATTTCTTATGTGCCAGGCACACAAGGACAAAAGTGAGGCAACCCAACCCTTTCTCTCAAGGAACCAAATGGACAAATATAAGTATGTTATAATAAATTGCAAGTCCATGAAGGACAGTTGAGGAAGGGAGGGCCTAGTAGTTGAAAGATTCAGGAAATGTCATATAAAAGGTGGTACTTGAGCTGAGTTTTAAATGGGATTTTATGTAAATTCTCCATGACGTATGGGGGGAAACAAGATTAGGCTATACCAAAAGAGCATGATTTTGTTAAGTTCTTATTGCTTTAGAGTACCTAGGCAGCAAGGAGGCCCAGTGGATAGAGGGCTAGAGTTGGACTTAGGAATACCTAAATTCATTCCTGCCTCTAACACTACTACTGTGTGACACTGAACAAGTCACTTAACTCATGTTTGCCTCTGTTTCTTCATCTGGAAAATGGGGATAATGGAGGAATAGTGAGTGTTCAGGGATATCACAGGTATAAAATGAGACACTTTGTAAACCTTAAAAGTACTATATAATGCCAGCTATTTATTATCTATTATTACCTGGCCATCAGGAACTCTGGGAGGATGGGGTCGAAGGTGGAACTAGGAACAGAGACTAGAACCTTGGGGTTTGGAGAGGAAAAAAGAATATGGAGGGAGAAAAACCTAGGACTGTCTGGTTCTGACTAGAAGGCATTCAGGACACTTGAGAAAAGCCCTTTGTCCCTTCAAAAGAGAGATTATTACAGAGAATTTCAGGGGGCAAAGTCCAGTAGATCTTCAGGAGCTGGTAGGGCTTCCAGGGACTGAAGAAGCCATCAGGACCTGAATCCCAGAAAGAAAAGAAACCAGCTTTTCCAAAGATCAGACAGCTGACAAGAAATGAGCTCAGCCTTAACCTATGAGGGAAAAAGGAGTAAACTAGCAAGAAAGGAGAACTACTCTATGTGTTAGATCTAGAAAAGTAACCCAGAACTGGGAAGCAAAAAAAAAAAAAAAAAAAAAAAAAAAAACAGGACCTGGAAGAGACTAGCTAATGCTTTGAAACTCTGCAAAACTAATGTAACAATGTGAGGTCTTCTAGCTGTGTGACCTTGGGCAAGTCACTTAACCCCAATTGCCCTACCTCCAAAAAAAAGTGAGGTCTTATGCTTGTCACTTCCTAATTGGCATCCAGTTTATAAGTGTCTGAGGCTGGATTTAAACTCAGGAAGATGTCTTCCTCCCTCCAGGTGAGCACTCCCTACACTTCACCACCTAGCTGACCATGTAACTGCCTTAACATGATACATAAACAAACATTTTCATTGTACCAATGTGTTTCAATTAATTGGGTCCCTTTGTTGTGTATAAGGACTGAGGTTGGGGAATGGTATTGGGAACAGTAGAGATGGGGGAAAAGCATCCATAAACAGAGGAAAGAGGAGGGGAAAATAAAAAGAAAGAGGAACAGGAAAGGGAAAAAGGAAGAGAAAGAGAAGGAAGCCAAGCCAGGTTAAGTGGCAGAACCTAAATGGAGAGATTTCCCATGGGGGGAGAAAGGAGCTGTTCTATAGAGGCTAATCACTGGATTTAGAGTTTAAAAGGATCTTATGCCACTTAGTCAGATCCTCCTGTTATACAAATCAGGAAACTGAGGCTCAGAGAAATTAAGTGACTAGTCTATATGTCATACAAGTGGCAAAGCTGTGATTTAAACCCAGGTCTCTGACTCTATATCCAGTCAGTGCTCTGTCAAGCATGTTAGAGTCACAAAGACTGAATACAGAGGTATGAGCAAACACCAAGTAACATCTAAGATGCTGGCTCTTCGAATTCAACAACTTGCTCTTTTGAAGCCTCACCAAGGAGGACTATGTTCCACTTGACCTCTCAGAGACATCTGCCTTTATTAATTAAGTGTGCAGTTTGCCTGTCCTCTCCTCCTGAGACTCAGGATGAATGTTCACTTGGATCAGGAGCATGTCAGGGTCAGCAACACCTCATTGTTAAGTTACAAGCTTTTTTAAAAAAGCATTTGAAAGCAAAGTCCACAGAACAGCAAAGAAGACTAGTGGCTATTTTTCTACATGGCATCTTTAAAAGCTGGTGATTCTGGGAACTCTTGGAATAAGTCAAACTTCTTAAGGCAGAGAATTAAAGTATTCTAGGTCCAGAATCTTTCTCAGATTTCATTACAAATGTGTGTATAATAATAATATAATATATATATATGCACAGAGGTATATATGTATATGTGTGTATATATATTCCTAAAAGCAGTGTCAAATAGTAGTTGGAGTTATAGATAGATAGATAGATAAATAGAAAGATAAAGAGAAGTATACACACACATACTTTCTTAGAGGTGATAGTCTCTTCCTCTTTCTCTTTCTATATTAAATGTATAGATAGATATACACAGACACACATATATACATATATTGCCTATATACACACTCTGAGATATATGATATAGATACTGTATAGATTCCTCCAAGAAAGTATCACTCAACTAGCTCCTATTCACAAAAGGTGAATAAGGGTTGAATAAGAAAAGGTTACATTACCAATAACTTTCCACCTACGTCATCAAATATGAATTTATGTTTTCAAAGAATCTGTGATTTCATCAGCATAAGAAATTCCCTGCATAGGAAACCCCTCCACTAAGCTAAATAGCAATGCTTTTATGACTGAGGAGATAGGTCTTAATTTCTAAGTGTCCCAGAAAAGACTATACGTTCCAGAGCAGTTGCCAATCTGGGTTGGTCAAGGAGCTTTTGTTACCTTCATGGTACAGTGGAAAGAACATTGAATTGGAGTCAAGAGCCTGGGTTCAAATCCCAGTTCTACCACTGTTTCAACAATTGGCTAGCAGCTACTGTGGCTGTGTAAAACCAACAATAACCAGCACACAGAACACTGCAAGCCCAGGTTCTTTTGATCTGCTTTACTAAGGAAGCAATGTTAAGGGATTAACAATCTTACTTTAATCCAGTATACAAATATCATTCACTTAGTTCAGGGGAAAAAGCGAGCACCCTGAACTTCAGAGCAAATACAAACAAATTACAAACATCAACAGACAGACCTAGTCTGATTCAAATCTCAATGCATAGTTACCAGAGTTTAACAAAGCCCGAACATCCGGGTTTATAAGCTGAAGGGCTCTTAACTACAGCTTGCCCAGAGTCTCCACATCAGCATGCTGCCAAGAGGGAGAGCCCTAAGCAAAAAGCTCTGTCTTCCCTTTTTATGTACTCTTTAGCCGTCATCAAATGTCATCTGAGCGACCAGAACTTAAGCTGTTACTATTGGCTCTGGTCTTAGCAACTCCCCTTAAGACCCACGTGACCTAAAATCATCACAAAAATGTGACTTAAACCCACGTAGTCTAAAAGCCTTGATGTCACAAACACATCACTCCAACCCATGTAAAGTAAGCTTTCCCTTGAGGCAAGGAGGTCATCAAGGACTCCTAATTTAATCAAGGAAACAAAGGCCAAACTCTTCAAGGGCACTTGGTTGAATAAGTGCTAAGAGGCCATCTTGATGGCCAATACAGTCACTTACTCTTATATGACTATAGACAACTTGTTAATCCTCTCAGGACCTCATTTCCCTTCCCTATAACATGAGAGGGTTGGATTAGGTGGCCTGTGGGGCCTCTTCCAGTTCCGGACTATGATCCTAAGATTAGCTCCCTAAACCAATGAAATCTTAGCCTCACCCACATCCCATCTTCCCCCACCCAAAAAAAAATTAACAAAAAGTCTTAAGGAGTTTTTGAGGTACCTAAAGGTTAGACACCTTGTTGCTAGGTCACATAGTTGGAAGGGTTAGAGGTAACATTTGACCCAGTCTTCTTAACTCTAAACCTAGGTCTGTATCTATCATGCCACAGTACTTATAAAAATATGTGTGGATTAAGAATATATACATCCATGCTTATATGTAGTGGTAATATATTAAATTATATACTTTCAAAGAAATACATCCTCAAATACAGGGACTTTTTATGAAAATGGGTTTTATTTCCTCCATTTTATCCAAGATTTACCTGGACTGCCTTTGCCCCTAAAGGTATTCCATACCATCCACATCAGAATCTCTGTGTCTCATCACTAGACCTCAAGTCTAGAAGCATTATACAGTCAAATTACTTTGGGTAACCCTGATGTAATATGGTCTCCTTTCTAATGAAGCATTTTGTAATCCAAATTTATTGGCTTCACTTGTAAAGAGACAGGTACTTACTAGAGAAGGACCTACATTTGCAGTAAGCATATCAGTAAAAATACAGTATGCCACTAATCAACCATAGCACAGATCCCCAGACATACTCCCTGCCCCTAGGCACTTGCAAAAACTTGTTTTATTTTATTTTTATTTTTATTTGGTCCTGTGAATTTATTTATATAGGAAACTCCCAAATTTCCAGTGAGGAAGCTCCTTTTACCAATTCATATTTATAACTGCTCTACAATTAATAGTCTTAGAAAGTCGTTCAGGCACTGAAATTGACTTGCCCAGAGTTACACAAACAGTATTTATCATAAGGTGGGACTTGAACCCAGGTCTTCCTCACTGCACACTGGCTCTTTCTAACTTATGCCATGACACTTCTTGGTAGTAAGTTTGCGTTTATAGCCATCTCAACTTTGTAAGTAGCATTACCCATTTCCTGTCTTTTCCATTAGGCTTCAAAATTTTTCAAAGAGAGTTTCTTTTGCCCCTCTTCTCATTGCCTGGGGACAGCATCTGTATTTAATGAGTACCAACTGTGCTCAAAGCATACAGAGCCTTGGGAAAACCCAGCACACATACTGTCGTCTCAGCTCCAGAGCTAGAGCAATGAGGAGCAAAGACTCAAAGAAAATTCAACTCAACAAAAAATGTCTATAACGGGCGGAGCCAAGATGGCCGCATGAAGGCAGCGTTTACCGGAGCTCTCTCACAAGGTCTGTCAGATTCCCATAAAAAAGTGAATTTGAGCAGATTTGAGAGAGTCAGAAACCGCGAGCAGTGTGCGTGGGGCAAATTTCTGAGCCGGGAGAGTCTGAAAGGCTGGAGGAACGAACCTGCAGGTTCAGAGAGTGCTTGGTGCGGAGCTGCTCCAGACCAAGGCAGAAGCGGCCGCCGGGAAATCCATGTGGGAGACGGGCTGGGAGAAAGCTGGGCGCCCGAAACCGGCAGAGATCCCCAGGCCTCCCAACACAGGACGGCAGTCTCTGGGAGCGACGAGAGGCAGCGCAACGCCACCAGCCGAGAAAACACCCACTCCTGACGCTTGCAAAACCCAGGAACTCGGCCTCTTGAACTTCCGGAAGACTCAATGGCCAGGTAAACGGCTCTAACCCCTCCCCCCCTCCCCCAGAGAATTCCTCGGGGAAAAAAAAAAAGAGAACTGAAACAGAGGAGAGAGTAGCGGGGCTTCACAGGACAAATACTAGAAGCTCATTAGTCCCAGAGGGGAAGAGTCGGCAGGGGGCCAAGCCAGGAGCCCAGACGTAACCTTGCTCCCCCAGGGGAAGTGCCAGTCATCAGCTCAAACAACAAACAGCTGAGACCATTGCTGAAAAGCAAGTGCTGGAGAGCACCCACAGGGAGTGAGACGCCAGGGAGCCAGACCCCTCCCCCACACCTCAGGAAACTGAAGGTTATAATTCTAGACTCACAACCCCCAGAATAAGAAAGCTGGGACAGAAAGCCCTGAGACTCACAGATAGAAATTCGTTGTAAAGCCAGCAAAAGGCAAACCAACATGAAGAAGAACACAAAAAAAACCGAGGACAATAGATTCTTTTTATGGAGACAGGCAGGATCAAAATATCGACATAGAAGAAGATAGCAATGACACGGTAGATACATCAGATACCTCAAAAGCTAATATGATCTGGTCTCCAGCCCAAAAAGCACTGCTGGAAGAGCTAAAAGAGGATTTTAAAACCAAATTAGGGAGCTAAAAGAAAATATGGAAAAAATGGAAAAAAGGGAGAAAAAATCCACTGACGAAATCAAGTCCCTAAAGAATAAGATTGGCGAAATGGCTATGGAGATTCAGAATCTAGAGAGAGGAAAGGACACCCTGAGAGGTGAAATCAACCAATTGAAAATGGAGGCTCAAAAGCAAATGTAAACACTAACTCATTTAAAATTAGACTTGAGCAAGTGGAAGCTAATGAATCTATGAGGCATCAAGAAGTAATAAAACAAAACGTAAAGAATGAAAAAATAGAAAAAAATGTGAAATATCTGATTGGCAAAACAACTGACCTGGAAAATAGATCCAGGAGAGACAATTTGAGAGTTATTGGTCTACCGGAAATCCACGATGAAAAAAGGAGCCTTGACAGTATCTTCGAAGAAATTATCAAAGACAACTGCCCAGAGGTCCTAGAACCAGAGGGCAAAATAGTCATTGAAAGAATTCACCGATCACCCCCTGAAAGAGATCCCAAACTGAAAACACCAAGAAATATTATAGCCAAATTTCAGAGCTATAAACTCAAGGAGAAAATACTGCAAGCAGCCAAAAAGAAGCAATTCAAATATCGTGGAACTACAGTCAGGATCACGCAGGATCTCTCAGCTTCCACATTAAAAGACAGGAGAAATTGGAATATGATATTCCGAAGGGCAAAGGAGCTGGGACTACAACCAAGGATCAACTACCCAGCAAAACTAAGCATAATTTTCCAGGCAAGGCGATGGACATTCAATGAAATAAGGGAATTCCAGACCTTCCTGATGAAAAGGCCAGAACTCAATGGAAAATTTGATCTCCAAATACAAACCTCAAGAGAGACATAAAAAGGTAACCAGGGGGAAAAACCCCACAAACTTCATTAACCAATAAGCTTAGGTTGTTTACATTTTTATGTGGGATTATATCATCTTATGTATGTTTTTTATGTATATATATATATATATATATATACATATATAAGTCATTCTTGTGAATGGTATAACTATTGTGACAAATGAAAGGGATATACATAGGTTGTGAATGCCTGTATAAATTAACTGATGTAAAGATATAAAATATAAATAAGAGATATAAAGGGAGGGCTATGAGGGAAGTGGTAAGGAGGCTGTAGAAAAGGGTAAATTACACCAAAGGAAGTGGAAAAAAAACATATTATAGTAGAGGGAAAGAAGGGAGGGAGAAGAGCAGTATTTGAGCTTTACTGTCATCTGATCTAGTTCAAGAAGGGAATAACATACTCTGATAAGTTTAGAAATCTAACTTGTCCTACGGGAAGTGGGAGGGAAAGGGGGGAAAAAGGGAGGGGGGAGGGCAGAAGGAAGAGGAGAAGTAGCAAGTGGGTTACGGTAAGATAAGGGAGGGGAATAAAGAGGGAGGGTTAACTGAGGAAAGCGGCGGTCAAAAGCAAAACTTTGTTGGGGAGGAGAAGGGGAAAGGGAGAAATAAAAGCATAAACAGGGGGAATTAGGATGGAGAAAAAGACACAGATAGAAATCATAACCCTGAACGTGCAGGGGATGAACATTCTCACAAAACAGAAGCAGATAGCAGAATGGATTAAAAACCATAATCCTACAATATGCTGTTTACAAGAGACGCATCTGAAACAGGGGGATACACATAGGGTTAAGGTAAAAGGCTGGAGTAAAATATATTGTGCCTCAGCTAAAGTAAAAAAAGCAGGTGTAGCAATCCTAATCTCAGACAAAGCAAAAGTAAAGATAGATCTAATTAAAAGAGATAAGGAAGGACATTATATCCTGCTAAAAGGCACCATAAACAATGAAGCAATATCATTGCTTAACATATATGCACCAAGTGGTAAGGCATACAAATTCTTAGAGGAGAGGTTAAGGGAGTTACAGGAAGAAATAGACAGCAAAACTATAATATTGGGAGACCTCAACCTCCCCCTTTCTGAACTTGATAAATCTAACCTCAAAATAAGTAAGAAAAAAGTTAAGGAGGTAAACAGAATTTTAGAAAAGGCACATATGATAGACCTCTGGAGAAAACTGAATGGGGATAAAAAGGAATATACTTTCTTCTCAAAAGTACATGGCACATACTCAAAAATTGACCATGTACTAGGGCATAAAAACCTCACAATCCAGTGCAGAAAAGCAGAAGTAGTCAATGCATCCTTCTCAGATCATGATGCAATAAGAATAATTTTTAATAAAGTACCATGGAAAAATAAGCTAAAAACTAATTGGAAACTAAATAATTTAATTCTAAAGAGTGAGTGGGCCAAAGATCAAATCAGAGAAACAATTAATAATTTCATTCAAGAGAATGACAATAATGAAACAACATACCAAAACTTATGGGATGCAGCAAAAGCAGTTCTTAGGGGAAGTTTTATATCTCTAAATGCCTACATGAATAAAATAGGGAAAGAGGAGATCAATGATCTGGGCATACAGCTGAAAAAGCTAGAAAAAGAGCAAATTGAAAACCCCCAATTAAATACCAAATTAGAAATACTGAAAATCAAAGGAGAGATTAATAAAATTGAAACCAAGAAAACTATTGAATTAATAAATAAAACAAAGAGCTGGTTTATGAAAAAACCAATAAAATTGACAAACCTTTGGCCAATTGATTAAAAAAAAGAAAGAAGAAAATCAAATTACCAGTATAAAAAATGAAAAGGGTGAGGTCACCTCTAATGAAGAGGAAATCAAAACAATAATTAGGAATTATTTTGCCCAACTGTATGCCCATAAATTTGACAACCTTAGAGATATGGATGAATATCTACAAAAACATAAACTGCCCAGACTAACAGAGAGGAAGTGAAATTTCTTAATGACCCCATATCAGAAAAAGAAATTGAGCAGGCCATCAATGAACTCCCTAGGAAAAAATCTCCAGGGCCAGATGGTTTTACATGTGAATTCTATCAAACATTTAAAGAACAACTAATTCCAATACTTTGTAGACTATTTGGGAAAATAGGTGAAGAAGGAGTCCTACCAAATTCTTTTTATGACACAAATATGGTACTAATACCCAAACCAGGTAGAGTTAAAACAGAGAAAGAAAATTATAGACCAATTTCTCTAATGAATATTGATGCAAAAATTTTAAATAAAATATTAGCAAAAAGATTGCAGCAACTCATTACGAGAATAATACACCATGACCAGGTAGGATTTATTCCAGGAATGCAAGGCTGGTTCAATATTAGGAAAACTATTAGCATAATTGACCATATCAACAACAAAACTAGCAAAAACCATATGATCATCTCAATAGACGCAGAAAAAGCCTTTGACAAAGTACAACACCCATTCCTATTAAAAACACTAGAAAGCATAGGAATAAGTGGAACCTTCCTCAAAATTATAAATAGCATCTACCTAAAACCATCAACAAGCATTATTTGTAATGGGGATAAACTAGATGCATTCCCAATAAGATCAGGGGTGAAACAAGGATGTCCATTATCACCCCTATTATTCAATTTGGTTCTAGAAACATTAGCTGTAGCAATAAGAGAAGAAAAAGAAATTGAAGGAATTAGAATAGGAAAAGAAGAAACTAAATTATCACTTTTTGCAGATGATATGATGATTTATCTAGAGAATCCTGGAGAATCAAGTAAAAAACTACTTGAAATAATAAACAACTTTAGCAAAGTTGCAGGATATAAAATAAATCCACATAAATCCTCAGCATTCCTATACATTACTGACAAAGCCCAACAGCAAGAGATAGAAAGAGAAATTCCATTCAAAGTTACTGAAGGCACTATAAAATATTTGGGAGTCTATTTGCCAAGACAAACCCAGGGCCTATATGAACATAACTATGAAACACTTTTCACGCGAATAAAATCAGATCTAAATAAATGGAGAAATATCAGTTGCTCATGGTTAGGCCGAGCTAATATAATAAAAATGACAATTCTACCTAAATTAATCTATCTATTCAGTGCCATACCAATCAAACTACCAAAAATTTTTTTACTGAGCTGGACAAAATAATAACAAAATTCATTTGGAAAAACAAGAGGTCTAGAGTATCTAGGATATTAATGAAAAGACATGCTAGAGATGGTGGTTTAGCCACACCAGATATTAAACTGTACTACACAGCAGCAGTCATCAAAACTGCCTGGTACTGGTTAAGAAACAGGGGTGTGGATCAGTGGAATAGGATAGGTACACAAGTAGGTGAAATCAACAAGTTTAGCAATCTACTCTTTGATAAACCCAAAGAAGCCAGTTTCTGGGCTAATAATTCACTATTTCACAAAACTGTTGGGAAAATTGGAAAATGGTAGGGCAAAAACTGGGCATAGACCAATATCTTACACCATATACCAAAATAAAGTCAAAATGGGTCATGATTTAGGAGTAAAAGTGATACTCTAAGTAATTTGGGAAAGCAAGGAATAGTTTACTTATCAGATTTGTGGAAAAGTAAAGAATTCATGACCCAACAAGAGATAGAGAGCATTACAAAATGCAAAATGGATAATTTTGATTATGTCAAATTGAAATGTTTTTGTACAAAAAAAGCCAATGCAACAAGAATTAGGAGGGAAGCAGAAAATTGGGAGAAAATCTTTGCAACTAGTATCTCTGATAAAGGCCTCATCTCTAAAATATACAGGGAGCTAAGCCAAATATATAGGAATACAAGCCATTCCCCAATTGAGAAATGGTCAAAGGATATGAACAGGCAGTTTTCAGAGGAAGAAATTAAAGCTATCTACAGGCATATGGAAAAATGCTCTGGATCGCTGCTGATTAGAGAAATGCAAATCAAAACAACTCTTAGATACCACATCTCTCCTGTCAGATTGGCTAAAATAACAAATCAGGAGAATGATAAATGCTGAAAGGATGTGGGGAAATTGGAACATTGTTGCATTGCTGGTGGAGTTGTGAGCTGATCCAGCCATTTTGGAGGGCGGTGTGGAACTATGCCCAAAGGGCTATAGAAATGTTCATACCCTTTGACCCAGTAATACCACTTCTAGGGTTGTATCCCAAAGAAATCACGCAAGCGGGAAAAGGACCCATATGTACAAGAATATTTATAGCAGCTCTCTTTGTGGTAGCCAAGAATTGGAAAGCAAAGGGATGCCCATCAATTGGGGAATGGCTGAACAAGCTGTGGTATATGAAGGTGATGGAATACTATTGTGCCATAAGAAATGGGGATGATGCAGACTTCATAACAACCTGGAAAAACCTACACGACATAATGCTGAGTGAGCGGAGCAGAGCCAGGAGAACGTTGTGCACAGCCACAGATATGTGGATTCCGTGAGGACCAACCCTGACATACTGCGCTTCTCTCAGCAACCTAAAGGGGCAAGGACAACTCCAGGGGACTCACGATGGAGAATGCTATCTTCATTCAGAGAAAGAACTGCGAAGTTTGAATACAGACTGAGGCACACTACATGCTCGCCTTTTCTGCTTCTCTTTTGTTTTTGTTTTTGGGGTTTTTTTGGGGTTTTTTTTTTGGTTCTGTTTCTTCTTTCTCATGATTCATTCCATTGGTCAAAATTCTTCTCCACGACTTGACTAGAGCATAAATTAATTCAATGCGAAGTTATACATGACAGTTATATGAGACTTCATGCCGTCTTGGGGAGGGAGGGGGGAGGGAGGGGAGAAAAACTGGAACTCAAAACTATGTAGAACCATGTGTGGTAAACTAAAAATAAATAAAGAAAAAAAAAAGAATATTAAAAAAAAAATGTCTATAACACCTATCAGGTACAGGGCACCATTCTAGGCTCTGGGGACGCAGTGGGGAAAATGAAACAGTCCATGGATTCAAGGAGCTTATGTTCCATTGGAGAGAAGCAATATGTGCACAGGTACATGTAGAATCAAGTGGGGAGGGGAAATGCACTAGTAAATGTGGGAAGGAAGGAAGGAAGGAAGGAAGGAAGGAAGGAAGGAAGGAAGGAAGGAAGGAAGGAAGGAAGGAAGGAAAGAAGGAAGGAAGGAGGGAGGGAAGGAAGGAGGAAAGCAAAAATGCATTTTAAGTGTTTACTATGTACCGAGCACTGGGGAAACAAATAAAAAAGCACAGACTGTGCCTTCATGGATCTTTAATTCTAATATAGGGAGAAAAACATACATAGAGGATATGGTATCAAGGGGGCTGGGGTGCACTTGGATCCAAATATTACAAGAATGGGGGAAGAGGCAAATAGGAAAGTAGACTAAAGACTTCCTAGAAGAGATGACACCTGAATTAAACCTTGAAGAAACACAAGGATGCTGATAAGCAGAAATGAGAAGGTGTTGCATTTCGAGCTTGTGCCAATAGCGCATGGTATCGAAAAAATGGATTATCAGGTTTTAGATATAGCTGGTAGTTCTGTTTGCCTGCAACATAGTGTATGTGAAGGCCAGTAGCATGAGATAAGACTAGAAATATAATGGGTGTCTTACGTAGAGCAAAAGCTTATTGTGAGAAACAAATGAATCCGCATAAAAGGCTTCACAAGCCTGAAAGCACTAAACAAATGTTGGCTATTATTTCGTGAAGTAAACAGATTAACATTTATTTTGCAAAAGCCTCGTCAAGCTTTCAGCCATTGGATCTGGCTGTCAAACATGAAGAGACCAAGAGAGCCTTGAGACACGAGCATGTAGCAGAAGGAGAGAACCATTTGGGTAGTAGAACTGGGAAACGTTATTTTCAGCTACCACCCCACTACCTTCTAGACTAAACCAATTAGCTTATGTGACAGTTGGAAGCAAAAGGCTGCCTCCATCATGAATCATCTGCTGTGGTCACCAGGGGCAAGTTACTGCAAAGATCAGAATGATGTCTCATTTTGTAACTGGGAAGCTTATACCAGGACCATGTGACCTGGTGAATTCCAGTAGAATGTAAGTTTCTTGAAGGCAGATGCTATTTCATTTTTGTCTTTTCTCAAGTACTTTGGACATGGTAGGTGCTTAATAAATGTTAGTTAATTAAAGGGAGCAAAAATACCAAGTTGGAGAATTTATATTTGATCCTGAAGACTATAGGGAGCCACTGCAGATGTTTGAGCAGGGTTGTGAAATGGTAACTTTTGGAAGATTAACTTGGGAACTGTTTAAAGGATGTGTTGGAGGTAGGGAGGGAGCCTCGAAGCAGGAACATCATTTTAATAGTCAGTCAATAACCAATTATTAAGCTCCTACTACTTGCCAGGCACTGCGCTAAGCACTGAGAATACACAGAAAGGCAAAAATAGTCTCCGCCCTTTAGGCAAAGTAAAGAAAAGGAGATGGATGAGAAATGCTGTGAAGCTAGAACTGACAAGAACAACTGACTAAACACAGGGAATGAGGGAAAGAGGAGTCAAGGATGTCTCTAAAGTCACAAACCTTAGTGACTGGGAAGATGATGGTGCTCTCAAAAAAAAATAGTGAAGTTCAGAGAAAGGATATATTTATGGAAATATAATGAGTTTGATTTTGGATACACTTGGTTTTATAAAATTTCAGGACACCCAGAAGGAGATATCCAGAAGGATATTGCTGATGCATAGCTAGAATTCAATAGTGAGATCAGGGACAGATATATAGATCTGGGAGTCATCTGAAAGAAGATAATTTAGCCATGTGACATTTAAAAAGGTTCAAGAGACATAGTTTCTGGGCAATTTAATCATTTTATAAGTAAGAGCAGCAGGTTGGTAATAAAAGGATGGCCATTGGGCCATCTCTGTTAGACCAAAGACCTCTAATGGAGTGAGGGTTGCAGTTTATATGCCCTTCGAAGAGGAGGTATTCTCAGGGGGTGGCAATCAACTCAGATTGGTTAACACAATGAGAGCTGTGGGCCATATTAAAATGAAGGTCTTGGGGTACTTCACTTAGGTCACTCAAATCTTGGTTAAAGAGACATCAATTTCCATATCACATGTCTTGATAATAGGGAGAATCAACATTTTTCCAGGCCTGTCAGAGCAAACAAAATGAGCAGGAATCCACCCATTAACCAAAACTTAGAATTTCTTTAATGTCTGATTAGACCTTGGCCTGGGCAAATCTCTAAGAGAGATTTCCCTCACTAGTTGGTTTCTGTATGAAGAAGTAGAAAAGGGGAAAACCTTGGTCCTAATACAATAATTAGTTATTAAATAAAAGAGAAATATGCATTTCTCACAGCAATAGGACCTGATGAGTTATCTAAGAGATAATATAGCCGGGAAAGAATGGACAGTCCAGGACAGAATCCTGAGAACCTTCATACACAGTAAAAGGGTAGAAGATGGGTGATGATCCAGAAAAGGCAACTAAAAAGGAACCAGTCATAGAGGTAGGAGAATTGGGGGAGAGATCAATGTCATAGAAGAAAGAGGGTCCAGGAGAGGGAGGATGGCTGACATTTAACACTACAGAGAGCACCAAAAAGAATGATGAATGTGAAGAATTCAGATATGCATGGGAAGGATTATGTGAACTGATGAAACATAACAGTGACACCGTACAGTCCCTGGGAACCCTCTTGAACCCACTTTGGATATTCCCACTAGATCTGGCCTTCACCTGAGGCCATAAGACTTTCATTGTGATATGCCCAAATCTCTGTTACCTCCCAATTGCCTTAGGCTACTTCCCACCCTTGATCCTATCAATCCCATTCTCTTGGTTCCTGGAGTCTGACCTCTAGTCACCCCAGTCCCATCAAGATCCTCCTTAGATTCCTCCTCAAAATCCTCCCTGGACCCTTCCTCCTATCAGCCCAAACTACTTGAGCACCCCTACAAGCCTCCCACAATCTTTCTCTATATGTCTCATCTTGCCTCCATGAAGGTGCTCAAATTCCATCTGGCCCACTGGCATTAGCATCACAAATGCTCAAGCTCCCTAGGAGTCTACCCAATATGGCTAATCTTTAATAAACTTTGTTTTATTTTGGCTGTAAGTTGGCTTGGGTTGAATTCATTTGGCAGGACCTGGTCTGTCTGTATTTTGGAGTCCTAAACACCCCATAACCCCTAAAACCTCAACATATGGTTCCCTAACCTTAACAGAAGCAGAGAATTCTGCTAAATAAAAGTTCAGTATAAGAGGTATTAGAGGCTTCAAGAAAAGAAAAAAAGGTCTGGGGGAAAAAAAGGAGTCTAACATCAAGTCAATTAGAGGAAAGTAAAATTCTTATTGTGCAACAGTAAGGACACAATTGAGTGAGATTAAATAACATGAATTTACAGCACATCCAGATGTCATAATGGTATGGTTTCCATTCAACAAGTCAGGAGAAGGAATGGAAAAGGTTGATGATGGGGGTGATCCAAAACTGAAGATTGGTAGTTCATGAATAAAGACGAGGGGCAAAGGAATCACAGGCAAGGGATAAAGTATAGTTTACCTGGTCAACTGTAGGATAAAGACTGTGAAGAGATCAAAATTAAGGCAGATCAAGGATAATAGAACAAAAAGATAAGAACTGAACAAAAAAGAACAAAAGAACAAAAAAAAAAACTGGAGAGGCAAGAAGGCATTGCAAGGTTAAAGAAGAGGTAGTTTGTTACATAACCAGGCCAGGATTTACCTAGACAATTCCCCAGGTAATTTGATAAGACTGTATTAATAGCTTTCTTCTCTATATTTCCTCTTCGTGAAGAAATTGAAGTCATGGAATCTTGAAACTTAGAGATTATCTAGTGTTTACCCCAAAGCAGTTTGTTCTAAGAAAGAGACAAATGGCAAGCTGGCAACATGCATTACATGGGAGTAACAGTCCAGAACTGTAACCTTGCACAGAACATTTTAAACTAAGTGTTTTGGGATCAAAATTCAGATTATAACAGATTTTGAAAACAAGCAGGCTCCTAAGGGGGGCCAGTCCAGAACTGGCTCAATTTGGGATTTGGGGGTACAGTTATATGCCCTTTGAAGAGTAGGTGTTCCCAAGGGGTGCCAATCAACTTGGATTGGTCAACACGCTGGGAGGTGGCCTATATTAAAATGAGGGTCTTGAGTATGTGATTTAGGTCACTTAAACCTGGTACAATACCTTTTTAACAAGGGCTGATATCAGCCTACCTCCTGACAGAAAAATTGGCTCTTATATCAGATCACCTCCCAATCTTGGGCTATGCAGGCAGAAGAATCTGTCTCCACCCAAGCCTAGGCAGCTTCCATTGCAATCTCATCATCATTAATGTCCTTCTGAAGAACTTTTCAGGAGGGGGCTGGCTTGGGGGTGGGGAACTCTAAGAATCATCTTTTCACACTAGTTAAACCTCCCATCTCATAAAAGAATCTCTTCTATAATATCTTTGTCAGAGGATATCTGGGATTGGCTTGAACCATCTTAATAACAGGGAACTCACTACTTCTTTAATCAGTCTATGCCATTGTTGAATGACTCTGCTTGTTGGAAAATTCTGTGTTCCAGGAAAGTCTACATCCTTATAATGCCCACCCAATAATTCTCTTCCCACCCTCTGGAACAATATAGAATAGCCACTCCATTTTCTACATAATATCTCTCCAAAAATGCACAGGTATTTTTGTAAGTACCACAGCCTTAGTCTTATCTTTTTCATTACCATTTCCTTCACTTGTTTCTCACATAACATGGTTTCTAGACCACTTCACCACACTAGATACCTCCTCATGCTGTATTCCAGATTGTTAATATTGCCCTTGGATTATGGGACCCAAAACCCAACATGACACTCCAGATTGGTCTCTATCTGTGCAAAATACAATGAGCCTGTTATTCCACTTATTCTGAAAAATATATTAAATAGAGCCACCTCAGAACGATTTCATTTTCTCAGCAGCCATTTTATGCCTTTGATTTGTACTGAGCTTGTAGTCAACTAAAATTCTTTTTCCATTGTTTGCTATTAAACCAGTAATCTCCCATCCTATATCTGCTGGGGAGAAGGAGAATCTAAGTGGAAAACTTTATATTTATGGCTCTTAATATCATTTTCTTAATCTGACCCTATCACTCTAATCTGTTAAGATCATTTCGGATCTGTAAACCATTGTGTTAACTATCACTACCCACTTCATGCCACACAAATTGCATTAACTTGTTTTCTATGTCTTCATCCAAGTTCATAGAAACACTGAATAAGACTGATACATGGACAGAAACTTCTATTATAGCATGAAAGACTTCCTATTAATGACCTCTAGCTATTAATTAACATTTTAATCTGATCATGCCTTGAACCCATTTAACTGTAGTGTTAGCCAGCCCACATTTTAGTCCCTTGTGCATGAAAGATATCACGAGAGATTTTATCAAATGCCTCATTGCAATCAAAATTCAGTTTGTTCCCTTGGTCTAATTATCATATTAAAAAAAGTTTCCTATAAATAACCCAATCTAGTCTTACAAGAGGACATAGAGGACAGTGGCTGAGTCATTGACCAGTGGACTGACCCAAAGGACTCATATCCGGTGCAATTGCTGCCTATGGCATCCTCTGGGCATCCCTAAACTTGACTGTCTATGTTAAATGCCCTAATCTTCAGCAGCCACTTTTCCCAAACTCTTGCTTTCACTTATCTCAGGAATAAGGAAGACATATACCTCTTGCCCTGGCTCCTGCCTCCTCTCTGAAGATATTCTACACAAGAGAGTTAAATCACATATTCAGGCTGAAGCAGATTTATCAGCATCCATGCCAAGGCAAGACGTTATCTGTATATTTCTGTTGGGGAAAATGGATAGTGTAATAAATCCTGCTTCTCTTTTCTTGGATCAAGCCTACATTCTGTTAATTAGTAATAGCAAAATCTGTTGACTTATTTATCCAGCTGGATGACCAGAACAAAGAGAGCAAGAGGGGAGAGGAGCAGGGTAGAGAAGGAACCACCACCACCCCACCTCCCCATCATCCACGTCTAGAATACACTCGTATTCAGGAAGACCTGAATTCAAATCGTGTCTCAGACACTTGTGTGCCTCAATTTCCTCCTCCATAAAATGGGGATAATAATAGTACTTCCCTCCCATGATTGTTGTGAGAATCAAATGAGATCATATTTGTAAAGTGCTTTGAATATATATTTGTGTAGATAGATAGATAGATAGATAATTGCTAATTATTGTGGCTATTGTTCTCATCAACTTCCATTAAAACTCAGTTCAAGTACCAACTCTTTGAGAAGTCATTCTGATCTCCCAGATATTAGTGCCATCTCTGCAAATTACCTTATCAGTCAGTCAACAAACATTTCTTAAGCATTTTCTCTGTCAGGCACTGTGCTAAGTTCCAATGTATTTATTTTGCATGTGTTTAGTATAATTACATGAACTGCTATTTCCTTGGATAGAGTATAAACTCCTGGAGGGCAAAAATTCCTTTCTGTCTTTATATCCCTGACACTTAGCTTAGTATTTAGCATACAAGAAGTCTTTAATAAATAGTTGATTGATTTCCTTATTGTCCTAGGGTGTGTCATATATATCGGACATGGAGTGAACAGGTAACATATATCTTTAAATGTACATCTCCTAATCTTTTTTGTGTCATGGACCTCTACTTTGGCAGACTTTCTCAGAATAATAAAATACAGAGGATTGCAGAGAAAATCTAGCATATTGAAATATAGTTCTCAAAATTAAAAAATAAAAATCATGGGCTCCAGGTTAAAAAGTCCTGCTTTAGACATCAGAGGGCCTGGCAAGCTGCCTAATCACCCTTGTCCCAAGAGATGTAGACTACCTGATCCTACCATTAGGGAGACTTCTAGATTTAATGGGATTATCAGAGGGTTAGGCAAGGAAAGATGAGTTGGTGCATTCAGTGAAAAGTGACTGAGTGCCTCCCTTGGGGTACTACATTGTGCCCCAGAAGGCCTAAGGTGAACAACAGGTCTGTCTGTATCAGAACCTGCAGTGACTACTTTCACAGGCTAAGGTCTAATTGATCTCTACCTATTTCTGTCTTATCATTGTCTCTTGTATGATCACTTCCTGCACCTTGACATGAAGAATCTCAAAATTCTTTAGCACTGTCTTCTGTAATAGGGAGCTCTTAATTGTTAGGATACACTAAAGTCAAACACCAGAAATGGAAGTCTGAAATGTGAGCATCATCAAGGCATCAGGATTTCATAATTCCAGATATGTTGGGCTGTGGGAAATTTGACGTACTGCATTTCAGAACTTTGGTACGGAGCTTATTTAATTTATTTTTTTCTCTTTGAACATACCACCAATTTAGAGTTTCCATGAAAAAAAAGTAAACCTGATTAAATTTTATTCCTCACTTGCAAGAGAAAATTTATTCAAAGAACAACAATTAAAAAAACCCTACATTTAAGTATGAACATATTGTGAAGAGATTATCTTAAAATTAGTCCTCTTAGTAGAAACCCTTTATTTTGTACTCTTGGTGTAATTGTAATGATAATAACAAAAATGATGATGATGGTGGTGATAATTAGAATTTATATAGTGTTTTAAGGTATGCAAAGCATTCATATATATATATATATATATATATATATATATATATATATATATTATTTTATTCTTACAACAACCCAAGGAGATAGAGGATTTTTACATTTTACAGAAGAAGAAACTGAGGCTGAGAGGGGTTAAGCGATTTGCCCAGGGTCACACAGCTAGTAGATATTTAAGCCTGGATTTTGGACTTTCCTGACTTCAGATCTAGCCCTCTATCTACTGATCATCTAATTGCATCTAGTTCCTACATAATAGGGAACATTAATAGGTAGTTAAAAATTCTTTTGGATTACTATGGCTACTACAACTTTTTTTTAAATGAAGTTTATGTTACTATCCTATTTGAAACACCATAATAATTTCTAAAAAGAAGTGACTGGAGTAGGAGTAGGACTCTGATAGGTTTGTTTGTTGGCCTAAATGATATGTTTTTACCAACACCACATCTAAAATGTCTATCTCTCTTAGGCTTCTGTGAAGAGCTGAAGTTTTTTCTAGGAGAGATTTTCAGCTACATCCTCATAGTCAAAGATGTATTCTACTGAGAAATGAAAAACAAAAATTGAAATGGACCTCCCATTGACTTGCTATTTATTTGAGCCTTTTACATATTATCCAAGAGGAAATATACAGTAAGCAGAAAAAATACAAAAAGACCTCTCAAGAAATCATCGCAGCATATGTATGGGTCATTGCATCAGCCATGTGAACATGAGCTTCTAAATGACCCATCTCTCAATACTGTTGGAATAGGAGTCAAGCATCAGGGCTCTCTGTGGACACTGATGTGGAGCTAACCTTGGTTCAACCATGGATCTTATCCAAATGGCAGAATGAGAATTGGGGAATTAGGGATCTTTGACCAGAGAGATAATGGCTAGAAAGACATAACTAACAACAACAATAATTATGACACATAGCTATAATAGTAGTGGGGGGCCCGCATACGTAGCAAGGCTCATCTATAGCAAGGAGGCCTGTCATTGTGTGTGGCTCACAGGAAGGCAGAACAGACATCTCTTGCCTCTTCTCTTCCCAGCCATCTCCAAGGGAAACTTTCATTCCTGCCAGGAAGAGAAGCAAGAATTTGAGACCAGAGGCCACCAGACTTTATCTATCTACTCACCTAAATATTGTTCGTCTAGGAGATATGATCAGGTTCCATCTAACTTTTGATCACTTTGTCATTTGGGGGATAGGTGACCCCAAGATCTATATCCAAGGTTTGACCCCTTCCCCACCTAATTAGTGGCCACTAATACCATCCCATAATGAACATACATCGTGAATAGCAAAGAAGCCCATTTAACCAAATCATAACAAAAAGGAAATCAGAAAAGGTATACATAGGAAAACATACACTAGATAATACAGAGGGAAGGAGTTCTCCCATTGGGAGTGAGGCTACTCAGCTTGAGTCAGGGACAGTGTCCAGGATCTCACCCAATGAGAACACTCCCTGAGGTCTCTAGAGTAGTGAGCTAGGAATAGGGACATGATGGAGACTGCCAGCTCCCCTCATGTCTTCACAGAGTCTTTCCCTTCAAAAACCTGAAGTGGGGTTGGCCTCTTCAATCTTCTGTCTTGAAGCAGGAAGCCAGGATTGCCGGAAGTCACTCAACACTCTAAGAAGACTGTGAGTTTGATGAGTTCCCACAGAGGAAATTCAAAGGGGATTGGTGAAGGCTGAAGCTCTTTGGCCTCTCAACAACCCTGCCCTGCTTCTCACACAGGGTGGGGCTGTTATCTCCACAAATAAGGAGAGACTCCCATACCACTGGGCTTTGAGAGGAGAGTTACAAATAATAATAACAGCAAATTTATAGAGTACTTTGAGGTTTGCAAAATACCATTATCCCCATTTTATAGGTCAAAAAATAATTTCCACATCCAGAGAGCATTCATCCAGATTTTCCTTGAAGACCCCTCCCAAAGAGGAGAAATCCCCAACCTCCACATTCTACTTTTGTATTGCTCTAATCCTTAGAAAAGTTATTCTTCCATTGAGCCTAAATGCTGTTGCTTTGGAATTTTCTTCTACCGCTTCTATTTGTCTTCTGGGACCAGACGTGCCAAATCTAATCCCATTTCCACAATCAAGCCTTTCAGATGTTTGACCAAAACTATTATGTTCTTCCTGAGCCTTCTGCTGAACAACCTCTTTCCAATCAACTGACCCTCATTTCATCCCTGAAATTCTGTAATTCTAGGTGACTAGGTACCCCCTAAATCTATGCTTTTCTGAAACCCTGACCTATAGAGGGAATATGATTCTGCTCATCATTTACCATATTCAAGAATGTGGGTCTCCTTCTTAAAGTGTGGCAGATTCCCTTCTTTGTGTAGTAAAAGTTGAACTTCTGAAACACCTTTCTGTATCAAGGATTTTTACAGCATTCTTCTCCACACCAAGACAAATACTTTATTTAGATTTTGGGGACAAGGAGAGAGGGGGGTACAATTTTATTCCTGGATCTTCCTCTAATTAGTTGAGTTACCTTGGGCAAGTCACTTCACTCATCTGAGGTTCAATTTCCTCCTCTGGAAAGTAGTGACATAACCACTCTAATTTAAGGGAGAGTTAAGAATAAAATGATATCATATTTATGAAAAGGGACTTCAACTATGAATGCAACAAGCCTCACAGATATTCACTGTGCTATCTGATGGCACCAAACCAAGAGCCGATGTGTAGTTTACCCCACATTTAATGAACAAATGCTCAACAGGAAAATAAACAAATACGTATCTGTCATGATGCCTAATAAAATTCACAATGGGCCCTGGCGCTCCTGAATTAATGATCATCAGTGAGCGGCATGACATTAGAAAAGCGAAAGGCATTTGGTACAAAAGCAGCCGGAGAGAGAGAGGTATTAAATCAAACCAGAGTACCATGAAAAGGCAAAGTAGATGTGGAAAGGATAATTTCTCAAAAAGTAACTTTCAGACTCACAGAATGGATTGATGGCACTATCCGTTCTTTATAGGAAAGTTCTCAACGATGAATTTCCTTGTCATCATGATCTAATATCGGTTACTCACTATTACTCTCATTCGTCATGTTCCACATTCGCACCAGCCTATAAACAATAACAGGGATTTCTTCAGTCATATTTCACTGAATTTCAGGGGAGGGTGTAGATTTTGTGTACAAGCGTAAACTAAATCATCCTGAATTCATTCAAGCTCATAAAACCTATGACCTACCAGGATCTGGAATCACAGATTCCCAGAGATATTTATACAGCTAAAGGCTGGCAAACTGCAATTCACTATCGCCCTGTATAGCTTAACTAACTTTGTAATTAAATTTAAATTATGACTGCATTTGGATCGTATATGATTATTCCTAATACCAGGCCACAAAAAAATATTTACTCCAAGGACTCAAATTATATCCCCCACTTCTGTTTGTTCCAATTCTACTATTCTCCCAAGCTATAAACCTTGGAACTATCATTGACTTTTTCCTCATCCTTTCAATCCAATCTTGTCATTAGGATCTACTAATTATCCCCTCAAAATGCTTCTCAGATTGACTATTCCCACTGCCCTCACCATAATGTAGGCCACTATTGTCTGAGTTCCTCTCTCTCCAACCATAAGGGCAAGCATGTATCTGCCTCTGCCAAGAGGCAAAGAAAGTGCTCCCAGGAACTGCTGCTTCCTGTATAGGGGAGATAGTCTCTGGAGGCTAGGAATTCCTCTTGGGCCAATTAGGCTCAAGCACATGAAACTCTCCATGTGCTTTTGCCCCATGGGAGCAATGCACTCTGGCACCGAGAACTCCACCATCCCACCTACTGTACTCTTAGAATAGCTTTCAGAAGAAAGTTAGAAGAAGGAAAAGATAGAAAGCACTCTTTTAGTTCTCTTTTATAGTCCAATTCAAAGGAGTGACTCTTCCTTTAAGAGTCTGTCTTCCCAAAAGTCTCAGCCAACCAACTGATCTTTGGGGAAACCTCCATCAGTAGAACCCATTCTCCAGGAGAAGTCAAGAGCATGTCCATAGCCTCCCTGGAGATCTGCAAGCAAAAGCCCCAAACAAAGGCTCACCCCACCCCTTTTAAGCTCATCCAGATAATCAGGAAACTCCCTGGATCATACACATTCACTTATCCATCAATTACCTTAGCCAGTGAGCCATTTCTGCAAACACTAGAGTTCCTGTCCTAGTGTTTCCAGATCTAATGTAAACCACCTTCCCCACTGTCTCCTCCAAATAAAAGAATTTATGTTCAAAGTAGTTACAGACAAGGCAATTTTTAAAGTGCATTGTGTCCTTATTTTAATTAGATTGACTTTTTTTAATACTAAAAGTAGCAATAAAATTTATATCCAAAGAAGCAGAAACAGAAGCAAAAAGAAATACACAGTGTTCCCCCCCAGTTATTTTTCACTGGTTAATATCATATCTAAAAGGATCATCAAAGTACGGTGCATACAAAGCTTTAAGGGTGCTCAGAGACCATCTGCTTCAATCACCTCATTTTAGAAATGAGGAAACTGAGGCTCATGCAATGAATCAACTATGACTTGTCCAAGGTCACAAGTATCAGAGGCAGGACTGAACCCAGATCTTCTGAATCCAGAGCTAGGGCTCTTTGTTTATTTTCTTTTCTTTTCTCTCTCTCTCTTTCTCTCTCTCTCTCTCTCTCTCTCTTTTCTTTTTCTTCCTTCCTTCCTCCCTTCCTTCCTTCCTAGCAATGAGGATTAAGTGACTTGCCTAGGGTCACACAGCTAATAAGTGACAGGCCAGATTTGAACTCAGGTCCTCCTGACTCCATGAAAACACAATAGCATCAGGTCTAACCACCCTCAAGTAAAACTATAAATGCAAAAAAATTATCTTTCTTGGGTGCCTCATTCTTTCCAAAGCTCCTCAACCTGGTATTTGTCCAGTGTTTTTAAAATGTTACAAATTAGTCACAAGATTCGGATGTAGATAGGTGTTTACAGATAATACAACCAACTCATTTTACAGACAAGGAAACTGAGTCTCAGAAAGGCTGAGTGCCTTCCCTGAGGTCACATGACTATTCAGTAGCTAACGCAGGCTAATCATACTTTGCACCACATTCCCATGAAAGATTTGAGGCGTGAGGAGATAATATGCTAACAGAAACAGCCAGAGATGACTGATAAGTTCATAAAGTATTACCATAATACACCAAATAAATTTGCACACTGTGTATTCTTGTCTGGCTAGTTAGATATATAGATATGTATATATGTATGTGTATATGTATACATATGTAGGTATGTATGTTTATAGATATATATATATCATATATATATGTGTGTGTGTATACATATACATATATATACATGTGTGTATAGTCATATACATAAAGGAGGTTTTGCTTGCTTTTTCTTTTTTTGACCAGACCTGCGATTTCATTTGTACAGGGAGCCCCAAGTGAGTAACTCTATCTGCCAATTCAGATCTTCAACTGCTCTGCAGTTTGGAGTCTTAAAGTATGGCCTTGAGCACTGAGAGTTGAAATCACCTGTCTAGGATCACAAAGCCAGTACATGGCAGAGATCTTACCGACCACTATCCCCTCTCTTCATCTATACCAAGATGTTTCCTTAGTATTTGGAAAACCCATTTAATGCAGCCTGTTGCCTTCTGAGCGCAGAGGAGTGTTGCAGTGACTTGTGTAGCCTAGGCCAGTGGCCACAGAGTAAGATTCCACACATACACACTTTTCATATTCTTAGTGAGAAAGAATGAGCAGCACAAGATAACTAGGTATGAATGGGTTGCAATGTGAACTCCATATCTCCTCACATTATCTTCCCCTCAGAACACACCATTCTCCCTAACTTGTCTATTTCCAAGGACACCACCATCCTTTAACACACTTGGATTCTCAACCTCGTCCTTATCCTTGGTCCGTAATTCAACTGAAACTGCTCCCTCCAGTTACCAATGATCTAATTGCCAGATCTGATGGCTTTTTTCTCAATCCTCTTCCTTCTTGACCTCTTCGCATTTGACATTGTAGATCACCCTCTCCTCCTATCTACCCACTCTTCTGTGAGTTGTTAAAAACGATATAGGTGTGGCATCTAGAAAATTTCTGTCTGCACACAATAACTTCAGAAATTTAGAACCTATTTTTAAAATATCCTAAATAAAGTGTTTCAGTTGGTTTTGAAACCATTTGTTAAAATATTAAAATGTAACACCTTCCAGTTTGTTTGCAAGAATAATTGATTGACATCAGAGAAGATGGAAAGTTACTAGCCAGATGTCAAGAGAAACTTTTGCCTAATTGGAGGCTAGAATTAAAATCAAGAACTATCATTTACTAAGGACAGACACTTATTCAATGTTTCCATTTGAATCTATGTGTCTTTCTGTCATATAGCTGTGACAGCCTTTAAAACAAACTCTTGAAATAAACTGAACTTAGAAATTGACCTTCAAATTACCATCTCACAAAATATTAAGCCAAGATTTTTAAAAATAATGAAGCCTATTCAATCGCATGGCTCTCACTATCATTATTAAAAATGATATTTTAGTGATAGCAATGTGATGAAAAGGCCTCATTGTTTAAATATATTATCTAATCCATTATCATGATATTCTAATGAAACCAAACAAACTTCTATTATTCATAAAATATTCTGAAAATATTTTCACTCATCCTTTTTAATTTCTATTTTTATAAGTTTAATAATGTATGTAATTATTAGCACAATGGTATATTACCTAATTTACAAACAAATAAACATGTCTATATTTCAGGCATGTGCTCAAAAAGTTTTTACTGATAGAATGTGTGATCAAAAAATTTGGAAGCCTCCTGCACTAATAATCACAGCCAGCCATATAGGGCTTTGAGGCTTACACAGTGCTTGACCAATAGGATTTCATTTGATCATCATGGTAACCCTGAGAGGCAGAAGCTATTATTATACCAATTTTACAGATGAGGAAATTGAGACTGGCAGAGGTTTAGTGACTTGCCCAGGGTAACTTAGTAAATAACTATCTGAGGGTGGATTTGAACTCAGGTCTATCCTCTCTCTAGGTCCAGGGCTCTATCTAGGTACCACCTAGCTATTCCCCCTTTCAGTTGTAGAAGAAGAGATCTGATCAACGATTCAGCATGATGACTTTTCAAAGATCTACTACTCTTTTCTCAGAAATGTATTAATTTTAAATATTTTATTAATGCTTTGGGGGTTTGTTTCTATTTTGTTTTACATTGCTGTAAGCAACTGTCAGAGCCCAGAGTCACCTCTGTGCCTTGATGACTCATAGGAGGACAGTAGAGACAGCATGGAATAGTGGCAACATATACTGGATTTGGAGTCAAGGGTGCTGGGTTCCTCAAGGAACCCAGTTTTTAAAAATTATTTTTATTTGTTTCATTAGTTTCCCAATTACATGTAAAAAAATTAACACTCATTTTTAAACTTTTTAATTCCAAATTCTCTCACTCCCTCCTGCCCTTCTCCCCTATTTGAGAAGGCATATACATATATACATAGTGGGCAGTGAATAGAATGCCAGGCCTGGAATCAGGAAGACCCAAGTTTAAATCCAACCACAGACACTTACTAGCTATGTGACCCTGGGTAAGTCATGTAACCTTGTTCACCTCAGTTTCTTCATCTGTAAAATGAGCTGAAGAAGAAGATGGCAAACCACTCCAGTATCTTTGCCAGAAGAGTCAGACAGGACTAAAACGACACAACAACAATAACAACATACATGTGAGGTTATGCAAAATGTTTCCATATTAGCCATCTTACAAAAGGAAACACAAACAGAATAAACTAATAATAGTAAAGAAAAATATATACATATATGTGTGTATCTCTGTGTGTGTGTGTGTGTGTGTGTGTGTGTGTGTGTGTGCTTCAATCTGCATTCAGAGTTCATCAATTCTCTCTCCGGAGGTGGATAGCATTTTTCATCATGGGTCCCTTGGAGTTGTCTTGGATCATCGTTTTAATCAGAGTAGCCCAGTCTTTCACAATTGATCATCATTAAAATAATGGTACTAAAAAAAAAAAAAGGTTTTGAGGAAAAGAGTTGGGGCTTCATGTCAATGGCCTTAACTATTTTCAGCAAAATAGGGTTATCTACTCTTGTGTGTCTGTAGAGATTAGGGGATATATACTGGTACATCTAGGGACAAACAGGCACAAAATCACAGACTTTCAGGATTAGAAGATACCTCCAAGTCCGTTCAACCCAAGCATGTGAAAGAATTCTCTCTAAATCAAAGCTGAAAAAATATATCATCAAACTTCTGCCCAAAGACCCAGAATAAAAGGAAATCTACCACCTTCTTTTGGACAGCTCTAATTATAGGGAAGCTTTTCCTTTTGTAAGATGGTGCTCCTTTCTTACTGGAACATTGTTATTTAGCAAAAGGGGTGAGCCAGGTGTGGTGGCACATGCTTGTAATCCCTGCTACCTTGGAGGCTAAAGCCAGTGGATCACTCGAGCTCAGGAGTTCTGAATTGCAGTAGACTAAGCTGATTGGTTGTCCAAAAGAAGTCTAGTACCAATATGGTGAGCCCCTGGAGCAGAGGGTCATCAAGCTGCCTTAGGAGGGTCAAACCGGTCCAGGTCAGAAATAGAGCAGGCCAAAAGTTTTCATGCCAGTCAGTAGTGGGATCAGGCCCCTGAGTGACTGCTGTACTTCCAGCCTGGGTGAGATAGGGAGACCCAGAAAAAAATGGTGGGGGAGGATAAAAAAGATATATGTGTGGAAAAAAAAAAAAAAAACTAAGAAAGCCTCTTCTAAAAGGACCAGAGATAAAACAGCCACTCAGAGACAAGGGACTTCAATGAAATCAAAGATGACCATGTGTATTGTCTTCCAGCAGCTCATTTACATATAACCATTGGGTACACTTTAAAGGTGATACCTAGGAAATCCTAATAATGGGAACTTTTTAATCACTATGTATGTTGACTATCTGTGCTGTGTGCGATAGAAATGTGAATTTTGGTTTCTTACCCTAAGATAAAGGTAAGTCACTTCGCACAAGAAGACTCTGCTTTGGTGTAAATGTCAGTCAGCAACTGGAAAAATCAAGTCGAGAATCAGAGCCAGTAAACCAAGACAGAAATAGCTTGAAGCAGAGCAGGTAAGAAGGGGAGCCCTTTGTAAGAGTGACTTCAGAGTTTCCTGCCTCATACCCCAGGACTAAATTCAGGACTAACAGCTGTAAGGGATCCATCAAGTCATGGAAAAAGCCGGACATGATTCACTTCACTCCTGACTCTCCCATCTCCTCCCTCTCACCATCTGCCTTTCCAAATCTCCACCCTTCAGCCCCATGCTCCTGATTGGTAATTGTTTCTCCCAGACTGCTACTTCAGAAAAAGCCCCAGCCAGACTTCACTTCACTACCAACTCTCCAGCCATCTCTTCCTCCTCACCAGCTGGCTTCCCCCATTCTGATATCCTTTACTTCCCATCTCCCAGCTGAGGACCATGACCAGAACCTGTAGAATTCTAAAGAATCAAATCAACTCTGCTATCATGCCTTGATTTGTGTCAGTCAAATTCCCTAAGGGCCAGTCACCATCCCAGTAACTTTCCCTCCCAGGCCATAACTTTCTTTTGTATGTTGTCCAGCCCATGTAAGCTCCTTTAGGGCAGAGACCGTCTTTGCTTTTTGTACTTGTTTCTCCAGAGCAGTGTTTGGCAAATGGAAAGTACTAAATGCTTAGAGGCAGCTAGGTGGGCCCATAGGCAGAGCACCCATCTCAAACACTTCATAATTGCTGAGGAACCCTGGCAAGTTACTCAACCTCCATTTCTTCATCTCTAAAATGGGGTTAATAATAGCACCTACTTCTCAGGGTTGTTTTGCGGATCCAATGAAATATTTGTAAAAGCATTTAGCGGATAGTAAGTACTCTATTGATGTTAGCTATTATTATTAAATGCTCATTCATTCATTCACTTGAGAAAGAAGGAGAAGAGCAGCTGCTCAGCTATCAGTCCAGTCAAAGTCAGCTGAGCAAAGAAAGACAGGCTTTACAGCTGATTCTGGGAGCTGATCTAGCTGGAAGAAACCCATGCTGTTCAAAAGAGCTAATTGGGGGAGCGAAGAGTTCTATGCTGTTTTAAAATTTGGGTAGGTAAAAGAAAGACCTTGCCCTTTACCGCCACCAATAGCTTGAAAGATAGGAACCCCTCAGAGACTTGTCTACCTTCCTCTTAATTGCCAACTATGACTTGACAGGAGGGAATCTCTTCAGTAAAGGTTCTGAGGCCTTTTTATAGACCTAAATAGATCTGCAGATTCCAGACTTAGGACAACTGTTTTACCAAGAGAACTAAGGCTGCTTCAGAGCCCAGTTAAGAAGGTGAACACGAATAGCTCAGCAGAACCCAGGTTTAGAGCCTCTGATTTCACTAAAAGATTTAACGCTGCCTCAGTGGCCTGGAAATAGCAGGCAACTAAGAAATAGCTCTGTTCAACAGAAAATCAGAGAGACCTAGAAAAAGGACAGCCCTGCCTAGCAGGTGGTGAATAATACAAACTGTTCCCTAAAGAGGTCAAGGGCATAAAGGCCTCCAGCCCAGAATTGTGAGTTGCCCCAGATATCTGTGAGGAGATATCTGTGAAGTGCTTAGCAAAGGGCCTGGCACTTAGTAGTCACTATGTAAATGTTTATTTCCTTCCTTTCCCCAGGACTTTCCTTACTCATGTGAATTCCATCTAGACTTCTGCAAGTTTGTGACCACTCTTCCCTCACTGTGCACTGTGCATTAGTAAAACGATGTGATCCACATTTATGGATGGACAGTAATGTTATGATTATTCTTGCTTTTGTCTTCTTGTTTAGTGAATGTTTCACAGTTAAGAGTTAATGGAGTCATCTAGGTTTATTTTTGTAAATGAGATGTACACTGGTTGGGGCTCAAGAACTATAGTTGTATTAGACATATAGTTTCACCATACCAGATTTACTCCTAGTACATGAGATCAAATTGTAGCCCCATGGTCCTCTTTGAGGAACCATTCCCAATCTGCCATCCCTGGCCCAGAGAGAGAGAAGAGTTGGAAGATAGCAATGCCAAACCCTTAAAGGGCTTACCTTTTTGAGGTTTATTACCTTTTGAGGATTTACCACAAGCCTAACTCCACCTCTTTGAAACTTTGACCCATCACTGTTAGACAATGGGATGAGCCAGGGAGCTGAGCATAGAGAAGAATGATTATTGAGCAGCAGAGGTTATTAGCTGAGGTTGACTGTCATTAGCTTGTTTTTGAATTTTATTTTCGTTTTGTAAATTTATTGGAATTCTTTCCTTTTATTCACATGGGGGTAGCTAAAAGAAAGGGAAAAGATGGGGAAAATGGAGACAGAGAGGGGAGACCAGCAGGAAAAGAGAGGCATGAAAGAAGAATTGAAGTGGCAGAAAGGAGAAAGGGAGGGAGAGAATGAAAAGGAGAGGGAGTGGTGAAGGAAAGGGAAGGCGACAGAAAGACGCTGAATGGGGTAGTCAAAGGAGGCTGTTTTAGGACTGGGAAAACATGAGTATATTTGTAAACAGATGGAAAGGACCCAGTGGAATGCTAGAGGAGAGACTGAAGATACATGAAAGAGAATATGAATAAAAGTTGTGAAAACAGAAGCTTGAAAATAAAATAGAGAATGCTGACAGCCAGATGGTAACAGAGCATTATGATTACATTACTTAAGTCATAGTCTGCTAAAGCAAAATCAGTAATGCTGGAGAGTTATGAAAGATCCAGCCAGATCTGGAGAACTAACTAATAAACATTCAAAAGCTACATCCGTTAATATATTTGTGTCATCCAGAAGTACCTAAATTAGTATCTAAGCTTGCTGTCTCTTTAAAGTCTTCTAAAACAAGCATAAATTCTCAGGTTTCCAACTTCATCATTTTCTTCAAAACTTAGATTATCAAAAAACCTTTTATAAACATGATATATGCCATTTCTAAGAGATGATACAGATCCTTTGGAGAAGGGGGAAAGGAAGGGAGGTAATAGAACAATAAAATAGGAGAGTATCTTATTTTAAATGGAAATGCATTTAAAGAAAATTGTCTTTAATGTCAAAATGCCCACATCTACCAGAGAGCTGAAAATATGGAGACCTTGCCTCTATCCATCTCATGTTTATTGCTTTCAGATTTCTTTAATATCTTTTTTTGAGAAATTAGTTCTCTGCCTAATATATTTATGATATCTAGTCAATTCAACGTAACATAGGATTTAAAATAAAACTAACAAAGTGTATGAGCTTAGATATTGAAGACAGCAACCTATGCTTCTCTGAACTCTGTGGTTGTTCAGTCATTTCAATCATGTCCGACTCTTCATGGCCCCTCTCGGGGTATTCTTGGCAGAGATACCGTAATGGTTTGCCATTTCCTTCACTGGCTCATTTTACAGGTGAGGAAACTGAGGCAAACAAGGTTAAGTCACTTGCCCAGGGTCACATAGCTAAGAAGTGTCTGAGGCCAGATTTGAACTCAGTAAGATGAGTCTTCTTGATTCCAGGCCTGGCACTCTATCTACAATGCCACTACTCCATCCTCTATATGCTAAGTATGAGCTTCAGGTAAAAAAAAAAAAAAACCTCCTTTTCCAGATAAATTTTATTTTTCTTATAGAAAGTGTGTATTTTTAAATCAAAATAATTGAAGCCATTGCATAAGAAAAAAAATTGAAGAGATTTAACGTTTTAAATAAAGGTACTTTAAAACAGATCCCAAGCACCAAATAAGCATATTATGTAACATAGGTATGCCTACAAGACCAGATTTTTTTTTCTGGCTGAGTCTATAATACAGGGAGAATGGTCTGAGAAACTGATGATGCTAATGGCAGAGTGGACAAAAGTCAGAACTCAGACACAGGAAACCTGGTCTAAGATCCCAGCTCTGTCAGTGACCATGGGTAAATAATCACTTTAACTTTCTGGGCCTCAGTTCACTCATGTGTGAAGTAAGGAGGCTGAATTACATGATCTCTAATGTCCCTTAAAGAGCTAAGATGTTAGGATTAATGTAGCAGGGGGCCTATTCAATTTTGTTTTCCCCAAAAAGCAGTGAAGCTTCTAAGGATTGGAACAGAAGGCATGCTGGATTTAGAGGCAAAAGACTTTGGTTCAGATCCTGGCTCTGCTAAGAACTCCCTGGATAATTTCAGGAAGTCACTTGAGACCTCTGTTTCTTCATCTGTGAAATAAGGAGGTTGGAAAAAAAATTCTCTAAGGTGTCTTCCAGCTCTAGATCCATGATCTCATGATCCTTAGAGTCTGGAAAATTCCTTTTTCAGGCAAAACATCTGTCTTTCGCCAGATGAGTAAACTTCTACCTCCAATGTCAGATGAAACATTTTCTATAAGTTATATAATGTTCAAGTAACTCATGAAAAGTGTGAAGCACTCAAATTTTCAACCTATACAATAAGAAAAAGTAAATTTTAATTTTATTTTCACAGTGTTTTTATTTTTCTTTTGGAAGATCTAAGGAAGCTGCCAAGGGTTAACAGTATTCCTGCACAGGACGCTCACTTGCCAGCGAGGGCTAAAGACTTGTCAAAGCTGAGACGCCTTCAGCTGGAGGACCATTCAGTGAAACAAAACCTTCCAGGCCTGACAATGGAGGAATATCTATTAATCTCAGAACCACTTCCAAGTGTTACATGTTGGCAAGACATGGAGCCACTTTCAGTCATTTTTCAGTCATGTCTGACGCTCTGTGGTCCCATTTGGGTTTTTCTTGGCAAAGATACTGGAGTGTTTGCCATTTCCTTTCTCCAGCTCATTTTACAGATGAAAAAACTAGGGCAAAGAAGGCTAAGTGACTTGCCCAGGGTCACACAGCTTGTAAATATATGTGACCAGATTTAAACTCAGATTTTCCTGACTCCAGACCAGGAAGATTCAGAGAAGTGTCTGGAGTTTCCTAAGCAACTGAGGTACCCTTTTTGCAGAGCTATGGCAAGTTAATCCTTATCAACCAAGAGAAAGTCTCCCAATTCTTCAACAATTCTCACCATTTCTAAGGATTAAAAGAGTTTGTAAAAAAGAAAAAAAGTTTAGAGACAAGCATACTCCTTTTTCTGCACCCATGTCCTAGGGAGCTCTAAGGCTGAGCCCAGAATAAGTATCTCGTGTCAACGAAAAAAGTCAAGGATGAGAAAATTTTAAAAGGGACTGGGACTGGAGTTAGAAACTGGGGAAATGGTAGTTTGCTTGTGGTAGCTGGTGCCTTTCATCCTCCCAGAAGCCTTGGTGAGACAGTGATAGACTGGAAGCTTTTAATTCATGGGAAGAACCCCACCTCAAATGCATGACCCAGTACTAAAGAGACAGAGAAATGATTGATTGCAAGTGCCTGGGAGTCAGACTAGAAAGTATGCTAAAGATAAGGAAGCAGAGGGACAGCCACCTGGGAGCAAGGTTGGTGACAGATGCCATGATGATAGCATTGTCCATGCTGCCTTTGGAGGAAACCAAGACCATTCTCCAAGTTCCAACATTCTATCAACAAACACTGAATTATGATAGGGCTTTGTCATGAGTGTCCCTGTTAGGAGGGACAAGAGAACTAAACTCACGGGCTATTAGCCTTCCTGATGTTGAATAATTAACGCAGGAATCAAAATATTTGCCAGTTGGGAAGGCACAAACTGAGCATGTTGGTATCAAACTACTTTGACAATGACTGGCCAATGTAGGTGCCTAATAAATGCTTGTTGAATGAATGACATTTCTACCTGATTGAAGTTTTACATACCATGACTTATGATTGACCTTGCAAAGGAAACAATGGGAAGGATTCAAGGTAGAGATTTCCTGAGAAGGATGGGAACTGAGCCATTGATCTGATTGTTAAAAACACCAACACATACCCCAAGACAGATGAGGCAGCAACACCACCCCCACAGAGGCAGAACCAAAGGGATAGGGACAGCCAGCTGTTCTGAGAACCAGAGAGCCATGAGCTTGGTTGTTCTCCCAGGGGTCACTGTAGTGCTGGTCTAGGTGCATGACAGAAAATGTTGACTTCTTGCCAATACTAAAGAGGAACAGATACCAGTCAAAGCATTTTGTTCCCTTCATATTTGTTCCACAGAGGTCCAGGAAACTAAAGGACATCTATACCAAAGAAATCCATAAGGCAAACTGGTTAGGCTGATAAACCATTCAGGTTTATGTGGAAAGGATTGTCAGCTTTGGATCTTGAAGTAACCCTAAAGATCATTTCATGGGTTCTTAACCTAAGGTTAGTCCACAGAACTTGATTTTTTAATGTTTTAATAACTGTGCTTCAATATAATTATTTCCCCCTGTAATCCTATGACTTGATGTATTTAAAAACATTATTCTGAAAAGACATCCATGACACGAAAAAGTTACCCCCATACACACCATGTAGTCTAATCCTTTCACTTTACAGATGAAAAAAAAAACTGAAGCTCAGAGAAGTGGAATGATTTAGTGAATCCAAGTTCATTACTTTTCCCCCTGTAACATAATGCCTCTGGAGTGCTTCAAAACTCAAAATCTGCTGATATTGTCTATGATAACCTCTTCAGCCGCTCACCTGTCACTCACAGGTCAAAGCAGCTTCAAATTCAATGCTTCTGTCCCTCCAGGTAATCTCAGGAACCAATCCTGGACTCAGCCCTCTCAAGACATTGGTATTGCAGAAAGAGCCCTGAATTTAGGGTTAGATCAAATCTAATCCTTAGGTCAAATCTTGACTATGCAGCTTGCTATTTGTATGAACTTGGACAATTCTTTTCCCTCTCTAGATCTCAGTCGTTTATCAAAAGAGAGGGTGGGAGTCGATTTCTAAAGCCTCTTCCAGCACCAAATATATGATCCTTTTTTGTGAGAGAGAAACCAGAGGGGTTCTTCCCACTTGGCTAGAGAAAGAGATTCCCAGATCATTTGGGCACACTCAGGGGTAAACCATACAAATTAAAACATGGGGAGAAGTTCCTATAAGCCTGGTTCAACAAATACTCTATTTTGCTAGCAAGACAATGTTCTTTAGGGGCTGGACAAATATTAAGCAGGGATGTAGAAACCACCCAAATTAACCAGTAGCAACATGATACTGTCCAGACAATTGGTTCTAGAGTCAGAGTACTTGGGTTTATAACCCCACCTATGATGCTTACTCTCTGTTGTAACTTGGGCAAGGTAACTGTTGCATCTCAATTTCCTCTTCTGCAAAGTGGGGGTGGGGGTAGGGAAGTAGATTAGATGGCTTCAGAAGTCTCCTCCATCTCTAAATATGATAGGTGATATTTAAGGTTGGTGTCAATGTCAGGTTCTGAAAACAAAAAGGGAAAGTCTCATTTTCAAGATGTGTTTCTAATTTCTGTGAGGATGATGTCATTGTTCACTCTTCTGTGATTACAATCTGATGGGGCTGGAGCTACGCCATGAAGTACCATCAGAAAGAACTCCCCTTGAGTTGTTCAAATCAAATATCTGAGGAATAGAAGCTCTCAATAGTCACAAAAATATTAAGAAAAGTTAGTGTTGCAAGGTAAGTCCATGAAATTCAATATCCTGGGTTATTACCCCACTTTAATCAGAAAGTATTTCAGAATTCTTTCTTAAATTATTCTATAGCTTCTTTTTTCTGACATCTTCACCCTAGATAAAGTGACAGTCTATTGGCCCACTGGCCAACAAAGACTCCCAAATAGATTGTCCTAATGGGCTTTTTCAGGCCACAGTGGGTTGACTTCAAATGGACTGAGGTTGTGAATTCTTAAAACAATCCAGGATCTGGCTATTTACAATAAGCTCAAGATTCCTATCATAATAGAGAACTTTATGATTGCTACCTCTTACACTGGTTAGATTCTCCATTTTCATTTGAAATGAGGAAATGAGTATCTGTACATATAGTTTAACTGTGCCCCAGATGCTGTATCTTATAGTAATGTAATTGGAGTCCGTGCTTTACCGATACTATGCTCAGATAGAAAAGGCAATTCATCTTTTCAATATATTTTTGTAGTCCATTTAAAAGTGGGGATATCAATTGAGAAGGCTGTTATGGAGAAACGAGATAGAGGAAATTGACTTATAACAGTGATTGTCCTCTCTGCTAATACTACAAAAATTCGAATTGAAATCTTCAAATCAAATTGAAGCTCCAATGACCAACATGCCCCAATCTATTCCTTGGAAGACTAGGAAATATCGTTACTTTTATGGAGCTAAGCTATCTTAATTCAGATATCAGTTTTCTCCAAGGTAGATGAAGCCATATCTAGTGCATTTTGTAAAGCTTATGAAAGAATACATTTATAATGATTTAGGGCTATTACATTTACATAAAAAGAATTTCTATGCCACGTTGGACTCCTTCCTTTCCCTTGGCCTTCATATCTAACACCAAGTAGCATGGTACCCTGCTGGGTGAAGCCAGAGGATCTCAGTTTGAAAATGGACTCTCTTATTTATGTCTTGTGTGATCTGAAACAATAACCCCTAATCGTTTATTGAGCACCTGCTACTTGCACTAGGTACTGGGGGGACAAAAACAAAGACAAAACTGTTCCTATCTGCAAGGATTGGAGGAGATTTAACTTGTTCAGGCCCCTTACCTTCTATGGGCTTTGGTTTCTTCATCTGCAAAATGGGGCCATTGGACTTGATGACCTCCAAAGTCCTTTCCAGCTCTCCATTACTCTATAATCATTCTTCTTTCATAAGAGGTTCAGCAGATGGAGCATTGAGAGCCTAAAATCAGGAAAACCTGAGTTCAAATCCAACATCAGACATTTCCAAACCATATAACTGTGGGCAAGTCATTTCACCTGCACCAGACTCAATTTCCTCATCTTTGAAATGGGAATAATTATAGCACCTATCTCCCAAGGTTGCTCTGAGGATCAGAATATGTGTGTATGTATACATGCATATATACATAAACACATATATGTATATATGTATACTTTGCAAACTTTAAAGTGATATATAAATGCTAGCCATCAACATTACTATCATCATTATTATTATTTATCTCAGATCACAGAATCATAGAAATTTAAAGCTGCAAGGGACCTTAGAAAAGATCTGGTCATCTTTCCATGTTTGGCCTGAGGAGGGAATACCATACATACCCAATTGGGTATCTTACCCCACAGGAAAGAAGAGGGAAGAAGATAAAAAAGGGGGGGGAATGATGGAGGGGAGGGCAGATGGGGATGGAGGTAATCAAAAACAAACACTATCGAAAGGGGACAGGGTCAAGGGAGAAAATTCAATAAAGGGGGATGGGTCGGGAAGGAGCAAAATATAGTTAGTCTTTCACAACATGAGTATTGTGGAAGGGTTATACATAATGATACACATGTGACCTATGTTGAATTGCTTGACTTCTTAGGGAGGGTGGGTGAGAAGGGAAGAGGGGAAAGAATTTGGAATTCAAAGTTTTAAAAACAGATGTTCAAAAAAAAAAGTTTTTGTATGCAACTAGAAAATAAGATATGCAGGCAATGGGGCGTAGAAATTTATCTTGCCCTACAAGAAAGGAAAGGAAAAGGCGATGAGAGGGGAAGGGGGTGATAGAAGGGAGGGCTGACTGGGGAACAGGGCAACAAGAATATATGCCATTTTGGAGTGGGGGGGAGGGTAGAAATGGGGAGAAAATTTGTAATTCAAACTCTTGTGAAAATCAATGCTGAAAACTAAATATGTTAAATAAATAAATTTAAATTTAAAAAAAATTAAAAAAATTTAAAAAAAAAGAACTGGGGATATCTAGTCTGGAGGAAAAGAAAAACTTGGGATATAATTACTGCCATCAAATGTTTGAAAAGCAGTCATGTGGAAGAGGGATTAGGATTGTTCCGCTTAGCTCCAGTGGCCAGAACCAGAAGCAATGTGTCAATGTCACAAAGGGACAAACTGAGGCTTGGGGTTAAGAAATATTTCCTAATGGCTAGAGCTCTCCGCAAGCAGAATGCACTGCTGCCTGCTGCCTCAGGGGGTACTCACTGCTGTCTCAATGGATGTCTTCAAGCAAAGATCAGATGGCCCCTTGGTGGTGATATTTTAGGAGGAATTCTTTTTCAGGTATTGGTGGGAATAAATGGCTGCTGAGACCCTTACATCTCTCAGATTCAGTGATTCTTCCTTTCTCCCAACCCAGCAGCTCCTCCATCCTGTCATGCTGCTTCTAAGAATGCTAATACATGATTAACACCATCAAGGGACAGCATGTTTTCCAAGCCAAAGGCTGACTTCGAAATCTAGCTGAGGAGACAAGTTCACTAGGAAGGTACAACAATCAATTTGGCAGAAAGGGGAAGCATATGAGCCTCTATTTTTACCCCACAGTATGGTGTTTCAGTCTCAGTTTTCTCATCTGGAAAATGGGGGTACTAATATCACCTATCACCCAGGGTTGTTGTGAAGATCAAATGAGGTAATATTTGTAAAGTGCTTTGCAAACCTTCAAGTGCTATATGAATGCTAGCTATTGAGTCTCAGAATTCGCTTCAATCCCTTCAAAGCACATTTTAGGCACCACCTCCTACACAAGCCCTATGTGTCATATCCTGTACAGTGCCTGGCACATGGTAAGTGTCATGCTCGTTGATTGATTGATCCACAGCCCCCCTAGTAGGAAGTAAGCTCTTGAAAGCAGAGATTTTTGCTTTTGACTTTGTATCCCTGAAGGCTAGACACATTCCTGGCACAGAGTTGACACTTAATGCCTGTCGAATTGAATTATTCACTATACTTCCAGATTTAACTTCCTAAAAAAAAAAAACAACTTGGAGACAGAAGGGTGCCAGCCATCATCTAGCTCCTGAAGGGCATGGAATGTCTTTTGCCTCTTTTTGTATCCTCAGCACTTAGTACAATGCCTGGCACATAGTAGGTGTTTAATAAATTCTGACTGATAATTTTATTGATTTGGCGGGGGTGAGGGGGGGCGGGTCATGGATCCCTTTGGCACAGTCTGATAAAGTTTGCAGACCCCTTCTTAGATTAAATGTTTTTAAGTGTATAAAATAATATGTGTAGGATTCCAAAGGAAACCAATTACATTAAAATAGATATCAAAATATTTTTTTAAAAAACAAGTTCAGGGTTAAGGACCCCTGCCTCTCCTCAAAAAAAAAAACCCCTCCAGGTTAACTCAAAGATAAAGCCCAAAGCCTTTAATCTGTATAATAATCTACTTGACTATGGGCCCCTTTGGTTTTCTACCCTTCCTAGCTAAGGCTCTTTATCCTTCAACTATAGGTTTGGTTTCAGCCCAGACACTACTGATAAAGTTGTTTATAGTATTTTTTTTCCATTGGTGGTCTGTCCTATCGGAGGGTTTACATGTGTTTATCAGTAGTTTAAGAACACACTCGTGTTTGTTTAATGCATCACACCACACAAGTGCTTATCTGATTATTAAAAAACAACTTACTCAGAACAACTCAAACACAAAATGGAGACTTAAAACAAAATCGAGTCAATGATGGTAAGCTGACAAATATCCCTACTCTCTTTTGTTGTTGTTGTTCAGTAACATGCAACTCTTTATGACTCCATTTGGGGTTTTCTTGGCAGAGATAACTGGGGTGGTTTGCCACGTCCTTCTCCAGCTCATTTTACAGATGAAGAAACTGAGGCAAAGTGGGTTAAGCAACTTGCCTAGGGTCTCACAGCTAGTAAGTGTCTGAGGCCAGATTTGAACTCAGGAAGATGAGTCTTCCTGATTCTAAGCCCAGTACTCTATCCACTGTGTCACCTAGCTACAGGTCCTACTCTTTTACTAAGACAATAAAAGTGATTCTCACTATACCCATTCCCTGCTGTGTGCCTTTGCTCATCAGACCAATCTTCTTTTTCCCACCAGAATATCTTCTTCCCCCATCCCAATCCTGCCCATCTTTCTAAGCCCAGCTCAAGTATCACTTCCTCCAATGACCTTTCCCTGAAAAACCACAACAAAGTGACATTTCACACCTTTAAAGGCCCATAGCATTCATTTTCTACACCCTTCATTGGTATAAGCGGTGGTTCCTGATGTTTAAGTTCCCAGAACCTCTTCCAACTCCTCCCTCTCCCCCAAAAAATATGAATCCCCAGGGAAATTTCTACACTACTCATAATAACTTGCAATCATTTATTAATTAAGATATCATTAAAGAATTTTTAATTCTTTAGAGTGGAGCGTGAAACTCCTTGGATGATCATCAGAAACCCCAAGGTGTTCTCAAATCACTAACTGGGAACCACTGGCAGACAGTATATGCTGCCTTGTATTGACATGTTTTTTGTGATGCATGTATTTCTTTACTCTCCAACTAGATTACAGAATCCTTGATAGCTGTGACTTCTTTGCACTCCCCACAGTGCCTAGTCAGGACAACATGTATAGCAGGAGTTAACTAAATATTTTTGGAATGAATGAAAACCATCAAAGCAATTTGAGAATTCCTGGATACAATAACTACACTGGGAATGATCATTACAGAAAGAAGACTTGCACAAAGTCGTCCATCAATTACTAGCATCAACCTCGTTCGCCACTTCTGTGAATCCTTCCCTGAGCATACCTCTACACACCCAGTCATTAATGCTTTCTCCCTCTTCAAACTACTGCTCATCTGTAGATATGGCTGATCTCTCCACCCAGCAATAGAATGTAACTCCTTGAGAGCAAGGGACTACATCATTTTTTTTTTGGTCTTGATAGCCTTAGCACTTAGCAATGACCTGCATTTAGTAGGTATTTAGTAGGTATTTAGTAAATGCTTGCTTGATTTCATCATACCATCCATACCTGGAACAATCAGTTACAGCCAATGGAGAAGTTTTGAATGTTGTGGATAAGCTTATTCACCTTGATAGGGTACTTTCCAGGGATGCACACATTGATAATGAGGTTGATTGCCAGAGCTAGCTCAGTGTTTGGGAGGCTCCGAAGGGAAGTGTGGGAAACAAGAGGGATTAGACTGATTACCAAACTGAAGGTTTATATGACAGGGTACAGGTCCAAGACCTTCGCCCCTTACTTCAAAAGACTTTGGATCCAACTTGTTGGAGCAGGAAGTGATGGGATATGGGCCCTGGAAACCCCCCTTGAACTTTCCTTGAACTTTCCCACATGGCCAAGTCTCTGACATTCACCTGAGGCATCAACCCATGCCAATTATCCTTTCAACTGGCCTTTCCTTGTGGCCCCACCCTAGACCACCACTCCTTGATTCCATCTAGACCCCTTACATATGGCCCAGATCCGTGGCATTCACCTGGAGCACCTGGCCCTTCCATGTCCTTCTCTGTTACCTCCCAGTCACCCCAGACCACTTGGCTACTGCTAGATCCTTCCCACAGTCTTTCCATATATAAGGTCCATCTTGCCCCCCATTAAATTTCTCAGATTCCTTAAGAATCTGGCCAATGCTCAGATTCTTAAAATCTGGCCAATAGCAAGGATTCTTAAAATCTCGCCCATCAGATGGGTGTTCTAATAAATCTTGTCTTTGGCTGAAAGAAGGCTTGGGTCAAATCCAGGCAGGTCATATATCACTTGCCCTTGAATTCTGGGGTGTTAGCACCCCTAGACCTCAACATATAGAGCCATTGTGCTGACCTCATTGTTGTATGCCTGTGAAACCTGGAGGGTCTACAAGCACTGTGTTAGAAAACTGAATCACTTCCATTTGAATTTTCTTAGAAAGATTCTGAAGATCACCTGACAGTCATGTCCTTTCTTGAACTAAACCACCAAGCATTCAAACTCTATTGCAGAGAGCACAGCTGCAAAGGGGTGGCCACATTGTTCAAACGCAAGACGAACGCTTGCAAAAAGACTATTTTATGGAGAACTCACACATGTGCTCACATGGTGGTCAGAAGGAGCAATACAAGAACTCTCTCAAGGTCTCTTAAGAACATTGGAATTGATTGTGTGACATGGGAGACACTGGCACAGGACCACTTAGCATGGCATGTCCTCATTAGAGAAGGTGCTGTGCTCTAGGAGCAAAGCAGAATTGAAGTAGCTCAACAGAAGTATGAGATACACAAATTTAGAGAATCCACCCCAAATATTCACATGGACTATTTCTGCCTGACCTGTGGTAGAACATTCTGAGCTCATATTGGTCTGATCAGCCACAGTCAGACACACTGTAACTTGCCTCTAACATAGTGATGTCATTTTGGGCCTCTGCAAGAAGGTAAGACAATAACCAACCAACCAGCTTTATTTCACTTAAAATACCTCTTTTCTCCAAACTACTTGACAATGACACTCCTTTAGCTTCTAGGCAGTGGTTGCCCCAAGATAACTGACCTCTCTCCTTTAGCAAATTTCTCATACTCTGTTCACCCACCTTTAATCTCCAATCCCCACCTGTCCTCACATCTTCCCTCTCAACTTCTTTCTACTACTCCCTTTATCTGAGATTTTCCCAGATTTAAGAATCCATACCATTTTATAGTCACCTTTGAGAGGCAGCATGGTATAGGGAATTGGGCACCGGACCTGGAGTCAGAGGACCTAAGTTCAAATGCTATCTCTGAAGCTTGGGACCTCTGTTTCCTTGTATGTAAAATGAGAGGGCTGGACTCAATGGCCTTTGAGGTCCCTTCCAACCTCAGATCTATAACCCTAGGACCTCCACCTGGAATGTTGTACCCAAACATCCTCACCCCCTTCCAAGAGTTCCTTTATATCTCAGAGCCCCCACGAAGAAGTGGGGTCCCCTTTCCCCTCCCTTACCAACCCCACTTCTCAACAAGGAATTAACACACTGGGTAGGATGGCCAATACCACCACCAAAAAGTGTCTAGGAAAACTCATTCCATTGTCAAGTTTTGCTCTGACTCCCAAAGGCTCACTGAACTCTAAAAGGGTTCTTTGAGAAATCAACATGGTACAAAATGTCTAAATGACTTGCAAAGTGTTATTTATCTTTTGCAACTTTTCCAATGCTACCTCTCTTCCTCATCCTTATATCCCTCTACAATTAAGAAAATATCAAGGCATAAAGGAGAGTGTGGTTTGCTCGGAATAGTCCAGAAAACCAGGATTTATAATCCTCCACCTTGGACTCCACTTTGGGGATTCATGAGAAAGTCCTTGTATCTCTGAATCTTGATTTCTCTATTTGTAAAAATACAGATTTTAAAAAAACCTATAGAACATAACTCAGATTATTGTAAGACTCAAATGAGAGTTAAAGCAAGATAGATATATACACATATATGTATATATACACATATGTATATTACTTCTCACTTCTTTACTAAGAGAATAAAAGCATCTGTCCATAACAAAAAAAAAATGCTGAACCTGTTCCCTAATTACAGATTCCCGTGGAAACCCTCATGAAGGCAAGAGGGTCATGGTGGTGGTGGTAGGGACATTAAGTTGATGCTGGGGCTGTTGTTGTTCCTCCTTCATTCTCAAAGAGGACCGATGACATCATGCCTTGCTTGGGAGTTGGAGTTCAGTGAAGCAAAACTGTGCAAAGTCATCAGCCTCACTCTCTCATCCAGAATCATTGGAGTCCAGCAGCAAGGCAAAGGTCAAGAGGACTGGTGATGGCCCCTGCTGGGTCTGAAGAGGAAGAAGGATGGCCGTTGCCTCAGAAAGAAGCAGGAGAACAGAGACAGACAAATACTAGGGGTTAAAGAGCACATAGCCACAGATCAGGGAACCATAGAAAGGAAAAGCAATTCAAGGTATTAGAATCTTCCTTAATAATCAGGATGCCAGGAGGTGAATGTGAAACTGAAACAGGATCCTGAGACAGCCTAAATAAGGCTTCTAATCTGATCCCTGTTAGTCAGAAATAATAGCTAACGTTTATATACCACTTTACAACTTGCAAAGGGAAGAAGGAAAAAGACTAAACATTTATTAAGCTCCTACTACATGCCAGGCACTGTAATAAGCATGTTATAAATATTATCTCATTTGATCCTCAAAACAGCTCTGAGGTGTAGATGCTATAATTATTCACATTTTACAGGTGAGGAAACTGAGGCAGAGAACGGCTAAGGGTCACACAGCTAGTAAATGTCTTAGGTTGGATTTGAACTCAGGTTTATATCACTCCAGGTCCACCACTTAGCTGCCCCAACTAATCTTGAGGCATGAACAAACCAGAACCCACAGGTGAGAGCAGTGAGTCATCAAACCTGGCTGCAAGGAGGAGACAGGTGAAAATAGAGTCTGACGTTTATTCTAGCACAACTGCCCGAAGTCTATTAGGACTCAGTATGTTGGATAGAGCTCGTTCTTGTAGTTTTTCTATGTAATTTGGGGTCTGTTAGCTTTGTCCCTTGCGGAGGTAATCTGTTTTCAAGTGTGAGCTCCCGGGGTTATGAGCCAGGCCTGTTAGTGTGCACCTGGCAAGACAGGCAAAGAAGAGTGGGCTGGCATCTCTGGTATGATTTGAGGAGGGAGGGAAGAACCAAGAAAATTTCCCCACTTGCCTCCATCTACCATTCATTACATCTGAAATTCCATCATTTGGGAATCATTGCTTTGGATATAGGTATTGTTTCTACCATCCTCTTTTAAAAGGTAAATATCCTTGAGAGGCATGAGCTATTAGTCCTTCAGCATCTCTGGGATTTCTTGCATCAGGCCACTTTCCTTGCTGACAACAAGCTGGAAGGAGAGACTAGGAAGACTGCGCAGAGAAAGAAGAAAGAAGAGGGAGATTGGGAGCATGCAACACCAATGGGGAAGGGAGGCTGAGATAAGGGTGTCACAGTATCAGGGCACCAGGAAAGGGGCAAGGGACTCTGAAAGGCAAAATTTCTCTTCACAGTTTTGCTGAGGGGTCTCTGGACAAACGAGAGTGTGGCAGGATAGTAATAGAACTTCCTTTCTGGTTTCTCATTTCTTTTCCCTTGGGGATTTATCAAAAACTGAGATGATAGCAGTAAGCTAAGTATTTGCTATTCATCAAAAAAAAAATCACAGCGGCACCTACTTTTCTATATTTAAGCTCACACATGAGTATCTAATTTGAAAGGGGGTGGAGGGAAGAACCCTTTTCCATAAGGTTTACACACTGTAATGCTAATTTTGGCTAGAAGGTGCAAAACACAGGTTTTTTAAATTATCCTTACATAAATAATGCAGATCAAGTTTGGTGCCAAGAACGGAACAAACCAAATCTCATATGGATTACACTGAGCTGAGGCTTCGGAATCAAGTCCTCCATAAAATGAATAATAGTGTAGATAAAGAGAAATCATCCTCATACAACCCTGAGAGCTGTTATATTAGCATCAGCAACTTGGATGTCCTGTCTCTTTTCCTTGCCTGTTGGATGAATACAAATAATGACCTGGTCTCTTGATACTTCATAGAAGACAAATTGCCTTTCAGAGTGAGACCAACGCTACGCATAAGGGGAAAAGCCCCTGCATATAACTCTATACCACACTAATTTCTTCTCATCCTTATTGCACTAGAAAGGCAGTGTTGCATTGTGGGTATGGAGCCAGAAAGAACCGGTACTATAAGAACCTGGGCAAGTCATTTAAACTTTTAATATCTGATTATAATAATATTTATTATCTGATTATCTTTTAATATCTGACCTCCAAAGTGAGGGCCTGACTGTAGCCAGAATGGACTTTGTTTTCTTTGAATGACTCAGCTTGCCTCGTTGAGCTTCCCTGGACGCTGGGGCTTGCTCTTCCGGGGCAGGACCAGAGCTTCCTGTGTGATGAGTCGTGGGGCTGGCTGAGGGGAAGTGTGTTAACGTGGTCTACGCTAGGGGGAAGGGCCAAGTCAAGAACCAATCGGCCCTGGTCGTTCAGGCGGCGCTTGATGATGTCAAAAACTCTATAAGAGGGGAGAGGACAGCTTGAAGATCCTCCTTTCCTTTTCCGGTTGGAGCCAGAGACGCCTACAGCCGAAGCTGAGCTGCCGGTAGCAGAGCTGACTAGAGGCTAGTGGGTAATCTTCTTACCGTAGAGGGGAAGCATGTATACGATTTTGCCTTATACCATCTCGCTTCTCTGTGGCCTTCTAGTTACCCTTGTAAGGCGGACTTATTGGGCCTGGAAGCTTTTGATGAAAATATCAAAATGGGGACGCTGGTTTGTGGGATTGTTACTGTGGAGTGTAAATACATGCTTTAGTTCTCCTGCCTTCTGCCTAGAGAATTCCTTATATCCTGCGGTTCCGGACCTTTTAGGCACATATGAGATTCTCTTTGAAATCATAAATTCTGCCTTCCTAATATACTGACCTAGTTATACCTGACCTCAAGGGGCTGTGACCTGGCCCAAGAGCGCAAGATCAACCAATCCGAGGGTAAGAAGATGGGTTATATCTCACTCTCTGGACAATAGCAAAGAGTAGAAGTTATCTCTAATATGGCCCTCCTCCCATCTACTAAGCAGGATCCTGAGTCCCTCTTCCTAGCAGGCACCTAGGCCTGCAGGGCAGTTATAATCTAACCGCTTCCCAGGTGCCCATAGCAACAATTGTATCGATGCTCCTGGGAAAATCCCCTCTCCTTCAGCAGGTGCCCCTTGGAGACTAAGGTGAGCTCTGCAGTTAAGGCCGTGACTAGTGAGTTCAAACCCCGATTTCATTCTTGTTTTGAGTAGAACAGACCAAGTCACTCAGATATGGATAGATCATGAGCCACACCACCAAACCCATTATAATATATTTCCCTCAAAACCAATTAGGTGCCAGATCTGGCTGTCTTCCCCTCTGTTGCTGTCCAATTGTGCCCAACTCCTCATGACTCCTTTTAAGGTTTGCTTGGCAAAGATACTGGAGTGGTTTTGCCATTTCCTTCTCTAGCTCATTTTACAGATGAGGAAACTGAACCAAATAGGGTTGAGTGACTTGCCCAGGGTAACACAGCTAGTAAGTGTCTGAGGCTAGATTTGAACTCAGGAAGAAGAGTCTTCCTGACTCCAGGCCTGGCACGCTATCCACTGTGCCACCTAGCTGCTGCATAGTGAACATTACATAAATATTATTATTATCACAAGGTATCCCAAAACTCCTCGTGGCACCCATAGTTGGACTGATCTCTTCACTGAGGTGGTTGCCTTTCTTCCTTGTGCCCCTCACCCCTTTACTGGACATGGAACCACCCCAACCCAGGTGAAGTAATCTCTGGTTATACCTCTACTAACAACAACCCTATTAGATAAGTACTGTATTTATTTTCCATATTTAGAGAGGAAGAGAGTAAGGTGCAGAAATGTTAAATAATTTACCTACCGTTACCCAAGAGGCAGAGGCAATATTTCACCCCAGATCTTTCTGTTCAGTCCAGCCATCAGCATGTGCTGTCACTTAGTTTTTGCCTCAAGAAGGTTGACTGGCTAGTAGTATCCAATTTGCCAGCTGAGTCATTTCCAAATAAGAATGTCCATTCCTCCCTGGAACACAAAGAAAAATGCAGAGAATGATAGAATACAAGGCAACGTGTTCTCTGTGCCCTTGTTGGCATGAGACCTGACTCTGATCTTGGTCTTTTCCACTTGGGTTTCCCCTTTGTAATTTGGTCAGGATAATGTATAGACTCACCTCCTTCAGTGTGAGGTTAGGTTTAATTAACTTTGGGCAAGGACACGGGAATACTCCAAGGAAAGGCCAGCTTTAAGGCCGAAGAGGGCCCTGCATCTCCTCCGACCTCTGAGCCTTTCAGAGCTCAAACTGCTCCTTGCTTCCCAGAGGCCAGGGCTTATTCAGAGACACTCTCACAAGCAAGCCCCATTTCAATTAACCTCCTTCTGTGATCACATGGTTCCATGCAGCACTTCAGAAGCTGGGTGACTGAGCCAGAAGCATGAGAGAAGAGAGCTGACTGGTCTGGTGGAGAAAGAGAAAGAGACAGAGACAGAGACAGAGAGACAGACAGAGACAGACACAGAGAGAGACAGACACAGAGGCAGAGACATAAAGACAGAGACAGAGAGAGCTCTCAGAGCTGCTGCCCCAATATGAGGATTTAGTAGCTGAATATCAGAAGGTCACTTTACCTAAACCCCTGACTCACCTGAGTCTCACATAACAACCAATGACTTTTTTCCCAAATCACACACACCAAAACAGGCAAGAAAGAGGCTGAATATCTATGACTTTCAAAAAGAAAGAAAGACAAGAATAAGGAAGGAAAGGAAAAGAAAGAGAGAGAAACAAAGGAAGGAAAGAAGGAAGGAAGGAAGGAAGGAAGGAAGGAAGGAAGGAAGGAAGGAAGGAAGGAAGGAAGGAAGGAAGGAAGGAATTTAAGCATTAAGGCCTCAACAACTGGTACCTACCCCAATGCACATACCATCACCCACTACTCCATTCATATCCAAACCTTGACTAGAGCTATATTTCAACAATATTGTTGGACTCCTGGGAAATCAAAACAAGAAGGGGAGGGATTTTGAGTATAAAACATATCTTCCTACTGTAGTGCTAGAACAAGCAGAAGAATGGGGGGGAAAGGCTGTGTTGGGAAGTGAACTCTTAAGAAGGAGTGGTGAAGAAAGTGTAGAAAAGAGGAAATTTCAGTCCTAAAAAGGGCAAAGAAAGGGAAAATGGTTTTGTTTGTTTCACTTACAGGATTTCTATTGTAGCATTTCCAACTTGCTTCATCCTCCCCAGTTAAAATAATCACTCCCTTTGCAGCCCTAGGGGAGGTTCCCTGCTCCATCCCCAAGGAAATGATTGTTCCTCTATGCAGAAACCTTTAGGAACTTAGTTTGCATGATTTTAATTTACCCTGATGACAGGTTGCCATGTAAAAGTGTTCTTCCATTGTTTCCTACATGTACGCTCTCTTTAACTAAATGTTAAGCTCTTTGAGAAAAAGGAGAATTGTCCTTTTTATGTGACCTCTGAGACCCGGAGCAAGTCACTTAACCACTGTCTAGCTGAATGTTCTCATCTGTAAAATGAAGGGAGTGGACTAGGTAGCCTGTGAAGTCCATTCCACCTCTAAAGCCACGATCCCATGATCCCAGCCCCCACTCACCCATTCCGTGCCTATTACAGAGCTCTGTAAACTACAAGCATTCAATGGATGTTTTTGATAGAATTGGAAATGGTTTTAAAAACACATTTCTCAATGCACTGTCCTCCCTTCTTTGCAGAAGGAGGAGACTATGAGTGAGTAATATTTCACTTATTAGATAGCTTATGTATTGGTTTTGCTGAACTGCTTTTTTCTTCTTTTTATCTTTTGTTACAAGAGATGGCACCCTGGGCAGGAGAGGGAAGAAAGGATCTAGTCACAGATGAAAGTGATGGAAGAACAAGACAGCAGTAAAATAAGATCTCAAAATGTTTTTCCTCTTCTTTGTAGTTTGGGCTTTATTAACCAAACATGACAATATCACATGCTTCAGCATGCCATTTTCCCTAGCAAATATCTTGAACTCTTAGCAGTTTTTCCAATCAGTCTTATATAAAGGCAGATTGGAGGGGTAACTGGACAGGCCCTGTATCAAAAGATAGCTCATTCCCCAAAATCTCTTGTATGCTGAGATCCTCCAGACTACTGATCTTCCATAGTCTTCTTTTTAAAATGAAACAAGAGGGTGTTGCCATGATGGGTATGGACCCAGCTCTTCCCCAACCAACCCCAACCAGAGCTCTAAAGAAGCAAAGAAAAGGGAGTAGTGGGGTCTGGGCAGGGGGGTAGGGATAGAGCACTGGCTATGGAGTCAGAAAAACCTAGGATTGAATCCTATCTCATGCTAGCAAGCTAATAAGACCAGCTATGGGACCCTGGGAAAGTCAAATAACTTCTCTGGGCCTTCAAACTCATCATCTGTAAAATGAACATGATAGGAGCACCTACTTCATAGGATTGTTATGAAAATCCACAGTACCACCTAACCACCAAGGGAAATGTCATATACGCCTATAAATAAATAAAATGTAAATAGCATATGATTTAGGGAGGAAGGCACTAGCAGTTGGGGAATGAATAAAGGCCTCATGTAGGAGATAGCTCTTGCATTAAGTTTAATGAAATAAGATAGCATATGTAAAGTACCCTGTAAACCTTGAAAGCTATACAAGTGATAACTGTTCTTATAGCTAGAGTGTGAGTCCAGACTTGTGATTTCATCCATGTAGGAAACTCCCAATATGGAAATTCCCTCTGCCAATACAGATGTTCAACCCACCTGTAAGTTATATCCTTAGAGAGTTGTCTGGGGCATTGAGAGGTTAAGTAATATATCCAGGATCACATAGTTAGTGTGTGTCAGAGGTTGGATTTGAACCAGGGTCTTCCTGACTCTAAAGAAGATGAACATTCTCCAACTCAGAGAAGTAGTATAGGATGGTAGAAAGGGACCTGGATCTTTCATCAGGGGAGCTGGGCTCAAATCCCACTTCCGTCACTACACATGTGACTGACCTTGGGCTTCTATGAAATGCGGGACTTGGGCAAGATGGCCTCTGAGGTTCCTTCTTGCTCTAAATCTATGATCTCCATTCATTAGGAATGCTAAACAGACTGCTGATGCATCAAACCTCTGGTATTAAGTCATTTTTATCTTTGTATGGATGGATTTACCAGCTGCCTCCTACCTGAGGTGGTAAGTTGACAGCATGCTTTGGGGGAGGGGACCTGAGGAAGAAGAGCAAGTGCAAAGAAGAGAAAGGAAACCCAAAGATGCCCTTCACCCCCTTCATCAATTTGCCCAAGGTGAACTCCCCCAGATGTGTGACATTTAACCACGCAATGGCTTTTACTGAAAAAAAATTACTCATCATTTTAGCTGCAGAGGCCAGGTTCTGCACCCCTCTCCATCCGCTTTAGAAAACAAAAACAGGTGAGAGACTAGCAGAAACGGTCAGCTTGATCATTTCCAAGCTAATAAAATGAACCATGCAGCTTTGATAAAGTCACTTTAAAGGCAGAAACATTCACACATCTCTTTTGGTGTGAAATCAAAGGAGATGAGTTGCTTTTATCCTAATAGGAAGAATATATCATTTTTTATTCATCAAACTTCCTTAACAGTTTGAACCTCGGAGGTCTTTAATCATGAAGTTACTTGCCTTTTAGAGCTGACAAGTAGATAGTTACATTAGCAATCTCACCTGCTTTTACCCATCAAAGATTTGAGTGCTAATCACTCAACCTTGGTAAGTACAGAGATTATTTACTTTATCTGAAATGGGGGAGAAAACTTTGAGCTTTTCCCCCTCTCCAATTCTTTTAAAATTGTTTCATTAAAAGCACCTCAAATCCTGAGAGTTCATCAGCATACAGAAATCCCAGTGTGGAGACTCCCTTCACTGATGGCAGGTTGGCATCTCATCTATTTCTGGATAATATGGGTAGTATGGCTTCTTTGATGACAAGGCTGACCTACTGCATGCTATGTCATCCTGCTGTATTTCATTAAATGCATCAAATTCTCTTGAGTTCTCAGTTTACAGGCATTAGAACCCAAAATGGCTCAAGGTAGCATAAGCAAGGTAGAATAGTTCTTTTTTATTGTTGCTTAAAATAAATGATGCATTTTTTAAACTGTTGAAAGTAAAATTAAAATAGGTTACCTCTCCATGAAACTTGGTAGATCAATAAAGGTTAAATTATTTGAAACATGACATTTTAAAATTCCCTAGGGAATGGCAAGATCTTGGGCAAAATCTTCTCTGAACCTTGGTTTCCTCATCCGTAAAATGGAAAGAACAAAGGCATATCAGGAATGGACCTTCAGGACCATCTAGCCCAACCCCATCATTTTACAGATGAGGAAACCAGACCCCAAAGAGGTTAAGGTGACTTACCTGGGATCACACAAGTGGTAAGCATAGGAGGGACAATTTGAACCCAAGTCCTCTGACTCTGGGGGTGATGCCCCTTCTACTGTACCACAGTGCCTCTAGCTCTTCATTGACAGGAACCTCAGAGAGGTTAAGAAACTTGGCCAAAGTCACAGAAGGATTAAAGAAATTGGGGCCAAAATTTGAACCCAGGTCCTCAGAATCCAAATCAGGACTCTTTCCCCACCCCATGAAGAATGCATGACTACTTCTCTGGGTTGTTCTGAGGTTCAACGGAGGCATTACGTGTGAAAGTATTTTGAAATCTAAGTCAGTCAAAGAACATTTATTTAAGTACCTATTACATGCCAGGCCCTCTGCAAATTGCTAGGGATACAAAAAGAGTCAAATGACAGCCTGTGCCCTCGAAGAGCTTACAGTCTAATGGGGAAGACTACATGTGAACAAATATATACAAAGCTATCTCTATATAGTATAAAAAGGAAGGTATTAACAGAGGAAAGGCACTAGAATTAAGAGGGGTCAGGAAAGCCTTTTAGGAAAAGATGGGATTTTAGTTGGGACTTAAAGAAAACCAAGAAGTCAGTAGGTAGAGTTAAGGGGGGAGAGAGAGAGAGAGTTCATAGAAGAAGTAGAATATCTTGTTTGTGTGACTGCCAGGGGACCAGGGTCAATGATCAACAAGTATGTGTAAGGGAATAAGGTGTAAAAAGACTGGAAAGCTAGGTATAACAACAATGCTACTTGCCACTATTGTGGCTGTGTAAGACCAATAATACCAGCACGCAGGAGGGCTCCTAGCACAGGTTCTTTGATCTGCTTTTCTAAGGAAAGCAACTTTAAGGGGTTTACAATCTCACTTTAATTAAATATAAGTATATCATTCACTTAGTTCAGGGGGAAAAGTCAGCACCCTGAACTTCAGAGAAAATACAAACAGAAATTACAAGCAGAAATTATATAAACAGAGCAAAATAACACAAATCAACAGACAGGCTTCCAGTCATCTGACCATAGCAATACATACACAGTTACCAGAGAGAGAGAGGCACCAACATCTGGGTTTTCAAAGCTGGGACAGCTTCTTGACAGCTACCCAGAATCTCTTCCAGCCAAATCACAATGAGCACTCTTCCCATGAGTAAGCCCCCAAGCAAAACCTCTCCTCCTGCAGTTCTGAGAGTTCTAGCTTAACACTACCCTCAGAGTATATATACCCTTTTTCTGGGGCCTGAGGGCTTCACACCTCTCCTGACCTAATTAGCAAAAAGGGTGTGGGCCTTCCTACAAACAAAGGCAAGAATCAATCAAAGGCACTTGATTGCCTTTATGCTGAGAAGCACTCCAAAAGAAAAGACAACAAAAAGTCCCACTTTGCTTGCCATTACACTGGGTTAGGAAAGGCTTTGAATGCTAAACAAAATATTTTCTATTCGTTCCTGGAGGTGAAAGGGAGCCACTGGAGTTTATCAAGTAAGTGGCTGACATGGTCAGATCTGTACTTCTGAAAATCACTTTGGTGGCTGAATGGAGAATGGATTGGGGTGGGGAGAGATGAGGCAGGCAGACACACCAGCAGCTCTTGCAATAGTCTAGACACAAACTGATGAAGGCTGTACTACAGTGGTAGCAGTGTCAGAGGAGAGAGGATGGCATATTTGAGAAACATATTCAGCAGCAGTGAAATCAAAAGGTCTTGATAATAGATCCAATATAGGGGGTGAGAAATAGTGAAAAGTTGAGAATGACTCCTAGGCTGAGTCCTAAGGGACTAGGAGGATAATGTGGCCCTACAGTAATAAGAAAAGTCAGAAGGGGGAAGGGTTTAGGGGGAAAGATAATGAGTTCTGCTTTGGACATAGGGACAAATATGTGTAAATAAGCTACACAGAAGATAAATAGGAAGTAATTAAGAGAGGAAGGCCTTAGAATTAAGAGGGGGGTGCAAAATCTATAATGATTTCTCTTGCTCTAAGGTATTATTAGTACAAAGTTCAAACTCAATCCTCTGTTTCTATTTTTAGCCTATTTTAAGTTCTGAAATACGACAGCTTCACTGAATGGTAGACTGCTACATGTTTAATTAACACATGGTGTCATCAAACATACCCCCAACTATCATTCAAAATCATTGCCAAGAATTTACCCACTTCCTCAATTTACACAATCATTTGCTGTTGTTTTGTCATATATGATTCATCTTTACTGTATCATGTGCTTATAAACTGATCAGTGATCACCATACTTTAGGTGGCACAGTTCAAATCCAGCCTCAGATACTTCCTAGCTATGTGACCATGGGCAAGTCATTTAACTTCTGTTTACCTCAATTTCCACATGTGCAAGATGGGAAAATACTAACACCTACCACCCAGGAGTGTTGTGGGGATTAAATGAGATAGTAATTGCAAAGCACATGGCACAGTGCCTGGCACATAGTAAGCACTTTGTGAATTTTACATTATTATTTTTGTTAGTTATTATTATTATTATTATTATAAATGGTCATACACACTGAACATGTGGAAAGATGCCTAGAATCTCAGAATATGTCAAAAATGTAAGAGGCCCCTGTAGCCATCTAGTCCAATCCATACTTGAAAAACAATCCCTAGGGGTGGAGCCAAGATGGCAGCTGGAAATCAGGGACTTGCTTAAGCTCCCCACCAAGTCCCTCCAAACACCTATAAAAATGGCTCTGAACAAATTCCAGAGCTGTAGAACCCATGAAATAGCAAAGGGAAGCAGGGCTCCAGCCTAGGACAGCCTGGATGGTTGCTGGATAAGGTCTATTGCACACAGACCTGGGAGTAGAGAGGAGCAGAGCCCAGCGTGCCTGTGTCTATACCAACCAGATCAGGAGCCAGGATGAACAGGCTATAGTACCCAGAATCAATGAGCTGTGGCAGTTACCAGACTTAACCCACAAACACCAAAGACAACAGAGCAGGTTAGTGGGAAAAGCTGCTGGGACAGAGTGAAAGGAGTTTGAGGTCTGCCACCAGCCAGGGGTGGCACAGGTGGTACAACTCTGAGGCTGCTTCCAGAACTATAGCTGCAGTTGTCTCCAGCCCCAGGCCCACCTGGTGGGAGGAATTAAGCGGTGGATTAGAGCAGGAATGCGAAGACTGCTTTGCCCTGCCTGGATCTGGTCCGAAGTCCTGGTTGGCGGTTCTTGGGGGAGAAGGAGCACTGGTGTGCCAGAGCTTGCTGTGTAGAAGTAGCTCTGAAAATAGCAGTGCAGCCCCTCAAGCTTGGGACAAAGTACTCTCTACTCTACAAGCAGTCATGCCCAGACAAAAAGCTCAAGGGTCAAGTAGTTGGCTGGGAACATGAACAGGCAGCAAAAATGGTCTCAGATTCAGACTCAGACTTTGGAATCTTTTTTTGGTGACAAAGAAGACCAAAACATACAGCCAGAAGTCAACAAAGTCAAAGAGCCTACATCAAAACCCTCCAAGAAAAATATGAATTGGTCTCAGACCACGGAAGAGCTAAAAAAGGATTTGGAAAAGCAAGTAAGAGAAGTAGAGGAAAAATTGGTAAGAGAAATGAGAGTGATGTGAGAAAGCTATGAAAAACAAGTCAATGACTTGCTAAAGGAGACCCAAAAAAATACTGAAGAAAATGACACCTTAAAAAATAGACTAAATCAAATGGCAAAAGAGCTCCAAAAAACCAATGAGGAGAAGAATGCCTTGAAAAGCAGAATTAGCCAAATGTAAAAGGAGGTCCAAAAGACCACTGAAGAAAATACTACCTTAAAAATTAGATTGGAGCAAGTGGAAGCTAGTGACTTTATGAGAAATCAAAATATTATAAAACAGAACCAAAGGAATGAAAAAATGGAAGACAATGTGAACTATCTCATTGGGAAAACCACTGACCTGGAAAATAGATCCAGGAGAGATAATTTAAAAATTATTGGACTACCTGAAAGCCATGATCAAAAAAAGAGCCTAGACATCATCTTTCAAGAAATTATCAAGGAGAACTGCCCTGATATTCTAGAACCAGAGGGTAAAATAGAAATCGAAAGAATCCACTGATCGCCTCCTGAAAAGGATCCCAAAAAGAAAACTCCTAGGAATATTGTCACCAAATTCCAGAGCTCCCAGATCTAAGAGGAAATACTACAAGCAGCCAGAAAGAAACAGTTTGAGTATTGTGGAAACACAATCAGAATAACACAAGATCTAGGGATCAAAGGGCTTGGAATATGATATTCTGGAGGTCAATGGAGCTAGGATTAAAACCAAGAATCACCTACCCAGCAAAACTGAGTAACATGCTCCAAGGCAAAATATGGATTTTCAATAAAATAGAGGAATTTCAAGCTTTCTCAGTGAAAAGACTAGAGCTGAATGGAAAATTTGACTTTCAAACACTAGAATCAAGAGAAGCATGAAAAGGTAAACAAGAAAGAGAAATTATAAAGGACTTACTAAAGTTGAACTGTTTTGTTTACATTCCTACATAGAAAGATGATGTGTTTAATTCATGAGACCTCAGTATTAGGGTAGCTGAAGGGAATATACATATACATATATATATATATATATGTATGTGTGTATATGTATGTATATATATATGTATGTGTGTATATGTATACGGGGGGGCACAGGTTGAGTTGAATATGAAGGGATGATATCTAAAAAAATCAAATCAAATCAAGGGATGAGAGAGAAATATATTGAGAGAAGGAGAAAGGGAGAGATAGAACAGGGTAAATTATCTCACATAAAAGTGGCAAGAAAAAGCGATTCTCTAGGAAGAGAAGAGGGGGCAGGTGAGGGGGAATGAGTGAATCTTGCTCTCATTGGATTTGACTTGAGGAGTGAATAATATACACACTCAGCTGGGTATCTTACCCCACAGGAAAGAAGGAGGAAGGAGATAAAAATGGGGGGATGGTAGAAGGGAGGACAGATAGGGGGAGGAGGTAATCAAAAGCAAACACTTTCAAAAAGGGACAGGGTCAAGGGAGAAAATTGAATAAAGGGAGACAGGATAGGAGGGAGCAAAATATCATTAGTCTTTCACGACATGAATATTGTGGAAGGGTTTTACATAATGATACATGTGTGGCCTATGTTGAATTGCTTGCCCTCTTAGGGAGGGTGGGTGGAGAGGGAAAAGGGGAGAGAATTTGGAACTCGAAGTTTTAAAAGCAGGTGTTCAAAAAAATAGTTTTTGCATGCAACTGGGAAACAAGATAGACAGGCAATGGGGCATAGAAATCTATCTTGCCCTAAAAGAAAGTAAGGGAAAAGGGGATGGAGGGGGAAGTGGGGTGACAAAATGGAAGGCTGACTGGGGAATGGGACAATCAGAATATATGCCATCTTGGAGTGGGGGGGAGGGTAGAAATGGGGAGAAAATTTGTAATTCAAAATCTTGTGGAAATCAATGCTGAAAACTAAAAATATTAAATTTTTTAAAAGAATGTAAAAAAATTTTAAAAAAAAGAAAAACAATCCCTGCCACCACATACCCAAAATGTAGTCACTCGACCCTTGCTTGAACCTCCCCAGTGAGGTCTTTAACCCGTCACCTCCTGAAATACTGGTGGACTACCAGAGAGCAAAGAGGCCTAAGGTTAAGACCTCATATCACTGGAAAACGGAATTCATCTTATATCCTTTGCATACAGAGAAAATGCTACTGATGGCAATTATATATTCTGAGTATCATTCTATATAGATACCCAAAGATGATCAGCTGAGAGAATGAGAGTCTTATCCAGGGAGAAGGATCATGGGGAGCATAGGTTTAGAAATAGAAGGAACATTAGAAGTAGCCCAATCCAAACCCACTTTTTTCCAAATGCGGAATGAGTCATAGAGAAATAAAGTGACTTCTCCAACTACTAAGAAGTTATATTAGGAAGGCAGAATTTATGATTTCAAAGAGAATCTCATATGTGCCTAAAAGGTCCGGAACCGCAGGATATAAGGAATTCTCTAGGCAGAAGGCAGGAGAACTAAAGCATGTATTTACACTCCACAGTAACAATCCCACAAACCAGCGTCCCCATTTTGATATTTTCATCAAAAGCTTCCAGGCCCAATAAGTCCGCCTCACAAGAGTAACTAGGAGGCCACAGAGAAGCGAGATGGTATAAGGCAAAATCATATACATGCTTCCCCTCTACGGTAAGAAGATTACCCACTAGCCTCTAGTCAGCTCTGCTACCGGCAGCTCAGCTTCGGCTGTAGGCGTCTCTGGCTCCAACCGGAAAAGGAAAGGAGGAGCTTCAAGCTGTCCTCTCCCCTCTTATAGAGTTTTTGACATCATCAAGCGCCGCCTGAACGACCAGGGCCGATTGGTTCTTGACTTGGCCCCTCCCCCAGCGTAGACCACGTTAACACACCTCCCCTCAGCCAGCGCCACGACTCATCACACAGGAAGCTCTAGTCCTGCCCCGGAAGAGCAAGCCCCCAGCGTCCAGGGAAGCTCAACGAGGCAAGCTGAGTCATTCAAAGAAAACAAAGTCCATTCTGGCTACAGAAGTGAAGTGGGAATTCTAACTCAAGTCATCCAGGTTCAGCCTGAAGTCACACAAGGCAGAAAGTAACAGAGTAAGATAGGATGATTAGAAGAGGAACATGGGACATTTTCTCAAGGGGAGTTAAATGGTTCTGGACATCTGAGTCGATTCAACAAGCATTTTTTCAGCATCCACTCTGTACAAGGTGCTTTGTGAAACACTGGGGATAAGAAGACAAAATAAACAAATGAACAAAAAACAGTTCTGCTCTCCAGAAGTTTAAGCTCTAATGTGGGAATACAACATGAAAACTGACGACCAATATGCATGCAATGATTTGAGGAGGCAGAGGGCAGGAAATCATGAGGGTGAACACAAAGGGTTTCCAATAAAGAGGTGGCACCTAGGCCCACACCTTCAAGGATGCTGGGCTCCTAAAAGCCAATGAGGGGAGGAAGTGCATTCCAAGCATATGGGAAGTCTGAGCAAAGGTGTGGATGTAGGAATGTGAGTGCCAAATCCAAACTGATTCCAAGGAACAACAAACATATAGACCATCATATATCCTGGGGGGTTAATTTGGGTATTTATAATAGTCCAGAGAAAGAACTGATAAATAGAAGTACGTATAGAATGATTTTACATACATACACACACATATGTATATTTGTGTCTATTGGTAGCCATCTCTAGGGTGGGGAAGGAGGGAAGAAAAAAAAGAAAAAAAGAAATTTTTGTGATAAATTTATTATGTATTTAAAAGGAACAGCAAGTTGTATATGATAGATTTACAGTTTCATGTGCAATAATCTTTTTTATTATACTGTTATGGAAATGTTTGTTTTATTCCATAAATTTAAAATAAATAAATTATTTTAAAATCTATAGACCGGTTTGATTGGATCATAGAGTTTACAAGGGGAAATAATATCAGAAAGAAGGAAGGAAAGAGAGGAAGGAAGGAAGGAAGGAAGGAAGGAAGGAAGGAAGGAAGGAAGGAAGGAAGGAAGGAAGGAAGGGAAGGGAAGGGAAGAGAAGGAAGGGAGGGAAGGAAGGAAGGGAGGGAAGGAAGGAAGGAAGGAAGAAAGGAAAAAAAAGAAGGAAGGAAGGCTGGAGCCAAACTATAGAGATATTTAAATGCCAAACTGAAGAGTTTGGATTTTATCCAAGAGACAAATAGGGAGCCATTGAAGGTTCTAAGCAAGAAAATGTCACCATTGGCCTGTTGTGGAGCCAGTGAAAAAGGAGATAGAAAAAAAAATGAAAAGGGAGTGAGAGCAAGGGCCAAAGGGCCAAAGACAAAACCTGGCTTATTTCAAAAATCCTTCTAGAACTCTGAAGACGGTGGCCAACATCTATGCTACCTGGTAAGCCATCTCTAGCACCTGTACTATGGACTAGTTTGTTTGAGGTTTTTGTTGTTTTTTTTTTTTGCGGGGGGGCGGGGGGGGGAGGGAGCAGGGGTTGGTTGGGTTTTTGGTTTTTTGCCACAACTGAATGATTGCAGAAGTGGAATATAATAAAGCCAAAGTTTGCTCTTCTTCGGTTAAATCACCCAAGATCCCTCTTACTTCATATTTTTATGAGGCCAATTTCAAAGTGTGTTGACAGGGAAGTTAGTGGTCTGAACAGCTGCACAGTTCATCTGCCAAATGATACAAAATCTAAAGTTAATAAAACAGAGTGTTGTGGAAAGAGCAATAACTTGGGAATCTGGGGACCTGGTTTGGAATCTTCTCTCTGCTATTTAGTACCTGTGTGACTTTGGGCAAGGCATTAACCTCTCTGGGTTGTTTGCTGCTTTCTCAAATGAAGCATGTGGACAAGAGGTTCTCTAAGGCCCTGGCCAGCTCTAAATCTAGGGTCTTGTGATCCTTGGTCATAAGACTGAAAATTGGGGGGGTTGGAAAAGCATCGTATTGAGCACTGTTGATAAAACATATTTCCCTCTGCTTAATAGAGAGACAATAGACTCTAGTAACAGTAATAGTAAATATCGTATTTATAGAGCACTTTCCATCTGTTTCCTCATTTGATCCATACAATAACCCTTCACAGTAGGTGCTATTATTATCTTTATTTTACAAAAGAGAAACTGGGCCACTAAAGCAATAAAGTGACTTTCCTAGGATCACAGAGCAAGTAAATGTTTGAGGTAGGATCCTAAACTGGCGTTTTCTGACTCTAAGACCCGCACTTTATCTGTACTAGAGTACCTGGCTGCCTACGAATGAGATGAGGCATGCCCTATCAGACATGGTAAAAACATGTTTGAATCAACTGTTTTTCTTTTTAAAAGGACCATTCTAGGAACATGGGTATTAGGAAGTGAAGGTGATATGTTTAAAGTGTCAATATTTTTTAAAACACTGTGTTCCTAAAATATATATAATCAAGAGCTCAAGAGAGTTTCACTAAGTTCAGAACCCCGTGTGAAATGGCATTCTTTGCTTGGGCAATTTCTCTGCATAAATGAGCAAATCTCCTGCTAATTGAAACTCAATTAGCCGTAACATTCAACTGCCCAACCACAAAGGTTTCAGTACTGGTGATGGTACATGCTACTTACTACCTTCCAGAGAGGTGATAGATTCAAGATGCAGAATGAATCATATGTTTTTAGACATGGCCAATGGTAGAATTTTGCTTTGCTTCATTCCTATTTGTTACAATTATTTTTCTTTGGTTTTTTTCCAGTAGAGAGAGAGAAGTGGAAGGAAAGAGAAAAGAAATGCTTCCCAAATTTTAAAAATTAAATTTCTTTTTAAAGATTCAGTTCAAGTACTGTTGTGCTCCATGGTTCCTGCCTTCATGGAGTTTATAATCTGGGGGATATTTTGTTAAACCATAGTGGTGAAACTCAAATAGAAATGGAAGACACTTTGTAGATACATGTATCCCTGGCCTCATAGTGACTTAGAAAACCATATATTGACATTGTGCATGTTCTATTATATTTTCATTCATTTTGTTAAATATTTCCCAATTACACTCAACAGAACTCAGAGTGTTAGAACCCCATGTTTGATACCTGATACACAAAAAAGGAATAGGAAATGGAAGAAGACCAAATGAGATCCCACTACTTTGACTAGGATTTGTGAATTCATCCATCAGAGAACCTAATCTACCTTAGCAAAACCAAGCTGAAAGATGAATTTTCCAAGTAAGACAGGAAGAGGTGAAGATTTGATAGATAACACATAGATGCAAAAATAATTAAGGTGGCAAGATTTTTTAAGATAGGCAGACAGGCTGAGATATTATTGCATTTTTCAGTCTCCAAACTCAGAAACCAGTGAATCATTAATCACCATTTTTATCTAGGTTACTAGATTTATGAAATATTCTAAGAGTTTTTTTTCTCTTTTCTGGTCCAGATGTATAATTTTATTGTGGAAGGCAGCTTCTAGTGAGAAACCTCTCTCTACCAATACAGGTCTACATCTCTCCTGTAATTTAAAGTATTAGAAAATTTTCTGGAACACTGAAAGGCTAAGTGACTTGCCCATGGTTAGGGTTGAAACTCAAGTCTTCATGACTGGGAGGCTTGTCCACCTTCCATTCCATCATGCAGCATCTCTATTCTGAGACATATAAAGCATAAATAATTCCTTTCTTAAGAATTCCTTTCTTAAGAAGAAAGCTTCAGGGGAGGCTGTGGATGATGGATCACTTGAGCTGAGAGCTTTGAGCTGTAGGGCTGTAGGTGTCCACAGCACCAAGATGGCAGCTCTGGGGAGCAGAAAGCCCAACCCAGTTCAGAAATGAAGTAGGTGAAGCTTCTATGCCAATCAGAAATGGGACTGGCCAGTGAGTGCCCACAGAGGTTCCAACCTGAGTGAGATGCTATCTAATCATTTCAGTCCTGTCAGACTTTTTGTGACCCCATTTGGGGTTTTCTTGGAAAAGATACTAGAGTGGTTTGCCATTTTCTTCTCCAGCTCGTTTTACAGATGAGGAAACTGAGGCAAACAAGATTAAATGGCTCATTCAAGATAAATAGTAGGTGTCTGAGGCCTGATTTGAACTCAGAAAGAGTCTTCCTGACTTCAGGCTCCACTGTGCCACCTAAATGCCTTGGGTGAGGTACAAAACACCATGTTAGGCTGTGGATATAAGAACAAAAATGAAAAGTTTCTGCCCTCAAAAAGCTTACAATCCATACCCTGCTTGTTTAAAAAAAAAAAGCAAGGCAAAGTGGGGAGAGAGGGAGACAGAATGAAATAGGTTAGAGAAAGGTATTGAAGCTGTAATAAAGGCTCTTTCTGTGGTAAGCACAAGAATTGAAAGAGGACTGAAAAGGGGAGAGCTTTCAGAAAGGAATGGGATGTTGTCTGAAGCATTCTACATCAGAAACGAATGTTCATGGATTTTTCTGTTCCCAGGGATCTTGAAAACCTATTCCCCAAGAATAAAGTGGGTGTCCTGTAAATCATACCCAGCTAACAACTTCCCAGCTTTGTTCAGACAGAGTAAGATAGAGAGTTGAGGAGGATTTCATTGAATTAAATAGAGCAGACCAGCAAAATCACTTTTCCAGAAGAGCAGTAACTGGGCTACAAAGATTTCCCCCCGCTGGCTGTGGGAGTGGGAGAAAGATTGACTGTCTGTCTGTAGATTTTAATCCTATCCCCAGAGTCAGACCGAGTTGTTTAAATGCCTACAATATTCCCCACACCCACAAAAGTCCTGCTGTTCCATATAGATATGTTCTACAAGAGGGGAGAGAAGAAAAGGGGAAATGAAGGAGTAAGGAGGAGAAAAGAAGGTACATATGTATTTTGTGCTTGTGCACATAATTTTTGTTGTTCAGTCATTTCAGTCATGTTCAACTCTTCATGACCCCATTTGGGGTTTTCTTGGCAAAGATACTAGAGTGGTTTGCCATTTTCTTCTCCAACTCATTTTACAGATGAAGAAATTGAGGTAAATAGGGTTAAGTGACTTACCCAGGGTCATGCAGCTAAGCATCTGAAGCCCAATTGGAGCTCAAGTTCCCCTGACTCCAGGCCCAGCACTCTATATCCACTGTGTCAGTTAGCTATACATAGAGTACTTTCAAGGAAAAAGTAATTTTTGTAAGTGTACACACACACACACACACACACACACACACATTCACAAGCATTCAATTTATTCAATTTCTGATGGGAAAGAAGAGCAGAAAAATGGAGGGCAAGGATTCAATCCTTTGGTTTATAGGATTCCAGGCCACTGACTACTTCACCAGAGTCAAGCCTCTTAGAAATGCTCCAAGAACCAAAGGCCTCAGCTAAAGCCAATCCTCGCAAAAGCAAAAGCTGGCTCATCCCCAAACCTTGGGAATACCCACCAATGAGAGAGATTCCCAACGTTCCGTCCCAGGTCCTCTTTCTTCTCCTTTGCATGTTTTCTTTACCCTGATAACCCAGTCAGCTCCCATGGATTCAACACAGATATTCAAATGAGCCTTGGTCTCTCCTGTGAACTTCAGTCATGCATCAATGCTCATTAGACATCTCCGACTGGATGTCCTGTATGTATCTCAGACTCAACATGTCTGATACTAAATTCATCATCTTTTCCCCCAAGCCCTCCCCTCTTTCATACTTCCTCAGAAGGCACCACCATCTCTCTAATGTCCCAGGTTCATAACCTTGGCATTATTTTCAGCACATTACTTTTCTTCAATCTATATATCTTATTGGTCAAATCTTGCTCTATCTCCACAGCATTTCTTCCATCTGACCGCTTTTCCCACTCACACATCTACCACCTTAGCTCAGGTCTTCATTGCCTCTTGTCTAGATCATTACATCAGGCTCTTCATTGATATCCCTGCCTCAAGTCTCCTACCCTTTCCAAACCCTCTTACATACTGTTACCAAAGTATGTGTCCTTAAGTGCAAATCTGACTTCTCTACTCAAGCAGCTCCAGTGGTTTCCATTTTTTACCTCTGGCATCAAATATGAATTCTTCTATTTAGCTTTTAAAGCTCCATACGAGTTGGCTCCAAACTATTTTCCTAGCCTGATAAGACATTACTTCCCTGCCATCAGACCATGATCCACCCAAAGTGTCTTTCTCTCTGTTCCTTACACATGACACTCCATCTCCTGTTTTGATGTTTTTAGACTGGCCATCACACATACTTGAAATGTACTCCTTCCTTACCATCCCATCTAGTCCCCCTCTTTTTTAAGGATGCAACTCAAGCATTATTTTCTGCATGAAGTCTTTCTTGTTCCTCCCAACTACTAGGACCCTCCCAAACTACCTGGTATATTGCTGCTTGTATACATGTCTACTTAATCATTATATATCGATGGCACCAGGAACAAGCATTTAGTAAGTGCCTACCATGTTCCAGGTACTGTGCTGAGAGTAATTTACAAATATTATCACATTGATAGATAGATGTATACTTGTTGTCTCCCCCTTTAGTATGGAAGATTTTTGCAAGTAGGGATTGTTTTGTTCTTTGTATTCCCAGTACCTAGAGAATCCCAGCACTTAATGAGAGCTAAATAAATACTTGTTGATTAATTGATTGCGTCTCAACCAGCCAGGACAATTTAAGAAACCTTGATAATTGTGTTCATTTCACATAAGACACAAATCCATGACAGACCTGAATTATTGACTTAATCAGCCATTTGACACAGGGAAACAAATGCCTTTAAGAAAAATCTCTCTCCTGCCTCAGATGGGTGACTTTAAGGACATCAAAGAAATATATCATTGTAGTAGTTTTTCCAGATCATTCAGGGTGTGGGGCCTATTCTCAGCCTTCCTTCATTCATTCCCCTGTCGATCCAAAGGGTTGTGCATGTGTGTGTGTGTGTGTGTGTGTGTGTGTGTGTGTGTGTGTATGTATATGTTTTATCTTTACTAAAAAGTATTTCTTTTATGCCCAGATGCAAGATTTCATCAAGAGCTCCAGGTACAGAAACTCTCTCCACTGATAAAGATTGCCAACTCCTCTGTTATTTAGAGTCTCAGAGAGCTGCCTGGAACAATTTTAAATTACGCATCTCACCCATGGTCACATAATCAGTATATCTCAGAGACAGGACATGAACTTGGGTCTTCCTAACTCTAAGACCAATCTTCTATTCACCATCCCATGATACCTCTTTTTTAAAAAAAATAGTTCATATTTCTATGGTGCTTTGAGACCTACTAAGTGCTTTGTGTACCTTACCTTATTGGACCCTCACAACAGCCCTGTGAGGTATTTTCTGCAGGTATTATTACTACCATTTTGCATATGAGGAAATCAGATGGGCAGAGAAACTTGCCCATAGTCAGAGAGCTGGAAAGGCCACATATCATCGTCATATCATTGTCACTGATCTCACTCATGCTCCATAAGCTAGGTTACCTTTGTGCCCCCATCCCCACTCCCCACTACCCTCTCTTTCCTTGCAGAGTTTATAGTGAGCTCAGAAATTTGACCTTCGGTTCTGGAATCTGATGGGTTATACTCAGGGTTGTGCTGGAGCTAACCCATACCAAAGATCGAATTGTTCAGTTTTTAGTGTGATCGCTTATTTCTAGGAAATTGGTAAATGCTACAACTCAGGGCTTGATTTGTTATTTTGCTAACTGACTAGACTTTAGAAAACGTTGGAAAAATATTCATAACACTGATAAAACTTCGAAAACTGTCTCACAAGTATTTTTTTTTCCAGAGAGCTAGTTGCTAAACATTTACCAGCATGCCCCTGGCTATGCTCATCATGGTTCTCATTACTGAAACTGATGCATCCACTGAACACTAGGATCCAGAAGGCAGCCCCCAGAATGCAGCCCCCTGACGACTGTATTCACTCTCATGCTAAACTCTTACACCCACTGAAGCCTAAGAGCCCATCTTTCATATACATGGATTCTCTAAATCTTCAATACCCACTACTCTGAGTACCCATACATAGAATCTCACAATGCACTGTGGGTGACCACACTCTGATTCTCATACACTATCCTCAGGGCTCCAAGCTTCAAGCTTGCTTTCTCTCACCCTTGCACAAACTCACTCTTTATAACACCAGCTCTCCATGTTCTTCTCATCACCCTTAGGGCCTAGTTTCCACCAAGATGCCTCTGACGCTAGTATCAGGAGTATGTCACATTTGCTCTTCCACACACCCAGGGCATAATCAGTAGCTACAAGCAGCTGCGCACTCTGACTGCTTCCCATGGACTACTATTTGTCTTTTATCAGGATTCCCCATCTCTAACACACAGCAAGAAAGCACCAGGAGCAGAATTCAATTTTAACCTGAGCTCAGCACTTGATCTGAGTCCAAATATTGAGTTCATAATCCTGAAGACTCAACCTAAAAGTCATAAATTTGACCTTCCATGACTGAGCTCAATCTCCTATCATAAAGGAAGATTTCCTAGCAGGAGCTATCTTCATGGCAGGGAACAAAGAATTATGGGGCCTACAAAAAGGACAGATGACATGATCTCTGTCCATGAATGATAGTTCTGTCATTACAGAAGGATTTCCCTGCATTAGAGTGATACAAGGGTACCCACTTGTATTGAGTAAGGTTGGATGGGAAAAATATGGCCAACCCATATATTTAGCAGCCTAATACTTGACTTGGAACAACTATTGAGGATCTGGAATAATGTCACCATGGGCAACTTTGCCTGTGGGTACTCCCTCCATCAAGAAAGACCTAAAACTCATCTCTGATCCACTAAGTAAGATGTAGAAAGATGTCTGAGACAGAGAGAAGTGAACTTCCCAGAGTCACACAGCTAGTAAATGTCAAAGAGGTATTATTTGAACCCAGGTCTCATGAAGGACATTGATATGTAAGAGCATAAGCAGAGGAGAGAAACCAGGATGGTAGAAGGTCTTCAGTTCAAGACATATAGGGATCAGTTTTAAGAACTGGAGATATCTAGTCTGGAGGAAAAAAAAACTTGGGATATAATTACTGCCATCAAATGTTTGAAAAGCAGTCATGTGGAAGAGGGATTAGGATTGTTCCGCTTAGCTCCAGTGGCCAGAACCAGAAGCAATGTGTCAATGTCACAAAGGGACAAACTGAGGCTTGGGGTTAAGAAATATTTCCTAATGGCTAGAGCTCTCCGCAAGCAGAATGCACTGCTACCTGCTGCCTCAGGGGGTACTCACTGCTGTCTCAATGGATGTCTTCAAGCAAAGACCAGATGGCCCCTTGGTGGTGATATCTTAGGAGGGATTCTTCTTCAGGTATTGGTGGGAGTAAATGGCTGCTGAGACCCTTACATCTCTCAGATTCAGTGATTCTTCCTTTCTCCCAACCCAGCAGCTCCTCCATCCTGTCATGCTGCTTCTAAGAATGCTAATACATGATTAATGCCATCAAGGGACAGCGTGTTTTCCAAGCCGAAGGCTGACTTCGAAATCTAGCTGAGGAGACAAGTTCACTAGGAAGGTACAACAATCAACTCGGCAGAAAGGGGAAGCATATGAGCCTCTATTTTTACCCCACAGTATGGTGTTTCTTTATGTGTTCCTGAAATATAAGTAACATTTCTAATTATGTGACAAAAATATTCCATACATGAACTGCTCCTAATATTATGCTTCTGTTGGCTATTTCATTACCTGATAATGACTGGATAATTAGAGTAAGCAACATATTCTTGTGGGATAAACTCACAGCAGAGATTTTCAGGGGGAAAAGCAAAATGAAATACCTCTTTAACATCACCTGCAGGCAATCTGTAGAATTAGCTACTGCCAAAGGTTAGTGAGGCAAACATAAATGCACCTTTTGAATTCTAGAGTGGTATGATGATATTATTTATAGCTACTGCTGGATCAAAGTACAGCTTATTCAGGGAAGCAAACTTCATGTTTCTAAGTTCAGGCAAACTTTAATTCACTGAAATGCTGGGTTGTAATAGGTCGCTCCATCGCCTGTTCCTGGCATATGTCTGCTTGAAACAGCATCAATAATAAAAGAAACCCCAAGGGAATATGTATTTACAGCACCTACTCTGTGCCAGGCACTGTGCTAAGAACGTTACAAATATTATCTCATTTGATCCTCACAACAACCCTGTGAAGTATGTGTTGCTTTTCTCCCCATTTTACAATTGAGGAAACTGAGGCAAAGACTTGCCTCAGGGCAAGTTTCATTGGAACTAGGGTCTTCCTGACTCTAGCTCCAGCACTCTATCCACTGCACCACCTAGCTGCCTCTGACAAGCAATCAATATCACCAAGCATTTATCAGTCAATCACCAAGGATTTATTAAGTACCAGTTATGTGCCAGGCACGTGCTACACACTGGGATTTAAAGAAAAAAAATAAGCACTGCCTTCAAGAAGTTTATATTCTAATAGGGAGAAATAGCATACATACATCTAAATAAATAGAAAATATACAAAAAATAAATTCAGGGTAATTTGGAGAAGCACTAATACTTACAGAGGAATTAGAAATCCTGCAGGAGGCAGCATCGGAACTGAGAGTAAGCTACATCAGACGCTGTAGGGAGTACAGTGTATGCAAATACACAAACAAAAAAGAAGTTAGGCCAAACTTTTCCTCAGGAAGCTTACGTTCTTACAGATAAATAAATGCAAGATATGTACAAAATGTAAATGTAACAGAATGTCTGCCTCTTCCCCGATGTTAGTTATCTGTTGGAACACCTCCACTTCACAACTACCAAATTTTTGTTTGCCCAACCAGGAATTGGGTGGAGATGCTATGTCATAGCAGATCTGAACATTTAAAAAAAGAGAGCCCCTCAGATTTGTCCCTGATTGAGTTTTATGGGCTACTGAAGGTGCTGGAGATTGGAATAATTAGTCTGCAAGCTGAACTATCTCAAGATGGTGATGCCATGACTCCCAAGCTACTTTTACTGCAAACAGTTTCTTCTCTAAGATACAGTAGTGTCACTTGCTAACAAATAATTTTGCGGGGGGGGGGGCGGAATGCAGAGCGTGAAACAGTGGTTTAGTGTGGGAAAGTCTGGGTTAGTGAAAGATAATCTGATTCTTATAACTTTGTGGAAGATACCTATTTCCCTTGGGGAAGGGGAACAGTAGGTAAGTGGGTAGTAGTAGATATTTAAAAAATAAAGAGCCTCATTTTAAAAAATTTTAATGCACAGAAGAAACTTCTTAAAGTTCAAAAGTAGATATAAACAAATAGAACAACTTTGTTACCACCTGTTAAATTCTATGTATTTCTTTAAAAAAACAGCTTGTTCATGGCAGAAGCTTAAAGTTCCCTGTGCAAGCTTCTCTCTTTTTCCTTTAGTTTTTTATTAAAATGTTTATGTCTCTTGTTGATTATACCCCATGTTTATGGAGAAAATATTCTATAACTACTTTTCTTACTGTTATTTCGTTAAATGTCTTTGCTCTGAACTAATTGTGTCCTTTGACAGGTTAGCAAGGGTAAGTGCATCTGTAAGGGCTCATGAGGTCTGACTTTGGAATAGATGCAGACCTGTAGAATACATTAAACCTGGGGTAACTTTTCTGGGGGCCCCATGTGTGAGATTCTGTTCTTTATATCTTCTCAAACACAAGGCATTGTAAAGGCTACCACTAAAGAAATGGCCCCCTAGACAGTCTTGAGGCCATGTGTATAGGAAAGGTTAATGGACTTGGAGACAGAAGACCTACGTTCAAATTCTAGCTCTTCCACTAGCTCTGTAACTATAGCAGGTCACTTAACCTCTAGGAATTTCACTGTGTTCATCTGTTGATTGGAGGAACTAATAATAATATTAAAGTAATACTTGAAAGGCAATATTCTTACTCTAGTAAGAATCAAGAAACCTGGATCCTAAACACAGATCTGCCACTAATTCTCTACCTACCCCCAAAAAACCCTTCTTTGGACCTCAGTTTCTTCATCTGGAAAATAGAGTGATTGGGGACATGACCTCTAAGCTTCCCTCCATCTCAGATGTCCCGTGATTCTACCTCCGGTGGCTCTTGTTAGAATGAAAAACAAAGCACTTTATCAATGTAAAGGGTTATTATTGCTATTGAAAGAGGATTGGTGTTCAGTTTGGGGGGGAGGGGTTTGGTGGATTTGCTCATCCAATTTTATTTTCTTTCAAGAAGAAAAGCAAGGTGGAAGGATGGAGTATTAATTCTGGTGTTTCAGGCTAAAGCAGTTACTTAAATTGCATTATCCAGATAATTTCCTGGAATCTTCTTCCATTATTCCTCCTTTTCCTTACCCACCCCCTCCCTAATCCCATCAACCTACCATTTCACTCAAGCTGAAAGAAATAAACCCTGGCCCCCTTCCATTTTCTTCTGACTTCTTTCCCCACCAATGACACCAGAGGGGTATGGCTATTCATACTGCCCTGAACCATGCTCCCAGTAATCCTCCATTGGGCCATTCTGTATTAAAACACCGTGATAAGTTGTTGCCAGAATGTTTTTCTGCACAGATGGATGGCCACCCTAAAGAGGAAGTTCAGATATCTACTTCCAAACCCACAAGAACGTTTTTTTTGCCCCCATTTTCATTTCATGCTGCTAAAGTGATTATTTTATGACATGGCATAAAAATTATCCCTGTTTTGAAATAGACAGTAAGCTGATATTCCAGGTAATGATACCTCCTGGCCAAGTCATTATTTTTCAGGACCTTTAATTATCAAGATGGGTACACTGTTGACTACTAAACCCTTTTATTTTCATGCACACTGACTGAGTGGGACACGTGCCCTCTATTTCCAGGCTACCATCAATTTGTCTGGCTCTCCCTATTACCGTCTAGACCATGGGTCTCCAGAAAGTGGATACAGAAGGCTGTTCTATCTGTTAGTACACTAACATCCCTCTACATTGCCCTTACCAGTTTTCATGAGGGAGGAGGGCACTGCCAGACCATGCCCCTACACATCCCTCCATATGGTTCACAGAAATTTCAAGTGTTGAGGGGAGGATGGAGGCTTTGGAGTCTTCTCAAGGGCTCATAATTAGTCACACCCACCCTGCCATTTAGCATTTCTCTCACAGCCTGACCTATATAACTAAAAACTCCATTCTAAAAACTTTCTAGCTCCCAACAGTTGAAACGTAGAAAATGCATGACCATTTATGGTTTTGGATTTATGCAAAACCAAATAACCAGCTTGACTTTCTTCTTTTTTTTCTTTTTGACTGAATTTGGTTTGATGTTGGGGCAGCTAGGTGGTGCCGTGGATACAACACTGGCCCTGGAGTCAGGAGGACCTGAGTTCAAATATGGCTTCCAATACCTTCTAGCTGTGTGACCCTGGACAAGTTACTTAACCCTGTTTGCCTCAGTTCCTCATCTATAAAATGAGCTAGAAAAGGAAATGGTAAACCACTCCAGTATCTTTGCCAAGAAAACCCCCAAAATGGGGTCATGGAGAATTGGGCATGACTGAAACAACTCAACAGCAACAACAAAAGATGTCTGGCATCTGTAAGCTTGCTCTAGCAAATCCTACCTAACAAGCACTTACAATCAGCGTGAATCTTGGCTGACATATTCAGATTTTCAGCAATTCTATTGGATAGAGACTTTGATAATAAATTTCTGATCTCTTAGATACAAGATTAAAGACTTTTAATCCTTGGGGATATGAAAACAGTAAAGGTAGGTACATCAGTTTGGAAGTGCTATAATCTGACAACTGGAGACCCTGTTGTTGTGCTAGTGTCTAAAGAGATCTTGTCAAAATCCAATAAATAAACCATCATCTTCAGGACCAGTGCATTCTAGATTTGCTCAGATTTGCCATAGTCTATCTGGGACAAGACTGCCATGTGCCCATAATTAGTGAAGCCAGGATAAGGAAGAGTAATCCCCTTCAGAAGAGAGGGACAGGTCTGAATCAGAATCTGTGTGAGCATAAATCAAGAAGCCAGGACAGCTGAATCAGTGCAGAGTCTGTTTATTTGAGAGTGCCAAAACCCAGTAAGCTGAAATAAGCCTAGCATCTAGTTGCAGGAGAGGAGATTCAGATGAAGAGGACAGTACTGGATCAAGAGGCAAACGCTGTTGTGGGGATCCAATGAGATAATGTATCTAAAGTAAGTCATAAATCACTATATAAATACTAGCTATTATCTCTAGTTCTCTAACCATCTATACTAATAAGCAGTTGAGGGACTCTGCTTGCATGTACCCATGAGCAGTTATATCCATACTGTTTATCAGTCCTGTGATCACTTAGTTCAGCCAAGTATGGTCTATGATATACACAGGCATTATCCCTTCCCTGAATCAGGCCTTTCAACCTTAAGATAAAATTGAGAGAAACCTTCTGCCTCTTATTGGGGGGGATCAAAGAATTTCCAAGCACTGCTTGGTGCAATTTCAGCACCACCAAATCTGCTGTCCAGCATCTACAAATATTCAAATGCCATGACCATGGGCTGTAACATCTTTAAGGTACATGTAAGGCTAAATTCAGGTCCCTTAAGTTTCTCTTTTAGCTTCATACATTTGCTTTCAGCAGTCACTTACCCCTTCTGTGGTATCTCCGTGATGTGTCCATACCAAAACTCAAAGAGATCTTATTCTGGAAAGTGAGGATACCTCTCCCCTGAATGATAATCTAGTTTTTCATATTCTAGTTGGGTTCTTTGTAACTTTACTAGTCAGTGGGTGGTCTGTCCTCCAGACTGACCCTTGTTACCATTGGCACTGGGTCAGTAACTATTATGGAGGGTGTTGACATTGGCTACTGACTATAGAGAAGCATTTCCCTCATTTCAACAGACTAGGACATCATCTGATTTACCATAAGCAATCCAAGGCAAGGCTATTATGTGTGCATGGTTAGGTGAGCACCCCAAAACGGAGAGCAGAGAGAACCTTTACTGAGTAAGGATAAGTACGGTCTTTGTATTTGCAACCCTGGTGCCTGGTACAATGTCAAGAACATAGTAAGCACTTAATAAATGCTTATCGATGTTTATGATCCTTAATCCAATGTATGCTCTCTGTGAGAGCTCCAACCATGTGCTCCAGCTCTAAGCCAAGACTGGGGTGGGGGCATATTAATTTCCAAGTAGCTCTCTTGTTAGCTATCTATTTGAAAATCTGAGAATTGCCCACATTTCCAGGCAGATCATGAGTACACCCTCTTACTTGTCTTCAATTGTTCAGTCAAATATTTATGTGCCTACCAGGTGTAGTCGCTATGCTAGAAACAGAGGATACAGGTACAGAGAATGAAATAATCCCTATTTGCAATAAAGCATCAATCTGAAGATTGCCATTATTGTTGAGTCATGTCCCACTCTTTGTGGCCCCATTTGGAGTTTTCTTGGTAAAGATAATGGAGTGGTTTGCCGTTTCCTTCTCCAGCTCATTTTACAGATGAGGAAACTGAGGCAAACAGGGTTAAGTGACTTGCCCAGGGTCACACAGCTAGTAAGTGTCTGAGGCTAGATTTGAACTCAGGAAGATGAGCCTTCCTAAGTCCAGGCCCAGTGCCACCTAGCTGCCCAAACATGAAGTTAATAAATACAAATATATACAAAATACAAGGTAGTTTTCTTCCTGCATGCTTTATATCCCCATCCCAAAGGATCCATAGCACAATGTAATATCCCTACAATATACTCATCATCACATCCAGTGGGTGTCCTCCAAATCAAAACTCCTTCATAATGGTCTAGACCCACCACTGAGCTCTATATACTCTCCCCCTCCAGTTTTCTCATACCTCAATAGCTTCTGCGGCTATTCACTGTAACACACAAGTCTTCAATCTAAAATCAAAGTTAGCAAGATCACTTCACAAGATATACAACGACACTGCCATGAAATATATACTAGCACAAGTATACTTCATTTCAGCACATAATGGTTCACTGGTTGCTTGAATCAACTTGCCTGCTGGGTAATGAAGATTGCACTAGGGGAAAAACTGTTGCCAAATTATAGCCTCAAGCTTAGGAGGAAAAATCCTCAAAACTACAAGTATAAGCAACTTAAGCAATGTAATTCACTACCACTGGTATAAATAATTTATTCCTTAAAGCGTCAATGTAGCCAACTAACAAATATGCTCTTGTACAAATAAGTTAAACAGCCAATTTACCAGAGTACAGATAGTATATGTAGTTTACTAGCACAAAGTATTCAAGGGCATTGCTAATTCAGTACGCCTTGACCTGACACTACTTACCCCAAATGAATGCCCGCAATTGTAGCATGGGACCCACTCAACCCTACAACCCATTGCCAGCCCAACTTCAATGTGAGGAGTCTGGGGTAATTTCAATTATCTAAACTATAGATCAGGATCCATTACAATATATTCTCTACTCATGGACCTAACAGGAACCCATATTCAATAACAAAACATTTAATTAAGATAGAATAGCAAAATAAATAATGAGGAAATAATAAAGCATTGGAATCATTTTCAGTCCCCCATACACAAATGGGTACAGCCCTTGAAAAGTTCAGAAGAGATCGAAATTTCATTTCTCTATTATTCCCCATTAATATCTCAGCCTACTGGGCCAATTATTACTCAATTATTATAATTCCCCAACCTACTGGGGGGAAGTTAGGTGACATGGTAGATAGTGTGCCAGGACTGAAATCAGGAAGAGTCATCTTCCTGAGTTCAAATTTGGTCTCAGATACTTCCTAGCTATGTGACCCTGGGCAAGTCACTCAACCCTGTTTGCCTCCATTTTGTGTCTGCAAAATGAGCTGGAGAAGGAAATGGCAAACTACTCCATTATCTTTGCCAAGAAAACCCCAAATGAGGTTATGAAGAGTCATACACAACTGAAAAACAACAGAAGGCTAATTTCATGAATGTCATTTCCCCTCTAGTCTATTAGGCCCAGTAACAAGCATAGGGGATACCAGTTCTAGGTAGAAATAGCATTTAGGGCTTCTCCATAGCCATGATGGAATCACAATTCCCAAGTTTTATTTTTATCGAATAGCACTTGGGCTCTAGTAGGGCAGGTAGAAGTCCAAAGGAACTTTTTCTTTAAATTCTTGTCCCAAAATTCGCAGATATTTTCTAGTCAACAAATAAATGTATAGATGGCTAATTTGAGGAACCCAGAATTATATTGGTTATACAAATAAACAGCCAATGTAGTAAACAATTTCTCTAATTTAACCATGATTAATATTTTTCTGTATTCCTGAGAAGAAAAGAAATAGGCATCTCTAACTCAGGATCTGGTTAGGTGCTATGACTTGGGGCTATGCAGCTGTTCTACTCAATGCATCCAGTGGTAATGGGACTGAAAGATGACCTTTCCCCAAGTCCCACTGATTTTTCAGTGCACATATCTCTGCCATAAGAAATCTCCTGCCAATGGAAAAAATACACTTATCAACAAAGCACGGTCCCTGGACAATTCCGGATGAACACAGATTCTTACTATTAAGATTTTCTTTTCTAGATGTTCTTTATAAGTCACCAAAAGTCTATGCCATCACCAGGATCCTCATGATTGACACATTGCATTTTCCAAGATTAATATTTATCTTACACCAGTTATATATTAAATGGATGTTACCCTTTGAGAGTAGCAGCTGCAACAGATTACTGAGATGGAGCAAATCCTCTGGTCTTATCAGTATCATATTTTAAAACCATCTCTTAGGGTTGGAGACATTCCTAGATACTTGGTCTCTTCCAGTCTATGCAGTTTCTTATCAGTTTCAGTTATAGAAAGTAATATTTTCTAGTGTTATCCCCACAGTTTGGGGATAGCCTATTTGAAGTACACAGTCTTCTGCGCACTAACAGGAGAGCCTGCTCTCCCCCTGGAAACTGCCCAGAGACCTCTCATTATGGGAATGTCCCAATCTAGAATCATAAATTTAGCATTAAAAGGAATCTTAGAGACTAGCCCCTTCATTTTACTTATAGTAAATCAACTAGTCTTTATTGAGTACCTACTGTATGCCAGGTACTATGTTAATCGCCGGAAAGACACAGCACTTCCTTACCGAGCAAAGGTTTTGTTGCTGGCAGGTATGCATAATAAAAGTAGGAACCTGGAGTATGAGAGGGATAATAACATGAGGGCAATCATCTTGGCTTCTTCATCTAGCTTTTATTTTGGCCCCCAGTTTCATCTGCACGTCAGTTAGGAAGGCTTGTCTCAGCACTCCAGTGTCCAAATGGGTCTGTGGGTTCGTTTGGTTTTTTGTTTACTTTTTGAGTAGTCTCTGAAATAGATTTTTAGGGCAAAGGATCCCAATCAAGGATATGACAAAAGTTTAATAACCATAAGACAGATAGTGGTCTGGAACTAAAGAGTTTGAATTAACATCAGACACAAGAAGTATATCCGTAATTAAGGTGAAACTTTCTTTTACTGTTTTCTCTTTTAGCACTTATTTAATCAAGTGACCTTGAAGAGTCTGGCCTTTGTTTCTTTGATTAAATCAGGAGTCTTTGATGATGTCCTTGCCTTCAAGGGAAAGCCTAGGCCACGTGGGTTTAAGTTGCATGTTTGTGCTGCTTTTGTGTCACGTGGGTGAGTCGCATGTTGTGACGCCCTTTGACCCTGAAGAGAATATATAAACTCAAGAGGCTGGCATCTTCCCTTGGGGCTCTCACTCACTGGAAGAGTGGTGCATGACTCTGGGCAAGCTGTTGTAACTGCCAGGGCCCTGACTTTACTAACCCAGATGTTGGTTTGTGTTTGGTCTGTTTATAATGTATGTTTGTAATTTGTTTGTATTCACTCTGAAGTTCAGGTTGTTGGCTTTTCCTCCTGAAGTAAGTGATTGATATATGTATGTTTAATTAAACTGAGATTGTTAACCCCTTAAAGTTACTTTCCTTAGTAAAGCAGATCAAAAGAACCCATGTTAGCGGGCTTCTGTGTGCTGGTTGTTGTTGGTCTTACTCAGCCATGCTAGCAGATTATTGTTACAAGAAGTTAAAAGAATAGACTTAATCTTGGCCCAAAGCATTCTGCTAGCTTTTATTGACTACTTACTACCCAGCCTAAATGCACTGGTGATTTTGTTTCTTCAGTCCCAAACAACAGTCTGACAGTGTTAAAAATTCTTTCAAACTTCTGTTTCATCCTTGTATGTGTATGAGGCTGAGATTTTTTAAATTCAAATCCCTTTATTTGCTATGCTGTTTGATTAAATGTCTTTTATTTTGAACCAACATATCCTCTACCTGTCTGGTAAAAGTAAATACACTGGTAGGGGCTCATAAGCCATAGTTTTGAATGGAAGAAGACCCCCAAAGTACTTCAAACCTGGGATAGACTTTCTGATGATCTATGTGTGTACAGTAGGGGTTGGAGTGTAGGTACCCAGGTGCTGCATTCAGATGAAATCCAGAAGAGGTTAAGTGATTTACCCAAAGATATATCAGTAACAAATAGTAAAGCCAGAATTCAAAGCCAAAGGCCATAAGGCTCCAAATCTAGCACTCTTCCTATCACGGTAATCTCCTCCCCTTAGATGATGAGCTCTTCAAAGACAAGGACTGTCTTATGCCTTCCTTTGTATCCCCAGTACTTAGCATAGTGCCTGGCATGTAATAGACCAGGGGTGGGGAACCTGCAGCCACATGTGGCCTTCTAGGTCCTTAGGTGCAGCATTTTGACTAAGTCCAAGTTTTACAGAACAAATCCGTTTATTGAGGCGATTTCTTCTGTGAAGTTTGGATTTAGTCAAAGGGCCACACTTGAGGACCTAGAGGGTCACATGTGGCCTTGAGGCTGCAGGTTCCCTACTCCTGTATTAGGAATTTAATAAAGGCTTTTTGACTAACTGACCAACACTTAACCGTATGCTAAAAAAAACATGTAAAGTTCTATAACAGCCATATTTTTGTCCAGGTACTGTGTCATCCCATTCACAAGAGCTAATAGCAACCAAACTTCATGGGATCAACATGAGATCATAGATTTAGAGCTAGATGGAATCTTATGGGTCTCAGAGTCTAACACCTTCATTTTACCTTTAAGGAATCTGCTGCTTCTCAGGGAAACAGACAGTAAATGGCAAAACCATAATCCCAGCAGCTATCTGGGAAGAAGGCACAACCCACTCTGACTGCTGCTCAGTATTTCCTTTCACAATTTATCACATGTCCAAAAATAAGGAAGTCTGGTTATCCATTTTTTCAAAAGTCTTCGGTGCACTCTATATCAACAAGCAATGAGGAATCACAAGGAGAAATTATGCCCTTGTGAGGAGAATGAATGTAATCAACGGCACCCCAGTTTCTATGATGAAAGTGGTCCCTTCTGAATTCCCACTGAAATAATGAGCCAAGAAGCTCTGTGCAGTCTCCCTATGGAGAAATGATTAAACATGTCAGCCTTATTATTACTTGAGGTGTGTCTTTGCATTGAAATGACTTAACTGCGGTCAATTGCTTCCAGGGTAACTGTGGTTGTCTGCTGAGTCTTTGTGGGTAAAAAGAACAAAATGCAAATCACTTGATTTCTCTAACTGACTTATGAGTCAATCCTCGAGTTTCTCAGGGGGTTGAGAAGTTTAAGCTGAGCCATGATCTGCTGGATCAAAGTTTGAAAGGAAGCATCGTTGTGCCAACTGCCTAATGAGAGGACCCTTACGATGCTGGAAACTGCTCAAGTTAAGCGCTTCAGATGAGACTGGCCCAGGCAAAAGTGTCATCTGTTCAGAGTGTGGATATTCAAGGTGACACGGCAAGGCTTCCACATTTTCAAATGAGACAATTAATGCAGAAACTCGATTATTTGCAAGTGTAGCGTCTGATTCAGCTCCTGTGCTGAAAATAGCCATCAATTCACCGAGGTTGGACTAGCACATATTGGAAAGTCATATGGATGGCATTACTAAAACAGGCACTAATATACAGTTTAATTTTAGACTCAATTGTCTCCTTGTTTAAGAAAGACATAGTTTTTGTTTAATGATCTAATTATCTGGGAATAGGTCAGCCAATTTAATTGTGCCGTATACCGCAGAGTGGGTACAACGGGGAATGGGGAAACATGATGGATTAGCTTCCGTCAACCCAAGAAGAACAGGCTGATTCTCCAGGCCACGTGAGTTATGCCTCCTTGGCAGCTCAGGATTATTAAGAAAACATTTTCCAAGACGTAAACTAATATTCAGAAGCAACTGCCAGATAATATGTTGTCTTTCCAGCAGTTAGATGATCCCAAGAAAAGCATCTTTTACCAAGCAGCTCTCTTCCAATGCTGATTTACACAGTACAATTCCCAGGGAAAAGGCAGTTAGCTTAAATTTATTGTAGTCCAGGGCAAACTAAGGAAGTGGTGTCAGCAGGTAGTTGGCATGGGAATGACAAATGGCCTTAAACTGGTCATGTAAATCTTTTTCTACTTTATTAACTATGGTATGTCATAGGTCTTTGAATTCTGGAAGTTTTTACTTATTGTGTCTCACTATTAAAATAACATTAACCAATAAAATATTTTCTCATAGATTCATAGAATGTCAGAGCTGGAAAGAACTCTGATCATCTCATGTAGGGGTTCTTAATCTTTTGGTGTATCATGGACCCCTTTGGCATCTTTGGAAGCCTCTAGAGCCTTTCTCAAAATAATGTCTTCAAACACATAAAATGAAATACATGGGATTACAAAGGAAACCAATCATATTGAAATACAGTTATCAAAACATTTTTAAAATAATTTCACAGACCCCAGGTTAAGAACCCCTGCTTAAACCAAGTTTCCTTAAATTAGAGGTGATGAGACTAAGGTACTAGGATATTAAGTGACTTCCCTAAGGTCACAGAGTTAGTTGCTGACAGAACCATAAGAAGAAACCCAGTCTTCTTTTTTTTTTTATTTTTAGAGGAGGGAAGATAGGGTAATTGAGGTTAAGTGACTTGCCCAAGGTCACACAGCTAGGAAGTATCTGAGGTCAGATTTGAACTCAGGTCCTTCTGACTCTAGGGCCAATGCTCTACTCACCACACCACCTAGATGCCCCTGAGACCTAGTCTTCTAAGTCCCAGTCTAGGGTCTATAATTTGGGATGGGATAATTCTTTGAATGCATCCTAAAACTGGTTATGGTTTTTTTCGTTGTCCCATCACACTGTTGATTCCAATAGAACTTGAAGTTCACTGAAACCCCCTGGTCTTTTTTTCATATGAACCACTCTCTAGCTACATCTCCTTTGTCTCATATATGAGCTGTTGATTTTTTGAAACTAAATGCATGATTTTATATTTAACTCTATTAAATTTCATCTTTCTAGATTTGCCCCATTTTTAAGCTCTCAAGATAATTCTGAATCTTGATTCTATTAACCAAAAAAATTAACAACCTCTCCCAGCTTTGTTCCATTTCCCTATTTCATAAGCATGCCAATTTTGCCTTGGTCCAATCCATTTATCAAATAAATTGAATAGAACCAAGCACAGAGTCTAAGGCCATTCACTGCATACCTTTTTCCAGGTTGACATTGATCCATTAGTCAACATCATTCAAGTAGTTTCAAACTTACAAAACACATTATCTTCTAGCAAAGAAATCATGAGAGACTGTCAAATGCTTTGTTGACATCCAGGCATGAAGGAATGAAGAAATGAAAAAATATTTATTAAGTATTTACTATGCCCCAAGCACTGTGCTAAACAGAGGGGACACAACTAGAAAACAGTCTTCAAAGAGCTTACATCATAATGAAGGGAGGCAACACTTATAACAGGAGTCATCTGGAAAGGCCCAGTGATTCTTAAGGTTCAACATGAGGACAGATGGCAATGCCCAAGAGTTTGGAAGGTATAGCGTCAGGACAGAAGTTAAGGTAGATTAAATCAGTGCTACTCCCTGATTAAGTTCAGCAAAATTTGACCAAAACACATCACTTCTTGATGAGCCCATACTACCAAAACACCAATAATAACCCATGACTATGATCCTAAACCATCCAGGTAAAAATTTTGCCTAGGATTGCTATTAATCACAACATGCTTCAATTCAAAGAGTTCAGCTTCTTCCTTCCCACCTACCCTCTTTTTTTTCACCGCTAAAATTATTTGTCCACCTCCAATCTCATTGCTAGACGATATGCCATTCTCCTTATTCCTCAAAGACCATCGACCAACAATGTCTCAGCAATCATACTGGCAAGTTTTCCGTATCCTTAGGTGTAGTACATCCCAGGCAAATTACTTGAACTCACCAAAAGGACAGTTAGCTGCTCTAATCTCTGCCACCCTATCCCCAACCCCAACACCACCATCTTGAGTTTTAATTGCCTAAACTGTTGCAGTATAGTAGAAAAGGTACTGGACCTGGAATCAGAGGACATGAGCTCATAATCCTAGTTCTGCTATTTACTACTTTATAACCATCCTCAAGGTGTTATAGGGCCTTGGTTTCCCCATTTGTAACTTGAGAATTTGGTCCCTTCCAGCCCAGAATCTATTACCTCATTTTGTCTTATCCTTTTTCAGTTTCAAGATGAATTTTCCTTGATAATGAAAACAGAAACAAAATAGGTGAAGAGTAGTTTTGCTTTCTTCCTGTCATCAGTAATTATTCTATTCAATCCAAGCAGGAGATTTATTCATTCCCTGATTTTATTCTTTGTTTTTGTTTAAAAATACCTTATTGTCCTCACAATTTTTCAAAAGACTCAACTCATTCTGGGCTTTAGCATTCCTGACACAAATCCTACAGAACAAGCCTATTCTTTTCTATTTGTCCCTTAATACAACCCCCTACTTATATTTTTTGGTTATATCTTCTAAACTCTGAGCACCTGGGAGAGCTCCCCTTGCATCCATATCCATCTCTTTGAACACCACTGACTCTTCTTACTTGAATCATTTATCATTGGGGTCATTAGCATTTCATTTTCTTGAGGACCTGTCTAGGCCTTAGATCTTACCCACTGAACTAACTACAGAAAAAGATACCCCCTGGTCTCCCTTACCTCTTCCCCCACTTTCCTACCTCCTTTTGTGTGTTGTCCCATTTATGTGGAACTGTCTTTCTTTTTATAAATTGTATCCCAAGCACTAAGCACCATACCTGACTTTTAATAAATGCTTGATGGATGTTGGTAGAGATAGTCTCTTTGCTTCCTTTGTTTCTCCCAATGTACCATCAGGGTGGATGTTAATATATGTTGTATTGGTCTGGATATAGACTACCCACACACACACACTCACTTTAATAAGCCTCATCCTAAAATTATGAAAACATGTAAATGTTAACTGAAACATAATAGTGATGATAGAACAACTCAAATTTTATACATTTCTAGCTTGGAGAGGACAGTACAGCCTCTGTCCTAATTGATATGATATTTATTGCCTTGAAGAAGTAAAAGCAGGTTGTATTTTAACTAGCTGTTCAATAGTCTAACAGTAATTTGTGCCTACTATGTTTGAGGTATTGACTTTCTCAACCTCAGCTACTTATCTTCGGATTCAACTTGGCTAATTTAATTTGGCCTAACTTGTTCATATCCCCCCTTCTCTTCCAACACCAGCACGGTGCCTTGCACATGGTAGACACCCAGTAAATATTGACTGGGCACACCTTAAGCTCGTATTTAGCATGTCTGAAATTCAACCTCAAATTCCATGAAGATGTATTATCCAAAGGCCTTCATTACTCTAACCTTGTCCCCCATGCCAGTCTTCTTACACCTTACGTACTTTTCAATCCAGTGACACTGGCCATGTTGTTTTTCCTCAAACAAGTCACTGTCTTCTGTGGACTCTTTCTCTGGCTATCCCCCATGCCCAGAATGCTCTCCCTCTTAATCTCTGCTTCCTGGCTTCAGGTCCCAGCTGAAATCCCACTTTCTACAAGAAGCCTTTACAAATACTTCTTAATTCCAGGGCTTTCCCTCTGCTGATTATTTCCTATTTACCCTGTATACAGCTTGTTTGCATATAATTGCTCCCCCTTTAGATTTTGAACTCCTCCAGGGCAGGCACTATCTTTTGCCTTTCTTCATATTCCCTTAGCACAATTAGCACAATTCCTGGCACATAGTAGGTGCTTAATAAATGCTAGTTGAGTTAAAGCAAATTAAATTAAGTGCAAGGTAATTCATTAATTCAGAAAAGATTAGTATTGGGATATTGGACTTTTTAGAACATATCCTAAGCCATTTTTTAGAAACACATCATAACACTTATATTGACTAGCCAGCAATACAGAGAAGGCTGCTGCTTTTTCTCCTCTGAATCATGCCCCACAGTAGGCAGGTCAAGTGCTCCATTATTTCCACAGGTGACAGATAGAGTCCCATAGAGAATTTGGCAAAATCATCCTCTTGGAATCAAGGTTTTTTGTGTGTTTTTTAATGGAATTACCCACTATAATTATCTCCAGTGTCTCTGGGCAAATTGAATAAATTAGATGTATAATCTATATTGTACCCTAAGAAGTGTTGAGTCATTTCCTTGCTTAAAAGGGAGAGCTACAAGGGGAAAAGATGGAAAGAAAAGAAATCATTTCACACAAACTGAAAACACAAAAGTGGTGTTCTGGGTTGATGGTCTTTTTTTTTAATTGCTTTTTTAAATATACACTGAGAATAAGACCTACCCAGGAGAGAGTTCTTAGTGTTACAGATTTTGTAGGTGGCATTCAAATATCACTTCTGAAAGGAAGAGTAATTGCAAGAAGAGCCCTGAACCCTCTCTTCATTTGGTCTTGCATTCAATTCAATTCATTTATTAACATCTAATAGGAGCCAGTTACTATATGAGGTGCTATGGTTACAAAGACCAGAATGAAACAATCCCTTTCTTCAAAAAGCTTAAATCTGGGGGAGGGGACAGCATTTGTACACATGCGTATATAAAATAAATATGTAAATATAAGACCCAAATCATACTACTTGTATTACTCATAGATTCATCTCCTTGACACCCACCCTGACTTTCCAACATCCAGAGTTCAATCAGCAAAGAGATGGCAAAATGAAAAACTGATGATGGGTGGGGCACAGAAAGGAAAGACATCAAACTTCAATTTATTCCATTACTTCTTAACACTTTGCCCAAAAAGGAAAGAGATGACATGAACTAGCATTATTTCTATTACACTTATTCAGCACACTGTAAAGTGGTCAATGTCCCTGGACCATTTGTGCCAATGACCATAAGAAGGAAAAGGAAATGCTATTGGCAAAGTCAACTTATCAACCAGTCCCATGGGGCTTAGAGTTTCACTCGAATTCCTTTATAGCTGTGCAGAGTGTCAATGGCAATCCACCACAAAACCAAGCAGCAACATAAACACAAAGGTGGAAGAACAAACAGAAATATATAGTTAAAATTAAAAATATAGAATACAACTTTGCAAATTGTAAATAAAGTTCTTTCCACCTAACAGTGAGAAATGGTGATTCCAACAATGGCAAGGAGTTTTATTTTGTCTATGTACAAAGGCTTCATTCATATGTCATCTACAGTAGTAAACTGATAGCAGACAGATAGAATATAAGCCCCTTGAAGACAGGGACTGGTTTTGGGGTTGTGTATTTGTACACACAGGGCACTGGCACCTAGGAGGACCATGAAAACCTTCCTGTAAACGGTAGTACTTGAGCATATTCTAATGGAAACAAAAGATTTTAAGAGGGAGAGATGAGAAAAGAATGCATCTCTAACATGGATTATAGTCAGTACATATGGGAGGTGGAGCATTATGTATGAAGAGCAGAAATATCAATTTTATTGAACAATAATGTGGCAATTAATGTATAATAAGAAATGTATATGAGAGTAATATGTAAGGTTGGAAGAGTATGGTTGTGAAAGGCATTCAACCACAAAGGAGATTACATTTGATCACAAGGAACCATTGGAATTTATAAAGTAGGAGAGTGACAAGGCCAGACCTTCACTTTAGGAAGGGCACTTTGGTAGTTATGTATAGGATAGATTAGGGGTTGGGAGGGAGGAGATTGGGAAAAAGCAAGGATAATTCCAATTGAAAGACATTGAAATCCTGAATTAGCTTTCTGCCTGGAAACAAGATGTTTATGAGAGATGTTGTGGAGGTAAAAACTCCAAAATTTGGCAATTGAATGGGTACATGGGTGTAGGGTCAAGGGTAATGCCAAGGTTGCAAACCTATGTAACTGGAAGGATAATGGTACCCTCAAAGGAAATAGGGATGTTAAGTAGAGGAATGATCTGGTTTCAAGTCCTGACTCTGGTAGGTGCCTGCTGCAGGCACAGCACTTAATCTCTCAGTGCCCCCAAACAACTCAATAAGACTAAAAATTATAGTACAGGTGTCAATGTCCACTGAAAGAAGTAGTATCTTCCCGGAGAGTTTCCTAAACAATGAAATCATAGATCATCATCCTCCTCCATAAAACAAAATGTTTAAGGAATAGTGCTGGGTTTTGGTGATACCGAGACAAAAACAAAACGATGTCTTCCATCTACAGGCTAATATTTTACTGAGGATAACCAACATATACCTAGAATAATTCAAAATATGCACCAAAGAAATACAAAGGAAATGCAATGGCTAGATATTCACCCTCCAACCCAACCTTTTCTCAGCATGACCTGGGAATTCCTAAGTGGCAAAAACAGTGAAGGGTCTTTCCTCAGATTTTTTTCCAGTCAGCTATCTGGCTCAGGCTCAGCAAACCCAAGAAAGTCAAGATAGGGAAATTAAGACCAAAAACTGTACAGATGGGTTCTGTTAACCATGGATTGAGGAGGAAGGGGCAGAACAGGAATATGGCATCCCTTTATCTGGGTATCATGTCATTTCAAGTCTGATGCCTTTAGAAAAGAGCTCAGCTGACATAACAAGAATCAGAAGATGGAGATAAAAGAGAATAAAATATCAGCACTGGGCAAGAGTGCTTCCTCATGCATTTTTAAACCTTGGTGCTGTTTGGAAGGAGGATTGGTTCAGCTCCTATGCACACACACACACACACACACACGCGCGCGCACGCACGCGCACACACACACACACGCTTGTTGTTGTTTGTTTTTAGCTGAGTGAAACCTTCAGCCTCCAGCCTGCCTGAGAGCCTTCATGTTCAAACAACAGAAGCAAATAAAACCAAAATCCCATCATGTGTCCAGAACCTTTCTGTGGTCTTCTCAAACACTGATTCTTGTCACTGGCTCTGGTTGGTTCCAGCACTGAACATGACACATCCTGCCTTTGTCTCAGACTCCCTACTTTGTCATGTCAGGCTAATACATTTGTCCTTAACAGCCAGGGCTGGTGAGAAGCCTAAAGGAACCACGTTGACAAAGCCTGGTAGGCTCCTCAGCAGAAAGGTATTTCAGATCCCAAATGAGAATGGTTTCTGGGGCAGCTAGGTAGTACAGTGGATAGAATGCCAGCCCTAGAGTCAAGAGGACCTGAGTTCAAATCCAGCCTCAGACACTTACTAGCTGAATGACCCTGGGCAAGTCGCTTAACCCTGATTGCCTCCTAAAAATAAAAAAAAGAATGGTTTCTATAGCCTTGGGATCACAAGAGCTTAGATTTAGAGATAGAAGGGACCTTAGAGATTACCTAACACCACCACCCTATTTTACAGAAGAAGTGCCTCCCCTTCTGGGCAGTCACAAATCCATCACCCTAGGTCAGATCTGAATTACTTCTTACTTGGAACATTACAATACTAATTGGGTTTCCTGCTTTTCAGGTCTCTCCTCACTCCAAATGCCAAAGCGAGCTTTCCAAATCCCAGATCTGACCATGTCACCCCCCCCCCACTCCCTATCTTATGCAACAACTCCTTTGGCTTCTTATTCCCTAATGGACCAAATACAAAATTCACTGTTTAGCATTAAAACTTTTCATAATGTGGTCCTTTCCTACCTTTCCACACTTTTGCACATTATTCTTCATCATGACCCCCAATCCCACCACCATGCATTCTAACACCTAGCAACTCTGGCTGACTTGCCACTCCTCACACATGACATTCCATGTTCTACCTGCCTTTCTACTAGCTGCCCCACCCCCCACTCCAAGAAAATTAGTTGAGTGAATCTAACTGACAAAATGACCACATCTGATAGTTTATATATAGTTCTGTATCCATTGCCCCCTACTTCTCATGGAAGGCAAGGAGGTTCACTTTCTTATCTCTTCTCTGGGGCAAGATTTGTCATTATAATACACAGCATACAGCTTCCTTTCAACCTTTTTCCAATTTTCAACATGGTCTGGATACACTCATTGCAAAGGTATCTCAGCTGCCTTCCTCATCCATCCCTGGGAGCCCCTTCTCCCCTCAGTGAGTTTCCCAGAACCTCCATTTTTAGGAAGTGCCTAGATAAGTCATCATTCATTCTCTAGACCTTGCCATCACTACCCCTCCAGCTTTTCAACTCCCTTTTATTGACTTCCTCCATTAGAACATAAGTTCCTTGAGGACAGGCACCATCTTTCTTTCTACTTGTATTTGTATCCCCAGGTCTTAGCATGGAATTCAGCATGTAGTAGGTGCTTGTTGACTAACTCAGTTACTAAGGAGAAAAAACTAACATGATAAAATGGAAAGAGCCCCGAAAAGTCCAAAGTCCAGTCACTTCTGCCATTCACCAAAAGTATGTCACTTTCCTCTTTAAGTCTCAGTTGCCTTCTCTGTAAAATGAGACAATTAGGCTAAATGATCCTTAGATTGTGAGCCTGTTGAGGGCACGGACAGTCTTTTGCCCCTTTTTTGTATCCTTAGCACTTAGCACAGTGCCTGGCACATAGTAGGTGCTTAATAAAGATTGATGATTTATTAGCCAACATATCTGCAGTCTGTGATCTTAGGGGCTCAGGGAAGGTGGCCAATAAAGCTAAGCTCATAGGGACCAATCATAGATTAAGTCTATTAGCTTTGCTACTTTTCTATAAATATGAGCTATACTCCTAACTCTAGCCAGACTTTTCATAAAAATGCAGCCAGTCTTAGCCATAAGGGCCTAGGTAAGGAGAATGTGAACAAATTAGCACAAATCCAGACACAGTGCCACAAGGAAGAAAAGCCCCGACAAATCCATGCTCTATTATAGTCCAAGAGTGAACATGAATACCTTTGTATGTGAAAAAAAAATTACCATTGTAATCTTGTTCCTGGATGTAACAATTAAGATAAAAACCTTGTTTTCTGGCAGCCAGGACCCTTGAAAGTACAAGCAGTTAGCATCTTCCATATTCTCCCAGTACAAATGTCCAGCCAATTAACAGGGACAGAGGAAATGTTAGAGAAAAATCAGTTAAAAAGCAGCAGGGGAGTCTGGAGAAAGGCAGAGAGATGGGGAAAGTAGAATGGAAAGAAAAAGGATACAGCAGAGAAAAAGAAATGCAAGCTATGGTACAGACGGCAAATGAAATTATTCCCAGTCATACCCTCTACATTCCAGTCAAACTGGCCCACTTATTGCTTCCTGTATAGGTTATTCCATTTCCTGCCTCAGATCCTTTGTACAGGCTGTCCCCTATGCCTGGAACGCCTACCTTCATCACTTCCCCTGACTCCCCCTCCAAACACACACACACATACCTCTTGGAAACCATAGCTCCCTTCCAGACTCATCATCATCTTCCAGACTTACTTCCCTCAAGAGGCACTTTCTGACCTCACTCTTTCTTACCTCCTTGTTAGGACTCTTCCCACCTCCTCCTTGCACTTCCACTTGCAGAATTAGATTACTTTGTAGTGTGTGTGTGTGTGTGTGTGTAGCTAGATAAATAGATATATACACACATACATATATTATATATATGGCCCTTATATATAGAGAGAGAGGGTGGGGGAGAGAGGGAAAGGGAGAGAGAGGGAGGGAGATATATATATATATATATATATATATATATATATATAGAGAGAGAGAGAGAGAGAGAGAGAGAGAGAGAGAGAGAGAGAGAGTGTATGTGTAAGTTATCCCTGAGCCATGGGTTCTTTTGGAGCAACCAATTAGGGGACTCTCATCAATGAGTTATACATGGCAGAAAGCTGATCCCCCAGGAGCTTCCATATAGTTCAACTGGGAACACACAAGAGATATTTGCACATGCTTTATGTAAAACTCAATCATACATTTTAGATGTACTTATATACATATTATTTCTCCAATAGAAGTTAAGCTCCTTGAGTGTGGCAACTGTTTCATTTTATAATTTAAATATGCAGAACCTTGCACAGGGCTGGCACACAGTAAGTGCTTAATTAATGCTACTTTTACAGTCAAATTGAGTTTTTAATCCCCACCTAACTGGAATGATGCTGGGTAGGGTCCTTTATACTATGTTCATTACATGTCTCATGGCCTTTGTAATCCATCAAGTTATCCAGTACTGAGAGAATACAGGCTGACAACTTACATCACTTTGTAACTGTGATTTGTCTTGAATTCATGTCTGAGATAAAGCTCTATAATTTGCGGAGATTTGGTGTCTTATTCTAACACTTCTTGACTCATTGACACTCAGCCCAGGGTCCCAGGAATAATGTCGGGGTTTGTTGTTGTTGTCATTTTGTTCCCTATACTATATCCAGCCATTAGAATTTGTCTTAGGTTCATTTTTGGGGTCACCTACTCTGTAATTTGGGGAGATTTGGCTCCTTGTTCTAACACTCCTTGCTTCATTAATTCCCCACCCCAGTGTCCTGGGATAGCATTGGCGTTTGGTTCTTATCTAGGGTGTCTCCAAAAAGTGGAATGTAACAAAGAGTACTCACATCACATTACAAAACAGGTATAGTATAAGCAGTTTATTCCTACACAGAAAGAAATGATAACCATGAAAAAATCATCATGTACATTATAGAAGGATTAGAACAGAATTTATTAACTTTTACAACTGCTGCTGCAATCTGCTGGAAGGCTCATAATTAAAGTTTCATCGGGGCATAAAGGAATTTTGCAATGCTGCTAATTAGCTATTTTCTATTTCGCCTCCAATAGGCACTGTCTAAACAAATGCCAAGCTTGGGCCAATCTTCTTGTCAATGTCACAACTCTCTGACACAGTAGGTTCCTCTGTCATTTGCAGTTTACTCCTGCTTCTGCTACTACTACAACCACAGCGTCTCTAGGACATACTCATCACTTGCAGACCTACAGACCTTTCATGTTCACAAGTTTCTTTCCAACCAAGGAAAAGAGACAGTAAAGCACAAGCTTGCCTGCTTAAGTACCCCAATCCTAGTTGCCATGTGGATAGGGTCACTATGATGTTAGGGGAGAAAAGGAATCTATCCTTCCCCTACCTCTTAATTAAGTCTAAACTTGTCACATGGAGAAATGTAATCCAGAGGCCATAGCCAGAAGCTATCTCCTCTTTTAAAAGCTTCACTAAGACAAGAGGTCTTCTTGCTCAACTGTCAATGAGGAAACTCTCACAAACTCTCATGTAGAGGCAACTACATGGTACAGTGGATAGAATGCTGGGCTTGGAAACGAGAAGACTCAGACATTTATTAGCTTTATGACTCTGGTCCAGTCATTTACCCTCTGTTTGCTTCAGTTTCCTCAAATGGGGATAATAATTACCTCCCAGAATTATGGGGATCAAATGAGATGATATTTCTAAAGTGCTTAGCACTGTGTGTGGCACATAGTAGGTGCTGAATAAATGTTTGTTTCCTTCCTTCCTTCCTTTCCTCCTTCCCTTTAATGAGTCATACGTGGCCAGATGCTGACCTACTTTCAGAGCTCCCACATGGCTCACCTGGGAGTAGATGAAGGATATTCACACATGCTCTACATAAACCCTCATTACATTTAAAAGCTCCTTGAGAGCACTGAATCCTCAGGGCGCTCTGTGGGTGTAATCATACCCACCTATAAAGCACCTCACAGTAGGAACTCTGTTACCAGCAGATCTCATTCAGATAATTGGCATTTCTATAGTTCTGTAAAGTTTATGAAGCACTTTTCATACATTTTCTCATTATCCTATGAGGTAGATACTCCAAGCATTAAACAGATTCAGAGGGGTTAAGTGACCTGCCCATGGTTACACAGCTTCAGCCAAGGGAAAAATTTGAACCTAGGTATCTCCTGACTTCAAATTCCATACTCTTTTCACCACATCAAGTGACCTACTTCTGTTGCCTACACCGACAATGATGTTCAATAGAATACATTTCCTTCACTCTAGCATGGAAAGCCTGTAACGGGGTGGGAAACTTATGACCCCCTTGTCAAAGGTGGCATATAAGGGGATTTCAAGGAAGCAGAGGTGGGTAAAGAATTAGCCTTAAGAAAGATCATACAGTGGGTAACTTTATTCCTTGGTCCTTATCTTCCTGATAGTTCCACAAACACCAGGGTTTTCAATCCTCCCATCTAGACCTGGATTCAAATCCTACCCCAAGGAACTTACTGTGACCCTAGGCATGTGACCCTAGAACATATGACCCTAAGCAACTCACTCAATTTCTCTGTGGCAACTTCTGTTGTGACCAACAATATGGAGTGTGAGATATTTTCTCTAATCTTCACAAACTCTCAAAAACTCCCCAATATAAGAATTATGTGCATGAAGTAAAGTAATTATAACTGTTTCTGAAGGTTAAGACACCAAATAGTCTAATGAGGCAAAGTAGGCTAATCCCTCATGCACTCACTCAGTAGCCACTCCCCTACCAGTGTCCACTCTCTGTCAGGGCAGTACAACTGGAACCTCAGGTTTGAGCTGTGGGATTCACTTGGCAATTTTTGTGCTGCCACTATAGTCTCTGTCTGCATACTCTGCTCCTGCCCTCACCCCAACATTTGGTGCCAACAAGCAACAGAACTCCACTCTACCTGGCTCTGTAAAATGAAGTGGTTCGTCTCAATGGCCTCTAATGTCCCATTCAAATTTTGATCTATGATCCTAAGATCTTTTATAGGTGTCTAGCCAGAGAACTTACAAACAAAGGGAATGGGGACAGGGTACTAATGGAGGGGAGAGGGGCAGCTACACTTTGGTTGAAGGAAAGGGGACTGATATCCAATGAGTGCCCATTCTGCTTTCCCAAAAGTCATTTGGAGCATTGACTGTGGCTGGTGAAAAAGAAAATTCTTCAAACATAGGAGGAGACTGTGACAGCTTAGAAGTTTGGCCCTTAAGGGAATCTGCCTTCAAAAGGAAGGAATCGGAAAGTAATAAGGAAATACAAGAGAAAAAGACTAAAATTAACAAACATCTAAGAAAAAATGCTTAAGAAATCTTGAGCACAAGCAGAGAAACCAAGAGAAATATTTTAAAAAAACAAGTGAAGGTGGCCCCCAAAATATCTAAACAAGTCCAAAACTCTTTGAATAATTATGCAAGACAAAAGAAAATTAATCAACATTCTGATGAGGCATGAGACCCAAGAGATTGATATTCCTGAATGATTTAAGAGAAAAATAAGAATCATGAAAGCAGAACATATGGCCTGCACAGCAAAAATATTTGGCAGAGTGAAAAAACTTTAGTCCGTAGTAACAAGTCTCTCCTAAGAAATGAAAGAGCTATCAACTGATTGTAAATAGAAATACACAAAAGTGAAAGACAATCTAGAAGAAGGGAAGTGAAAAGTAATAATGAACACATGATCTTTATAAAAACAAAACATATTTAACTGGAAGATAAGTATATAGAGACAATTTAAGAATCATAGGTATTCCAGAAGGTGGCAAGTCAAAAAAAAAACCCTCAACACTGTAATATAAAACTGCCAAAAATTTCGGAATACAAAGTAAAAGTCCAATAAAAAGAATCCACAGATCACCTCTACATTACAAAAAAACAAAAACAAAAAAAAAAAAATCTGTCCTTCAAATTCAAAATATGTCTGTGCCAAAGTTTCTTTAGCAGCACAATTGATAGAGTGCTGGGCCTGGAATCAAGAAGACTCCTTGAATTTGAATCTGACCTCAGACACTTACTCTCTACGTGACTCTGGGCAAGTCACTTAACCCTCTTTGCCTCATTTTCCTCATTTGTAAAATGAGCTGGAAAAGGAAATGCCAGGCCACTCTAGTATCTTTGCCAATAAAACCCCAAATGGGTTCACAAAGAGTTGCAGATGACTAAACAACACCAGGTTTCTTTATTTATAAAATGAAGAGGTGAGGGGTTTGGATTCATTGATCTCTAATGTTCCATTCAGATTTTGTTCTATGATCCTAAGAGCTTTCCTATTACATTAACTCCTAGGACTCTTAGCCCATGTTGGCAACGTTCCTGCCACCAAAACAGATTTCAGTGCCTCCATAGTCTAGCAAATGGTCATCAAGAGCTGTTGGGGATAAAAGTTTTATCAGATCATAGCCATACTGATGATGCCCTGCCTTTCAGAGCCTTAGTTCCTTCCAATATAAAAATATATAATTAGCATAGACCATCTCTGAGGTCTCTTCCACCTTTATGGCTATGACGCTCTGGACACAGCTAGGCTGATTCTTAGATAACATCCTCCACCATCAGCTTGCCCTCAAAGCCTTTCCAGTTTAGTAGAAGCTGCCAGAGCTTGCACTGCACTGGAACTTGGATCCCTTCCATGCCACAATGAGGTATCAGAGGAAAGCTTTAGTGGAGGGATAGTGATGATGGTGGGTTCTAATATATTAAAATGCTGGGTTCAGAGTCAGAAGTCCTAGGTTCAAATTCCAGCTATTTCACTTGTTACCTGTATGATTCTGAACAACTCAACTTATCTGAATTTCCTCAACAGCAAAACTGGGGAGGGGGGTGCTGGGAAGGGTATCAGTAGACTAGATGAACTCTGAGTATCCATCTAGCTCTAGATCTATGACTGTTTAGAGTGCAGAGAAATAGCAAAAACCCAAAGCAATCATTCCAGATATAAAGGGAATAAAATGGAACATGAATCCCCAAATTGGATTATAAAGTTTGACTAAAAGAGAGTTAACTACTATTGCAAAACTAAAGCCTTTTTTCAGATAACTCTTTGAGTTCTACAAATATGGAATGCACTATGGCATAAAGGCCAGTACACTGGACTCAAGGCCTGAAAAGTCTGGATTCAGATCCAGTCTCAAAGACTTACTAATGGTATATCCCTCTGAGACTCAGCTTTCTGATCTTTAAAATGGGGATAACACCACCTATTTCCCAAGGTTGTAGTAAGGATCAAATTACATAATACATAAGAAGTGCTTTGTAAACAATAAGGCACTACCTAACCGTTGACTACAGAAGCACAGAAACCTTTGCTTAGCCAACAATTCCACGCCATCTGGCTCTCCTATGTTTCCTTCTAAACCCCACAGAGCCTAGTATGGTACTGAAGTCTCTTTTTACTCACACTGTGTTCAGTTTGAGCCACTCACAGGCACCAGGTGGAGCCCTTACTTACAAGTGAATTGTTGTTTGTCCTTCATTCTCAAAGAGGACCATGACATCAGGAGGGTGATGCCATGACTTGTCAGTGAATTGGATTTAAACGAGGGAGGGCTGTGCAAAGTCACCAAACTCACTTGCTCTTCCAGAGCCACCTGGGTCCAGTGGCAAGATATAGATTAGGACAACTGAAGATGGCCCACACCAAGTGAATACAGGAAGGATCATCATGCAGAAACCTTTCCAGTAACAGTGGGGTTCCTAGGGCCAGCACCCCATGGCAGAGAGACTAACATGCCTATTGCCATTTCTCCCCTTTCTCTACCTCTATCTGCCCTTCAAAATCTCCACCTCAAAACAAATTGTTCCACTTGACTTATCCCCAGTGGGATCAAGAAGACTCATAATCTATCCTTAGTTCCACTTTTATATTTCAAAAGCTATGTCTTCTATATCCAGGAACCTTCAAAATCCCCAGCCACAAAAAGATTGTTCCATGTGACTTAACTCCAATAGGCTCAAGAAATCTCATCATCCTTCTTAATCTCTATTTTTGTATTTCAAAGCAAAAGCATTCTAGAGCGAGCCATTCAAATGTAGCACATGGCCATTGACCTGAAAAAGTAATTAGTCAGCTCAGAATTTTTTTTGCTTCCTTAATATTCTCTATTATGAGACTTTGGGAGAAAATGGTCATAATGATAACTGTCAATTATAATCTCAAAACAACCTTGCACCACCTAGTATTGCAATCCTCGCATTACAGATAAGGAGTCTGAAGCTTTTCTATGCTCACGTAGCTACTAAGTATGAGCAGCAGGATTCGAACTTTGGTTTTTCCTGGCTCCAAGTTAGTCACACTACCCTCTCTACCATGATGGATCTCAAAGAAAAAAACCTAAAAGTGAAAACAGGGATAGCTGAGATCAGCAAGGCTGCTTCTAAAATACATAAATTAGTGTCCTCCAACATTTTCCCAACATTTCTTCATTTAAAGGTATTCATTCATTGCTATCATCTTCAACCAGAAACTAGTTGGGGACCCAGAATCAGATTGTTTACAAAACTAGGAAAATAGATGGCAAGTGGAATTCACCCAAGAAAACTAACTGATGATAAGCTCTAGGAAGAGGACCAAAAAAGGGTCACTGTAAGCTAAATTAAAGTTTTGTTAAATAATGAATATAAAAAGAGATTTGAAGGTTGCAGTAGAGGACTTTTTGGAGCCTCAAAGCGTGTATATGAGCCCCAAAGAGAAAGAAACAGAAGAGGGAGAAATACAGATAGATATTTAAAGCTATAAAATGTTGGAACTGCCTGGCACAAACGAAGCTATCAGGATGTGGAAGGAATGACTCAACCTCATATGTGGGAAGTGTAGGTGGCCACCTGAGGGGTATTTAATTTCAAGGTCTCTAGGATTATGTACATTCTTCATGGATAGTGGAAATCCCTTCCACAGGGGCAATATTTTCCTTCCTAGTCAAGTCAACAGGCACAATCAAATATATGAATACAGAAAGGAGTTCACTGTGTGGGACTTCCTTCCCTCAATGCAGATCACAAGTAATCTCACTTAGTAAATAAGTTCTAGGGAATTTCCTAAAGACAGATTTGAATCCAGATCTCCTGGACTCCAAGCCCAGCACTCTCTCTCTCCTACCAGCAGCTTCTATAATCCACAGTCAGATAACATTTTATCAACTAATAAAGCAGGGAAGCATTTATTAAGCACCTAAATCTAAACATCCCTGGGAGAAGGACCATAGGGACTTAAATTCACTCAGAGGCATAGATAAATTATATCAGATCCAGAGCTATACCAAGAACAAGGCAAACTCCTGGGGCTTCAAAATGAGGACAATGGAAAATAACATTTTGAAAATACATCCACTGTCCTAAGCAATCCATATTATTAGGGTTGCGGGAGACCATTTTGCATTTTTGACTCTGTGGCCAAGTTAGCTAGCTATGGTGCTGATCAGATCAAATAATTTCAAACTAGAAGGAACCTTAGATAGTATTTAAGTGAAAACCTTCTTTTTACAGATAAGGAAATTGAAGCCCAGGGAGGGAGAAGTGCTTTGTCGCGTCACAAAGGGAGTAAATAAGAGAGCCCAGATTTAAGCCCATATTTTCTAGCTCCAAATTCAATGTTGTTGGGGCTTGTTTTTTTCTACTACTCACAACTTCATTCTATATAACTTAGAACTCTAAGGCTCCTTAGAGATCATCCTGTCCAATACTTTTATTCAAGTAGAAAACCAAGGATTTGAAAGCAGTTCTTCTGACTCCATGAGGACAGGATAGATTTGGGTTGGGAATGCAGGGCAACAGGCACCTGAGACCAAAGCAGGGGAAGAAAAGGGAGGCTTAACTGGACCAAGTTGTGTGACTATAGATAAATTCTGAGCCTCAGTTTCCCTATCTGTGATGAATGGAAATCATAATATGTGCACTACTTATATCATAGGGTTGTTGGGAGAAAAACACTATATGGCATAAAGCATTATGTCAATGTGATGATGATTATTATTCACAACTTTGCTAAGGTTATCAATCATCATCTCCCTTTAGAGTGATAGAATTGCTTTGAAAAGAATAAGGCAAAGCCATCAATGTTAGATTTTATGAGTCTAAAATAAAAATCTAGAAGGAAAAGAGATTTGGCAGAATTTGCGCCATTATTCTTTATAGCCCAAGATTACCATGATGGTTGCTTAACTCTTCATAGGAAAGAATATGACTCTGTAAAAGCCTGCTGAGTAAGCACCAGCCCTTTCAGACTCAGTCAAGCATCTAGAGGGCAGCCATTCTTGAAAGAGTCATTTTGTTTGACCAGCAACAGAGGAGTTGTGTTTTCTCAGGGAACAAATAGCCTCAAAGCAGAGGAATGAATCTCTAATAGTGGAATCTCAGGTGTAGGTGAGTAAGCAGCAATATGCTGGTAAAATTTTAACAACCAGCTCTGTAGAAAAAAGAAGTTTCCATGGAATACTTTTACGTTTAATCTATAGCATTTTCTCTATTATTTTCTTAAGTTGTAACAATCCACAAAACAATAAATCAAGTTCTGATTTGTAGATCTGGTGATTTCCAAGAAGTAAATGTTCACACTGAAAATTAGTTCTCCAGCTTGCTCTCAGTGAGCAAGTAGGTGAGAAATTCTACTTTTCTCCTCCTCCAGGGCCTTATAGCCCCTGAAATCATACCATACGGCCATAAAGTCCTGAAATAAATATAATAGAAGCCACAGAAATAAATGTGATAGAAGTTCAGAAAAGAAAAATTTCTTAAGATAATCAAAGGAGATTTCATAGAAGTTCGAACCATCTATTAAGAGTAAAGATAATGATGTCATATTCCTACAATGCTTTTAACATTTTGAAGAACTCTCACCATTTTTATTCTATTTTATTCTCATGACAATCTTCTAAGCTAGATGGTTATTCCCATCTCAGATGAGGAAACTGAGGCCTAGAAAGTTTCAAGTGATTTGCTCAAGTTTATACAACTAGTAAGTGGCAAAATAAAACCTAGTGCCTAGTTGTTAGATTTTTCCATCAGACCACTGAAGGACTTTGACTCTTCAGCCTTTAAATTCCCCAAATAGTGATTCTGGCAGTCAGCCAATAAACATTGATTATGCATCTATTATGTATCAGGCACTATGCTAAGTGCTGGGAATACAAAGAAAGGAAAAAGACAGTCCCTGCTCTCAAGCAATTCACAGTTTAATGAGGAGACAAGACACAAAAACTGTGCATACATAGATGTATATAGAATGAATTGGAAATAATCAACAGGGAAAAGGGACTAGTGTTAAGGGGGATGAGGAAAGGCATCTTGTAGAAGATAAGATTTTAGGTGGACTTTGAAAAGAAGGCAGGGAAACCAGGACATAGAGATGAGGAGGGTTAGAATTTCAAGCATGGGACATGCACAGAGTAAATATGGAGTAAGGAGATGGAATGTCTTGTGTGAGGAAGACCAGAGAGGCCAGTGTGTCACTGGATTGCAGAGTATGTGGAGATGAGTAAGATATAAGAAGAGTAAATGGGAAGGAGTGAACCAGATAAGGTTTTGAATGTCAGGTGGCATTCTGGAGGTGATAGGAGCCACTGGAGTTTATTGACTCGGGGTGGGGAGAGGAGGGACCATATGGTCCAACCTTTGTTTTAGGACAGGGGTGTGGAACCTGCAGCCTCAAGGCCACATGTGGCCATGTAGGTCTTCAAGTGTGGCCTTTTGACTGAATCCAATTGTTCTGTGAAGTTTAGATTCAGTCAAAGGGCCACACTTGAGGACCTAGAGGGCCACATGTGGCCCTCGAGGCTGCAGGTTCCCTACCCCTGTTTTAGGAAGATCACTTTGATAGCTAAATAGGTGACTTGTGACTGGAATAGGGAGAGACTTGTGGCAGGCAGACCAACCAGTAAGCCATTGCAATATTCTGGTTTTGAGATAACCTATACCAGGGTGATTAAGTATAAAAGGAGGGAAGGAGATATATTCAAGAGATTATTTGAAGGTAGAAAATGCCAAGGCAACCAATAACAGATTGGATTTGGGGAATGTGAAAGAGTGAAAAGTAGAGGCCACAAGCCTGGTGGCTGGGAGGTTAGTGGTGCCTATGACAGTTATAAAGAAGTTAGGAAGAGAAGAGAATTTACAGGGAAAGATAATGAGTTCAGATTTGGACATGTTGAATGTCTACAGAATATCCAGTTCCAGATGTCCAATATGCAGTTGGAGATTCAAGACTGGAGACCACCAGAGAGGCTTGGACTAGATACATAGATTTGAGACTCATCAGCACAGAGACAATAGTTTGATCCATGAGAACAGATGAGATCATCGAGTGAAATAATATGGGAGAAGAGAAGAGGGCCCAGGACAGAGCATTGTGGGACACCCATGGTTAGTGAACATGACATGAAGACCCAACAAAAGAAACTGAGAAGGAGCATTGAGATGAGTAGGAGGAGAACCAGGAGAGAATAAGGTCAAAAAATCCTAAAGTGGGTGATCATGATCAACATGTCAAAGGCCACAGAGAGAACAAGAAGTATGAGAATTGAAAAAAGACCATTATATTTGGCAAATAAGAGATGATTGGTAGGCAGCTTCAGAAAGAGTAGTCTTAATTGAATGATGAAGTCGAAAGCCAGACTACAGAGAATTAAGAAAAGAATGAGAGGAAAGAAAGAGGAGATATTAATTGAAGGCAGCCTTCTCAAGGAGTTTCACCAGAAAAGGGAGGAGAGATATAGAATTCTGTGTTGAACTCTAGTTGAGTTCAATGGAACAAGTGAGGATTTTTTAAAGAGCATGGCATCAATGCATAGCAGTTTCAGAGGCATATTTAGTCTTAATATAAGGGGAAAGGTCCTAGCAACTAGAAGTATTCCAAAGTGGAATAGGCTGCCTTGAGAATTGGTGGTTTCCCCTCTTGGGAGGTCTACAAGCCAAAATTGGATCGTGATTTGTCAGATATATTATAGAGGGGATTTTTTTTTAAATATAGGTTAGAAGGGGGAGTGTTGCATTGCTAGAATAAGGAAGATCTGAATCAAATCATGCTTCAGATGCTTACTAGCTACATGATTATGAAAAAATAATTTGCTTCTCCAAGCCTCAATTTCCCCATGTGGAAAATAAGGATAACAATAGTACCTAATTCACAGTATTGTGAGATTCAAATGACAATTTACTCAAAGCATTTTGCAAAGCTCAAAGCTTTCTACAAATATGATGTTTTTATTGTTATAGGTCAGACCAAGTGGTTTCTAAGGTCCCTCCCAACTCAAAAACTCTCTGATTCTATAACCTTTTCTATGTACTGAGGGTTAGGAAGAAACCGTATCAAGTCAGGATTATTGAGAAGATGGTCTAACTCTTTGATGTTGAAGTTTCATAATTTACTTGAAGACCAAACAAAAAAACAGTGACGGAATCATCCCTTGGTGAATATATGTTATGGCGGGACCTGTAGATCACCACCTATCAATTTCACTCACCGGAAGTGTCAGCTGTAATCAACATTCCCTCAAATCCTTTGACTCCATGGAAGCCCAAACCAAAGTCATCCAAGCCAAGAGCTCATTCATTGATCCTCTGGTTATATTTTGAATCATTTCCATAGAAACTGGAAGCGTTCCCTGCACCAGCCCAGGCATTCTAACTGCCAGCAATTATCTTAAGGTCTGATTTGCATTTTAAATGTCACCTGTATAAATTAAAACTGTTTACAGCTAACAATGTCATTATTTTGTGATTCATTATTTCTACTCAGCTAGCCAAAGCTTTCTTCTTCCAAAATCCAATTCTAAATGCTACCTGCCAGTCTGGGCACTAGGGAAGCTCTTCTTCCATTCAAATGTCCTTCTTCCCCTCCAAGTCTGTGGTTCAAGAAATCTCAACTAGCTTTGCTTTGTAACACTTGAGATGTTTGGTGTTAAACTTGGCAGGGAGGATATTTGAAAACAATTCACTCAGTTATTTAAGCTGGGGTTCACAAAAGTTCCTGCCTACTAAGAGAAAACAAATCCTGCTCTCTGGATAGATTGAAAGTATTATATAGTGATCCTGCTTTAATTGGGCTTTTTAGTTAGGTTGGCTTAGATATCATTTTACGAGAAGATGAACTAAATGATGTTCCAAGATTCCATTAGTCTATTCTATTAGTCATACAGTCTATGATAAAGGGAGGTTAATGGGATGTCACTTTTCCCTTTGACATTGTTCGTCATTGCCCCAAAATGTAATGCTAAAATAATAATAATAGCTAGTTTTAAGGGTTTCAAAACAATTGCCATGTCGTAACAACCCTGTGAGGTTGATTATCATTATTATATTATAATATAATATTCATATTATAAATGAGGGACAGAGACTGAGAGAGGTTAAGTGACTCGCACACAGTCATACAGCCTACTGAGACAAGATTTTAACTCAGATCTTCCTGATACCAAGCCCAAAATTCTCTCCATTACACCATGTTACCTACAATCTTTTTTTTTTTTCATTTTTACCTGATTCTTGTTCATTTAGAAATCAACCAATCCAGTATTAATTACTAATTACTAGTTAACAAGTGGAAAGATGGCCAGGTTTGGAGTCAGTAAGACATGGGTCCAAGTCTTGCCTCCAACACATACAGGCTGTGTAACCTAGGCAAGTCACTTAACCTAGCAATGCCCCATCATAGACTCAGAGTATAAATTGTCCATCTGAATTGGTAGGTGGAGTTTCCTTTCAGGGACTTCCATATATCAATAAAATCAAAGGTCTGACCAAAAAAAATGCTTATTGTTATCCTGTTGGCTACGAAGATATGAGAATTCAAAAGAATTGGAACCTAGGGCCCTCTTTGATACATCAGATTCTCCTGAAATAGTTTTTCTCTGCTCTAGAAAACAGGGCATGCCACCTCTTCCTGCATAATACCACTTCTTGTTGCCCTTTTTTTACGTTTTTTTATATTTTTATTTAAACATTTGAGTTTCAAATTCCATCCCTCCCTCCCTCCTCTCCCTATTCTGTGAGATAGTAAGCAATCAGACATAGGTTATAAATGTTCAATTATGTAAAATATTTCCATATTAGTCATTTTGTACAAGAAGACAAATAAAAGAAAAAATGAAAGAAATAAAGTGAAAAATAGCAGTATGCTTCAGTCTACATTCAATTGATATCAGTTCTTTCTCTGGAGGCAGATAGTATGCTTCATCATTAGTCCTTTGAGATTGTCTTGAATCACTTTATTGCTGCGAATAGCTAAGTCATTCACAATTCTTCATGGAACAATATTGTTGTTACTGTGTACAATGTTCTCCTGTTTCAGTTCATTTCACCATGCATCAGTTCATGTAAGTCTTCACAGGTTTTTCTGAAATCATCCTACTTGTCATTTCTTACAGCACAATAATACTCCATCACAATCATAAACCACAGCTTGTTTAGTCATTCCCCAATTGATGGGCATTCCTTTGATTTCCAATTCTTAGATACCACAAAAAGAGTTCCTATAAATATTTTTGTACAAATAGGTCCTTTTTTTTTCCTTTTGGGGGATGTCTTTGGGATATAGGCCTAGCAGTGGTATTTCTGGATCAAAGGGTATGCACAGTTTTATAGGACTTTGGGCATAGTTCCAAATTGCTCTCCAGAATGGTTAGAGCAGTCCACAACTCCAACAACAGTGCATTAGTGTCCTGGTTTTCCCACATCCCCTCTGACATCCAACATTTTCACTGATTGCCATATTTGCCACAATAATAGGTGAGGTGGTACCTCAGAGTTGTTTTAATTTACATTTCCTGATCAATAGTGATTTGGAGCATTTTTTCATGACTATAGATAGCTTTGATTTATTTGTCTAAAAACTACTTGTTCATATCCTTTGACCATTTGTCAATTGAAGAATGATTTGTATTTTTTATAAATTTGACTCAGTTCTCTGTATATCTGAGAAGTGAGGCCTTTATCAGAGATATCTGTTGCAAAATAATTTTCCCAGTTTTCTGCTTTCCTTATAATTTTGGTTGCATTGGTTTTGTTTGTGCAAAAATGTTTTTATTTTATATAATAAAAATTACCTAGTTTACATTTTGTAGTGCTTTCTATATCTTCTTTGGTCCTAAATTCTTACCTTACCCATAAATCTGACAGATAAATTATTCTGTGCCCTCTTAATTTGCTTAAGGTATTACCTTTTATGCGCAAATCATGTACCCATATTAACCTTATCTTGGTATATGGTCTGAGATGCTGGTCTATACTTAGTTTCTGCCATACTGTTTTCCAGTTTTCCCAACAGTTTTTGCAAATAATAAGATTTTGTCCCAAAAGCTTGGATCTTTGGATTTATCATATACAAGATTACTATGGTCATTTATGATAGTGTGATTTGTACCTCATCTGTTCCACCGATCCACCACTGTATTTCTTAGCAGTACCAGATTGTTTTGATAATTACCACTTTATAATACAGTTTGAGATCTGGTACAGCTAGACCACTTTCTTTTGCATTTTTTTTCATTGATTCCCTTGAAATCCTTGAACTTTTGTTCTTTCAGATGAAATTTGCTATTATTTTTTTCAAGCTTTCTAAAATTAATTTTTGATACTTTGATTCATACGGCAATGGAAAAATAGATTAATTTAGGTAGAACTGTCATTTTTATTTTATTGGCTCAGCCTATCCATGAGCAATTATCCACTTGTTTAGATCTGACTTCATATGTGTGAAAAGTGTTTTATAGTTGTGTTCATATAGTTCCTGGGTTTGCCTTGGCAGGTAGATTCCCAAATATTTTATATTGTCTATAGTTATTTTCAATTGAATTTCTCCTTCTATCTCTTCCTGCTGGATTTTGTTGGTAATATACAGAAATGTTGATGATTTATGTGGGTTTATTTTGTATCCTGCAACTTTGCTAAAGAGGTCAATTTCAAGTAGTTTTTAAATTCATTCTCTAGGGTTTCTAGGTATAACATCATATCATCTGCGAAGAGTGATAATTTGTTTCCTCATTGCCTATTCTAATTCCTTTAAGTTTTTTTCTTCTCTTATTGCTATAGCTAACATTTCTAGGACAATATTAAGTAATAGAGGTGATAATGAGCATCCTGGCTTCACCTCTGAGTGTATTGAGAAGGCTTCTAGCTTATCTCCATTACAGTTAACGCTTGCTGATGGTTTTATATAAATATTACTTATCATTTTAAGGTAAGCTCCATTTATTCCTATGCTCTTTAGTGTTTTTTAATAGGAGTGAGTGTTGTATTTCGTTAAAGGCTTTTCCTGTAACTATTGAGATAATCATATGACTTCTGTTGGTTTGTTATTTATATGGTCAACTAAAATGATAGTTTTCCTAATATTGAACCAGCCCTGCATTCCTGCTATAAATCCCACCTGGGCATAGTGTATGATCCTTGTGATATATTGCTGTAATTTCTTTGCTAGTATTTTATTTAAAATTGTTACATCAATATTCATTAAGGAAATTGGTCTATAATTTTTCTCTGTTTTGGCTCTTCCTGGTTTAGGTATCAGCACTATATTTGTGTCATAAAAGGAATTTTGCAGGACTCCTTCTTTGACTGTTTTTCCAAATAGTTTATAATGAATTGGGATTAATCATTCTCTAAATGTTTGGTAGAATTCACTTGTGAACCCATCTGATCTTGGGGATTTTTTTCTTAGAAAATTCATTGATGGCTTGTTCAATTTCTTTTTTCTTAGATTGGACTATTTAAGTATTTTATTTCTTCTTCTGATAATCTTGGTAACTCGTGTTTTGGGGGATATTCATCCTTTCATTTGGATTCTCAAATTTATTGGCATATACTTGAGCAAAATAGATCCTAACAATTGTCTTAATTTCCTCTTCAGTGGGGGTGAATTCACCCCTTTTATTTTGGATACTAGTAATTTGGTTTTCTTCTTTCCTTTTTAAAATCAAATTAACCAATGTTTATCAATTTTATTGGGTATTTTTTTCATAAAACCAGTTTCTAGTTTTATTTATTAGTTCAATAGTTTCCTTACTTTCAATTTTATTAATCTCTCCTTTGATTTTCAGGATTTTCAATTTGGTGTTTAATTGGAGATTTTTAATTTGTTCCTTTTTCTAGTTTTCTTAGTTGCATTGATCTGCTTTTTCTCTATTTTATTGATGTAAGTAATTAAAGGTATAAATTTGGTGGCATCCCATAAATTTTGGTATATTATCTCATTGTTGTCATTTTCTATAATGAAATTATCAATTGTTTCTATGATTTGTTCTTTGACCCACTTTTTTGGGATTAGACTATTTAATTTCCAATTAATTCTTAATCTCTCTTCCCATTGTCCACTACTGAATGTAATTTTTATTGGCTTATGATCTGAAAAGGATGTGTTTACTATTTCTGCTTTTCTGCATTTGGTTATGAGGTTTCTATGTCCTAATACATGGTCAATTTTTGTGTGGGTACCATGTACTGCTAAGAAAAGGGTATATTACTTTCTATTAACATTCAGTTTTCTCCAAAGATCTATCATATCTAACTTTTCCAGAATCTTATTCACCTCCTTAACTTCTTTCTTGTTTATTTTTTGGTTAAATTTATCTAGATCTAGAGGGGAAAGTTGAGCTCCCCCACTAGTATAGTTTTATTATCTATTTCTTCCTGTAACTCATTCAATTTCTCCAAAAATTTTGATGCTATACCATTCGGTACATGTATGTTTAGTATTGATATGACTTCATTGTCTATGGTACCTTTCAGCAAGATATAGTTTCCTTCTTTATCTCTTTTAATAAGATCTATTTTTGCTTTTGCTTTGTCTGAGATCATGATTGCTACCACTGCTTTCTTTGCTTCAGCTGAAGCATAATAGATTCTGCTCTAGCCCCTTACCTTTACCTTGTGTGTATCTCTCTGCTTCAAATGCATTTCTTGTAAATGACATATTGTAGTATTTTTGTGTTTAATCCATTCTGCTATCTGCTTCTGTTTTTTGGGAGAATTCACCCCCATTCACATTTATAATGTGTATTTCCCTCTATGCTATTTTACATTTGTTTTCTCCCTTCTCTCTTACACCACACTCTTTCCCTCCTCACAATTGTTTAACCTTCCCCAATCTACTCTCCCTTTCATCAGTCCCTCCTCCCCCTTCTATGATCCCCATCCCCTTTTACTTCCTTTCAAGGAAAGATACATTTCCATATCCAACTCAGTGGGCATGTTATTCCCTCTTTGAGCCAATTTTGATGAGAATAAGGTTAAGTTTTGCCCTCCAACCCTCCTCCCCCCTCATCTTCTCCTCCATTATAATAGCTCTTTCATGCTTCTTTTATGTGGGCCTAGATCAATTCTGAAGTAGTTTTCTAGTTGTTTGGAGGGTAATTTGGAAGGGCTTCAGAGAATTATTCCTTACCCCACCATCTTGGCACAGGAAGTCTTTGTTCTTGCCCTTTTTTGGAAACGTCTATATTCTATGCTTGACTTGGTTCTGTGAGGGCTTCTTGCATTCTATCTCACTGACTTGGCTGTTGCTTGAGCAAGGGCTTTCCTCATCCCAATAAAGCCTATGACCTTAATTTGGGTCAAAGAGCTGACTCAGTGTAAAGGTGATTGCAATGCAGGAAACTGTCATTAACAAGGAAGAGTGACAAAGCTTGGTGGAGCCATGTGCTCAGAAAAAGAGCAGTATCTCTGAGGGACCTCTACATATTCTCTTCTTTTCTTCTATAACCTGACAATCAATCTCTCACCATTCTGACAACCACTCTGGTTGGATTTGTCCCTGTTCCACTCTCTTTCTGACCTTCAGATGTTTTGCTTCAGACTCTAAGTATTCTTTTCCTTTGAATTAAAGTATATCATAACTCCCTTCTTTGCTCAAGTGGGGGCTATGGGTGTGGAACAGAGCACACACAGACACTGTTGACATACTGCTGGTCATTTTTGTCAAATGGCTTTTCTCTTTATTGTTTAGTCTTTGGGACAAAAGATGTCACCTTAGCAAAGGAAGTGGAGGGATCTCTTTGGAAATGAAGATGACTTGAAAAAATAAAAGATGCCAATAAAACCTGTTAAAGAAAAATAAAGTATGTGGTAGTAAAAGGTCAGCTGCTTCATGCATTATGGAGCTGAAGAGGGTAACTAAATAAGGATTTATAGCACCTACTATATGCTAGATACAGTGTCAAGTACTTAACAACAAACATCCCATTTGATCCTCACAACAACCCCAGGAGGTGCTGTTATCCCTGTTTTACAGTTGAGAAAACTAAGACAAACAAAGCTTAAGTGACTTGCCCAGGATCACCCAGCTAGTAAATGTCTGAGGCAGGATTTGAACTCAGGTCTTCCTGATTCCAGGCCCAGTGCTCTGTGTACTATGGCACCATCTAGCTGAAAGAATTCAAAATGATCTCTAAAGTTTCTTCTGGCTCTAAATATTACAATTTAAACTATCAGTATAATAAAAAGTATGCTCCACTAGTCACAAAGCCTTCAAGGAAGAAGTAGAACTTGGGGTGGGCCTATAAGGGTGAACAGCTCATAAATGAAAAAGTGGGGGAGGGGGAGATAAAGGGCTTTAAAGGTTGGGTATCCAAAAAGAGTAAAACTATAAATAACCAATAGGAATAAATACAGTATGTGCATGGCTGTAGGGAGAGACAAGAGGAGATCAGCATGATCTGAGTGTAGGATTAGCATTGGGGAATAGATCAAATTGATAGAGACTGTGGGACAAGACAATGTATGAGAGGAGATTATGTGCTCCAATTGTTTGCTTCTCCTTCCTCTTTTCTGCTTTCCTAGAGTCTCTAACCCCCACCCTAGCCAAGGAGGCTGGAAAGTAGACTGACTAGAGGTCCACCAAGTACTTCTTTATGGAATTTGATCATAAGATCATAGATTAAGAGGTAGGAGGGAAGATTTTAGAGGCCATCTAATCCAACTCAAGTTACAGAGGAACAACCTAAAGTACAGGCTAGTTAAGTGACTTGCCCAAGGACACACAGAGAGTTGTGTCACAGATGGAATGAACACAAGTCTTCTGGACTCCAACTCCAGCAGTTTGTCCACTTACCCATGCTGTGCAGTATTTCCTAAAGTCGAGATGCCACTGAGCTTTCTTGGGCTTAGGATGACCTGGTACGACCTTGGAATATCCATTGTCACCATGGATTGAAAGTCTTAGTGGACATTTCCTCTTTCTTCCTGGAACAGGAAGAAGAGAGAATTAAGAGAAGTTCAGAGGAGAAGGAAAGAGGGCTGTGGTCCCTTACCCTATCTCCAATCAGGTTGGATTCAGGTTTAAATGAATGAGTAACTCTACCTTAGTAAAGCTGGCCAACAGAGCCATGTACCTATTTTTGTTGCTATTACTTTTTTACTGCTATAATTTCCTAGTAATGTTTTATTTTTAACTCTACTATTTGTGAGTATAAGAGAAAGATAGTCCTCCTCACCAGAGTAGAAGATCTTTGGGAAATTCAGGCATCCCAAAGGTTAGTCAGAAACTAGCGGCAACTTTGACAAAGAGCCTGGACACCCCAGTGGAAATGAATATTGAAAACTTCACAGTAAGTGGTCTGGAGTGCATGTGGATATATTGTTTGCCCTTCTTCATCCTGGGGCCCTTCCTTTGGAGGTAGGCATAAGAATCTGGACTCGATCCAGCAACAGAACCATTACAATTCTTGGGCAGGGGAGAAACATCATGAAAGCTAGTGTTTTAGGAAGATTATTCTGGTCAGCAGCATACAGGATTATTTGGAAGGACAGAGACTGGAGACAGAAAAGCCTCTGTGTGGTCTCAAAAACTGTGTATTCTCTAAAACTTCAAGGAAAAATGTAAAAAAAAAAAAAAAAGGAAAAAGTTATGATTTTCATAAATGAAGCCTCACCTTCATTATACTGAACCTTCCTAGAAATGGATCAAAAGAGACGCATCTGTCAAAATGGCTGATCGCTCTTCTCCCCAACATCGTAATGACAAAGACACCATTGAGAGTGGCTCAGTGTACTGCAGAGCTGGATGCTGGACTCTGCTTCTGATGTTGCTATGTGCTTTAGCCTTGGTATGACAGATGGAGTATTGATCAGGACTCCAGAGGTCACAGGGCGGTACAATTTCCCACCCAGGATGGCTCATCCTTAAACAAAACAGTGACTCACCCGACCAGGGCTATTAGGGTTTGTGAATCAGGTCTCAAGGATTCTGAGTCATATAAAGAGCCGTAAGGAAATGGCTCTCAGTAATCGGAATTTTACAGCGAGCTTACATAAACAATAACTGATTAGGGATGAAGCCTGATGCCCTAAGCTATATTTACTCATAGGTTCAAGTACTTTCCTCTCAAAAGTTTGTCTAGGATACAGTTTCTCTCTGCAGGTAAAGCTGCTGTCAGAATTCTTCCATGCATTTGGGATCCAGGCTTTCATTAGTTTGGAAATTTCCTCTATCATTGCAAATTACTATCCCAAACTACTCACCCTTTGAATATGGTCTTTGAGAATTGCTATGGCTGAAAATGTCACGCAGTGGTCAACTTGACAATGAATCTCTATAAGTTGAACTGCCTGTTTCTCAGACAACATCACGAGACCTTTATTTGAAGCCTTTCTAGCTTAGTGGGACCTGTCAGCATTGGTACTATATTAGCTTAACCTTTGAGAAAGCAGAGTTCTCTCCATGCTACTATGGAGAGGACATTACTGAAGGAGTGCTGAAGTTAGCAAACACTGACTGGGTGTCATCTATGTGCAGGACACATAAAGTGCTACGGGAAAGGGGGAGTGGAGATAAATAAGAAATAAAAGACATAAGTTACACTGTTAACTCATGTCAAACCTGCAGTCCACTGGAATCATCGGATCTTTTTCATGGGACCTATTATCTAGCATGTTTCCCATCCCTCATTTGTAAAGTTGTGGGGGGTTTTTAACCCAAGAGTAAGACCTTATATTTGTCCTTATTAAAATCATCTCATGATTTTTCTTAATAAGAAGAAAAATAAATGGTATTACTTTCCTTGAATAAATTAGAGTCATATGGGGTAGATTCAGTCAAGTTAATAAATATTTATTGAACACCTTGTTATCACTGTAGGGAGGGGGTGGAATACAAAAGAAGAGTAAAAAAAAAAAGAGTAAGATTACAACCTCTTTCACGCAAGGAGCAAACTGTGCAAAAGAAAATGTGAAACAAGGACCAGGCATTAAGTGAATGGTGTTAGCATTCAGTGCCATAGGGTTTGGAAGCTGGAGAGATCAGAGTTGACTCGAATAACAGGGGAAGATCTCTAGGTGGAACTGAAACATGAGCTTGACCTGGAAAGAAATTTGGGATGTGAAGAGAGAGTGGAAACATAGGAGAACATTCTAAGAATGGGGATGACATAGAGGAAAACCAATAGGGCCTCGCCATCCTGGTTCAGGCCCTTATCCCCCGACTTGTTAATCCCCTTCCCTCTAGTTCCTACATTCTATGTTGGATCTTCCAGACGGATACTAAAATCATTTTCATTAGGCATCGAACTGATCAAGTGTTCATAAGTTTTCAGGGGCTCCTTATTACTGCTAGAACAAAACACAGACTCCTTTCCTAGCATTCAAGGCTATCCACAATCTACCTCCAACCCACCTTCCTAGCATTATTTCTTGTTGGCCCTGCTCAGGCTCTCTGTTTCTACTAAACATAACCACTGGCTGTTACATGAAATTCAAAACACAGGGGTAGCTAGGTGGTGTGGTGGATAGAGCACTGGCCCTGAAGTCAGGAGACCTGAGTTCAAGTCCAGTCTCAGACACATGCTACCTATGTGACCCTGAGCAAGTCATTTTCCCTATTTCCTCCAAAAGAGAAAAAAAAAAAGAAATTCAACAGGCCATCTACTATGTTCCTTCAGTTACACAGGCCACATCCACTGCTCAGAATAGACTCCTTCCTCATCTCCTATTAGAATCCTTATCTTCCTTCCAGAAATCAATAAACTCAGAAATCTCCTTCTCTGCTTCTCCTTCCCTAATCCACTTGCCCCTCCGAAATGATTCTCTAATTTGCTTCTATTACTGCTTACCTTACATTACAATCAAATGAGATGAACTATAGGACCGAATTAGACAATATACGTAAAGGGCTTCGCACGCCTTAAAGCACTATATAAATGCTTGCTGTTGCTTTTATTACTTATTGTCATATGTGCTCTGTCCTCACTCTTCCTAGTAGATGGTAGCCTCCTTGAAAGCAGAGACTGTTATGTTTTTGTTTTTGAATTTCTAGTACCTAACACAGTGTACTTGCACATGGAAGATACTTAATGAACAATTGTTTAATTAAATGTGTTGAATTTTGAGTCAGCACAGGGACATTTTTTAATTTATTGTTATCTTTATAAAGCTAAATAGCAACAGTAACCCATTAGAAATGGAATTGAAAGTTATAAATATGAATCACATAAACACAACAGCAAATCATGAAGTCTCAATGTCAGAAGGGACCCCAGAGATCATCTAGGCAAACTCCTACCAAGAGCATTAATGCCCTTGACAACAGCCCTTACAAATGGTCAGCTGCTCTCTGGTTAAGCACTTCCAGTAATGGAAATTCATCCATTCCATTCCACCATTTGGGGAAAACTACATGTTAAATGTTCTTCCTTATCCTGACCTGAAATTCAATGTCTCAAAAAGTCTTAGTGAAGTCTTAAGATTTAGCATCTTAAGACTTCTTGAGGCACTCTATACCAACTAAATGGCACAGTGGAGAGAGAGCAGAATTTAGAATCAGAAAGAGCTAAATATCCTGGCTTAGACACTTACAAATTGTATGTTCCTGGGTGAGCCATTTAACATCTCTAAGCCTCAATTTCTTCATCTATAAAGCAGGTGTAGTAATGCCACCTTCCTCACAGGATTGTTGTGGGTATCAAATGAGATAATACTTTTAAAGTATTTTGCAATATATAAATGCTATATAAATGGTAGCTATTTTTTTTAATCCAGCAAAACAAATTCCCATGTCCAAATATGCATGTCATTCTGGATGTTAAGTCCATAACCTCTCTGGCAGGAGGTAGGTGGGGTGATTCATCTTTAGCCCTCTGGACACATGGCTAATCATTGTATTAATCTGATTCCTGAAGTTTTCCAAAGTTGTTTTCTCTATTATATGGTTGTCATTGAGGAAATTGCTCTCCTAGTTCTACTCACTTCACTAGACATCAGGTCATAGAGGGCTTCCCAGTTTCCTCTGAAACTGTCTATTTTATCATTCCTTCTGGCACAATAATAGTCTATTGCATTCATTTACAGGGTGTATAGGGGATTCAGGGAGGACTGGCACCTCTGGTGTGAGGTTTTGTTGAGCCCTTTTCAGGGCTTCCCATGCATCTTTGGTGTTTACCTAATTCACCCAACTCTCACCTGTGGCTCCAAGAATGTAGCCTGCACAGTGGCCACATCCCAGTAATACCCTTTTGACAGACAGGTTAAACCAGGTTGAGTGTAACCAACAGGCCCAAACCTGTTGGTGAGTTAGAGGGATGTCTACCCAAGCATGTGAAGACATCCCCCCAACATGAAGATGACTGAAGCAGGTGCTATGGAGCATTTAGAACTTGGTCAGACATCAAAGACACCAAGGTCATCCACGGCTTCCTGGGCCATCACCAGTCATCTTGACTTTTGTCCTGCCACTGGACTTCAATGACTCTGGAACAGAGAATGAGGCTGACTACCTTATGCAACTCTGTCTCACTTAAATCTAATTCACACACAAGTCAAGACATCACCCACGATGTCATTGGCTCTCTTTGAAAACAAAGGACAAACAACACATTCACATACCACGATACGGTTAGCCATTCCACAATAGGTGGGCACCTCCTTAGTTTTCAGCTTCTGACTACCACAGAAAGAGCTGCCGTAACTATTTTTGAACATATGAATCCCTTTTCTCTTTCTTTGATCCCTTTGGCTAGGAGGCCTTGTAGTGCTATAGCTGGGTGAAGGGTATGGGGTTAGTTTAGTAACTATTGGGTCATAGTTCCAAATTGCTTTCCGGAAAGGCTGGGCCAGTTCACATCTTCACCAACAATGCATTCGTGTGCCAGTTTTCCTGAAGTCTCTCCAACATTTGTCATTTTTCTCTTTGCCCATTTAATGAGTGTAAGGTAGAACCTCAGAATAATTCAATTTTCGTTGCTCTAATTCTTAGTGACTTGGAGCATCCTTTCATATGGTTATACTTTGGATTTCTTCTTTTGAAACCTACCTTTTCATATCTTTTGACTACTTATCTGTTAAAATTGTTTCTTAGTCTTATAAACATGAATCAATTACTTATATGTATTAAGATCTATCAAAGAAACTGATAAAGATCCCACCTCCCCCAAGTATCTGTTTCCCTTCTAATTTTAATTGCATTAAGTTTATTTGTGAGGGAGAAAGGTTCAATTTTATGAAATCAAGCTTGTCCATTTTATTTTCTGTGATCCTTTCTTCCACTTGCTTAGTCATGAACTCTTCCCTATCCATAGATCTGAAAGGTAATTTTTGCCTTGTTCCTCTAATTTGCTTATGATATCAGGTTTCATATCAAACTCAGATATTCATTTGGAATTTATGGCTGTTAGTGACTGTTGTGACTGTAATGAAAGTTGACCTCTGATAGCTAAACAGACTGATACCTATGCTATGAGCTTGTTTTTTGGGAAGACCCCAGCTGGGGGTCAGAGAGGTTTTGGGATGGCGCGGCTCCATGGTGTGGTATTATGTATTGAATGTTTTACTGCTCTGATAGAATGGGTAAATGGCTTGTGGTATCTGGTTCTCTGGTGTCTGAATAAATGGTTCACCTCTTCTACCTTCTATGTGGAGAGTCTCCTATGCTTTGTGATACAGAACTACATAGGCATTTTGACAATTATCATCTACGTTGTTATTATTGCCTTACTGAAACATATTAGTCTATATCCAATTTCTGCCAAAATGCTTTCTAGTTTTCCCAGTAGTCTTTGGTGACTAAGTCCTTATCCCAGCAACTTGGGTCTTTGGGTTTATCAAACAATGATACTGGTTGGCTTGCTTCCATATATAGTACACCTAATCTGTTCCACTAATAAACATATTTTTTAATCAGTATGAAATCATTTTAATAATTACTGCTTTGTAGTACAGTTTAAGATCTAGTAGAGGTAGATGCCCTTCATTTACATTTTTTAATCATAATTGCCCTTAAGATTCTTGACTTTATATTCCTCCATATAAATATCATTATTTTTTGCTAGCTCTATAAAATAATCTTTGGGTAGTTTAATACTGCACTGAATTATGTAGGATTGTCATTTGTATTATATTGACAACCAACCCAGAAGCAATTAATATGTTTTCAATTATTAAGGTCTGTCTTTATTTCTGCAAAATAAAAATTTTATATTTGGATTCCTATAGATTTTAGATATATTTTGGCAGATATTCTCCCCAATATTTTATATCTGTAATTTATTTTAAGTAGGATTTCTCTTTCTAGTTCTTCTAATTTTTTATTAATTTATATGAATGATGATGCTTTATGTGGATTAAGAAGCAGTTGATGGTACAAGATATAGAGCTCTAAGCCTAGAGTCAGGAAGACCCAAGTTCAGATTCTACACATTTGCTACTTGGGTAATCCTGGGCATGTCACTTAACCTCTGTTGGCTTTAGTTTCCTCAACATTAAAAAAAAAAAGTCGGGGAGAGGATAATAATAGTGCCTACCTCCCAAGGTTGTTTTGAGGATCAAATGAGATAATATTTGTGAAAAAGCACTTAGCACAGTGGCTGGAACATAGGAGGCGCTATATAAATGCTTATTCCTTTCCCCTCCCTCTTTTTATTTTTTATGCTGTAAGTTTGCTGCTTTGTCTAATTTCAACTCAACAGAACAAGATGCTTCCACACTGGGTACCTCTCTGATCTTTCCCTTATACTTTCCTGCCTCCTTTTGAGTGTTGTCTCTTCCATTAGATTATAAGCTCCTTGAGGGCTGAGATCATCTTTCTTTTTATTACTTCCATCCCCAGCACTTGGCACAGCATCAAACACATTCATTGTTGCTGTTCAGTCATTCAATGATGTCTGACACTTCATGGTCCCATGGATCAAACTGTCCATGAGGTTTCCTTGGGAAAGATACTAAAGTGGTTTGCCATTTCCTTCCCCAGGGCAAATAAAGGTTAAGTGATTTGCCTAGGGTCACAGAGCTAAAAATGGTCTGAGGTCAAATTTGAATTCAAGTGTTCCTGACACTATCCACTTAGCCACCTAACTACCTTGCCTGACACACAGTATGCACTAACATAGTAGAGTTAGATTGCATTGTATTAATGCAGCTTTTTTCCCTCCATCTTGTCCCTTCGTACTATTTTTCCTCTCTTTACTCCTGTCTCCCACCCTCAATAACAAATCGGAAAGTGTTTTTTTTTTAAAAGGCCTTTTCCCTGATACCCATGATCTTAAAAGTGAGACAGCCTATTTCCTTTCAGTTGCACCACTTTTCTTTCTCTTTTCCTGCCTCTGATCTTTCTCTTCCTTTTTATCAATCTTTCATATTCTTCTTTCTGATGTTCTATTGTTTTGCTCATCGCTATTCCCCTACCTATCCTGCCCTCACCCTTAAACCAATCTCTTCCCTTCCTTTGTCCCTTTCTTCGCCTATTTCCCTTTTGAAGTTTATTTCTATACCAAAATGGTGGGGGGGTGTATTAGGGAGGGGAGAGGCCATAGTTATGTATGTAATTCCTCTATCTGAATCAGATTAAAGTGCTGTTCATAGAACGCTTGTTCCTCCCACCACTTCCTCCATGATTTCTGTACCATTCTCCCTCCTTTCTTCCCCATTATATTCTGATGTACCTCTCTTTTTTGTCCTCTCCTGAGATCATCAAAATGAAACAAATCTATCTTGGGGCTCTCCATTTTATTTACCTTTCTCTTTGTCTTTTAAAGATTTTAGGGTTCTAAGAAGACATCTGTTTCTCATCTCCCTATTAGCATAAAAAAATGCTTCCCTACATAATCCCTTCCAATTAAATAAATGTTCATTCATACCTTTCTGTGTTTCTCTTGGCTCCAGGGTTTCCACTGCAGAATATCTACTCAATTCTGATCTTTTAATCAGGAATTTACATCCTCTGTTTTATTAAAAATCCATTTTTTCTCCTGCAGTATTATACTTTCTAAGAGAGATATTTGATCAGGTGACCCTTTTACGATCTTTTAGGTTTGATCACTTAGGTAGTCATCTAATAAAAAGTTCTATTCTGCTCCCTATAAGCAGGCTACCAGGTGGTACAGTGGATAGAATGCTGGACCTAAAGTTAGGAAAATCTGAGTTCAAATCTGGATTCAGATACTTATTCCTGTATTACCCTAGCAAGTCACTTAATCTCTGTCTGCCTCACTTCTCACAACTATAAAATAAGGATAATAATAGTATATATCTCCCAGGGTTGTTGTAAGGATAAAATAAAATGAAATAATATTTGTAAAGCACTTAGCTCAATTTCTGGCATATTTTTGTTACTGTTCAGTCATTTTAGACTTGTTCCATTCTTCATGTCCTCATGTGGGGTTTTCTTGGCAAAGGTACTGGAGTGGTTTTCTGTATCCTTCTCCAACTCATTTTAAAGATGAGGAAACTGAGGCAAATAGGGTTAAGTGACTTGCCCACGATCACATAACTAGTAAGCATCTGAATTCAGATTGAACTCAGGAAGATGAGTTTTCCTGACTCTAGGCCTGGTATTTACTGCAATACCTAGTTACTTAATCAATGCTTATTCTCTTCCCTATAAGCATTAGAATAATCCTTAATATATTTTTAAAAGTTGTTGAGTCTCTGTAAATAAATAAATCATTAATAAATAAATAAAATAATAATAATAGATAAATAACAAATCATTACTTAAAAAGTCTCCTTGAAGATGAAAAAAACAATTTATTAAAATGTATTATTGCCGCTATTAAAAAATTATCAATATGAAGAATTCAGAGAAAACATGGGAAAACTTGCATGAACTGATGCAGAGTGAAGTAAGTAGAACCAAGAAAATAATATGCATGGGAACTACAACAATGCAAATTAAAAGAACACCACATTGAAGTGGAAAGATTAGTAATTACAATGACCAGTCTTGGCCCAGATAAAAGATAAGGAAATGCACCTCCATCTACTCATGGGAAAAATGAGGAACCATTAGCGTAGAATGATGCACTTGTTGTCAGATGCAATCTGTAAGTCTGTTGGTTTTAACGGTTTTTATTTTCATTACTGAAAAAAAATCTCAGCAGAATTGAAATATATGGAAGGATAAATCCAGAAATTACTGCCTTTTAATAAAAAATCAGCTGAAACTCAGTAAGTTATATGCTCAGAGTTTTATTGGGAATTGTTGCAGATATTTATAAGAACTTTTTCATGTTAGTAATTGGGTCCTCCTACCACATAGAGGGTGGGTGGGAGGAAGTTTGTACAGAATCCATGTGCTAAGATCAGATTCTATGAAGTTCACAGGTGTTTTGGCAAATCTAGCCCTCACCAATGCCAAAGAGGTCTGCCTTTGCCCAGCTGCATTCTCTATTTATACTGAGCCCTCCTGACAATGCTATATGCTTGGTAGCAGCTTTACTCTCTAATTGTCTACAGTTAGTCATTATGCCTCAGCTGCAAGATTTGAAGATGCCAAGAAGCCAGTACACCAACAGACTTTTTTAATTTTGCAGAGGTTTAGACCAAGAAGGTAATTTCTAGCAAAAAGTTGCTGCCTGAACTCACTTGGATCAAAGGGCTCTGAGTTGGAGATAGTTCTACCCTAACTTCTTCTTGGATCCCCATCAGCCATAGAAGCACCATCAGATAGAAGGTGCCTGTCCGGACAATTTCTTACCTCTAATTACCATAATCCACAAAGCAATTTTGATGAAAAAGAGATGTACTCACATTGTGCTACTAGTTACAGTAGTAATGAGTTTGGGGACCCAAGTTCTATAAAGGATTTGGAGTTTCGTTTCCATGAGATAAATGTTCTTCCTTATCAAGACCATGCCCACATGCTATTTGAAGAGTTTAATCCATGACAAAATTTGATTTCACATCTATTCTACTTGAATCAAATAAATCTACTACCATCTCCCTTTCTGTCTCTGTCCTATAATTCTTTATAAATCAACAAGCATTTATTAAGCACTTACTGTGTGCCACTCACTATGCTGGTGCTAAACAATTTCCTTTTCGACTAAAATTTAGGAAGGTAGAGCAGTAAAAGGAAAATTAAGGCCTGGTTTTCCATAAGCAATTTCTGATCTCTCCTCCCTTCTGAAAAGCAGCAGATTTGAAATTCATCTAGACCTTGCCTATCTCAAATAATCCCTGCCCCCATTCCTTTCAGAAAAGGAAATTTAATTAGCCAGCTTGTTTACTTTATCCTCCATGCAATATATTGGCTCTTAGATCCACGCAACCCCTTTCTCTGATATTTTGTGAAGTTTATGGTAGATGATTTATCAGTACAATCACATATAGCTTAAAGCCCCCAGTTAGGAAAAATTTCCAACATTCAGCCAGAGGTTTGGCTCTGTCCTAATTTAAAGTTTTATGTTTCTCTAGCTAGCCGCTGATCCCTTTCTGTTAAGGTAAAAACTAGGATACAAGAAACATTTAAGTTCAAAGAAGAGGATGGAGTATATTGCCGTATCATTATCATATAGACAATGATCCTGGGACTTAAAAGAGGGATTTGTAAAACATGATACACAATTAAAACTGATTATATATACTGACTGGTGCTACGGACACACTAATTAGACTTTCACTTCTCAATGCATGCAATCAAACTTTACTAATCAATGTATGCAAACATCACCCCTCTAGAAACAGATCACTGACCTGATTCTGAGAGGTCTCAGTAAACATGTTTCATATCAGTGTACATGACAGGGTTTCCTCTCTACCCAGCAGGAAGTCATGTATCTTGGTCTCCCATTAAGGTTGTATTCCAATAAGTCTTGGTTAATCAGCAGGGCTGAGCCATGTCATAAGGCATGGGGGATGGAAATGCCTTACATAGAAGATTACAGAAAAGGAAGGGAGTTCCAGGCAGGAGAAGTGGCATATCTGGAACAGAGAGAGTGACATAAGAAAGACAACATGTACCAAAACATGGGTTTTTCCAAACTGTCTTATGGTAGTAACATCTTTCTCTATGCCAGAATAGAATATTATTCCATCTCCCAGTTTTATCTGGTTCTGAAACGGGTTTACTCCTTTTCACTTTGGATTTCCAAGAACACTCTCCCTCTACTATCCATTAATTCAATTTGGTAAACATTTATTATGTGCTTACTATGTGCCAGGCACTGTGCTAAATGCCTGGATACAATACAAGGCAAAAAGCCAGTCCCAGCCCTCAAGGAACTTACAGTCTAATACATATCTTGTATATACTACATGTTTTTTGAATGTAAATTCCTTCAAGGCAGAGATTGCTTTTACCTTGCATTTGATCTGCGTTTGATCAGGGCATAAGGGGTTGATTCATTGATTTTCCAGACTACTTTAAATATCTCTTCTGCCTCCTTATCTTCCCTCCTCAACTGTCCTTCCTCTGTATACTCAGGACCTCTTCATGAGAAGGAACTGGAGAGGTGAGTTGGACAAATATAGGACCTAGCCCTTGGAGTTTTAAGTGGGTCGTTGGTAAATGATGACTTTACCAATGGAAAGAATGTCCCCACCAAACAAACCATGGATGCTTGGAGTCATGCTGACCAGACAAGTAGAATTGTGAGTGCCTCAGGACCCAAACATCACAGCACACTTGGCACTATGTGAGAATTAAGGGACCAGGAAAAAGCCTCAGAAAGGCTTTCAAAAGAAGCTATGGAGAAGCCCAAAACACATAAAGGAAGTCGTTTCATTATGGATGTCAGTGACATCAGTACTAGTGATGGAACAGATTGCAACCAATCCATGCCTTCTCTTCCTGTGGAATTCTTGCCTACTCCTTCAGTTAAATGCTCTATAAAGGACTTAACAGGCTTCAGAACACTTCAAAAAATTCTGCAGGAGAAGCAATATAAAGAACATCGGAAGACATCCCCAAAATGACACAGAGTGTACGATATTCCTTTGAGACACATTGTTTAATTTCTATCACTGCGACCCTGATTTCTGAGCATGGGCCAGTGTATATTTCTACAAAAATTGTTGTAAGGAATAGTTAACACTAAAGATGAAGAAAGCTGGCCAGAGGGCCTAGGGTAGAAATGAAGATTTTTTTTCTCCTGAAATTATTTTACATTTTATAACATTGGACTCAAGAAAGAAAAGGCTCATTACATCTTTATTTCCTGTGAGGTATTTCAGTTCAACTAATTATCATTAGGGTTTAACTGGAAATTCAATACATTATGCAAATATCTCCTTTTATATACCACCAGGGTCAAGACATTTCCAAAATGGAGTGAGAGTTAAAAGGGCTAAGTGGCATCCAGATAGGTTCAGGAGCTGTAAAGCAGTGATAGAAATCCCCCATCCCACATATAGTGGAATAAATCTCAGAGATAGCAATGTTCCTTGCCCCCAACAATTTCCTCTGAGTGCTGAGGCACTGAAATAGGCTCATTATCGGTCCCATTGTTCTTAATAAAAACATGGCCCCATGATTAGCCATCACTTCCTCAAAAGCAACATGACTTTTTACAGCATTTGTTTGAAATGACCAAAGGAGAGCAGACTTGAAAGTTCCCATTGGAGGAAGAGATGGGCAAGGGGCTGCAGAGAAGGAAAATAGAATGATGGTGTCATTGACTTGGATCTGGAAAGGACCTCAGAGGTCACCTAGTTCAAGCCCCTCAATTTATAAATGATGAACAGAGGCCCACGGAGATGAATTGAATTTGTCTAAGGGAACCCAGGTATAAGTAGCAGAGCCAGGTCATGAACCAAGGTCTTCTGACTCCAAATATGGCACTCCTTCCACCAGTCTCCCTCTAGGTTTAGTATTCAAGGGAATCAGAGATGACAGAATGGCTTGGTTAGTTGGGCACTACTAACAAAGACTAATGAATAACACCATCACTAGACAGCATACTGTAATGCAGCATTCTTAATTGGAGGTCCACAAATGGCAGTTAGGTGACATATTGGGTAGAGCATTAGACCTGAAGTCAGAAAGATCTGAGTTCAAATCTACCTCCAGACACTTATTAGAGATAGATAGATAGATAGAATAAAATTTCCTGGATGTACATTCTAAAGAGATTCTTGGCACAGAGCTTTGGTAAATGCCCTTCAATTGAGGAATTACTAAGCAAATAATGGGATATGAATACCCTGAAATATCATTGTGCTATAAGAAACAATTAATATAAAGAATTCAGAGGAGCATAGGATGACATCAACTGACGCATTGTGAAGTAATCAGAACTAAGAAGAAAATATAAAATGATAACAACATAAACAGAAGGAACAAAAAAAAAATAAAACTCAACTGTGTAATTATAGTGACCAATCATGGCTCTGCCAGAGAGTTGAGAAAACATACCTCTCTTCCTACTTTACAGAGACAATGAGTGTGGAATGCTACATCTGCTACCAGACCCAGTGCATGTATTGGCTGGTTTTACTGAACTGCTTTTTTTCTTTTTCTTCTTTGTGAGCAAGTAACAATTCTTTTTCACGAGGCCTGGCTAGCTTTAGGAAAGGGATGTATTCAGAAGTTAAATGTATGTAAAAACGAAAAGTACATGTAATGAGGGGCTGGCAATGAGCATCCACAGTTCTGAGGGGCATGCACAGTATACTCTGCTGGGTGCAACTGCCACCAAAGTCACTTGGTGAGCCTGAGTCTGCCTCTGGGCATGCACAAAAAGAAGCCTGACTCTCCGTTGTAGAGAATGCGAAAGTGTTCAGTTTTCTGTGCACTCACTGTGTGCTGAAGAAGGACCTTTTGATCCACTGCTGAGGTAGAAATGAGTGGATATTATTCAAAAGGTTCTAACTGATCAGACATTCTCTCTGTCTTTTGGTTCATAGTCAACAAGTATTTATTAAGTGTTAACTATGTGCCAGGCACTGTACTAAGCACTAGGAGTACAAAAGAAGACAAAAACAAATTGCAACAAAAAAAAAAAGTAGAGTCCTTGTTTTCAAGGAGTTTACATTCTAGTAGGAGAAAAACATGTAAATATATGCAAAGTAGAAGGAAGGTGATCTCAGAGAAAAAGGCATTAGCTAGCAGGGGTGGGGAACCTGCAGCCTCCGGGCCATATGTGGCCCTCTAGGTCCTCAAGCGTGGCCCTTGAAGTTTAGATTCAGTCAAAGGACTGTATTTGAGGACCTAGAGGGCCACATGTGGTCTTGAGGCTACAGGTTCCCCACCCCTGATAGAGGAAACCAAGAAAAGCCTCGTGTAGAAGGTGGGATTTGAGCTGACTCTTGAAGGAAGCCAAGTGGAGAGTTGAAGACAAATCATGGGGGCAGGCATGGGAAACAGCCAATGAGAAGGCTCAGTGATGGGAGATGGGGCATCATTTTTGAAGAATTACAAGTCGGTCAATGTAGCTGGGTCATATAATGTGTAGAGGGGAAGAAAGGGTTGGGGGGTAGGAATAAGCATGTATAGAGTATCTACAATGTGCCAGGCATTGTGATAAGTGCTTTACAAATATCTCATTTGAGTAAGGTTTGAACAGGAAAGCTGAACAGGTAGGAAGAAGTCGGTTTCATAAAAAGCTTTAAATGCCAAAAAGAGGATTTTATATTGGATTTTGGGAGTTCATGGAGATTAGTGAGCAGGGAGGAAAGATGGTCAGATTTCTGCTTTAGAAAAATCGCCATTGCACACAACCACAGATATATGGATTCCATGAGGACCAACCCTGACAGATTTCGCTCTTCTCAGAAACACAAGGTGCAAGGGACTCACGATGGAGAATGCTATCTACATCCAGAGAAAGAACTGTGAAGTTTGAATGCAGATTGAGGCACACTACATGCTCGCCTTTTTTTCTTCTCTTTTGTTTTTGTTTTTGGGTTTTTTTTTTTGGTTCTGTTTCTTCTTTCTCATGATTCATTCCATTGGTCATAATTCTTCTCCACAACTTGACTAGTGTATAAATTAATTCAATGCGAAGTTATACATGGTAGTTATATGAGATTCCATGCCATCTTGGGGAGGGAGGGGAGAAAATCTGGAACTCAAAATTAGGTAGAACCATGTGTTGTAAACTAAAAAAAAAAAAAATCACCTTAGAAACTGGATGGAAGTTGGATTGAAGTGGAGAGAGACTTGGGAAGGAAAGTGAGTTAAGAAACGATGGTGGTAGTCCAGGCAAGAGGTGAAAAGCCTGAGCAGAATTTAGCTCTAGGAATAGGAGTATTCAAGAGACATTGCAAAAGCAGAAATTTCAAGATTTGGCAACAGGCTGGATATGTGGGCTAAGTACAATTGAGTAAAGGACGACAGTGAGGTTTCCTGCCTGCATGATTTGGATGATGGTAGTGCCCTTAACATTGATAGGAAAGTGAAAAGAAGAGAGGGTATGGGGGAAAAGAAAAGTTCAGCTTTCAAACATGATGCCTTTGATTTAACTACAGAATACCCATCTCTCTGATGTCTAGTGAGGAGGATGAACTGGGCTTCTGGGAGAAGAAAGGGTCTCAGGGCCTCTCTCACCCAGAGACACCATGAAGACAGTGAGCACATGGCATCCAAGGCAAGTCTGTGGCTGGGATGGGTCCACCTCCTGTTTGTGTTCTATTTCCTTTGGCACGGGGCTTTGTGAGCTTTCACAGGGTCAGAGGATCAGAGGTCTAGTGACTGAAGTCTATAGCAGAGTGAAGCTGAGCCTGACACATCATGCATCCCTGAAGAGAGGCCTGCTCGATTTAGCCCAGCAGTAGCTATATGCTGCAGAAGAAGGGAGTGGATTTTCCAGCAGCCATGGCACATCCATGGAAATTTACTTGGAAGGGCAAAAGCTGTGTAGCAACCGCTTTAAGTGCGAGCCCACTCTGCCCAGGGACTGAGGTGGTAAAGGAGAGAGTATGACTATTGTGTGGGAGAAATAGTTTTGTATTCTTACTCTACCTTCTCATTAATTATCTCCTGGAAAAAGCTAATTGATCCAAAATGGCTAAATTATAATGAGTGACAAATCACTGGATTAATCAGTGATATAGTGAAGATATTAACTGGTGATTAATACTGGGAAGAACACAATGAAATGGGAGCAAGAGTCTACAGTGTCACAAAAAATACTGCTAAGCCCTCATGGGGACCCCTAGAGACCTGAGGGGAAGTTATAGCCAGCTTTGCTCTGGGGATGTAATTGTCAATATGAGTTGAGATAAGGTCCCCCAGAGCAAATATAGATAGATGGATGCACACATATATATGTGTGTGTGTGTGTGTGTGTGTATATACACATAGATACATATCTATTCCATAAATGTATACACACACATAAAGGCTACATATCAATAAAAACTAATGGTTTAAAATGATTCTGCTTTGTGCTAAACACTGTGGTAGATACTGGGAATACAAAAACTAATTAATTAATTAATTAGTTAATTAATTCTAGCTGATCTTTTGTCTTTCTTTAAAACATTTTTAAAAAACACACATAGATTTTTGTCTTTGACCAGTGTTTGTTTTTTAACCATGTGCTTTTGGGGTCATCACAATACCAGTTCCCATCTATAGCTATGTATATTATATTTATGATAGAGAAAGTTTGTTTTCCAAATCTAAAATATAAAGACAATAGTTAAATTTCCTCCACCATCCCATATCCTTCCACCTTGTTTAAGGGATTATCCTCACTTTATTAGATGAGAAAACTCAGAAAAGTGAAATCATCTACTTAAGATGACAGAGCTTGTATCATAGTAGACCCTTGAAAGAAATAAACATTTACTGCACCTACGGTCTGCCAGGCACTGTGCTAAGCATCTTAAAAATATTTTCTCATTTGAGCCTCACAACAACCCTGAAAGGTAGATGCTGTTATTGTGCCCATTTTCCAGTTGAAAAAGCTGAGGCCAAAAGAGGTGAAATGATTTGCCCAGGGTCACACAGCTAGGAAGTGTCTGAGACTGGACTCGGGTCTTCCTAACTGCAGACACAGTGCCCCATGCATTGTGCCACCTAGCTGACTTGAACCTAGACCTCCTACCACCAAATTTCTTTCCATTGCTCCATGCTGTCTTTTGGCTCCCCAATGTGCATAACCTGCCACTCACCAGCAGAAAATAGAAACCCAGAATCTCTAAGCCTCACCTGGGAGTTTTCTACTCCGGTGAAGTCACAGGGCCAGTCGATTTGTGGATTTATAAAAGTCTTCATGGGTCACAGAGGGTTTTCCTCATAATAACCCCAAGAGGGTGATAGTACAAGTATTATTGTCTCCATTTCATGAATAAGTAAACTGAGGTTCACAGAAGTTACGTGATTGTATTAGTCCTCATATGGCTAGTAAGTATAGAAGGCAAGACTCAAGACCAAGCCTGCTGACTTTCATTGCTTGGTTGTTTTTTCAAATTATCACTTGAACCTTTAATATTGTGTATTATACCCCTAGACTAAAATGTATTGTCCTTGAGGGCAAGGACAATGCCCTGCAGATTGCCTTACACCACTCTTAAAACTGCCACTCACATTCAACAGTCTCACATGTGGGGAATTGAAATCACAGCTTTCCATTTTCAGCAAAAGTTTTCCATCTCTACTCAAATCCCAAATCCCAAAGATCACAGGCACGTAGATGAGTGTCACTGTTGGGTCAGCTTTGTTCCATATCTCTAGGTGAGAGTGGATTTCTTTTCTGTTAGAAAATGGAGCTCTTCCATACAGGCCTGGATGTGAAATGAGATAGATAATGCCCTGTAAGATTTGAGCAGCACCAGACCATTGGCACATTCTTCCTATCAAAATACCCTTAAAACTCATCCATTCACCTATACTCTAATTTATATTTTGTCTAATTCAAAAGGCATTTTATTTGAAAAATGATGGGCAGGGTGGACAGGGAAGAGAATCTGAGATAAGAAAGATCCATTCTAAGGAATGGCAGGTACCTGATGACAACACAAGGCCCAGGGAAGCCCATCTCTAACAGAATTGAAGTCATTCTCTGTTACCACATCGCCCTCTAGAGTACACTCATATTGTCATGAGAGGACTATTGGTGTCACAGCATGGACAAGTCCATCTTAGTCTGAAATGATGCCCACAGAGCACACGCTGCCAACAGGCAGATATACCCTGTACCCTGGGGGATTATTTAATTCTTTCAGACTAAGAGTGGATGGTAGCAACATTCTGCCACTCCCCAGAAGTATAAGCTGCTGACCTGTTATCCTGAGATGTGTGTGTATGTATGTATGTATGTATGTATTTTTACCAGAACCGTGATATCCTCCATGCAGGCATGTAATTTTCTCCTGTGGAAGCTGCCAATGTGGAACTTCCTCCACTCTACAAATGGGCACTTTCTTCACAATTTATAGTCTAAGAAAGTTGCCTGAGGCATTGACAGGTTGAGTGACTTGCCCAGGTCTTTGTGATCCCAAAGCCACCTCTCTATCACACTACACCCTGCACTGGCTCATAGCATTAGGATCATTGTCATTGTTAATGATAATTAATAGTGTGGTAGAGGTGAAAGGGACCTTGGAGCCCACCTAGTCTAATGTCCTCACAATTATTATAGGTGGTATTTCAATATCCCCTTTTTTTGTCAATGGTTTTCTTTTTTTCTTTTTTTTTTTTGGAGGGGGGAAGGCAGGGCAATTGGGGTTAAGTGACCTGCCCAAGGTCAAACAACTAGTAAGTGTGTCAAGTGATTTGAACTCAAGTCCTCCTGACTCCAGGGCCAGTGCTCTACTCACTTCACCATCTAGCTGCCCCCTTGTCAAAGGTTTTCAAAGAGCTTTACATATATTATCTTATTTGGTCATCCCAGCACCCCTAGGAGGTATCCCAGGACCTATTAGCTCCATTTTACAGATGAAAAAACTGTAGTCCATAAAAGTAAATCAACCCCAATCATTAAGTATTTGAGATGAGATTTGAACCTTAGTTCTGCATGACTCCAAATTCCTGACTTTCTACTTTACTATCCAGTTTCCTGGGGGCCATCCCAACAAACCAAAGATTCTCCATTGGAGTACTGGAAGCACCAGTTTCCATGAATGCCTCTGTCAAAGCTAAACATGTCAAGTTGCCACTTTGACCAACTCCCAATATAACTAAATGAACTGTTGTACATGAATGTAATAGAATATTATTACACTACAAAAAACCAATAAACATGAGGAATTCAGAAACACTCAGAAAGACTTCTGTGAAGTGATACAGAATGAAGTAAGCAGAACCAAGAGAACAATTTACATGATGATCAGAATAACAGAAGGGAAACCAACACTAAAAGACAACAGAATTCTAATTAATGCAAGGAGCAATCATCATTTCAGAGGACTGACAGTGAAGGATGGCTCTGACCTTTCAGTAAAGAAGTTGTGGGATCATAGGTAATGAATAAGAGAGAGCAAAAAGCATGGCCAATGTATTGATTTGTTTTACTTACTGTATTTTGTTACATAAAAGAGTTCTAATGGGGGGAGGAACTCATTAGGAAGTTATTGGGTTTTTAAGGAAGATCAACAAAACATTTACTTTTTTTCATTATCTCCCAACATTTTTTTTTAACCAACATGACTTCAAAGTTGTATGCCCCAGCCTCAATCTTTCTTGGCTTCTATAATTTATGGGGAGAATATTACAGTCACCTTTCTAGTTGGTTACAGTTAGAAGCAACCTACGTCTTCCAACAAGCCTGTGGCAGCTAGAAATAAAATACTAAATAACAACTGTAAGATTTTTTTAAAAGATATTCTGTCAACATTCTCTAATTATAATCTGAAGTGTTAATTAGCTTTAGAATTTTGTTGTTACCCATGCTTTTGGCACCCTAATCTTTAATATGAAGAGAGAAAAGTAGAGTGCCAAGGATCTCCCTCCAGAGAAAACACAACAAAACTTCAAGACTCAACAAAAAAGGATAAGCACTGATTGCAGCCAGTTCAGGATCTTTGATGCCAATAAATGGAATGAAGTATCATGGTAGGTCAAAGACAGCCTAGAGTCCAAGACTGACCCGAAGAACTTTTGGTGCATTTCTAAAAAGCGCTTCTCCATATTTCTCCACCTAGAAATGCTATATATGCCTTATAGCAGTGTGGCCCAGATGTTTGGACCCCTTTTAAACACAGAAAAATTGCACTGATCACACACACACACACACATGTGATATTATTAATATCTAGTAACTAAGAAAATACAATAATATTGAACTATGATGAATTCAGTAATAAATTTAAATGAATTGATATTTTGTTAATCATGACAATACCTATACGCATTTTTAAATAGTAAGATATGTATAAACATATTTGGTCTGTAGAAAGTATTTTTTGCTCATTTTTTTATACTGAGGCAAGCTGCATGGATTGTTGGTACTAAATAAAGATCAAAACCATAATACTTGACATACAGATGGGTTCTTAGGCCCTTTACAATAACTCTTCAGCGCCCCTAGTCATCCTGAGACCACAGGTTGGGAAACACTGTGCCACAGTAAAAATTCAATAAATATCTATTACTTTCTTACTGTGTGCCAGGCACCATACTAAGTAAGCACTGGAAATACAAATAAGAAAAAGAAAGACAGTCCCTACCCTCAAGTGTGTTGGTAAGCAAAATGGCCTTTTGTTTTCTTTGAGTAATTCAGTGTATTTCCTTGAGCCTTACTAGGTGCTAAGCCCTAGGCCCAAACCCCTATTAGGTGTGGAACCTATGTGGGTGTGGATTGGTGACTGGGGTGGGGCCCAGGGTGGGGCTGGCTAAGGGGAGGTGCTAACTCCAGAGCCATGCCCATCTTGAGTCTTACTAAGTGCTAAGCCCCAGGCGCTAACCCCTATTAGGTGTTAACCTAATCTATGTGGATGTGAACCTCCCAGGGTCCTAAGGGGAGGGGCTAACTCAAGAACCAATTACCAGAGCCTAAGTTCTGGTCATTCACATGACGTTTGATGATGTCAAAAACTCTATAAGAGGAGAGAAGACAGCTTGGAGATCGAGACTTGTTGCAGCCAAAGCTGAAGATAAAGCTGAAGCCAAAGGAGCTGAAGACGCAGGAGCTTCTGGTAGCAGGGCTGACCCACATGTGGACCGAGGAGTGCTGAGCAAGGGCTTGAGGCCAGTGGGTAATCTTCTTACCGGAGGGGGGAAGCATGAATATGATTTGGTTTAATGCCTTCATGTTTTTCTGTGGCCTCCTGGTTACTCTTGTGAGGTGGACTTATTGGGCCTGGAAGCTTTTGACCAGGATATCAAAATGGGGATGCTGGTTTGTGGGTCTGCTACTTTGGAGCTTGAATAAATGCTTTAATTCTTCTGCCTTCTACTTAGGGAATTCCTTATATCCTGCGGTTCTGAACCGTTCAGACATGTATATGATTCTCTTTGAAATCATAAATTCTGCCTTCATAATACACAAGGGGCTTACAATCTAATGGGAGAAGACCCCACACAAAAGGAAACTGGCAAGTTGGGATAGTTAAGAGACACTAGGGGGTACCCAGCCCAGGGACATCTTGCTCAATTGACTTGAAACCAGGCAGAGCCCAAACTGACTAATCTCTCATCAATAAAAAGCTCTGGCACAAAGAACTAATCCTTGCTGTATTGGTGAACGTGTTACTCCCGGTAGATAAAATAATAGCAAAATCCAGGTCACATATCAATGTAACTTTAAGAAGTGGGAATTTGCAGCACCCAAAGCCATACTCATACCACCAGAAAGTTCTTTTAGGTTCTAGATACTTAGTGGGTCAGAATCCTCTCCAAACCATAGCTCACCAGCCTTCGTCAACCTGTTTAGTTGTGCAGAGCATCTAGGTGACATAGTACATAGAGTATTGATCCTGGAGTCAAGAAGATTCATTTTCCTGAGTTTGAGTCTGTCCTCAAACTCTAGCTGTGTGACCCTAGATAAGTCACTTAACCTCAGTAAAGATGGGGATAATAATTGCATCAACTCCCAGGATTGTTTGTGAGGATCAATATATGATAACAGTTGTGAAGCACTTAGTATAGTGCCTGGCATATAGTAGGTGCTATAGAAACATTAGCTATTACTATTATTACTAATCAGCAGAAAACATGCTTAGAGTAAAGCAAGACCACTCAATGAAATAACTGAATAATAGCAACCAAAAAAGTTCTTCTATAAATAAATCTTCTATGAATAAATAAATAAATAAATGAATTCTCCCACAACTACCTTATGTATAGAGATAAGAAGTGGAATACATATATATATATATACACATATGTATATGTATATGTATATGTATGTGTATATATATATGTGTGTGTGTATGTGTGTATACACATACACATACATATATACATACATATATATACACAGACACACACACACACACACATATATATATATATATACACATACAAATACACATACCCTATGCACAGAGATCAGAAGTGGAATTTTATACGTATACACACATATGCATATACATATATACATATATATGTATATGGAATACGTGTAGCCAATGCACTCACATAAGAGCTATTCATACATCCAAGATTGCAGAACCACCAATTTCTTTCAGTCATGTGATTTCACTGTTCTGTACCTGGCCTGTTCTCTGCTAAGCATAATGTTGCCATTCCAGCTAACTATAGCTATCCAGATATTTTCAGCTCTTTCCACCATCCATTAGGAGACTCAGTGCTTAGTAATTTCTTCCCTAGAATGGGAGGGTTATAGCTCTGGTCTATATTAAATGCCTACTGTGTGTCAGGCATTGTAGTAGGTACAGGGAATACAAAGACAAAAATGAAAAGGTCCCTGCTTTCAAGAAGCCTATGTTCTGTTACTATTCATATAGATCTTGTAGTCCCCCAAAAGCCCCAGATTTTGTGCAAACAAATTTTATACAGCCATACCTCACCATCTTGAACTTGTGAAGTTGATTTTTTGACTACAAGCATAAATGTTACATTTATTCCTATTAAATTTCTTCTTATTAAGATTCAGTCCAATGTCCTAGCCTATCAAGACTTTTTGAAACCTGACATTCATTTAATTAATTAGCCCCCACCTTTGCATCATTTGCCGATTTGATGACCATGCCATCTATGCCTTTGTCTAAGATACTGATAAAAATGTCAAACAGCATAGGATAAAGGCAGAGATTCCTGAGATGCTCCATTAGAGACTTCCTTCCAAGTTATAACCAAATCATGAATGGTCACACTTTGGTTTCATCCAGTCAATCAGTTCTAGTTTCCCCTAACTCTACAATTTCATAGGCCATGAGTCTCCATATTTTCCACAAGAAGATCACAAAAGTGGAGCTACTCCTAGTCATTCCAATGCCTAGGTCAGGAAAGAAGAGAAGAAACCTCAGAAGGAGACCTCAGACTCTGAAACACAAGGCCCTCTGACAGTTAGAGCCCCCACAACAACTCAAGGCTATTTTGGGAAGGCTGCTAGCAGGAGAGGGAACAGGGCAGGGCTGGACCAGGGAGGAATTCCCTGGGGAGAAGAAGACCTCATGATACTACCTAAAGTATATTAGTCTCCAGCTTCATTGGACCAGGAGTAGCTTTCCTGCCAGCCAGTCACAATAAGGTACAGTAGCACAAAGGTAAGGGATGGGGCCTCCTCCTGAGAGTCCAGTAAGTTAATGATTCCTAATCCTTCAACTCCTAGAATGTGGAAAAGATGGCAGGGAGGCATTGAGCTGGCAGCTGTGATGTATAGGAAAACCTGACCAGGATGCAGGGAGAAAGATCCTAAACTGCAGCAGTCTAGGCATCAAACATCAAGATGGGATATACGAGGGACATAATTATTGAAGAAGGCAGCCTAGACATGATCCCTGAACTAGGGGAGGGAGCAAAGATGGTCAGGCTGCTCTCAGTCATACGGGGGGAAAAAGAACCCTTGTGACAAGGTCAGGTTCACAAGTCATCTGGAATTCAGTGACAATGGGTTTTTTCTCCTCTCCCATCTTTCACTGATGTCACCAGAGTTCAAGGACAAGTTGCTTAGAAGATGAAATGAAATGTTTGTTACATTTCCCCAATCAGGAGGTAGAAGGGAGAGGGAGAATGAAAAGGAATAGAAAAGTGGAGAAGGCAGGATTTTCTATTCCCATCTAGAGGAATGTAATTAGATTTTGTTCCTCAGAATTTTCAGGTATTTTCAGAATCCTCCCTTTAAATGACAAATTTAGCACTTATCCTCAGCCCACAAAGCTGTAGGATCACTAATGTCACAAACTACCCAAATGGAGGAATCCCATAATGCCATCTATTTTTAACCTCATCTGCTGCTTGATTTTCTGACTCCCTTGAGAGTCTATTCTTTTACAATCCTTACTGAGGACTATGGACTCCAAGAAGCTGTAGCATGCACAGTAGCCACACCTCAGTAAAACCATTTTGGCAGGTGGCCTAAACAAGATTGAGGGTAACTGATAGGCCTCAAGCCTGTTGGTGAGTTAGGGTGATGTCTACCACAAGTATGTGAAGACATCTCATGGCAGAGTGGGTGAATAAGGACAATTTGTTCCAAAGGCCATGAAGGTAGCTGAAGCAGGTGCAATGGAACGCTTACAGCTTGGTGAGACATTGAAAATGCCAAGGTCAGCCACTGCATCCCAGGCTATCATCAGTTGTCATGACTTTTGTCTTGCCACTAGACTCCAATGGCTGGAAAAGAGAGTGAGACTGACAACTTTGTGGAACTCTGCCTCACTTAAATATCATTCACTTGAGAGTCAAGACATCACCCTGTGATGGACCTGTCATTGGTCCTTTTCAAAGACCAAAGGACAAACTACTGAGTCAGTCCTTTAATGAAATGATAAAAGGTTGTGTTGTTCTTTTTTTCAATAAGGGTAGGAAGGTGAGAAAATAGGTTTAATAATTTAAATATTTAAAAATTTAGGCCCCCTGGGACTTAATGAGTTTCTGCCTTCTATGGCCAGAATACCACTTCTGAATCATCTCTGTACCCTGCCTCTGGAAGGATAACCCCTCACTTTTTCCTAGCTTCATTCCAGGTTCCCCAATTAGAATGTAAGTCTCTTTGTATCCCCAGAGCTTAGTAGGGTGCCTGGTTCATAGTATGTGCTTAATAGATGTTCATTTTATGTATCTATCTGCCTATCTGTCTATTTTCTCTGTCAATCTAACTATCTATGCCTTTCATCACCAGCTTCTTTCCATTCCAGCGAATTTTCAAATGAAGTATTTGAAGTTGATATCCAGGGGCTATGAATGGAATTTGTTATGCATCCATTATCTAAAGTTGGGCTTCAGAAGAAAGAGAAAAATCATTCATTTTCAGAGTTAAAAAGTTTTGAAGGCATTTTTAATTTACTTTTTCTTTAATAACTTACTTCCATTAAAGGGTTTCTTTTCTTTCGCTTTATTTCTTCATTGGGTTGCCACAATCAATGAATCTGTCACCAAGTGGCCGGCCTACTGGTGATGAACCTGTTCACAGCCCTTGGAAAACACACACACTCTGCTGTAGGAATAGCACTCAAAGCCCTTACAGCATAATGGAACCCCCAAATATCTGGGTTCCTCTGCTACTACATCAAAATGTTTTTCAATATCTGCCTGTACCTGACAACATGGTATGTAAGGAGCAGCACTAGATTTAAAGTCAGATGATGAGTTTTAATCCAGTCATAATATTTCCTGCTTTTATCACCTTGGGTCACTTAATTTCTTTGGGCCTCAGTTTCCTCATTTGTAAAATGAGGTGGACTAGAAGATTTCTAGGATTCCTTTCAACTCTAAATGCTGTTATGACCCTGAGTTAAACAGTAGAATAAGAAGCTTCCATATGCTAAGAAACTTGAGGGCACCAAAGTTTTGTGGGTTTTTTTAATGAAACAATTCTACATGATTCTGCTTCTAGAAGTGTCTTAATTCTTCATCTCTTGGGGTCCCTACCAATCTAGAGATTATGTGGGGAAAAGAGGAGGGAAGAGTTGTGGATGAAATGCACACCTACCCCAGGGAAACTGTCTGAAGATTGTCACCCCTGATCATCTTATATACTTCAGCTGATAGAACAACTACAAATGGGACTTGGAGAAGATCTGGATGTCACCATGCCCTGGGTACTTACAGAGGCACATGACAAAAGATCTGCAAATCAACAAACACTGGAAGCAGTCTTTGTTAAAGTAGATGAGTGGAGGCTCCAGCAACAGGGGGAGACTTGGGATGACCATAGCAAATAACAGGTATGTGAACAATGACTGCGAGATAGGGCAGGAAGAGAGAGCTGGCCACTGTTCATTCAGAAATTATGTACAGCCTGTAAAGGCTTTAAGATAATCGTGGAGTCCAAAGGCCCTCTACAACATCTCTTGCATCCAATCTCTGCTCACTATTTCCATCAACACCATCCCAGTGGATAGTAACACTTGCTTGGATGATTGTAATAGTCTTCTAACAGGTTTGCCTGCCTTAACCTCCCCACTCCCACAATCCATTCTTCACAAACCTGTCAAATGGATCTTCTTTATACATATGTGTATGTGGTCATGTCCCTCCTATTTTCAAACCCCTCCATTGTCTTCCTGTTAACCAACAAATAAAGTTCAGACATCTCTTCTTGGCCTTCATGAGCCTCCAGGATATAATACCATCTTACTTTCCCAAATTCACCTCACAATATTCTCCTCTGTCAGAGCTATACCTAGAGTATGGCAACTAAGGCTTTGATGCAGGACACTCAAAATTTAGAGGGCATAAAATTTTACTTAGAAGATATGATAATTTAAAACATTCCACAACATCAGTATGCACACACACACACCCACACACACACACACACACACACACACACACACACACACATACACAGAATAAGAGTTCAGACATGGGCAAAGAACTAAGGAAGAAGTTGAAGCTCTAGGCAGCTATGAGAATAACAGAATGCAGCTCTTTTGTTTCCATCTTCTCTCATTCTTCTTCCATCCCAAAAAATAATACCTAATCTTCTCTACCCCATTCCTGTACAGGAGCTCCCTCTTCCTTCCATTATTTCCAGATAGATCAACCTCTTTCTCACTTGCTGGAGGCATAGAAAGAACACAGGACCCCAAATTGCATGGTTTGAGTAGATTAATTATTTCTGATGTAGCTGTCCATGAGCCCTCAATAGTCAAAGCAGTTCATGCTAAAAATTCTTTAATAGCGCCTTAAGCAATAAATAATTCTAAGAAATATTCTGAGTAGAATATTAAATTACCTTGGAGGATCACAACACTTTTTGTGGTGGTTGTTGCTGAAAGGGGTTCATGGAAGAAAAAAAACATGTTGGGAACCACTGGATTAAATGATCTCTGGATTCTCTTTAAATTCTGAAATCCTGACCCCAGGCCACTCTCCCTCCTGTTCAATTGCATTTATCTTCCTAACTCCCTCTATTATGCTCACATTATTCCATGCTGATTGTCCCAAGCACAGAAATAGCTACTTACAGTTCTGCCAGGCAGTTGTAGGCATCAGCCACACAATGTTTTATGTGATTGATGTAGCCTACCAAAATACTACTGATGGATGAATTACTACCTATCAAAGCAAAACTAAATAAGCCAAGAGCCAAGCACCTATTGAATCCGTTTATTGCTAATTAAAGAGTGAAATCTCTAGTACAATCACCATTTTGAAAGCTCCCCTTCCAGAGTAAAAGAAATACTTTTATTAAATGTATTATGTTGTAAATCAATCAATAAACATTTATTAAGCACCTACTATATGCCAGGCACTGTTCTACATGCTAGGGATGCAAAAAGAGGCAAAAGACAGACTCTGCCCTCAAGGGGCTTACAATCTAATATATCCCTTTCTGTTTGCATAGTAAGAGTTCATCTTCAACCTTTAAAGTAAATCCTATTTATTTTTCCTTCAGTAAATTCTTGTATATCTTTTTCTTTTTGGCCAATTCTGCTTTTCAAAGCATTCTTCTTTTCATTGGATTTTTGTGACATTTTTGCCATTTGGCCTAGTCTGTTTTTTAAGGTGGTTTTCTTTAGTATTTTTGGTGCCTCCTTTACCAAGTTGTTGACTCTTTTTTCATGATTTTCTTGAATCATTCTCATTTCTCTTTGCAATTTTTCCTGTACCTCTCTTACTTGACTTTTAAAATCCTTTTTGAGCTCTTCCATGGCTTGAGACCAATTCATATTTTTCTTTGAGGCTTTTGATGTAGTAGTTTTGACTTTCTTGTCTTCTCCTGAGTTGGTGTTTTGATCTTCCCTATCACCATCGTAACTTTCTATAGTCAGGATCTTTTTCTAATGTTTTCTCATTTTTCTAGCTATTTCTTGACTTTTAACTCTGTGCTAAAGTAGGGCTCTGCTTCTGGAGTGGAGGGGGCACTGCCCCAAGTTTGTGCAGCTGTTTTCAGAGATAATTCTGGGGACCTGTAAGTTTTCAGTTCTTCTAAAGTGGTATGATCTAGGGAGAGGTGTGTTTACAACCCTCCTGGCCTGCGCTCTGGTCTGTGTGCAACCACAAGCAATCTTTTCCCTCTAGAACTGTGACCAGGGTCCCAGCTTCCCCAGGGCTCCTGTGTGCTAGTGCTCCTCCTCACCCTAGGGTAAATCCTGTTTATGGCATTTTAATTGTGCCTTTTAAAAGTTTGCTAGCTTTTTAAAAAAAAAATCCTTTGTATCATCAGAGAAGACTTGCTGATCAGGTTTTATCCCACCCCTTCTCTTTCAGGTCATCTCAAGATATCTATCAGTAACTGCCCTGGGCAATCCACCCACTCTTACATAACAGAATGTGTGTCAGCCTATGGCTAATTGTGAGAAACTGCCTAGAACATGTCTTCTACTTCTGGCTTCTTTGGAACACAGTTGTGGGTAAAGGAATAGGAAAAGAAAGAATGACTTGAGCCAAATAAAAAGGAGAAGAAAATAATGTAGGTGGTTTGAAAAGGTTTGGACCAGTGAGGTGAGTCAGGTTGAATTTGGGGAAGAGAAATTTGGCAAAGTTTGGGGGGAATTTGAGGAAAATTTAAAAATTAATCTCCATCTTCAAATACTGGTCCAGATTCAACTTCCAGATGGTAAGAGGAGCAGAATTAAAGAGGATGTTAAGAATAAATTTTTAAAAAGACATTCAAGAAGTCAAATAAAGATGATAGTAGAGAATTAAAGAAAATTATAGAGATTAGAGAGCTGCTCTCAAAGCCCAGAAAACCTAAGTTCATAAACTACTTCTGACACCTACCGTCCATGTAATTGTGGGCAACTCGTTTAACCTCACAATGCTCTGGGCAAGTATCTAAGATGACAAGTTGCAGAGAAGGTGCTGACTTGTGTTGATAGAGAGAGTTTCCTCTTCTGGGAGATTTGCATATCAATGATAATCTTGGGACAGGTCCAATACCTAGCCCTAGATTCTTTCCATAAGAAGACTCCAAATGGATTAGTGAATGGAACCTGAATAGGTAGACTCAAGAAGGACAAGGCAAAGGTAGATGAGAAGTACAAGTAAAAAAAGGTAAGTGGTATAATTAGAGGGTTAAGCAAATTGATAGGGTGAGAAGGTCAAAATGGCAGAATGGAAAAGTGGCAGGTACAAATTTAAAAGGGAGGTAGGTGCGGCTGTGGAATTGTTGAGACAAAGGAAATGAATTTGAGTGGGTTTGTCCATAAAGAGTTCTTGGTTGCAGGGTAAACGCACGTAAGTAGTTTCAAGGAAGAGAGCTAAAAATCTCAACCATTTCAGAGGGTAAGAGAAATTGTGCAATGACTTGAAGCTTGTATTTCTGCCATACCCAAATGATTCACTGTGTTGCAAATGTAGGCTGTTCTCCTTCCTGGAGAATGAAGGGCTCCTAAAGGAAACAAAAGCAAGGCCTCAATGGGGAAAGAAGTTGGGGGATCTGAGATGGAAGAGGAGGAGAGGCTTGATCCTTATAAGGATGATGTAGAATAGAAGAATGTTACATGGAAGAGAAAGGGATGGGAATGGACAAGTATACAACCAGAGATTTAAAAGAAAGTTCTTCCTGAAAAGAAGACAGCTGGATGCTCTGAGGACAAAGAAGCTGCTTGTGCTCCCAAATATGACGTAGTAAAACCACAGAAGCTATCAGCTGAAAAGGGCAGAGGAAGAAGAGAATATTTGTAGTTGTTGATTCTATTCTTGGGGTTACTGAGATAGTTGTCTGTTGACCTGATAACAGCAATAGATCCATTGTCTTCCTGTGAGATGAATCTGAACCCTCTCTCTTCCAAACTCCCTGATTTTTCTCTGTAATAGGGATTTGACACATTCCTAGACTATCTAAGATGGCATCATCCATGTGGAGGATGCTAAGGACCTGCTTCAGGATGGCTGGAGGACTAGAGCATGGGTGGACATTCTGTGCTGGCCTGCCACATGATTAGGAGCTACCTCTTTCTGATGGGAATGGGATCTGGACTGCAAAAAGGAAAAGCCCTTGGACTTTCCCCAAAAAATCAGCCCTTCTTTCATTGTCTGCACTTGGCCCCACCCTAGACCTCCACTCCCTTAATTCCATCTAGCCCCCTTCTCTGCTCCCACAGTCTTTGGTATAAAAGATTCATTTCTCCTCCATGAAAAATGCTCAGATTCAATCTGGCCTGCTTGCATTAGTGATACAAATGCTTAGATTCCTTAAGAGTCTAGCCAATGCTCAGATTCCTCAAGTTTGGCCAAATATGGCAGATTTAGAATCACACCCACCTATTGGTGTTTTAATAAACCTTGTTTTAATTTGGCGGAAAGAAGGCTTTGGTCAAATTCATTCGGGCAGGACCCGCATGTCACTATTTCAGGGCCCCAGCACCCCTAAACCCCAACATTTCCATTGACTGCATAGCTAGGACTCTTGGCATCTTTAAAACCTGCTTGATTCAACAACAAGGCAACAAAGTGGCTTTGGCAACATTCCTATCCAAAGGCAAAATGACTCCTTCATACCATGTGGCATAAAGAGAGCGGGGCCTAAAAGCTTCATCTTCCCCACCCCCCACTCAACCTTAGGCTACTGTAGTCACAAGAAATATGCTTGAGTCTTTGGCCTTTACATTCATTCTCTTCTGTTCTAGGTACAGGGAGTGGAGTCTGGGAACTTAAGCCATAGGGTTCGGGACCCCAGGAATCTAAACTAAACCAGCCCAACAGTGATATCCTAAGGAACAAGGATCCCAAGACTCCAGGCCAACAGAAGTACTTAAAGCTTTGGAATTGCTATAATTCCTAATTATAGTGATGAAGGTACAGTCTCTGGCAACCTCCTTGAATCTGGAATACAGTCTCTGGGAACCCCCTTGAACTTTTCTTGAATCTTCCCACTTGATCTGGCCTTCCCCTGGGGTGGTAAGCCTTTCATTATCTAGGCCCAAATCTAGCCTAGCCCTCTATTGTCCAGCTGCTTCCCACCCTTGATCCCATCAAAATCCCATTCTCTTGTTTCCTGGAGTCTTGACCTCTAGTCACCCCAGTCCCATCAAGATCCTTCTTGGACTCCTCCTCAAGACCCTCCCTAAACCCCTCCACTAGTCCCCCCAGACTACTTGACCACCCCTAGATCTCTCCCACAATCTTTCTGTATATAAGTTTCATCCTGCCTCCATGAAGGTTCTCAGTTTCAATCTAGTTCAGTAGATTGAATCTGGCCCACTTGTGAAAACAAGCGTCACAAAGGGTGAGATTCCTTAAGACAATCCAATATAGCAAATCTTTAACAAACTTTGTCTTTTTCCTTGGCTAGAAGGCTTGAGTGGAATCCGTTTGGCAGGACCCAGCACGTCGGTGTTTCAGGGTCTCGAAATATATGGTTCCCTTACCATCATCATTTTTCTTTAACCTCATCAATAGGACAATATTATAGGACTAACGCTATATAGGAAATGAGCTAAGTTATGAACCTAATCCCCCCTTCCTCCTCCACTGAAGTGGTATAGGAGGAAATTATCCATCTAAAATATTGGAGGAAAAAAATTTGTACATTTGTTTTTGCTACATATTTAAACTAGCAGCTTTCCATTTGTAAATACTAATATGATGTTAAGAATTTAAATGGAACTGAGATGTTAGTCACCAGGCCCCTAAAATGGTGAAACACAATGTAAGTATGAGCCAGTGAGAGAGACTCCCCCATAATGCAGGGTACCAGAAAACTGTTTGTGGGATAAAATGTATCAGGCCTGACCCTCAAAGAGTGGTGCCAGAGTAAACCATATTATGTCAAAGGCATCACCTCCTTCCACTCTCTCAGGTTTGTAACATTATCTGCCACGACTCTCTCTCATGCTGCATACCCAATCAGTTACCAAATCTTGCCTTTTCTAACTTCACAGTATCCCTCACACGTGACCCTTCTCTCCACTCTCAGTCCTCATCACCTCTCACCTAGATTATTTCAATAGCCTCTTAATTGGTCTCCCTGCCTCAAATCTCTCAGCACTCCGATCCATTTTACACACTACTGCCAAAGTAATTTTTTAAGCACAGATCTGACCATGTGGTACCTCTACTCAATCAACTCTAGTGGCTTCCCATTGGCACTTGGATAAAATATAAACTCTTCTGCTCAGTTTTTAAAGCTCTTCACAAACTGGTCCCAACCGAGAGCTCCAGTCTTATTTTTATTTCACTCAACAAGCATTTATCAAGTGCCCAATATGTGCCAGCTGCTAGAGATACAAAGACAAAAAAGAAAGTCTTGGAAAAGAACACATATGCATATATAAGTATAAACAAAATAGATAATAAGGTGATTTGGATGGGGGGAGGGGAGAAACTAGCAGCTTTCCATTTTCATTGTACATTACTCCTCAACTCATACACTGTGATCCAACCAAACTGGCCTCCTCTCTGTTCCTTACATTGTGCTCCTTCTCCTATCTCCATGTCTTTGCCCCAGCAATCTCATATGCCTGGGATGCCCCCCTTTTATTGATTCCCTCTCTTCAAGATTCAGCTAAAGCACTACCATCTACCTGAATCTTTTTCCTGATCCCTTCAATGACTAGTGTCAGTGACTAGGGAATCCTTCCCAAACTAGCTTATATCTAACTCCTTCATATTTATTCCTATTTATTTTCTATTTCTGTATACACACACACAGAGGCAATTAATATAGAGACAACAAGGAGATGAATAAATAGGTTAGGTAAGTGGATGGATGGATGGATGGATAGATAGACAGATAGATAGATAGATGAAAAGTTAACAGATAGGTATCTCCTGGTTGTCTCTCCCATTGGCACATGAGCTCCTTATGAGTAGAGATTGTTTCCTTCTTTGTACTTGCATCCTCAGCACCTAGTACCTCTCACATAATTGGTGTTAAATAAATATTTGTTAACGAATGTCAGTGGAGAGAGAGGTCTTCCCTGAATGCCCAAATTAGACGTGATTGTTGTTGTTCAGTCACTTTTCAGTCACATCCAACTCTTCACGACCCCATCTGAGGTTTTCTTGGTACAGATAATGGAGTGGTTTGCCATTTCCTTCTCCAGCTCATTTTATAGATGAGGAAACTGAGGGAAACAGGGCTAAGTGATTTGTCTAGGGTCACACAGCTAGTAAGTATCTGAGACCAGATTTGGACTCTGGAAGATGAATCTTCTTGACTCCAGGCCTCACACTCTATCCACTGTGCTTGGTTTTGTTCTATTTAACATTTTTTATGAGTGACCTGCATAGATGGTATGTTCATTAAATTTATAGCTTTGTGTCCAAGCTAAGACTAGTATCTAGCATCATAAATGGTAGAGTCAGGATCCAAAAGTATCTTGACAGGCTTGAGTATTGGGCCAAATCTAACAAAATGAAAATCCATAGTGATAAATGTAAAGTCTTGTACTTGGGTACAAAAAATCAACTTCACAAATATAAGATTGGAGAGGTGTGGATAGAAATTAATTTTTCTGAAAAAGACCTGGGAGTTTTAGTGGACCACAAGCTCAGTATGAGTCAGTAGTGTGATATGGCAACCCAAAAAGCTAATACCATCTTGGGCTGAATTAAGAAAGGCAGAGTACCCAAAAATAGGGAGGAGATAGCCCCACTGCATTCTGCTCCCATCAGACTCCACCTAGAATACTGTGTTGAGTTCTAGGTGCTATGATTTAGAAAGGACATTGACAAACTGGAAAGTGTCCAGAGGAGGGCAACCAAGGTAGTAAAGGTCTTGAGTCCATAAGACATAAAGAGCAGCTGAAGGAACTAGGCGAGTTTATCCTGGAAAAAAAAATTTAAGGGGGATTACTATCACTGACATTAATAACTATCTTCAAGTTTGAGAAAGGCTATTGTGTGGAGGAGATATTGGATTTGTTCTGTTTGGCCTTAGAGGGCAGAATGTGGAGCAATGAGCAGAAGCTTTAAAGAGACAACTTTAGGCTAATCTTCAGAAAAAATTCCCTAACAATTGGAGCTTCCCAAAAGTGGAGTGGCCTGCCTCAAGGGGTGGTGCGCCCCCCTTCCTAGAGGGCTTCAAGCAGAAGCTGGATGATTACTTGTTGAGTATGGCCATATATGTGTGTGTATGGATATATGTGTATGTGTATGTATATATGTGTGTGTGTATATGTATATATGTGTGTATGTGTATCTAGATATACATACATATATGTGTATATATGTATGCGTGTATACATACATGTGTATGTATGTGTGTACATGTGTCTGTATATATACGTACATGTGTGTATGTGTACATGTGTCTATATACATACATATAGGTGTGTATGTATATATGTATATATGTGTATGTATATATACATGCATATGTATGTATGTGTATATGTATGTGTGTACATGTGTCTGTATATATACATACATATAGGTGTGTATGTATATATGTGTATGTATATATACATGCATATGTGTGTATGTGTATGCGTGTCCATGTGTCTGCATATATATACATATGTGTGCATATGTGTGTATGTGTGTATGTGTGTGCATGTGTCTGTATATATACATATATGTGTGTATGTGTGTGTATATATGTGTGTGTGTCTGTATATATACATACATATCTGTGTGTGTATATATGTGTGTGTGTATATGTGTGTATGTCTATTGTGTCTGTATATATACATACATACATATGTGTGTGTGTGTGTGTGTGTGTGTGTGTGTGTGTGTATATAATAGTGTGAACTCCTTTCCTGTGTGCTTTGGCCTAGATGTCACCGAGGTCCTCTCCAACTCTCAGTGTCTGTGACTCTGTGATCCCTATCCAGATAATAGTCACCTGTGTTTAAAATGATTAGGGTGTTGGGGTCAAGCTGCCCCAAAGACCAATCATAAGTTCAGAAAGATTGTCCATAAGCTCAGTCCCATATACTCTGAAAAATCGTAGATCCTAGAGCTTTCAAGGCCAGGTCAAAGGAGGGGTTTTGCTAATAAGGGAAATTCAAAGCAAGTCTTTTTCCATAAAGTTATCCCTTCCACATCACAACTTTCCCCATCGCAGTTTCAATATATCACGGCTCAGCATAAGAAATTAATTGGAAATTTGGAGGGAGTTTTGTAGAAGCCACAGAGGACACTTCAAGGCCAGCAGAAAACACAGAGCCTGTGACAAAATACTTAACCAAAGTTTTACAATAAGGTACTGTTAACACTCCATAAAAGAAAAAGAAAAATTTCAGACTTTTCTGGTATGAAGGGAAGACCAAAAACTTTTATGTGGATTTTCCAGCTCATGGGGGCACCACACCTTAACCCCTGTCATGTGGAAGGGATAACTATGTAAAAGGAGCAACACAGTCTAAAGTCACACTCAGCCAAAGATATCTTGTTGCCTTCCCTCCAGAGAATGGAAACTAATGAGATAAGATATCATAGGACCAGACTACTAAAGGTAGTCATATTCCGGCTCCCTCCATCATCTTGGGACCAAACTGGCTGTTCTACAATACTTAATAAACTCCCAATAGAATAAGTAAATTTGTAATTGCACCTTGCTTTCAGTTTTTAGCTGAACTGTAGTAACACCATATTCATGAAGCACCACTCATTAAGAGAACATTTACTGCTAAATCTAGGGGAATGAGCAGGAGGGCTACCAATCATCTATCCATCCTCTGAAATTACTCCTTCTAATCCAAGATACTTTCATGCCTTTTATGGTCCAGCCAAGCTGGATTACTCTCTCTCCCCCAGAACATGAACTCCACTTTTCCAACTCTTTGTTTTTGCTTATATTGTTCATTATGCCTGGGAAAGTCATAAGGGAGAGAGAAAACTACTCACACGTATTTGTCAAGCTACGTGCCACATAAAAGCAGGTGTAATAAATGAAAAGGAACATCAGTTGAAATCATGAAAATTCATAAGAGATAACATCCAAAAAGTGAGCCAGTAATATGTAACCTCTAGTGCCAGATATCTATATTCAAATGAACGGAATACAAGTAATAAACAAAGAAGATTAAAATTAATCCTGTATCATTTATTTATTGATCTTATTTACAAGTAATTGATTTTCTCCTTTAATTGGCTCTTTGTCTCTGAACTTGGTTCAGAGATTCAGCTGGCCTGTCATGGTTAAGTTTAAAAATCCAGCTCTCCTGCCTCAAGGAATTTAACTGACCTTGGGAAATATTTATGGAAGCAAGAGAGTCAGACCTGATATCTTTACACCACCAAGCTTCCTTCAAGGATTTCTGGTTTGCTGTCCAGGAGTCTGGCCTGCTATCTCACACCTGGACTCGGACAAGGAACACTTTTTAGTCTCATGAGATAAGAAAGGGAGTTATTGCTGGCTTCCATTATCAAACTTCCAACCAATCATGTTGCTCCCTGTGCCTCAGCTTTGTAGCCAATTATGTTCTTTGTTCTCTACTCCCCAAAACACATCAAAGGGGAACTCTTTTTCTGCCTGGGGTCTTTGACATAAATGGAGGCCAACCATTGACCCATTTATTGGCAGGCAGCATGTGCCTGTTAATAAACATTACCTTGCTCAGAGATTTGCCTCAGCTTACTTTTTGTCAAATTTCACTCAAGACAAAAGTTATGTAAGTCCCCATTTATTAAATTAGATTTTGGATATTAAGGAACTATTTCAGAATTCAAATTTCAGGGAAAGATGTTTATATGTCTATACACATTGCTGAGAACTTGTGTGTTTCTTCTGAATAGAAGCCAGCTCCCAACAGCCCTGCCACAATTTAGCTCTTTAACTTTGGACATTCAACCTCTCTGTCCTTCAGCTTTCTTATCTGCAAGGAGAGAGAGAGGGAGGGAGAGAGAGAGAGAGAGAGAGAGACAGAGAGAGAGAGAGAGAGACAGAGACAGAGAGAGAGGGAGAGACAGAGAGAGAGGGAGAGAGAGAGAGAGAGAGAGAGAAAGAGAGAGAGAGAGAGAGTCAGAAAGAATCTGTATGTCTGTCTGTCTGTATTTGTCTATTGAGCTGGGGGAGGCGAAGTGGAGCAAAGGATAAACAATGATTTTTAACATTCCTAAATTCCTTCCAGGTAATCAAATTCTAAAATTCTAAGTTTCTGCTAAAGTCTAAACCACACCTAATATAATATTAGTTGATTTGTTTTGAGATCAACTACATTCCCTGAGTAACATCCTGCTCCTTCCTGCAGAGAACCTAGTTCCCCAGCCCCCAGGCTAAGCAATTCTCCCCAACAGAAAGGATCCAGCAAAGGCTATGGTAATAAGACATGTCCAGAGTACCCTTGCCCCCATGGAGCAAACCTCAGAGGCTTTCTTTCAGGGTGTGGACAAGAGAAAAGAAAAAGAAAGGTTAAGAGAACTTAACACCCAGGAAATTTTCCAGCTAGTCTCAGTTCCAGAATGTCAGCTCATTAGCAGGCACTGAAAAGAGAGAGGAAGGGAGGAAGGGAAGAAGAATAATGATGCTGGCAGGCCATTGGCCAAGGAAAGCATCACTCCTGGCAAATATATCTATGCACATATGATATTGCAGTGCTATAATTAGCCCCACTGATAGACCACTCTCATCTAGAAATCTGGGAAGAATAAGATAAAAATCTGGCTCAAAGCTTCCATGACTTCCCTTTTATTAAAGAGATACAAATTGATAGGTTAGAAATTGGACAGGGAACTGGCCAGCTCCACCATTTTTGTTCATTTCATTCATTGACCAGAGCATTCGCTCTCTCAGCCACTATAAAAATCAGCTATTCCCCATCTCTTCCATACCTATCTATTGTGCAGGAGAAGGAAAATAGATGTAAAATTACATGCTCTTATGTTCATAATAAAACTTTAGCTCCTAAACCCTGACTAATCTACAGAGTACTTTCTCTAATAATTATGTGTCTAGACTTGAAATATTTAATGTTGTAGGGAACCATTGAAAATATGCAATAACTACTTTACATTGTATATGTGCAGTCTAACACAATGAATTTAATACTGTACAAGGACACTTTTCATGCTACACTAATGGCTTCTCAGAAGCCATTAGGGCCCAACAGGTAAATAGCACATTTGTGAAAAATTGAACACTGTTTCAATAGGGTGTCAGCTAAGGGGATGCTATGCTCTATCAGGTCCCTAATGTAGTATGTGTTCACAAAATTACCTAATTACATACTTATGCAATAACCCAAGCAATTTGGAAAGCATCACTGGCATCCACAATGTGAAAAATTAGGCTGCAAACCCTAGATGGGAAGCATTCCATGCTGAAGGCACACAGTTCCAAATAAGTGGAAGGAATCAACGTAGAGGTAAGAGTCACCTTACATATAGGCAGTAGGAAGGGGCCTGGTTACCACTGGGATTCTACAAATATTCAAAGAATAAGCCACTTCTACTCAGAACAACTAGGCTACTAACCCCACCAGAAAACCTAGCAGGGAGATACATCATGTTCACCCACTGTTAACATTACCTCAGTGAGTGGTGTTGCTATAGCCTGAGCCTTCTTGAATACAATGTAAAGCAAAATTGTCTCCCCACAGACAGTGGTGATTTGGACCAATCTACTAGAATCCATTGCTTCTCCTGGCCAACAATGTGGTGATGTTATCCAGTACAATCCAAGGAGTTTTTATATAGGCAGTCAATCAGCAAACATTTATTAAAGGCTTACTATATGGTAGTCATTGTGCTAAGCACTGGGGATAGAACTGTTTTGTTCAGTCATACTCAAGTCTTCATTTGTGTGTGTGTGTATGTGTGTTTGTGATTTCTTTTTATTTTTTGGTTGTTGTTGTTGTTGTTTGAGGGGGGTGGTTCTTGGCAAAGATACTGAAGTAGTTTGACATTTCCTTGTCCAACTCATTTTACAGGTGAGGAACAGAGGCAGACAGAGTTTAGTGACTTGCCCAGGGTCACACATATAATGTCTGAGGCCAGATTTGAACTCAGAAAGATGAGTCTTCTTGACTCCAGGCCTAGCATTCTATCTACTGTGCCATCTAGCTGCAAATAAAAGAAGGAAAAAACAAAAAACAGTCTCTACCATCAAAGGGCAGAGGAATAAATGGAGAAACACATGTAGATGGAAAGTGTAGTGGGATAGACAGATAGGTAAATATCAAGGTAGCCTGAACAAGAGCACAGTAGGGAAAGTCCAACATGCAACCTAGAGGAAAATGAAGACATGGCTGGCCAGCCACCATCCTCAAATGGAGGTTCTAGGAAGAGCCATCTAATCAGAGGGAGAGGCTACAGGGGTAGAGGGTACTTCCAGAGTGTGAATTCCAGGGCTGAAGTGACCTTCTAGGCTGGAGAGGTTTCTAGAACATGGCAGAAAATGTCCAGAGCACAGCCTGGAAAGGCATATTGTATCTCCTACTACACAGGGTGCTGGCCATACAAAGACAAAGTAGAAAAATAGCTCCTGACCTCTAGAAGCTTATATTCTATGAAAGGATTACATTATGTAAAGCTGTATTTACATAGAAAGAAAGTATATAGGTGATAATTTGAGGAGGAAAAGAGCACTAACAAACTGGGGAATCAGGCTTTCCATAAGAAGTGGTATATAAGCTGAACCTTGAATGGAAATGGTGGGCAGGGGAAGGAAGGGGGATCTAAGAGGAGCTAAGAAGGGGTCACATTCCAGGCAAGGAATAGCAAAGGTGTGGAAATGGGAGATGGAATGCCAAGTTTGGATAAATGCAAGCAGGCCATTTTGACTAAAATATAGACTGTGATGAGGAGTAAAGCAAAATATGCCCAGAAAGAGAGTAGAGGAAGATTGTGGAAGACTTGAGATGCCAAACTAAGGAATCTGTCTTTCATGATAGAGGAAATGGGGAGCTGCCAAAGCTCTCAGGCAGGAAATGGAAATAAAAAAAATTCAACAAATTCGAGACGGTCAGACTTATATTCTTTAGGAAAATTGTTTTGGCAGTTGTGTGGATGATGGATTAAAGAGGAAAATGACTAGAAGTCAGGAGTTCAATTAGGATGCTATTGCAATAGCCCACACAAAAGGATTAGGTACGGAACTAGGGTGGTGGCCACGCACATGGAGAGAAGGATACAAAAGCAAGATAGGTCATAGAAGTGAAGTAGATGTAAAATTGAAAAAACTAGGAAAATAATTTGATGTGAGATAAGGAACAGTCAAGAATGATTATAGGTTACACGTTTGAGTGACTGGAAGGATGGTGGTACCCTCAACAAGAAAAAAAGAAGTCTGGAGGAGGAGCAGGCTTAATGAGAACTATTTTATATACGTTGACTTTGAGATACCAATGAGATATTCAAGTGAAAGTATTCAACAGTTTGCATGTGTGTGTGTGTGTGTATGTGTGTGTGTGTGTTGCACACACAAGAACAGGTCTCAGGAGAGAAATGAGGGTTGGATACAGAGATCTGAGATCAATCATCTACTTGGAGGTGATAATTGAAGCCATGTGAGCTCATGATATCAATAAGAAAAAGAATGCAGAGACAAAAGAAGATTCAGGGCAAAGCCTTTTGGGACACTTGAGAGGGAGCATGGCAGAGTAGAAAGGGCCGTGCTTTGGGAGTCAAAGAACCAGAGCTGAAATCTTATCTCTATCACGCCAGACTATCCCTTGCTTGTGTCACTTAGAACAACTCACAACCTCTCTGGATCTCTGTTTCTTCATTTTCAAATGATAAGGTTGGATTAGATCAGGGGTGGGAAACCTGCTACCCTGAAGCCACACGTGGCCCTCTAGGTCCTTTTGTTCTGTGAAGTTTGGATTCAAAAGCCCACACTTGAGGTTCTAGATGGCTACATGTGGCCTTGAGGCCGCAGGTTCCCCACCCCTGGACTAGACAGCTTCTAAGTTTCCTTCCCAGCTCTTAAACTATATTTCTGTGATTTTATGACCTACAATTAGGAAGTAGGAAATGGATGATGATTGCTGGGAGGGAGAGACTAAGAAGGAGGGATCTGAGAGATCAAAGGAGAACCAGGAGTCAAGTATATTTTTTAAATGCCTAGAAAGGGAAGGTTTCCACAAAGAGTGGAGATTGAAAGGTTGTAGGCTATGGAAGCAGAATCTCTAATACCCTATCCACCACAATCTCTCTCCTTGTTTTGTTTATCTGTTTTTCTTTGCTACAAAGGAAAGGTTGGGTAGCATTAACTAGAAAGTGAAAATGATATGCAAAAGAAAATCAATAAAACATTTGTTAAACACAAAAACTGAAATAAAATGAGGGGTTGGCCTAAATAATATCTAAGATTCCTTTTAGCTCAGTCATGCTATGATTCTAGAGTTTTATGATCAATGTTCCCTTTGCCTCAGTTTCTTATCTAGATTCACATGGTGGTACCAACTATTCCCTAAGCTGGAGAATTAAGATTTCAATTTAGCATAGGCTAAGTTCATCTTCTTTTCATTTCTCATTAAATGTTGGGAGCATAGAGAGTAATTAAGTGATAAATTATTCTAGTACCAGTATTATAATTAAATTATTTCATTTTGGTTCAATGATTACCTACAAACTTTCATTCAAATACATATGCATTTGTTGTTAGTTTCTGTGGAGATAAGAACATATTTCAAATTAAAATACCCTTTTCCAAGACATTGCTGTTTTGAAATAATTCTTGGGAAATTAACATACCACAACCCAATCATCCAGAGGAATTGTTTTGGACAGACAGTGGAAGGTATGTAACACTAATATTTATTTGCATTGAAGATGTCTTCCCTTTATTCTATTCAATTGATATCTACAGCTGGATTGTCTGTCATTTTATTATCCTTACAACTAAATGCTAAGCCACCGGAATCATGAAGAAATTACCATTTTTTGAAAGAAGTGAGTGTGTTTGCTCTAGCCCCTTTGAGAGAAGTAGTCATTTCAGTGAGAGTTCCGAGAGGGCCAGGATGGCATAATAGTGTAACTTATGGCTTCATATTCCCAGAGCCTAGTGCTCAGATTAGAATAGCACTAAATCTGTCAATTCATTTGGGTGGTATTACAGAGTGGGTATTTAATAAATGCTTGTAAATTTGAATGTCTGAATGATATTGAGACTTATTTGAATGGCATGGATCTGGTGACCATACCTTTTCCTTCACTGATCTTTGTGACATCTACTTGTCACAACATAGGCTTCTCCTATAATTTCACTCTTCAGCTACCAAGTGATGGCATTGTATCATAGCCATGTGATCAGAGCAGTCCAGCTCAGTCATGTTTTCCCTTGGATTTCTTTTTTTATAATTTTTTTGATTTAATTTTAATTTGTGAAATAAAACAAGCATTACCATAACATAGTACAATTAAAAAAAAAAGATGGTTGCACATGAAACTGCAAATCTACCACACACTTGTTATTCCTTTCAAATATACAACTAAATTATCGTGTAAATTGCTTTTTTTTCTTCCTTCTTCCCCTTCCCTGCCCAAGAGATGACTGCCACTAGACCTAAATAGGTGTGTGTGTATATGTATGTGCGTGTGTATGTATGTATATAAAATTATTCTATACATACTTCTATTTATCAGTTCTTTCTCTGGAGGCAGATAGCATCTTTCTTCATATGTCCATTATAGTTAATTTAGGTATTTATAATATTCAAAATAACTTATTTGCTCTAAATCATTCTTAAAATAATTTTGCTGTTAGTGTGTACAGTGTTCTCTTGGTTCGGCTCATTTCACTCTTCATTATTTTGGGAAAGTCCTTCCATGTTTTTCTACAATCATTGAGCTCATTAGATCTCTCAGATTTCAAAGGTGGCTATTCCCAAGTCCTCCAAATTTACCAATGAATTTTAAACCATTTTTTTTAAAGACTAAGTGTCCCTAGTTTGCCTAGGCTAGAAGTGCAGTGGTCTCTCATGGGGCCGATTTTAAACTTTTATTACATTTTAAAATAATCTTTCAAATGATTACAACTTGTCCTTCCCCCATTAGATAGTAAGCTCCTTGAGGGTAGGAACTGTCTTTTGCCTCTTTTTGTATCCCCAGTGCTTAATACAGTGCCTGGCACATAGCAGACACTTAACAAACGTTTGTTGAATTGCACTGAAATAAATAGTATGCAGAGGTCCTAAATCTTTTTGAGTGTGTCATAGGCCCCTTGGGCAGTCTGGTGAAACCTATGGACCCCTTCTCAGAATCATATTTTTAAATACATGAAATAAAATCCATAGAATTATGAAGGAAATAGTTATATTGAAATGCAGTTATAAAAAAATTTAACTTCCACGACCCCAAGTTAAGTAGGTTAAGAAGCTCTACTTTAGAACAATTTTCGAAGTCGCTTCAAGGTACAATTTTATATCCTTCTCATTAATCCTGAATTTTACTTTATTAACATTTTATAACCCAAATCTTATTCACAAACCTCATCGTAATGATCGTCCTATCCTCACCAATGGTACAATCTGGGCTCCTGCCCAGTCTACAGGGATGCATCTATAAGGCAGCTAAGTCTCATAAGAGGACGAGTGGAAGGAAAGGAAGAATGTGCCTTGCCAGGGTATGTATGCCAGGGTGAGCAGGACACAGGGATAATAAGGTGCTCCAGGTTGAGAAGATTCCAGGTACTGAAGGAAGTTCCAAGATGAGACAGCAGTAAAGGTACAGTTTTGAAATCCAGAATTAGGGAAATTAAAGCATGCTCACAGACATGGAAACATAGCACGTATATTGTTGCTGTTCGGCCATTTTTCAGTTGTGTCTGACTCTTCATGACCCCATTTTGGGGTTTTCTTGGCAAAGTTACTGGAGTAATTTGCCATTTCCTTCTCCAGCTCATTTTACTGGTGAGGAACTGGGGCAAACAGAGTTAAGTGACTTGCCCAGGGTCATACGGCTAGGAGTCTGACTCCAGATTTGACCTCAGAAAGGTGAGTTTTCCTGATTTCAAGCCTTGTGCTTTATGTGCTGTGACACCTAGCTACCTCTAAAATTTGTATGTATACAAAAATAAAATAAAGGAGGAAGGGAACATGCATTCATTAAGCACCAACAATGTGCCAGGCTCCGTGCTAAGTGCAGTGATTGCTAACAACTGGGGGAATTAGGGAAGGACTCTTGAAGAAGGTAGCCTTTGAGCTGAGTCTTGAAGGGAGCTCGGGGAGAAGGAGAAGGGGGAACATTCCCAGGCGAGGTGGCAGGCAAAGGCTGAACCAGGCAGGAGGTGGAATAGTGTGTATTGGAAACAGGAAGTAGCCCAGTGTGGCTGCAGGTAAAGTGTGTGAGGGAGAATAATATGCAATCAGCCTGAAAAGATTGTTTGGAGCCAGATTGTGAAGAGCATAAATGCCAGAGGAGGTTGTGTTCCATCCTAGAAACAATAGGGAGCCACTAAAAGCTTCTGAGGAGAATGACGTGGTCAGACCTGTATTTCACAAATCAATTTGGCAGCTGTGGGGAAGGAGGTTGAAGAGGAAAGACACTGGATGCAGAGAGAGTGATTAGGAGGGGATTGTAAGAGTCCAGATGGAAAGTGATAAACTAGGGTGATTGTGGTGGGAAGGGGAGGAAGGAGCTGAATGACAGAAGTGTTGAGGAGAGTTAACACGCCAAGATTTGGCAACTTATTGGATGTGGGAGGTCACAGAATCATAGGTCTAAAGCTGGAAGGGACCTTAGAAGCCAAGTCTAATGCCTCTCATTTTATAAATGAAGACACTGAGGCATAGAGAGGGTAAGTAAATTGGCCAGGGTTACACAGATAATAGGTTTCTGAGGTAGAATTTAAACCAAGGTCTTCCTGACTCTTAAGGAGACAGACCAACAGAGACAAATAGAGAAACAGAGAGAGAGAGAGAGAGAGAGAGAAAGGGGTGGGGGGGGGGGAGACAGAGAGAGATAGAGGAGGGGGGAGAGGGGGAGAGCGAGAGAAAGCAGAACAACTCCACTAGATTGTAAACTCCTTGAGGACAGAAACTATCTTTTGTCTCTTTTTGTAGCCTCAATGCTTAGCACAGTGCCTGGCACATAGTAGGTGCTACATAAATATTGATTGACTGATTGATTGAAAATGCAAATCTGACTGGAAATCATTGACAGAAATAGGGAAGCTTAGAAGAACAAACTGGTTTAAGAGGAAAGTTAATGCATTTGGTCTTGGACATGTAAGCTATGGGTTATCTTCTCACTGCTTAGCCTATTCAAGCAAGTCAAAGAGTTCAGTTTATTCATCCAGGTATTCTTGATGAATTAGAGAAGTCTGTGTCATTCATCCCAGCTCCCTGTTGTAATCTCCCTTGCTTCCATTTTCCCCATAATACAGAAGACAAAGAAAACCACAAAATACCTTCTATTTGAAGAAACAAAAGTCCCCTACCCCATGACTCATTTTCCCCTCAATCAAAGGAAGTCATTTTTCTGTTTTTTGGAAAGATGGGATGGGACCAGTCTTTTCACCTTCTGATTGGATGATATCACTCTCTCTCTCTTTCACTCTCTCTCTCTCTCTCTCTCTCTCTCTCTCTCTCCCTCTCTCTCTCTCACACACACACACACACACACACACACACACACACAGAGCCATCAAGCTCCTCTTTGAGATCAGACCCAGGTTCCCAAGGATCTCTAGCCCACAGAAAATCCTAGATGATCATAGATTTATACCTGGAAAGTCCTAGACACCATCGAGCACAATTCCCTCATTTTACAGATGAGGAGATGGAGGCAAAGAGAATTTAAGGGATTTTTTCAGGATCATACAGCTAAGGAGTATCTGAGGCAGGATTCAAATCCAGGTCTTTCCTACTCCAAGTCCAGCATTCTGTACCATCAGGCAGCTCAGTGACACAGTGCCTAGAGCACCAGACCAGGAGTCAGGATGACTTGACTTCAAATCCAGCCTCAGACACTTACTAGCTAAGTGACCCTGGGCAAGTCACTTAACCCTCTTTGCCTTGGTTTCCTCTTCTGTAAAATGAGCTGGAAAAGAAAATGGCAAACCACTCCAGTATCTTTTCCAAAAAAAACTCCAAAAGGGGTCACAGAGTTGAACATGACCGAAAACAAGTAAAGAACAAAACCACCTGGCTGCCTCACTTTGGAGACTAATGTTTTTAGTAGACAGTCTTCATGGGATTACATATATAGAATCATAGATTTAGTGCTGGAAGGGACTTTATAAGTCTAGCAGCTCAGTGACTCCGTGATATGGTGACTAGGCTTCCAGCCTCAGACCTCTCTCAGGGCCTCTCTCAGCCTCCATCTCCTCATCTGTAAAATGACATAGTAACAGTATATTCCTCCCAAGGATAAAATGAGATAATGTTTATAAATATATTATAATATAAACCATATTATAAATATAGCATATAAATATATAAGGTTTATAAAGTGCTTTAAAAACTATAAAGTGAAATAAAAATCCCAGCTTTCTTTTTTTTAAATCTAGTCTGTCTCATTTTACAGGAGAAAACACTGAGGAGTGTCTTAATTAAGATTACATAGATTTTCAGTGACAAAATCAGTCAAGATTTGAACCTAAATCCTCTAACTCCAAAATCAATGCTCTTTCCCCTGGTGGCCAGCCTTCTAGCAAGGAAAATAATAAAATGTAAATAATTAATAGAAATTTAAAGATAGATTAAACAGATTTCATTCCAGTGTTAAACAGTATCTAGTCTATCTGTACTAGATTTATGGGACAGAGTCCTTCAGTCTCACATAACAATAGCAACAAATATGTATTAAGTTCTTACTATGTGCAAAGCACTCAGTTAGATGGTAGGGACACAGAGCCAGTTAAAACCATAAATAAATTGAGTAGATTCCCAATCCATAATTATGGAATAAATGTAAATTTACCATGTCACTTTCAGTCACTCACTTGGCCTCAGTTTCATCATGTGTAAAAAGAGAATGAATTAATACTGACCCTACTTACCTCATAAGCTTGCTATAAGGATTTGAGATATTAGCAGCACCTTAAAAAATGCAATATCATCTCCTACAAGGATTATTCATGAGAATCTGTCTTTTAAGCTTCCCACTAAGGAATTCCTTCCTTTCATAAGCACATGGGCTAAGATTCTTAAAATTACCACTCCCAGTAGGGGGAAGTTGTATTCTCACCTGAATTTGTGGTTAGCAGAACCTGACAACCCAAATCACTGATGCTGAAAACTATCGTCCCTCCAATGTCTACTAGCTGCCCACTAAAAAATGTAGTCCATTTGATGGACAGGCAACCTTCAAATTCAACCTCCTGATTTGTCTTCCAATTCAGATTGTCATCTAAAATCTGAGCAAAGAAAATCCTGCCTCTGAGACAGAGTTGATTTTCCTGTCCTTCCCAAACACAGTTCCCCCAGTTCCCTGCCAAATAAATGAACTTCTTTTTCTGCCAATATTTCATAGCTACTAGGTATTGTTGTATCCATAAATTGGAAACTGCACTTGGTGAATGTACTTTATCGACGTGAGCCATCAGGCAAATTTCGAATGCATCTGGCTAGGCAGCAACAGGAATTCCAAAAGTACTGGTATTCCAGAGGGCCCAACAGTGTTCCCAGAAATTCATTAGCTGGAGAAGGAATCAGCGTGGCTTAGCAGCTCATCACTGTCCAATAAAGCCTGGAGGCAATCATAGATAATTTGGAAAGAAAAAGTAAAATGTTTCTATTGTTTCGCAATTATTAGGTGTTACAAAACACAGCAGTAAATAATATATAATTTGTAGGCTTCAAATGAACATAAAACTGGTTGACAAACTACAAATCTTGTTTCCACCCTTATAGCATCTCTCATATGTGTCTCCTTTCCTTCATTCACAAGGCCACCACCCTACTCAGGCCCTTGTCACCTCTTACCTAAAAAATTGCAATGGCCTTTTCATTGGCCTCCCTGACCCAAGGTTCTCTTCATTTTAATCCATACAACTGCCAAAGTGATTTTCATCAGATTTGCTAAAGAACAAATTTGACCAACCTTACTCAAGAAACTCCAATGGCTCCCTATTGCCTTCAAGATCAAATAAAACTCATAAGTATGGCATTTAAAACACTTTATAACTTACTCCAGTTGGTCTTTCTGGCTTTGCTATACATTTCTCCCCTCCACTGATTTGATGGTCTGGCCAAATTGGCTTTCTTGCTGTTCCTTAAACACAATATTCCACTACCACCTCCATGACTTGGCACTAGCCATCTCCTGTGCCTGGAATGCACTCCCTCCTCACCTCTTAAAATCTGTAATTTATCTCAAGTTTCACTTCCTGCATGAAGTCTTTTCTGATTCCCTGGTACCTCCCTCTCCACATTACCTTACATCTATTTTGTAAATATTACTCATTTTAATGGCCCCTCCCCCAGAGATTATGGATATTGTTACTTTCTGTAAGAGGGGACATCTTGGAAAAGAAGTAGTTTTATTGTCATATGAAGATTGTTAAACTTCCCTCCCCCCCAAATTTTTTTCTTCCCTCTTGAAGATACATACTTTCTGTGGGAGGAACTGCTGAAGCTTTGTTTGTGTATAGTATATATTTGGTTAGATTGTAAACTCCTAAAAAGCAGAGACTGTTTCCCTGATCTCTACATTCCCAGCACCTAGTATGATACCTGCCACATAATAGGGGCTCAAGAAATAATAAAGGGGCAGGAGAGCCATGATGATCCAACAAAGGAGATTGGGGGAAAGACATCCTACAGGTAAGGAAGAATAAAGGAGAGGAAAGCATAATGTCCAGGAGGAGAGAGTACAGCATCAAAAATGTGAGAAAGGTCAAAGGACTTCAAAAAGACTATCAGATTTAGCAATTAGAGCATCTCTGGTCAACCTTGGAGAACTGTCAGCCAAATGATAAAGTCAGAAACTGGATCATAAGGGGTTGAGGAAGAAGTGGGTGGACCTACTGCTCACTGTTAACTGATTCCTGCTTAGGTATTACATCTAAAATATTCCTCACTGGTCTTTTTTTAAGCTAAGGTATCAGTTTAACTGAGGTAATGCCCATTCAGTGACTAAGGCTAGGCAAGACATGAGCCAAAGAATGGTCTCTTTTACCTACTCAAAAAAAATTCAATCTGGGAGGGGGAGACCCTCAGGGTTTTTGGCCAAAACAGAAACAATTACTGTTTACATTCACTTTGAGCTTCTTCTATATCTTGTCACTGGACCCAAGAAGGCTCTGTAGGAGAATGTGAGGCTAGTGACTTTACCCTCCTTCACTTAAATCTAATTCATTTGCAAGTCACAGCATCACCTTCCAGATGTCACTGGTCCTCTTTGAGAACAAAGGACAAAAACAAGAACAACTTCTCACTGGTATCACTAGTATGCCCTGGAAGAAGTCCATGTTTCTGCTCCATTTGGTCTTTAACTATCCAGCTATCTAAATCATCTAATATGTTGTTCACAATACTTACCAGGGATATTGTGGTTAATTAATCTCTTTCCTGCATGAAGGAGTACAGATCTTTCAGGGTGCTCTTTTGACCCCCTGCCATGCTTCAGCTATCATCCTCATCCAAGGTGCTATCTTCAGGATGAACTTGGTCCTCCATCTACTGGAAGTGCTGTGATTACTAAGACTCTCGCGCGTAAGAGCCATAGTTCTTCTCAGCCAATACCTCAACCAGTGCCTAAGATGCTCAATTTAGCTCTCCTCAGTCAGCCCTTACAGTGGATATCTAAAAAGTGCTTCCCCTCAGCTAGGCTACACCTTAAGGTAGCAAAAGCTGGTCAGCTATTTGAGCTCTAGCTCCAGATCTGTGGTCATTTGCTTATGATCCTCTTATGCATTATATGTCTAAGTCAAATTATTGTATTTGATGTTCCCCAAGCATGATATACCTTTTTCCTCTACTATACCTTTGGTCAGGCTTTCCCCTATACTCTCCTACTTCACCTCCACTTAGTTGTATTCAACATTTACCTTCTATGAGTCCTTCCCACATTTACCTAGCTATTACCTAGCTATTAGTGCATTCCCACCCACCCACCACCCCCACTACTGCTTTGTAACAATTTTGCATATATCTGGTATCTATGTACATGCTATTTCCCTCAATTAGAATATAAGGTCCCTGAGGGCAGGAGCTGTTTATTTTTGGTTTTGAATTTTCTTCTTTTAGCACAATGTCTGGCAATGATTGGTAAATTAAATTGCATTATTCTGTTTGTTTCTTTTTTCTGATCACTGTTTTGTCATTTACACTCAAGACCATTCCAACCTGTCCCAGCTTATGACTCCCCAGCTGACTTCTCCAATTTCACTTCAGTTTCCTTGTCATATTGGTTATGCCTCTACCCACTATAGCCTCCTCCTCCTCTAATAATCAATTCCTCCCTGCAATGTCCATTTGAGGAAGCCTTCATGCCAACAACTCACTGCCAACATGGCCAAGCCTATATAAATCCCTACATGATTTTCCAACTTGATTCCTCCTTGCAGTTGAATGATAAATCATTATAGAAGATCTTCCATATTATAGTGTAAGCCCAGTTTTTCTTCCTTCCCCCCATCCCCCAGCTCCTGCAAGATCTTTAGACTTTCCAGCTTGGAATAAAGAATCAGACATTCCTCTCCAACTGATAAACCTTAAGAATGGACCTCTCAGACATTCCTCTCTGGCTAATTGGCCCAAAACAAAAGAGCTGAATATACTCCCACTAGGAGATAGATAGGCCTTGAACAAACTTAAGAAATTCTGAAACTGCTTCTTGAGGACCCAGCCAGTTCTCAAAAATAAAATGATTGACAAGATCTTCCCCTCCTGAGGGGAGTGGCTACCCCTTCTGAAGGGGAACATCTGGGACAGTTAGCAGTAGGCCCTCCTTGTTCAAGAAGCTATAAAAATCCCCACATGGAACAAGCTAGTGGGATCTCACTTATGGAGAGGAAGCTTCCTGGGATCAGTTTCCCTCTCAGGCCTTGATCGAGCTGGGCTGTGTAAACCGGGACCCCCCTCAGCTTTGAGAGGATCAAGTGCTGGAGTTCCCCTGAGAGGTGATGAATCTATGTTATTTGTGTCTTTGTCTTTGTTGTGTTAACTGTGTTTGTTAGAGTATTTCCCCTGTCTTTCAATAAAAACCATGTTCTCTGAGGAGTGTGCCTTATTGCCAGCACGAATCTGAATCCGAACCTAACTTAGCTTAACCAAACAGCAGTTCATATCTTCCCCTGCCTCTCTGATGCTTTTAAGCTCCATGTTATGTACTGCCTTCCCTCATTGGAATGTGAGCTCCCGGGGGATGGGACAAAGGTGGCAGAATAGGATAAAGAAGTATAGCCAAGCTCCATCCCATAACTTATGCAAATAGATCCGGAAAATGTACCAGATTGAGTACAGATCAGGAAATACAAGGGAAAAAAATCACGGCAAGCATATTTCTAGTCCAGATCAGCTTAGGGAGATAGACAGACAAGTCTGTGAACACTAGGGATGGGGTCTGGCCTGGGCAGGATGGAATTGATCATTTCAGGGTGCAGGAATTGAAAGGGGATTGAGACTGGGCACCAGGGTCCCAAACCCATAGTGTCTGTTGGGTAGGGAGGCAGGGGGACTGACATTGCTCAGAGTGTGGGAATAGGTGCCAAATGGCCGTCTCTATGAAATTCTGCATCATAGATCCAAGCCTGGCTGAGGAGGGGAGCTATACCTTGGGGTGCTGTTCCGGGATAAGGATTGATCACAGGCCCTAGGATATGTACTGAGCAAGAAGCAAGTTGAAGAGCAAGCCTAGATGTGTAGCTTGAATACCAGGAGTAAAGCAGGGTCTCAGTTCCAGCTTCCAGCCCAGTTAGCAGCCTATAGCAGAATAAGCACAACAAGAACCCCAGACAAAAGAAAAGCATATAGTTTTGTCTTCTGAACCAACAGAGCCTTCTGGCTGGCTAATAGTGTCTGAATCCAGCCTACTGGAAGAATCCTACTGGAATTCCAAACAAGATAAGCCCAGATGTTTTGCTCAGACCCAAACTCAGTTGAGGAATTTGCAGAGCTCATACCAAAAGGGTGGAAAACAGACTCTACCCTGGATCAAACCATTTTGGAAGAACTGAAAAGTTTCAAGTTCCTAGCCTGAGCTGCCCCTGAGACCAGAATAACACAATACTCAATACCCCAAGAAAGCAATATCAGCACAAGACTTAACATTCCTTCCAGCATATGCTGAGCCTGGCCCTACTGTAAAGTCCAAAGCTAGGAAGCAGACTTAGAAGAAAAAACAAACAAAACTATAATCTCAACATAAAAAAGTTATTATGGTGAGAGGGATACTCACAGCAGCCCCAGAAGAGAATGATTCCAAAACATCTACAAGCAAAGTCTCAAAGAAAAAAGATAGCTTGGGCACAAGTTCAACTAGAATTCGTAGAAGAGATGAAGCAGGAGTTTTTATAAAAACATTTTTTAAAAAATAAATGAAAGCACTAGGGGGAAACAGCAAAAATAAATTAGAGCTATGAAAGAAAGAAATGGAAAGAAAATTAATAGCCAGGGATAAGAGATACAAAACCTTACCCAAGCAACAAACCCACTAAAAATTAGAATGAATCAAATGGAAGATAAGGGCTCAATGAGATAAAAAGAAATATTAAAACAAAGTCAAAAGACTAAAAAATAGAAGAAAATAAGAGATATTTTATTTAAAAAATAACTAACCAGAAAAACAGATCAAGAAGGAAAAAAATTTCTCAGACTATCTGATAGCCATGAACAAAAAAATAGCCTAGACATCATCTATAAATAAATCATAAAATTGCTTGAATCTTTTAGAACCATAGGGCAAAGAAGAAATAGAAAGAATTCACTGGTCATCATCTGAAAGAAACCACAAAATGAAAACTCCCAATAACATTATAACTGATATCAATAGATTCTAGGTCAAAGAAAAAGTACTGCAAGCAGCCAGAAAGAAAGAATTCAGGTACCAAAGAGCCACAGTCAGGATCACACATGATTTGACAGTCACCACTACAAAGAAGTAGAGAGCTTGGAGCACAATATTCCAGACAGCAGAGGCTATAGGCTTGCAACCAAGAATAACTTCCTCAGCAAAACTAAATATAATCCTACAAAGGTAAAACAAAAAAACAATCTTAATTAGAGGACTTAAATTATTCTGGATGAAAAGACCAAAGCTTTAAAACCTGAAGAAAAAAACATAGCAGTCAAGACAAACTTTAGAATGAGCTGACAATCATAAAGAAATGTTTTTTTTTAAAAAAAAAAGATAAACTGTTTACATTTGAATATGGGAAGATGATACATCATCCTCTCTGATCCTTATCAAGGGTCATAGAAGGGTTCTAATTAGAAGGCCTAAGTTCTTGATGAATGGAGAGGGAGAAGAATACTCTAGGGATATGGAATGGAGGAAGGAGAAGAGTAGGGAAATCATCTCACATAATCAGGGTATTCAAATAGAAAGCAGCAAGGAGAAGGGAGTGAGGCAGCACAGGTGACACTTGAACCTCAATTTCCTTTGAAATGGTTAAAGGATGGAAGAATATATACACAGTGTGCATAGAAACATATTTCACAGAAATATATTTTACTAAGCAAGGAAATGGGAGAGAAAGGAGAGAAGGGAAAGGAGAAATTAAGAGGGAAACCAGATTAAGGAAGAGATTAGTCCTGAGCAAAATTAACTCTAAGGTACGTGCAAAAGTATTTAAAGCAACTTTTTTGGGGCAACAAAGAATTGGAAACTGAGGGGGTACCCATCAATTAGAGAATGGCTAAACAAATTATGGTGCATAAATTTGGTGGAATACTATTGTACCATAAGAAATTATAGATAGTTTCAGAAAAAACCTGGGAAGACTTATATGAATGGAAGCATAGTGAAGTGAGCAGAATCAAGAGTACAAGTTATAAAATGGTAACAATATGGTAAAGACAACTTTGAAACACTCAGGAATGCTAACTGGCACACTGACCAACCGTCATTCCAGAGGCCTCAGGATAAACCACGTCACTCACCACACGATAGGCCAATGAATGCACATTGAAATTTTAAAAACGTTAACTAGTACAGAATTTGTTTTATTTAACCATACATTTTTATACCAGGGGTTTTGTTTTTCTCTCTCTCAGTTAAAGGGCTAAGAGAAGGTGGGAGGGAGATAAAATGGATTTTTGGTAATTAAAAAAAATTATAAAAAGAATGTAAGCAACCTGAGATCAGGGACTATCTTTTTTTAAAATTATATTTATATTCACAGTACTTAGCATAGTGTTGGGCATGCAGTGTGTGTTTAATACATGCTTCATCTATCAATCTATTTGTTTGTCTGTCCATTCATCTATTTGTCTCTCTCCACCCTCTCCTCTCAGAATCTCAGTTCCACTGTTATCTAAAACATTCAAAACTTCATTTTTCTTCTTAGATCATACCCTTTGCTCACCTCAAGTATGAACATGTCAGCTCCATTTCCTTAAACGTGAAAGAAGCTGGCTAATACTTGGGTGAGGAAACTGTCTTAACCTCCCAGCTCTGCTCACATTCCTCAGCTCTGGGAAAATAGAAAGATTGACCTAAATAACATCTCTTATGAATATGAAGGGGGGATAGCCAGGTGGTACAGTGAGTAGAGCACCAGCCCTGGAGTCAGGAGGACCTGAGTTCAAATCCAGCCTCAGACACTTGACACATGTACTAGCTGTGTGACCTTGGGCAAGTCACTTAACCCCAATTGCCCTGCCAAAAAACAAAAGAAAATGAATATGAAGTGGAGGTGACAAATAGATTTAAGGATTAGATTTCTTAGATATCATACCTGAAAAACTATGGACAGAGGTTCATTCACAACATTGTACAAGAGGCAGCAACAAAAAGACATTCCAAGAAAAAGAAGAGCAAAAAAGCAAAATGGCTGTCTGATGAGGCTTTCCAAATAGCTGAGGAAAGAAGGAAAGCAAAAGGCAAAGGAGAAAGGGAAATCTATATCTAACTGAACACAGAATTATAGAGAATAGCAAGGAGAGGTAAGGTTTTCTTAAATGAGCAATGCAAATAAATAGAAGAAAACAATAAAATTGGAAATGTGAGATTCTTTAAGAAAATTAGAGATGTCGAAGGAAAGTTTCATGCAAGAATGGTCATGATAAAAGGCAAAAATGGTAGGGATTTGACAGAAGCAGGAATACACAACGGAACTATACAAGAAAGATCTTAACATCACCTGGTTCTGTGGTTACTGATTTAGAGCCAGACATCCTGGAGAATAAAGTCAAGTACGTCTTGGGAAATGTTGCTACCAATAAGGCTGGTATAGGTGATGGACTTCCAGCTGAGCTATTTAAAACCCTAAAAGATGATGCTTTTAAAGTGCTGCACTCAATATGCCAGCAAATTTGGAAAACACAACAGTGCCCACTGGAATGGAAAAGATCGGCTCACATCCCAATCCTAAAGAATGGCAAGGCCAAAGAATGTTCAAATTACTGAACAATTGTGCTCATTTCACATGCCAGAAAAGGTATGCTTAAGATTCTGCAAGCTAGGCTTCAGCAACATACGAACCAAAAAACTGCCAGAAGAGAAGGCTTGATTTCAAAGAGGCAGAGGAAATGGAGACAAAATTGTCAACGTTCACTGCATTATGGAAAAAGCAAGAGAGTTCCAGAAAAATATCAACTTCTGCTTCGTGGACTACACTAAAGCCTTTGACTGTGTGGATCACAGCAAAATGTGGCAAGTCCTCAAAGAGATGGGAGTACCAGGTCACCACCTGTACGTGGGCCAAGAAGCAACAGTGAGAACTGAACATGGAGCAACTGATTGGTTTAAGATTGGAAAAGGAGTACAACAAGACTATATATTATCACCTTATTTATTTAATTTATATGCAGAATACATCATGTGAAATGCCAGGCTGGATGAATCAAAAGCTGAAATTAAAGTCACCAGGAGAAGTATCAACAATCTCAGATATGCAGACAATATCGCTCTAGTGGCAGAAGGTGAAGAGGAATTAAGAAGCCTCTTGATGAGAGTGAAAGAGGAGAGTGTAAGTGTTGGCTTAAAGTTTAACATAAAAAAACCCTAAAATCTTGGAAACTTGTCCCATCACTTCCTGACAAAAGAGGGAAAAGAAATGGAAGCAGTGTCAGGTTTTATATTCTTGGGCTCAAAGATCACTGCAGATGGCAACTATAGCCATGAAATTAAAAGATGCTGACTCTTTAGAAGGAAAGCTATGGCAAATCTGGACAATGAAGCAGAGACACTGCCTTGCTGACAAAGGTCCATGATAGCCAAATCTATGGCTTTTCCAGCAGTAATGTATGGCTGTAAGAGTTGGACTATAAGGAAGGCTGAGCACCACAGAATCAACACTTTCCAACTGTGGTGCTAAAGAAGACTTTTGAGGGTACCTAGGACATCAAGGAGGTCAAATCAGGCAGTACTCAAAGAAATTAATTCAGGCTATTCACTGGAAGGTCAAATACTAAAGCTGTAGCTTAAATATTTTGGCCACACAATGAGAAGATGGGACTCAATGGAAAAAATTCTGATGATGGGAAAGATTGAAGGCAAAAGGAAAAGAGGATGAGATGCATAGATAGTATCATGGAAACAACGAACATGAACTTGGACAGATTTTGAGGGACAACAGAGGCTAGAAGGGCCTGTTGTGTTACAGTCCATGGGGTCATGGAGAGTTGGACATGACTGAACAACAACACGTTTCATAGGGAAGGCTGAATAGTCTGGCGACTTTGCCCTTCGGCCTGACAGTAATTTGTCACAACATTGTCTCTGCCAGGTCTCTCTACACAGAACTAAAAGTATGCAGTCTAAAAATAGGAACTGCTTGCAGATAAAATGGCATTTGGGGCAAGGAGGCAACCTCTCAAAGTGGTGTATGGTTTACCACCATTTTCCATGTCTGGAGTACCCTCAGACTGCACTGAGCATTATTTTTATGTGGATTCAACTTTACCACTACATAGCCAGACTTCTCAATCTATGTGACGATGCACTCTTGCAAAAAAAGTCCAATTTTGAACATCCAATGTGCACTTCTATATAAGCTCTAGCTTCTGCCTCCAGTTTTCTCCCTGAACTCGCCACATACTAGATCTACAGCACCAGAAGTCAATGGCCAATTAGAACTGGCAAATCCTAGTTCTGCCACTTACTCTTCATGACTAATTTGTTTTTACTCTTTGAGCCTCAATTTCCTCATATGTAAAATGAAAGTGTTGGATTATTTGACCTCTTGGATACCTTCCAGCTCTAAATCTATGATCTTATGAACCTAAGAAGGCATCTAGGGTATGCAGTGGATAAAGCATTGGGCCTCATCTTCCTGGCTTCAAATCTGGCCTCACACACTTACCAGCTGTGTGATCCTGGGCAAATCACTTAACTTTCTTTTCCTCGGTTTCCTCATCTGTAAAATGAGCTGAAGAAGGAAATGGCAAACCACTCCACTATCTTTGTCAAGAAACCCCCAAATGAGGTCACAAAGAGCTGGACACAACTGAACAACAAGTGAGCCTAAGAATTGAAGTAATGGGAGGCCTCCCAAGATGACCTTCAGGATAGCTGACAAACAACCAAAGTGGCATATAAATAGAGGAGTCATTGAGCCCCTTGAGCATAAGGGGCCAAGTCTGGATAGCCTCCAAAAGCCTCTCTACCAGCGGGCCTTCACTGAAACTGGTAGAATGGCCAGTACCCTTTTGGCTTCCCATCCAGTCTGCTCTTTCTTCCAAAAGAGGCATCCTGTTATCATGGAATGTCAGAGGACCTGGGTTCACATTCTAACTATATGACTATGGAACATAACTATGTGGCCAAGTCTCTCAACCCCTCGGACCTCAGTCTTTCATGTACAAAATAGAAGGGTGAAATTCTATATCCTCCAAGTTCCTAGAGCTCAGAAGCTGTCTAGACTCCCTGCCAGCTCTAACTCTATGATGCTATTGCATCCCAGACCCTGGCATTATTAATCTATCAGCTACTAGCTCTGGCAGGTTACTACCTCTCACTCAGGGTTCTGAGGACTTCAGGGGTGCTGTTCTAACACTACACTTCACGAGCCTTCACTGGGGTGATTCCAGTCATTGATTATCAGTGCTATCAATTAGCCAATGAGGCTTAATTAGCTTTAGGAAACAGGTATTTATTAAGCTAATACAGTAAGAACAGTTGGTATCAAATATCCTTTTCACTGACCCACAACCCAGGCACACTCTCCTACAAGTGTATACAACGTCCAGGAGAAAGTGGGCTCAAGCTTAGCGCGTAAGATGTGGCAAAGAAAAGAGGTCACAGCTCCTGGAAGTCCTTTTGTAGGAAACTGTATGACCCCAGGGAAGACACTTAACCACTCAGCCTCAATTTCCTCATCTGACCAGAGTCTAGATGCTAAAGACATTGTTTAAAAAGAAGTTCTGACCTTAGAGACAGGAAGACCTAGTTCTGAATCCTGACTCTTACACTTAATAGTTAAGTTATAGACAAGTCACTTAAGTACTCTGAGCCCAATCGGTAAAAAATGGATAATAACTGTACTACTTACCTCCCAAGGTCGTAATAAGGATCACATGACAGAGGTTAGCATTATGGGAACCTTGACAATGCTACATGACTATCTGTTCTTCTCTCTTCCAAATATAACTCTAACCTCCCATGATCCATCTTGCTTGGTGAAAAACATCCACTTAGCTTGCTCTACATCCTAACGCTCCTAATTACTACTCCTACCGTGCTCTAAAACCGTGGATACAATGACCCTCTAGTAGCAGAAGCTTCTTCTTCAAGCCATTAATGTTACTTGTGCTGTAATTCTGCTAAATCTAAGTGAGTTTAGTCAAAGAAAGATGTGATATCCAGCTTGATATCTATTTTTTTCCTTTCTCAATCTGGAGATTTAACAAAATGTGGACCTTTAACAAAAATCAATAAATAAAACTACTCTTGGCGTTTTAAATGACTGCTTTGATTCTCCTCATCTAGTTAAGCACAGACGATACTTTTTCTGGAGTGAAGATAAATGCATTCATTTCTTAAGTAGCCCGGTGCAGAGAGAGCCCTTTGCTAGATGTTGGGGCAGATTTGTCACAATGAGACAAGGTCCTTACCTTCAAGAAGCTTACAGGCTAGGGGAAGAATAAGACTTAAACAAAGTAACTATAATTACAGTGCAGTTAGGTAGCGCAGTGGATAGAGTGCCAGGGCCAGAGTCAGGAAGACTCATCTTCCTGAGTTCAAATTTGGCCTCGGACACCTACTTAGCTGGGTACCTATGGGCAAGTCACTTAACACTATTTGCCTCAGTTTCCTCATCTGTAAAATGAGCTGGAGAAGGAAATGTCAAACCACTTTAGTATTTGCCAAGAAAACCACAAATAGGGTCATGAAGAGTCAGGCATAATTGAAACCGAATAACAACTATAATTACAAATAAATGAAAAAGCATTTATTTTGTCAGGCATCATGCTAGACGTTGGGAATACAAATACAAAAAAGCAAGGTAATTCCTGCCCTCAGGAAGCTTATATTCAACAACACATACTTTAGCAAAGTGGCCAAGGAGGGCCATTTTGGTCTGGGATGTTGAAAAGGATGCTAAATGGAACAATAGGGCAATTGATTGATTTGAATTTTCCAGAAATGGTAATATTGATTACTATTCACAGAGCTAGAGGTAGAAAGTAGAAATGTGGGGACTGCAGAAAGGGTAGATGCTGAATAGCAGCACAGGATGAAGATGGTCTGGGTTAGATATGGAGAACTCTCACTAATATTCAATATTACACAAAGGCACGTTGGGGACTAGACTTTCTGGAATGCAATTTGGAACTTATACCCAAGAAGCTACTGAATTGTGCATGCTCTTAGACCCAAGGACACCGCTACTCAGTCTATGCCCCAAAGAAATCAAAGAAAGAAAAGAATTGCTATGTACAAAAATATCTGTGCAGCTCTTTTTTGTGGTAGCAAAGAACTGGAAACTGAATGGGTACCCATCACCTGGGGAATGACTGAACAAGCTGATGGAATATTATTGTGCTGCAAGAAATGAAGGGGGTGGTTTCAGAAAAACATGAGAAGACTTGTATGAAATGATGCAGAATGAAGTGAGCAGAACCAGAACAATTTACATAATAATAGCAATACCGTAAAGACCAACAACTTAGAAAGACTTGGGAGCTCTGATCAACACACTAACCAACCACAATTCCAGTAGATGCCAGATGGAGTATGGTGCCCATCTTCTGATAGAGCAGTGATGGACCCATAGAACAGATTGAGATTTTTTTGGCATAGTCAATGTGGGAATTTGTTTTGCTTCACTCTATGTGTGAAACCTGGCTTTGAGTACGCTCATGGAGCTCTTTGGGTCCCCTACCACATGGGTAGGGGCAGCCTCCATGATTGATTTTCTGCATCTTTAAAAGTGGACTATTATTAAAAGTAAACTGCTGTCTCTGCTTCCTTCATGTTCCTCGCTTCTGTGCCCACCCAAAGTGGATGCCATGAATTGCACCAATGACAGGGGGAAGGGATTGGTTGTTCCCCTCCTCTCCTTTTACCCTAGCTCTGAGAAATGGGCTGTGGGTGCTTGTTTCTGCTTTCTGTTATTTGTCCTCTGTTTCAGGTGCCAAAGGTGATTCCCCTGCCAGATCTCACATTTATGGCAACCTTGGAGCCAGGATTGCAGGCAGACTACCTGGTGTAGCAGCCAGGCTGGCATGGAAACCCTGAGAAGGAAGGGTGCCTGGGACTCAAGCCCAGGGTAAGCTTTGACTTGAAACTGAGACTGCACTCTATGGGAATCTCGCTAAGTCATGCACCTAGTCCCCTTCTACTCCCTACAAACTGAAGTTGCACAGACGGAGGATTATGTCTCCCATATGTGGGGCTCAGAAGTATATTCTTTTATTTATGATTATCTTTTGAAGTCAATATTCCTCCTTTGTAAAAGCTCCACTGTTCTGTCCACATTTTAAGAAGGGCTTTACTTTTCTAGCTTTCTCATTTGGCAGTGGGGAGAGTGAGAGAGAAAGAATAGAGAATTGAAATTAATTTTTTTAAAGAACTAAAAAAGTATATCTGAACAGTATATTGAAATTTTTTTCAAGAGTATGGTTGAGGGGGAGAGGAATGGAAGAAGGCCACATACCTGTCATTTCATTGGTGTAGGAAATTCCCAGTATGAAAACTCCACCAATAAATACCCATAACACACCTGTAACTTATATTATTAGAGGGTTGCATGGGGACACTGAGAGTTTAAGGGACTTTCCCAAGGACACACAGAGGCAGGATTGAACCCTGATCTGACTCTGAGCTACAGCTTCACAATGTATCCTGAGGAATGAAATAAAGAGTTGTAAAATGAAATGTTGTGAGACATCTGAAGAGGAAGGCTATTGCTGACCAGGGGCATCAGAGTAGCCTTCAGAGAGAAGATGGAATTTCAGTTAGGTTTTTTTTTAAATTACTAGGAGTTCCTCTGGACATAATAGATTTTCAGTTTCATGTGCAATCATCTTTTTTTTATTCTACTATGTTATGGAAATGCTCAGTTTATTTCACAAATTAAAAATAAAATAAAATAATTTTTAAAAGATTGGGCTCAACCAACACAGCTAAACCATATGGTATATGCTGCAGCTAACTCTGTAGAAAGGCAGCAAGGTGGTTCAGTTTAGAGCACTAGGCATGAGCCAGGAGGACCTGAGTTCAAATACGGCCTAAGACACTTAGTAGTGTGTGACCCTGGGCAAGTTACCCGACCCTATTTACCTTAACCCACTGGAGAAGGAAATGGCAAACAACTCCAGTATCTTTGCCAAGAAAATCCCATAGACAGCATGGTCTACAGGGTCACAAAGAGTTGGATAAAACCGAACAACTCCCTGGAAAGCTGATTCAGTCCCCTAAAATCACTAGCCCGCCCAAAACTAAATCTCTCCCAACCAACAGCTGAACGGTGAGTTTGAACAGCTCTAAATGCAAAATTAAAATGGCAACTGAGTGCAATCTCCAATATCGATTAAACATCCACAAGTTTTATCACCATGTAATTGCTTCACAGTCACTTTTTCCACAGTGAAAGCACAGGGGTTTCTGAATAAAAATTTTAATTTCAAGGTACCTCTATAATTTATTGTGCCTGTTACTGCCATATTATAAAAGCCAATGCAATATCTCTTCAGGCCACCCAGCCTATGTTTTCCCAATCTGTCCTGGCCTCAGTGTCATGTTTATGCTCTCATCTTTAATCAGTTTATAATTAGAAGGTGAAGAGGACAGCAGTGTTTACAAGCTCAACTTGAAACAGAGGTGGCCCAGAATGAGAATAGCCTCACTGCAGATCACTCTTGTCAGTTCCTTTAATCCATAAGAAAAACAAGTATTTTGGAACCCCTTTATAACTCTGCTGTCTCAGAGGAGTGCTCATAATGTAACTGGGCTATATCAGACTTGGATGGCACAGGCTGCTGCTTGGAGGGATCTGGGGTCTATTTAAATCCATGGGTAGAGAGGTAGAATTTGGGAGCAGAGAGAATATAAAACAAAAGGAACAGTGATTTTGTAGATAGCAAATATGCATGATAAGTGCAAAAGCTTAGATAAGAGACTGAGGCCCATGGCCCCACTGCTGGACCTAGCCTTTTGTTGTGGCCCCTAACTTCATTGGCATGGAAATCAAGGAGGATCTTAGGAATGAGAAGAATTTCAGCATTCCAACCCTACTCATCTCCTGTGGGATTATCATCACCATCACCATCACCATCAACACCACCATCACCACCACCAGCACCATCACCATCACCACCACCATCACCATCACCATCACCACCACCATCACCATCACCATCACCACCACCATCACCATCACCATCACCACCACCATCACCACCACCATCACCACCACCACCACCATCACCACCACCACCACCACCACCACCATCACCATCACCTTCACCATCACCATCACCAACACCACCACCATCACCACCACCACCACCATCACCACCACCATCACCACCACCATCACCATCACCATCACCACCACCATCACCATCACCACCACCACCACCATCACCACCACCACCACCACCATCACCATCACCATCACCAACACCATCACCATCACCATCACCATTACCATCATCCATTATCATCCATCATCATCATCCATCATCATCTCCATCATCCTCCTCATCATCATCATCACAATAGCATTTATATAGCACTTTAAGGTTTGCAAAGCACTTCACAAATATTATCTCCTTTTATCTTCATAACAACCCTGCAGGGTAGGTATTATTATCCACATTTTACAGATAAGGAAACTGAAGCAGACAGAGAAGAAGTGACTTTTCCAGGGTCAAAGAGCTAGTAAGTTTCAAGAGCAGACTTGATCCCATCTTCTTGACTCCAGGTCTAGCATTTTAGCCGCTGGACCAATCAGCTGTCTTGTATTTTAAAGTGATGAGTCATCAAAGTGGGCTATTGAGATGAAAACACAATTAAGGATTTAACAGGGATTGAAAGGAAAGTTACAGCCCCAAATCAGATAGCTTTAGGGGACCAATGACTTCAAGTCTGTAACAATAGAAAAGCAGTCAAAAAAGTGTGATTTAATCTAAGAATTCTAAGCCTGAGAAATTCTGATGCTTCTGTGGTTATGATGCCTGCTAGATTCAATGGGTAGGAAAGGTTCTCTTTCCATACCTCTGTTTGCCACCAGAGCTGTAGCTTCCTAGGCCAGTCACAAGGCACGTCTCTTCACATAGTATAATGGGGACTGGGTTGTATAGAGCTCTACTATATATGACTTCCACATATCTCACACACACATACACACGCACACACATCCCAGAAATCTGAAAGCTCTCTTCTTCCATTGCCATTGTCTATATAGAATCCCCCTCAAAGAAAAGTCACTCATTCTTAGAATTAGAACTATCCCAAAAAAGGAATGGTCAGCCTATATACATAGCAAGTTCCCCATCACTGGAAGCCCAACTCAGGAATGAAGATGTCATAAACAACTTATGATTTGGATAGAAATTGGATTGAATGATTTTCTAGAGAGCTTTCAGCACCAAGAAGTTTTGGTTTTTAGGATCCTATAAACATGTTTCTTCTTTGTCTATGGGAATGGGTTCCTTCAATATCTTTTTTTTCCTATTTTCAAAGCCTTAACTCAAAGGATTGACTTGGAAATCTCAGCAGTCACAAGTATGTTGGAGACCTACCTTTCATCCATAAAGTATGTTTAGCTTTTAAATTCCCTTCACAACCTGGCCCCAATCAACCTTTCTAGCCTTATTATCCGTGCTTCCCCTTCCCACACTCCACACCACAGCTAAACTGACCCTCCTGCTCTTCCTCACACGTGGCCTTCCCATCTCCCATCTCTGTAACTATTCCACATGCCTGGAATACACTCTTATCTCACCTCTATCTTTTATAATCCCTTGTTTCCTCCAAAATCCTGCGTAAGTGGTTTACTTTTTATATAGAGTCTTTCCCGACGACCACCACCCCAGAAGCCAGCACACTCCAGCATTCTCCAAAATTATTATTTTGTACAGACATATTGGTTACATGTTTCCTCCCCAGGAGGACATAAGTTCCTTGAGGATAGGCTCAGTTTCATTTTTGTACTTGTATCTTCAGTGCCTAATACGGTACCAGACACGTTGTAGATGATTAATAAATGTTTTTGATTTGTGTTGCCTGCCTAATATCTAAGTTTTATGTACCATTTGAATATTGAGCGAAAGATGCCAAGAGGCACTATGGCATATTAAATGACATACTAGACATGATAAGGTTCAAATCCTGTCTCTGACACTTGTTAGCTAAACGACTATGGCATGTCTACAAGTATTATATGTTGCACATTTCAAGACTTTTTCAATGTTATCAATCAATAAAAACTTATTTTTCAAAAAATGAGGACACTGAGGCAGATAGAGATTAAGTGACTTATCCAGAGTCACACAACTAGAGAGCATCTGAGGCAGGGTTTGAACTCAGGTGTTCCTGACTCTAGGTTCACTGTTTAATCCACAGTACCACATAGCCCCCTATTGTTTCTCTCCATCGTCACCCCTAAATTCAGTCCCTTCAAATCAGTACTATGGAGTTTGTAATTTTCTAAAGGAGTCTCCAAAGGAAAGGGGCACCTAGATGGCACAGTGGGTAGAGTTTCAGGCCTGGAATCAGAAAGACTTATCTTTCTGAGTTCGAATCTGGCCTCAGACACTTCCTAGTTGTGTGACTCTGGGCAAGTCACTTAACTCTGTCTCAGTTTCCTCATCTGTAAAATGACCCAGAGCATGAAATGGCAAACCATTTCAGTTGCCAAGAAAACCTCGCAAGGGGTCACAAAGAGCCAGACGCACACAGCTGAAATGACTGAACAACAAAAGAATATTCACTTAGTTGTCACAGAAAGCCCGATCTCATCCTCTTCATTGAAACAGCTCTTGAAATGCCATGCCCCATTTCTCAGAATTGCTTCTCTTTAATAACAGACATCACTGTGTCACCCCAGCAAAATTAATCTTTTGTTCTTATTGCTTGGGATATGATCTCATTACTGAAATATGTAGTGTTGCATTATGCACAAGCATCTGATTTCAAGGCATCCTTCAGCCTGTCTCTCACATTTAAAATATCTCCCCCTTAACACTCATCTTTTTCCATTGCTACATCAAGAAGGCAAGGGTCTCTCCTCTGGGGACTGAGTAAGAGAGAAACTGTACTGTTGTAATTCACTGTTTTAAGCCCGAGACTTTCTTGGTTAAAAACTTTTTTCTGAAACAGTTGGTCCATCACCCCGCTGAGGGTCTCTTCCTCCTATACTCCTACCCATATTTTATATTCTTCCATAGTTTATACCACGGCAGCTAGGTAGCACAGTAGATAGAATGCCAGGCCTAGAGTCAGAAAGACTCATGTTCCTAAGTTCAAATCTGGACTCAGACCCTTACTAGCTGTGTGACCCTGGGGAAGTCACTTTACCCTGTTTGCCTTAGTTCTGTCATCTATAAAATGAACCAGAGAAGGAAATGGCAAACCACTCCAGTATCTCTGCCAAGAAAACCCCAAATGGGGTCATAAAGAGTCAGATAGGAATGAGATGATTAAACAATAACAGGAGGTTATATTGTTTTTCCTGTCTGAACCACAAAGTCCCAATCAGAGGACACTGTTTCTAAGCAGGATTTAAATCATCTGGACCAAGGCTGGCAAGAAACACAACCATGAAACAGGCAAAGTTTGGCACTTGGACTTCTCTGCTCCTGTTCCTCCTCTCCACCCCAACTCAATCACCAACATCAATCTCTCCTGCCTCATTCCTGACCTCACATGCTGTCAGACACTTCTGTGTCATAGTTTTGCTAAGCTGCTTTTATTTCCTCTTTCTTTTTTAATCCATATTACAAGGGACGGCTCCCTAGGTTAGTGACGGGGAGATTTATATTTGTTAATAAAAGTAATGTAAAAACTGAAGACATCAATTAAGTAAGATAAATATTTCCCAAAAAAAAATCTAGTACCAATGCCCTGTCCTACCTGAGACATCATTCCTGAATTACTACCACAGCCCCTCAATCTCTTCCTGTTCTAATCCACCCTATCTCTTACTGTTCAGTCATTTCAGTCATGTCTAACTCGTCATGACCCCATTTGGGGTTCTCTCGGAAGAGATCCTGGAGTAGTTTTGCCATTTCCTTCTCCAGCTCATTTTACAAATGAGGAAACTGAGACAAACAGGGTGATGTGAATTGCCCAAGGTCACACTGCTACTACAGGTCTGAGGCTAGATTTGAACTCAAGAACATGAGTCTTCCTGACTCCAGGCCTGGCGCACTATCCACTGCACCACCTAGCTGCCCCCATCATATCTATCACTACTAAATGAATCTCAAAGATTCATTTAAATGAAGTTGGAATAGATCATACATTTAGAGCAGGAGGGGTCCTTAGAGACCAGTGAGTGAGACAGAAGTAAATAGACTTGCCCAGGGTCACATAGCTAAGTGTCCTAGTTCAGATTTGAACTCAAGTGTTCCTGACTCCAAATCTAACACGCCCATCCAGTCTAACCCTTTATTATATACAGATGCCGGAAAATGATGCTGAGAAACCTTAAATGGTTTGCCCCAGGATCACACAAATTGTAAGTTTCTAAGGCAGGATTTGAACTCAGGTCTTGCCTTACTGCCTAGCTGCCTCATCTAAAGATAACCACTTCTTTGTTCAGTTGAGTAAATAGGGCCAGAAAGGTTAAAAGTATTCACCCAAAGCCAGAGAATAAGAAAGCAGGTTCAAATCCCAGCCTGTCGAGGCTAAAGTCAGTGTCTGTTGCAGTATATCATACTGCTTTTACCTTAAAAAGGGACTTTACCATGTCACACCTCTGTTTAAAAATGGTGCAATGGCTCTCCATCACCAGTGTATCTTTAGTCTCTGCTGCCCGCCTCTCCTTTCTACGGAAGCTGTACTGGGCCCACCGAAGCAGCCTTTGATGAGACCACAGGATAGCACAGAATGACAGAATCACAGCTTGGGAAGCCTCTCTGAGGCCATGTAGTCCAGCTCATCCATGACCAAGCATCCAGTGAACAGTTTACTCAATGGATGGGTCTCCGACCTCCACTCAGCAGCCTCCAGTGAGGAAGGAACCACTAGCTTCTAAGACAGACTGTTCCACTTTGAGGATGCTCTATTTGGGAGAATTTTCGCATGGAACCAAAACCTTCTCTGAAACTTCCCCTAATATATGTCCCCATTAGGCTTTCCTGGACCAAGGAGAGTGAATCTAATCTTTCTTACGCACGGCGGCCTTTCAAATACTTGAAGCCAGCTACCATCCCTCTACTTTGTCTTTTCATCTGCAGCTTAAATCTCTTTAGTTTAGGGAGGGTGGAAAGAACAGTGGCTTTGGAGTCAGAGGTCGCAGTTCAAACGCTACCTCTGATGCTTACTGTGTGACCTTGGGAAGTCACCCAACCTTTCTGGGAATCAGTTTCTTCATCTAAAAGAAGGTTGGACGAGACAGCTCTAGCTCTGTGATACTATGATCATTCAAGAGACCCTCCTGCAGCTTGTACTTGAGACCCTTCACCATCCCAATAGCGCACCTTTAATCACTTTCCAATTTATTGATATCTTTCCTACAGCATAGCACTTAGAACTCAAAATAGTACTTCAAATGTGGTCTGACTGGCATAGTGAATAGCAAAACTGTAATGTTCCAAACATTAATTTACCTTAGGATTCCATCAACCTTTTTGGCCTCTCTGTTACCTAATTCCTGTTAAGCTTGTAGTCCACTAAAGCTCCCAGATCTTTTTCACACAAAAAAGTCATCCAGGTATGTCTTTCACAACTGCTTATGACATTGAATTTTTTTTAATATCCAACAGTAAGATTTTATGCTTGTCTCTTTTCCATTTCCTGTACATTGATTCTGTCCATTGTTCTAGGCTACTGAGACCTTTGGAGACCTGAATCTGTCACCAAACACGTTATTTATCCCTCACCAGGCCTGGTTCTACAAGCAGGCAGAAGTAGAAATGCTTTTCTTTTTTTGGGAAATGCTGTTTGGAGGCAGGCAGGCCTTATAATGATATAGGGAGAGTCACATCTTTATGGAAAAGTGTCTACAAAAGACCCTGTTAAAATGCAAATAGTATTCATTCCTAGCTAAGATCAAGTTTCTGACTCATTATTGCTCGTTATCTAATTTAATAAGTAAATTGCCTTATGGGTAATAGGCTAAACCAAATTGAATGAAAGAGCTTGATCCCTCGCCTCTTTCATAGGAGTGTAGGAGTGCTGGAAGGTTGTAGGTGTGGACTGCTGCAAAACTTTGTCAGATGCCTTCGGTCTGTCCAATTGCTTTGCTTTACAACTATTTTGTTATAAGAAAAGGGCCCATTATTCAGAAATTATCATGACAAAAAAACAAAAGCCATCAATAATACTTTTAAAACAATATTACTCGTGGGGCAGCTAGGTGGAGCAGTGGATAGAGTACCACCGGCCGGTCAGGAGGACCTGAGTTCAAATGCAACTTCAGACACTTAACACTTACTAGCTGTGTGACCCTGGGCAAGTCACTTAACCCCTATTGCCTTGCCAAAAAAAAAAAAAAAGAATATTACTCCTTAAAAAGGCAGTGTGTGCCTTTATAATAAGGTAGTAAAATGATCCTTTCAGGAAGGAAGGAAAGAAAGAAGGAAGGGAGGGAGAGAAGGAGGAAGGAAGGAAGGAAGGAAGGAAGGAAGGAAGGAAGGAAAGAAGGAAGGAAGGAAGGAAGGAAAGAAGGAAGGAAAGAGGGAGGGAGGGAGGGAGGGAGGAAGGAAGGAAGGAAGGAAAGAAAGAAGGAAGGAAATGAAGGCAGGAAGGAAGGAAGGAAGGTAAGAAGGAAGGAAGGAGGGAAGGAGGAGGGAAGGGGGATGAGGGGAAGGGGGAAAGGGAGAAGGAGAGGAGAAGAAAGGATGGGGGATGAGGGCTGGGGGGAAGTGGGAAGGGAAGGGGAAGAAAGGATGGGGGGATGGGGGGAGGGAAGGAGGGAGGAAGGACAGATACATTTTTAATGAGAGGAAGATGAAAAAGGACCAGAGTATAGGCTGTTACCTCAAAAACTAGGACCTGGTCATAGGTCAGGAAGCTGGAAAGCAGCCTGAAGGAGGACACTTGGAACCTGGGAAACAAGTCTCCCCGAGAGCAATTGGGCAGAGTGACTGAAAACAGACTTATCTCCTTTCCAGTTTTCCCTAGAAGTAACCTAGGGTAACTTCAAGAGGACCAGAAAAAATGAGTGACCCGTCTTTGGACTCTCCTCTCCTGCCCTGACTTCACTCCATCCTCTGCTAACCTAGTGAACAAGCTATCTTTGCTGCTTTAGTTCCATAGAAGAAAAGTCATCAATGACGTGCATAGGTGCCTGTTTCCAGAGCTTCTTTCTTTCCAGCTTTCATCTGCATGTATAAGTTGGAGGAAATGATGAACTGGTGCCTTGCTTGTTTTCTGATTAATGAGTTTAATTATTTTCTCTTTCCTTTCCAAAGCTATGGATTTTGCAGAGATTCTAGATGATAAAAGTGCAGCAAAAACTTTCCAGTAGAAATTTTTCAGGCTTAACTGGAAAAAAGCCCAGACGATATAGCAAAATAATGCTTGTTTGTTCCTTGTTATTTCTGGGGGAAGGCTGTCCTCCCCAACATCAACTCCTAGGGGGCTTTTCATGTTTTCTAGCATTTGCTCAATCCCCTTTTCCTGAAAAAGCAATGCATTGGGAGGGAGGGATGTCCAAGGTGTGCCCAGAGGAGGCTCTTAATAAGTGCTTATCAAATGAATAAATTTCCCTTCCCGCCCACTTCCCAGACCTATTTTCATAAGCACTGCTTTCCTTATTAAAGAAGAAAAGGAGTGAGAAAATGTTAGAAAACATTGCAAACTTCCTAAAATTGTTAAGGGAAATTTGAAGAAAGAAGTAGGTGATGATGATGAAGACGAAGAAGATGAAAAAGGAGGAGGAGGAGGAGAAAGGAGAAGCATTACTTTAGTTTATCCTCCACAAAGTCCTACTTGAGTGCTTTATCCAGAGGTGCAACTGACCCTAGGTTCTTGAAAATTGTGCCAGTAAAACCATGCTTTGGAATCCTACAAGAAAGGTTTTTTTGATAGTCCTGGCAATGGGGACTGCTTTCCAAGAACCAGCCAAGATCAGAGTCTCAATGCCAATAGGCTGGCCATTTGGTGAATTTTTGTCTGTGGCAATCCATGAAAACAAAGAAAATACCAAGTGGCCATCCAATAAATATTGCACAAGGCACAGTGCTAGGGACCGAGGATGGGAGGACAAAAAAAGGAAATAGTCCCAGCCTTCAGGAAGCTTCTATTTTACTAGAAACATGAATAGTTGAAATGTGGTGGGGAGGGAGGCTGTAGAATAAATCATGTGCAGCCCTACCATGCTATGAAACTAGAACTGAGAGAGAATTGTGTTATACTTTATGTCAGAAAAAGAAAATGAAACCATGGATCTCACCCCCCACTCCCCCCACTCCATCTCACCACACACACACACACACACACACACACACACACACAAACACTAGATAAGGGAATTAGTACAAAACAAGCACTTTCCTCTCAGATCCACATGGCAAATGAGTTTTCCCATAAAATGCTAATCATCTGTTTCTAAAATGAAGAGAAATAAAAGGCCAGCTTGTTCTACCAACTTGAAAGCTACGTGAAGAGCTGTGTTGTAATTCAGAGCACGCTGACATTAATGGATACAAGTAAGTCTATAATCTGATTTTCCTGGAAGCCATCCAGAGAAAATTGATTGGGAAGATTTCTTCCTCAAGCAAGGTATGATCCAGTGTTTGACTTACAAAGCCTGTATACCTCCAAGTCTTCTCTGCCTTGTGGGGAAACATTCATGTTCCCAGAGGAGAGAGATCTGTCAGTGGCTGTGGCACCTAGTAAGGGGAATTTCACATTCTCTCTTTCTTTATCTAGACACACACACACACACACACACACACACACACAAGTGCCTTTGTAGCATTTCAATCTGTCATGCGAATCAATCTTAGCTTCTATATTAATCACAGTTGAGCTTTAGTTACAGCAAGTCCTAAAAGGACCACTAACTCAATATTAACTCTTGCAATAATACATGAATCTATAATGACCTCGAAAAGTTCCCTCAGTATGTTAGAGGAAGGTGCTAAAGAGGCAGAAAGAGCGTTTACTGACTATGGGGCCAGAGGACCTGGGTTCAAATCCATCTGACCTTGGACCTCAGTTTTCTCATTTGTAAAATGAAAGGAGAAGTGATAAATGGCCTCTAAGGTTTCCAGTCCTATTTTCATGATTCTCTAATCCTTTGATTCAGTCCTTACCTGGGCTCTTCAGCTTCCTTCTTATTTCTCAGCTATCAATGCTGTCTTGCTCTAAGTATAAGTGGCCACCACAGAGACTCATTGAGAGAGTCTGGATGGTTCCACACAAGTTCCTCATCACTGAAAAGCAATGGTAAAGTAAGTGAAGACAGTACTGGCTTCACATTCAAATGACCCAGGTTCTAGTCCGAAGCTCTTCCACTCACTAACCACAGTACTTTAAGCAATTCAATTGCCCTCTCTCAGCTTCAGTTCCCTCCTAAGTCAGTTGGCTGATTATTTCTGAAACACCTACTATGTGCCAGGCACTTTCCTCAGCTGTGGGGATACAAAGAAAGGTAATAAACAATTCTAGCTCTCAAGGAGAGCCTGATCTAATGGGAGAGATGACATACAAACAACTAGGTGTAATATATATGTGTGTGTGTACACACACACACACACACACACACACACACAAGATAAATTGGGGCTAATTCTAAAGGGAAGATGCTGATCTTAAGGAGGCCTGGGAAAGGCTTCTTGCCGAAGATGGAGTATTAGCTGAGACTTTAAGGAAGTGAGGGAAATTAGAAGGTAGAGATGAGGAAGGAGAGTGTTCCAGGCTTGAGAAAGAACCTGTGAAAATGTTTGAACTTGGGAGGTAATGTCTTGTAGAATACCCATGTTCTAGAATTTTGCTGTGATCCAAAGCCAAACTCATTGACTTGTCATTTGTAAACTCTGACATCTTCCCTCTTTCAAAAATCAAAACCATTGCCCCATCTCAGTCATGCAGCATCTCCTCCTGTTCTCCATAACCCAAACATTTAGTATATCTGGGCAACATCACAAATTCATCGGCCACAGCTAGCCCCCTCGTTAACATCTCCTTACTAATTTTAGGCATCAAACTCCCTACTAGTCATTTTTGTTCTGTCTTTCCTAGTCCAGAGTCCACCCTCCTTAGCAGAGAAAGCAGAAGCAAAGAAATTAAGCAGCTCTGTCTTTTCTTGTCATCAACATCCAGTTCACCTCAATGAATTGTCCTATCCCTTCTTAGAGCTTCTTCTTTTCCATAACATAGAAAAAACAAATTGTTTTTATTTCAAAAGTTTAATATTTTATTACGATCTTTTGCCATCACCTTTCTTGCCAGCCTCAGTGCATTCTGACCTTTAGCACCCCTAATTATTTTTACAGTATCATATCCATGCTTTCAACTCATTCTGTTATCTGTTCTCATATGTATTGTATTTTTGTATGTATGTCTGTATCCCTGTATGTATTTTTTAATTATCTAAGCTGTGAATTCCCTGTGTTACACATCTCTTTTGTCAGATAATTCCCATTTTTCCTCCCCCTTTTATGACACAATAGCATTCTAGTAAGACTCATGTGCCAAAGTTTGGTCAATCATCCCCCAATAAATGGATACCCACCGTTTCCAGAGGGTGAGATCGTCTTCACTGTTATCTGGGAGGCAGAAGCAGGAAAGCAAAGGTGGAGATTTGGAGGCCATGAGATATTGATGGATGGAGGATCTGGAAGAACATTCTCCAGAGCTGCTGGCTGACTATGTGCAAATCAAGGTGATGGTGTAGAAGCATGAGGCCAAGAGAGTACTGATTGGATCAAGGCAACAACTAGCAGCTGGGGAAGACTCCTGAGGCTTCTCCATAACCCTTCCTTCACCTCTCCTCCTTAAAGCAAGCAGTCACTTTGGTTCACTTTCTGTTTTCTTCCTTGTACTTCTTTGGCTTCCAGGGGAAAAAATGGCCAGCACAAGGAAATTTCCCTAAATATTTGTTTTCATTTCTAAGCTGTTTAATTTTTTATTAAAATTTGATGGCCATCAACCTGAGCTATTTGCATTGGTTATTGAATGCATGGAGCAAGAGTGAGAAGGGGAGAAAGGGAGAGGAAGCCAGATCTTTTAAAAGGATGAGACAACTTTGGTGTCCTCTTAGCTGGGGGTGGATAGGGCAGGGCTGCAGAGAATGAGAGACAGAAACAGAGAATAGAGACACAGACACCAAAAAAGACAGAGAAACACCTGTGCAATTTATTCATGCTGTGTTAAAAATAATTCAAACATTAAACTTATTCTCTCTTGTTTTGTATGAACCTGAGCCAAAAAAAAATTGTTTTGACCTAGAAAGTTGTGCTGTAGAGTGAGTAGAAAGTCACAGATTTGGTCTGATGGCAGGTAGCAGGTTTCCCATGTGGCTGCCTACCCCAGGGGAGAGGAAAAGAACCGCAGATGTATGCTGTTGTTCAGAGCAGGGGAACCAAAATCCCAACTGCTCTAGCTTTTAGCAAGGTCATAGCTGACCAACTGTCATTGCCCTGAACTAGAAGCCTCCAGGTCTCTCTTACAAACACGCCTGGAGGTTCAATCTTCCCAAAAGAAAAAATGTCCAGAGTCTCCGAAGAGAAACAAGTAACTATGAACGCCAATCAGAGTGTCATTTCTAAAGAGGCCACTGAGAGTTCCCCCATTCATTCTTGCCCTGTCACAAAATGGGGGAAGAGGATAAGAATTAAGCCTCTAAATCTTTCACTCAAGGGCCCGGATTAAGGATTTTACATACATTTTATTTTATATGTACATATGATAATATATGGCAGATCTTCAGACTGGAAAAGTAAGAACAAAAATGATTAATGTTGTCTCCCAGATAAAAATGTAAATTTCTTGAGGTCAGCAATGACTTCATTTTTGCCTTTAATATCCCCAGTTATTGGTACATAGTAGGTGCTTATTAAATGCTTGATGATTGATTCTAAAGGTCACCGAATACAGGACATATAAGATACATACATGTTCATGTATGTATCCTGTCACTCAATCAAGCTAACACCTTTTACTGAGCACCCACCATTTTAGGTGCTATGAGAATTTGTAATACAAAAAGGCATACAGTTGAGGAAACTGAGTCAGAAAGAGGTTAAGTGACTAGCCCAGGATCCCACACCTAGTAAGTATCTAGATTTGAATTCAGGTATTTCTGACTGTGGGTCTAGTGCTCTCTCCACCTAACTGACTTTATGTATCCTCTGATGTTTTAACACTAATAATTTTCTAATGATGCTATATGGTTGTGAATCAGAGAATACCACCATCTCTAAAGCACCAAAATATTAAGTGACCCCAAGGGCAATGCAAAAGTACATGGTCAGGGCATCCAATTGCAAGATATTATGAAGTACAGTGGAAAGGGTACTGGATTTGGAGCCATAAAATCCTGGGTTTGAATCTTGACTCTTCTCGATAGTACCTATGGGACCTTGGCCAAGTCATTTAACTTCTCCAGGTCCTCATCTGTAACATGAGGATGGCCTCAAAGGTCCATTCTAACTCTAGTCCTATAATCCTATGATACTAATAATGACTTTCGAGAGGGGAATATTCTAAAAGATATCGATAAGGATATTTATAACTGAAAAAGGACCTAGATTTATGATAGAGCACAATGTGAAGCCAACCAGAACTCTGTCCTGGGTATCCACAAAATATTAAAAGAAAGAAGAAGGATGAGATAAGGATTCTAAGCTTCTTTATTGACTTAAAATTGGCATTACTGCAAATAACTATGGGAAGGTTAGATATTACTACATTGAGAGACTGCAAGAAATCTTGTTGCCTTAGGTAGGATAATGAAAAGTACTTACTTAAATTGGTTTAACCAATTTTCCTATTACTATGTTCCACTTTTCCTAGAATATTCCAAACCACATCGGGTTGCTCAGCCCTGCTAACTTCACTTTGTAAAACCTCATCTACCAACTTCATCTACCCTCATTTGTCTCTCAAATCTCTCTGTCTCTTTATTAGTCTGTCTCTGTTTCCTCTCTCTCTCTCTCTCTATCTCTCTCTCTCTCTATCTCTCTCTCTCTCTATCTCTCTCTCCCTCTCTGTTTCTCTCTTCCTCTCTCTCTGTCTCTGATACTCTGTGTGTGTGTGTCTGTAACTGTATTTCTCTGTCTGTCTGTCTCTCCCTCTCTCTCTCTTTCCCCTCACTCCTTCCCTCCCACCAAAATAAAAGACTATAAATGTTCTGTTCTAGTTCAATGAAGGACTTACTCAAGGCAGTAAGACTCTGTGCCTATAGTGAATGTCTCCCAACAGCCACAAGAAATAAAAGAATGTCATGATTAAGCAAGAATTCAGAGTAGGGGGTCAATTCTGCAGCAAAGGCCTCTGATGCTCTGAGCAGATTTTCAATGGAAGATTTACAGAAAGGCATAAATCAGAACTGCACAGGGACAAAAACACAGAAACGCACCACCATCTGCATCAGTGGAGTGACTGGCCATGCCAGCAAGATGAGGGAGCCATTGAATTTCTGAAATGTAATCAGATATTATTCGAGACACTTGACCCTTGATCCTGTGCTTAGCTTAGCTAAAACATCATCAGCTCTAAAACATAATCAGCTCTTCTCGTGAATAACATTCTCAAATTATGCTGCTATCCTATCTTTATTAATGCCAATTTGATTTTAGTTTTCCTGGCGTTTCTGGAATCTCCAATGATGCATTTTCCTTACATGGCATCCATTATGCAAAAGCTGCACTGAATTACTGAGGGTAAGTGCTCCTGACACGGGTTACACCATGTAAAAATAAAGGCCCCGCTATCAACTATTGGGAGCACGTGGACAAATTAGACACAACTTAACAGCACAGAGGGAAAAGGAATGAACCTGTCCATGCCTACTAAGTAGGTCCCTGGGCTTCATTAGCATGGATTCAAGATTTCTGGGAAGGTTTTAGAACCTAATTAATGAAGCCCTGGACCAACAAGATGTATTCCATGAATATGACTTTGTGCTGGGTTTAAACAGCAATACTAATTAACCCATAATTGCTAAGTTTCTCAGCCCATGCCAGGAAAACTCATTGTATTAATCAGAAACTTCAGAAAAAAAATAAGAGAAAAAATGAATAGCAAATATGGATGAGATGGAGGGTGGAAAAGAGGGTGACACTGTCACCTTGTGACAATAGGAAGCTCAGTGTGTGAACTGCACGTGTGAGCAGGGGGGAGGGGAGGGGAGGTGTGTGCGAACACCAGTAGACTCAAATACTTCCTAGTTCATGGCATATGTATGTGTATGCATAAATATACTTTTTTTTACTCTCTTCTCTAGACTGGAAGCTGTTATGTAGTCATTCCTTTGTATTGAATCCTTTGAAGCAGACAGGATCAAATGTCAAGAAACCCAAATTCAAATCCCACCGTTGTTTAGTGGTTATGTGACTCTGGGTAAGATGTTTAACAACTTTGGACTTCAGTTTTTTCATTTGAACAATGAAGGATATGGAACAAATATTCTCTAGGGTTCTTTCGAACTCTGGAGGCAGTTTTGGGGAGTTCTGGTCTTGGAACCACAGGAAAGAATTGCAGAATCTCAGACGAAGGCACCTCAGAAACCATCTATGAAACCATGCCTGAACAGAAATTCTCTTTTATCCTATAAACAGTAATGCTGGAAGACTTCTAGTAAGGGGAATTCTTTGCCTTCTAAGGCCTTCCATTCCAATTTTAGGAAGCCTTGTGTATTAGGCATTTTTTCCTGGTAACAAGTCTTAATTTGACTCTGTAAATTCTCCCAGTTATTGCTAGTTTTGATCCCTGGGTTTGAGGAGCTAGCTTTCCAACAACATCTCTATGTCTCTCTTTCCTTACTGTAAGTCAGGGTTAATTACAAACCTACCAGGTGGGTCATAGGATAAAGACGTGGCTTCAGAGTTAGGACATCTGGTTTCAAGGCCCATCTTTGCCATTTGCTGACTATGCGACTCTGGTTTGAGCCAGTGAAACCTGGTCTAACTATTTCCTCCCCAGCCCCCAGGATACATGTATGCTAAAGTTTAATCAACTCGGAGACCAGGCACATGATATCCATGAGGACGGTAGATATAAACTTGAGATACAATGGTAGGGGGATATAAGTATAGAGAATACATATGAACGAGGGGTACCTCCCACTCCTGACCCTGGAAGTCTTTTTCCCCTTTCATGGAGTCTTCATGAAGCTTCATGTAGGGTGTGGTGCTGGTGATGGACGGGATCTCCATGGCCCAGCTGCGCTGCCTCCTTGCAGGGTACAGTATCTCTGCTGGGTCAGACCAATGGATCAATCAATCTGCTTGTGGGCCAGACCCTTTCACTGCCTCTTGGCTGGGCTGCTTCTCTGCTATGAAGGACTGCTTCTCTACCAGGCCAAGTTGCTCTGCAGCTGATACTTTCTCCCCCACTTCTACTCAAATGCCAGGGGAAGGGAAGATGCCAACTGTTACCCTACAATCTCTCTAAACCTTGCAATAGTCATGAAGTCAGTGCCTGGACCCAGCCATCTCAAGTTTGTTGCTCAACCACCTAACCGGGGAAGCAAACACAAAACAGACAGAGATCTCCATGTGTTCACATGGCCAGTAGCCAATGGCCAGCCAGGTAGAGGACAGGGCAGTGCCATTCTCCACCTGGCTCTCAGGAGACAGCTCAAAAATCATCCTGACCCCTTGCCACCAGGAAGAAAAAATGAGAGATGGTCAAGTAATCCCTTTTTTAATACACAGTTGGTTCTAATTCTGAATCCCCTGAGTCATCAATCATCCAGCTTTGCATACAATTAGAAGACCATTCACCATCACATGATCCCATCTTCCTACTCAGTCATTGCCAAATAGTCCCAAATTTCCATTTAGTCTCTTGGTCTGAAACCAGGCAAAGAATATCCATGTATGCTTCAAAGACTTTCCCTCCTAGGTCAGCCTACTATGTTTAATGTAGGGATGTTTCAACAAGTGCATTCAATTCAATTTAATGAAGGTTTATTTATCAGCTACTATATGTCAGGTACTGTTCTAGGCACTGGAGTTACGAAGCAAAAATTAATTGCCCCTGCCCTCAAGGAGCTTACATTCTACTGTTGGGGGATAAAACCTACTCATACATAAGTAAACAAAAAGTATATTCAATGTAATTTCAAGGGGCAGAGAGTACTAAGAATGAGGAGAGGAGGGCAGGGAATTAGGAGAGGTCTCGTGTACAAAGTTATGTCTGAGGTGTGTTTTGAAGGGAGCTAGGGATTCTACCAGGGAGAGATGAGTAAGTAATGAACTCCAGAAATGGGGGTCCACCTATACAAAGACATAGAAATGGAATATTAAGCTATAGGGTATAGGGAGTAGGCCAACTGACTGGAAAAGAATATGCATGAATGCAAATGATAGGAAGTAAGCCTCCTCCCCTCCTGAGTCACTTTTGAAGAGAACATGTGGGTCCATAGCTCCTAGTACTGCCTCTTCCCCTTTGTTGACTAGATCAGAGAATCACAGATTTAGAACAGGACCTTATAAGTCATCTATTCCAACTAATCCCTCTAGTTCAGAGCTGAGGGAACTGAAGCTCAGAGAGGGGTCAGATTCTCAAAGGTAGCAAAGTGGCACACCTGGGGTTCAGAAGCAGACCCTCAAAATCCAGGACTCTTCACAAAGGGGTAGAGTCTAAAGCAAATTTAAGAAAAGGTCCCATTAGAGTTGGCTATGGTTCACAAAGAAATAGCTCCAGAAATGAGAGCAACCCTTAGTGAACAACCTAGCCTGGCATTTAATTTGTTTTTTCCCAAAAATCCTGCATACCAGGGCACACTTCCCCACAAGGAGGGCCCAATATAGGTCAATGACAGACATCAGTTTAAGTTAGCTGCAATAAGCTTTGATTTCATCTCATTCTAATGGCCCAAAGTCTTCTACCTCCTACCAAAATCTTATTCTGTACAGACTTAGGGTATGTTCTATCCTCCCTTCCCCAAAATCACCACAATGACCCAACCTGTTCATTAATATAAGTTTTATATGGATCTTTTCTCATCTATATATACATGAAGTATTGTCACTGAAAGGGTCCTCAGATAAACTACCTCATATTTTCAAATAAGGAAACCCCAGATCACAAAACTCACCAGTAACAAGTATCCCTTCCTGGTAAATTACCCTTCCCAGATTATTTTTAACCATTCTTTGCTGGAAAGTTATAAGCAGGCTTTCCTTAATTGTGGCTACTTTGCACTAATGAAGGGAAATTATCTCTTATCTCCTCATTATGGTAATATGTACTGATTAATGAGCCCCTTTAGTCTCTGTAGAAGGCTGTTCCATTTTACAAATATTTGTTAAATATCGACCTTGAGCAAGTCATTCTGCAAGGCTTTAGAGGTGTAAAATGAGCTAAGATAGTCTCTCTGTGTTTTTCATTGGTTTTGTTTGGTGCCTTAATGCCTGAATTCATAAATTGGATTTTTGCTGGCTAGGACCTCAGGCCAAGAGCCAAGAGTATCAAAGCACCTGGGGCATAGTCAAGACTGACCAGCCCAGCACCAGACACTTGCTGTCCAGTGCTGAAAAGATACAGAAATCAGGGACAGACAGATAGGGTAGTGTTCAATACAAGTAAAAGAATATGCAAGACCAATCAATGAAATCAACTAATCCCAAACATTTGTTAAGCGTCTACCATGTTGTAGGTACCTGGTCAGGTACTGAGAACACAAAACAGAAGTGAGACAGTCCCTGCCCTCAAAGTTTAATGGGGATACATGTTGGTAGATTAGTAATTAGAGGATGTATACAAAATAAATGAACACTGAAGAGGTGCATGGCACCAACAACTGGGAGATTCAGAATAGGCCTCTCTTGCAGGATGTCCATAATTCCATATTTACAAAAGTGTAAGGACACTGGATTTAGGGTCAGAAGAACTGGGTTTGAATCCTGTCTGCCACTACTAGATAGATGTGTGGATATCTAGCATACATAATAGTAAACACTTATATAGCACTTCAAGGTTTTCAAACTTCTTTATATTATCTCATTTGGTCCTCACAAAAATCCTGTAAGGTAGGTGCCACTATCATCACCATTTTACACCTGAGAAAACTGAGGCAGACCAAAGCTGAGTAACTCTCACAGGGTTATGAAGCTAGTAAATTTCTGGCAAACTCAGAGCTTCCTAACTCCAAGTCCAACATAGACAGATGTCTATGAGATAGACAGATAGACAGACAGAGAGGGAAAGGGAGAAAGCCAGAGGGAGAGGGGAAGAAATGGAAATAGAGAAAAACAGAGGGAGTGAGAAAGAAACAGAGAAAGATAGAGGACAGGAGGGGACAGAGAGAAAGAGACAGAGAAGAGAAAAAGAAGCAGATAGAGGGAGGGAAGGGGAATGAGATAGGAGGGAAGGGAAAGAGAGACAAGACAGAGAGGAGGGAAAGAAGGGAGACAAAAAGCAAAGGAGGGGGAAGGGAAAGAGAAAGAAAGAGAGAAAAGGGAGACAGAGTGGGGAGAGAAAAGGAAGAGGAGAAGGAGGAGGAGGAGGAGAAAAAGAAGAAGAACCCTCTGATCCTGCAAAGCCAGTTATTCCACACGATTTAGAAACCCGAGCATAGCAAAAGTTTGCACATGTCTAATCCCTCCTCAGTAAATCTAGCCCTGTCTTAAAGGATTAGCATGTTCACTCATCCACCATCATTTGGCTATGACATCACTGGAAATGTCCCTATGGGACAAGAGCTTGATGATTTCTAAGACCATAGAACTATATTTTATTTATGCAACTTGAATTTTTTTAAAATCTACAAATATCACATCCTTCCCTATCCAGGCTGCTTTTCTTCAATTCACTAGGTGGTACTTGACCAAGAAGGTTATTTTTAGACAATTCTAGGCACCGTATTAAATTAGAATGTGTTTTCAAGATAAGACAAATTAAACTCTCAAGTGCCAAAGAGGAAAAGGATGATCAAAACAGTGAAGTTAATCAGGGAAACTTGTCAGAAATGAGTTTGCAACCAGGACGGTTCATTTTCATGAATGCAGAAGGGAGGTCAAAAGAATCTACTTTCCCATTTTACAGAAAAGGAAGTTGAAGATAAAGAATAAATTAAATGGCGAAATCACTCAATTTTAACTTCCTAAGGTTAGCTTTCAAGACCCTCTACATACAATCTACCTTTTCAATCTTGCCTCCAACTCTCCCAATTCAACCAGATTGGTCAGCTCGCTGATTCCCCAAACGCAACTTGTACACTCCTACCTTTGTGTTTCTGTTCATGCCCTTTCCTCTGTCTATTCCCCAAGCAACTGGGAAAATAAGGCTAGGCTTTGTAGAGTAAGAGAGCTACAGTTCAATCAATTTCCCCACATCACTTAAAGTAAGTGAAGAGATAGCAGCACCTTGATACCTTAACCAGATGAGAACACTTCTGTATTGCGTGAATCAATCATCGACTTCAGATTAAGTGCAGAAAAAGGCCTTGATCAGTTTGGATGTCCTTGAAAGTAACTGAATTAAACTAGAGTTATGTCACGTGGGAAGTGTATTTGGATTGGTTGAGAAAACTTGGCCGTGACCTTTGGATTGTCTATAAAATAGAAGACCAATTCAGAACCCAAAGACCTGAGCACCTTAGGGGAGAAGTCTTCCAGCCAAGCCCCCGTGAAAGAATCATTTTAAAAGGAAAAGCCCTGGTGCTAGCCAGCCTTGGCTTCTGTCTCCATCCTCTCCCCATGCCTTCCCCTTGGCCAGAGGAGGACCTTGTGTATTTCAGAGGACTAGAGGATTGGGGTCTTGTTCAGGTGCTTGCAGGGTCCCCAGAACAGTAGCAACTGACAGCAGTGTCTGTATCAGAAACAGGGCAGACTGTGCATGATAAAGAAAAGATGCACCATAGCTAAGGAGAATGTCTTGAGGATTCTAAAAAAAGGACTTCCAGGAATGGTGAATTATAGTTGGAAGTAAACCTATACTTTCTAAACCTGAAGCCACTTTCCCCTAGATCCTGTATTTACTGATGTTGGGGTATCATCAGTGAGGGAATGTTTCAAACCAACTACACTAAAGTAAATACAATTTCCAAATTTCCAAAAGCAAAATGTCTGTCTGACTAATCAATGAATAATCGTAGGGGGAGAGCACAATGTTGGGGGCTGGCAAGCTGTAACATTATCATGAAACACCTCACTCCTTAGGACACTGAGATTCAAGAGGTGAGCAGTATTTGTGCTCTGAGGGCTCCTCTGCCAATAAGCACTGGAGTTGGGATAGTAGCCCCAGAGCATTTACTACACTGGGATATGGCCCTTGAGCTGAGCTTGCAGAGGGCTTCATTTTGGGGGGGAAGAGGGAGTGGTGTTTGTGGTTCGATTTTTGTGAAGTGATATTTGGAATCCACAGTAGCATGTGGCTTTCCTTCTTGGAAGAGTACTGAGGAGTGGGTAGGGAAGGAGAAACCCTTGCTTTTAGAAAGTAGCTGTAACTAGGAAGAAGTAACTTTTAATTGAACCCTAAAAAAGAAAGCTATGTTTTCTTATTGTAGTATCTCCCTAGTCCTTGAATATTTACCAATTTTTTAAATTAAAAGAAGTTACCCTGTTCATTTATTTCTTGAGTTTGGGAATCTCACTGCAACAGCTGCTTTTATGCCAACTTGCCAAAAGTTCAAACCACTGCAACAGACCAGAAATGGCACATACAGTTGTTTGCTACAGTTCTAAAAAACATGGTAGACATTTTACGTAAACATCATTAACTGGTGACGTTAAGTGTTCTTTGAAAGATAAATGTAAGTGTAATACTTTTTTTTTCCCTAACAATAAATAGAAGAGGAAAGAAGGAACAGTAAGAGATTCTTCAAGGTGGAGATAAGGGAGAAGTACATTCCAGGTATAGGGTACAGTCAGCTTGTGCCTAAGTACAGAGATGGAAGGTGGAATATGGGGGTATTAGGAACAGCAAGCAGACCAGCTGGACCATAAAATCAAGTGCATGGCAGAGATTAATGTGCAATGAGCTGGGAAAGGTAGCCCGGAGCCACATTATGATGGGCTTTAAAGGCTAAACAGAGGAGTTTGTATTTTACTCTAGTGGCTTTTGGGAACCAGTGAAGCTTTGTAATCAGAAGATGACAAGATCTGACCTATGCTTGAGAAATATAAATGTGGTAGCTATGTGGAGAATTGATTAGAAAAAGGAGAGACTGAAGACAGGGAGACTAATTAGGAAGTTATTGCAATAGTCCAGGCAAGAGGTGATGAGGGTCACTCTGACCAAAGGTGATGGCCAAATGAGTGGAGAGAAAGGGACAGAATCTAGAATTGTGAAGATAGGAGTAAAAAGACTTTGGCAAATGACTGAATATCAGCAATTAAGGACAGGAAAGAGAAGAAGATTCTATTGTCATAAACCAGGCTAACTAAAAGAAAGGTTGTATCTTCAACAGAAATGGGGAAATCAGGAAGAGGGAAAGTTTGGAGGGCAGGGGGGAGATCAATTCAACATTTAATTAACAATCAAACATTTGTTAAACGTCTACTACTTATAAGATGTGGTGTAGTCACTCTGTATCCAAAGAGACAAGTTAAGAATAACTGTCCTTAAGGATCTGACATACTACTGGGAAGTATGTGTACACGGATGAGTAAATACAAGTTGTATTTAGTCATTTCAAGAGGGAGCAAATGCAGATAATCAGAGGGAATGAACAAGAAGGAGCACCTGAAGTGTGCTTTGAAGGAAACTTTTCCTATATTTATGCCTTGTCTCTGCAACTAGATTATAAACTCTCTGAGGGCAGGAACCATATCACTTCCATCGTGGCATCCCCTACAACTCTAGGCATGATATCTCATGCCTTGTGGACAATCAATAGCTATTTTTTGATTGATTGACTAATGAGTAAGCCAACGTCAAAGTCGAAATCGAACAATAAAATAATGTATATCCTAAATCTTTGCTTGATGCTTTAGATAATTCTCCTCCTCAGAAGAGGTTCAGTGTTTCTTCGATCTTTGAAATCCTTTGCAAATGCCCAGCATGCTTTCTGCAATATGAAGCTGGCTATTATGAGGCTACTGCACCATGGTGGAAAGCAAGTCTCAGTAGTCAAGGCCAACATCAAAGAAAAAGAATTCAGCAACTTCCTCCTACATGCCCAGTCCTGAGCATCCTCAAGTGAGTTCCCAGAGCCCAGAAGCCAAGTAGTCCAATGCCCTCATTTTAAAATGAGGAAACAGAGTCACAAGGAGGCTAAGTGCCTTGTTCAAGGTCACAAAGGGAATGAGCATTAGTTTTTCAACTCCTCCTACACCATTCTGCCTGCCCCATGTCCTCATCAGCTTGGCATTAGTCAGAATATTCACCCACATTTATTCCAAAGGTGTCCAAGACGGTACTTACAAGGAAGCAGAATTATCATCAGCCATAACCCCTACTGCTTTTTTCTCAGTTTAATAATCCACTTAAGATAGATTTTCAAAAGAGTAAAACTAGCTACATGACACAATGGATAGAGTATTGGGCCGGGAGTCAGGAAAACTCATCTTCCTATGTTCAAATCCAGCCTCAGACACTTAATAGCTATGTGACCCTGAGCAAGTCATTTAACCCTGTTTGCCTCAGTTTCCTCATCTGTAAAATGAGCTGGAGAAGGAAATGGCAAACCACTTCAGTATCTTTGTCAAGAAAACCCCAAATGGGATCATGGAGAGTCAGACACAACTGAAAACAACCAAACAACAACAAACTATAAACTAGAGCATCAAAGTTTCTACGTGTGTTAATATGAGGAAACTAATGGATTTAATAGGTTCTTATCAACTCACATGTAATCAAGCATCACTTTCCCTAATCTATTTGACTAAATGGTATTATTTAGGTTCCTAGTGTCTGATCCTCCATATTGAAAGCCTGCATTCTCCTAGAGCTCACTTGTCAAGTTATAGGTGGAAGAATGCAATTATTTGTTTATTCATGTATTTATTGTCAAACATACTGAAATACTCATAATGAATGAATGGGACACGGCTATGGATGTGCTCTTTTATCTGACTTCTTGGATTTCTCCTCTAACAGAGCCCTTAAATCATCAAGGAAATACCATATGAGAAGTTGACTAAAACCATGATCATGACCAAAGGCCTACTGTAGCCTCCTCAAAGACCACACCATAAGCCTATATTCAGTTCTTACATTTCTCAGCTTCTCCACTATAATCAACAGGACTGGTTGCTCATGGAATCACTGAAGGTCAGTGGGAAGAGACTGCAGTGGCTATCTAGTGCAATCCATTCCTGAAAAAGAATTCCCTTTACAGCAGAAGAAAAACTAACATTTGTATAGAAAGGCCGATTCACTGAATGGGCATTACCTCACTCAAAGTGAGAACTGAAAAGACCTTAGCCTGAAAGGGCCAGGGTCTCCCAATGCATCCTGGGCCATCTGTAGTCATCTTGATGAATATCAGGTCACTGGTGGCTCTGGAGGAGAAAGTGAGGCTGGTGACCTTGCACAGCCCTTCCTCACTCAAATCAAAGTCAACTGTAAGTCATGTCATCATTTCCCTGATGTCATGGTCCTCTTCAAGAACAAAGGACAAACACAAAGGGAAAGGACATATATTACCTCATTAGAGCCACAAAACAACTCTGTGTTGTTGTTGTTGTTGAGTCATGTCTGCCTGTTTATAACCCCACACAGGGTTTTCTTGACAGAGATCCTGGAAAGGTTTGCAGCTTCTTTCTCCAGCTCATGTTACAGATGATGAAACTGAGGGAAACAGGGTTAAGCGACTTGCTCAGGGTTGCACAGCTAGTAAGTATCTGAATCTGGATTTGAACTCAGAAAGATAGGTCTTCCTTCCTTCAGGCCGTGCACTCTATCCACTGGCACAGGTCCTATTGTTATACTTACCGTACAGATAAGGAAGCTGAGGCTTAGAAAGGTTAAGTGTCTTGGGATCATCAGTTTTGAGCTGAAAGAAGCCTTGCAGATCCGCTAACCTCCTTATTTTATGGAAGAGGAAATTGAGACCAAGAGAGGCAAAGGAACTTTACTCAAATTCATTCAGACATGGTTTGCTGATTTGAATCCACATCCTCAAATTCCTACCCAGCCCTGTCGCTGCATACTCTGATATATCTGATAAATGATCATCAGGCCTCCACTGGAAGACAGCCAATGAGGACGCAGCCCATTTTGTCAAAGACAGGGCATTCATTCTTCTTTGAAATCGTCGTAATTGTTACAAAGCTTTTCCTGAAATCAAGCATACATTTGCTTCCCTGCTGATTCTTTCTGTTGCACCTAGTTCTGGCCTCTGGGAACAAGCAAAAAAAGTCTAATCATGTTTCAGATACCTCAAGACCAGCACCACTTTTTTCCCCAGAGTCTTCACTCCTTCCTGGGTGCCATCTAAAGATCACAGGATCATAGATTTCGGTCTGGGAAGAAGCTCAAAGGCTATTTAACCCAGCTCCTATTTTTACATGTGAAGAAATCAGGGATCAGGGAGGTTAAGTCACTTCCCCAGGATCACACAGCTAACAAAGATCAGTGCTATTTTTTTTATTATTTTTATATCTTTTTTATCACCAAATCTATCCCAGCATCCCCTTCCCTCCTTCCAAAAATCAACCCAGACAACAAATATTTTAAAGAAAAATATACAAAGAAAAATAACACATGTAAAGAGGTACTTTGGCAACAGCTGTATTTTATTCAACTAAACTTGGAATATTTTAAACCATCTCATTGTTTTTAATGTCCTTTTGAGGACATTACTTACTAAAATACTTCAAGAAACCATTATTCTGTCAGCGTGGGCCCTCTCTCCACTAGTGAAGACTGCAATCCCTCCAAGACTTAGCAGGTGGACTTTGAGAGGAAACCGATTAGCTCATTGCCAACAGCCTTTGAAGTCAGCTGGGTTCATCCTCAGGAATCAAGCAGTCTATTATCAGCCACACAATAGAGGACTTTCTAGCATAGAAGGACCTTACATAGTTCTACTCCACTGACATAGCTTTCGAGAACCAGGAGTCACCTACACTCTAGACCAAAACATTAGAGGAGACTTTTTGGAGAGATCACCCTGACACCATCCTTGACATCCCACGTCTAACAGCCTGACGTTGGACACTAAGATTTTCCCACTGTAAAAACACAAAATACTAGACTGTAAATATTATCTAAGTGGAATAGATCACCATCCTCCCAAGTCCCAAAATGAAAAATAAATAGCCGCAAAGACTGTAGAATCCCCTTTGCCTCCCCTTTGCTTTCTGTTTCTTCAAGAGAGGGGCTGCACAATGGTTTCCACATACAGTTGGGTGGCTAACAACAGGGTCCCTGGAATTAAAATTGCAGTTAGTGAACCTCCCCAAGCAAATTACAACACAGGTCACCCATGAAATTGCAGTTGTATTTTGTTAGGGCATCGTATGCTAATAGACAAGACCGATTTGTTTTCCTTTTACTGCAATATTGAATTTCTAAATTGCTTCCTTGGTTAAAAAGTTCTGATGCCATCTATGTTGTGTCAGTTGCAAAACAAATTCAAGTAATCCTCAAGAATCTAATAATCATGTATCAACCGAAGATGAGAGTGGCATTTTTCACTTTGTGAATAATGCATTTTTAATGAAATCATTTTATTCTTCAACTTTCAAACTCAGAGCCAAAAATTTCCCTACCTCCCATCCCCCCTCTTGTGATCCATTATTTACATTTATTTTAGATATTTTAAGGGGCACAAGATCAGAGAAATCAAGGTGGCTTAAGCACTCAATATTGAAATATATCACCGTACAAGGATGCTCTTGCTCCTGAGATGTTAATGTCCACTAAATGCTGCACATTTCCTCCACCCTTTCTGAAATACACATTTTCCATCTGTTTCAGATGTTGGTTTCTATTAATTTCTAGACACACATTAAGGACCTCAAAGAACAGAAAAATAAAGCCTCAGGTTAGCAGCCTGTCAAACTGCCTACATTGCTTTTAAACATTAGTGAAGGGAGAAACATTTGGTGCTTTAACTGGGCATGTGATACTCATCCTCCCCATCTAAAAGCTTTCTGATCAGTGAAAACAATGAAGCAAGTAGGTAGCAAGAAGACAGATCTCTTTCACTGAACTTCATCCATGTCCTCTGTGATTTATGGACATTTAATTAACAACTTATCTAGCATCATCTCAAGTAGTTTATGGCCCCTACTATAATGCCAATGAAGAGGCATTCTTTCAGCTTCAATATAGCTGGCACCCTTAAAGGAGTTACTGTAAATATTTGTACTCATCATTGTCCAAGAGAACTTAGGAAGAGTCTATAAAATGGAAAAAATGGGCCATTTTTCAGAAAAAGTCACTAGACTGAGTGGTGATGTTGGGGGAGGGAAAAGACATTGAAGTGATTGTTTTTCAGACAAGAGTTAGTGCAGTTTATGCTACAGCTATAGCTTCTTCTCACAAATTCAAATCTCAAATAAAATTGACTTCTGTATTTCACTCAACAAAATTTAAAGTGCTTGCCTTTAAAATCTCATTAATTTTTTATGATGTAAAAAAATATATCCTCAAAGCACCAATACCCACAAATTGTCCCCCTTTTCTGCTATCCCACCACAATTTCAGAGCTGGGACTTTGTAAATTTCAATTGTCATTCCATACATCAGGGAAAAATCTCTGGCTCTTGGTCAGAGGTGTCTAGTAAGAGATTATGATCAATACTAAAGGCATTAACACACACACACATACACACACACAAAAAAACTCCTCTGGAATAGGATGATGACTAAAAGGCTTGTCCAATTATTGGTTACCATTCAACTCCCCTATGCATCTGGTACCTCATTAGAAGCTTAAAATAATTTTGCTACCACTGATTATCAGCCACTCCACCATTTCTACTTAGCACAATTTAGCACCTCGGGTGGAGAGCCAGGCTTATCAATGGATGATGATAGAGATCTAGGAACAGATAGTGTTTTGCTCACTAACAGCTGCTAAAGAGCAAAGCATATAAAAAAGGGAATGAAAGATTTCTCCCATTATCTAACAACACAGGCTCTTATCCTATAGATATGAGTAGAAAACTCTACCCCAATATTCTCTGAGATCCTACACCAATACCTCATTGTTGTATGGAGGTGATGCTGGCTAGGGCAGCAGAGCTCAAGATCTGGTAGAGGCTATCCAGTTGGAATAGTTTCAATAGTTTCATCAGCCAACCTTGTATCACAAAGGAAGGAATTTAGCTAAATTCAAAGTTCATTGACAGAAGATTGGCCATTTTATGATGATGTATTATTTTGTTTGCCTTGGCAACCCCTTCATTTCCTACCACCTGCATTACTCTGGACTTCATCATGCCCCTGGCTAGGCATTGTCTGCCCCTCTCCCCCTTCAGTTTCTTTTCGTATGTTGTCTTCCTCTATAAGAGTATGAGCTCCTTGAGAGCAAGTATTATCTTCTGACATTTTTTGTGTCCATAGAACTTAGTACTGAGCCTGGAACATAGCAGGTACTTAACAAATGTTTATTGACTGACTGACTGCCTATAAGAGATTAGGTGAAATTACGATCTGTATCAACCAGTCAATTAAAATCCCATATCATTCAAAACAGCAAATATTCTAACTGATTTCCTTGCCTCCAGTCTCTCCCCTTTCCAATCCATCTTGTATATTTCTGTGAAACTAATTAAGGAAGCAGCATGCTATAATTTAAAGAGTACTGAGGTTCCAACTCACACCCACCAAATTAATAAAGATGGTTTTAAAAAAGGAAAATGAAAAATCTTGGTGGTGCTGCTGGAAAATAGGCACATTAATACGTTGTTGGTAGAGCTGTGAAATGATCCAGCCATTCTAGAAAACAAATCGGAACTATGCCCCCAAAGTTACTTAACTGTGTATACCCTTTGGCCAGTCATATCATTACTATGCCCCTCACCTCAGAGACATCAAAAGAAAAAGAAAAGGTTTCACGTGTCTAAAAATATCTATAACAGTTCTTTGTGTGGTAACAAAGAACTGAAAATTAAGTGGGGTGCTCATCAGTTTAGAGATCACCGAAGAAATTATGGTAGTGACTGTAATGAAATACTATTCTATTGTAAGAATGGTAGGGATGGTTTCAGAATGACCCTTGGAGAGACTTCTATGACCTGATGCAAAGTGAACTACAGAGAACGAGAACAATTTACACTATCCTAACAACATTGTCACAATGAGCAACATCAGAAAAACTTAAGTTTGAGCAATTCAATGACTAGCCATGATTCCAAAGGAGCAATTGTGAAGAATATTACCAACCTACTGACAGAGAAGCGATGGACTAAATATGCAGAACCAGACATACAATTTTGGACATGGCCAACGTAGGAATTTGTTTTGCTCAACGAAGCTTACCTGTTACAAGGGTTTTGTTTTTCCTTTTTCCCCTTTTTTTGGTCGATAAGATTTTCTTTTTCCAATTACATGTAAAGATAGTTTTCAACATTCATTTTTCCAAGATTTTGAGTTCCAAATTTTTCTCCCTCCCTCCCTTTCCTCTCCTCCATCCCCGAGACAGCAAACAATCTGACATAGGTTATAAATGTGCAATCATGTTAAACATATTTCCATGTTAAACATATTTCCACATTATTCATGTTGTAAAAGAAGAATCAGAAAAAAGGGAAAAACTTCAAGGAAGAAAAAACTAAAAACAAAAAAAGTTAAAATAGTATGCTTCTACCTTTATTCAGGCTCCTGGATATGGATAGCATTTTCCATCATGAGTCTTTTGGAATTATCTTGGTTCATTGTATTGCTGAGAAGAGCTAAGTCAATCATAGTGATCATCGCAAAACACTGCTATTACTATGAACAATGTTCTCCTGGTTCTGTTTACTTCACTCAGCACCAGTTCATGTAAGTCTTTCCAAGTTTTTCTGAAATCTGCCTGCTCATCATTTCTTATAGCACAACAGTATTCCATTACATTCAGATGCTACAAAGCCATTCCCCAATTGATGGACATTCCCTCAACTTCCAATTCTTTGCTACCATAAAAAGAGCTGTTATAAATATTTTTTTGTACAAATAGGTCTTTTCCCCTTTTTTATGATCTCTTTGGAATACAGACCAAGTAGTGGTATTGCTACATCAAAGGGTATCACAATTTTAGCCCTTTGGGCATAGTTCCAAATTGCTTTCCAGAATGGTTGAAACAGTTCACAACTCCACCAACAATGAATGCAATTTTCTCACATCTTCTCCAATGTTCATCATTTTCCTTTCCTGTAATATTAGCCAATCTGATAGGTGTGAAGTGGTCTTTTTCTTTTTTTCACTGAGGAGAAGTGGGAGAGAAAGTAAATGCTTATTAACTGAAAAAATAAAATATTGTTAACATTTTTTAAAGAGTACTATACTTGAAATCAAAAGAATTGGGTTCAAATCCTGACTCCACTACTTGCTAACATGACCCCAGGAAAAACAATTAACTTCTCTGAGTTTCACTTATGACTAACATACATTTCAAATTAACTGCTTCTTAAGGTTGTTACAAAGAGAGTACTTTGTAAATTATGAGGTACTATGGCAATGTGAGATATTACTACTCCTAAAAACAAAGGCCACAGTAACCCCCATGCCAAAAGCTTCAGTGGCACCCCCTTTCCTAGAAAATTAGGCTAAGCACCTAGATTTGGTTCTGAAAACCCTTCACAATATAATCCCAACCTCCCTTTCCAGCTTTCTCTCTATCTGCTCCCTTCTGTATATCATCTCTACCCTGTAGCTAAACAAACAATACAGCTTGGCATTCCTTGCCTACATCTTGTGGCTTCCTGTCTCTTCACCTTGGATCATGTCATTTTCCTTGTGTCTTGTACGTAGGAAGTACTTCATAAATGTTATTGATTGAACTCTAACTTTCCCCTATCTAGCTATCAAAATCTTACGCATTCTTCCTGAGGTCCAGCTCAAATGCCACTTCCCACATGAAGCCTTCTCTGATCTGCCTGGTCAGGAGTACCATCTCCTACAGAATTCCTATGAGAATTAGTATGGGGTGGAGGGGGAAAGTCCCTGTGGCATCAGAGGCACTGGGTTGGAATCTTGGTTCCTTGGACAAGATGTTCTCAAGTCAAGAAGTCAATTATCACTTATTAAACATTTACTATGTGCCAAGAACTATGGGACTCAGTTTCCTCCTCTGTAAAATGATGAGGTTGGACTAAATGAACTCTAAGATCCCTTCTAACTCCAAATCTCTGATTCTAGCGCATTGGGCACTTCTAATATGGAACTTATTACACCCTGTCTTGCATTCAAGTTATTTGTGTACGTGGCTTATCTATATTATGGTCTCCTGTTGGGGGATGGAGCCCTGTTGTATGCATATTTGTATCTCCCCCCATACTCAATCATATATAATATTTCCATAAATAAAATTTTACAGGAGGTTCAGATTAGAGAATTGGACCCAAAATAGACTTACAAACAACTGATTGGGCTCCACCAAGATCACCAGCTATCTGACGCTAGATTCAAACTGAAGTCTTCCTCACTCCTAGTCTAGCATTCTATCCACTGCTCCACCCATCTGTCTCTAGGGAAGGTATCAAATTGGAGTAAACTGTAGAATTAGCCTTCTTTGCTAGAATTCATCGAATGGCCACATAGCTGCTCTTCATGGGGCACCGTTGATGTTATGAACACTCCGCAAAGATTTAGGAAGATGACATCATCTTCATTCTAGGTAAATGATCAGGGACCAGGAAATAAGTTGTGTTACCTTCTCTACATCTAGGGAAAATCCTATGATATTGAACATGGCACTGGAGGGTGAGGGGGAATCACGTTACAATTGTCTGAAATTAAAGGACTTTCCCCGTAAATCATCAGAATGAATGACCATTGGTAAGAAAGCTCCATCAACAATGGTAGATTTCATACATACTGAACAGTCTGAGAGCTGAAAACAGCAATCCCTCCTTTCTAAACCTATAACTAGGGCAGGTAAATCAGGGGGCCGATTTCAGAGGCTGCTGACAGCATTTGCTTCCCTTCAGCAGATAAAAGTAGTAGCACTTTGCACTCAGTTACCAAGAATAATTTGTTAAAATAGGAAGCTACCAGACAGTGGGCTGGAGTGAGCACTTCCTCCTCCGTCCTGCCCTGTTACCATCATGACCCTGTATAAGGTGATGTCCTGTGCTAGGGCCCCCTGGGTCTGTCTTTGCTCATCCATTACCTAAATGTGGTGAACCACATCTCACCTCATTCCATTTGCCCTTGGTATGCTTTGTGGTGTTTACCTCTGACTCAAATATTCCTAGTTTTAGGTCTGCTTCTTCCTTTGCAACAGTGACCTTAAGGAGCATCTGTTCCTTCTCTACGCATTGGTTTTCCCTTCCATAAATTTTTTTTATAAAAAGCATCTCTTTTACTGAGATAAGGATTCAGCATTACCTCTATAATGCAAATAATTTTTTATAAAAATGCAATATCCTAGGTTGGCTCAGTTCTTAGGTCATAATCATAGGGGGAATTCTCTATGGGGATCAGCTACCTTTTCACTCTTATAGGGGCACAGAGGGCAAACCTAAGCCCACTTTAGCCATTTCAGAAACTAATATCCCATGGAGGGTACTTGGGAATGGATTGGAACCAGAGGGAGTCATTGGGGATCTTTAATATTCAGTGGAAGGAAATTAGCCTGCAATGCTATCCCAAAGGAAGTCATATAGGTGAGTAGTAAGCACCAATTGATGAATTCTGCACAGGACCTTATGCAGTCTAACAGACATGGCAGAGAAAACAACTACCCAAACTAACTCAACACCTAACCAAAAGACCAAAGGAGAATATATATGGCTCAGTACAAACCCATCCCCACCACTGGAAAAAACAGCCTGAAGTAAATGCCCTACTGCCAAGATAAGCTTTACCCGAAGGAAGAGAAGTTAAGCTCTTGCCAAGTGTGATTTCTGACATGGGATGCCAGAAAAGTCCCTTCCCCTAAAAATATGCCTCCCATTCGCCTACTGATATTTTAAATCCTTTTAGGATTAGGTCTTCCTTCTCCAGCTAGAGGTTTGATGAGCAAATATTTGAGATTGAAATTGTAACAAATTCATATTAAGATTTGATTGATTCACTGGAAGTGGCATCAGAGGTCCTTTGTTCAGTTCCCTCAGTTTACAGATGAGGAAGCCAAGGCCCAGAGAAGGGTAAAGAAAGTGACTTGCCTGAAGTCACACAGACAATAAATGATGGACAAGGCCAGTACTACTTAGAGCTTTTCAAGGAAAACAGCATTTGAAATAATAAAAAAAAAAAGCAGATAAGAGTGATAAGAGTGGATTAAGAGTGGAGAGAATACTTGCCTTGGAATCAGAAAGAACATGGGTTCAAGTCCCACTCCTGGCACACACTGACATGTCACTTAATTTCTGAGTGCCCTGTTAGCCAGCAAGGAGGTGCCACAGTGCACAGAGCGCTGGGCCTGGAGTCAGGGAGACCTGAGTTCAAAAGCAGCCTCAGTGTCTGCACTTACTGTGTGATCCTGGGCAAGCCACTTAATCGCTGTCTTCCTCATGCTTGTAGTAATAGCACCTACTTCTCAGGGTTGTGGTGAGAATCTAATGAAAATTTGTAATGCACTTAACACGATGCCTGGCATATAGTTGGTGCTTTATAAGTGCTTGTTTACTTCCTTCTTTCTTGTGCAAATCTCTAAGTAACAGGATATATACTGATCTTCAATGATAGAGGGAATTTTTTCCCCATGAAGGGCTCCCTCTTCATGGTTCCCATCCAAATGAAGGGAAGAGAGGACATTTCAAGCCTAAAGGGCATTCTGCATCTGCCATTGTCTAGTGCAGGATCTCCAACAAGTTGTTTATCCCCTTCCAAGTGTCTGTTTCCTCATCTGTAAAATGAGGGTATTGGACTCAACCTGTTAAGTTTCCATCCAGCTTTAAATCTTGAGTCCAATGAACTATGGCCTCAGAGCGGCGGTAGAGGAAGAAGCAGAAATAAGAAGCTAGCCTTCTCCAAAGACAAATAACCTGCTCACCTACCTCACAGGATTGTTGTGCGAAAAGTGCTTTGAACACCTCAAAGCTCTATGAAATGGGAGTTTGTATTATTAATAGTTTTGTCAGGGGCTGACTCTGCCTCCTAACAGCAGCAATAGCCAGCCTTCATCTTGCTAGAAGGTTCACCGACTGTTATTTCCATTCCCCACATTGCCTACCTCTCCTGAATCCCCCAGAAGAAGAAAAGAAGGATGTGTAGTTAGAGGGAGGAGGCAGAGGCGGGGGAGAGGCCAGAGGCTTAACAGAATCAACTTCACAGTATTCTAGGCTCTCTGTCATCTAAACCCATATCATTGTTTTGACCTTCTCTCTCACTATTCCTAACACAAAATCCCACCTTAGTCTAATATGTCCCATTATGCTTATTACTGCCTCCAAGTCTTTGTTCCCCTCTCTGCAGTACTAATCGGCATCTGACATCTGGCTTGCAACAGCCAATGTTTATTAGCAAGGTAGAGTAGTGTGACAGGAAAAGACCTGGGTTCAGCAACCAAACCCCATTAAAATGTAATTGGGAAACATTTAACAAAATAAATAAAAATACCATACCATACTGCTAATGCTAATTTGTGGTTTTCTAAGTTAACACATGACTTGCAATGATCCATTTCTATATGAATTTGACACCACTGGGTAGTTGATAGAGAACTAGACAGAGTCAGGACTACCTGAATTTGAATCCTGCTTTGAACCCTTATAACTATGTGACTCTGGGCAATTGACCTCTCTGAGGTCAATTGAACTTCCTTGACAGTAAAATGGATGACCACCAAGACCCCTTCAAGCCCTAAATCTACAATCCAATGATATGAGTCTGGGCTCTAATGTCACCTTTTCTCTGTGTGACTTTGGGCAGACATCTAAGTTTCTATGCACCCAGAAGGGGGTAGATTAGATGGCGTCTCAGGTTCCCAAACAAGATTTGCCACCTCTGGGCATTTTCACCTGCTGTCCCTCGGGCCTGAAATGCTCTCCCTCCTTCCTCACCTCTGCCTCCAATCTTCCCTGGATTCCCTCAAGTCCTAGCTAAAGTATTGAAGTATAATCATAAAGTATACATTATTAGGCTGTGAGCTCGAGAGAAGGGACCGGTTTTTGCCCTTTTTATATATCCCTAGCATTTAGCAGCGTGTTTGGCACATAGTAAGCACTTGATAAAATCTTCTGGCTGACTGACCTCTAGCTTTGAAGCTAGGTTCTTATGATCCCAGTGTTTTTCACACTAGGGTGAGACCTCGTGGCCTTGGGCAAAATGAAGAGAAACAAGGGGTTCCCAGTGCAAAGAATTAATCAAGATCCCAGGCGCTTCCCCAAGTTCCTCTGGTTGAGCTACCCCAACCACCAATAGTATCATCCAACTTTACCCAATAGCAACATCCAATGTACCCAATTTACAATCCCATAAAGTATCTTTCTCTCAGTCCACTCTTTTAGTATTCCTAATGCCTCTCCCAAAGAAATTGACACCCTAGCAACATCATAGAATGGAATGTCACCCACAATCATATCTCTCTCTCTCTCTCTCTCTCTCACACTCTCTCTCTCTCTCTCTCTCTCTCTCTCTCTCTCTCTCTCCATTAATGGAATTTCAAGAAAATGGTGCGCAGTCCTTCATGGTGAGATGCCAACCTATTAGGGTATCAGTCTATTCACTGTTCAGAACACCATAGGCTATTCACTTCTGGGAACCACCTAGTAAACAGATGGCCAAGTAAGTGGGTTCATTCCATTTCTGTCATGGGCCAGTGATTTTTCATAGAGGAAGGCCTCACAACAAAAGCCCCAATACACTCCCCATCATAGCGGGTTCTGCTTCTCCATCTTCTTTTCCCCTCCACATCTCCCCTTCTTCTGGCTTTCCAAGTATGTTCTAAATTCTCCTAGTACTAACTGAGCTGTAACTTGCTGACATACAGATTTACAAGAGAACCAAGAGGGATGATGAGTGATAGAGTGCTGGGTTTTATCAGAGGGCCTAGACTCAGATCCTGGCTCTGCTCATTGGTTGGCCAAGTCCCTTGACCTCTCTGGACCTCAGTTTCTTTATAAAATAAGGGCTTGACTGGATGGCCTCTGAGGTCCCTCCCAGCTCTAGGTCTATGATCGTATGATGAAATGAAGAGAAAACACCTGGGCTGACTTCTGACACAATTTGACTGTGTGAACCCTGGGCAGATCACTTAAACTCTGTGTTCTAGTTAACTCTCTAAGACTCTTAGTTGAAGAGAAGGTGCTAAACTGAATTAGTAGAGGGAATTTCCTCCTCTGGGAGTTCCTTATACCAATGAAATCATTGTCTCAATTCCTATAATTACTATCTTCAAGTATGTGAAGGGCTGCCATGTGGAAAAGGGATTCAACTTGCTTTGTTAGACCCCTGAGGGCACAATTGTTCATGGTTGTCCTGGAGGTCATGAATCTCGCCTTACTGATACAACAACTCAGAGCAAGAAGTGGAAATTTATACTCAGTGTAAGTGGCATAAGCCTAAAAATTGAACCTGGAGCTTCTCATTCCATATCCAGTGCTCTTTTGAGCATCCCAAAGACCTTCAATATGGCTCCCCATTAGAACAATGTAGAATGAATGGGTTATGGGAGGAGACAGAGGCAGAGAAAGACTGAGGGGGAGAGGTAGAGGCATAATAGAATCTTATCAAATTATTTACCATCATGTACTAGGTTTTCTAGTTCCATTCTGCTCTTCTGTCTCTCTCACATACTTCGGTACTCAAATACTGGAGTATTTCTAATGCCCTCATAATCTCAAAATGTTCTCCTTATGTCTGCCTCAAAGTCTTTGGTATTATCTATGAATGGGTTGCTCTAGAATGCGCCCATCCCACTTCATCTGTCCATCCACAGCACTTAACATGTATGTGGCATGTAGTAAGTGTTTAATAAATGCTAGTTTAATGACTTTACCTATCCAAATCCTACTCGGCCTTCAGGGTTCAATTCAAGTACCGCCTCCTCTATGAAGTCTCCCCTGCCATGCTCCAGACATACCAATTTCTCCCTATTGACTTCCTATAGTACCTACTAACTGTACCACTTAACTAAATGGTATTTTGCCTTATCATAAAGGATGATGTGTCTTTTACTGTCAATCAACCAACCAACAATTGTTAAGTACTTACTATGCATGAGGCATTGTCCAGTCCAAACTGATGTCAGCAGAGCTTGCTAGATATATCACCTCTAAGATCACTACAGGGAGGCTTGGCCTGTGAATGGATAAGTTGGCATTTCTGTTACTGCCATTGCAAGTTGCTTGGAACCTTGCTCCTCACACTCTGGCTTCAAGCAATTCCCAGCATGAACTCCAGCTCCCAGACAATGGTGGTTCATTTTTCTGACCTTTCAAAGATCACAAGGTCATAGTCATTTCCAATCTCCATCTCCTAACAAAGGAAGGAACAAACATGAAGAGACAAAGAATGGAGGCCTGTATTCAAAGGCAACATGTTGGCCATTGATATGGAAGGCTTAAAGCCTATCCCTTATCAGGAAGATAGCAGAGTCAGAACAAAGCAAAGGCTGGGGAACCTACTTCCAAAAAGGTATTTTGACCTTTAATCAAAGTGCTCTGCACACGATTTGGAGCATATGCAGACATTCTGCAGCTGAATCCTGGCTATTGAACATGTGATGAGGAGCCAGACTATTGATTGGCCGCATGCTGGAATCGGGACACATTCACACAGCACTAGTCAGCCAAGACCTGGCTCTTGCTTTCCTCTGTCTCTGATGTCTTCCTGATGTTCAGGTGAGATAAACAAGGATGTAAGGAGATAGGTTTCAAGCCTTCCATATCCAAGGCCAACATGTTGCTTGAGAATACAGCAGCAAGGTTCTAAGCAAGTTGCAGCAGCAGTAACAGAAATGCAAACTAGTGAATTAGGTGGTACAAATGCAGTGTAGAAATTTCATTAAGTCTAAGCCCACTCTGCTCAGAGACCAAGGTAGCATCAGGGAGAGTGTGCCCCCAGCTACTGGGAGGAAATGTTTATATTTCTATTCTTGCTATGTCTTCAGAATAAATAACCTTCTGTAAAAACTAATTTATGTTAATGGGTTAAATGGAATTGGGGCACTAATAACTGGTGGCTAATGGTGGGGGGCAGAACAGAATGAGGGCTGGACATCATAGCAATAGAGAAAGAAACACCTCAACCCCTCAGTGGTACTCCTAGAAGCCTGAAGGGAAGATGTAGCCAAGCTCATTCTAGAAGAGTGAGTCCAAAGTATTATTTTATTATACTAATAAGGAAATTCTGTTGCTCACTACCGGATTATGTTAAACCCTCAGAATATAGCATTAGTATGTAGAAGAGAGGGCAGCTAGATAACACAGCAGATAGAGTGCCAAGCCTAGAGTCAGGAAGACTCATCTTCTTAAGTTAAAATCTGGACTCAGACACTTACTAGCTGTGTGACCCTGGGCAAGTCATTTAACCCTGTTTGCTTCAGTTTATTCATCTGTAAAATTAACTGGAGAAGGAAATGGCAAACTACTCCAGTATCTTTGTCAAGAAAACCCCAAATGGGGTCATGAGTCAGATACGATTGGAAACAACTGAACAACAACAACAAACGTATAAGAGACCAGTAAATACATAATGGTACCGTTAAATTAAAAATCTTTTTTTAGCAAGCTTTTCTTAGAGACTCACATAATGAATGAGGACACTTATACTTACATTAGCCCCAGATTAAAATGAATTAGTGTATTAAAACATGCCTTCACATTCAGAATTTTGTTTGGTTTTCCTACCACCAAGTTGCATTTCTTTTCTTGTGTTTTTCTACCAAAGGATTGTCTTTTACATCTTGTCAACTCTAAGCTGTCCCCCAAAACTTTTTGAAAAATCCTTCTTATGGTTAACCAGCAGAGAGAAGAGCCTTAAAAGTTGTATGTCTCCAGGTTATAAACTCAGCACCCTCCTGGTAATCTGATCAGGCAGCTTTCTGGGGGTCTGTTACCCCCAAAGAATTTTCTTTTCTTGCCAGAACCTGCTCGTGGATACAATTTGTAAAATAATTCCTCAACAAGAGGAGGGTGAATCAAGTCAGGGGCACTCATCAAATGTGGAAAACAAAATCAGCAATCATTCCCGGAATTTGGGTGGTTTAGTGCCTGCCTGATGAGCAGCCCACACGATCTGATTTTAGAACCTGAAGGCAACATAATGGTAGTTAGCCAACCGTGCAGACTGAGGATAAATAATAGGTTACAGCAGTGAACCTGCTTTACACCAAACACTAATTAGCCTGGGTGGAAAGGTAGCTTCACAAGTGGGTAATGTCAGGGTCATTTACTTCTCTCAATTGTATTGCCTTGATGTCTGTTCCTAGCCTCAGACTGTGATTGTCCAGAGCAAATGGAGCATACCTATCCCAGTGTCTTTGGGTAGGGTCTAGCACACCAACACAAGTGCAGTGAGGGGCTTACCAAGTGCTTAGAATGATCAATCAGATATTTACTGGGCACTAAGATAGTTGCTACAAAAAAAAGACAGATTATTAAGACCTTGTCCTTGGCCTCAAGGTTTAGTGGAGGAAATAAGATCATTACGTCAATGCCTCTAAAGACAGTTATTTTATCATGCTTCCATTGATAAAGAGGACAATTCCTCCATGCCTTCAATAGATAGTTTCCTATGGTCAAAAAAAACAACCACTTCATGACCAGGTGGCCGAGTTTTGGCAATGAGAGGTAATGCACGTACTCTATGACAGAATAGCTCAGGCCATCAGTTATAAGGGATTTCAGGTGGGAAGGATGACAGTGGGCTAGGGTGGTTGTTCAGGCAGGATTCCTGAAGGTAGAAAGGAAAGGGGAAGTCAATTATGCACGTGGAGATTTTAGCGTATATACTATGTTCAAAAGACTATGAGGAAAACAAGAAATGTTGATGAACAAGACCATTCTACAGGGCTTACAGAAGGACGTTACCGTGGGGCATGATCTTTTAGCCCATTAAGGTCTACACTTATTTTATCCAAGAACAAAAATAAACAACACTTTAGTATCTACTCTCATTCATACATTTATTCCATGCCAATCAAACCATCAAATAGTCTTCCTAAATCACAAGTCACAGGATAACAAATTTAGAACTGGAACAGATGTGAGAGATCAAGTCAGTCCCCTTATTCTGATACACATGAGAAAACTGAGACCCAGAGAGATTTGCCCAGATTCACACAACTAGTAAGTATCTGAGGGAGGATTTGAACCTAGGTCTTCCTGACTTCAATCCTGAATTCTGTCCATTATAATTCACTGCCTCTCAGTCATTTTGAATAAAGTTGCTCCCTCATCCAAGGAGCTTGTATTGTTTCCTATTGTCTCTAAATTAAAACAAAAATTCCTCTGGTTGGTATTAAAAGCCCTTCTTCACAACATGACTTACAGCTTACATTTTCAGACATATTTCGTATTATTTACCCTACTCACTCTACATTCCAACCAAACTGACATAGGTACTTACCCAAGCCCCTTTTTCCATATCCATGTATTACTTAGTGCAGTCTGTCTCCTAGGCCTGGGATGTTCTCCCTCCTCATCTGACTCTTGCCAGCTGAGGAATGCTTACCTCTTCCAACCTGAGGCCTTTTCTCTTCTCCCTCGTTAGTGTAGCTAGGGTAGTACGGTGGATAGAGTGCCTAGCCTGCAGTCAGGAAGACCCATTTTCTGAATTCAAATCTGGTCTCAGGCACTTACTAGCCATGTGACCCTGGGCAAGTCACTTCACCCCGTTTGCCTCAGTTTTCTCATCTGTAAAATGAACTAGAGAAAGAAATGACAAACCACTCCAGAATCTTTGCCAAGAGAACCTCGAGTTGCAGAAAACTGAACAATAACAAACAACAAAATATTTTCTACATTCTTTGTATTCAGTGTACATGTATCTACCCTTTCTTCTTCCCACTCCCACCATGTAACCTCATTGAAAGCAGGGAATGTTTCATTTTAAAATCATTTTGAATATTATTCATCTGTGTGTATTTATCTTAGTGAAATGTTAGCTCTTTCAAGTCTGGGACTCTTTTATTTGAAAATCATTTCTTATGTGCTTGGTATTTACTTTTCTGTATACATATATCCTAGTAAAATGTTATGTGATGTTTAAAAGGTTTGAGAATATAGTTTCTGGGTGATTAATCATTTTATTAATAATGCTAGCATGTTATTAATAAAAGAGGTCAATGGCACTCTCGAATGCCAAAGGCCTTCATGGTGGCAGTCTCACAACTTACATGCCCTTGGAGAAGTGGGTGTTCCTGAGGGTGGCAATCAACTCTAGTTGGTTAACAATTAATGAGAAAATGAATATTATAATTAGATGTGAGCTCATTCTAATGAGGGTTTTGGGGATACATGACTTGGAGCACCCAAATCTTGGTCAAAGAAACTTATCAATATACGTACCAAAGAAAGAATCCACTTCTAGCCCACACCTGTCTGACCAAACACAATGAACAGGAATTCACCAATTCTCTCAGCCTGATTAAGTAAGTTTTCCCCAAGATTTACTGCAATGCTTGATTTCTGGGTAAGGAAGTAGAAAACCCTTTAATATTAATTCAGTAATTAGTTATTAATATAAGAAAGAAATAATCATTTCTCTCAGCTCCTTGAGGACAAGAATGATTTTGGTTTTGTCTATGTATCTCCAGTGCTTTACACTAATAAACACTTAATAAATACTTGATGCATTGAACTGAATCTATGATCACTGTATCAAAGAATCCCAGATTCAGAGAGAACAGACAGAAGGCAAAGAGGAAAAGAAAGAAGGGAGAAGGTTGTTTTTTATTCACTACTGAAAGCTAGGGCCTGACTTAGTGGCAAGGGGAAGCAGCCTGTGGTGATCAGCTTTCCAACCCCATGGAAAGCTTTGGTAAACACACTATTATTAAATATTTAGGCGTAGCCAGAGAGATGAATAAAAAGAGGCCTGGAGAAAAAGGATACAAAACACCGCATTGATCAAATGTTTGTGCATTAGAATCACAAAAGGAAGAAAACAGGTTGAAGGCTTGAAGTGAGACCTCCATGTGAAATGCTCCGGCCCCTCTGGAATTCTTCAGACCCAGCACCCAGCAATGACTCCAGCTTCAGGCTGCTCTTGCCATGTTTCTACATCAAACAGAATTGGGCTGTTTAGGTCTAAGCCTCAGGAACAACTAAAGTGTTGTACACACACACACACACACACACACACACAGCTCTGGCAAAGAATTCCTATGTGATTAAGTCTGACGAGTGGTCATGGTGGGCAATTTGGATTGCTAATAGCTGGAGACCTAGGGGGCAACACGTCTTTGACATTTTCAAATACTTCCCCAGGAACGGCACCCGTGGATGGGGGAAGAATGCAAGGAAGGGAATTGGGGAGGGTTGAATTAGTAGCCCTGTTGGGGGGAGAAATTATGCTGGAGAACCATTAGATAATAGCAGCAATAGAGAAGGAAGCAGAGCCTTCCACCCACACACCAAGTCAGAAATACCTCAGGTATAATTAAACTGTGCTCAGGAACTTAGCACCTTTTCATGATAAGCATCATTGCTTCCTGGCTGCAGCCTTCTGCTGCCTTGGCGAAAACCCTACTGCTTGGCATCTGAGAGCTTTCTCTTCCCATTTTTAAAGCCTGGGCCTACAGAAGATAAAGAAATCATTTTTGGAGGAAACGAACACCGTATAATCATAATCCCTAAGGTTAGTCTTGGGGATGAGTTTAGAAAATGCGCGTCCCCCCTCCCTCTCTTCTTCCCAGGAGTGGGGTCCTATGGATACGGAATATCACACGTTATGTCAGACATAATTGACATGTTGGTTGGTTTTGCTACATTGTTTCTCCTCCTTTTTTTTTTTACAAGAGATGTCTTACTGAGGAAGAGAGGGTTGGGTAGAGAGATATATTCTTGAAAGAAAGTTATACAGGGGAAGAGGGAGAAAGGAAGCATTTACTAATACTTCCTATGTGTCGGGAATTATGCTAAGCACTTCCCAAATATTATCCCATTTAATCACACAACCTGGGGGCAGGTGCTGTTACTTCTTCCATTTTATAGTTGAAGAAACTGAGGTATACAGAGGTCAAATGATTTACCCACTGTCACACAGCTGGTAAGTGTCTGATGCCAAATTTGAACTCGGGTCTTCCTGAATCCAGGACTAGAACTCTGTCCTCCTTCTAGATGTAAAATCAAATACGTCAATAATTTTTAAGATAAATAATTTTTGTGTTAAGTTCAGCTCTTATTCTGATTTCACTCCCAGACAATTTAACCTCCTAGTGTTGAATTTAATAGCCATAGAACCTGGATTTAGATTTCGGCTCCCTCGTCTATGACCTGTATGACCTTGGGCAAATCACGACTTCTCCGGACCTCAGTTTCTTTATCTGTAAAATAAGGGGTTTGGACTAGAGAGACTCTTAGGTTCTTTCAAACTCTCAGTCCGTTATACTACGCCCTGTGTATAGTAGGGAGTTGCCCTTCTCTCCTGACCTCTACTCCAGTAGGTTCATCATAATTTTCATGTACGTGGTACTTCAAGGATTACAAAGTGCTTTCCTCAGAGGGATCCTATAAGATCCTACGATCCCTATTTTTCTAGTGAGACAACTGAGACTCAGACAAGTCTGCCTGAGATTATCAAAGCCAACGAGGGTCAGTCAAGTCTTATCTCCCTTAAGATGACTCATATGCTCCTATCTCTAGCCCTCCAGTAGGATGTAACCTAGGAACTCCAAAAATAGATCTGAGCCCAGAAGGAAACATAGAAGAGACTGCCTATCTAAGGCAGGAGTCACTTGAGTGAGGAGTCTCACTCCTCACTCCCAGAAACCTGAGAGGACTCTATCAACTGATGCAGAATAAAGGGAGATGAACCAGGAGAATCCCTGATACAGTAACAGCAACACTACAAAGACAAACAGCTTTGGAAAACTGAAGAAGTCAGAGATCATTGATGGTGGCTCAGTATCACATCAACCAGTTCTTTTGGAACCCAATAATTTAGTCTGCTTGGACCAGGTGATATGAACTCATGGGACGCTAGATGGTTTCCTACTATAATAATAATAATAATAATAAACAATTTTATTTAATTTATTTATATGCCAGGCACTGGACTAATAGTTTTACAAATAAATAATGAATTTATTTGCATATAATATTTGTAAATAATAAATTTTGTATATAATATTTGTAAACAAATTATTTTGCATATAACATTTGTAAATAATTAATTTATTATATGATACAAAATCCCTTTTGATCCTTACAACAACCCAGGGAGGTAGGTGCTATTATTATCCCTATTTTACAGATGAGGAAACTGAGGCAGGCAGTATTTAAGTGACTTGCCTAAGGTCACACAACTAGAAAGTATCTGAGGTGGGATTTGAACTCAGATCTTCTGGACTCTGAGCCCAGTGCTCTATCCACTGAACCATCTAGCTCTTTATTTATATGTTAACTTCATACTAGCCATTTGGGTTCTGTCCTTTTCAGACCCCAAATCATTCTCTATAGCAGAGAAAACAGAAGCAAAAAGGAATCAGGCAGCTTTGCCCTCTCACAATCACCAGTTGTCATGGCTCCTTCCACCAAGAATAGTGGTCCTATTGCCTTCTCGATCCTTTTTTAAAGCTTTTTTAACAGCTTGCTTTCTTTTCCTTTTTTTTCTTTGCCAACACCAACTCATTCTGTGCTTTCACATCTTTGACACTATTCTTGCAGGATCATGCCATGCTTTTGTACTCGTCCTCAATTACCTGCCCTTGCTTCCATCTCCAAACACATGTCTCTTTTAAATCTAAATAGGTCAGTGGATTCCCTGGGAATCTGTGTCTGTCGAGCTAAACAATGCTACATTTACCTCTCCATCCCAGCTCTTTCTCTTTGTCTTTCAAATTGTATTCTTAACACCCATCCCTTTTGGACTGAATTTCTTTAGAGAATTTTCCTCCATGGGAGGAAAATCTTTGGAATTCTTAATCTTCCTTACCAAAAGGCAGATCAGAGAATCCAGTTTCCTCTCCTCTATTGCTCATGGTAAGAGCAATCGTGTCCCACCCTTAGCTTTCTCTTTGCCAGGCTAAATATCTATTTCTGTTAAATATTCCCCAGACAACATCTTTTCAAATCGCCTCCATTATCCAGACCACTCACTTTCCTTTGAGTTTTTCCTTAGTTCCAATCTGACCTCAGACACTTACTTTCCATGTGAACCTGGGAAAACCATTTAACCTCTGTTTGCCTCAGTCTCCTCAATTGTAAAAAAGGGATAATGATAACACTTACCTTGCAAGGTTGTTACAAGAATGAAATGAGATAATATTTATAAATATTGTGCTTATCTATAAATTCTGTGCTTAGCACAGTGCCTGGAACATTATAGGCGCTGAAGAAATACTTATTCCCTCCATCACTTTGGTGTACCTTCTTGCCAGCACTGTCTCTCTTTAATTTCAGTCCCATTTTATAGAGGAGTGTGAGAAACGTGGTTTTGGCGATCACTGGACTTCCTAGGCAGGGCCAAAGTCCTGAAGAAGAACCCTGTGATAATCCCTAGGAAAGGCTGTACAGACCACAGGACTCCCAGAGGAAGACCAAGTGGTAGCCATCCCTTAATCTGTGGGGATCACAGGGCCTCCTAGGGGTCAGACCCTAAAGAAGACCCAAGTGATGGCCCCTTAGGACGGCAGTAAGATCACAAGGCTCCGGAGACAGGGCCGGAAGTCCCATGTGATGTCCCCTTAAGAAGGCCATGCAGACCACAGGGTTCCCCAAGGGAATCCAGAGTGGTAGCCCTCTTAACACCACAGTGGGGATCACAGGACACCCCAAGACAAGATCCAGGAGTAAGCCTGGCGAGCTTCCGCTGCCTGTTGCTTCCTTTCACTTGACATTAGGAAAATCCATGTGATTTGCCCATTGACACCCAAAGAATTCAGGACCAGAGTGGGCAGAGGAAGGCATTTTATTACGCTCCCCGGGAGAGCGGGTGCAGTGCTCGCGGGAACACTCACACTGATACAGCTGCAGGAGCAGGGGTAACCATTCCCTCCACTCCTGCTAGAGTCATGGTTAGTTTACAATCTTTGTTTTTTTACATAGTTTCCCTAGGTTATACAGTTTATATAAATAGGGTAACAAGGATACAGAAGCAAAAGTGAGGTTAATTAGATTTTCCTTGTCTTAGTTTAGGATTAAACTATATTCTTTTATTTCCCCTACTTTCCCTCTTTAACATATGCAAATTATGCAAATCAGTAGGCCTGGATTCTTGACCAAGACCAGACCCTAGATAAGCTTGAACTGGTTCAAGTGGGTTTGGCCTCTCTAATTCCCCAGACTGCCTTCTCAAAAAGTATGCACATGCGTACAAGCCTCTGACCTCTCACCTGACCGACCTTGAGGCCTGGTCTCTGCTAAAGCTGGGGTGGGGGAGGGCAGGGAAGCACACCTTTAGTTCTGTGGAAACAAAACTCCTTCTCCCATTTCTTACAGGAGGAAACTGAGGGCCAGAGAATCAGAGTAATAAGATCATAAGGGTCCCTTCATTTCCCATCCTGTGTTGTTTACACTTTATCCTGTTGCCTCGCCATATAATGACTCCCCTAGTTCCAGTTGAGCTTGGCCCCTCAAAAAAGATTAAGCTCCTCTGCCTTTTACAAGCTGCCTATGACATAAACACTCATAGAAATTTTTTATTAAAAAAGCTGGTATCTCTTCCCACAGGAGAATTCTGAACATTTGAGCAAGACTGTTTGGTTTGGTTTGGGGTTTTTGTAGCAGTATCTACCGACAGTATCTACTACCCTGTATACTAGCAGTATATAGTAACATCTTTTAGTAGTACTATTACCACTACAAATAATAGCAGTGGTAGTAATAGTAGCAGTAATACTCATTGGTAATGATGGGGTATGGGCCCAAGCTGAGACCTTTTCCCCTTACCCCAAAAGAATTCAAGTCCCATTTGTCCATAGGCCCTGGGAACACCCCACCATGAATTCTCCCTGAATCTTCCCACTTGATCTGGCTTTTCATGCCCAAAATGGTTACCCTTAACCCGGCCTAGCCCTCCATTGTAGCCTTAAGCCCATTCTCTTGGTTCCTGGAGTCTGACTTCTAGTCACTCCAACCTCCTTAGACTCCTCCTCAAGACCTTCCCTAAAACCCTTCTCTATTCACACCAGACTACTTGGACAACCCTAGATCCCTCCCACAATCCTTCTGTATGTGAGTCTCATCTGGCCTCCATGAAGGTGCTCAGATTCAATCTACCTCGGGGTCAACCCAGCTCAGATCAAGTCTGGCCCGCTCGTCAATACAAGGGTCACAAAAGGCTCAGACGCCTTAAGAGTCCAGCCAACGTGGCGGATCTTTAATAAACTTTGTTTTTCTTGGCTGAAAGGAGGCTTGCGTCAAATTCATTCAGGCAAGACCCAGGGTGTTGATATTTCAGGGTCCCAGCACCCCTAAAACCTCAACAGTAATTTTGTGGTACACAACATTAACTTCTTTGTTTTAACCTTACCAGCAATACAGCTCATTGGAACTGCTAGATGCTACTGTAATATACTGGCTATACTATACTATACCATACCATACCACACCATACCATACTATACTATTCTATACCATACTATACCATACCATACCATACCATACTATACTATACTAACTAGACACTACCATACTATACTAGTAGTACTATAAGACTAGTAGTATCACTGACTCCAGGCCCAGCATTTCATCCACTGTGCCACATTCCCAATAATCACAGATTGTAGGAGCAACTTTCAGATTATTAATAGGAAAGGATCCCCTTAATTCAAAAATGTTCCCCAATTTACCATGAATACTACTTTGGATTTCTATCATGAATAAAGAAGGACCCTACTGGTTTAAAAAAGAAAAAGGGATGTCACCTCCAATGAGCTATATTGCTGGTGAGGTTACAACAAAGAAGGTAATCTTGTATACCACAAAATTACAAATTAGTATTACTAACTGCTATTACCACCACCACCACTACTGCGACTACCACTACTATGCCTACGTGGATGATAACTACTATTACCACAACTACAGTAATTAATTATTATAATGCATGTATGTATATATATAATATGTCTATATATATATATCTATATATAGATATATATAGATATATATATCTCAGTAATATTGCTAATTTCATGAAACATGGTATGGAAAATACAACTAACTGCACATTGGTCTTTTTAACTACTCATGTGACCATCGGTAAGTCAATTTCTCTCTCTAGACCTCCATTTTCTCATCTATAGAATAAATAGCTTGGACTTGATGATGTGTAAGGACTTAACTAACCATATACTTGGAGCATTTACCACCTTTCTGACTCTCAGTTTCTTCACCCCTAAAACACGGTTTATACTACCTGCTTTGCCTGCTTCCCAAAGTAATTGTGAATATCCAAAGAGACACTCTATAGGAAAGTGCTTTGAAGACTAGACTATAAAACGTTCTACAAATGAAAGGTATCATTATTATTGGATTACAATTTTTCAGTATATTTGATCTGCATGCATACTCTATAATTCATCTCTGAATATTGCAGATTTTGTTTTTAAATGGATGGCCTAGTGGTACAGGACACCAGCAGGGCACTCTCATAGAAACCCTCCACTTCAGCAGATTGCTGATGAGACCATGGACTAAAAGGTCTATTTCATCATCTGTGATGGTTATAGCTCCAAGATAATGAAGTTTGGGGTCAGTGCACTTCAATTTGTGAGGTCCGTCACTGGAGTAGCCAAACTTGCTCAAATACAGTATTGCTCAATGTACTAAGAAAAGACTTCTATTCAACTTTAGAAAAAAAAATAGAGCTCACTACTTTGCTTTTAAATAGCTACAAAATTCTGCTTAGCCAAGCAACGTAGTCAGAAGAATACATCAACAATCAAAGCTGATTTCAGTAAGTTTTTAGGCGGAATTACAAATGGCAAACTGGAATCTCAGATAAAAATTTCTCTCTCACCTACTCCTCACCTTCCCTCCAAAAATATAAAAAGTTTTTTTTCTTAAACTATTGGGTATCTTTCTAAAATTATTCTAACAATAAGAAAATTAATGGTATACATCCAGAATACTTCAATGTAACTTATCCCTGGGAACCAGATCCCTAACATAATGTGATATGCACTTTCTTAGAATTAACTTCAGGACTCACTATGTACAATTCAGTTGAACAAAAACTCATTAATTGCTTATTATGTGCCTGGCCCTGTGCTAACTGAATAATAATAGTTCCCATTTCTAGTGTAGATATTTCACATTAAAGTTTACAAAGCACTGATTCCAAAATCCTGTGAAATAGGTAGAACAGGTAGGATTCACCCCATATTATAGATAAAGAAACTGAGGCTCAGAATAGTTAAATGACTTTCTCAAAATCACACCATAAGTAAACATCAGAGCTGGGAATCAAAGTGGGGTCTCCTAATGCCAGGTTCAGCAATACTATTCTACATAATATTTCATACTTACTCTCACTTGCCAGACTTCCTAACTATGCCCATCCTTTAAAGCCCATATTGAATACTACCTCCTTCACAAAAATTTCCTTGATCTTCTCCATTGTAATGGAGAGGATCCATTTTCTCCTTGGATTTTATTATGCTTTTGACTTGCACCTCTTACATGCACTGATTTTCTGTTGTTTTGTATTATCCCTGTTTGTCTATGTGTCATGTGCACATACTGACTGGACTGTTCTTCCATAAGGACAAAGACCATATTTTATCTAAATTTTGTATCTCTCTCTAGCACCTAATAAATGTTTGTTAAATTGAATTCTGTTCCAGTTTTGTGGGTAAATTTTAAGATTATATATGTGGGTATGCGTACAATTTATTGCAGTAAAAGTATCAAAATTTACATTTGTCTTTTTGGGTCATACAAAGCTAGGATGGAGATAATATTTTTAAATAGAATTTTATTCATGCACACATATGATACATAGGTCTGGAACTGTATCTTCAGAGGCATAGGGAAATCCTGGTGAAGAAATGCCCTCTGTCAATGCAGACAGGTAATTTTTCTGTATCTTTCAGATTTAGAGAGTGAGCTGGAGCATTAAGACATCAAATACCTTGCCCAGGGTCACATAGAAGTAGCAGGTGGTGGTGGTGGTGGTAGTGGTGGTGGTGGTAGTAGTAGCAGTAGCAGTGGTAGTAGTAGTAGTGATAGTGTCAGTGACGGTAATAGAGGTGATGATGGTGGTAGTGGTAGTGATGATGGTAGTGGTGGTGGTGGTAGTAGTTGGGAGGGTAGTAGTTAGTAACAGTAGTGGTAGAAGTCATAGGAGTGGTGGAGATGGTGGTCCAGGTAGTAGTAGTAATAGTAGTGGTAGTAGTAGAAGTAATAGTAGTAGTGGTGGTGGTGGTGGTGGTGGTGGTAGTAGTAGCATTTATAAAGGACTTTAAGCTTTGCAAAGTGCTTTACATGTTACTCATTTGACCCTCACAACAACTAGAGGTAGGAAGGAAGGAAGCAAGCAATCATTTAATTAGCGTCTTCTATGTGCTGGACACTCTATAAATATTGTCTCATTTGCGCCTCACAACCCCAGGTGTTATCATTATCCCTAGAGGAAAATGAGATCAAACGACTAGTCCACAGTTAACATGTGTCTGAGGGTAGATTCGAACTCACATCTTCTGGATCAGTCCCAGCCCACTATCCTCTTCACCACTTAGTTGCCTCTCACAGGAGGACCTTGAATCTAGGGCTTTCTGTTTCCAAGACAAATTCGCAATCCCCTATGCTCTGCCACTTGTCTGTGGGTATACATATGTACGGACAAGAGATGTGGCAAGTTCTCCCTCACTAAAGGGTCTAATCATTTTTGCCATTTAAGAAAGATCATGCTGAGGCAAAGTATGTGTTTTTATGAGAATTTTTATGAGGTGCATTTAAGACTCATATTTACTCATAGACTCTGAGTGCTAACAACTTCAAGATTATCTCATATTTCTATCCTAAGTATACTAGAATTTTAAAATACCTAAGGTCTTTTCAGACAGATAGTGATAGCTTTAAGAACTGTTATATTGGCACACATTCTTTTTAATATGGAAAGAAGAGCAGTGTCATTCCAGGTGTCTTGGCGAGGGTGGTGACAAAGTCCCCTCCTTTTCTCCTTCCCAAAGTCACCGCCCAACCACCAAGGACACGGCACTCACCAAATACAAAGCAAACCCCCTACGAGGTCTGCACTCAGGAGATGGGGAGAACTGACCAATCTATTTAGTAAGAATAACTAATACTTACATAGACATTTCAAGTTTGCAATCTGCCAGACATAAGTTATCTCATTTAATCTCAATTAACTAGGAAGGGGGTAAGTAACTGCCTCTGTTGCCTTTAATGTGTGTAGCAAGAGAAATAATCGCCAGGTGAAATCCATTCTTACCCACACACACATATCCCTCAGTGCAAATTGAGCAAACTGACTCATCTAAACCAGGGAGGAAATTTAGCTCCCACTGCATGGGCATTCCAGTGAAAACTCTCTTGTGTCAGTTTGAAGACAGCCTTGAGCCTTCTATGATTAAATTAATTCTCACCTGTTCATTCATTCCTTCAATAAATATTTATTGAGCTCCTGCTATGAGCCTAGCACTATAATAGGCACAGTGGTGTTACAAGGCTGCCAGCTCAACCGTCCTTGGTAATATTGCAGTTAACAACTGACACCAAATTACCTTCTAGTTGTTTGGATTTGTTGAGGGGGGTGCAGTGGGAAGGAAAAGGAGGGGACAGAAAAATCCATGCTTCCTTCTCTTAGCTCAAGGCAAGACAAAAAGACTCACGAAAGAGTTGTTCTTTGGTCGTTTCAATCATGTCCAATCCTTCATGACCCCATTTGGGAATTTCTTGGCAAAGATACTGGAGTGATTTGCCATTTCCTTCTCTAGCTCATTTTACAGATGAGGAAACTGAGGCACACAGGGTTAAGTGACTTGCCCAGAGTCACATGGCTAGTGTCTGAGGGCAGATTTGGACTCAGGAAGAGGAGTCTTGCTGACTCTGGGCCCAGCTGCACCACATAAAAAAGTAGTTCCCCATAATCACAGATTGTAGGAACAGCTTTCAGATTATTCATAGGGCAGGATCCCCTTGATTCAAAATTGGTCCCCAACTTACCATGAATACTATATTGAGGAGAGGCCTTTTATATGAATAAAGAAAGACCCTATTAGTTTAAAAAGGAAAGAGATGATACCTCAAATGAACTGTATTGCTGGTTGAGGTTAAATCGAAGAAGGCAATACATTGTGCCACTCTCAAGGGAAGAAGTGAGGAGACCCAGATCCTCAGAAGTACCATGACTAGTGAAAGAATGTGAACTGATCAATGGGAAGTAATAGATGAGTCTTTAAAATACAGTCTTCTTTTTGTCTTTTTCTTCTTTCCCTCCTGTTGATCAAGATCTTTCCCTTCTTTAAACAAAAGTCAAGAAAGTCTTGTTTGTGCAGAGTAGTTAAGAAAAATATGCTAAGCACTGAGGATTCCAAAGTCAACCAAAAAGTACTCCCTGATCTCAAGGAGCTCACAGTCTAATGGAGAGACCACATGTAAACAAACTTTGCACAGCAAGATATACAGGCTATATTGGGGGTAGTCTCAGAGGGATGGTGCTAAAATGAAGCAAGACTAGGAAAGTCTTGTTGCAAAAGGTAGTACTTTAGCTGAGACCTGAAGAAATCCAGAGATTCCAGGAGGTGGTGAGGGATGTCAGGCAGAAGGGACAGCCAGGGAAAGAAAATGTTTGGAGTGTTCAAGGACCAGCAAGATGACCAGTGTCACTGAATCACAGAGTACATGGAAGGGAGTAAGGTGGAAGAAGACTGGAAAGGTAGGAAAGGGCTTTTATGAAGGGCTTAAAAAGCCAAACATGGGGTTTTATAATATATTTTATATTTATATTTGGTCCTGGAAGCAGTAGGGAGCCACTGAGTTTACTGAAACATGATCAGACCTGTGCTTTAGGTTAGGAAGAGCGATTTGACAACTAAGTGAAGGATAGACAGAAGTGAAGAGAAACTTGAAACAGGGAGACCCACCAGTACAGTCTTACAGTAGTCCTGGACCGGGGTTGTGGCCATGTCATGGGAGAGAAGAGGCCATAAACAAGAGATGTTCAAATGGTAAAATATGAAGGATGTGGTGACTGGTAGCTTAGTTAGGTAAGGAGAATGGTTTGGACAAAGATGAGCAGTCACTGGTATGATCAGGACAAGGAAAAGACCAACTTAGCTACAGCAGAAGGCTTCTATTTGAGAACATTGAGGATAAGGCTGCAGAGAGAAGTCAGGGGAGGACTGGGGAGGACTGACTGCCACTTACGTCTTTTGTGACTTGGGGCAAAGCATTTCACCTCTCTGGGCCTCAGTTTCCTCATCTGTAAAATAAGGGGTTGAACTGGATGACCTGTGAGGTCAGCTCTAAATCTACAAATGTCAAGGCTGAAAATAAATGGACTTTGTCCTGAAGGTATGAAGGAACAATTAGAAACTGACCCTGTTCCAAACTCATTATTTATATTTCTCTTTGAAGTAATTCCCAGACACAGACCAGATACTGAAGTGGATAAGTTTTCCCACATGACATTTGCTTTAATTATAACATAATGACAAAATGCTAGGGTTTTGAAAACAGGGTTTGTAATGAGGAAACTACCCAGTATTCATATTCTCCCCATTGGCAAGTGGATTCAAGACAAATAGTAAGATTGCACACCAAAAACAGCATCCAGAAGAACCATTCTTAATGTTTCTCCCTGCTGATGTTTTATTAAATCCCAATGGTTTTTCCTCCCGCAGATAATTTACAGGTTAATTATTTTTATTGTCTTCCTTCCTCCCTCTGCCCCTCCTCGAATCTGCTTCCTCTCTTTAATCTTGGAAAGTTAGAGGCAAAGGGAGCAGGGATATATGGCAAAAACAAGAGGCAATAGTAGAAAGCGTAACTCTGAGATCAAATATTTATGCTGCAGCAGGCAGGCAAACTGATGGTAATATTCAAAGAACCATAAATCATTTGGAAAGGGAGGAAAAAGTGATCGATGCATAGAACAGAATATGCCTTCTATCACGTGCTGGCTGCCAAGATACAGACTCTTTGCTATTCTAACTATGATCGCATCAGAGTCTGTTTCTCTCTGTCCATTTCGGTCCCTCCCCCAAGCAGCAGAGATGGACAGGATCATAAGGTCTGGCTCTCAACAAATCAATGACACTGTAGAGATGAGTGTGAAGGCTGGCTTCCAACACCACCCCTGGACTTCATACAAGAGAGAGCAGGAACAGGATTTTGTATCTCAGCCCCAGCACATGAAGGGCCCCTGCTGCTGTAACATGATTAAGAAATTGATTGAAGTCTGAGGGGATGGGGCTTTTCAAAGGCTATGCATGTTCAAATTACAGATTTCAATAAGTGAGCCTTATGAAAAATTAAAGGCAGCCAACTGGCTAATATTTCACATCCACAGATTACCCGGCCAACAGAAATAGCAGGTAACTGGCATCTATTACACAATGAGAGGAAAAGATTGTGAAAGCTTTGGCATCTCTTCACTATTAAGGTTTCTGAAAACTTGGTTTCAGAAAGTTTTAAACACTGCATTCATCCAGACTGATGGCACGCTTGTACACTCAGTTTAGAGTACTCTAGGCTCATAGAACAAGCATCTCCCAGGGTAAGTCTGCAAACAAGTTTCTATGACACAGGAGAAAAGTCTGTTCTGGTCTTCCATCCGATCCTTAATTTCCCCTAAAAATGACATGTCCCTTTCTGAGTGAATACGCTGAGCTTTAAAACAACTAATCCTTTTGGTGTTATTCTTAAGTCAATAGGTCTCTTGTTTTTTCAATCACTAGCTTTTCAGAGCCTTTTAAAACACTCGACTGTAGTGGGGGAAAAAAAATCTAAAAAAAGCTGTGGTTAAATGGTTTGTGTTCAAAGGAGCAAATTCTGTCTACATGGTTACAGGGTCCTCTGCCTTAATAAACCTCCATTATCACAAGCTTTTGCCCTTGGGATTGAAACTTTTTATGCTTAATCTTCACCCAGGGATGGCTTCATTATGTGGAAACTTTCCAGGCCTTCTGGAAGAATAGGCTGGAGTTCTGTGGGTGGGGTTTTAATTCTCCACTGTTTTCCCTTATTCTTCCTCATCAGCATTTTTGTATACAAAACTCATTACCAACTGGGCTTTATTACATCTGATTTGGTCAAGGCTAGTGATATAGGAGGAAGATGGTTTACATGTGCTCATGATGGGGGTGGGGAGAAGAGGCAAATATGAGGAGGATGTTGGAAGCCTTTAAGATATCAAGGTTATAGTGTTAATTTTCCCACACCTGCAAACATTCACACATGCACAGACCCAGATGGGTAGTCCCACACTGCAGCAGGGCCACAGATAGGTTTCTATAATCTGTTGTTTTTCTTTTTTCAGAAAGAGGGAACTAAATAAAAAGAAAGACCCATATTCTGCAGTGTTTCCAGACTTATTCCTTCAGAAAATGTGGTCTTTAGGACCTACAGTGAATAATTATGGTGTTGTTTTTGTTGTTGAGGCTTTTTGTTTTCTGGAGAAGAGGCTGATTGGTGTTGACTCTCTAGAAGCCTGGTACAATCCAAGGAGTAGGATTACAAAGAGTCAAAACTATAAACACAGTGAAGGTAATCTTCTGTACCCCTAGCATCCCTCCCCCATCTCTATGCTGTCTCCTTCATCCTTCCTGGCCCTCCACCCCCGTCATCTACCCCCACAAAGGTGCAAACAGCTGACAACATAAAGTGTTCCCTTTCCATGATCCTCTACCTCCTAATCCAGGGTTCTTTCTGTTGTGCCATAGCTCAACTGGAAAATGTCACTTGTAGGACATGGCACTGGAACTTATCCTTGGAAGAAATTAGAGGTTCCAAGAAGCAGACATTGGAAGGTTTGAGGAGAGGGAGAATGCTAGGGATGCTTGACGTAGAATATTGTGTTTAGGGCACGGATGGTGGTGGCCAATCGTGTTGAAATGTAAAGTCCATCAAGGGTAAATAACGCACAATCTGCTTGAAGAGAGAAGTCAGAGCCACATTGTGAAGAACAATTTTGAATGCCAAACAAACCAATATCCTAGAGGCAACAGGGAGTCACTGAAGCTTCTGTAGCAGTAGAGTGACATGATCAGGCCTGGACTTTGGTAACACCATTTGGCAACTATGTAGAGAGTTGGAAGCAAGGACACCAATCAGGAGGCAAGAGACAATAAGGGACAGAAATAGGTTGGTAGTTGTTTGAGTGGAGAGCAAGAAAGAGAGGAAAAAGATGTTGCAGGGGTTATAGCAACAAGACAACTTTGGTAATACTAAGTAGTCTCTTTATGATAAAACAGGACTACATGTGGATCTGTCCACCATGTGTTTTCTTATTGTCTTTTTGGTTATTTGTCACATTAATATTTCTGATTCAGAGGAATATAGCACAACCAGCAGAATCTAGGTGTTAAAGTAGAATTTTTGCAACAGTAAACAGTTTGGGATCATTGAAAGCACTGCATGGTCTCCCAGAGGCAATTCAGCCTGAACCTTTCTTTAGTTCATTATCTTTGAGATGGTTGATGGATGAATGTGATGGTTTGCCCAAACAAATGGATATTATAACCTAAATAATCTGAATTTGTCATCCACTTTGTTTTTCTAGTCTAGATGGTTTGACCAATCTTTCTTGTATTGCTTCGGATCTGATTAAAGCATAGTTTTCTAGGGCTATAATGTCATCTGCAAGTATGAGCATATAGATAACTTCAACATCAACAGAAAATCTTTAACTTTGTATAGCTCCTATACCAGACACCTTCCATGAAATTGGCAAGCACTTTTAGCAAACATAAATGTCCCCACTTAAGTTCTTGTCAGCTATCAACACTCAGAGGATCATTGAACAAAATCAGGTTGGCATTTACATCTATTGTAGAGTCTTGTAATATTTTTATGGACCCATGTCTGGAGAGAGCCTTCAAGACTACATTTTGTTTTTTTTGTTTTTGTATAATGTTTTCCTCAAACTAACAAACAATAAACAGAGCAGGCTCTTATATTTTCTGCACCTTTCAACCAGGGTAAGTCCAGAGTGTAAGTACCCTGCAGCAAGTGAGTCTTGGTCCAATAAATCTCTCTGGGTTGCAGTCACAACTGTAGACATAAAATACCCAGAATAGAAGATCAGTCAGACAGACAAAGCCTGGCTATGATACCAAACAGATGATGCTAGTGATAACCCTTATGAAATTCTCCAACCCAGCTATGGGTCTTCCTGAGTGTCTAGCCTCAGGAATATCTCTCTGAGTTTTTTCCATAACCCCTACTACCAAATTTTGAAGACTTCCTGAAAAAGCTGAGAAGTGCTTATGAGTCACTGCACACCAATAATGCCAACCAATGGACTGTATGGTTCCAGTGGAAATACTATTCCATTATAGAGTATACCAGTAACTTTTCAGGTACTTTTCCTCAGGACATCCAGTGGAACCAACAAGTTCTGATAGATCAATTTGTGGAGCCCAGCGTATGCAATCTTAGATGAGCTATCTGGAGTCAAGAACTGGAGTTAAAATTTCACCTCTGATGCTAACTACCTACATGACCTTGAACTTAACCTCTTAGGACACTATCTTGCTCATCTGTAAGAAGGTTGGACTAGATGACCACAAACGCCCTTCCTAGCTCTATATCCACAATCCTATGACCAAGCATATAGACAACACCTTCCTGCACCTCATTGAATGGTGCCTACAAGCCACGATCAATCCCGACACCTAGCCAGGGAAGCAATAGATTTCTCAGGGACTACATCAACTTCTCCCTACTAAGTCCTTCCTTAATTCTCCAAAAATCCTTGAAACTCAGAGGAGGAGGTAGGTATGACCCAAATAGCCTAACTGGTCAGAGTGCTGAGGCACACAGTCTGGCACAATCAGAGCATTGAGGGAGTATATTTACATGGCAGTTTGCCTGTCTGCTACTCAATATCTTAGCCAAGGGCCCCATAGGGCAGAGGAATAGCAGAGTTCTATGATGAGGGGACTACTGCTGAGCCAAACCGTCTAGCTGGCCCCACCTCTCTGAGAGCTGGCACACCTGTTCCTTCTCCTTGACCTGAAATCACCAGGATATCAGGTATTCCAGGTCTAGACTCTAGCAAACTCAAGAATCTCCTTCAACATTTTGGACATAAGACTGGCCCAGAGAGCACAGATACCACTATATCCCCAAAGGTGACCAGAGGTCATGGAGAGCATCAACAGTTGTCACTTCCAATCAGGACCAATAGTCCAAAATACAAAACCTTTGCGGTTCAGAAATGGGAAACATGGCAAGTTCTCCAATGCTTCTCCCAAACACCTGCCACCTCATTACCAGCAGCATATCTTCTGTGTCCAAGTGTAGGTGCTATCTCTATTCCCCCACAAGCCTTGACATTGTGTGACTAATTTGTTTCTTACAACCCCTGTGCCCTTGAGTCCCAAATATTCACTGACCAAGTCCATGAAGTAAGCATTCCAACAACTCCTGAGGAAAAAAACCTGCAAAGAGGGTCCATCTCCCCTTTGTATCTCTACCTCCCGCACCAGGAACCCCATGGAAAAGCATTGAGTAACAACCTTTAATAGCTAGCCTTTCTATAGCACTCTAAAGATTGCAAAGCACTTTACAAATATTGTCTCATTTGATCTTTACAACAACCCTACAAGACAGGCATTATTATTATTATTATTATTATTATCATCCCCTTTTTACAGAAGACAAAAGTGAGGCAAGCAAAGACATTCAGTCACACAGCTAGTTAGTTAAGTGTCTGAGGTCAGATCTGAATTCAAGTCTTCCTGACTCCAGATCCAGGACTCTATCCACTGCACCAGCTAGCTCTCCCTTTACCATTGTTTTGGAATCTTGCCCTCTTTAGATATTTTGAGAATCAATAGTATAAAGAGCACTGGACTTTGAGTCAGAAGACTTGTGCTTGAATTCTGACTGCTGATTACTGAGATAAGTCACTTTTCTTCTCCACATCTCAGTTTCTTCATCTGTAAAATGGGGGTAATAAAACTTCAACTATTTACCTCACAGGATTATTTCACCTTATAAAACATAAAACACCATGTAACAGTATTATGAATACAATTATTCTTGAGTGCCTTTAAAATCATGTCTCCTCCAGCATGGATTACTTCTACACATAATTGGTGGAGTCTAACCATAATCTTGACTTCAGGTTCTTAAGTTCAAATAACATTTCTGCACAAAACCCATTAGGCATAAAGCTGGTAGAGTCCAGAAGTGATATTTCCACTGTGGCTACTGACAAGAATAAATCATTGAGAAAAAAAAATAACGCCATCACCAAAAGCAAATCTGTTCTATTTTACATCTGTTTGTTGTCCAGTAACATCTACAGATGCCCTGGTTTACCTGCATCTATTTTACATGTTTCATTGTTCGGTATCATCACCTACACATTCCCCGGTTCGTCTACATCTATTTTACAGCTGTTTGTTGGTTGTCCAGCATCATCATCGACCCATGGCTCGGTTCATCTGCATCTATTTTACAGCTGTTTATTTGTTGTCCATATCATCATCATTAACCCATGGCCCGATTCATCTGAATCTATTTTACAGCTGTTTGTTGGTTGTCCGTTATCATCATCATCGAACCATGACCCAGTTCATCTGCATCTATTTTACAGCTATTTGTTGGCTGTCCTGTATCATCATCATCAACACATGCTCCGGTTCCTCTGCATCTATTTTACAGCTGTTTATTTGTTGTCCAGTAGCATCATCATTGACACTTATATTGGCAATCAAGGTGGGCTCTTAGCACTTATTCAACTAAGTGATCTTGAAGAGTTTGGCCTTTGTTTCCTTGATCAAATTAGGTGCCTTTGATGACCTCCTTGCCTCAAGGGAAAGCCAATTTTACATGGGTTTGAGTGACATGTTTGTGACATCAGAGGCTTTTAGACTACATGGATTTAAGTCACATTTTTGTGACGATTTTAAGTCATGTGAGTGAGTAGCATGTGTGACTCACCTTTGACCCTGAACAAAATATATAAACCCAGAGTTTGGCTTTCGTTTTCAGAGCTCTGAATCACAGCAGGGGTGGCGCATGACTCTCAGCCAGCCATTGTTGATCTCCTGTCTGAACTCAAATGTTGATGGTTCCTTGGTAACTATGAGTTGCATTTGGTCTCTTTATAAATGTATGTTTGTAATTTGTTTGTTTTGGCTCTGAAGTTCAGGATGCTGGCTTTTCCCCCTAAGCTGAGTGAATGATATTTGTATGTTGGATTAAAGTAAAATTGTTAACCCCTTAACGTTGCTTTCCTTAGTAAAGCAGATTTAAAGAACCTTTGCTTGCAGCATTCTTGTTGTTGGGTTTGTGTTGGTTTTTCACCCCCACAGCAGCTGCAAGGTGAATTGTTGAAACAACACATGCCCCAGTTCATCTGCATCTATTTTACAGCTGTTTGTTGGTTGTCTGGTATCATCATTGACACATGCCCCAGTTTATCTGCATCTATTTTACAGCTATTTGTTGTCTGGTATCATCTACAGATATCCTAGTTTATCTGGATCTCACACCAAGCTCCCTTCACTGCTTTTAATCTTCTTCAATCACCTTGTGACCATCTTTCTAAGGACAAGTCTCTCTGCACTTAGATAGGCTGGTCCCTGGATGACAGAGTCTGTTGCCATACCATTCTCAAAGAACCCACCAAAACTTCCACTGGCACAGACTCCAAGAATTCAGGATTAATTCCACATCTGAATCAAGTATAAAGTCAGAATTTCATTTAATTAGAAAGGTAAAATTAACCTATTATATTATAACCTTGGTATAAATTAGTTTATCAAAGCCTTAGAACTGGAAGGAACCTTAGAGGTCATATATTCCAATCCCCTCCTTTTACAGATAGAGAAACTGAGGCCAAAGAGATCCTTGAGAACATTTTTTGCCTTTTTTTGTATCCCCAGGATTTGCACAGTGCTAAACCCAGCTCCCTTTCCACTTCACCATGCTGCTTCCCTTGTAGATGTGCCCTACTAGAAAGAAGTTTGTTCCCTAAGTGAGAGAAGCCTAGATTAGGTCAATGTTATTAGGAAACAGTTACCGAGTAAGAGCAGCTAGGTGGTGAAGTGGATAGAGTGCCAGGCCTGGTGTCAGGAAGACCCTGAGTTCAAATCCAGCCTCAGGCATTTACCAGCTGCGTGACCCTGGGCAAATCACTTAATCCTGTTTACCTTAGTTTCCTTATCTGTAAAATGAGCTAGAGAAGGAAGTGGCAAATCACTCCAACATCTTTACCAAGGAAACTCCAAACGGAGTCACAAAGAGTCAGACACAAATGAAATGACTGAACACATACACATTGGGAAACAAGGGGTGAGAGAAAGACAGTGAATATAGCCTACTTCCTGCTTGACTTTTCTGTACACTGGATTTTCTTACAGAAATTCTCTGAGGAGAAATTCTCTGAAAACCAATAAATGGACAAATATTTTGGGCTCTCCCTGCAAAGAAGCTGTATTCAATTCAACAAATACATACTAATCACATGCCATGTGCAAGGTACCATGTCAGATCTGAGACTATGAAGATAAAAAAATAGCATAATATGCACCTTCAGGAAGCAAAGAAGCATGGTGGAAAACAAAAAGAGATAAATGCAAAGACATCCAAAGAGCAAAGAGAAAATAAGAGGGGAATCATTTGCATCTGGTAGGGGGAGACCAAGGAAGGCTTTATAGAAGAGTATGACTCATGAGCTAGGCCTTTCAAGGGAGAGAAGTGGAAGGAGGCGTGGAAACTAATGGAAATCAGAGAGGGCTAGGATAAAAGCAAGAAACAGCTGGTAACAAAGCATACCTAGAGCATAGAATGACTGGAAGGTAGTGCTGTAAAATAAGGCTGAAAAGATAGGTTGGAATTAGGTCACGGAGGGCCAGATTAGGGGTGGGGGGAGCAGACTGATAAATGTTTATTTTACCTAATAATATTGAGGAGCCACTAAGGGTATCAGAATAGGGAAGCAACGAGTGCATTAGGAATATTGTTTTGGCCACTACGTGAAGGATGGATTGGAGAAAGAAGAGATCTAAGGCAAGGAGCCAGTTAGGAAACTACTATAATGGTCAGGGCAAGAGAAAATGAGGGTCTGAACTGAGGCAGTGACTGTGTGAATGAAAAGGCAGGAGGCTGGGGGCAAAGAATTTCCAGGACTCAACAACTAATTTTGTGGAAGGGAATCAGAAGCCTTGGAGATGAGCCCTATTTTAAACCAAGGTGATGGGGAAGATGGTACAAACATCGACAGAAAAAAGGGACTCCAAGAAAGAAGTCGATTTTGAAATGGAAGATATGGTTTGTTTTGGAAACCCTAGATTTGATGTGTCAGTAGGAGAGGAGAGGAGGGGAGGTGAGGGGAGGGGAGGGGAGGGGAGGGGATGGGAGAGGAGAGGCTGAATATAGTGCCTTGAAGAATACCTACACTTATAAAATTAAAGAATGATGAGCCAATGAAGAGAATGAAGGAGTGGCCAAAAAGATAGACAGAGATTCAAGAGAGAACAGAGTGACAGAAACCAAAGAGGAGAATGGACCACCCTAAGAAGGAAGTACCGGTCACCAGTGTCAAATACCTCAGAAAGGTCAAGAAGGACGAGGACTGAAACAGAGGCCTCTGGGTTTAACAATTAAGAGGTCAATGGAGAACTTGGTGAGGGCAGGTTCATCAGAGTCCTGCCTCCACCAAGGCCACATCCACAAGAACATTCTCTTCTTTCCAAAAAGTCAAGTGGCCCCAGGGTCTTCAGATCTCCTTGAAATCAATAAGCCTAGGACCTTCACCCCTATAAATCAAGGAGAAGCAGAGGTGAGGTTCAAATCAAAGCCACAGATAAACCAAGGCTCCCACGAAATTTCACTCCAGCACAAAATGTGCCAAGGAAATTTAAGCATACACTTTTTTTTTAAATATGGCTCTTTATAGGCCACTAGCTCTGGAGAAAACAGTGAAAAAAAATGAGTCTATTGTATTGCGTTCCCGATCTTGCTGCTGACTCTAGTGGGATTAGAGTTAATAAACCTCCGAGATGGAAGATTGAGTTGTAGTTGCTGAAATCCTCATTTTATTTAGTTACAGATAATATGTACTCTCTCAAAGTCACTTTATTGTTCTTCTGACATCTTTTATCTAATTCAGGAAAGCATAATTCCAGACCTGAAATCAGTGGCTTAGGGCCAACATTTCCTTCCCCAGGCCTCCACATCTGGGGCAGCCAGTTGAGTGAGTAGAAGCCATTATGCAGAAAGGAACTGGTACAGTATTTGGAAATAGAAGCTTCCCTTGGGTGGGGACACTGGTTTGTGATGACACCTTTCATTCCACTTTTCAGGTAAAGCATTAAAATGCAACGCCTCCTGGGAGATATAACAAATGCATTTAAACTCCTGTTCAAGTACCAAAGTCTTTTTCTTGGGGAAAGGGAGAGAATGAGGACCCTGGCGGAGAGAAGAAGAAAGGAATAAAAAGATAGATAAAGGAGAAGCCAGTGACCATGAGGTTTAGTCTAGAGAAGACCTAGGGGCAACATGCTGCTGCTGCTGTTCAGTTGTGTCCAACTCTTCATGACCCCATTTGGAGTTTTCTTGACAGATACTGAGGTGGTTTGCCATTTCCTTCTCCAGCTCATTTTACAGATGAGGAAACTGAGGCAAGAGAGGACAATGTACTAGCTGTCTTCAGATATCTGAAAGGCCCTTGTTAGGAAGAGAGAATAAATGTTTTTAAATCATAGAACTGGTTTTGATTCAATATACATTTATTAAGCACCTATGTGCTAGGCACTGGGCGGGTTCAAACATAAAAAACAAGCTAGTCCCTGCCTCAAGGAACTTTAAGGAATATTCAACCAGAAGAGGGAAAAAGGCATGGATTTAGAGATGGAAGGGCCCTGAGGCAAAGGTGTGCTGGAGCTGGCTTGTCCTAGAGCTCAGGATTAATTTTCCATGTGAGCACTTACACCTCAGAAATTGGCATCACTAGAAATCAGAATTTAGTTTATCATCACTTAAGAAAGTGATGAATGGGCTTTTCAGAGAGCTGATTGTTAAACATTTACCAGCACACCCCTGTTTTAAAAATCTAATCTAACCCCTTCACTTTACAGAAGAGAAAACCAAGGTGCAGAGAGGCTAAGTGATTTACTTACTCTACTAGGTAAAAGCAGAATCAAGATTTGAACCCAGCTCCTCTAATCCTAAAGCCAGTGCTCACTCTATCATAACATACTTCTTTGCCCCAAATGTTAAAATGAAGAACAATGAGTAGGAGTTGCAAAGAGGCAAACTTCTATTTTTTGTAAGGAAAAACTTCCTAACAATTGGACCTGCCTAAAACCCCTCCTAATTCTAACCTTCCCTCTATTAATTATTTCCTATTTATCCTGTGTATAGCTTGCTTTGTATGTATTTGTTTGCATGTTGTCTCCCCTGTAGATTGTAAGCTGCTGGAGGGCAAGGGCTGTCTTTTGCCTTTCTTTGTATCCCTGGCATTTAGCACAGCGCCTGACAGATAGGCATTTAATGTTGATTGATTGATTGATTTACCAATCCAAAAGTGAAATGGACTGTCTCAGGTGTCAGCACCACTGCCAGAAAACAGAGAATCTGCAATTTTCCCCAGCTGTTGTGTATTATACCCCCCCCCAAATCTATTGGAGTACCTAAATTCCTAGGATCATTTTAGGACTTGATCATAGAGTATCTGCAAAGCTGAACCTCAAAAAAAAAAAAGATGCAATTTTGCTCTAGAGACAGAGGTTTTCATGGGAATCATTGGCATATATACAATTGGAGAATTCTTAGCTCAGTAACAATCTATTTTTAGTTGAACTGTGCTTAGACCATTAAATGAATTATTAATTCGACAACAAATAAACTATCAAAACTGACTCCTGCTGAAGAATAATAGAATCCTTAGCAATTATCCTAAACGTGTAAGACACATCATTATTCCCTTAAAGAGGCTTATAATGGATGGAGACACCTGACCTAAACCAAACACGCCCTGTCGGGACATGAGAACACATGGCCTCCTCTACTCCTGGCAGGAAAGAAAGAGAGAAAATAGAAAAGGAAGCCCACAAAGCTGGAGCTCCGCTGTTTGGCTCAGCTGTGAGTTCTGGCAGATCCAGAACAAGCAAGACCAAACTGGGCAACTTTCTCATGACCATGGGGAGAAAAGAGAGGCAAACAAGCCTGAACCAGGAGCTGTTTTATACTTCTAGGCCACAGATAGATGGGAAAGCAAAATGTGGAGGCCAAGGGAAAATGAGGAAATATAGAAATGAAGCTTCCAGGCTCCTACTCCCTGAGCAGTGAGAAAAGAGAAACAGAGGAAGCAAGATCAAAGAGCCCAACTGCTGAAGTCCAGAATGACTGACTACTCCTTCCAATCAAACTAGGTCCTGTCATCATTTCCCTGATGTCATGGTCCTCTTCAAAAACAAAGGACAAACACAAGAACCCAAGGTTATCACTCAGCTCCACCCTACAGGAAGAAATAGGTTTCCTATCACAAAGCCTGTCTGGAGTCAAGAACTGAGTTTGAATCCTGGCTCCACACCTACTAACTGCATGACCCTGAGCCAGTCACCTAACCTCTCTCAGCCTCCATTTCTGTATCTCTAAAATGAGAGAATTGGATTTAATGGCCTCGAAGCTCCCTTCCAACTCTAGATCTAGGATCTTATGAATAATTTATGAATCAAAGAGATTTGATTCCATGCAGAAACAGAAAGCTTCCACCTCCACCCAGCTGATATGACTAACTGGGGAGCAAGACCCTGGACTGTTCAATCAACTGACAAGCATTTACAAAGCACCTACTGTGTGCCAGGCACTGAGCTCAGCACTGCAGATATGTAAAGAGGTAAAAGACAGTCCCTGCCCTCAAGGAGCTCACAATCTTTTGGGGGAGACAACATGCAAACAAACATTTACAAAGCGAGCTATATACAGGATAAATAGGAAATAATAGGACAAAGGCACTAGAATTAAGAGAGGTTGAGGATGTCTTCCAGTCATTGATAGGATTTCAGTTGGGACTTAGAAAGAACTCTGATCTAAATTCATGATAGCAAACTGTCCCAGTTCTGTGAGCTAAGGAGGAACATCCTATACTGTCAGGAGCTAGGTGGGGAAAGTTGGAAGGAGGTGCCTTGGCCCACTCTCATTTCCACTCAAACAGTCATCAGCTGCTAACAAAGTTACCAGGCATGGGAGAAACTGAGACTGTACCACGACGTGGTAGGCGATTATAATAGCAGCTCAAATTTCTATGGAGAACTGGAGGGTTCACTAGGCACCATTACATTCATTGTCCATTTGATTCTCACCTATGAGGTGAGAATTATTATGCCCATTTTACAGATAACAAAACAGGCTGAGAGGGATTGAGTGACTTGTCCGGGATCACACAGCTAGTGAGGTGTTCCTGACTCAAATTCCTAAACTCAAGTGTTCCTGACTCCAATTCTGATGCTCTACATCTCCTCCAGAGGTTCTCAAACTTATTTGGCCTATTGCCCCCTTTTTAAAAAAAAATTACTCAGCACCCCCCTGGAAATCTAGTTCATTTAACCCTTTAATGGTTTGCTTGTTTTTTTTTTAATTTGTATCATTTCAAAAAAAAAAAAAATACCATACCCTGAATCGTTCCAGCACCCCCAGGGGGTGGTATTGCCCACTTTGGGAACATATGTGTACCATTCAGCTGTCAAAGGCAACAGGTTCCCCATCTGCAAAGGTCTTCAAGCCAAAGCATCACTCGTCAATGACTTTATAGAAAGGATTCTTGTTCAGGTAAAGGTTGGACAAGATGGTCACCAAAGTCCCTTCCATAACTGACATTCTGTGATTCAGTGCAGAATTCTGATAGCACTCGGTTACCACCTCACATAAACTCATAATGCTCAATTTAATATGATGGCTATAACTAAGCCCTCCCCCCACTAGACTAAGCTCTGAGGGCCCAGATCTTATTAATCTCAGAGTTTTTCCTCACACTTAGAATAGCGCTTTGCTTAATAAATGGCCATCGAACATGTCTGTGCATCCACGGACTGTCGAAATGGGCCCCAGGACAGAAACGTAAACTGCCAAAACTTCCTTATTTGCAGGGACTGCCGCTGCTCTAGCCACTGAAATGTGTCCGTGGTGTGACAGCTTTGACAGGCAAAGTCACAACTCCTTAGCAGGCTGGAGATTTAGCAGTTCAGCCTCTGAAGCTGCTCTAGTAGATTCCAATTATGATTCCTATTAGCTTTCAAGAAAGGATTCCTGTCATTGAGACACCACTGCAGGGCATCGTCACATCTTTGAGTGCTCCAACATTTTGGACTCTGGAAGTTGGCCCTCTTACTGGTCAGAGACAAATGGAATAGCGATATCTCCCCTAACGAGGTACCCTCTGCCTGGAGCTCAAATTCAGACACAAGAATAACAATAACAGACTTTTCAAAGTGCTTTCATGTAAACTTTTTTTTTATTTGGAAGGGTCTTTAGGGGTCATGTAGTTAACCAATCTCATTTTACTATTGAATTTTATTACAGGAGGGCTTTGATGAAAATCCTCTTCCCATGCCTCAAGGCTGTGTGGGTGACCCTGGATTCTGGATAGCTCTAACAGCAGAACGCAAACTTGGGCGGTTCCTGCCAAGCTGGAAAGTCCCTAGTGACAGCCTGAGTCTGCTGTATGAGAACCAGCATAGCTGAATTCTTAGTTTGAAGGACTTGTCAAGTTCTTCACAGGACTACATGGCTTGGCACCCACTGACTGCTGTCTCCCTTGTGTGGCTTGGTTTCTGCTTCCTGTTTTCTCCATCTCCTTATAGGGACAACATCCTTTGTGTTCCTGATGCCGTGTCTCATGTGAATTTGAAGTTTCACTTCTTCACAATCAGGCCAGAATCTCAGGGTCTGGGGCCTCATGGGAAATGTAGTTCCAAATCAAATGAACTCATGCTTGCTTCACAGTACACTGGGAAGTACAGGCTTGCCTCTGTTCAACCCCTAGTGTGCCTAAATAATTAACAAGCACAAAGGAGGTACCAGAAATGAGGTTTCTGAAATTAAAAAAAATTAGTGATATATTCAAAACTAGACTCAATACAACATATGCCTCTTGTCTCCTTTTCCTAGGGGTAGAAAGTCACTCATCTATTGTTTCTAATGCCATGACACTTTTTCACCCAGCCTTCAAAGATGTTCTCACATGTAGGCCAGAACCAAGACAGAAAGTGACCATGGAACTTGAAACAGGAGAAGGATCTAGGAATTTGCTGGTGGATTAGTTATAACCTTCAGAAAGAACAGGAACAGAACCATGCCAGGGGAGATATTGTGGCAGAATAGATACAGAACTAGACTTGGGGATAGGAAGATATGGGTTCAAATCCTGCCTTAAAGACTTACTAGCTCTATGACCCTGAGCAAGTCACTTAAGTCTTTTTTTTCTTTTTTTTTTGAAGGGGCAAGGTGGGGCAATTGGTGTTAAGTGACTTGCCCAAGGTCACACAGCTAGTAAGTGTGTCACGTGTCTGAGGTCGGATTTGAACTCAGGTCCTCCTGACTCCAGGGCCGGTGCTCTACTCACTGCGCCACCTAGCTGTCCCGTCACTTAAGTCTTTTGTGCCTTAGTTCCATAATATATAAAATTAAGAGTTTGGACTTGAAAGTATCTAAGATGCCTTTCAGCTCTAAATCTCAGGGTCTTTGAACTATGGGTATGTATGTTGACTTCACAAAAATCCCTGAGGGTCGACCAAAAGTAGACAAAAGGGAAGAGAGGAATATATACATGTAGGAAATATGTGTATGTGTGTGTGTGTGCCCCTGCTAGTGTTCTGCTCTAGGGAAGGCATTGTAGAAAATGGGACGCTCATTTACATTTGAATGGTAAGAAAAACCCACCCTGGAGAAGAGCAAGTCATTGATCTCACTGGATCTATCTCTTCATCTGTAGAATGGGAGGGTTGGACCAGATAAGATCATTTCCAGCTCTAAATCTATGATCCAATGCATTCATGGACAAATAATCCATCAGCTCAGAACCAAACTACCATCAATAGTTTCTCTCTATAACCTTTTTTTGGGGGGCTAGGCCTATAATTTCAATATTTGAGGGAAATCCTTTTAGAAATGCAGATCAGCAACTTTTTTGCATCTCATACCCTGAAAAAGCTGCCTGAAACACAGACAGGTAAAGTGACTTGCTCAGGGTCACATAGCCACCATGAGGCACAGGTAAGACTAGGCCCAGGCCTTCCTGGCTCACAAATTAGCTCCTTATCCTGCATACTGCATATGCTTTGACGTTGGGTAACACCAATAAGATGGTAGAGGTAGGAAAAAATATGTTGGAAAAGATGGCCAAGAATAAGAAATTAATAATCCCAAGGTTTGTAGATTACTTGGGAGGGTCATACCTTTCTTCATGTATATTTTCCTTGAGAAGAATCAGAAGGGACTGGACAAATGGCAGTAATAAAATGCCATGGAAAAAATGAAAATGATTCCATCTTTTATTTTTTGAGGCCAACGGGGTTAAGTGACTTGCCCAGGATCACACATCCAGTGTGTGTCTGAGGCAAAATGACTATCTTAACAGATGGAAAATGACTGGGTACTAGCAAGGAAGTCAATTCAGAATCAGCTAGCTGTGTTCAGTCAGAGCATAGACTTGAAGCTGAAAGTCAGCATTACAGGTGATCATATTCAACCACTTCATTTTACTAAGGCCCAAAGAAGGGAAGGAATTTGCCAAAGGCAGTAGGTAATGAGTGGCAAAGCTGAGATTTGAATCCAGGCCTTCTGATTCTAGAACATTCATTGTACCAGCCTGTCTCCTGATCTGGTGAAGGTAGAATCACTGTCCTTTATAATTGTATTCCAGAGCCTACAATAGTAGGTTTTGTTTTGGTTTTTTTTCAGCATGATTTTCTTCTTCTGTTGCTCTAAATAAGTTCTTTCAGCTTTTCCTGCCAACAAGGGACTTGAAAGGTACCACTGTCACTACTGCTAGTTCTGTGGTTTGGTTCAACCCAAGACTTTCACTGGGATTATGGTCCAAACCTTAAATTTAAATATCTCTCTCTCTCTCTCTCTCTCTCTCTCTCTCTCTCTCTCTCATCTGTAAAAATAAAATGAAACAAAAAAGGGATCAGAGAAGATTCTACATGTACCCTCTAAATTTGTTGTTTATATATTTCAATGTATAAATGTATGTATTAACTTTAACAAAATCAATCAGATTAAATATGAAGACATTTGCTCTACTTACTGTCACTCCTAAGAGGAGATTAACAGATCTGAAACCCAAGTCCCAAAGCTGCTTCAGCCCCTTCTGCCTTCCAGCATCGAGAGAGAAGACAAACATTACCAACTTCACTTCAAGTTGTTGAAAGGAGAATAAGGCTCTGGAAAAAGCTAGCATGAGAAGAGCTGGCAGTCTTCATTATGCCTCTACATCTCTAATTTACTACATTAGATACTTTGGGGAATTTCCCTTTGGGTGAGATCAGGAACTCTCTCTTGGTTGAGCTGGGTTACCTTGCTCCCAATGGGAATATTCTTTCACTCTTTATTGTCTGGTACATATTCTCCTGGGCAGCTAGATAGCATGGTGGATAGAGTGCCAGGCCTAGAGCCAGGAAGACTCACATTTCTGAGTTCAAATCTGGCCTCAGATACTTACTAGCTGTGTGACCCTGGGCAAGCTATTTAACCCTATTTGCCTCAGTGTCCTTGTCTGTAAAATGAGCTGGAGAAGAAAATGGCAGACCGCTCCAGTATCTTTGCCAAGAAAACCCCAAATGGGGTCAAGAAGAGTCAGACATGAGTGAAAGACTGAACAACAACAATATTCCCATATAAATAATTTCTCTGATTTCTATTTTACTATCAAATTGGATAATGAGTTTTCTTTACTATTTGCTATGTGTGTTCATTGTGGAATTGATATTTGGTGGGAAGGGAGTCAAACCTTGAATGTAAAACTTATGTCTCCCTTTCCCCATTACAGAAAAATAATCAGATGTTTACCCTGAACCTGAAAAATACATTCCCTAGACTGATGATATTTAAGGGAACAGAAATAACTCTAGCCTAGTACTCCCTCTCTCTTAAAAAAGAGCAGAATGACTATAAAACTGCACATACTCTTTGATCCAGCAATACCGCTATTAGGTCTGTATCCCAAAGAGATCATAAAAAGGGGAAAAGGACCCATATGTACAAAAATATTGATAGCATCTCTTTTTGTGGTAGCAAAGAATTGGAAATTGAGGGAATGCTCATCAGTTGAGGAATAGCTGAACAAGTTGTGGCATATGAATGTAATGGAATGCTATTATTCTATAAGAAATGATGAACAGGCAGATTTCAGAAAAACCTGGAAAGACTTATATGAACTGATGCTGAGTGAAGGGAGCAGAACCAGGAGAACACTGTGCACAGTAACAGCAGCATTGTGTGATGATCAACCATGATCAACTTAGCTCTTCTCAGCCCAGAAACTCTTTCAGCCAGCAAATACAAGGGCATCTTGACAAGTAGAGAGATGAAACAGCCAGGAGTAACAACAGATTGGAATATACAGCCATTTATAAAGTGTTCCAGAGGAATATGGCGGAAGATTACTAACCACTGTCTCACAACACTGTAAGGCACTCAAGGGGAAAATTAGTCTGCAGCAAGTTTAGCAAGAGACCCAAAGGGGCAGATGGAAGAAATGTTGTGGAGGTACAGCTGAAGGGATTTGGCAAATAATTGGATAAGGTGGGGAGAGCAGGAAGAGTAGATGATGACTCCAAGTTTGCAAACCCGGCTTGCCTGGGATGATGATGCCACCAACAGCAATAGAGGAAGAGTAGGTTAAAGGGGGAGATGATGGATTTAATTTGGGACATGTTGAATCTGAGGTATCAATGGGCCATCTAGATGGATATATCCAACAGAGTTCTGAAGAGAGATTGGGAATACATACATAGAAATTAGTAGAGATGGATATATAGATATAAGAATCATCTTTAGGGGTGAATGGAAAAGATCAAAAAGAGAATGCGCCTTCTGCTAACAGCTTAACAGTAGAAAAAGTATCTCAGAAGGCACAGTGGAAGAAATGGCCAGATAAGGGGAAGGTTGAGCTGGATAAGAATGAGACTATGGGGAGAGGGAAGGGTTTCCCACCAAGTCATTCACATCCTAGTTCTTGACCAGCTGCCATAACTGGACAGGTATACTGGTATAGCCAGAGATAGTTAAGCTACAGAAAAATCGTGAAGTACTGTGAAAGTACTCTAAGAACAGTCTCCAACATTCAAATCATATGGTAGAGAAGCATATTTTACAAAACAAAACAAAAAAATTAAAGCCATTCACCATGAGCTTTCTCTTCTCCCCTCTTCCTCATCTCCAATCAGATATCTTCTGTTGGTATCTTCCCCTTCATTTCCATCTCATATGAAGAGGTGACCTTATTCCTCACCAAGGCCAAACCTTCTACCTGGACAAGTGATCTCATTCTATCTCCTCTCCTCCAACAAGCTGCCCCCTCTGTCATCCCCACCATATCACTTATTTCAATCTCTCCCTGTCTACTGGCTTCTTCACTACTACTTACAATGGCCGTATCTCCCTTATCCCAAAAAACAAACCTCATTTGATCCTTCCATCCCCACTATTATCCTGTATCTCTTCTGCCATTTATGGCTAAACTCCTTGAAAAGGTCATCTACAATAAGTACTTCCACTTCCTTTCTCACTCTCTTCTTAACCTCTTACAATCTGGTTTCCAACCTCATCATTCTACCAAAATTACTCTCTTGAAAGTTAAGAATGATCTCTTAGTTGCCAAATCCAAAAGCCTTTATCTCTTCTTTGATACTATCTTCACAGGACACCAGTCTCTTCTCTCCTATTCCTATCAAATCACTCCTTCTCAGTCTCCTTTTCTGTATTCTTGGCCAGGTCACACCCTTTAATCTTAGGCATTGCACAGGGTTCTGCCCTGGACCATCTTCTTCCTCCATACCACTTCACATGGTGATCTTGTCAGTTCCCATGGATATAATTACCATCTCTATGCTGACAATTCTCACATCTACCTATCCTACCCTAATCCTCCCTGCTGATCTCCAGTCTTACATCTCCAACTGCCCTTCAGACATCTTGGATTGGATTCTATTCTCTTTGTGAAGCATAATTATCCACAATTATAATCAAGGGAAAAATACAAAGAAAAAAGTAAGCATTTTATTTAGGACTTCCACGGATCCAAATCTTTTCTTGATCTAGGTCTCAATCGATCCCCATCTTTTGTCCCATGTGATTTTTGTCTGTATTCTTTCACAGATCCTCCACAGACAGTCAAACCAACATGCTGGGGACTTCTCTTTTGGGGCACTTTACATTTGGTGGGTACCAGTAGAGCACTTAGACTGTCCATTTGTTATCCCTCTCCATGATGTTGATCTTAGTATGTCCAAAACAGAACTCATAATCTTTCCTCCTAAACTCTCTCCCCTTCCTAACTTTCCTATTACTGTCAAGGGCAACACTATCCTCCCAGTCTCAACTCTTCACTATCTCTAGCCACCACCACCCCATATCCAAGCTATTGCCAAAGCCCAACAATTTTACCTTTGCAATTTTCCTTAAATACACCCTCTTTTTTCCTCTAAAACTGCCACTACTCTGGTTCAGACTTTCATCCCCTCATGCCTGACCTATTGCACTAGCCTCCTAGTGAGTCTGCCTGCCTCAAGTCTCTCCCCACTTCAATCCATCCTCCAGCCTCCAAAGTGATTTTTCTAAAGGGGAGGTCTGATCACATCACCGCCCCCCCATTCAACAAACTCTTGTGGTTCCCTGTCATCTCCATGATCAAATACAAAATCCTCTGTTCAGCCATCAAAGCCTTTCACTACCTAGTGCCCTCCTACCTTTCCAGTCTTCTTATACCTTACTTCCTGCCATGTATTCTTTGATCGGTGACACTGGCCTCCTGGTTGTTCCACAAACAAAACACTTCATCTCTTGACTCCAGGCATTTTCACTGGCTGTCCCCTATACCTAGAATGCTCTTGCTCTTCATCTCTGCCTAATGGCTTCCCTTGCTTCCTTAAATTTCCATCTTTCCACAGGAAGCCATTCCCAACCCCTCTTAGTTCTAGTGCCTCCTCTCCTTAAATTATTTCCTATTTATTCTATTTATAGCTTGTTTGTCAATTTCTGGGCAGCTAGGTGGCACAGCAGGTAGCGTGCCGAGCCTATAGTCAGAAAGACCTGAGTTCAAATCCAGCCTCAGACACTCACTAGTTATGTGACTTTTGGCAAGTCACTTAACCCTGTTTGCCTCAGTTTTCTCATATGCAAAACGAGTTGGAGAAGCCACTAGTAAACCACTCTAATATGTTTGCCAAGAAAACCCCAAATGGGGTCACGAAGAGTCAGATGACTAAAACAACTGAATGGCAAGTAGCTTATTTGTATATATTTATTTGCCTATTGTCTCCTCCATTAGATAGTCAGCTCCTTGAGAGACAGGATTGTCTTTTACCTCTTTTTGTGTCCCCTGTGCTTAGCACAGTGCCTGGCACATAGTAGTCATTTAATGCATGTTTATTGACTGCCCGATTGATTTTACATGTTGTCTCATTTGGCCTTCACAACAACCCTTTGAGATGGGTACTGTTATTATCCCCATTTTACAGATGGAAAAACTGAGGCAGGTAGAGATTGAATGACTTGCTCAGAGTCACACAGCTGGTAACTGTTTGGGGTAAGATTTGAACTCAGGTCTTCCTGACTCTGAGTCCCATATTCTATCAATTGCACCACCTAGCTGCCTGTAGGCATAGAGTATAAGGCAAGATACTGTAAAATCAGTTTGGAAAGACAGATCAGCATGACAGTATAAAGGAATTTAAAAGATAGCAGTTTATTTTCTCCTCAAGACAGTAGGGGGCCCCTGGAGCTCAGAGGGAAGACTGGATATAGAAAGACCGATTAGAAGGCAATTGTAATATTTGGAATTGTAATGTTTATAATTTGTAATAATTGTAATTGTAATATAAAGGTGATGATGGTTTAAATTAAAGGAGTGACCCTGTGAGTAGACTGAAGGGAACAGATGTGAGTGGAGACTTTAGAGACTTTAAAGCTGATTGGATGTGGATGGGATGATTGAAAGAGATTGAAGATCTAGGCTAATTTCAAGGTTATGAGTTTGGGTGAATGAAAAAATAGGAAGGTTAGGCAGAGGACTGTAGAAGGCAAAAGATAATGGGTTCTGTCTGGGGATATTTTGAGTTTGAGATGCCAATGTCACATCCAAGTAGAGATGTGGTGCTCAAACTCCAGAGGAAGGTAAGTGCTGGATATGCAGACTTGAGAGTCATCCATGTACAGGTGATAATTTAACTCACAGGAGCTGATGAGATCACTTAAAGAGAATCTAGAGAGAGAAGGGGCAAAGCTGAGCCCTGGCCCGCACCCACATCTGGTGATAAGACAGGGTAACCAGCAAAGGAGACTGAGAAGGAATGGTCAGACAGGTACAAGGAGAATAAGGTGGAAGCAGTGTTATGAAAACCCAAGAAGGAGAGGGCATCTAGGAGTAGGAGAGGGAGATTAGGAGTGTTACATTTTACAGAGAAGTCAAAAGGCTAAGGTCTAAAAAAAGGCTATCACATTTAACAATTAAGAAATCATTTGTAGCTTTGGCAGAAACAGTTTAATGGAGTAATGAAGTCAAAAGTCAGATTGCAAGTCATGCATACTAGTAATGCACATTTCCATGTACAATCCTCTTCTTCTTTACAATGGGTACATGGAAATGTTCATTTTACATATGGTGTTTGCTAAATTCAAAATTTTTAAAATTAAGTCAAGTTTTAAAAGGTTAAGAAGTAGAGGTAAGAAAGTGAAGGCAATGAGGGTAAAAAGCTTTTTTCCTTTTGTTTTCCCTATTACATTTTTCTCTTGGGAGGGCATCCTAGCAGTTGACTTTTACTGGTTCATAACACACTCCAGCCATGACAAAAAGAGAACACCCTAGCTTCTAGTTTTCCCACCACATACCACACACTTGGTTGGCAGAGGTATAGTCATTTGTCTACTCAGATTACTCAGATAATTGATTTAATTCTGCTTTGCTTAGACAAGGGTAGATGTGCCTAGAGATGGAGCATACTGTGATGAATGAAAAACCTGAGAGACAGAGTTTCTGGATAATTAATAATCAACTTATTAATTAGACTAGCTAACAATCAATAAATTTATGGTCAGCCTTTTCTCTTGGTAACCAAAGACATGAAGAGACTTGAAGGCTCAATATACTTTTTAAAAAGGGGTGCCCTGAGAGGTGAAAATCAACCTTGATTGGTGAACAATTAATGAAGGGGTGGACATACTAATGAGGAGGTGGGCTAAAAGTCTTCAGTTCCCTGGGCTGAGAAGGTGGCTTGATCGTAAGACTCAGCCACCTCCAGCAATCTGGACAGAGAACTCCATCTCCATCCTCTGGTTGTTTTTCTCCTTCATGAGATGCGTCACCCTAAATTCCAGTGGAGGGTACAAGGACATGGGCTTATTGTTTGGTGGCTGGAATTTACCTAGATTAGATCCTGTTTGTACTCTAAAGAGAAGTAAGGTCTCCTAGCTGGGTGGGGGCCTGCCCAAGACTGAGGAGCTTGTTCCTGGAGGATTTGGGGCAATCTCCTCTGTCAGCCATACCCTTCAGAGACTGGCTGACTGACCTACAGGGGCTGGTCCCCGAATAAGGAAATAAAAAAAGAAAAACTTGCATCTCTATGTAATAATTGGTCATTAGTTGGTTGTTGTCTTTCATTCTCAAAGAGGACCGAAATGACATCACTATGTTGGAGTCAAGGTACAATGTATCTGACTGTGACTGATCAGACCAATATGAGCTCGGAGGACTCTACCATAGGTTGGGGACAAATAGTCCATACAGAGATGTCTCTAAATTTTGTCATCTAATGTTTCTTTAGAGCTACAGCAATCCTGCTTTGCTCATAGAGCACAGAACCTTCTTTGATGCACGTACACCAAGCTGGCCAGTCCTGTACCAGTATTTCCCATGCCTCACAACTGATTCCAAAGTTTTTCAGAAAGACCTTGATTATTAAAATAGAAAATCATTTCTCAACATTCTATATAACCTCTATGGAATAACATACATAATCTCTCCTATGCATCCCAGACCTCACCCTTTATATTGGCTCCTTCTAAAAGCAAGGGTCTGGGAATTAATTGGGAAGTCAAAAAAGAGTGAATCGTGTCTAATCTAACTGGCTCAGGATGAGGACACCTGGAATCAGTGTCCCACCAAGCACTTAGCTCAGTGCCTTCTACACACTAGGCACTTAATGAATGGTTGTTCCCTCCCCTTTCCTTTCCCCTTCCCTCTGTTTTTGCCCCATGTGCAAGGAGGTGGTCCAGAACTGCCCATCTTTGCCCTAGGGCTTTAGAAATAGCAGAGAATCCCCCATGAAGTGACACAAAACTATAAATTTTAATGGTTTGTGGTTACAATACCTCTTGAGCTATTTGGTGGAAGTGCACTCTGGCAAAGTTTATGGACCCCTTTTCAGAATAATGGTTGTTGCCTACCCTCAAAATCAAAGGAGCTGCTAAATTTCAGTAAGAGATTAGCAGAAAAAGATACTTCTTACATTCAAGTTCATGGACGGGGCCCCTGATATCTGTACATGAACCCCTCAGAGATCTGTGGGCCTCTTTCTAAAAGAATTCTTGCACTGGATACTCTGTCCTCCCTTGTCTTCAAAGATGTCACCTTCTCAGAGTTTTCCTCCTGCCTTCCTATGTACCTTTGCAAACTACTTATCCTCTTCTCTACCTTTAATATGGGTGTGCCTGTCCCACACTCCTACTCCTGTTCCTTTGAGGATAATACGGGGGTCCATAGGTGAAGATAATTGCATATAATGTCAAATTCTTTCAATGTAATGATCAGTTTTGCTAAATAATTTTCTCTTCCTCTTTTTCTTTAAAAAAACTTTTTATTATAAAAAATGACTTTCTTTGAGGGAGAAGGGGAAGAAGAGAAATGTAGGTCATGTAAAACCAAAAGATAGCAATTAAATAAATTCTTAAAAAAAAAACAGGCTAGCCACAAACCACTTCACTTTGTTCTCACAATGACTTTCTTAAAAATTCAAATTACATCTAACATACTTCTTCAGCTCGTGTAGAAAACAGTGTGACAATAAATTGAGTGTTGGATTTGGCATACCACCTCTGACATTCACTAGCTCTGTAACCATGAGCAAGTCACTGAGCCATCCTAAGCCTCAGCCTCCTCATCCATAAGATGCATATAATAGTAGTATCTACCTAAGAGGCTTGTGGTGAGGTTCAAATGAGCTAATGTATATAAAGCACTCTACAAAGTATTATATTTTGTGGTTGTTCAGTCATTTCAGTTGTGTCCAACTCTTCTTAATTCCATTTGGGATTTTCTTGGCAAAGATACTGAAGTAGTTTGCCATTTGCTTCTCCAGCTCATTTTGCAGATGAGAAAACTGAGGCAAACAGGGTGAAGTGACTTGCCCAGGGTCACATAGCTAGTCAATGTCTGAGTCCAGATTTGAACTCAGGAAGATGAGTCTTCCTGACTTCAGGCCTGGAACTCTATGCCCTATGGCACCACTCAGCTGCCCCACAGTTCTGTATAAATGTCAGTTGTTCAATCTAATTCGTTTTATTCTAATTCGTATTTATTTATGAACATTGAAATCTTTTTTCAAAAAAAAAATCTCATTTTCTCTTTTCTAACAAACCTGGGTGACAGAGTCACAAGTCAACCCTGCCTCATGCACCTAGCTTGAAAGTGGGCATCCCCAACCTAGGACGGTGTTCAAGCAACTTTTATTGAATAATGTACACAAAAGAAATATGATCCTGTTGGAAAGGCCCTATAAGAATGCAGTGCCGTTACCATTAGTCATTTTTCAATTAGTATAATGTGTCATCCTTAGCCAAAGTGGTAAAAGACAAGATTCCAGAGGACCATGAAATTGCATTTTTGCACACTGTGTTTTAAACACTGCCAACACCATCCATTACCACTATAGCATTAGGTGGCTAAGCCTTTAAAGGACGACAGCATTACAAAGAATGAAGCAATAGTGGTCTCTTGTGGGAGAACACTGTATTTGCCACTGAAATGAAACACACACACACACACACACACACACACACACACACATACGACAGTCCGAGCTGTCTAAATCACAAGAACATGGAACAACAGGATAATCATTGATTTAGACCTGGAAAGCATCTTGGAAGCCATCGAGTCCAGGCCTTGCATTTTCCAAAAGATGAAATTTAGGCCCAGGAAGGTTCAGTGTCTTGCCCAAGGTCATATAGGTAATAAGGGTCCAAGCAAAGAACCTAGTCTTGACTCCAAAGCTAGTAAGGGGTCTCTTACTTTTATACAATTCTTTACCTCCCCTTTCTCCCTGCTCTTTCCCCCTTTTTTTTTCCCTTCCCCTTCCTCTTTCCTTTCCTCTTCCCCTTCCCTTCTTTTTCTTTTCTTTTTTATCACCTAGGCTAGAAATCTAATGACCACTCACTAACCCAATCCCACTACTGATCAGCACGGGCATTTTGACCTGCTATTTTCCAATCTAGGCCATTCACCCCTTTTTAAGCCAGGATTCACCATATTAATGCCAGACTTAATATGGATACTGGATTGGCTTCAGCCCTTAATACAAGCTCAGAATTCCTGAGCTTAAGTGATCTACCATCCTCCAGGATTACTGAGGTGGGCCCTATTTCCACATTTCTACCCATATGATAAAAGTGACCAATTTGATGATTAGGCCTTTTGCTGACTGGTATATTTATCCCTCCAGACAAAATAAAGGGCCATTCAAAACCATTAGTATTGGTGAATCTGTCTTCAGGTAATCAGGATAGATAAATCCCTAGTCAAGCGGTATTTCAATCCAATTTGATTCAAAGCCATTTAACAAGTATAAGATTTGTGTATATAAATCATGGTTCAAATGAAGCATGGAGCACCCTGGTAAACCATCTCAGCAGACCAGCTAAACCAGATTGAGAATACCGACAGGCCTAAAACCTGTCTGTGAGTTAGTTAGGGGCAGTTGGTCTACCCCAAGCATGTAAAAACTTCCCCTGGCAGAATGGGCAGATGAAAACAATTTGTTGCAATAGCCACATAGGCAGCTGAAGCAGGTTCTGTGGAGCACTTAGAGCTTGGTTAGACATTGAAGTCAGCAAGGCCATCACTCCATCAGCGCCTTCACCAGTCACCCTGACTTTTGTCTTGCCCCTGGACATTGGTGATTCTGCAAGAGAGAGTGAGGCTGAAAACTTTGTACAATTCTGCCTCACTTAAATCTGATACATGTGCAAGTCAAGACATCACTCCATGATATCACTAACATTCTTCAAAAACAAAGGACCAACAGCAATAGCTCAAGCAAGAAATAATCATTTAAGACAGGAGAACAGATGGCATAATGTCTGGCACATAATAAGAGCTTAATAAATGGTTGTTAAGTGACTGACTGACAGATTATATGGCCAGGGAGAAAACAGAAAAAAGAAAAGAGAAAAAAAGCCCAAGGAGAGAGCATTGGGGGACACCCTCTCCCCTCAGAAGAAAGGAAAAAAATGATGCATCATCGGATACTGAAAAGATGGAGAACCAAGAAAGAGCAGTGTCATGGGAGTAGGAAGAGAACCCTTCAAGGAATGTAGGTTAGTAACAGTGCAATATGCTGAAAAGTCATCCAAGAGGGTAAGGACTTGAATTTAGCAATTAGGAGGATAAAACAATGAATTCATGAGTATTCAATAACTATAAACATAGAAATAAAGGTACATTAATAACAACAAATCCCAGCATAAATATACAGAAAAAAAAGTTTAAAGAGGAAGGGGTGCCATGGAAACAGATGTTTTTTAAATTAATATACACAAATTTATACATTAAAATATATAACAAATTTAGAAGATCTATGCAGACTCTTTTTATAATCTTTTGTTTCATTTTATTTTTTTTTATTTAATGGGTTGTTTCAAAATCATGATTTTTTAAAAAGGGTGAGTCTGATCAATACTATTGTGTGGGAGTGTGGAATAATAGATGGACAGTCCTAGTGCTCTACTGGGATTCTCCAAATATAAAATGCTCTAAAGAAAAGTCCCCAGCTTACTTGGTTGACCCTTTGTGGAGGAACTGTGGAAGAATATAGACAAAAAGGCATGAATCAGCTGAGAACTAGACCACCAAAGCAGATCTCGGATCCATGGAAGCCCTAAAATAAAGGGCTTAAATTTTTTTCCCCTTATCCACTTTTTTCCTTGATTATAGTTGTAGATACTCATCCTTGGCAATGAAAGCTAAAATTAAATTCTTAATAAAAATATATTATTGAAGACCTTGTAGTGAGAAGTTCCTGAAAAGGGGTGAGAATGGAAACCAAGGAGAATGCTGGTGAGGGAAGCAAGGCATAGAGTATAGACTGTTTTCTCTAGAAGTTTTGCAGTAAAAAGAGAGAGATTGAGTGACCACAGGAGGGGATAGTACAAACAGGCAACATGGTGAAGCACAAAGAAAACCAAATGTGGCACCAGAGGATCTGGGTTCAAATCCCCTACTTATTACCTGAATGACCTCAGGGGAGTCATTTATCCTCTCTGTGCATCTAAAGTTTCCACATTCATGAAATGATGGAATAGGACTCAACGGCCACTGAGGTCCCTTCTGGTTCTTAGCCACTATGACCCTAGGAATTCGGAATCTGAGGGTCTAGATTTGGTTCTGGCTCTGTCAGTTAAAACCTAGGGGACCTTGATCACTGGACTTCTTTAGGCTTCAGGTTCTTCCTCTGTAAAATGAGGAGGTGGGACCAGATGACTTCTACTACTCCTTGCAGCTCTAAGCCTTCACTCTAGTCAGAAGTTTTTATTTCTTATTTTTTTTTTTAGGAGAGAGAAGACCTGAACATATTTATAGGCAGCGGGAAAGCAGTCAGTAAGAAAGAAGAAATTAAAGATGAGGGGATGGGGTAGGGTTGAGGAGTGGAAGCAATGGCAGATGAAGCAAGGGCTCAGAAGAGGTGGGAAAGGATGGGATCAGGAGCCACACATAGAGTTAGCCTTAGCCAGGAAGAGAGCCACCTCTTCTTCTAAGACTGAAGAGAAAAGGATAGGTCGGGTCATAAGGAGGTTACCTTTTCTACCTTGTTGCATACTGTGAAGACAATGGGTCACTTTTCATATACCCCGAGCCCTAATCTAAGGCCTTGCCCATGGTAGATGTAGTAGTCTGTTGACTCCAGCCAAAGTGTATAACAGAGGAAAAAAAGAAGATAGATGATGGGTGGCTTCAGCGTTCTCAGTAAAGTGAGAGATGGATCATTTACTAAGAATGGAGGCTGCTATTGTTCCAATAGTGGTCATTACTACTGATCTGTCCAGCCTCTCAAGGATTATGATAGGGCAAGAAAGAAGAGTGAAGCAACTGCCCCCACGCATATGGCCCAGGAAGAGGCCATCTCCAAATGACTTTGCCAACCACCAATTTTCCTGTCCCTCATCCATTTCTCTGGTCAACTGGAACTCTCAGTCTCATGGTTAGTAAATTCCCCAACTCTCTGTCTCTTTGTGTCTGTGTCTGTGTGTGCCCTATAAACTCATTGAGTCCATAAATTAAGAAACTGAGGCCCAGAGAGATAAAATTAGTAAATATGTGGGGGAGGATTTGAACTTCAGCAAGCCCAGCACCCTAAGCACTATACCACACTGCCCCTCTCCATGGATTGAACACATGGAAAGGAAACATTGAGAGAGATTTAAGGTCTCTGCCATAATCCCAGTAAGAATCTTGGGCCAGGCCAAGGCCACAGTACTAGCAGTAGTGATAGCAGCACCTCCTGGGCAAGAATGGCTCCCATTTTCCTAAACCCTCTGAGGGCTGAAAGATCTTATTTAAGATAACAGAAAAGGAAAACCCCGGTTTGGGAGGATGGGGTATGCGAAGGGACAACCTGCTACTGTAGGTTCAAGAATGCAATTGTGCAGAAGTCATCTACATTCACCATATCAGGGAGGCAGTCTGGTACAATGAATAAGAACACGGGCTCTGGAATCAGGCTTGGGTTCAAATTCCAGCTTTGCCACTCACTATCTGTCTCCTTGGAGAAGTCCTTTTTGCTATCCCCAGGCCTTAGTTTCCATCCTTGTAAAATGAAGTGGTTGAATTTGATGACTTGTAACGTTGACTTTCAGTTCCAAGTTTGTAATCATAGCTTAAGTATTCACTTGGCTTTGTTTCTGTAAACATAAACTCATGATGTTCAGCCAAGGGGAGTAGGTGGATTGTTAAGGTCCCTTCCAATTCTAAGATCTGAGGCCATCCAGTCCAAACCACAGCAGAACAAGACACCATTCTTTAAAATGTCTGTCAAGTGTTCATCCAGTCACTGCTTAAAGATCTCCAATGATGGGGTAATTTACCACCTCCTGAGCCAGCCAGCCTTTTCTACTTTTGGACAGCTCTTACTGATGGCAAACTTCTCCTTATGTCTGAGTCCTTTTTCAGCTAGAAGGCTTCCTGGTTTCATCTTGGTGCATTTAAATGATTTCCCAGGATTTGGAGTCAGACAGAGTTTACTTAAATGAGTCAAAGAGGGTGGGGGTAGGTGGGTGGGAATGGAGGGAAACATGACATTTTCATCCATAATGAATAGAGCAAAACTAAATTCTTGGCCAGGACTGGCTTCTGGGGACTCTTTAGACAGCCAACTCAGGGCTGTGACTATTACCTCCTTTTATGATAGATTTTTCTCACTATCATTTAGCTAGAAGTCATTTCTAGTATCTCAGGGGTTCTTCTCCACTACTCATTTTTCCCCTCATAGAGCCTCATTAGGACTAGTTAATTTATCAGTTTGACTCAATTCATAAATCTCTGCCACTCCCTTTGAAGACCAGACTTGTTTAATCAATCTCTAGGAAACTTGAAATTATATCATGTAACCAGATTCATGAGAGAACAAAATTCCCATATAAATGAATGCATAAAGAGCATTCAAATAAACAATTCTATCGTTTATTAACTTTTCAGGAAAATTATACAGGGTGTCCCAAAAGTCTTAGGGCTGTTTTAGAATATTGAGGTTTTAATAGCTATTATTCCTGTTATTTGGACACCCTGTATTTCAAAGTACCACATCACGATACAGCTTCCTGACATTGAAGAATGTCAGGATATTCTTCAAAGAATACATCTTTGAGGCCCAAGCACTTCAGAGAGCAACTTTGGTTTCATATTCCCAGAACACAGGTTCAGCCAGAGCTATAACCAGGATGGGGTAGCCCATCATGGAAAAGCCATCGGGGAGACCATCTGGTATCATGAGAATACAGGCTCTGGAATTAGAAAGCCAGGCTTCAAATCCCAGCTTTGTCAGGTCTTTCCTAGATGCTGACATGGGTTTGGGTAGGATTTGGGGAAGAAGGTAGGACCCAGGAAACGGTGAAGGAGCAGGGTCATAGGTCAGCAGAGGCCAAAGGGCAAAGTGAGAAAGCTACCCTTTTTCAAAACGTAACCATACAATACCATCACCACCCTATCTTCCTCTGTATGCCCTAATGGCTTTTGTCCCCAGTCTCTAGTGATATCTCTGGGTGAAGCTATTGGCTAAACTGCCCTCTAAAGAGCCCTCAAGGAGACAACTCGACCCTGGCAGCTTTTTTGATGGGAACTATATAAAGGCAAGCTCATTTTCAATTTTGGAGGTCAGTAACATGACTATGTTTTGCGCCCACAAGATGAGAAGCAGGTCCTCAAGTACTGCAAGGGGCTGGGGTTAGGTTGTGGTGGGAAGACGAACACTGATGTAGCCTCACTGATTCAATGGGAGGCATGTCGGATTTACAGCCACAGAACCTGGGTCTGAACGCTGCCTCTGCCAGTTACCAAGTCACTGCACTCCCCTAGGCCTGTTTCCTCATTTAGGAGGTTGGTCTACATAACCTTTAAGGTGTTTCTCATTTCTATGACCTTGTAATCATTCTCTAAGGTTCATGGCATTGACTTACCTGAGATGAAGTGAGGAGCTAGACAGAGGGTTCAGCGTCCCGCCACCTTGACAGGTATGGTAACTGAGGCCCAGAGGCATCAACTTACCCAAGTGGCCACAGCGGGATGTGAATCCAGATTCTCCAACTCTTAATCAGGCCCAGGGTATCCCCCAATGCAAAACTTAAGCTAGGGCCATTGATGGCAAGAAAAATTAACCCAATCATTTACGCTGAATAGAAACCAACAGGCCTCCTACTCTGGGTGGGGCTCTGTAAGCCAGAATGTTTAATTAGGCAGGCTGCTCTATTTCACCCTATTCCATATTACCAACCAAAATTTTCCTGGAAAGGGGAAGGATCTGTCATTCGCAGAGCTGGAAGCACCAGGCTTACTTCTTCTTTGCAGGAAACTAGGTCAGAATAATTGCAACCAGCTGAAAGGAAGTGAACTCAGGTGCCAACCTCAGAGAAACATTCTTTTCTTCCCTCACAATGAAGGGCTCCATTTTCGAGGAGTCAGTAACAGGGCTAAAGAACCAGACCTCAGAGATCTAGTCAAACGCCAATGATGAAGCAGCATGGTGTTGGGGAGAAGGCTCTGGCATTGGAATCTGTTTCAGGTACTTACAAGCACTCAGACTTTAGGTCAGGTATCTAACCTCTCTGGCTCTTGCTTGCCTTATCTGTAAAAGCAGGAAGTCGGACCTGGGGCTTTTCTTAGGCCCCTTCAAGCTCTATGAGACCTTATTTTATGAATGAGGAAGACAGAGCACAAAGGTGTGAAGTAATTTCTTTACCCAGGACCAACAGTGACAGAAACAGGTCTTCTGATTCTGGAGAATGTCAGTGTAGGATACTTGGAGTCAGCAACTCTCACTTCTGCCAGTTCCTGGCACATAATAAATGTATATTGATTGATTCTGACCCTGCTTTTAACCCTAATTCCAACCTTGCTTCAATATCTCACACACATGCATGCATGCAACAAAAAAAAGGTGACAACTAAAAAACAATCTTTTAATGAAAATTGTAAAAATTCTAATAAATTTCAAAGAGCAAGATATTCATTAGGATATTTATAAAAGAACATTTGGTCCTCTTACAAAACAAAAAAGCTCCCCTTTAATTTAAATCTATTTCTTATTTACATAGATTAAACATATCATTTATAGTTGCAAATTATATTGCACATTACAGAGTGAGAAGCACAACAGACCTGTATATTCCAACAAGTCGCCCCAGCCGTTTTCAATTCTCAGTTTTGCAAAAACAAACTTGCTTTTCTAGTGCATAATAAATAAAAATGTGCCCTATGTTTTGCTATTTAAAAACAAAAACACACCTTCCAAAATCCTTCCACCCTACCTCTCTCACCTCTAAGGATCAAGAGTTGAGGAATGGGGCTGACTTGGGAAGTGCCATGGCTACCTGACATTTGACCAAATTCACATTCATTTCAAGTGTGGTCACTCTTCAAGGCCTGCTCCATGGCCTGACTGGTGACCAGTTTATACCCAATTTGATCTCATCTTAGTTGGCTTGCTTGTCACTTATGGTAGGGATCACAGGACTGACCGAGCCTCTTACTTCTAGGAGGGCCCCTCAACTGCAAATCAGAGGCACAATGGTGGGAGTCAGAAGACTGGAGACAGAGGAGAGATGGTTATTGCAACCATGATGGGACAGCTCCTTGGACCTAGCAACAGACTTTCAAACCTTCGATTAAAAAAAAAATACACCCTGGAATGCTTAAGTAGAAAAGATGCAAGACATTGCACTCACAGCACAACACGAAGGAAGACTTTAAAATTCACCAGTAACTGCAGCTGGGATGATAGGCAAGGCTACCTTATACCCCTCCCACACCCACTCCTGATAGGGGAGAAAAAAATCACTTATTGGTACTGTTAAACTATTTGTATTAAAACATCCAAATTAAATAACTACTAAAGCTTTCCTTCAAATGGAACTGCATATATATTTCTTTAATCATTAGTTGTTTTGTGTGTGTGTGGCTTTGTTTTTTTTTTAGAGAAATTAGCTAAAGGTTTCAAAACACCTACATCCTAGTGCACTGTGAAAACCAAGAGATTAAGGGAGGCCACTACTTTAAGCAATTTGGAGGCAGATGGCAGCATGAGGCCCCCTGGCAATATTTGATATTAGGAAAGTTGATGGCACTAAGGGAAAGTCTGAAAGTGCAGTGAACCCTAACTTAAGGTCAATGCTGGAAGACACCTTTAAAAACTATAAAGAAATTTTTTTTCCCCAAAAATTTGGGGAGGTCTGACTTTGGTCATGTTTTTGATGTACAATAACTGTACACTATAATGCTTTCGGACTTTGGACAGAGACATTTACAAAACACTTACGGATGACCAATTGACTGCCCCCTGCTTCAGAAACATTGTATGCCACACAATCAGCATCACCATATGCAGATGACACACAATGATATCAATCCTCTCTGTGGCCAAATAAGCAAGAAAATGTCCTCTCTCTTACCTTTCTTCTGCCTTCTGAGAGCTACCTTTCACTGATGATACAGTGAAGTAGCAAGGTTAGTGACCATCGCAAAGCTGGGGGCAGCATTGTTTTTATTGGCTTGTACTGGCACTGATGAAAGTGGAAAATGAAAAGTTTACCCACACTCACACCTCATTAATATTGCCTCTTTTAAAAAAAAAAATCTAAATTCTAATAACAAACCAGTGACCCTATGCACCACAACTGATGCCTTCCCAGATTAATATTTGGGCCTAAACACCTAGTTAGGTAGGACATTTGGGCTTGGGTAGAGCTAAAACAATTGGGGTTTTCATGAAGCCACTCACCAATCCTCAATAACACTTATGTACAAAGGTGCAGTCCTGGGAGCTGTTTCAGGATTGGAGCAGTATGTCCCTGAGTTGCATAAATAGCTCAACAGAGGAGTGGATCATGATGCCAGGCACAGATTCCAACACCAGGAGAAGAAAAGAGGTGATAGACATGCTAGGGGAAAGGAAGACATGCAGAACAGAGGACTGGAAGAGGATGTTACATGACTGTCTCCCCACTTTGCCATGGAAACCTGGGATGCAGAAGGGACAAACCCAGAGGAAGAGAAAGTTGTCTACTCTGGTTCCTACCCAGATAATACACACTATCTGCTCCTCCTCAATGCCATAAAGGTTTTATCTTAAAGTTGGCTGGAGAAGGCAATGTGTGGGAGTAAACGTGGAAAAGGAAGGAGGAGTTAATTATAGAAAGTCAAGGAAGACTTTTTTTTAAAGCACAGTATAATGAATGAATGCTCTATCTACACAGCAAATAACTGTAGATAGCGATTCAGAACAGAATAAGGTTTTTGAAAATTAAACAGTGAAAAGAGCAAAACATTTTATGTTCCTGCTTTTAAAAAAAAGTGTATCCTACATAGTAGCAAAGAGTTTTAAAATAAGCTGACAGGTTTCTGAACCACATTATTAAAAATATCCAAGAGCTGAACCTTACATCTAATTTAAGAAAATTTAAACCCCTAAAACTTATAAAACTTATTCCCCCCAAAAAAGGAATGAAAAATACCCCAGTTGGTTGATAAATGTCAGGATTGGGATACCCTTTGGGAAAAGGGTAACAAAAATCTGAAGTGGCAGCAGTGACTAGGCAGGAAATACCAAGCAAGGTTGAAGTTCACTGTGTCTGATGGGCCCAGATCACAACCTCTGATGGTAATACAGTTTTCAGATCAGCTATTAGAGTTCATTTCTAGTTTGAGTTCGCTAATAACAAGTGTGAATCAATCCATGAAGGAAAAACACTACCACCAGAGTTTTTTGTTTTTTCCTAACAAGAGGAGGTTTTCACTTACTTCGCTGAAATGAAATATTGAAAGGTCCATGCTGTCCTTTTTCCCACCACCACTACCAAAAGTCATTCCTAAGGAATAACAATCTATCCATTTTTTCACTGTTTTATTCCAGCCCTACCTAGTTCTATGCTAACACCATGAGATCCTAACACAAACTGAGCCTGCTAAAAAGTAGAAGCAGCTTAGATTTTCAGTGACCCAGAATTGAGTCATCATAAGGCACTGACTAAAAACTTGGGCAGGAAAAATGCCCAAACCATGTAAGAGTATCATCCTGGTCATTTTCTCTCCTCATCTCCATTCAATGAGCACTAGAGATGAAATCGAACAACCAAAAAAAGGGGCGGGGGGAGATTTTTTAACCCAAACATGGTCAGGATCAAGAAGCATGGCCAGCAAGCATGACAACAATTGAAGCACTTGAAATCATGAAAAGCCCGGGAGGAGCACTAAGCAGTTCTGCTCTACCCAAAAGTTCTGAGACTACCGGAGTTCTTCTGGAGAGTCCATGTTACATTAGATTTTAAAACAAGGTAATTTCTTAGTTCCATGATATGATCCTTCAGAAGCTATTGGCTGAATTCAGACATGGCAGTAATGATCAGTGAGGGTTACTCGGTACACTGGTGGCAAAAGATGGATTTTCTTTTCTTTAAAAATAAACGTAATCCAAAAGCAGGACCACACAATGGCTTACTGATGAGCTAGGAGACAACCTAACCATTCCACAAGAGAAAATACTGCTGTTTCAAGAAAAGAAGTGAACCCAGTAAACCCTTCTGCAGCGGGATCTTAACCATAACCCCACTTCAAAGAGGTAGCGCCAGCCTCTATAACAACAGGCAGCCACTCCTCAATACTGGCCTTCACGAGCAGTCTACTGTAAAATCAGAGTCATCACTTCAGCTTTGCTCAGTGATGACTGTGTTCAATAAAGGGACAATCTATCAGCTACTCTTGATTTCAAATCTTAATAAAGAAATACAGGGGACCAATTTTGGTTGTGTTTTGAACTGGAGAGAATAATTAAAATATGCAAGAACAGAAAGCAAGTACGTTGCTGGCCAGACCTGCCATCATCATCATTATTCATGGCCAGACTTATAGTCCTTCTTCCACTTCAGTTAGAACTTTGTATTTGTTTGTTTAAAAGTCACCATACAAGGTGATAGCTCAAATCAGGCCGACCATCTGATCAATCTGTCTCATGTAGACACTCTTGAGGGGCAGAGAATACCTTCTCTCGTCGGGAATACGATTGCACTAGAAAGAAAAGAAAATTTTGGGGAAAATTAATGCTTGAATTCCAATCCCTGGCCCACCATTTGCATGTAGCATGACTGGCTATGAATTCCTACCCTTTAGTACAAAGAATCTATGGAAGAGGCAGCTAATGTACTGGACAGTGTAAAATGACGTCATAAAATATAACCTGAAAGGGATTTTTGAGAAAATTTAAGTCCAATTCCTTTGTTCCAGAAATAAGGAGACTTAAGGCTCAGAAAGCTCAGCTTCTCCAAATCACACAACTGTAGTTGGTGGCACAACTGGGCAGAGAGACTGGTTCTCTGACTCCACAATAAATCCTAGAATTTGAGATGGTAACTTAATTGTCTAAAAACACCCCTCCAACCCTACCACCGCCTATACTGGAATCCTGTTTCAAGTCTCTTCCTTTTGCCACACTGATATTCACAGGGCTAATCAAACACTAGAAATTGTGTGCTGAAAGCATTTTAAACAGCTATTTTGGAGAAAAGAAAAGGACAAAGCACAGGGTCCATCCTACAGGGTCCCACCCACAGGGTAGAACTGTCTCCTCTAAAGTTTTCAATACATAACATGGTTCAGATAAATAATCCCAAACACCTAGTATTGGCATTATTCTGACAAATAGGATTTTTCTGTTGGGAGATGGTGAAGAGATGAGACAGAGACATTCAGAACAGAGTAGAATTAAATGATTCTGTGAAACTCTGGTTTAGGCTGATTTTAGAGGCTGCCCCACCAAAAAAGACTAATTCCACCTTCAGTGAAATATTAATGGCAACCATATTAAGTCCTGCCTTGCTCCCATCAGAACCTCACATTGCTTAGTAAAGCATAGTTTTAAAACTGGTTTATCATACCAAACAGCCAAACCTGAAAACACCCACCTCCAATTTAAAATTCCAATTAATAGTAATTGCTTCCCTGTCCCTCCCTCCTCCCACCTCCTTAATAACTGGTCATCACCAGTATTTTTTCCACCTTCTAACCTCACTCTTTTAAAAATGCTTACATTTGGGGCAAATAGGTGGCGCAGTTAGTAGAGCACCGGCCCTGGAGTTAGGAGGACCTGAGTTCAAATCCAGCCTCAGACACTTGACATATTTACTAGCTGTGTGACCTTGGGCAAGTCACTTAACCCCAATTGCCCTGCCTTCCCCCCTGAAAAAAAAAAAAGTAAAATAAAAATGCTTACATTTAGGCTTGAATTGATAACTTTTAACTCCAAAGGTTTGGGTCTAGGCACATGTTTTTCTTCCTGGTGCTCCCCTCCCTCTTCTGAAAGGGATTTTTTCCAAGGAGAGTTCCGAAGATGTTTGTCCACAGACACGATATGTCCTTCAGTAGTAAACATGTATCTGTTTCCAGACTGGTGCACTGGATTCTCTTCATCAAACAACTAGGGAGGGAAAGGAACATGATGCAATCCTCAGGCAGAAAGCCATATCCCCAGAACTGACTTAGGTGCAAGACTTCCTCCCTGAACAATCACTTAAAGAAAAGGGGCTTTTAGGAAAGGATAGTAGCAATAGAAATGTACCACTGAATATGTCTGCTCTTAGTGTATAGCACTGTAGTTTTATAATAGAAGGGGAGGACAATCTGGAGTTGGTCATTTATAGGGAGGAGAAGGAGACATGACATGCTGGCTAATCATAAGGAATTCACTGAAGGTGATCAGTTTGACCAAGGGCATTGGAGACTCAGAACTCTCAGACACAGAATCTTAGGGATGGAAATGATTTCGAGTTCAATTCAACTCAACAAACTCAGGCCCCTGTGTACCAAGCACTGTACTAGGTGATCTTGTGATTCAGTTAGTAGAGAAGACCTTCCCTACACACACACACACACACACACACACAAATACCAATGACAAAAGCTGATTAATACTAACTACATCACAGAGATGGCAAGCAAAGTGCCATACGAAGTTTGGGGAAGGAAAAGATCAATAATTTGGAAAGGAACAGGAGAAAGATGAATAAAAGGGAAGATTTCTTGAAGGAGACAGTTGAATTAATTTGAATACATGGGATATGCAGCAAGAGTACACAGAATATCATAAGCAAAGATACAAAGGCAAAACAATACAAGTTTATATCAAGTTCTTCAGTCTAGTTAAGCGTGCAGAGAATGAAGAGGAGAGTGGTAAAAAAGAAAGCAGAAAAAAATGAAGTGGTCATTAAGCCAAAGAGTTTGATGTTTATCACTTGGCAATTAGGATCTAAAGAAGGGCTTTGAGCAAAGCAGTAGCATGATCAGATTCATGCAGAAGGACAGCCAAGTGAAAAAGTTTCACCAGGAGAAACAATAGAGCTAGGATGGCTGATCAAGTGGTTACTGCAACAGTGGTAATGACAACCTACATTCTGACAGCAGCAGTGGGAACAGGGAGGAAGGGATGCAGGCAAGCTGTTTCAGAGATGGAATCTACATGATTTAGTAAATGATTACAGAAAAGAGGTGAAGGAAAGAGAAAAGTAAAAGATAACACCAAGGTTTTGAACATGGGAGACTGGGCAGTACAGTGACAGAAATGATCACATAGTAAGGATTAACAGGTTTAAGGAGAAAGATAAGCATGATTGTGGACATGTCCACAGGACAATCAAATAGAGATGCATGTCGTTGATGGTAGGGGTGCAGAGCTCAGGCGATGGGTCCAACTTGGAAATCAGATATTGAGGTTAAGTAGCCATGGGAGAGACAAGATTGCCAAGGGAGAGAAGGAGGGGAGGAAAAGAGGGCACAGGCACACAATTCAGAGCTGGAAGCAATCTTGGAGGTCATATGGTTCAAGCCCCTCTATTTAGACTATAAGGAATTGAGACCCAAAGAAGAAAGTAGCCTGCCCAAGGTCACAGAGGTACTAACTACGAACCTGCACTCTGATCCCAAATGCAGTACTCTTAACCACTACCCCAAACTATGTTTTCAGGACTTACTGGAGAATGCACACACCAAAAGGTAACAGACAAGCAGCAAAGGAGAATCGATACGAAGGAGCATCCAAGAGGAGAGAGCAGCCAGCCTCAAATGCTGCCAAGAGGTCAGTGAGGATAAAGACTGCAGGATAAAGCCATCAGAGTTGGGCACCTGGCCACTTTGCCAGAGGGATAGGAATGTAAAGCAGATTTTAAAGTGTGGAGGAAGACAAAGCATCAGAAAGAGAGATCTTTTTCCAAGAAGCTTATCAGTAAAGAGGAAGACAGACAAGTTAGATTGTGACACAGGGGCCAACGGAAGACTCTTTAGGATTAGAGAAACCTCGGTACATTTGCAGGTATGAGAAGAAGCCAATAAAGGACATGTTTAAAAGAAAAGTATTGAGTGAGAGGAAGGGGAAGATAGCTGGAAAAATATTCCAGAAGAGGAAAAAGGCATGTGTTCAAGGCATAGACAGAAGGTAAGCCACCAACATGAAAATTCTGTCATCATGCACATTTACCTCACTGAACTGATGAGACACTAGAGGCTCAGAAAGGATAAGCTGTTTGATAGAGATGATCAAGTTAATTTGGGGAAGAGCCAGAACTAGCACCTAGTGTTCCAAATTCTTGGTCCAGTGAATTTAATTCACAAGTATGCACGTGTGTGCGTGTTCCTTTTTTTCAAGCTGTCATGGCTACATGATTAGCATATCCACATGCAGCTCTACACCAACACAGCTGCTAAGTGCCAGCATTTGGACTTGGCCTCAGATTTCCTGAATCCAGGGTATCTCACTTGTTCATATGTAAAGACAAAACCCATGAAAATCCACTGCTCTTTAATTCCTCTGAACCCTGGTACCACTGCCTCGGTTACGGTTTCTTGAGCAAGGGACTACAACACTGTTAGGCTTGGAAGACATTCTTGGTGTGTGCCCGTCCTGGATGTCCTCACTCCATTATTTTCTGTAAAATAACAATGGGAGTGGAGATGGTGGAAATCACAGTAGAAAGACAGAAGAAGGGGTGTGTGTGTGTGTGTGTGTGTGTGTGTGTGTATGTGTATGCACACGTGCGCATGTGTTCAAGTCGTACCTCTGACTTAACCACTCACTAGCTACTAGCTGTGTGACCCTGGGCAAGTCTCAGTTTCCCTATCTGTAAAATGGGAATAATAATAATAGCATTTTCCCAGGGTTGCTGTGAGGATAAAATGAGGCAAAATTTATAAAGCATTCTGCAAAGCTTAAAGCATTATATAAATGCTACCTATTATTATGCTGTATGGGGGGGGGGGGAATAAGGGAGAAGGAACAGTTATAAAGTAGAAAATATACCTGGATAAATGGATGGCTGGAGTGTATGACCCCAACAAGTTTAAAGATGGGCCAGGAACCAAACCAATGTCACAAACACTGCTCTAAGCTTTATTGAAAATGCTGTCATTAAGTGAATCACTTGAATGCAATACCTACCAGATACAAGTATTTACAGGTCTCACTCAGGAAGAAACTTTCCATCCGGTCCTCTTTTGATTTGTCTATGACATGATGTAATGTAGCATAACCACATCTGCAAAAGAATTGTGCTTTTAATCATTCTCTCTACGTAACTAGTAAGATAAATTTCCTAGATATAGTCTTCTAAGAGACTACTAACCAGACTCCACACAACCACATGAGCTTAAATACTCTCTACTCTTGTTTTGAAAGGGCAGTAAACACACTAATGGGCTAATCTAATGCCAATGGAATGTTCTGCAATACAGACAAGACCTGGTTTCATTTTTGGCCTCAATTCTTAACTGTAGTAACAAAAGACAATTTTAAGAATTTTTTTAAAAGCCACCTAGAATTTGATTGAGGAACAGTAATTAGGCTATAATTGGTAGCAGGTTATAACTTGCAAAGTAGTTACCAACAGCAAGATGATGCTATCATTGCAATCTGAAAGTTTACAAACTAGAACTGGAGACTTTACACCATGGGATCTTAGAGTAGGCAAGTACCTTCGAGGTCAACAAGCTCATGTTAAAGAGAAAAACTGAAGCTCACTTGTCCAAGGTCACAAAACCAATTGATTATGGAGCCTATATTAGAACCCAGGCCCCCCAACCCCTCATGCTGTGCTCTTTCAAAGACACTGCCTGCCTCCCCTTTTATTTGCAAATGCAATATAAAACAACATTTCACAAAACAACTTAAAACAGGGCCCAAAAGTGGCCAACAAAGAGAAAGGAAGGAACTTTAAAACTGACTTGACTTTTGTATACTTTTCCAGGCTCTGAAGAATATCCATTCCTACATGGAGATAAAAGGGATTCTTGGTTGCCTAAAAAGAACAAAAAAATAAAATAAAATAAAAGGAACATAATCTAGCAAAAGAAATAGAAAAATCACTTTAAAACATATATCAGAAAGCCTAGAGCATTGAGTAGGGAGATACTAATGCTGATCAAAGGAAGGTAGGCACAGAACAAAATTAATGTTTTGGGGTACTTCAACAATATGGAAGAATTAGGAAAAATTCATTTTTTTATATATCACCCTAATCCACATCTATAGTCTGTTTTGTTTACGTTTTCAATGGTCTCAGAACATCTTGCTCCAGGGATATTGACTTCTGGTCTCTGGTGAGCATAAAGTCAGGGTCAAAGATAAAAACACAACAATGCTGAAACACTCACTCCTCACCAGCACAGGGCAATGGCAGGAGCTGGGCCTTCGTTACCTTAAAGGCCAAACCCAGGTTCTACTTCTCTTTAAACAACTGGGAAAATAAGAAGCAGACAGAATGAACACTTTTTGCCTCCATCTCTGACCCGCCCCCAAAAAAAGTACACAATCAAGCTCTGTTGACAACGAGAACCAGACTTTCCAAGTAAGCTTAAAACCAGGCTCTGCTAGAACTCAGAATCACCAAATTTTGGTGTCAGGAGATCTTAGAGATCATCTTATCCTCAACATTTCCTCAGCAGTTTCCAGAAAAAAAGCCTCCTAGACACATCTGGTTGAGTGCTTTCACCACTAAATTACTATATTTATACCAAGGAACAAGCAGTTATTTTTCTAGTCATTAAAGTTGCAAACCACAAGTCCTATTGAATTCAGACACACATGTCATTTGGTGTCAAAAATGGTACCTCTCCTGTCATTAAATCATGCAGATCCAGAAGTTGCGGTAAAGAATTTGAGAAATGCTGTTTTTAAAATGTCAGGGATGTACTGGACAATGATTTAAGTTTGAAAAAGTTAAGAACAGAAATGAGAAAAAAGGGAATGGAGAGAAAAGATCTAAAAACCGAAAGGCAATAAAAATGACACAAAAGAGGAAAAAAACAGACCAATGCCAAGACCGTCAGTTAAAAATTTATACCTTCACCTTTTACTTATCACAAATGTTATTTTTAAAATTAAAAAAATTCAAAAAAATTAAGGGAATGGTGTGGTCATCTTAAAAAATTAAGACTGCTTTTCTTTCTGTTAATAAGTTCATACCCCATACCAGGCATAGGGAATCTGAGGCCTCGAGGCCACATGTGGCCCTCTAGGTCCTCAAGTGCAGCCCTTTGAATCCAAACTTGAGAGAACAAATTTGTTCTGTGAAGTTTGGATTCAAAGGGCCGCACTTAAGGGCCTAGAGGGCCTCAAGGCCTAAGGTTCCCCACCCAAGCTCCAAACCATTACATCAATCGCTACCCTCTCCTCTTCCTTGGTTTCTCCTCTTTCTTCCACCAGGGGAAAAACAGCCAGGATTCCACAGGTGCTGCCAGCTGGACCTGAAGCAACCACAGGCTCACTTTCTCCATGGCTTAAGTAGTGAGCTTTAAGAATGTGTATATCCTCAGGGAAATGTATACGAATGTAACACACTGGATTAAAACTGTAGCAAGGAGTGACATTTCATAATGAAGACTTCACTCTCAGCAACAATGTAATAACTTCCAAAGAAGCACTGCATCTATCTTTATACAAGGTTCCTAGTGTATTTCTGAAGTTTTATGAGAGGGTTTGCACAAAGAGAGGCACACTGATGTGTTGTGGGTGGAGCTCTGAATTTGGATAACTGTTTTGGAACCATTCTGCAAGCAAAGTGACTAAAGGCCTATGCCCTTTAACTCAAAGATTTTACTATTAGGCATACTTCCCAAGAAGGTCATTAATAAAACACAAAGTACTCACTTACAACAAAATATTTCTAGCATCACTTTTTGTGGTAGCAAAGAATTAGAAATAAAGTAGATGCCCACCAACTGGATGCAATAGAATAGTACTGTGCTGTAAGAAATGATAAATGTGCTAAATACAGAAGCACAGTGACACCTACACGAACGGATGATGGGTGAAGTAAACAGAACCAAGAAAACAATGTACACGACTACAACAATGCAAAATGTAAGGAACAATCATAAAACAATGTAAAATGAATGTTCTAGAAGTACAAAGACTAGGCATAGCACCCAAAATGAAATGAAAAGATAGCTTCCCTCGCTATTTTGCAAATGTGGAATTACTTTGCACAATACACATTACATGCATTTTACATGTGTGGAACATTGCACATGTTTTCATATATTTTAAATGTATTGGTTTTTCTTGCTGATTCTTCTTTCTCTCTTTTCCTTAAAAAAAAAATATTATGTAAGATGGTTCTCTGGGAGAGGGAGAAGAGATTTAAAGGGGAAATTTACGTGAAGTTAAAACAAAAAATTTCAATAACTTTTAATAAAAGAAAAAAAGATTTAAATGAAAACATCAAACAGGAATCCTCTAGGTTTCCTTTACAATAAAGGACACAAGAAAGTAAAAATGAATTCTCTGTCTGAAAACCTATCTCATGCTAGAAGACAATAATGTGGTTTTTTTGTTCAGTGTACAACAAATATTTGCTGAGGGCCAAATTTCCATGTTAAGTACTTGGTGCTCTGTAAATATTTATGGGTATGTGTATTTATATTGCAGTGTATACATACATACATACATACATATATATACACATATACACACACACACATACATATATACACACATCACATGCACATATGTACGCACATGCACATATATATACACACACACATACACATATGTATAGACACACACATGTGTGAATATATATAACAAGTCTGTAGTTCTGTGAGAGGAACTCTTTCCATCTATCCAGTTAAGCTTCAGAGAGTTACCTAAGACACATAAAAGTTAATTTGTCCAGGGTCAAAAAGTCTACATTTCAGAGTCTAAATATGAACCTAGACCTTTCTTGATTCCAAGTTCAGCCTTCATCCACTATAATATACTGTTCTTGTTCTCTCTCTCTACATATATATGTATATATGAATATCTATACATGTATGTGTTTGTATAGATATACATACACACATATACATACATGCATATATAATCCTGTATTATAAAACATATGCTCATTATAAATTATAAATATTTAAAATACAATCATATATTATATAATAATTATATTGAATATCTATCATACCATGAATATTTTCTGTATATTTACTTACACACACATATTATGTAACCCCAGACTTAATGCAAGTCACTTAAACCTCTTACTAAGACGATAACATACAGTCACAGCAGTTGTGGACTTGCATTCATAGAGGGAGTTTCCTAAATGAACAAAGCCCCAGGCCAGACCATACATATTTAGGTAATATTTTTACATGTCTACTAGACAGACATGTAAATGTGAACACATAAGCACATATATTTTTCCCTACTCTCAAATGAACTTGCATACCTGGTAAAGGAGATAGGTTGATTCCACCAGCTCTGGCCTCAGAGGGTAAAAGAGAACGTCAGGGGCCTGTAGTTGCCAGTTGTATCGCTCTGGGAGGGCACCATATCGCTTCCAGATGGCATAATAAAAGGCATGAAGGCAGATGGCATCTTCCACATCCCCTATTAATACCTAGAGAAAAGATTGAAAGGTAATTTGATGGTCACTTCTCCCAAGGAGAAAGCTCTTCACCCCAATTCAACAGGATTGATTTTCTACTCTTTAAACTTTACTATAGCTCATCTATAGACATGACTGGAAACATGCTGGCAATGAGGAAACTAGGCTGGACATCTGAGCAAATAGAATTGTTTGGCCTGTGCATGCTCATTTCATTAAAGAGTTTCAAATAGGAAGGCCAGGAAGTTTTCAGAGGTTCTATAAATGAATGGAGAACCATCTCAATTGCCTGTTACTGGAAGAATTCAAAAATTACTTCAGACTAGCCTGTGGAGTACATTTTTGTGCTTATCTAAGGTGAGAGCACTGGCCATTGCTGGAGGGGGTCATTTCAAACAATTGCTCTTCTGGACTAAGGAGAACTAAGAAGCTATCTAGTTTCTCTGCTCAGTTCCTTTCTGATGACAGGTGGCTTTGCCACAATTGATTCTCAGAGCCTGTCTACACAAAGTTGCCTCCACTCAAGCCTCCCTAGAAGCTCAGATTGGGGCATTCCAGCTGCAAAGAGCTTCCAAAGAGAGTGTGTGAGAGAGACAGATGCTTCACTATGTGCTTTAAAGACAAATAGCAACAGCACATCATCAACAGAGACTTGCCTTTCAGAAGTAGCAACAGAACACTCCATCAAGGACTCACATGAATGGACAAGGAAGCAAGCCGGCCATGCACTGCAAGTGAGAGACAACTGACCTATGACCCAAATACTGAACTAGACAGTAGGAAAGAAACCTGAGGAAGGCTTCTAGCAAGCTGAATGGATCCTCTATGGAGGATCTGCAGAAAGACAGCGACAAGATTTGCTTAGGATGATAACCTGAGGGGGGTCCAGGGTCAAGATTGGTCCTGGAAATAGGCAAACTCACACCAAGGAGATCTTCTGTTGTTGTTAACTAGACCTGTGATTTCCTCTATGGACAGAGCTCCCAGTGAGAAACTCCCTCCACCAATCAATACAGATATGCACCGACTCTGAAACTGGAGTCTTAGAGAATCTTCTAGAGCACTTGTCCCAGTTGACAGTGACAGCCTATGGCACAGTGGGACTCAACCCGAAGTCTCCCTGACTTTGTGCAGCTAGAAAGCCACTATGCTACAGAACCAGCACAAAGTGACAGGGACAACGGGGACTGTCTTCAAGTTCTGCCTTAGATAGGCTGGCCACTGAAAATCAAGGACCATAAAGCAAAACCTACTTTAAAGGCAACTCACTGTTTTCAAGTAGAACAGGAACAAATATACACCTGGCACATAGTAAGTGCTTAATAAATGCTTGTTTAATTAATTAACAGGTAGCATTAGACTCATAGAATCTCAAGCGTTGAAAGGAATCATAGAAGCCAGATTGTCCACCCCGCTGTCCAACAGAGGCCTCTGGGGCCTTCTCATCTTGGCTGACCACTCCCAGGGATAGGTAACTTACAACCACCCTTATGGGGCAGCTACGGTGCTTCCATATATCTGTGCTGAAATCTTCCTTCCTTTACCATTCACCCATAATTCTGAATGACTCTGCCTACAAGCCAAAGTACTCCAAATATATGAAGAGTGATCATGCCCCTGCGAATTGACTGTCCAGAGGTGAGCACTAAAAACTCTGTCTTCTGTGGAGATGCTATTCAAGCTGGCACAATCTCACAATGTTTACACACCTATGACAATATGACCAAAGATCTGGTAAATCTAATTATCCAGATCTCATTACCTTGTACATTCTAGAAATTCTCCTATCTCCTCTCAGCTCCCAAACACATTGGGCAGAGTCCGGCAAATTAGATCACCTGAACTTTAAATGATGTCCAATTTTGTCTCACCCAAAACAGAACAGCTGGACCCAGATCTCATTCTTTAACTGCCTACTTTGTCAACTCTGAGCAGTAACTACTGCTTCTCCCTTGCCCCAGCGTCCAGCTGCTAGAACTATAGAGCTAAGGGGCTATGAGGACAGTATCAGGGCCAAGCACGAAGTGTCTCAAATTTATTTCAGAGACAAAGAAACTTTTAGTTTACCTGTTTGATGTTATCTGTATTTATCCCTTTTCTACTGGTGCAACTAAAGATCCAGCTACATTTGAGAGAAAGCAATTCATAAAAAAACATTTTTGAGCTCCCCCCACTCCAAGTTGCATCTGAAAAATATTAGCTTCCAAACCCTTAGTCAGTGCAAGGACATAGCCTCAGACAAACCAAGGCCTGGGAAAGACCTTAATTTAGAAAGGCTAAGGTCACACCCCTGCATCCCAAGCCACTGCCAGTCATCTTGACTAATATCTTGCCACTGGACTGCAATGACTCTGGAGGAGAGAGAGAGGCTGATGACTTTGCATAGTTCTGCTTCACTTAAATCAAATTCGAGCCAAGACATCGCCCTTGTGATGCCACTGGTCTCTTTGAGAACAAAGGACAAAAACCAAAACAACAGCTTCCAAACTGATCTGTGTTTGTTATTCCAGTTGTGACTCATTCTTAGACACAAGCGATTGCCTATAAAGGTTGCAAAAAATAAAAAAGACCCTAAACAGGCCCTAAACAATTCTCAAAGGTCATTTTCCTGCTGGGGGCATCAAATTAGTACAAGAAAGGACAAAACCAAAACAAGGAGCATTCTCTATTCCAGAAGGTGGCATTACCTTCTTTTCTTAGAGAACTTAACAAACGTACCTGCAATCCAGGAAAAAAAGCTTGCAGAGAATCAATCCAGGTATTCATCAACTGGCCACTGAACATGTTCACATTCACATATAGTGGAGGGTCTCCTTCACCTTCATTACAAGCTTCCCGGCTACAAATTGAAACAAAGCAGAAAGTACTTTGATAGGCCCCACAATTTCTGAAGGGATACAATGTTTAACTTATCTACCCTTTTCTTTTAAAAAATGTATCCTTTTGAAGATAACTTTCATTTCTGGCTATAATTACTTTCTCTAGAGAAAGGAATTCAGTATAATGCAAATCCAAATTGGACTTTACCCAAGGAGGCTTGATTAATGAAGGTTCTCTTTTCAGGAGGCCTGGGGTTCTAGCTCATTAAACCATGGGCCTGGGTCCAGTCCTGGCTTCTCTAAATCTCAAGTTTCCTCATATCTAAAAATTCTAGAGTTGAAAGAAGACCTACCATATGTACCTAATAAACACTTCCTGAATTGAATGTAATCATCCAGGCCCCATGGCATGGACCCAAAGAATATGCTCTGGGAGTAGTATAGGATACTGAACTGGAGGTCAGAAAACCTGAGCTGTAGTTCAGGTTCCTGAACAAATGAACTCTGTGACCTTGAGAAAGTAATTCCACATCTGCGGGCCTCTTAATTTCCTCATCTATAAAAAGAGGGGGTGGACAATATCATCACTAAGTGCCCTTCCAACTCTGAAATGCTATAACTCTATGACTGCCTAAGCAAAGCTCAAGTTTATTTCCACTTTTTTCCCTCCCACAAACAAAAACTACCAATCCTAGTCTGCTATGGCATCATATCCAAATAAAGTGATTTAAGAGGGAGCTCCTACAATGCCAGAGATAAATACATTATGAGCCTAAGAAAACCTTGAGCACCACACAGCAGATTGCGGAGTCAGCCAGAGTCCAGACAAAACACTCTACATGGCCAAGAAAGACTCAAGGAAGAAAGCCATTACAGCATGGAAGGGGAAGGGAATAAGCATTGATACAGCAACTACTATGTGCCAGGAACTGTGCTAAGCACTTCACAAATATTACAAGTCAGTTATGTCCTCCACAGCAATAATCTCCTGACCTGTTGGACCCATATAATAAGCAATAAGTAACTGTGTACTAGAGAAAGAGAAAATGTGATAGATCATCTAGATAAGCAATGAAAATTACCTGAACTAATCTTTAGCAGCAGTACAAAGGCAAAAAGACCAAAAGGGGTGTCAAGTGTAGAAATGGAAAGAGGTGGGGAAAGGGAGGAGGAGCGGAAAGAAAAAAAAAGAAAAGAAAGAGGAAAAGGCAAGGGGAAAAGGCAAAGGAATGGGAAGGGGGAAAGGAAGGGGGAAAAGGAAGGGGAAGAGGATGAGCAAGCTGAAAGGGGGTGGGCAAGAGGAAACAGAAATGGAAGGGGAAAGAGGTGGCCAAGGGGAGGAAAGAACACAAACAGCTTGAAATCTGCAAGGCAATTTAGAATACCGCTCACTTATTTTTGCAATGGCCAAAAGAACTGAGTGTTAGACACACATACCCTCTTCTTAAATAGTTCTGAATACTCCGATAGGCAGCATTAAACATCTCTAGGTCATCATCTTCTCCAAAGAGAATGTAAGATTTCAAGAGGTATTCATAGAAGGAATCCAATCCAGCACCAAGGCCACTCTGCTTTCCAACCCAGTGGCCTGTTTGGATATTCACAACATTCCCTGCAAAAATACACAGCATGGGACATTTCAAGGTTCCATTACTCAATTCTTCTACCTCTCAACCACACACTGTCATCCGACTCATTGGGGTAATCCTAATTTGTAGCCAGTGAGAGAAGGGGGAAAACCTTGGTTGTTAAATTTTAATTCAGCATGTCACAGGGCAATAAACACTAAATTAGGGGTAAAAGGACCTAGGTTTAAAATCTAGCTCTGCTACTTGTGTGACCTTGGGCAAGTCACAACCTCTCTGGATTTCAATTTCTTCATAACAGACCAGATGACATCTGAGGTCTATTACAATTTTAAACTCAGATCTGAAGTCTCCTATGAGACTCCCAATTCTCAACTCTTCGGAGCAAAAGAAAAGTACCAAATCATCTGTCCCATCAGGCTATGCCAATACAGATGATGGGGGAGAAAGAAGGGGGCAAAGGGACAATTATGAAGCACAAGGTGACTAATTTTTTTTTCAATGATTAGCTATAGTTCACAAGTCTTCAGGTCAAGGATGACAAATATTTTACAATACAAAGAATAAAATTAGAAACAAAACCCATTTCGAAACTCTACCTTGACCTCTTAGACTACAAAATACACACACACACACACACACACACACACACACACACACACACACACACCCCTTTCAGATTTAATTCAGTCTAGTACTTGAGGTTTGGGTTTTTCGCCAGAGGGAGACACCCCTGCCACTGCCAGTATATGTTTAAAACCTAATTTTGGACATGCAGAAAATTCCCTCAGAGGCACTTCTTTTTATAGTGTCCTCACTTATGAGTCATTATGATTTATTTTTTAAAAGGAATGTGCTCAGAGACATCACTTCAGAAGACAGTCTTGACAGATCCCTCAGCCATACTCAAGGCAAAAGTTCAAGGGGAAAGGAACCAAAGGGGAATCTAAATGGATCCTTACTCCTGAGATTCCAATGGTCTGAGGAGGAGGTGCAGAGAGAAAAAAGAATGGGGAAGTCAAAGGCATTAGAGGAAAGGAAGAGCAGTCACCGCACCTAGGAGCCCAGTGTCATTGCTGCGCAGATTCCAAAGGGCCTTCACTGCCCGTCTGGCCACCCACTCAAACGTTGAGTCCCCCAGCAGCCGGCTAAGAATCCCAAACTCCACCAGCAAGGAGCCAGCACCTGCTGTACATGTCTCATTATTGCTGTCAGGAGGGACGCCGCTCTTGAGATTCACCTGGAGACAGAACAGTACAGGGGCTGAGTGGGCAAGGCCACTCAACAAGATTGTGAAGAATGCAACAGAAAATTGCTAGAAGGCCCTGATCAGCTACAAGTCCCTGAAATCCACTTGCGTGGCCTCCTGAAACAGCAATCTCTGCATACCAAGCAACTCTCAGCAAGATCAGTACCCACACCATGATACTAAGTTAGTAAGAAAACTTGAACCTCTTGTCCCTTGTGGGATTACATGTCCCTGGCACCCACCTGCATCCTCTACCCAGTTCTGGTAAATCTACTTTATTTTGCATAAAGGAATATTCTTGGTGTGTTTGTACCTACTCCTAGAGAGGGCCTCGACTATTCTTAGCCCTACTGGAAAGCACCCTCTTTACAGGTGGTTCAGCCACCTCTAGCCAGAACAGGCATAGGACCCCTGGAGATCATGGGTATACCCAGAGAAGGGGATGGCTTGGTATCACACATGACTGCACTCCTTTCCCTCTAAGTATGACTATGTTACTTTGGATATTTCTGTCCTTGCTGCTTATTTCCTTGAGGCTGCTGGCTGTGCCCAGACTCTAGCGCCGGGGCCCCTTCCTCTTCCCCTGACCTCACCCTGCTAATAAACTGCTTGCTGAAGTATCAGCCTGGCAAGTCAAGTTTTCTTTTAACAGGAATCCTGCACCCCTCCAGACTTTTCCAGGAACATTTGCCTACAGCCCTGAGTCAAATGAGAATGATTGTCACTAGGAATATGTACAAAGCAGGGAGAGGTCCCAAAAAGGAAGTTAATGAGAATTCTAGATTTCTATGTTATTAATGAAAGGCTAGGAAAATCAATATAGTGCCACTTGCTAAACTACATCACTGCAGATCTGGTGGATTTCTATAGCTACAGTGACTCTAAGCATATAGGTCCAAGACAAAAAAGAGTTATAAAATCACCAAGAATTTACAGGGTGTTATTGCAATGCTTTAAACTTACTCCCATGTACATCCAACGACACTTTATTTCATCATCAGCCAGGTTCTAGGCTCTGGCAGAACTCCTCACCACCCCCAGGGCCTGACTCACCCCCCAGAGGAAGCAGCTCACAGCTGTAATGCTACAAGGATAGTTCTCATATTTAAATCAGCACTGAGGCAGTGGATCTACTAGACTGTGGAAACCACATTTGAAAGACACTACCCTTAAGGCCTTAGTTTCCATATCTGTAAAAGGAGGAAGTCAGACCACATGGCCTCTAACCTCAGTTTTAAATCTGTGATCTTTTGAACTCACTTAGCAACCTTCACCTAGAACCTAGTGCATGCAGGAGTATGCTAAGAGGGTCTAGTCTAGAACAATAAGAGACTGAAATCAAGATCCCTGTCCCAGGAAACCTATTACCTAGTGAAAGATACACAGTCACATGAAGTGACTAAGGGACATCCACAAGCAATGCAGGCAAGCTTAAACTGTAATATTTGGAGGGAAAATTTCCAAGATATATTATTCCCTAACTATCCCATCCCCTACTCTGCTCTCCAGCTCCTCCACCACCACCCTGCAAAAAAAAAAAAAAAAGTTTTCAAGGAGTAGAAAGAATGTTACATTACATAGAAAATCTGAAGACCCAATGCAAAGGGGTTCACCTACCCGAGGATAGGGAATTCCAGTTTTTGTATTTTCAAAGGCAGGGAGCAATCTCAATGCCAGATCCCGAGCCATATGCAACAATTCATTATCATAATCTTTAATTGTCATGTCACCAAAGGGCTGTTTGGAGTCAGTTATTATTCTATGGGCAGAAAGGAGACTTCCAAGGACCCTATTGTGAAAAAGAAAAAAAGCAAAGACACTCATGTTACACCTGTGAATATACTTAAAACCCAAAAGAACTAGGCCTCAGTTTCATTATCTGTAAAATAGTTAGACTGGATGATGTCTACACTCCCATGGTGAAATCAGAATGGCAGAAGGCTGTATTTTTTATAGAACACGCGCAGGGTATGACCTGGAATCAGAGGAATGCACTTGGCCACCACCTCTGGACACCCATTTCAGTCCTAATGAGACACAACGCATTCTTGCTGATCTAAGTCACTCAAGTGGAGAAAAGCTGTTTCATGGGTAGGTCACTTCAAAGAATACAAAGTGCCCTGTTAATCCTGATCATTTACATAAATGACATTGACCCACCTTAACGGGTTCCAATTACTGCCAGGACCAAACAACAAGCATTTAAGTGACTATACTCCAGGCACAGTGCTAGGTACTAGAATCAAATATAAAGAATGAAGCAATCCCTGCTCACAAGGAGCTTACAATCTAACAGGGAGACAACAAATACATATGTAAGTGTATACAGAATAAGTAGAAAGAAATACAAATAAACATGAAACAGTTAGATGAGGGGGAGAGTAGAAAGGAATACAAATAAACATGAAACAGTTAGATGAGGGGGAGGGGGTATCAAGAAAGGCTTCACACAGAAGGTTGTGCTTGAGCTAGGTCTCAAAGGAAGAGAAAGATTATACAGGGCAGAAGTGAGGGGAGAGGCATTCCAGGCACAGAAGACAGTGCAGGGCTAGGCAGTGGAATGCTATATATAAAGAATAGAGAGGTCAGTTTGGCTGGAAAAGGAAATAATATCTAATGAAGCTAGAAACACAGGCTGGGGTCAGACTGTGAAGGGCTTTAAAAGACAAAAAGAGGAATTTATATTTATCCTGGGAGTAAAATGCAACCACTGGGGTAGAGAGGATAAGGGAGTGGCATGGCTAGATCCGGGCAGCTGGGTGAAAGACAAGCGGGCAAAAAGCAGGGGGGAACTTGAGGCAAGAAAACCAACGGGACAGCTATTGCCACAATCAAAAAGAGTCATGATAAGTGCCTGAACTAAGGTGGCTGCTGTGTCAGTGGAGAGAAGGGATAAGAGGGGAGAGGCTTGTAAAGACAGGGATGGCAAGATCTGATAACTGACTGGATATGTGGAAAAGTGAGAAGTCGAGGATAATGCTAAGGTTATAAACCTGGGAGACTGGACAGCAACAGGGAAGTTTGGAAAAGGTGATGGTTTAGGAGGAAAGTTAATGAGTTTAGTTTTGAACATGTTGAATTTAAGATGTCTTTAAGACATGTCCAGCTGGCAATTCCTGATGAAGGTCTGAAGCTCAGGGGAGAGACTGAGGCTGGATCGATTTATCTGTGAGTCAGCACATAGAGAAGATAGTCAAACTTATGGGAGCAGATGATGTTATGATATGTGAAAGTATGGCAAGAGAAGGGGAAGAGAAGAGGGTTTAGGATAGACCTTGGAGCACGCAAAGAAGCAACAAGATATGGAAGAAAAATCAGCAAGAGAGACTAAGAAGAAAAAGTCACATGAGAAGAAAAAAAACCAGGAGTGAATAGAATAGTGTGATAAAATTCTAAAGAGATGGTACTCAGAAGGTTTGTCAAATATAGCACATAGTTCTAGAAGAATGAGGACTCAGAAAAAGTCATCAGATTTGGCAACTACCAGATCACAGAAAAAATCATTTCAGCTGAGTTTTGAAGTTAGAAGCCAGGTTACAAAGGACTGTTGAGAAGTGAGTGAGAGAAGACGTGGAGGCCATGAGCATAGACAGCTTTCTTCCTAGGAGTTTGATCAGGAAAGGGAGGAAAAGTATGGAACAATAACTTAACAGGATAGTTAAGGTTTTTAAGAACTAGTGAAGGTTTCTCAAGGTGGGGGAAGACCTGGAGAGGTTTGAAGGCCATAGAGAAGGACAGAAGTTGAAGACAAGATTAGAGAAAGGGGATGATTAACTCACAGGTGAGGAAAGAGGAGTAGAGGAAAGGTCAGAGTAGACACCGAGAAGGGCTTGGAATAGCTTGAACGAAGTGAGGTAGGAAATCAGTTAGGGAAGAATAAAAGGATTGCCTGCTGGAGTGAGAGCTCAGATGAAGCTGGGTTACAACAAGTAATAAGGTGCCCAAGTGAACAGAGGTGTGTGATTTCCTCCTACTCTGTTCTCCAGCACATTACAAATAGGAGCAGAGGAGGTAGATAGCTGGGATGGAGCAAGGGATGAGCAGCAACAGGACAAGGGGTCAAACAGACAAGGGGCAGAGAGACTTGGGAGTTGATGACAGGGTGGAACTGAAAAGGTTAACTACAGGATTGAGAGCTGGGGAAGAGAATGAAGGAAAGTGAAGTCAAAGCAGGGGGAGTGGCCTGATGAAACAACAGAGAGAGGAGAGACAGAGGCATAAGAAAGAGGAAATGATAGCTACAATCAGACAGAGGAATGTCGGGAGGTCTTGATAAAGGAAGTGAAGGACACTCCTGGGTGAGGCTGAGATCCAAGGTCTGACCACACACACGGGTGGCTGAAGTGAGATGACACAAGATTAAGGCCATGGAAAAGGACTGTGGGATTAAGAAGGTCATGGGGATTAAGGAGATTTAGTGAGTCTGAGGGAGCATCAATATGAATGCCAAAGTGCCCCAATAAATGGGAAGAAATAGTAGAGGATAATACTCAATCTTTTTTATTAAAATACTCCTAGTGTGAGCAATAAAATTTATCTCCACTGAAGCGCTAACATATTTCCCCAAAACTTAAATTCCTCCTCTTTGGGAAGATTTAGACATCCAAGAAAAACAGAACTATGTAGTCAACTAAAAGAAGCCTCCATCACCCAGGGCCCACCTAGGGAGGCTGGTTTGTCTGAGAAGCAGTCAGTATCCTCCTAACCACTTCGGCTGAGCAGCCATGAGAAGGGGAGAGGAGAAATGAAAAAGTGACTTCTGAGGAGATAGGTGTTTCCTAAGTTAACTTAGCCCTGTTAACTTAACTTCTAAGTTAACTTAGCCATTAGCCCAGTGATTTCTCAGAATGGGTCTCCCTATGACAAAAATAAAAAGGGTACTTGAAGTTAAAAAATAACAACTCAGCTTCTAGCACTACATATAAGGAAAAGCAGGTCCACAGTCTGTAGTACTTCTTAAAGATAAAGAAGGTGATACACAGAGAGGATTCCCTGCTCTCAGGCTCGCAAAGGCCTGGGTCCAAAAGGCCACAGGCTGGGGGCCAGACCAAGCTCTGAAGCAACAAGAGACGTGTCCCTTTGCTTCTGTTGAAACTCAATTTCCTCAACTGTGAAATGGGGATTTTAATACTTGTCTACTGGCCAGGACTATCATACAGAAATATCTTTGTAAGCCTTAGAGCACTAGAAAAATGAGTTATTATCATGAAAGGAAAACAAGACTGGTCATCGAGGGAAACAATCTAAATCTGGCAATTCTAGAATGAAGTAAACATTTTTTCTTTAAAAAGCAAACAAAAAACATTCTTCTAATCCCATATTTAGCTAGTTTGAAATTTTTTGCTTACCACTTGTCTAAGTTATATGACCTTTGGGTCACTTCAAAATAAGGCAGCAAGGTGGCACAGTGGTTACAGCACTGGGTCTGGAGTCAGTAAGTCTTAAGTTCAAATCCAGCCTCAGACACTGTGTGACTCTGGGCAAGTCACTTAACTGCTGTTTGCCTCAGTTCCCAACTGTAAGATGGGGATAATAATAGTATCTACTTCCCAGGGTTGCAGTGAAGATCAAATGAGATAATATTTGTAAAAGGGCTTAGCACAGTGTCTGGCACACAGTAGGTACTCTATAAATGCTTGTTTCCTGCCCCTTCCCTTCCCATCCATTCACCCCTTCAATTAGGGGCACCTTTCATTCTACACACAAAAAAATTTCCTCAGTCTTGTTTATGATTACCTGATTGTAGCCTCAAAGACTTGGACTGTGGAGTCTTTGTCAAATGAAACTGTGTTGATCACTAATTTCACTGCCTTCTGGAACTCTGATGAATTTCCCATTATCTTGAAAGAGGAACATAAAACATTAAAACCACTTAAATTGAAATGGAGGCTGCAGATGTTTTAGACAGTTGGACTACTCCCACATAAGCATCTGGATGTGGTGTTGCAATCCACCCAGGCAAAAACAAGAAACCAAGAACTGCAAAAGGTCCCATTTATGTAATGTGTCCTATCAAAAAGCAAATTTATCCTCTTGGGGAACCCAAGTCCCCTTCCCAAAAGACAAAAGCATAAAATTACTCTCCCTTCCCACTCACCCATTCCCTCCTACTCAAGGTCAGTCCCATCAAAAATCTTACTATCTTGCTCATTTCTCTACAAATAAATGTATAGGTTATGTCTACAGGATGCCAAATATCTGGCTTATGATATTAGAGACAATTATCTCAAAGAATGAGTGAATTTAAAAAACTTTTTATCTAGACATACAGACATCATGAGGAACAGTCAGTTTGGTGTTTCATGTTGTTTGTTTGTTTGGTTGGGTTTTTTGCATACAAATCCAAATACCTAACTCCTTTTCTTAAAGAGTAACCTATGGCAGTCATTTCATGTTGGTATGAAATGAATGGAAACCAATTCACTTTACTAAGAATGTCATGACATACATCAAGGGTGTTACAAACCTAAAAATCTACAGACATATTCTTTTTGATTCTGGAATCTGGCAGTATAGCAGGCAGAGCAGTGGGACACAGTCAAAGGGCTTAGGTTAACGTGGAACAAGTAACGTGGCCTTTTTCAGTTTCCTCATCTGTGAGACGTAGATAGTGATACTTGTGTTACCTATCACGCAGGGTTACGAGAGATGAGTGCTCTGTAAACGCTAATGCCCAGAGTTGTGAACCTCAAAATGTCATATGTGAGTTGTTACTGCTGTTGTTTTGTATTACTGTCTACTTCTAATTCAAGACAACCATCTTCTCCTCCATAAACTTTTCCACCTCTTCCTTTGATTCAAGCCAGAAAAATGACTGTTCTTTTCTCAGTTTTCATTCCCGCAATATTGTTAAAGTCAAATTGAAATGAATCTCTGTGGAAGGATATTGACTAAGAAAACCATAAAGTAACATTATCTTTGTTGCACTGTATTTGTATTTATTTGTTAAACATTTCCCACTGGCTCTTTAATCAGGTTCAGGCTGCACTCAGACCTGCAAGGAGCTGAATCTGGTAACTCTGCTTGACAGAACCTGTACCATCTATTTTAATCTTATTTTACAGATGAGGAAGCTGACTCCCTCCAAAAAGGGAAGTGGCTTGTCCAAGGTCACATCACTAGGAAGTGGCAGAGTCAGGATTTGAACACAGGTCTCCTGCTTCCCAGTCCCATGCACTTTCCACATCAAAATCAAAGAGAAACCATCTTTAATTATCCATGCCACTGCTTTGGTCCATTGTCCCAGAAAACAAGGAATTAGAATCAGAACCCAGGCCCCCAACTCCCAGTGCTTCATTCTTTCCCTCTCTTTAAGGACTGTGCAGCACATTGAACATTGCTGCAGTGTCTAGAGGACCCCCGACCCCCACAACTCATCTGCGGCATTCCTATGACATAATGGTTACAGACTATTTAACACACCACAGATAAGGATCAGCTCAACAGTGAAAATGCACCTGCAAAACAAGGATTATTTTAAACATTTAAAGTCCAAGTCTTCTACAAAGAAAGCCACCCAATGAAGAGTCTTTTTTTTCAAAGGGATAACTTTTCTAAGCAAATGCAGATAGCTAGAGAATGAAGAATCTTAGCATGAGGACTCAAACTCAGAATTGCTCATCTGGATGAGTCATCATCCCAGGGGAAGTTCTGGGTGGCACCTCCCCTATAAATCACTTTTCAGACAGCCAAAATCAGATGAAAACGAAGGCCACGGGAAGTCACAAGGGCCCAAAAACAAGTAACCTTTGGGTGGGCTTGGCTGGGGAAAGAAGAGGTTCAATAAGTGCTTAAAACATATCGTTTTTAAAAGTGTATGTCTTTCTCCCTTCCCCTCCACAATGATAACATCTACATAATAATAGCTAGCATTTATAAAGCACCTACTATGTGCCAGGCACTGTGGTAAGCACTTCACAAATATATTCTTATTAGACGCTCATTACAACCCTAGAAGGTAGGTACTACTATCATCCCTATTTTACAGATGAGGAAACTGAGGATAACAAAAGATTAAGTGACTTGCCCAGGATGACACAGCTAGTAGGTGTCTAAGGTGGGTTTTGAATTCAGGTCTTCCTGACTCCAGGCCCTGTACTCTATCCACTACACTACCTAAATGCCCTATTTAATCAATTCTCTATGGCTAGGAGGCACAATGGAAAGAGTGCCGGACCTGGAGTTACAAAGACTCATCTTCCTGAGTTCAAATATGGCCTCAGACACTTTCTAGTTGTGTGACCCTGGGCAAGTCACTTCACCCTGTCTGCCTCACTTGGAAAATGAGCTGGAGAAGGAACGGCAAACCACTCCAGTATCTTTGCCAAGAAAACCCCAAATGGGGTCATGGAGGGTCAGATACGACTAAAATAACTCAACAACGACATACTTATATCATTAAATCCTCACAATAAACCTAAAAGGTATCACCCTCATTTTCTTTTTTTATAGAGACTGAGGCTCAGAAAGGCTAATGCAGCTGCTTTGGTCACCCAGAGGCACACTCTAACTCTCTGATTCTCAAAGTTCTCCTGACTCTCACTATCAAGTTGCCCTCTCCAACCACCAACCTCTCTAGCGTCAGCAGTAACTGCCCAGTTTTGTATCTTCTATTCTATTCGTGTGTGTGTGTGCGCGCACGCATGCATGCATGCTGGAAGGGAAGGCAGCAAGCTCTGGATAATGAATGGCTCAGAGTCACCGTTAACTTTAAAAGACACAAAACTGTAATTGTCATGGGTACACTGGTTCCGTAAAGGATGGTGAACAGGAGTGAAGGAGGATAAGAGCTGGGGCAGGGAGGGCCCCTGCTAACTAAGCTAGAGGAGAGCAAATGAGTCAACAAAAAGATTCCAAATTCTTCCAATCCCCCCACCTGGCTGGATACTGAACAACTTTCCCCCAAGCTTACTCAGCCCAAACAGCTTCTAGCACACCCCCTGAGGCCTAGGAGTAAATGAGTTTAAACTGTGAGACTAGATCAAAGGAAGAACTTTCTGATCCTAAATGATAACAAAACAGGAAATGACACTTTGGCTTTCAGATGGCAAACTATTCCTGGAAACCATGTCAGAAAGCAATCCAGCTTCAGAAAATAGGCTGAGAAGGTGGGAAACCCTGTTTGCTTTCCTTTCCCCTATTAAAACATCTCTGCTACTATATCACCATAAGAGGTGAGGCCTGCCTGGATAGGATCCCGTCAGTCTCAGACACGGTCCTGCCAAATTCAAGATCATAGGGGTTTGTCCACTTGTCTGTTAACAAGGGCTAGCTCCTCATATAATTTTGAAAACTGGAAGAAAAGTCTTTCCTTAGTGCTTTCTTATCAAAGCACAAAACAGGTGAGCTAAGAGAAAAGGGTGCTCCCTCAAAACCTAGTCTATTTAGTTTTTAGCATGTTCCCATATTCTCCTCCCCTCTGAAAAACCAGCTATTTATTTTCCCATTTTCTCAATTCCCAAAGAGAGTGACAATCTGAATGCATTATCTAACACTGCTACCTCGTGTAGCTGTCACCTAGGTTGTTTTCTTCTTATGCATAAGATATCCTCTGGGAAGAAATAATGAAGGTGCTATTGCAAACCAACACCTTAGAGATTTTTTTTAAGTACTTAAGTTAGTCACTTACTGCAAGTGTGTCCAAGGCATCGACCAGGGTTAATGAATAGTTTCCTAGAACATCGTTGATGTTCAGATTCGAACTGAAACAGAAACAAAGTTGAAAGTTGTAAGAGTCAATAGTACCTTACATTCATACAGGGACTTACGTTTTCACAGATTATCTCATTTGATAAGCACAACAACCCAGTAGGGCCAAGAGTGAAAGTACTATTGCCTCCTTTTCACAGATAAAAGAAACTAGGGCTCAAAAGAATTAACTGACTTGCCCAAGAACACAAAGCTGGAAAGCAACAAGACTCCAATCCCAGGCTTCTGACAAAAAGAATGTTTTGTTTTGTTTTTCCAGTTGGTCCATCCCGCATCAAGTTAAGCTAGGTACTTCAAAACAAAGACCCAAAACTACAGGTTTCTTCTTGACAGGCATCAGGTTAAGTTCACAGTACTAAATATTTCTAATATGACAGTGTCCATACCAGCAGTACTCACAGTTACTCAACTCTGGAGCCATATTTGAAGGCTGGTGGAAAGAACACTAGACAGCGAGTTAGGAGACTAGCAATCTTGTAGTTCCACGTCTCTCACTATCCCTCTTTGTGAACTGGACTAATCATTGGGTCTCAGTTTCCTTATCTGTAAAACAAAAATGACTGGACTAGGTCTCCTCTACCTCTAAAATCCTATGATTCATCATTACTACATGTCTATTATATTCTCTAATCTAGTATAATATTCAAATCAGAAAATTAGATGTCCCTAGCTAGTTACACATGAAAGAACCATTTTCTGTCACTGTCATTTGGGTATCACTATTCCACATTTTGATTTCTGGCATGAACACAACAAAACCTCACTGCTGTTTCATCCAGAGTGACACCATTATTCTTTTTATGCAGATTTTTTCGAATAGTGGCTAAGTAGAGATACGGGTATTAGGCTATTGCTGGAGCACCCCCCCCCCCAAGTGGGTAAGGTATGAGGCTTAATAAACATTTGCTGATGGCGGTAAAGATGATCTAGTAGCTCTGGTTTTCCTTCATTCCCTTTTCTACTTGCTTATTCCTAGATACTGCTGGAGAACAGGAGGTCTCATCTACTGATACAGATACCCCCATCTACTTATGCGTACTGCAGACTATAATTCACTCACTTTGTTATTCTCTGCTCTTCTTGTCCACATCCTCCCAAAAATCTTCCATTAAAAAATTACCACACACACACTGAATGCCTTCTTCTAAGCCTTTCGCCATCCCATGGGGACCTACAGAGCCTCAAGTGTTCATCTTTTAACCCTGCATCTCTCTACAGGACCAGCTAATCTTTGTTTCTAACCATCATAGGTTTCCCTGATGAGTTGAAGGGTCACTAAAGTCCTCCTTTGGTGCCCCATTAGGATACAGGGGTGGGGAACCTTCACCTCGAGTCCACATGTGGCCTTCTAGGTCCTCAAGTGCAGCCCTTTGACTGAATCCAAACTTCTTTGGATTTGTTCTGTAAAGTTTGAATCCAGTCAAAGGACTGAATTTGAGGGCCTAGAGGGCTACATGTAGCCTCAAGGCCACAGGTTCCTGATCCTGGGTTCTCAAAAGTAATGCCAGCAGAGCACGAAGTCTGATTAAGTGACTTGCCTAATGTCACACAGGTAGTAAGTGATAGCAGGGTTTCAAATTGAGGTTTTCTGACTCTAAGACTCAACACTTTTCATTGTATCAAAGATCAAATGAAAAAAGCTGGCAGTTTTGGTGTACCACAAGCAGAACACAAATCGAAAGAGTGATACAGCAGCCAAAAGCAAAACTAAACTAATGCAATCTTAGGCTGCATTAATAGAAATGTCTCGTGTCACCAAAGTTAAAGAACAAATCCCTCCTCTGGGTTAAAGATCAATGTTTTCTGAATATGTACTTTGTGGGGGGCTTAGGGTTATGGTAGAGACACTGGGAGTTGGTTGGAAGTGTCTGTAACGTCAGAACAGAATGCATTCGCTTGGTAGTGTTCAGCAGGAGGGAAGCAAGAGTTCCCCTGGCTGCCCCTTACTCTGATCAGGCCACATTTAAACTACGGATGTCCAGGCTTAAGCACCACATTATATGAAGGATTCAAAGGGTGGGGATCAAAATGGTCAGAAACCATTTTTATCTGAGAATAAGCTGAAGGAAATGAGAGGGTTTAGAATGGGGAAGAACTCTTGGAGTAGAGAAGGAGGTTTGTGTTGAAATAGTTAAAGGGCTGCTATGTGGAAGTGGAAGAAAAGACTTGGGGGAGTTATAAGAATGCAGATTCTGATACAATCAACAGCCCTGTGATTCTATGGGAGGAGGGAGTGATCCTTCCACCAAAGTAGATCACAGACCCTCTGCCTTAGGTGCGGCTCTTCCTGTCTGTTTTTATGTCTTCAGTCATGTGTTGGGTTTGCTTCATGAGATGGCAAACACTTTAAAGGGCAAGAACCTGATCATCTATTTCTGCTGTACAGATTCTCAACTACACACCTGCAGGAAGTGCATGGCCTCCATTGATGTTATTAACTGACTAAACTGTTAGAATTTGGAATTGGGTTTGCGACTTAATTACAGTGACAGTGTGTGAACTTTTATAGCATTCAAATTTGTTTCAGTTTTTAATGGTGCTTTGTCTTTGTATCCAGTGTTTAGCACAGTGCCTGCAAATACTAATTTAGGGTTATATCATTTTATTTGTGTGTGTGTATATATATATGTGTGTGTGTGTGTATGTATATATATGTATATATGTGTACACATATATACACACACATATATACATATACACATATATGTAAAATTTTATAAATGCCTGTTGACTTGAAAAAGAGAAAAACCTTTGTTTCCAATTGAAAAATAATTTTGAATAATTTGTCATCTTAATGAGCACTGATGAACAAATAGATCCTCAGCCTCAACAGTCATGCAGAGGAGGGTTCAAGGCCAACCAGGTACATATACTGTCCCTATGTCCCTTGGCCAGTCACTTAATCTTTGGGTGCCCTAGGCGGCACCCCAAAACAAGAAATTACAGAAAACATGCCAATCTGTTAAAAGAGTTCTCTAGGCATGGGAGTTCCTAAGGCTGATGAAAACACTTTCAGTCCAAAACCAACAAAAATCAACCAATAAAACTGAGAGCTTTCAATGTTAGATGTTTGGCACAAAGCATTAAGCAGCAGGGGCTGGGATAAATATGGGCATGTTAGAAATAGTCTCCTGGTCTCAAGTGGCTGTAAGCAAGGAGACAAAACAATAAGGAACCCACTGAAGAACATAAGGAAATATACAATTAGTTCTTAAAATACATGGTCCTGGGACTCATTAGGAGCAGTCAGGGAGGGGCATCAGGGAAAAACTGGATGAACTGAGTTTTGAAGGCTGAAGAGCACTAGGTAGGTGTACAGAGGAGTGGGGAAGACATCCCAGGCAAGGAAACAATCCTAAGGAAGGCAGGACACTGAGTGTAAAGGGACCGTCATCCATCCTAAGACCTGAACAAGAATCCTCCTTCTGCCACAGCTTGAAGACTTCAGGTCTCTGAGGTGGTCCTTTCTATTTCTGGACAGCTCTCATTGTAGGAAATATTTCATTACGTTAAACAGAAACCTGCTTTTAATATGCATTTTTCACCTATGGTTCCTAATTCTGCCCTTTGGAGACAAGCGGAACAAATGTAATCCCTCTTCAAATACTTTGAAGAACACAATTATGGCCCTTAAAAAAAATAGCACTGTGTTGGGGGAGGGAAGAGAGCATAATTCACATACTATGATGATCAGCAATGGACTTACAAATAACAATCTGCATAATTTGCACTAGACTACAGCAAAGCGTCCAGAAGGACTATTTCTGTATCCAACTCAAACAGAAGCATAAAAACAAACTTTGTGACAAGTGCTCAGTAGCCCCAGTACCTGACATGGCACTTGAATGAATGCATTAAGGATCCATGATTTATGAGTCGTGGAGAGAGAGCGGCTCTGGTTCAAATCCTGCTTCTGATACTTAATACCTCAGTGATCTTGGGTCACTTGCCTCCCTGGGCCTTAGCTTCCTCAACTATAAAATGAGGAGAAGGCTGGACAAGATGCTTCTGAGGTCTCTTCCAAGCTCAAAACACATGATCCTATGACTTAGTCTTCAGGAATTGACAAAGGCTGAAAACTCTCTGTGGCCAACTCAGTAAAAAACCTGCAACTAACATGAATCTCAGCAAGCCTTTCCAGAGTAGCAGCTCCTACCTAATTTACGCTTCAGGAACCTAGGCAGCCAACAAGTCCTCTGTTTTTTTTTTTCAATTTATTTTTTATTTTTAGTTTACAACACTCAGTTCCACAAGTTTTTGAGTTCCAAATTTTCTCCCTCCCTCCCCCCCCAAGATGGCATGTAATCCAATATACAATCTACATATACTTTCACATTAAACTTATTTACCTTTGGTGGGGGGGGGAGTTTTGATTAATGGGGCCATTCCTTGATTAACTTCTTAAAGAGGTCTATTCACTGAATGGGCATTACCTCACTCAAAGTGAAAACCTGAAAAGACCTTAGCCTGAAAGGGCCAGGGTCTCAAAAATGTATCCTGGGTCACCTCCAGTCATCCTGGTAAACATCAGACCACTGGCCCCAGATGGCTCTGGAGAAGAAAGTGAGGCTGGTGACCTTGCACAGCCCTCCTTCACATAAATCAAAGTCAACTGCAAGTCATGTCATCATTTCCCTGATGTCATGGTCCTCTTTGAGAACGAGGGACAAACACAACCTGTGAGAAGCCTCTGCCTCTGCCTTCTCCCCTTGCTCCATTTCCATAGCTAAAGGCTGCCTCCTTAACTTCCAGTTTACTGGCTAGATTTCTTTCTCAAAAACCAAGCCATAAGGTAGAGCCAAGATGACGGGTGGAAAGCAGGGACTTGCTCAAGCTCTCCCCTAAATCCCTCCAAACACCTGTAAAAAATTGCTCTGAACAAATTCTAGAGCTGCAGAACCCACGAAATAGCAGAGGGAAGCAGGTCTCCAGACCAGGACAGCCTGGATAGTCACTGGGAAGGGTCTATCACACAGTACTGGCAGCGGAGCACAGACCAGCATGGTTGTGCCAGGACAGACCAGACCCGGAGTCAGCCCAGAGAAGGCCTTGGGGCCATAAATCACTGAGCTGTAGCAGTTACCAGACTTCTCAACCCACAAACGCCAGAGACCTTGGAGTAGGTTAGTGGGTAATCTGCTAGATCGGGTTAGAGATCGGTTTAGCCCCAGCCCTGGGGGTGGAGGAGGTGGTGTGGAGGTGGAGCTCTAGCTTCCAGAGTCCCTGGCTCACACAGTGGGAGGAATCAAGCAGCAGACCAGATCGGGAGTACAGGACTTGCTCTGCCCTGCTTGAATCTGGGTCACAATCCTGGCTGTCGGTTCTTGGGGGAGGAGGAGCACTACTGTGGCAGAGCTTGAGGCAACAGTGGGGTAGAAGTAGCTCTGAAAACAGCAGTGCAGCCCCTAAAGCTTGGGACAAAACACTCTCTACTCTACAAGCAGTCATACCCTGACAAAAAGCTCAAAGGTCAAGTAGCTGGCTGGGAACATGGCCAGGCAGCGAAAAAGGATGCAGATTCAGACTCAGACTCACACTCTAGAATGTTTTTTTGGTGACAAAGAAGATCAAAACATACAGCCAGAAGAAGTCAACAAAGTCAAAGAGCCTACATCAAAAGCCTCCAAGAAAAATATGAATGGGTCTCAGGCCATGGAAAAGCTCAAAAAGGATTTGGAAAAGCAAGTAAGAGAAGTAGAGGAAAAATTGGTTAGAGAAATGAGAGAGATGCAAGAAAACCATGAAAAACAAGTCAATGACTTGCTAAAGGAAACCCAAAAAAATACTGAAGAAAATAACACCTTAAAAAATAGACTAACTCAAATGGCAAAAGAGCTCCAAAAAGCCAATGAGGAGAAGAATGCCTTGAAAGGCACAATTAGCCAGATGGAAAAGGAGGTCCAAAAGACCACTGAAGAAAATACTGCCTTAAAAATTAGATTGGAGCAAGTAGAAGCTAGTGACGTTATGAGAAATTGAGATATTATAAAACAGAACCATCAAGATATTATAAAACAGAACCAAATGAATGAAAAAATGGAAGACAATGTGAAATATCTCATTGGAAAGACCACTGACCTGGAGAATAGATCCAGGAGAGAGAATTTAAAAATTATTGGACTACCTGAAAGCCATGATCAAAAAAATAGCCTAGATATCATCTTTCAAGAAATTATCAAGGAAAACTGCCCTGATATTCTAGAACCAGAGGGTAAAATAGAAATTGAAAGGATCCACAGATCACCTCCTGAAAAAGATCCCAAAAAGAAAACTCCTAGGAATATTGTTGCCAAATTCCAGAGTTCCCAGATCAAGGAGAAAATACTGCAAGCAGCCAGAAAGAATTGTGGAAACACAATCAGGATAATACAAGATCTAGCAGCTTCAATTCCAAGGGCTTGGAATATGATATTCCAAAGGTCAAAGGAGCTAGGATTAAAACCAAGAAACACCTACCCAGCAAAACTGAGTATCATGCTCCAAGGCAAAATATGGACTTTCAATAAAATAGAGGACTTTCAAGCTTTCTCAGTGAAAAGACCAGAACTGAATAGAAAATTTGACTTTCAAACACAAGAATCAAGAGAAACATGAAAAGGTAAACAAGATAGAGAAATCATAAAGGACTTACTAAAGTTGAACTGTTTTGTTTACATTGCTACATAGAAAGATGATGTGTATAATTCATGAGCCCTTTCTCAGTATTAGGGTAGTTGAAGGGAATATACATATATATAGACAGAGGGCACAGGGTGAGTTGAATATGAAGGGATGATATCTAAAAAATAAAATCAAATTAAGGGATGAGAGAGGAATATACTGAGAGAGGGAGAAAGGGAGAGATAGAATGGGGTAAATTATCTTGCATAAAAGTGGCAAGAAAAAGCAGTTCTGTTGGAAGGGAAAAGGGGGCAGGTGAGGGAGAATGAGTGAATCTTGCTCTCATCGGATTTGACTTGAGGAGGGAATAACATACACACTCAATTGGGTATCTTACCCCACAGAAAAGTAGAGGGAAGGGGATAAAAAAGGGGGGATAATAGAAGGGAGGGCAGATAGGGGGAGGAGGTAATCAAAAGCAAACACTTTTGAAAAGGGACACGGTCAAGGGAGAAAATTGAATAAAGGGAGACAGGATAAGATGGAGGGAAATATAGTTGGTCTTTCACAACATGATTATTGTGGAAGTGTTTTACATAATGATACATGGGTAGCCTATGTTGAATTGCTTGCCCTCTTAGAGAGGGTGGGTGGGAAGGGAAGAGGGGAGAGTTTTAAAATCAGATGCTCAAAAATAATCAGATGCTCAAAAAAAAGTTGTTTTTGCATGCAACTGAGAAATAAGATATATAGGGAATGGGGCATAGAAATCTATTCTGTCCTACAAGAAAGTAAGGGGAAAGGGGATGGGGTGGGGGGAGTGGGGTGAAAGAAGGGAGAGCTGACTAGGGAATGGGGCAATCAGAATATATGCCATCTTGGAGTGGAAGGGGAGGGTAGAAATGGGGAGAAAATTTGTAACTCAAACTCTTGTGGTAATCAATGTTGAAAACTAAAATATTAAATAATAAAATAATTGTTAAGGAAAAAAAAACCAAGCCTTAAACCCAGTTCACTGGGGAGCACAGACTAGACAATAGGTCCCTGCCGGCCTAGCACAGAGTGAATGTAGATACCAAATAGTAACAATGTCTCCATGGGCCAGGGACCCTGAGGGGCTTACCCTCCCAGTTAAGATTTTTTTTTTTTTGGAGTTTGGATTAAAGGGGCCATCCCTTGATTAACTTCTTAAAGAGGCCCATTCATTGAATGGGCATTACCTCACTCAAAGTGAAAACCTGAAAAGACCTTAGCCTGAAAGACCAGGGTCTCAAAATTCATCCTGGGTCATCTCCAGCCATCCTGGTGAATATCAGGCCACTGGATCCCGATGGCTCTGGAGGAGAAAGTGAGGCTGGTGACCTTGCACAGCCCTCCCTCACTCAAATCAAAGTCAACTGCAAGTCATGCCAGCATTTCCCTGACGCCATGGTCCTCTATGAGAAGGAAGAACAAATACAAACTTATTTACACAATAGTCAAGTTATAAGGAAGAACTATAGCCAATGGAATGAACCGTGAGAAAGAAGAAACAAAACCAAAAAAAGAAGAAATAAAAGAGAGCAAATAAGTCCTTTCATTGTTAAAGGCAGTTCATGTTTGTTTAACTGAATGTATACCTATGTGTGTTAAGAATCAGGTGAAATGGAAACGTTCTTTGTTAAATGGTTAGGGGTTATTTACTTAATACTGACCCTTCCATTCTCCCTAACTCTGGCAGATAAACATAGAAAATGGTAAGCCATAAATGCAGTAACAGATTTTTAAGAGAGATTGTGTTTAACTTTGTGCCTAAATGCTGTTGTTTGTTAGTCAGTCGTGTCTTCATGATCCCATGGACCATAAATTCCATGGGGTTTTCTTGGCAAAGACACTGGAGTAGTTGCCATTTCCTTCTCCAGTGGCTTAAGGCAAACAGAGGTTAAATGATTTGCCCAGGGTCATATAGCTAGTAAGTGTCTGAGGTCAAATTTGAACTTGGGACTTCTTGACTCCAGGCACAGGATTCTATCCAACATAGCTGCTTCTATATTATTGTTCTTTTAAATTACTTTTAAGTTAAACAGAACAAATTCTAGGTAACAGCTGTGTGCACCTTAAGAAAAATATGAAGCCCTATTACTGGAACACAAACATGCCCTTTTTGGGAGGAGGGAGGGATTCTGGATAGCCCTATATTGAACCTCAGTCCCCCCCACAAAAGTCTAAATGCTTGTCTCAGAGGCAAGTTTTTAAAAGGATCAGTAATGAGATAAAGGAAGGAGCTTCCATTACTCCGATCATATGACTGCATGCAAAGACTGGCATTCTTTTAAATGAAGAAATGGAGAAGAGAACTCCAGCCTATTTTGGAGACAGTTGTTTGACCATGTAATGTCAACACTACTAAAAATTATACCACAAGCTAAGCAATTGCCCCTTAAAAAAAAACAAAAACAAAGATAACCACTTTATGGGTCAATAGAACTATTCTTCCCAACAGGCTATAAGTAATCCACGATACTGATACATAATCATATAATCTTAAAGACCACAGAACATTTCAGCTTTTAAAAACCTTGGAGATGATGGAATGTTTGACCTGATATATGAGACCTCAGAGACCTAAGTCCAACACTCTCATTTTACATATCAAGAAACTGAGTGCCAAGGAGGTTACTGGCTTGCTCAAACATTACTCAACTGGCAAAACCTGGACCAGAATGCAAGGATTCTAAATTTATTTAATACTGATCTATAATTTCCCACTCCCTCTCTATCCATTTTATCGCCCCCAAAATTCTATCTGATCTTTTCTGCAAAAAGTGGGGGGAGGGAGAATGTTACCGAGGTATTCTGCTTCTTAAGAGTAGGGACTTTAGTTTTTTGCGTTGTAAACTACCCCCTTATGCCCCAGCCTAGAGCATACAGTCCCTGGCATGTAGCAGGGGTTTAATAAATGCTTGTTGATGGAATGAATGATATCCTACTGAGATAAAGGTCCAGATCAGAAAGTTTATCAAGTCAATACATATTTGCTCTGGGCCCGCAAATGCATCCATCAGCCAAAACCTCACCCCAACTTAAAAGAGGTAAGTCTCCAGAGATTTCAACAAAACACATTAAAGTTCTATCTAGTCTCTCCACACTCTCATCACCGGGAACTGAAAATGTTAGCACATTTCACTACTAGTTCCTTTCCTTTTATGGGAGGTCAGAAGGGAAATAACATATTTGACATTAAAAACAAAACATTCATTTTGGCCACTGGGGGGAAAAGTTTCTTTCCATTTGCCTACTACCCCCTCCACCCAAAAAAGTGAGAGAAAAGTTAAAACCTAGGATGATGCATTTGAATAAGACAAGAAAAATAATTTCGTTTCTCTACGCCATTTTCCTTTCTCTCTGAGAGCCAAAAATACTTTGGAATGTCTTGTTGCTTTGAAGTCATCATGGAATTAAAAAATAACTCTTAATAACAATTCAAGTGGTTAATTTTTAGATAACCAAAAAAAGTTTAAAGCCAACTTCTCTGGAATGAATGGACTGCACAAAAAGGGGATTCTGGCTGGTTCCACTTTATTTTTCCAACTCAGGAGATTAGAAAATGTGTTAATTCCAAACCTACAACGATTCAACATTGGCACAGGCTCCACAGACATCTCAAAAGCAGCAGGCAGCATCAGCCTATCCCTCAGATCTCACTGGAGAATACAGTTAAAAGGAACATCCTCAGCAATCCATAAAAAAGTAGCACCTTCTCACCACTAACTTGGACAACTTACTGGGGATGGCAATGCCGCTAAGAGAGACCTAGAATGGCCTTTGCATTCTTGGACTTTGGTGTTAGCGGTAATGAACCATGAACACCCAGCTCCAAAAGGGTAACAATCAAGAGTTAGCCTCTCTCCCCTCTCTGTGTTCCACCATATGGCACATGGGGATGCGATCTAAGAAGGCGGTTTTTAGGCAAGCCTGGTGCCAAAATTCTAACCCTCTGACCCATGTGGAGGTCTCAATTTTCTTCTAACTTGTAGTGTCAGAGTCCAGAGTACCAACTAGGAGCCTGGTCCTGGGAAAGACCCAGTTCACATCATCCCAGGGCTGACTCATCACACCCCTCACCGCCACCCTAGGAGTCTCCGAAGGAAAACTAGGTCCTCACCCTGCCAGAAGACTGGACTTAGATAGGGTCACGCTCCCCGGGGGAGGGATTCAGTCCAATCTGGGGGCAAGGGAGCTTCCCACCTCCCTAGTTTTCCGGGAGCCATGAAAATAGGTAGGAAACGAGGGCTATTTTATGGGAGAGAGGTTTGGCTGGGGTTTTAAAATACTATGTAGGGACGCCCCTTAGGTCGGGTGGGAAGGTACTCGTACCCGCTGCCCCGAGGATCGCCAAGGAGGCTCTCAGTGCCCCTACCTGGGCAGTCCGCGCTGCGGCCGGAGAGCCGGAGGGTTGGTCCCTCACTGCCAGGTCCCCCCGACCCCCGGACGTCCCAAGTCCCTTCCGGTGCCCCCCGACCCCCGCGTACTCACGGGTCCCCGCGGTCCGGCCCCCGGCCCCGGCAGTGGATGGGGTTAAGCTCGTCCTCGGGGAAGGCGTGCGCCATGTAGTTGTCGTAGCCGAAGGCGAACATGCCCCGGGCCAGGTCGCGCATCTGCGCCCGCAGCTGCGGGGGGAAGGCGCCGCTGTAGCGCCGCTCGTACTCATCGCCCCCCGCGCCCCGGGCCCGGCCGCCCAGCAGCGACGCCCAGTATGACTTAGGGCACACGCCCGGAGCCGGCGGCCCCGGGCTCCGCTCGGGCCGAAGCCGCCGCCCCGCCTGCGCCCGCCGCGGAGGAGCCAGCGGCAGCGGGCGCGGACCCCGGAACCCCGGCGCCTCCAGCCAGGAGGGCTGCGCGGAGGAGGCGGCCTCGGCGCGGCCCTCGGGGCCCCTCAGGTACTGGAAGCCGAAGCTGATGGGGAAGCGCTGATAGAAGCCCAAGCTGGGGCCCAGGCCGAAGACAAGCCAGAGGGCGCCGTGGAGGCCGAGCCGCAGCAGCAGCAGCCCCAGGACCAGCGACTTCCATTGCATGGTGGCCCGGGCTCCGCGGGCATTCTCCCCGAACGCGGGGCCTCCCCGCCGGCCCAGCGAGCGAGCGAGCGGCGGACAGACGGGCGGACCGAGAGAGCGAGCGAGCGACGGACGCAGCCGGCCACCGACCCACCGAGCCTCGAGCTGAGCCGCCTGCCCGCCCGACGGCGCCGCAGCCACTTCCCCTTTAAGGGGCTCCCCCGTGACGAACCAGGAACTGGCGCGCGTAAGGCCTCCCGGCCCAGCCCTCGCCCAACGCCCGCCCCCGGGGGTCTGGCCCCGCCGCGGGGGAGGCGGGGCCCGACAGGGGATTCCCTCCGGTTTCATAGGCCCGGCCGAAAGTCAGTAGCCCCTGCCAGATCCCGCCCCCTTAAAGGGCAGAGCCGCCGAGAGGGGCGGGGTGGAATGCGGGTACTGGGTTGTCGTGGCAAGTTGTGACCACTCGGGAACTTCCGACCAATGGCAGCCGGGCGGGTGGAGGCACGCCCCAGCCTATCTGCTCCGGGCTCCGGGGCGCCCGGGACGCCCCGCCCGAGGTTGAATAGGCAGGCGCCTGCATCTGGGCAAGGCTAACCACCTTAACATTGCAGCATCACCTTAGGATCAGAAACGGAGAGCTGGAACTCCCCCAGGTTGACAGAGGAGGAAACTGAGGCCCAAAGGTCTAGTGGCTTGCCCAAAGTCATCCACGCAAGTTAAGAGGCAGAGTCGGGATTTGAGTTCGCACGTGCTGGAGCCCCCAGTGCCTGCCTCCTCTGCCTTCCCAAGCTCTGGGAGGCTCCACCCGATCGGTGATGTGCCGGCGTCGGATCCTCCCCCATCTGTCCCCATTTCAACAGGATCCTTCCCTTCTCTGTTGTAGATCAGGGCCCGAGGGAATTGAACAAGAGGGAGGGAGGGGCTGGGGGGGGGGGGGTCGCACGTGGAAGGGGGTACTTGGGCGAGTGGAATCTGGGCAAGACGATGAAAAACTGGGTAACTATTCTCATCCAGAAGCAGGACGGTGAACATTTCACCCTGTTCCCATCAGCCCTTCAATGTTTAATAATACTCCCACTGCCGCGCCCAGCTTGTTCCCTCCCCCCATCGCCCACTTCAACAGTAAATGCCGACAATACTCATACATCCCTTGAGATTTGCAAAGTACAAGTGTATCTCGTGTTTCTCACATAACCCCTGTTGTATAATGGTTCAGTCGTTTTCAGGCGTGTCCGACGTTTGTGACCCCATTTGGGGTTTTCTTGGCAAAGACACTTAAGTAGTTGGCCATTTCCTTCTCCCGCTCATTTTACAGATGAGGAACTAAGGCAAGTAGGTGACTTGCCCAGAGTCACACAGCTAGTGTCTGGGGCCGCATTTGAACTCAGGTCCTCTGCGACACTGTATCCACTGCACCACCTGCTACTAGTATTCCTCTTTTATGGGGGAATAGAGAGAGGTTAAATGATTTGCCCAGAGCTAGAGTGCAAGGCAAGATACTTAGAGCCCAGGTTTTCCAGACTCTAAATTCAACACTTTAACAACTTTGCCACAGACACATCCTATGATAGGACAAAGATCAGGGCTGAATCTGTGATTCCATTGATCTTGGAGGAAAATCTCTATATCACTTCAATAGCCTTCTGGTTGGTCTGCTCTCCACAAAAATCTCCCCACCCCCTTCCAATCCATTCTCCATTCATCTGTCAGTGAACTTCCCAGCTCTCACTCCCCTATTCAATAAACTCCAGTGAGTCCCGAATACCTCCAAGACCAAATATAAAATCCTCTGAGAGGCATTTAAGGCCCTTCAAACCCTGCCACCCCTTCTCTCTCTCTCTCTCTCTCTCTCTCACACACACACACACACACACACACACACACACACACACACACACACACCATACCAGGTACTTAATAGGTGTTTAGGGGCTGATTGAGGTCAGTAACTCTACAACTTATATCTTAGAGAGCTGCCAGAACTCTGAAAAGTTTAGTTGACTTGTGCAGGGTCACAGAGCCCTTATGTCAGAGGCAAGAGTCAAAGGCCATGTTCTCAGCTGCAAAGCAGATGGAAGGCAAAGCAGATAAAGGGAGAAGGGGAAAGGCTGATCATTTGTACAGAGTACACTATGTGCCAGGCACTGTGCTTAAACACTTTACAATTATTATCTTCATTTGATCCACACAACCCTGACAGGGAGGTGCTATAATTATCCCCATTTTACAGTTGAGGAAACTGAGGCAAGAAGAGGTTAAAGGTAGCCCTGTCACAAGGCTAGTGACTGAAGCTAGATTTGAACTCCGGTCTTCCTGATTCCAGATCCTGACAAGCTACATAGTACTAGGCAAACCTTAAAGCCTTTATGTTAGCTATTATTACTGCCCTGGGTCAGCCATCTGCTATGCCATGGATTTCCCTACAATAAGACACTAAATTGAAATCTTGGATTGCTCTGTCATTCCTATATTCTCCATGCTTGCCTATCCAAATATGGCTACTTAGCACCGCAGCCCTCTCTCACTCAAATCAAAGTCAACTGCAAGTCATGTCATCATCTCCCTAATGTCATGGTCCTCTTCAAAAACAAAAGACCAACACAACAACCACAACTTAGCACCCACCGGTAGAAAGAGCATTCCCTTTGGAACCTTTGGAATCTAGGTTCGATTCCCAATTCTTCGAGGGTGTAGACTTGGGCGGGCCACTTATTATCTCTTTATGCCTGTTCCCTTGTCAGTAATATGAAAAGGCTCAACTAGATGATCTATATCTAAGATCAAATATGTGAAGCTAAATACTTTTAAAAATAAGAATAGAGCTCAGAAGATACAAATGACACTTAAGTTATGTTAAGAGAGAGTCACTTAACAACATATTTATTAATCTTTTATTTTGTGCCAGGCAGAAGGCTAACATGGGGGAATTTGTGCTGGACCAAGTCAGACTAGCTGCATTAACTAGCTACATGAGTTTGGGGAAGTCACTGTGATTCTCAAGTTTCTCTTTCAGCAGAATCAGGCTGTTAAACTCGTGTGTCCCTCAGGTCTCCTCCAGTCCTCCTTTAGGACTCTTAACCATGTGTACCCACCACCCAAGGGGCCAGAAAGGCTGCAGAGGTGGGAGACGAAAGGGATCCCAGAACCCTAGCCTGCAAACTGAAGTGGTGATTACAAGAGAAACAATGGGGTGTGGTATGGTACACATCCAGTCCCACCCTTGAGGTCAAGGGCTCCTTAGCTACATAGGATTGGCAGTAGGGCAAAGCAAATTCTTCTGTGGATTCTGTCATGGCCATTATAGTCCCACAATAAAGCACGGCTTACTAAACACCAGCTAAGTGCACACCACTCCCTCTAGAAACCTGGTCCTGCTGACTTATTACACATCAGAGGCCCTTGACCCTGGATTTGCAGGTTCTATCCCTGCTAGAATTAGTAAGGCCAGGGATTTTAAAGTGCATCATTATACCTTTTGCTGGATGCTTTATCATGTGACTTTAACTGCAACTTAAAATTTATATAGCATCCAAGAGAGACACAGCAGCTGTATACACTAATAACACAAAGCCTATCCTCACTAGAGGGCCAAGCTCTAAACTGTATCATCATGAAAAGAACACTGGATTTGCAATAGGAGGACCCAGCTTTGGATTCTATTGCTATTTTTGTGACCTTGGGCAAATCACTTTAGTATCTCAGGTACTCAGTTTCTTTATCTGTAAAAAGAAGGGGATGGATCAGTTGATCTTTAAGTCCCCTCTCAGCTCTAAATCTTATGCTTATTCAAAATTGAATAGCAGAAATATTTTTCATATGTAAGTCATAACGGTTGGTTACTTTCCTTAAGAAAAAAAAACTAGCACAACGTGGCACAACTTTAACTAGGTACTACCTCAAAATTTAGGTTCAAAGTCAGAATATACTGGCTTCTGAAACTGAAGCCAACAAGAATCATTTTCTAAAATGGATTATAATTAGCCATATGTTATTTGACCAGGAGAGGGTATTATTTTACAAAAAAAGAAACTGAGACTAAACAATCTGTTCAAGTCATCAAAAAAGGCAGAAAAATGGCAGAACCAAAACTAGAACCCAAGTAACAACCACCACAATGGTTAATAATAATAGCTAGCATTTGTATGGCACCTACTATATGCCAGGCACTGTGCTTTTCAAGTATTAGCTCATCTGATCCTTATAACCCTGGGGTGTAGGTGCTATAATGATCCCCACCTTAGAGCTGAGAAAACTGAGGGAAACAGATGAAATGACTTGCCCATTGTCACACAGCTAGTAAATGCCTAAGGCTGGACTTGAACCCAGTTCTTTCTAAATTTAGCTTTGTGGGAGAACACAGGTATAAATGCTAATCATGGAATGCACTATCCAAAGAATATACCAACTGGTGGAGCCAGAGAACCCTGGTCATTAGAATAATATTCTCTACAATGCAGTGGCAATGATTCTGAAGGCTTTCCAACAGAACCTAGTTCAAGCATCCTCATAAGATCACCCAACCCCTCTGGTTTAGAGCCCATGCTCACCGAACAGCCCTCAGACAGCTAATTCAGCTTACCAGGAAGCTAATACCAGAACTAGGACATAGCTGCTAGCCAGGGTACACCAGCCAGTAGAAAGGTATGTCCAAACTGTAAACATGTATCTCTCTGAATGCTAGTTTGAGCTCATGAACTTGGGTAGCACAAATCCGTTCCTAAGAGCTTGATTATAAAGATCCCGGACCCATGTTAACACCATCCAGACTGTGTTTTCAGGCAGCGCCCAACAGTCCCAAGCATCTTCAATTCAATATACAAGGATTAAAATTCATCCAACCGGAAGAAAAGGGGATCAGTTCTGATTAAATGAGATAAAATATTTAGACACACTGCAAACCTTAGCACTCTTTACAAATACTGTTAAATATTGTTACCGTTGTTACACTTTTTTCATTCACTGTAAAAAATGTGAATGATAAGCTCCTTTACACTACTTTCTACAAAAGTGCCAAGGAGATTACAGCAAGCACACCAATAAGAGTACCTGGCATTTGGCAGGCTCTATGCAAACGATAACTATTATTAATATTATTGCAGAATGGCTGGTAGATAATTAGTGCTTAGTTACCACGTAGCATTAATGGAGAGGGGTTAAGTAGGTGGATTCCCTGGCCTTAATTTGAGTGGTGAGGAAGAACCCAAAAAGTTCACTGGGTAAAAGCAACACACCATTCTCTCTCTCTCTCTCTCTCTCTCTCTCTCACACACACACACACACACACACACACACACACACTCTCACACACTTTAAATGATGGCTAAATACTTTAAAAGAAATCGGGTAAACTTTTGTTGAAGAACATAGGTATAAGTGCTAATCACTTTAGATGCTGAAACAGGAGTGCTATATAATTGTGACTTGCTGTAAAACATTTAGGAATGGCAGAGTTTACAAGGTTACAAAAGACCTAGCTGAACCAGTCATGGTAGACAACGCCTTGAGTTAGAGTCCATTGTCTACTGTCCATATTACAAACACAAATCTATGCTTCTCCTCTTTGATATTTTGAAATGAAGCATTTTCTTACCCATTTTTCCAGGACCATCTCAAAAGGTGAGGGTGTGGGTCAAATGTATTCTTCAGAAACTGCAGTCTCCCTTTTGTACTCACTTTCTTCCATCTTGTAAGTTAATGGGCTCAGGTCATTTGAAAACTAACTATATGTTACAGATCTCTGCTATGGGTTAGCAAATTACTTACAGAAAAACAATGCCAACATTAAAGATGTTCAAATCTAGCAAGTAAATTAAACATCCATTAAATATCCACAAACCCAGTTAAAGTATTACACAATAAATAAAGACTTGTGAGTGTCCACCACCCTTTTACCTGTTAGGGTTTAAAGCTAGATACATTTAAATAAAGCAGCCTAGGTAACTGCTTGGGTTTTTCTTTTTAAATCCCTACAAAGTGAAAAGAAATTAAACTTCTTAAAACAAGTGGCTTACTCTTATTTTCTGCCCTGGGACATAATACAAATGTCACTAGGGAAATTAATATAGCTTACCTGGAAAATAAACTTTGAAACTATAGAATTTCAGAACTACGTCCTCTGAGGGTCACCTTGTTTAACTCTCTCATCTTACAGTACGGAAATTAATGCCTAGGATGGGTTCACTGCATGGAATACTGGATGAAACACTGGCTTTGGAGGCAGGGAGCCTCAGATACAAAGTAGCTGTTGAAGGCTGAGCAAGTCACAACCTCCCTGGGCCTCACTTTCCTCATCTGTAAAGATAATAGCACCTACCTCAAAATAGATGCTGTGTGTAGAGGGCTTGTCAGACCTGAAAGCCCTACACTTACACGAGCTATTTTCTAGAAATACTCAAGATCAGAACCAAAACCCAGGTTTCCCTCCTCCTAGTCCAAGAGCTCCTACTCTATATAAATCATCCTGGTGCCTTAAGATTTTAAGAATCAGCCTTTCTTCCTAAGCATATTAACAGATGTGTCTTCTTGATAAACTCACGGCTGTTTCATTTCTCTAGTCATTTCCCCACTGCTGATCCCCAGAGAGTCAGTTGAGGATCAGCTTCAAGTCGCTACATGCCTGAGCACTCAAAAGAGGTATTTATATACCATAATGGCTTGTTTTATGAGTAAAAATCTGTTTAGGTTCCAAATGGAGATGGCTGCATGGTTGGTTGATCATACTAAGATTATGCCCAGCAAATACATACCTACGTGCAGTTGCTGCTGACACTAAAAAACTTTGTTTCTATTTACAAGCATTAGCTGCTTCTCTGTTACTCTAAATATGTCAGGTGACTAGTTTCATGACTTTAAATAGCATTCGCTAAGTAGCAACAAGTACTGAAAACATCTAGTTTTAAACAATTGCCAATTCCAAATAAGAAATGAATAGGGGACAACATTTACTATTTATTAGCAAACACCTGCAGTGAAGTGTCCATGTCGCTTTGTGAGGCTCGTCAGACAGGTTAAGCTCCCACGATGGAGTAGGAGGCATCTCAGTTAGTCCAGGGGAACCCGAATTTTGTATGTGTCGCGGGGTTGTTGTGACAATAAAATAGTATCTGTAAAGTATTTTGCAAACCTCAAAGCACAACATAAACTCTAGCAGTTACTATTATTGTGGACCCCTTTGGGAATCTGGGGTTTAAAATAGTTGAAGGAAAAGTCCTAGATTGCAGCTAAAGATGGGAGAGGGAGATGAGGCACATTTTCCATCCAAGTCCATAGACCCCCTTCCCCCAAATCTATACACGGACCCATGTGGTGGGGGGGAGGTCCATGGACCCCACATTAAGAACTTCTCATGTAGTCCAAACCATTCAGTTCACAGGTAAGAGCATTTCCTGATTCAAAGTCACAATAATGATACATACATAACAGAGAATAGCAACAGCCTGAAAAAAGAATCACAGTATCAGTTTAGTGGGTTATGTATTTTAAAAGGTTTATTTCAATTTTTATTTGCCTACAACCCAATTTCTTGGAGGGCTAACAATCTTTCCAACCCTGGATCTCTGGACCTTGTGTTAACCGTGTCTTTACATCTTTTCTTCAATAAAGTCAGCATCTTCCATCATGATTCACATTTTGAACAATTCAGCAAGTTAAAATTGCTAATACAACCCTTGAAAAGCAAGTTTATTGAATTAAGCTGAGAAGTGCAATAAACAGACAGATGCATCCACCTAAATAAAAAATTCACTTATTTACAAAGTTCAGTAACTGTAAGTTTTCACATGCAAAGGTTAATAAATGCACAGGGAAACAGTTGGTACTAGTAGTGTCTGGATGCCTCAAAATGCTGAAAAGCAATGATTTCGACACAAACACTTCAAGTTCGGCTATAGGTCAGTTAATAAAATGTGACCTGGTCCCCACATAGAGATTCACGCATTTTAGTTCAGTTTCCTCCTTTTAGGCACAAGCAAGTTGCTAAATTAACTGTCGCAACTCATAGTGAACATTAAAGATGTTCAACTATAGCAGCAAGTTAATATCCCCATATCTAACAGAACCCCCACCCCCACCCTGCCAAAATCATCCGGGAAATATGCAACATGCTTTAAGGAAAAAAAAAGAAAAAGGACAATTTCATAAAGCCCCAATTTTTTTCTTTAAAAAAAATGTAAATGGAGAGAAACCAAGTAGTGTCTGTGCAACATGGTGCAGTAGTTTGTACAGAATATTAAGGCCATGGCAGTCTATAAATTAAAACGGGTACTCGTTAAAAGAAGTCATTGTTGACCACACTTTGAGTGCTCAACGATTTTGGAAATGCACTGTCTATATTTAAGTGCTGCTAAAAAAAAATCACACACAGTGTGAGGCAACACATAAGCAGGTGTACCAGAGAGTTTTATCTCCTACAGTGGTCTACATCAATATTTTACGAATGAACCAGAATTAACATGTGTCCCTTTAAATATACGGAGATCACTAAGCTACAAAAACATGTCCATTTTTCATTTTAACCCACCCATCTCTATCTTATAGAAGTGAATCAATTAACAGGATCAATTAATCAGCTCTCTTGTGCTTAGACACTTCTGTCTCATACATCCTACAACCTGTCCACATAGCGCATGATTACATTACAAAAGCAAGCAGGTCTAGAGTTGTCACAATAACCAAGATGTCTAGGGGAACCAGGCAGAGTGGTGCCAGGCCTGAAATCAGTAAGAGAGACAAAACACGACAGTTTTTATAGGTATCTTTTGTGCTGAAAGTTCTATTATGACTGGATATAAAAATTCAATAGTTTGAGTCATGCAGCAGCACTGACTTAATGACATGGAGATAGAAAAACATACAGGGCTTTGAACAAAGTGACATTCTTCATAAGTTTTATTATTTGACTGGAATGCTCTAAACCCTTGAAAGTTTTTGAGAAAGTCAATTCCCATCCCCTTAAAAAAGTGTTAAACCAAAAAAAAGATACAAGTAATGATCTGGACAGCTACAAAACAGCATGCCTTAGTTTCTCCCACATCATCCCACCACTATGTACGTGGCTATTAAGCATCACCAGAAAGTAGTTCATTTCTAAAAATCCCTGGGTAAGATCTCACCAGTAGAGAACAGAAATGGTGACATTGACCTAATAGAGCCTTTTGTGCCCCCTTTTCAGACAATTTCCATTTCTATGGCTTAAAAATATACATTTCACATGCATGTGTGAGATAAGACAAAGAAACAATAGGCTTCTATCCCACAGGAGTCAGGCTTAAAGGGTTTCTAAATACTGTAGGTGGTGCTAGAATCCTCATGCTGTCTCAGTATCAAGCTACTGAAATCTAATTAAATATCATAAACACTTGCTGAAAATCAATATAAAATTCTGGCCAGAATGACCCAAATTGAAATATGCAATTTCCTTGATTTAAGATGGTCAAGGCTGCTTCAACAGCTCTGTGTGCTGTTTGTGACAAGCCTTTTTGTGCTGACTTTATCATGACAACTCTAGGTGATGCTTTGTGACAGGTGAAGGATACACGTCTCCAGCAGCGCACAGGAGAAATTAACTCAGACAAAAGGCCATTTCTTGGATGTAGGAAGGACCATATTCTGGGTAGCACGTCAGAGGAACGGACGACAAGTCTGGGATCACAGCCAGCGGGGTGGGGGGAGGGGCTCCAGGGGCTGAAGACCTCAGCTTCTTCTAGATTTCGAATGCTGAATAAGCCACTGAAGCGTGATGTCTAAGGGGACAAAGGGAAAATGGTAGTAAGATTAGCGACTGCTAAATAAAACCCTGAAAGGAGAATGCAAAGTACAAGGAGAGCATCAGAACAGAGTAACAATCTCTCAATGACATAAAATCAAATCTAAATTAACTAGAACATCTGAACCCAACTTTTAGAACAATAAAGCAAAATAACATTGGAAATCATGACTGGGAGACACTCCTAACACTTCACCAGAAGTCATTTTCCAAAGCCTTACTGTATCAAGGAAGTGAGGTCAGCCTGTTTGACCTGTTTTTGTTTTTGTTTTTTGAGGCAATCAGGGTTAAGTGACTTACCCAGAGGCACATAGCTAGGAAGTGTCTGAGGCGACATTTGAACTCAGGTCCTCCGGATTTCAGAGCCAGTGCCCTATCCACTGCGCCACCTAGCTGCCGCCATGACCTACTCTTGCGGAAGCTCTTTGGGATTACTACTTGTTTTTCTAGATGTTTGATAGCTATCCCCTTAATAAGACATTATGAAATTATGCCAGGGGCCTACAGTCTGGAGGGCCTATTCTTTCCCCTTTCTGGCAAGTTAGGAAATTTAGCCTTTTCAATCCTGCAGCATATTTTTTTACAATCTTTCAAATATCAACAGCAGTATCTCAATAGTCACATATCCAAATTACTTCAATATCCTAACAAGTAGCTATGTTCTACCAGGTAGAGATATGTTCAGAGGTGAATAAATACAAAACAAATACAAAATATGTTGAAGGAAGAGGGAATAGGGCAGGAATAACAGGAAAAAACCTCACAGAGCTTCTCTATGTTCTAGATGTTGCAGGAGGTCCAAAGCCAAGACTTGGGTTGTTGCAGAGCCCAAATGCAGAATATATACATCAAACAGTAAAGCAAGGAGGATATCTCCTAAAGACTAAGAGCCAAACACTTCATTGTCCAAAATTAAGCACAATCACTATCCCCTGTGAAAGGGTACCCAATAATGGGTATTATCTGTGACTCCAAGCTCTCAAAATAGGATCCTGCTTACTGAGCTCTAACTCAATGGCTCCATGGATGCACTTGGGCTCTTTGATGGTACAGGCAAACAGGCTGTGAATAAGACTTGAGTGAGCTCCAAAATGTTACTTAAGAATCCATACAATGCAAGACTCTGAATTCCCATTTAAGGGACACATTGAGTCACCCAGGTTTTATTGAGCACCTGCTTCGGCTACATCCTTGGCACTCAGCACTAATTCAAGGTGGGATCATGGGCAAACACCCTGGGTTCAAGTCCTACCTGCCTATGTCAGTCAACAAGCATTTTATTAAATGCCTACTAAGTACCAGGCACTGGGCTAAGTGCTTAGGCAGGTCATTTTCCCTTCATGGGCCTCAATTTCTTCACCAATAAAATGAGGGAGTTGCATGAGGTGTATTCTGAAGTCCCTTCCAGCTAGAGATCTGATCCTATGATCTACAAAATGATGGGGTAGAATTAAATGACCACTAAGGTCCCTCTCCACTTCCAGGTACCTACAGGCTTATATTCAATCAAGCAGAATATTTAAGTGAACAGAACACTTCATGCCCTAATCATGTAGGAGAAACAGAAAGTTAAAATCTTGGTGATCAATAATCAATGCATACTAGATAAAGTCAAAGTTACGGTTTAGATAGGTGAATGTTTTCAAAGGTCTTAGACATTCAACTGGTAATTATACAAAACTATCTGTCCTATTCAACAGCTACAATAGGTCATTGAGGTATAAAAGTGGCAACCTAGAATCTTAACAATTAAGGAGTGGGGCAAGACTACATTAGTGAAATGTCTGAATTTAGCTGCTTTTCAATTGTTTTAACCCACACTTATAAACACTGAACACACAAGTAAGATGGACTCCTAACCTGAGAGGAGAATAAGAAAAGTCATCAAGATATATATCTCTTTGTTTATGAAAGCTAGTAAGAAATAGTACTCCAAGGATGAGTTTGTTATCCCAGAAATAAGCCATTAAAGACCAGGATTTGGAAAAATGGTACTGTTAACATTCTCATAGGAAAGAACCAACCTAAATCCATGAAAAATGATGAGCCACTATAAAATTAAAGCATGTTATTAAAGCAAGCTGAAATGAGGAATAAGAATGATAGTATGGTGACAAATGCAGAGACCAACCATTATGCTGATACGGAACAGCAATGGGAATGAGAGTGCATTTAAGAATGTGGGTGCTTCTCTGGCATTACCCCAAGGGAAAGAAGTGTCCTAACCAGTCAACATAAGTACTTCAGACAACTCATGAGATATTTTTCAAGAGAAATAAAATGACATTCTTATTTATAAAGAAGCCCTAAAGCAAGTATTAATTTGCTGAGGCCCTAAGTGAATTCAAACAAAGTTTCTGAAATGCAAAAATTAGGGATCAGACAAACCTGACTCCACAAACACCAAAGCATACTATAACTTGTAAAGCATTTTCACATAGGCTATCATATGTGATACCCTGAACAATCCTGAAGATTAAAGATGAGAAGGGATAGAGAAAGTAAAAAAGGAAGAAATGAGAGAAAAAGCTCAAACTTCCCTAAAAGCTACAAAGCAAGGCTAACAAATCATCTCTGAACCGTTTCTGAAACACTATACATTCATACTTTTGTTTATTAAATAATCCTTCAACAGATTAGTTTAAGTGACTGAATATCAGACAGAAGTGATTATTCAAGTACATTAAAGCTAATGGGTATTTCTAGCTTCTGGCTCCAAAAGAATGCTAATATATTATAGCAATATACTCAGTTTTAGCGAGTGAAAAATTTTTATAGGGCCTCCTGACCAGTCTTTATAAACTACTACTTCAATAGTACCATTTTAATACACAACACAACTGGATACCAGCACCAAAAAGATTACTACAATAAATATCATGCAACACCTAGCTGCATGGCTTTACTGAGTTAATCTCTTTAAATAGTTGGAAAGAAAGTCTAGTGTCAAGGGGCTTAAAGTCACTCTTCGTCACGGAGGAAAAAAACAGTACACTTTTAGAGTCCCTTCACCTATAACGAGGAAGGAGAAAAGTTCGAAAACAAATAGCAAATAATTCTGTAAGAAATGCTAGACATTACTTACCTATATTATCCTTTTCTTTGCAAGAAATTGAATAGCAGCAAATTTCTCTGTCTTGAATAGCAGAGAGATTCCTAGAAAAGACAAAATTTAGAAATAAATTTGTGTTTAAGAACTGGCCAATTTTGTTTCGGTACTTGTGCTAAATGGAATTAAGACAATGGCTATAACCACCACTAAATACATATAAGCATCTATGATATCTCCAACAGGCTGAGGATTTTCAGCTACAAGGAGAAAACCACTGCAAATGCTGAATAAATCTAGAGTTCTAAACAATTAAAAGAGTATGCAAAATATGCAAGAGAACAAATCATGAAATATGAATGAAATAGCACTGTGCTCAAAAAAATGAAAAATATGGGGAATTCAGAGAAATCAGCAAAGATGTGTATGAATTGATACAGAGCAATGAAAGCAGAACCAGAAGAATATACTTAATTACTAAAATAAATGAAAACAACACGCAAAGGAAGCCAAAGTTAACTTAATGGCAATTAAGCACTAGTGTCAGGTTCACAAATGACAAATCTCAACAGCTTCTTTTCAAAAGACTGGTAGAAAATGTTATTAGATGTGGTCAATTTTATTTAATTCTTTTGCTGTTTTCAAGGGAACAGTTCTATGATGGTGAAGAAAAAAATGTCAAGAGTTGACTTGCTAAAATAACTATCAACAAAAGTATGCAATATAAGTGAATTTGGTACAAAAGAAAATCCCTTTCACATTGTCAAAAAACATACATTTTTTCAATTAGTTGTTTCTCATCCAAGGCATTAGGCAAGTCTCTCTTGTTTCCAAGTACTAGCACCTTTAAAAAGAAAGGGGAAAGGTCAAATGTTAATAAAAGTAACTTAAGGATCGAGTCAACAAAGATTACCAACTTCCACAGAACTTGATACTTAGAAATGTTCAACTAGAACCCATCTTAACCCTCCTGATACATGATGAGAGTCCTAGTACATCAAGGGTGAGACACTTTCACATGGCAGGTTAAGAACTGATTCCTACCAAATGACTCTAAAATTATGTTCTATTCTCTGCATTCTGCTTGTAATAAAATTCACTTAGGAATTTTTCATAAAAATCAACAAAATCAAGCTATTTTAGGCAAACCTAGAAATGTAAATGCTAATAACTTTCTAATCTATACATATCTACTATACAGAATGTGTATATGCATACCTGTGCATGGATACACACACACACACACACTCTCTCTCTCCTAATGCCTAAGTTAGAATAATCAAAAACATATGGCAGCCAACCACAACTGGAATCTTCAGCGAGAATATGAAGAACTCAACTCACTGCTGCCTCCAAACACTTCCTATTGTAGAACACACTCAGCAAACACAACTCCTTTGAAGTTCATTCTATTCAAACATACCACGAAATTCAGTCCCGACATCCCAGCCATAACATTTCCTCCCTCCTTTCTTAGGAAGGTCAATGCCTAGCTCAGTCTCCCTTTTGACCACAAGTCCTACCCTCAGAACAGAGGACTCTGAACATGCATGTTGATGTTTCCTCAAATACTCAACTTCCCAGTTCTTCAACTTTCCAACTCCCATGATGTGTTCTCTCCACGTTGGCTACATACAAAAACAGTCATACCCTTGATCTTGCCATCACCCACAAGTGTTCCTCTTTCACACTGAAGAGTTCCATAATTTCTTTATCCAATCATTATTTTTTATCCTTTCATCTTGTCCTAAAATTATTCCTAAACCTATTATTCATCTTCACCATCACCTCTAATCCTCCCATGTCTCAGTAAATTCCCAGACCGTGCTCTGGCTATACTCTCCTTCTTTCCCAATCATGAACTATTAAACAAGTAGCTGACCAAAACAACTTTATACTAACCTCTGAGGGAATCAGGACAGCAAGTTGTGGGAAGTGAGTGAACCACACCAACTCCCCTTGGTAACTCCCTCAACTAAGGACTTTACCCTCATACTTTCACAAAATTGAGACAATTCACCATGAGTTCCTTCTTCTCTGTTCATTTCACATCTGGCTAATATCATTCTCCACTGACTTTTTCACTTGTCTCTGAAGTGCCCCTTCCCCTTCCAAGGCCAATCCCTCCACATATACTCCTAATCCCATCTTCTCCAGCAGATTGCCTCCACTAACACCCCTTCTCTAATCTTTCATTCCTCTCCATCTACTTGTTTTTTCCCTGCTGCCTACAAACACAGGTCTTCCTCATCCCTCAGAAAACTTCACTGCAACCTAATAATAACCCTGTTAGCTATCAACTTGACTTCCATTTCTCATTGTCTCCTAAGCCTTCCAAAATCTTGATTCTGATCTACTCAACTGAAATTACTCTCTCTGATGTTACCAAGTTGCCAAACCAAATATCCTCTCCCTCACTCCTGATTCTTCTTGAGCTCGCTGTAGCATCTGACACCATTATCACCTCTTTTTCCTAGACACTCTCCTCTCAGGGTTCTACTCCTACCTCTCTGACCACTCCTTAACAATTTTCTTTGCTAAATCTTCACCAATATCACACATATTAATTGTGGTTATGCTCCCAGTCTACTCCCCTTTTGTTTCAATAATCTCTTACTTTAAGTTCTTATGCTCCCAGAGTCAAGAGAGTCAATTACCTCTATCCAAATGTTACCCAAATCAACAGATCTAGTCGAAACTCTTTCCTAAGTTCCAGTCCCACATCACCAATTGCCTATTGGACATCTCAAACTGGATATCCAATAGGGAGCTCAAATTCAATGTGTCTAAATCATAACTCATTATTTTCCCCCAAAAACCCACCCTTCTTCAAAACTTCCCCACTTCTATCAAGTACATCACCTTCCTTCAGTCCCCCCAGGTTCAAAACCCTGAACGTCATCCTCAACTCCTTACTCTCTCACTTACCTTACATATACAGTCAGTTTACCTAATCTTCTCATTTCTTTCACCACATCTCTCATACCTAAACCTTCTTTCCGCTCCCAGAGTCACTACCCTAGTGAAGGCCCTTATCACCTCTCACCTGACAACTGCAATAGCCTACTCACTGGTCCCCCTGCCTCAAGTCTTTCTTCATTCCAATCCATCCCTACACAGCTGCCAAAATGACTGGCGTGAAACACAGTACTGAAGAATTCATCCTCCTACTCAATAGTCTGCAGAGGTTCCCTATTACCTCTAGAACCAAATATATAAAATTGACATTTGAAGTTCTTCAGAATCTGATCCCTTCCTATCCTCTAGTTCCCTTCTATAGTATTCCATTCTATGTATTCTAGAGAATTCAAAGAGAACTAGCTACCATTTCCAGGCTTTTGCACCAGATGTTCCCCATCCTTGCCTGAAACAGGATTTTTACTGAACCGGTCTCTAACCTGAGAATGATGAAACAACAGGCCAGAGACAAAGTGCCAGTAATCAGGTAGTCATTTAATTAATTAGTTTCATTATAAGGAACAGATCTGCAAATCAGGAGTTCTCCTGATCAGAATTCCACTTTGCTGAAGTGAAAACAGGCATTATATACGTAAAACATAATGGGAAGGGAGGGGGAAGGTAGATTACAGACAATCGTTCCCAGGGCCAGAGTGGTTTCCTATGACCAGCCCACAAATCCCACAATCACTAAGGTACAGGTGTCCTGAAGTTCTGTGGGAACAATAATGTTCAAGTCTTTAGGGGTCATTACTTGGTGGGTCACAGGACCAGAGTTCTGTGACGGGAAAAGGTTCTACAGTCTTTGATTCGCTTCACTTCAGGTACGCAGGCAGAAACATGCCAGTGATTGTGAGTGCTGTCAGAGTTTTGATTTATCATTTCAAGCTGCACTGTAAGTCTGACTCACAAGAGAGACAATTCTAAAAAATCTATTAGTATATTCATTACATATATCATATGGATTATTATAAAAATCATAATTCTCTTCACACCTGGAATCTCATCCCTCCTCACTTCTACCCTCTTAAGTTTCACTGGATTCCTTCAAGAGCCAGTTCAAATCCCACCTGGTGCCAAAGGCCTCTCCCCAAGCTGCTAGTGCCTTCCCCTCTCAAGTTACTCTGCATCTATTCTGCAGATACCTTGTACATGCCCATTTACATACATGTTGTCTTTCCCATTAGAATGAGAACAGGTACTATTTTTACCTTTGTTTGTATCCTAATCTTAGCACAGTACCTGGCACACAGTAAGTGCTTAATAAATATTACATGCTTGTCATTTGTCATATTGTCATTTGCAACAGTATTAGTTATTTTACATTCAAAATTTATAGCCTGGACTATAGAGGCTCCTCCTCTACTGACTCCATTCTCTTTTTCCTTCCCAGGCTACAGCTGCCCTTTTAAGCTACACACAAAGAAGACAGAAGAAGGATGACAAGATCAGAGGTGGGAGAAACCTGACACTCAAATCCAAATCCAATTCAGACCATCCTGACTGACTTGCTCCCCTTAAGCTCTCATCTCCTGCTCATTCAGACATGCCTAAGCCTCTTGTGCCACAGAACTTCATGCCTAGAAGGTCCTTCCTACTGGCACATCTTCTATAGTGAACTCTCAAAATATAAAGTTCCTCAAACCCAAGCCTTTTCTGTGAAGGCTTTATTTACCTTACAACAGATTTTCAAGTTTGTGCTCCGCCCCATATCAACACAGACTACTCTTCACACCCAAAGTGCCCTTATCTACACTTGTCTCTAACCAACACATTAGGTAAACTTGGGACCACCCCTTGGCTTAATTCAGTCACATATTTCTATGTGCCTGTCTCGTAGGACACAGCCCCAACAGCCTCTCACTCACATGTCCTTTATTTGTGGCCAGGTTAACTCCTATCTAAATTGGAAGCTTTGAGTGCAGGGATGGTACTTAATTTGTTTCTACTGTCTCCTTCAGCACCCAAAGTGGGCATGTAACAAATGTTAGCTGAAGGAAACTGACAAAATTCTACCATGCCTGATTATGCGGATTCAGAAGCAGCGAATCTGACAGCAAGAGCGGGGCCATTCCTCCATGCTGTCATGTGTGACAGCTGACAAGGAACACACCAGTGCTGCCTATCACAGCTCTCCTACTGTCTTACAGTCCTCCTATTGTGTAATGGAAGATGAGAGTTATTTTCATGATTTCAACATGTAACGGCATACAAGTCATGAATATGGTTCCTAAAGTCAAATACAAACCAGTCTCATTTCATTGTATTCACACCTTATATTTTAAGCAACAGCTTCTCCCCTTCCTAAAGATCTATCTCCAGTTCAAATGTGAACTGTACTAATTATAATCAAAAAGCAAACTTCTCAGACTTACTGGAATGCCTTGTAACTGTGGTTTGTCCAGAAGGTTATGTAGTTCATTCCGAGAAGCTTCGATCTTTTCACGATCTGCAGCATCCACCATGTAACTTAAAAGTTGAGGGCAAAATTCCTTAATAATCATATTTAAGAGTCTCGTTTTCTTAAAAAATGGTCCTATAGTTCAACTTCACACCAAACTATTCAGGGTAGGGGGAAGGGGATGGAGAGGGAGAATAGACCAGACTAGGACTGCCCAGAGAAGGGAAGAGCCAGGACAAAAACCTCATCTTGAAGAAAGATTTCGTTAGTAACAGTAATAATAGCTAGCATTTTTATAGTGCCTACTATGTGCCAGGCACTATGTTAAGTGCTTTTCAACTTTGCAAGATAGGAACTATTATTATCATCCCTATTTCACAGTTGAGGAAACTGAGGTAGACAGATTAAGTGACTTGCCCAAGGTTCCACAGCTAGGAAGTATCTGGGGCTGAACCAGAACTCGAATCTTCTTGACTCCAGGTCTGGCACTCTATCTACTCCAACACCTGGATGCCTGTCAGATTTAGCACCCTCAGGGATACTTATATTCACCCAATTAGTGGCAGTTAAGGTCATAGTTGTCATTTAAAGTTTTTAATACATAGTTTTCTTTAAAAATGAAATATAATAAAAAGCCATGCTTTTATTTTAAATTTTCAAAATCAATTAAAATGAATTTTTAAAAAACTTAGCGGTCCCTACCTTGGATAGGAAAAAAAAAAAAAAAGAGGAAAAATCCCTCTTTCCAATGGACTTGTAAACTCCTTAGAAGGAAAGACTGTTTCATTCTTTGTGTCTCCAGGGCCCAGCCCAGCATAGAGTAAGTACTTGGACACACAGAAGGTACTTACTAAATGCTTGCTGATTGAGTCCAAAGCTACAATGAATTTTTCCAAGAGAATAAACTGGAAAGATCCCCCTGACCCCACCCCACTTACACAATCGCATTGACTCCTCTGCAGTATCGTTCCCACATGCTTCGGAATCGTGGCTGACCTCCTATGTCCCAAATCTTTAAACCAAAAAAAGACAATTTTTTATGAGGAACATTTCAAGTAATAGAGAGAAGATGGGAAAAATTTTAGAAGCATTTCCCAGTTTCTTAGGAAAGACAACTTCATCCCACTCCTCCCAAAAAACAACTTATTTGCAAGTTATATGAACACAGTAAAACACCAGATATAATAGCTTTATCAACCAAGACTTATAATGGGCTCTTAACCAAGTAGGACACCAAGAATTCATATTGTTAGCATTTCTAAAACAGGTCCTAAAGGATTCTGCCTTCTAAATCAAAGATTAATTTCAATCATTTTGAACCTTAATTCTTTGAAAAAATATTATTAACCAGAACATACCACTGAAATCACATTAAATCATATTCATATTACATTAACAATATCTGAGGGTTTACTATCCCATTCACTGATATGGATATGAGTACAAGTACTTTCAGGTTTATTAAAGCACATACAGTATAATGACAGCTCCACCAAACACAAACAGGAAACCTGAATCTCAGGCAAAAACCTGTATTGATTTGTTAGAAGTTGTATTTATATAGGCTGTCCCACCATTCTTTGACAGCTTCATATTTAACTGCATCTCACACCTGCCAATTTCTTCCCCATCAATGTTTCTATGCAGCACAACTGCACTTCAAAGTATTTTAGCACTCAGTAAGCGTGAAAACTCATAAGATTTCTTATAGATTGATTTCCCCTGGTGCATTTGACTCCAATCCCATATTGTCCCAAAAGGTGAAAAGCAATTGGCAACATTTGAATCTCACAAATAAAGCGGCTGTGCATGCCCACAAGGAAGGTGGGTAGCCCAAGAGGCAGCTTTCCAACCGAAAATTTTAGAAGATGTGACCACAAAAATAAGAGGCAAACAAACTAGAATAGAGATCAGAAGACAGTGTCATGTGTCCTAAACATAGTGATTCAATTCCATGTATTAAGTGCCTACTAGGTACAAGGAAATAGGGGCAGAAAGATGGCTAAGGAAAGGAAAGGGAGAGAAGAAAAGGGAATAAGGCAATGTGCTGTGCACTGTGCTAATAAGCACTTTATAAAATTATCTCACTTAGTCCTCACATTGGTCCCTCACCTTGGGAATTAGGGAGTTATAATAATCGCGTTATTATCCCCATTTCACAGATGAGGAAACTGAGGCAAAGGGGGGTGAATTGAATTGCCCAGGGTCACACATCTAGTAAGTGCTTAAACATACATTATGCACCAACCACATTCCACAGCAGGATAAAAGATGCACACAAGCAAATGCAAAGTATATACAAAGTAATAAAAGAGTGATTTCAAGAGGAAGAGTACATCAACTCACACTGAAGGTCTCACCTGAAGGGTAACACTTAAGCTATCCCCTGAAAGAAGCCAGAGATTCTACAGAGTAAGGGCAAGGAAGAAGCATATACAAGGACGGGGAAAGAAAGGAGACACACAGCAAGGCATCAAGGCAAGAGATGGACTGCACCATATAAGAACAGTTTAAATAGAACAAAGAATGCAAAATGGGGAATAATATGAAATAAAAACGGAAAAGGAGGTGGGACCCCAATTGTGAAGGCCTCTAAATGTTAGACAGAGGAGTTTGCATTTTATCCTAGAACAAAGAGGGAAGTACTGGAGATTTCTGAGTAGAAAGCTGATATGGCCAGATGTGTTCTAGACATACCAATATGGCAGCAATGTGGAGGATGAATTAGAAAGGAGACTAGAGGTCCCCATTAGGAGACAAATTAAATAGTACCATGGCAGGATAAGTGCTGGAAAGAAGAGGGAGGTTGTGTGAGTGGAAAAGAGATAATGTAGAAGTTATGGTCAAAGCAGGAGTGAGCAGTAGAAGTCTTGACAACTGATGGAGAGGTCAAGGAAGATGTAACAGTAAAGCCTGACTGCAAGATTATGGCCCAAGAGGACTACAGGAATGGTGGGAGAGTCGTCCGAAATAGGGAAGTGGGGCAGAGGTATGGGCTTTGAGAGAAGCAGGAGCTCCATTTTAGACATGCTGAGTACAAGGAATTGTGCAAGGCCAGAAGGATATAAAGACAAAAATGAAAATGTGACTAAGCACAAAGAAGGCAGAGAGGCCAAGGCAGATGGTTTGAGGAAATCTAAAGACAGAGCGATTGCTGTTGGCATAGAGGATCAGTAGCTTCTTCATTAAAGAGGCAGCACAGGAACTGACTATAAGAGGTGCATATATGGAGGGCAATGGAGGACAGGGCCCAGTTCCCACCAGGCACAGAAGAGGCCATGAGCAGAGGCACAGAGAAGATATCACAACATCGTCGATCTAGAGCTGTAAAAGACCTGAAGAGAAGTCCGGAAAGCAATGTCAAATAGAGCTAGGTGACACAGACTACTTGAACAAAGAGCAGTTCGAAGGAAGTTGGGAAAGGTCAACAGGAGCCAAATTGTGGAAGATTTTAGCTGATTAAGATCATTAATTCTGGCAACAGAACATCAATAAAGGGGTTTTTTTGTAGGGTTTTTTTTTTTAAATTGCGATTAGAACAATATATTCAGAAGCTGACTGGGTAGGGTATGGATGATGGATTGGAGACGAGATAGACTAGAGGCAAGAAGACCAGTAAAGAGGCTGTAACAAAATCCTAGGAAAAAAAGATATGAAAGCCTGAACTAGGATGATTCAGTGGGAATGGAAAAAAGAGAAGAGAATATTTGCAGAAGCAGATTAGAAAGAACTTGGCAATTGTTTAAAAGAAAGGAGGATAAAGAAGAGGAAACAGTTTTTTGTTGGGGCAGGGAGTTTAAATGGAGGTTGTGAGCTCGGGTTATGGGACTGGGAGAACAGTGACAACAATAATGGAAAAAAACTAGCATGAGAAGAACAAGATTTCAAGAGCTAAAGATGGCCCATCTAGTTTTGGACTTATCTTTGAGAATTAAAGTGTCAATGGGATATCCAGGCAGAGCTATTCGACTGTGAACTCTGAGGGGGAAGTGATAAAGATTTGAGAGTCAACTCTACAATGCAACAACTGAAGCCAAGAGAATAAAAGAGATCTCACCAAGAAATAAAGAGGATGAGGCACAAGCAAAATCATCTGCTCAGATGTATGCAAACCTCACCATCTCCAGAACCACTACAATCCCACCTAAGACTCACTTTTCCACTCCACCCCAGTGACCACCCATTCCCCACCTGGTGATTCCAGAGAAATGCGTCCTGTAATTCTAAATCACAGGAATTTGGGACACATGTACCCACAGAAACATGTTAACATTATAAAAGCAGCAATTAGGTTTTAGAGCACTACTACTACTTACTATAAGCAGTGGTGGCCTGGCCACTTAGATAGCTTTTATAAGACTGAAACTTGAATTACATTTTCCAATGAGCAACTGATTTAAAGCTTTTGAAATATAACCTACCTATAATTTGGAGACTTCTAGGATTAAAGGGAAAAAAACAAAACACCTCCCCCCAAATCTAAATTATAATGACCAGGGAATCTACGTATAACACAGTGTGATTTTTACATACCTTTATTGTGACGTTACCTTTAGTTACTTTCCTCATGTTAAAGCCCACTGTTGGGATCATATCTTCACTGAACTGACCTGACTGAATAAAAGGAAAACTATGTATTAGACAAATCTGAATTTATACAGATTATCTAAGCATTAAAAGCTTCCTTCAACCCATCATTCTACATCTGAAATTGTTCTTGGTAATACACAACAACAATATCAGTTTTGTTTCAAAAACAACACTTTTCATAATCACTTGTTTAAGACTGTTATGTCATTAAAAACCCACTTAGAGAAGGAAATGAAATATTATAGAGATCAGTTATCTTTTCTAAGACTGGCCTGGTGCCAGGTACAAAATTCTGCCATAGTTCTATGACATACCACAAGAGAAACAAAAAAGCTGGTAGATAAATGAATGGTGTCCCATTTGATTGACATTATTAATAATTGACATTTGTTGTTGTTCAGTCCTTTGTCATGTCTGACTTTTCACGACCCCATTTGGAGTTTTCCTGGCAGAGATACTGGTATGGTTTGCCATTTCCTTCTCCAGCTCATTTTTACAGATGAGGAACTAAGGCAAAGAGAGTTCAGTGACTTGCCCAGGACCACACAGGTAGTAAGTGTCTGAGGCCACATTTGAATTCAGGAAGATGAGCCTTCCTGACTCCAGGCCCAGTTCTCGATCCACTTTGCCACCTGGATGTCCTAATGATTGACTTTAGCCAAAGCCAATAATATCTTTTCTGTAGCTATGCATACTGCCTGACAATGTGCAAAAGGCTTTAGACCTGGGAGTGAAGAGACCTAAGATCAAGTCCTGACACTTGTTAGTTATGCGGTCTCCACATCTGTAAAACTGGGGAGATGTATATATTACTGACCTCATAGGTCTTATAACTTGTGAAATGCTATACGAACATATCTCAAATCCCCATATGGTCCTAGGATACACTGAATTTCTTGTTACCAGTCAAATTCCATTAGCACAACCTCCAAAAGATTATTCTAATTCTTCTATCACCCCCTGGCCAATTCTGGGAAATCTTTGTCATGCTACCATATTCTAATTATATAACATTAGTTTTCAAAGCACTTTCACACACATCCTATTTGAGATGCACAACATGCCTACAATGTAGGCAAAAGAGGCACTATCCCCATTTTATAGAATAGGAAGATCCACAAGGGCTAGGAACCCAAGGTCACAGGGCTGATAACCAGCAAAGCTAGGACAGGAATCCAGGTCTTCTGACTTGACTCAATCCTCATATAGCATGTCACCATAACAACTGTGGTAACTGGTCTAGATTGGTGTCCCTTTCTCAAGTCTCTGCCCTAATTTATCATCCACACACCTGCCCAAGTGATTTTCCAAAAATATAGGTATATCCATATGAATTCCTCTAAGGGTTTCTTATTACCTCTGGGATTTCCGCCGGCAAATATTCCTCTGGCATTTCAAGCCCTTCACAACCTGGTCCCATCTACCTTTCCAGCCTTACTACAACAGTCCCCTTCATTCATGTTAGGATCTAGTTAACCTTGCCTCCTAGCTGCTCTTCATACATGACAATCCATCTTCTGATGCTGTCTCTATACCTCTGCGCAATGCACAGATTATATCCCATTCCTGGAATGCATCCTCTCTTCATTTCCACATCTTGATTTCTTTCAAACACAACTTCTAACATGATGCCTTTCCTGATCCCCTGATTGCTAATACCACCTCTCCCTCCCTTTAAAATTTTGTTTATACAACTAAGGATAACATATACATATATGTATACAGGTATGTATGTATGTATAAGCATACATATGTCTCCCCTAATAGAATGTAGGCTCCTTGAGGGCAGGGATCTCATCATTTGTCTTTGTAATCCCAAAACCTAGCAGGTACATAATAAATGCTTGCTGATTGATTGGATCTGTAATTGAAAAGAATGGAGAAAATAAAAGGTATATATAGTTCTCATTTACCTAGCATAATAAAGGAATGCTTGAGATTTGATGCTATCCCAAGAAAATATATAATCAGATATGAGTTGGTCAAGTACAAAGGATAAAAAATGGACAGCCCAAGTAACTCAGTGATGCAAATGAAATACAAAAAAGCCGAGAAAAAGACCTCTACCAATTTGTATTAAAAAACATAAACAACCCATATATACCAAAGCAGCAATGATTGCAATAGCAAAGAACTAGAAACAAAATACACGTCCTCCAACTGGGGAATTGTTAAACCTATTTATGGCACATGAATTAAATGGATATTCCACAGACAGTAAAACTGCATGAAATTCACCACAGACATGGGAGGATTCATGAACTGATGCAAAGTGAAGTAAGCAAACCCCAGAAAATAAACTCGATGATTACAATCATATAGATGAAAGAACAGTAGAAACAGCAAAAATCCAAACTGAACACAATGTAATTAGAATTATAAAGTTTAGCCCCACAGACCAGATACGAGAATGTACTCCCCCTCTCTTCTTTGTGTGAGTGGGGAATCATGGAGGCAGAAAACATATGTGCTGATTAGCTTTACTGACTGATACTACTTTCTTCTTTATTTTTTTCTAATTTAAAAAAATAAAGAGAATGGTCAAGAATCAAAAGATTTGATAAGGTATGGACAGGTTGAGATCCAAACCAATGGAGGAAAATCTCAAGTGTAATAAGAGCACAAATTTAACTAAAATAATGTTCAATGTCAGTATCTTATTGCACTCAGTAGGCATAATCCAGTGGCAACACTCTAATGCGCTACTTATCAGAGAGTCCAGGACATCAGCTAAACACACTTATCAGAACTGCATCTAAGGGGAACTCTCAACTGCCTTCTCAGCTGCCCAAAGCTCTTTTTTCACTTCCTATTAAACTGCACAGATACAGACAATACAGGTATTGCACAATGACAGTCATATTTATTGGTCAGATGACCTTCCTGGTTCTCATCCCTGTTATAGATAGTTGTAATTTGCCATTGGAAAAAAAAGTTATATTTTTAGCAAAACCTTTCCCTGTGTCAATTTTGAAGGTTTAATAGCTAATATATGCCAATAATTTTAGAAGTGGGAAATAATTTGGTTTCATAAATAATAAATTGCCTAATCACTTGGAGAAATCATTTCCGCTTACATAAGGTGGTCTTAAACTTCCTTTTGTTTGTATCTAGAACTCTCCCCCACCACTATCACCATCACCACCACACACATAGTCAAAATGACTCTCCAGTCTCCCAAATCTATATGTCAAATTAATGTACTGTTGGTGGATCTGTCAAATGGTCCACTTCTTTGGGAAAGCACTTTGGAATTATATGAGCAAAGTGACAAACTTGGTCATACCCTTTAACATAGTGATCCCACTGCTAAGTTTATACCCTGAGCACAAAAAGACTTTCTGTAAAGCTAGACAGAGTAGAACTCTAAAACAGCAAAAAGCTTCAAGAACCATGTGTCCAACAATTTGACAATAACTAAATAAGTTTTAATATAGGAATGTTATGGAACACTACTATACCATAAGAAATCATGGGTGGGGATGGAGCCAAGATGGCGGCTGGAAAGCAGGGACTTGCCTAGGGCTCTCCCCCAGGACCCTCCAAACACCTATAAAAAATGGCTCTGAACAAATTCTAGAACGGCAGAACCCACAAAATAGCAGAGGCAAGCAGGGCTCCAGCCCAGGACAGCCTGGATGGTCGCTGGGTAAGGACTATCGCACAGAGCTGGGAGTGGAGCAGAGACCAGCATGGGCTATGCCCAGACCAGCCAGGCGGAACAGGCGTAGCTCCTTAAATCAGTTGCCAGACTGCTCAACCCACAAACACCAAAGACAACAGAGAATGTTAGTGGGAAAAACTGCTGGGGACAGAGTGAAAGAAGTTCTCAGTCAGCCACCACCCTGGGAGCAGCAGAGGAGGTGCAGCTACAGAACTACAACTGCACTTGCTTCTGGCCCCAGGCCCACCTGGTGGGAGGAATTAAGTGACGGGTCAGAGCAGGAGTGCAGAGCCTGCTCAGATCTGAGTGCAATCTGGGTTAGCAGTTCTTGGGGAAGGAGGTACACTGGTGTGGAGCACTTGCTGTGTAGAAATATCTCTGAAAACAACAGCACAGCCCCTCAAGCTTGGGACAAAGTACTCTCTACTCTACAAGCAGTCATACCCTGGCGAAAAAATCAAGGGTCAAGTAGTTGGCTGGGAACATGGCCAGGCAGCAAAAACGGATGCAGATTCAGACTCAGACTTTAGAATCTTTCTTTGGTGACAAAGAAGACCAAAACATACAGCCACAAGAAGTCAACAAAGTCAAAGAGCCTACATCAAAAGCTTCCAAGAAAAGCATGAACTGGTCTCAGGCCACGGAAGAGCTCAAAAAGGATTTGGAAAAGCAAGTTAGAGAAGTAGAGGAAAAATTGGGAAGAGAAATGAGAGTGATACAAGAAAACCATGAAAAACAAGTCAATGACTTGCTAAAGGAGACCCAAAAAAATACTGAAGAAAATAACACCTTAAAAAATAGACTAACTCCAAAAAGCCAACGAGGAGAAGAATGCCTTGAAAGGCAGAATTACCCAAATGGAAAAGGAGGTCCAAAAGACCACTGAAGAAAATACTACCTTAAAAATTAGATTGGAGCAAGTGGAAGCTAGTGATTTTATGAGAAATCAAGATTTTATAAAACAGAACCAAAGGAATGAAAAAAAATGGAAGACAAGGTGAAATATCTCATTGGAAAAACCACTGACCTGGAAAACAGATCCAGGAGAGAGAATTTAAAAATTATTGGACTACCTGAAAGTCATGATCAAAAAAAGAGCCTAGATATACTCTTTCAAGAAATTATCAAGGAGAACTGCCCTGATATTCTAGACCCAGAGGGTAAAATAGAAATTGAAAGAATCCACAGATCGCCTCCTGAAAAAGATCCCAAAAAGAAAACTCCTAGGAATATCGTCACCAAATTTCAGAGCTCCCAGATCAAGGAGAAAATACTGCAAGCAGCCAGAAAGAAACAATTTGAGTATTGTGGAAACACAATCAGGATAACACTAGCTCTAGCAGCTTCAACATTAAGGTATTGAAGGGCTTGGAATATGATATTCCAGAGGTCAATGGAGCTAGGATTAAAACCAAGAATCACCTACCCAGCAAAACTGAGTATAATGCTCCAAGGCAAAATATGGACTTTCAAGCTTTCTCAGTGAAAACCAGAGCTGAATAGAAAATTTGACTTTCAAACACAAGAAAGGTAAACAAGAAAGAGAAATCATAAGGGACTCACTAAAGTTGAACTGTTTTGTTTACATTCCTACATGGAAAGATGATGTGTATAATTCATGAGACCTCAGTATTAGGGTAGCTGAAGGGAATATACATATATATATATATATGTGTGTGTGTGTGTGTGTGTGTGTACGTATACACATATATATATGTGTGTGTGTGTGTGTATATATATATACACACACACACACACACATATATATATATATATAGACAGAGGGCACAGGGTGAGTTGAATATGAAGGGATGATATCTAAAAAAATAAAATCAAATTAAGGGATGAGAGAGGAATATATTGAGAGAGGGAGAAAGGGAAAGATAGAATGGGGTAAATTATCTCGCATAAAAGTGGCAAGAAAAAGCAGTTCTGTAGGAAGGGAAGAGGGGGCAGGTAAGGGGGAATGAGTGAATCTTGCTCTCATCGGATACGACCTGAGGAGGGAATAACATACACACTCAATTGGGTATCTTACCCCACAGGAAAGAAAGAAGAAGGAGATAAAAAAGGGGGCACAATAGAAGGTAGGGCAGATAGGGGGAACAGGTAATCAAAAGCAAACACTTTCGAAAAGGGACAGGGTCAAGGGAGAAAATTCAATAAAGGGGGATAGGATAGGAAGGAGCAAAATATAGTTGGTCTTTCACAACAAGAGTATTGTGGAAGGGTTTTGCATAATGATACACATGTGGCCTATGTTGAATTGCTTGCCTTCTTAGGGAGGGTGGGTGGGCAGGGAAGAGGGGAGAGAATTTGGAACTCAAAGTTTTAAAAGCAGATGTTCAAAAGAAAAAGTTTTTGCTTGCAACTAGGAAATAAGATATACAAGCAATGGGGCATAGAAATCTGTCTTGCCTTATGGTAAGGGAAAACGGGATGGGGGGGAGTGGGGTGAAAGAAGGGAGGACTGACTGGGGAATGGGGCAATCAGAATATATGCCATCTTGCAGTGGGGGGGAGGGTAGAAATGGGGAGAAAATTTGTAATTCAAACTCTTGTGAAAATCAATACTGAAAACTAAAAATATTAAATAAATAATAAAAGTAATAATTTATTTTAAACTTTTTTAAAAATCATGAGCGAAGAATTTTTTTAAATGTGTAAAACCTTTATAAAGTGATGCCAAGTGAAGAAAGTACAGTCCAAACAACGCACCCTATATGTAAAATTAATGTTAATCAGCAACAAAACATGTCAAACTTATTTGAATTAAAGCAAACACTCTTCCGCTTAAGAAGCAAGAAATTACAAAAGCGAAAGACTACATATACTATCATCCACAACTATTTATTTATGCTGTTTTTCTTTTCAAGATATATACCTTGTTTTAGGTTTGTGAGTTCTAGGATTGATTACTGGTATCAAAACAATCTATCAACTTTTTCTATGATATTATTAGTATAGAAAATCTACTCTTACCAACACCCCTTTGTAAGAATCTTGGAAATAAATTAAGGAAGAAATAGAGCATGAAAAATTTCTAAGTTATGATCCCCAGACACTTCCTTCACATTATTATACTGTCATGAAATTAGATAATTTCCTCCTCTAACCAAATATTATTATGTGAAAGATAAAAGTGACTTTGAAATTATCTGTGCTAACAATGGCATGCACAAGTATAAAAATTCAGAAGCTAAGTTACATTTGTTCTTGCAAAGCTTCAAGAATTTACTAAATTGTTTCAAAAGAATCCTGTGGTACCATGGAAAAGGGGGTGGCCTTGGAATCAAGAAAGTTGGGTTTAAACCTCAACTCCTGACAGGGAAAAGCCCTCTGGCTCATCAGGTGACTTAACTTGCTTTGTATCTCAGTTTCCTTGGGTTTTTTTTTTTAGATGCTTTGGATTCCCAATTGATCATGCACTCAATGCAGCTTCTGAGGCTGAAACAAAACAAAGTATGGATCAATTCTCTGCTGCTTGTGCTAATTTTGACCTAACAACTAACACCAAGGAAACACACGTGCTCCACCAGCCAGCACCACACCATCCACATTTGGAATCATGAGTTACATCAAATGCAGAAGTTTTGGATACTGTGGATAAGTTCACTTGCCTTGGCAATATTCTTTCCTCCATCTATGACCACGTGATGATGAGGTTGACATTGCCAGAGCTAGCAGGGTTTGGGAGGCTCAGAAGGGAAGTATGGGAGAGAAGAGGTATCAGACTGCCTACCAAACTGAAGGTCTACAAAGCCTTTGTGCTGACTTCATGAAACCTGGACAGTATGCCATCACCATGCCAGGAAACTGAACCACTTCCATCTGAATTGTCTTAGGAAGACTCTGAAGATCACCTGGCAGGATAAGGTACCAGACACCAAGGTCCTGTCAAACTTTCAAACTCTACAGCAGGAAGCACAGCTCCAGTGGCCTGGCCACATTGTTAGAGTTCCAAACATACATCTGCCTAAAAGATTATTTTACGGAGACCTCACACAAGGCAAGCACTGACATGGAGGTCAGAATAAGAACATTTTATACATGAACAATCTTCTCAAGGTCTCTCTGCAGAACTCTGGAACCAACTGTGTGACAGGGAAGACACTGGCAAAGGATTATCCAGCATGGCTCACCTGCATCAAAGAAAACTATGAGCAAAGTAAAATTACAATAGTTCAAAAGAAACATGAGATGCGCAAATTTAGAGGCATCTCCACTCCAAATGTTCATGTGGATATCTGTGCCCAGCCTGTGGCAAAAGCCTTCCAAGTTCACGTCCATCTGATCAGCTACAAGGGACACACTGTACCTTGACTCCAACATAGTGATGTCATTTTGGTCCTCTTTGAGAATGAAGGACAACAACCAACCAAAGGGCTCTCAATTTTTAACAAAACTAACATTGCCAATAAGATAGCCACATGGCTTTAAAAAATAATTTTTGTGGCAAAATTTAGGCTGAGACTGCTCAATCTTAAAATTTATTCCTTTGACATTAAGCTATTGAACTGCATTTAAGAGATTAAAAGATTAAAATGCTGCTAGGCAGACATTGCTGTAGTCTGATGCCCTAATACAGGCTTCACATTGCACTACAACTTGAGCTCACTCTCACCTGAAGATCTACTAACAAAAAAATGCAATCAATGTCTGAAAAGCCTTAATGATAGTACAGAAAATAGTCACTTTTAGTAATAAGACATTTAAATAGTAGTCTGTTTTATCAAGGATTTTACATTCATTTTGAGGCTCAAAGGTTATTCATCCAAGGTCAAAAAACTATGAAGTCGCAGAACTGTGACTAACCATAATTTTTGGACTACAAATCCTACACTTTTCTTACCCTGTGACAATAACTGTCATTCAGATCCACTAAGATGTTTCTGGTACTTGACTCTGAATACATCTGACTTAATGTCCCTCCTAAGAGTAGTTAAAAACCAATTCAAAGGTAGTCTAGGTTTCATAATATTTAACTTCAGGAAGCAGAGATGTTCTTTCTAGTACAAAAAGTGTTAAGCATCAAATAGATTACTAAATTAGTAGCAACATACTAGATTTTAAGCTCCAATTTTTTTTTTATCTCCCACAGAACCAGGCATAACTAAGTGCTTGATAAATTGGTGGGATGAATATCTAACCCTTGTGGCTGATAACAGGTCATTTACAGTTTTTCTTTTGGATCACACCATAGATTTTATCTTGTAGGGAGATCCCGGGAAAGGATTACCTAGACTGATCAGATCAGCCCCTACTCTGCAATTTATAGTTTTAGCAAGTTGCCTAGGGGCACTAGGTCCCACTGACAGTATGTATCAAAGACTGAAACCCAAGTCTTCCTGCCACAGAGGTCGAGGATGACTTCTGGCTTACTATCTGTTCCAAACTGCCTCTCATTTGTTCTTTAATAGGGACAGACCTCTTTATCTAGCACTTTGTTCTTGCAAACAGGTCATCCCAAGTCTGATTAAAACAACTCTTGCAATGGATTACTAATGTTTACCAAAATCAGCATGAATCCAACGTCTCCATTCCAACTCTGCATTCCATCTCCACCTTGGTGACTACACAAGCAGTGCCACATTCCTGGAATGCATACACTCCTTCTTCTCCACCTTAGAATCCTTAGTTTCCATCAAAAGTCAACTAAGACGTCATTCTCAAACTGTACTGCATTTCTTTATCTGCTGGGGTGGCATATGCTCAGTGCTTGGCACATACCAGGCACTTGGCTAGACTGGGAACTAAAGAACCTTGTCAAATTCCAACTCGGCTCCTTCCTACCTGTATGATCCCATCTCAATGAGCTTCAGTCTTCTTATCCATAAAATACAAGAATTGGATTGGAGGATTTCTATGGTCCCTTCTAGTTCTAAAACCTATGTTTATCTAAGTATTTAATTCCAGATTCAATGAGATTAAATATATTTTAACATAATATAAGGCTACTTCATCAGTTAAGACTCAAGTTATCCAATAATTTGTCAATGGTCTCTATAGACAGTGATTACACATTTACAATAACTGTTAGTATTTATAAGTGATCTAAATATTGCTTTTTAGCACAGTCAGTAGTTTTCCTGCAATTTGGACACCATTACTGCAGAAAGGGATATCTAGGAGAGAGGAACATTTAGTATATGACTGGTTTCTTGATTACTAGCCCTTAAAAAACATCATTACTTGGTAGGCCAAACTTCTGGGGATGAGCCTCTACACACTTAATTCAACAAACACTGCTCTCCCCACTTGAAGCCAAAAACAAGTTTTCTGCATCTGACTGAAGATTAGCAAGATTTGCATAAAAGTGAACACAGACTGGTGAAGCCTTGTGCTATATGAGGACCTCCCATCCACTAATATTCCTTAATCCTGAGCCCTTAGCACACTCTACTACTACATATTTTGTGAAGTCATGGTTTTCCCCTAAGAAGAAAGTCCACTAAGTTTTATTACAATGAATAGATTATTTTTAATGGATTACTTATACCACATAAGTGTATGAAATGTAAAACTTCACATCTAATTTTTTCAATATAGGCTGAGTTATCTTCGTCATAAGCCTGTTTAATGAAATAAACAGTTCACTAATAAATGCCTGGAGCTATAAACTCCCAAAGATTTTAAAAGTTTATATTCAAAAGCCATGGGCAACATGCAGTTATCAGCAAGTTGGAGAATACAGAGCAGATAAAAATAAACAATATAAAATCATGTCTTCAGGACTCCAAACAACCCTCAGATTGTAAGGTCAGAACAATTCACTAGTCTCTGGACAATAATCACTGTGAAAGTGTTCTTTTTTCCCCTTCTATCATGAGTACTATCCTCCCATTATAACATGTAAACAAGCACAAATCTGAGGCAGCTAGGTGACACAGTGAGTAGAGCACTGGCTCTAGAATCAGGAAGACCTGAGTTCAAATCCAATCTCAGACATTTGACACACTTCTAGCTAGCTGTGTGACCTTGGGGAAGTCACTTAACCCCAACTGCCCTGCCTTCTCCTCCTCCAAGAAGACAAAAAAATAAAAATAAAACAAAAAAAGCACAAATTCTAATTAAAATTGCAATCTGTACCATGGCTATGGATTTCAAGCCAAGACCAACATAAAACAGAATAAAAGCAGCCTAGTTTCCACTGAGAGCTGTTAGAGCAAGCTAAATGCTAAAGGAAGACACAGTTAAAATTTATCTTAATTCCTTTTACAGTAAAAGTAGAAAGGATAAAAGATCTAGAGCTGAAAAGAACCTAAGAGGCAATCTAGCCCATCTTTTTCACTTTATGAATGAGGGTGGTTAAATGATCTGTCACACAAGAAGTAAGCATCAGAGGCAGGATCAGAATCCAGGTCCTCTGACACCAGAGCTCTCTCTAATACCATCTAACCAACCTAACTCTTTTTTAGGTGTATCTTAAAGTCAAGAAGAAGGACTAAGTGTGCTGAAATGAATACAAAAATTTTCTTCCAATGTCTCCTCATGGAATGGAGGTGACTTATCGTTTCTTTAAAGCTATGTTAACAGAACACAAGATCCAAAGAGTTACTATCAAGCCAAAAAGGCAAGGGCTGATCAAACCAAGTTTAGCAAGATTCATCACTTCAGGATAATGAATTTTCAGTCCCAACAGCTCTGAAAAATCATTTAACATGTGTGTGTGTGTGTGTGTCTATGTGTGTGTGTGTTGGCAGAGAGGGGGTTACATCAGTGAGATTAGCCACACCAATGAAACCACAGATCCTTGAAATCAAAGCACTCTGAAAAAAAGCTCCAAGTAAATGTGTATTATTATAATTATTATTATCACTTAATTATAATTTGGTACCAGAGAGTAATGGCGAACTCTTCAATATCTGTACCTGCTTATTTGAGATCACTCATTAATTCCACATGTATTTTGCTCTGGATAGGGATAAGACTGCTGAGTACCAAGTACTCAAGAAGAAAGTTCCAAAACTCCAATGTCCAAGGGAGATAGTAGGAGATATACTTCCCTTATATCAGAAAGCATATTAACAGTATTTCCCTAACAACATTTGTTAATTCTCAGGAAGTGGGTTGGGGGGTGGAGCCAAGATGGCAGCTGGAAAGCAGGTATTAGCATGAGCTCCCCAGAGGCAGCAAAGGTGGGGCAGCTACAGAACTACAGCTGCAGTTGCTTCTGGCCCCAGGCCCACCTGGTGGGAGGAATTAAGTGGCAGATCAGAGCAGTGGCAGATCAGAGCAGAGCCTGATGAAGGTCTAAGTCCAGTCCAGGTTGGGGGTTCTTGGGGAAGGAGGAGTGCTGATGCGGCAGACCTGGTGCATCCCCCCCAAGCTTGGAATATAGTTCTCTTTACTCTACAAGCAGTCACACCCCGCTGAAAAACTCAAGGGTCAAGTAAGTTGGCTGGGAACATGGCCAGGCAGTGAAAACGCACCCAGATTCAGTCTCAGATTTTGGAATCTTTCTTTGGTGACAAAGAAGACCAAAACATACAGCCACAAGAAGTCAACAAAGTCAAAGAGCCTACAACAAAAGCCTCCAAGAAAAACATGAACTGATCTCAGGCCACGGAAGAGCTCAAAAAGGATTTGGAAAAGCAAGTTAGAGAAGTAGAGGAAAAACTGGGAAGAGAAATGAGAAGAATGCGAGAAAACCATGAAAAACAAGTCAATGACTTGCTAAAGGAGACCCAAAAAAATACTGAAAAATATACTGAGGAAAACAACACCTTAAAAAATAGACTAACTCAAATGGCAAAAGAGCTCCAAAAAGCCAATGAGGAGAAGAATGCCTTGAAAGGCACAATTAGCCAAATGGAAAAGGAGCTCCAAAAGACCACTGAAGAAAATACTACCTTAAAAATTAGATTGGAGCAAGTGGAAGCTAGTGATTTTATGAGAAATCAAGATTTTATAAAACAGAACCAAAGGAATGAAAAAGTGGAAGACAATGTGAAATATCTCATTGGAAAAACCACTGACCTGGAAAACAGATCCAGGAGAGAGAATTTAAAAATTACTGGACTACCTGAAAGTCATGATCAAAAAAAGAGCCTAGATATCATCTTTCAAGAAATTATGAAGGAGAACTGTCCTGATATTCTAGAGCCACAGGGCAAAATAGAAATTGAAAGAATCCACCGATCGCCTCCTCAAATAGATCCCAAAAAGAAAACTCCTAGGAATATTGTGACCAAATTCCAGAGCTCCCTGATCGAGGAGAAAATACTGCAAGCAGCCAGAAAGAAACAATTTGAGTATTGTGGAAACACAATCAGAATAACCCAAGATCTAGCAGCTTCTACATTAAGAGATCGAAGGGCTTGGAATACGATATTCTGGAGGTCAATGGAGCTAGGATTAAAACCAAGAATCACCTACCCAGCAAAACTGAGTATCATGCTTCAAGGCAAAATATGGACTTTCAATAAAATAGAGGACTTTCAAGCTTTCTCAGTGAAAAGACCAGAGCTGAATAGAAAATTTGACTTTCAAACACAAGAATCAAGAGAAGCATGAAAAGGTAATCAAGAAAAAGAACAAGAAAAAGAAATTGCAAGGGACTTACTAAAGTTGAACTGTTTTGTTCACATTCCTACATAGAAAGATGATGTGCATGATTCATGAGACCTCAGTATTAGGGTAGCTGAAGGGAATATGCATATATATGTGTGTGTGCGTATGTGTGTGTGTGTATGTTTATGTATATATATGTATGTGTGTGTATGTATATATGTATGTGTATATATAGAGAGAGACAGAGAGAGAGAGAGCGCGGGCGCAGGGTGAGTTGATGATGAAGGGAAGATATCTAAAAGAAATAAAATCAAATTAAGGGATAAGAGAGGAATATATTGAGAGAGGGAGAAAGGGAGAGATAGAATGGGGTAAATTATCTTGCATAAAAGTGGCAAGAAAAAGCAGTTCTGTAGGAAGAGAAGAGAAGGCAGGTGAGGGGGAATGAGTGAATCTTGCTCTCATCAGATTTGACCTGAGGAGGGAATACCATACATACTCAATTGGGTAACTTACCCCACAGGAAAGAAGGAGATAAAAGATAAAAAAGTGGGGGGGGATGATAGAAGGGAGGGCAGATGGAGGTGGAGGTAATCAAAAACAAACACTTTTGAAAAGGGACAGGGTCAAGGGAGAAAATTCAATAAAGGGGGATAGGTTAGGAAGGAGCAAAATATAGTTAGTCTTTCACAACATGAGTATTGTGGAAGGGTTATACATAATGATACACATGTGGCCTATGTTGAATTGCTTGACTTCTTAGGGAGGGTGGGTGGGAAGGGAAGAGGGGAGATAATGTGGAACTCAAAGTTTTAAAAACAGATGTTCAAAAACAAACAAAAAAAAAGTTTTTGCATGCAACTAGAAAATAAGATACACAGGCAATGGGGCATAGAAGTTTATCTTGCCCTACAAGAAAGGAAGGGAAAAGGGGATGGGAGGGGAGTGGGGTGACAGAAGGGAGGGCTGAATGGGGAACAGGGCAACCAGAATATACGCCATCTTGGAGTGGGGGGGAGGGTAGAAATGGGGAGAAAATTTGTAATTCAAACTCTTGTGAAAATCAATGCTGAAAACTAAATATATTAAATTTAAAAAAATTAATGTTTGTTGAATTGAAAAAAAAAAACAATTCTCAGGAAGTGTTTACTATAGTACCTTTCAGGTAGAGATACAGGAATGGTAGCCTACATCTCTACCCCACTCCCCATTACTGAATTACCAAAGATGAGAGATCCTTCCGATCATGAACCTCATTCTATACAGAGTATTCATTCATTCATTCAACAAGCATTTATTAATCATCTTCTATGTGCTAGGCACTGAAGATAAAGATAAAAGGCAATACTTGAGCTCAGGGAGTTTACAATCTTTTGAATGTAACAAAAGATGGAGGGGAGTAGGAAGGAAGAGAGGGAAGGAGGGAGAAAGGAAAAAACAAAGGAAGAATACAAAAATTTTGTCATAATACTACTCATTAGTTTCATTCGGTGTAAAACAAATCTGTATTATCAGGGAAGTTTAATAACTTCCCTGATAATAATAATAATAAATAAGCTAACAAAAGGCTTTCAACTATAAATGAGTTTGTTCTACATGATTTCATTCTTTAACTTGATAATTATAAAATTTAATAACCTTTATTAAAATAAAAGGACTTTATTCATGGTCCCTAAGGACAACATTATGAAAAGGATACAATACTGATAAATTTATATGTGTGTGTATATAAATGTATGTATGTATGTATGTATGTATGTATGTATGTATGTAGGCAACTAGGTAGCTCAAGGCCTGGAGTCAGAAAGACCTGAATACAAAACCTGGCCTTAGACATTTACTAGGTGTGTGACTCTGGACAAGTCACTTAACCTCTCTTTGCCTCAGTTTCTTTATCTGAAGAATGGGAATAATAATAGCACTTACCTCCCAGGGTACTTGTGAGGATCAAATGAGAAAATAATGATAAAACACTCAGCCTACTGCCTGGCAATAGCAAGCACTGTTGTTTGGCCTTCATTTTTGCAGAGGACCAATGACAGGGTGATGTCTTGTCTTGTGCATGAATTGGATTTAAGTGAGGCAGATTTGCACAGTCATCAGCTTCTCTCCTGCAGTCATCAAAGTGCAGTCAAGTAGGAGCTATATAAATGTTAGCCATGATTATTACTAATATCATATATTGGCAATATTTGACATAAAAACACAAAGTTCTTCACTTTGTCCTCTGGCAATTGCTGGGACTACTGCTTGCAAAGCCCACCATCTCTTATGATTCCTACTTCTCAACTGAACACATACAACTGTTTGAACTCAATTGAGATGGCTTTCCAAATCCTAGCACAATTTGTTTGCTGCTTCTACTTTCCATAGCACCACCATATTTGTAGGTTAAGTTTAATTGGAAGACAGCTTAGAAAAGATTATTTCTTGAACAGTTACATTTTGCTGCTAACTAGCTTTTAATAAAAAAAAAAAGAAAACCAACATGTAAGCCTTGCTCAATATCCATGCAAGACAATTAACCACTGTTACTCAAAGCAGTCTAGGATCTATTCACTGATCATCCCACCTGGCACGGACATAGCTCATAGGTATAGAGGAGGAAATCTCTAAAGGGGATGACTGTGGTATCTTTAAGTCCAGCGAGAATTGACACAGACCTGGGAATGACTTGTCATCGGGAACCCACAGGTAAAGTAAGCACATATGTGCAGCACCCTTCAAATTTTTATAGCTTTCTCTATCCTCAATAATAAAAATCTGACATGACTGACATGACCTGTGAAGGATTTACCCCCTTCCCTTTTCAGGGCCACGAGCTCCCAAGAAGGACTCCAATTCCCCCAAGCTCTGCCATTCCTTATTTATTTCCCTTTCTGCCCAACAACCTTTCAAGGTAGTTACTAATTTATGTATTTTTTTTAATTGTAACTGTTCAGTTTCATTACTGTGTATAGCCTATTCGAATAGGGACATGTGATTTTAAGTAAAATTCATTTGTTTAACAGATTTAAATGTCATCAATATTTTATACAATTTTTCTTTCAATATCCTCAGAGAGTAGGATACTTTGTCTTCTCTCAAAACTACTCCATTCAGGTCAGAACAACGTGTATAATGACAATAGTGTAAAACGACAATGTTTAAAGATTTTAGAACTCTAAACAATGCCATGGCCAATCTTGCTTACAAAAGACTGAAGATGAACTGTTTCCTTCCCCGTGAGAGAAAGGTGCAGAATGAGGCACACATTTCAGACAGAGATATTTTTTGCAAACAAAGGAAGATTTTTGGTATGTGGTGGTTTTCTGTAATTTTTTGAGGCAATGAGGAAGTCATAGCAAGGAATGCAGAGGGAGGCAGGAGAAAGCGATATTGATAATAAAAAAAAGGGCATTAACAGTATTTTTTAAATTCACAGAAAATAATAGAAGTTCAGAAGAAGTCAGAAAACAGTGCGAAATGTTGGTAATGCCATATCAAACTAAATATAAACACTTTTTTAAAAACAGGCTGTTCATAAGAGATTCACAGATTCACATACAATCCTCATTCTGTTCTTTATATGCGGAAATGTGAATGTCTGATGATTTTTTGTCAACTTTATTATTATAAAAAATGAACATTTAAAAAAAAGGAAAATGAAAAAAACCTCAGCACCATGGATAGGTTGTGGTATATCCAATACCCAAACTAATTCTTGGTCTTTTCTGACAATGAAGTACTTATTAAAGAAAAAGCTGAAAGTAATACAATATAGCTTATAGGTCCCCCACCCCTAAACAAGGGAAACAAACTATAGTACTTAACCAATGGGCTTCATATAGTCTCTCATCTAGAGCTCCCTTCAAACCTTTGTGAATTTTCAACTACTGCTCCCATATCTCTAATACTGTAGCTCTCTGCTCCAGTGATTTTTAAAACTTGTAAAGGCAAGCCACTCTCAAATTTAACTCCCTTATTTGTTACTATCACACAGAATGTTTCCAGACGCCACTTCAAAATGTTTCAGAAATACTATTTACTTGATTGTGTATTATTATGTTTCAATTATTAAAATCCACTGTTTTCATGAATTGTTTGAGTAGAAATGGCTGCCTTCACACAGTCACACTTCCTAGAGTTATAAGGCAGTACCTAAAGCTATCTCTGAACATTCTTATGATTTTCTTACTCCGACCTAGAAGACACAGACACTCAACAGGCATGTCCAACACATGGCCCCACAACATTCAAGAGTGCAGCCTAAAGCAGGTTAAACTGTAATTTGGAAATAGTTAACAAAATAAAGAAAACTACAAAAAAATATAGATAATGTTACATTTTAAAATAAAAATCATAAAATTGTCTTTGCATTTTTATAAGTACAGAAATGAATAATTTATTATCATGTTAGCATTGATGGGTATGGCAATTATTGATCTTAAAGAAATGATTTTCTCCTCTCAAATATCTAATTGCTATTGGTAATTTTAGAAGAGGCAGGGAGGTAGGAGAAGGGGGTGAGGAGGGGATCTGTGATAATTTGGTGGTTGGCTGGGAGGAAGCTTGGGGAGGAAAGATGGGGAAAGTTCAGCATGGCACGTATCAGATTAGGGCAGAAATCTGCAGCATTCATAACCTAACTTACAAGCGCATGAGCAAAGTGACAAAACATCATAAATTGTCTTAGAGTTCACAGCTAAACTACTCTTTTTGCAAATCGTAATCTGATTTTGGTGGAAAATGCAGAAAAGGGCTTATTACAAGGAGCTTTGTGATATTTTAATAATTGAAGAGTTATTAGTGAAAAGTAGAAATGTCCATTTTCCTTTGCATAGTAGCTGTTATTGTAGCACTGGATATTACATATTTTCATTTGACTAAGCACCTTGCAGCAGTACTGTGCAGAGGTATGGATCCTCCTGCGAAGCACTGAAGCATGGAGTGGGGGAGGCAGCCTTCGTTTTCAAGTGGAAGTTTCATTCACTAGCAAAGTGTAATGTTGTTCTGGAGTTAGTATGGAAACTAAGCAGAGAAGAAGCTGTCATTTCTGAAAAGTAGAAGTGAAAATCAACATGCATGAGGCAGTCCTTCCTCTTTTTCCACAGCTGCTATCCTGTTAGCAGGCTTTACCTCTCTCGTGGACCAACCACATGGAATCAACAGTCATTCACATTCTGAAACTCACTCCCTCACATGCCACCTACTCATGTAAATTCCAACCTTCAGGTTCTTCTAAGCACAGTTTATGCAGATGACCTATAGGTTTGATCCACGGACCAATGAAATCCATTCTATGTTAAATAGCATGCAGGAAATGACATTTTGTTGCTTTCATATTCAAAGGGCTTCACTACATTTAAAAAGGGTTAAGAGAAAGAATCTTTAACTACAACTTATATAAGGTAAGAAAGCTATACATTTATTTATAATTAGAAATATAAAATTATAAATTATTTGTTTTAAAATTTATTTTAATTTTTACTTTACAGGAAGGGTATACATCATATCTCATTCTAAGAGCAGCAAGAAAAGATCCATACAAGAAGAAAACAGAATTTTTCAGACAAGTTGGGAGCTAGATATTTCTTTTCTGAAGTAGAAAACAAGATTTTATGTTTAATTGGAAGACACATTATTAGTATCTGCAAGGACTATAATTTAAAATGCCACCATGACATACACTGGTCTGAGTATGATCAATACTTGGGTACAATAAGAGAAATTAAGAAATTTAAAATCTACACTTCAAAAACAACAAATTTACAAAAATCTAGTAAGATAGCAAGAGTGTGGCACATTAGTCAGAGCTAGTTATGTTATTTCAGATTTCATAACTAAATATTCAAAGTGTTTTAGCGAAGGCGATTTTGTAAAGGAATGTATGGTGAAAGCCATTAATATTCTTTGTACCAAAAAAAAATTTTCAGAGTATTTTATTATCATGAAACACTGGTACAGAAAGAATTAATGAAATTGCCACTGACATCATGGAAAACTTAAATCAAAATTGGAAAATTGCCTGACTTTTTCAATTGTGGTCCAAGTATTAAAGACTTGACACACAAGTAGTCATATTTCTTTGAGCATGTGACAAAAATCTCACTGTGAGTGAAGAATTGTTTGAGATTTTTCTCTTAATGCTACAACAGGTGAAGATATTTTAAAGAAAGTATGTGGACTTGTAGAAAAGTATAATCTTCCATCATCGAAACTAATGTGTGTGGCGATGGTACAGCAGCAATGACAGAGAAGACAAATGGATTCACAGCTCAATTACTGGCTAAGCTGAATGAAATTGCTCCTGATAGTCAGTTCCACCATGTTCACTGCATTATACACCAGGAAATGGTGCATTCAAAAGAAGGGAAAATGGAAAATGTGCTCAAGTTTTTAAAAACAGTAAATTTTATAGGTTCTCTAGGATTGAATCAATGACAGTTTTCTTCATTACTCTTGGAAACTGAAAGTGAGCAGGAAGGTTTATTTTATCATACAGAAGTTGGCTGGCTTTGCTGTAATCAGGTTTTGAAGCAATTTTGGCAACTTCACTATGAAATCAAAATGTTTTTAGAACTGAAAAGGGAGTTACCAGAATACTTTATAATAAGGATTGTTCTCAAGATTTGGTTTTCATTGTAAATATTATGGGGCACTTAAATGAGTTGAATTGAAAACATCCGGATCAAAATCAGGCTGTAATACTTATAAATGGCTGCATGAAAGCATTTAGCTAACACTTGGTCTTTGGGAAAAGAAACTAAAATTTTTTTATTTGACTAATATTCTTATATGTAAAAATTATCAAGAGTGATTTGTGTCTTGTAATTTCAACAAGTGCCTCACATATTCAGGAATTACTATTTGAATATAAAAGGAAATATGAAGGATTTGAATGTGTGAAAATAATTGTTTACTATTAATTATCTTTTAATGTTGAGAATGAAGAGTAACATTCAAAAAGAACTTGTTGAAATTCAATGTAGCGGTGCTAAAAGAAAAGTATAATGAAGTTGGCGTTTCAGATTTTTATTCTTACTTGCCAAGACATTTTGTTGAAATGTGTATGTTTGCTGCAAGAATCCTGGCAATGTGCTCAGTAGCATATACCTAAGGGAGCAGTTGTTTTCATCCCTGAAAAATATTAAAACTTCATATAGGTAAGATTATCAAATCAGCATTTATTATCCATACTGAAAATTGCATTTGATGAAAATACAGTCTTTGAAAACTGAGGAATAAAACAGTTTCTGGCAACAGATGCCAAGTTTCTAGCAAACAATATTAAACTAAATTTGAATCTTCTTGTAGTGATATAATTTGTAATAATTTTGAATCTTTTTTATACTAAAACAACATTGTATGTTTCTTTTTTATCTGTAACTAGTTCCTACCTGATTTGTATGCATGTAATAAACATAAATACCCATAAATATTGCAAAAAAATTATCTAATCAGAATAATATCTAATATTTATGTAGAGCTTACAGTGCACCAGGCACTGTGCTAAGCACTGTAAAATGAGTCTCATTTGGCCCCATAATAACCCTGAGAGGTAGGTGCTATTATTATCCCCATTTTACTGATGAGGAACCTAAGACAAACAAGTTAAGGGACTCAGCCAGAGTCACACAGCTAGTAAGATCTGAGACCCAATTGGAACTCAGGTCTTCCTTACTCCAGGCCAGGTGCTCTATCCAGCTAGCTGCTCCTATAACATTATAATAATATCTATTCATTAACATATAACCTAATGGTATTAAGCTGTCCCATAGTAATAAGAATATTGTATATATTAGTTTTAGCTAATTCCCATCTAATAATGTAACATATTAATAAAAAATAAATATATAAACATGTGATTTCCAAAATCAATAGGCAGCCTGCCTTCAGGGAGAGATCCTTATTTGTGGTTTAGTGGCCTCCATTTTTTTATTGGAGTTTGACATCACTGCTGATAAAAGGCAGTCAGAAGGGTCACTCAGGGACCATCTAGTCCACAATGAGATACATGACAGAAGTGGCTTGTTACCCACACTCTGCATGAAGATCTATCTCCAAGAAAAAGGAAGGCACCACCTTTGCAGGAATACTATACTAGCTTTTGACAGCTGTAACTGTTAAAATTCTTTTCCTGACATCAAGCCTAAATTTATCTCTCAAACCTTTATCTATTAATCCTAGTTCTGCCCTCTAGAACCAAAAAGAACAAATCTGCTTAATCTCTCCTCCAGAGAGCTCTTCAAATACCTGAAGATGTTTCTCTGTACCTCCACTACCCTCCCTCAGTGTCCCAGGGCTTCATCTTCTCCAGGCCAAACACATCCCAGTTTCTTCAACCAGTTCTCAAAAGACATGGACTCAAGGTCTTTGACCATCCTGGTTGCCTTCCTTTGGAGACTCCAGCTTGCCAATATTGTTTTTAAACTGTGGCACCCTGAAATGAACAAGCCACATGAAGGTGGAGGACAGTGGGACGATCAACTCCCCATTCCTGGAACCTCTGCCTCTCAGAGCATTGTTCGCTTTTTAGGCTCCAACATCATATCGTTGACTTGTGTTGAGCTTGCAATCCACTAAAACTTTCAGATCTTTTTCAAAATAATGGCTAATCGTGCAATCGCAGAACTGATTTTTTAGCCCAATTGTAAGACTTTACATTTATCCCAATGATTTCATCTTAATAGATTCTACACTGCCAAGTCCTTTTGGATCTGTCACCCCTGTATTAGCTATACCAACAAATTAGGTAGTATGCCATCTATACATTTATTCAGGTCATTGATTAAAATGTTAAACAACATAGGACCAAGCACAAACTCCTTAGGTACTCCACTGGAGACCTCCTGCCATGTTGACATTAACTCATTTACAAGTGCTTTCTGAATCTAGCACTCCAACCAGCTCTGGACCCTTCTAACTGAATGATCTAATCTAGTGGTCTCCAAAGTAGAGACCTTGGCGGGGTCGCTTACTAACCCAATGAGGTGGGTGATCAACTACTCAGAGGATGTGAAGACAGGTCATATTTCACCCTTAAAGCCAATCAAGGGTTTGTCTTTTCAATAACCGTCCATTCTCTACCTTCCCCCTCACTTCCAAATTTTCTATGGATTCACTAAGTATTGGACTTTCAAGGAAGGAAGAGCATAAGTTAATTTGACCTAGCTACTTCCAGGAAGTGCCCAAGCAAATTTCTATCCTCCCACCCCCACCCCAGTGTCCCCACATCTGCCCCTAGATCACAACAGTGGCAGGCTCTGCACTGTGGCACAAGCGCTTGTAAGTCAATCCCCTCACACTTTTTTTCATTTTTCAATGAGAATAGGTAGCACAGAATGAATAAATGAAGATGGGTAGCAATTCTATTATTACCTTTCCCAAAAAACCCAACCCTCTTGTGGAATTTCCTATTTTCTTAGAGGAAATCACCATCTTTCCAATATCCCAGGATCTCAACATGCTCCTTATTCCTGACTCTTCTCTCAACTGAAACTGCTCTCTTCAAAGCTACCAATCTCTTAGTTGCCAAATCGAATAGCCTTTTCTCAATCTGCATACTTCCTGACCTCTGAGCAGTATTAACCCACTCTCTCCCCTTGGATACTTCCTGTCTCTACTGCTCTTTTGGTCTTCCTACCTTGTCTGACCACTCCTTCTCAGTCCCCTTTGCTGCATGGTCATCCATATTGCGTCCTCTAACCATGAATGGACTCCAAGTCTCTATCCTGAGTCTTCTCACTATAGACTCTCTCTCTCTTGCTTACTTCATCAGCTCCCAGGGATTTAATTACGATCTCAATACTGTTGATTCCAGACCTATGTATCTAGACCTAATCTTTCTCCTGAATTCCAGTCTCACATCACAAACTGCCTAATTGACATTTCACACTGGATACAGGAGGGGAAAGATGGACAAGGGAGGGGACAGCAAAAGCATTTAAAGCTCCTACTATGTGCCAGGCACTGTGCTAAGTGCTTTACAAAGAGTATCGCATTTGATCTTTACAACAACCCCTGAGAAGAAGGTGCTTTATTATCTCCATTTTACAGATGAGGAAATGGAGGCAGCTGTCAAGCAAGTAACTTGCCCAGGGTCACCCAGCTCACACATGTCAGAGACAGGATTTGAATTTAGGTTTTCCTGACTCTAGTTCCAGTGTTCAAACTCAACAAGCTCAAAAAACTCACTACTCTTCTCTCCTCCCAAATACCACTCTTCTAAACTTCCCTGTTATTGATGAGCATACCAACATCCAGGCTTGTAACCTTTTACCCTAGATTCCTCACCTTCCTTCTTCTAATCAGTTGCCAAATCTTGTCATTTCTACCTCTCCAATGGCTTTCACATACCTCCGCTCTACTCCCAAAGCTGCCACCCCGGTTCAGGGCCTCTTTGCCTCTCACCTGCACTACCGTAAAAGTCACCTAATTGGTCTTCCTGATTCAAGGTGCTCTCCACTCCAATCTCATCCTACACACAGCTGCCAAAGTGATTTTCCTAAAGCACAAATCTAACTATGTAATCTCCTGACTTAATATACTTCAGCAATGATTTCAACTTATCTGTTTTAATTTCAGTTTTCTTTAAGCTTTACGGCATGCAAACAATCATAAATAAGTAAGTACATATATACTGGTGTTGTTTGCAAAACTTTTTACTGATATACACAAAAAGTTCAGAGACCACTGATCTCATCCATAGCTCTCTCTCTTCTCCACAAAAACAGTATGAGCTACTTTATCAATGCTTTGCCAAAATCTAGGTCAACTATCTCCACAGGATTTTCCATGTCTACTAATTTAATAATCTTGTTAAAAAAGGAAATGAGGTTAGTCTAGCTTGACCATTTCTTGACAAAGACAGAGTGGCTATTCATAATAATTACTACTTCCTTTTCTAAATGTTTGCCAACCATCTTTTTAATGATATGTTTTAGAATTTTCCCTGGAATCAAAGCCTAGCTGGCCAATAGTCTGTGGACTCTGTTCTCTCTCTTTTTTTTTTTTTAAAAACACTGGGACATATGTCCTTCTCCGCTCTTATATTAGCTCTCTCACTTTCTGTGACCTTTCAGCTATCACTATCAGCAGCTCAGGGCTTTCAGTCCCTGACATTATGGTTCCCCTGGGCCAGGTGACGGCAAGGGCAGTTAGGGGCTCTTATTATCTCTCCTTTCTCATCTTCAGTATCACCCCTTGCTAGTAATCTTTGTTCAGTTACTTTCAGGACAAAAGTAATTCTTCCTGGCAAAAAAACAGAAGCAAGAACAGGGAAGTTCAACCTTCTCTTTACCGCTGGTAATCATCAGTCCATGGAGCCCCCCAAGCTCCTCTCTAGTCTGATCCTTCTCACAAGCCAGCCTTAAAAATCCTTTTGTATTGCCTTCAGCATCCATGCCAGCCTCAGCTCCTACTGAGATCCAGCACTGCTAACACAACATTTACAGGGCACATTCTTAAGACCTGTTTTCTTTTACATGCTTTGGCTCCATCCTCAGGACATTTTTTTTAAACCCAAATTGGTTGGTCAATTCCCTGTGTATCTGCATCAGTCTTGCCAGAAAATTCCCATTGTTCTTCCTCATTAGAATTCAGTGCAATTTATGAAACATCAAGAATGCCTCTTTCATCATTAGCTCAGTTCCATCACTTTGTCTTAGATTGGTTTTGTGACCTAAGGGAGCTAAGACCCTTACATATATATCCAAAGCCACACAATGAGAGGTGGCCCAGCATGGTGGATAGAAAGCAGGCCTCAGAGTCAGGAAGATGTGGGTTCAAATCCTACCTCCAGCACATACCGTTATATGACTATGGATAAATCACGCAACCGCTGGGTGCTCGGTGGAAGTTACAAAGAAGTAAATTCTCTAAGGATCAAAGTTACAACCTAAATTGGTGATAGGAGTTTCCTCATCTGGAAGGTTCACCATATCAATGAAATGAAAGATTCCAGAGGTTTCCATTCTATTTACACAATGAAGAGAAACCATCTTATGTTATTAAATAAGAGTCACAGTTCTATGACAATTAAGAATTCTCAGTAGCTTAATACTGCATTCCACTTTGAATCACTGAAACAAATCATCTCAGAACAAATCAGCAGCCTTTCTGTCAGGTAGAAAGCTGGTTAACATAATTCAGCTACCAATATACACAAAAATCCACACTTCCCAAACCCACCCCATCCTCCAAAAGCTATGTTGCCATAAATGTAAGAATTTACTAATGAGGAAGCACTGAAAATTAAAGTAGGAAATGTGGATTTTTAAGAGTTAGTACAACCCTCATGAGACTTGGAGTATTTGGATGCCACCAAAAGCCAAATGAAATTACAGACAGACAAGTTAAAAATATAAAGGATATAATCCATGAATAGTCACAATCAATTTTTGAACTGTGTAATTCATTACATTTGTGAGTTTAATGTATCAAATGATAAAAACTAGAATATGCAAACACAAGTCCCGAGCTGCTCCTCTCTAGGTAACCACTTAAAACAAAGGTCACTGTTCTCAGTGGGCACATGACCTCTAAGACCACAGGCAAATCAAACTGTCACCTCCAAGACCCTAGGGCAGAATCAGATCACGAAAACTAAGCCAGGGCACTTTAACTCAGCTCTAAATGCACATGTGGGCAGGCTAAATGACAAGAAACACTGTCAACAGTGTCACAGTCAATAAGGGTACAGTTATAGGGGAGTTAAACCAAATGCTTTACAGTAACTGGTTACAGCATGGGCTGGCTCTTTTTAAGCAGTAACAGAATGCACAAAGGAATGGCAGGAAGCAGCTTTAAGGAGCCAGAGCAATTAAATAGAAGACCACAAACAAACCAAATATAAAAAAGACTAGGGATCACACAACAATCTTTCCAGCTAACTAGGACCAAATGCTAAGGTGATCAGTGCTATGATCTGAGTAGAAGGAAAATAAGGAAATGTAGGATATCAAAATACAAAGACCTAAGACTTAAAGAAATTCAGACAGCCTTTAAGTCTAAAATAGACAAATACATCAAAATGGTCTTCTGTGAAAGGATAGTATCCAAATTCAAGCTCGCCTCATGTTTCATGGATGATACAACTATTTTTATTAAAATCTAATTTAAAAAGTCTAGCAAGCCTGCAAGAAAATGAGTTGTGTTAAGTCTATAGTCTTCAGAGGCAGCTAGGTGGCACAAGGGATAAAACGCTAGGGGCAGAAAGGCCTAAGCTCAAATGTGACCCCAGACATACTAGCAGTGTGACCGTAGGCAAGTCACTCCACCTGTCTGCCTCAAGTGTCCTCATCTCTAAAATGGGGATAATATCACCCACCTCCCACAGTTTTTGTGAGGATAAAATGAGATAATGTTTAAGTGCTCTGTAAATCTTAAAGAACTATAAAATGATTATTATTGTTATCATCTTTATCTAGCATTTCTGAGGAATACAATTTAATGACCTCTTCAGTCGGTCTTCATTTTTGGCCACAGACAAATGTGGCTCTAAGTCATTAAGTATCAGCAATCTGATCATTCAAGAAGATGCTCCCTTCACTGAGAAAGGGAACACCTAGAACTCATAGGCCCTGCCCCCTGGAAGGGTCTTATGCAGAAGATAGCCCAAAAACTGTTACATTTTTCCAACCAGGTTTTCCATTGGGTATTTAAAAAAAAACTCTCCCCACAGAGGGACACTGAGTCACCCAACATTTAGGGTGGTAGTCCCACTGGCCCAGTTTATCATCAGGTACTTACCATGGGCCCAAAAATGAGAAGTCTGGGCCCAGGATGATACACAGCTGGGCTGCCAGCTTCAGAGCCAGCAATGGCTGCACCTACTAACACAGGGGTCTGCTAATTGACACCACTTCCTCAGCAGACTTCAGTAAATTTCACTCTATTATGCAGCCCTAAACATCTCAAGTAAATCATTTCCTGTACTCTGAAACAAAAATGGTGAGTGGTAAGCCAATCAGACTAACACATATTAGGTCAATAACTCACACACGAAGAACTTTTTTTTAAGCCACTGGATGGACAATGAAATCCACTGACCTTCTTTCGAGGGTCAATATGGGAAAGAAATACAGATAGAAGTAAGTCTCATAGGGATGTGTGAGTGAGGCTGTGGATACAAGCATGGTACCTGGAGTCAGGAAGACCTGATTTCAAATATGACCACAGGCAGGCATTTATAAGCTGTGTGACCCTGGCCAAGATACTTTACCTCTGGCTGCTTCAGTTTTCCCACCTATAAAATGGAGATAACATGACCTCCTTGTTGTGAGGATCAGATGAGATCATATTTTAAAAGCTCTCTGCAAACACTGAAGGACTATATAGGAATACTAGCCATCTCACCTCTCCTGGTTTCTTTTCTAATATATGCCATTTTAAAAGGATATAAATGCTATCAATTTGCACAAGTATACTGCAAATACAAAATTCACTTTAACTGAGAAAAAAAAAGAGGACTCTAATCACAGGATTTAATTCAGAACTTAAACTCCAAGGACAGACAACAGGGAATATAAGCTAGAAAGGGTAGACAACAGACATTCATGCTGTCCTGTATTCTAGCTTTTCTCCCTGCAAACTAGAGAGATTTATTTAGGCAAAGGGTGTAGAGACTCTGAAGGTTTAAAAGTATAAAATATTTGCTGCCTCCTGAAGAGTCTCACAACTTTCAACCTGACAATTTATGTATGCTTGGTTGGAAATGGGGCTTTATCAGTAGTTTAATAACAGGCATTTCTACAGTGATTTAGGATTTGTGAAGCAATATTTACACACACACACGCACGCACCCTGCTCAAGCATATATACAAACACACATATTTCCTTTGAGTCCTCCAAATTATCCTTTGACCTTTGTATTACAAGTATCATTTTTGGACGAAGAACTGAGGCTGGGTTTTAGCGACTTTCCTATGAGCACATGGCTACTATGTATCTTCAATACGTCAAAGATGTATAACTTCATTTATGTGGTTAATTTTTTCCATTAAGGCAAATCTCATCCTCTCCACACCTTAGTATACTGTCTCCATGAATTGCTGTTGCCTTTTTGATGGAGAGCCTCTCCAGCCTTGGCCAGACTGACTCCTTGACAACAAACTCAGAGGCCCGGCCCGGCCCAGCCACGTCATCTGCTCTCACAGCACACCCTTCAATTACCCAAGCTCACCTACACGGGATGCTGGGGCACTACTGGAATTAGGCTTTAACACAAAGGCTTCATCAGGAACACTACAAAAATACAAAGGTTGCTGAGATCTATTCAGTATTCCAGGAAATAGCTGTTTCGAGAGGTGATGTTTTTTTTTTTCCCAATAAAATCTCAACATTATTCTCTTAGCAAAAGTTATGCTTCTGTCAAAAACAAATACAAAAGCCCACTTCTCTGGAGAATCTAAATTCTACAGGTTCAGCAAAGTACCTCCGAGTGCCTTCCTCTTCTTTCAGTGCAGACTCTGAAATACAGTCCACCTTAGGCACTGCTGTTGGCACAAAAACATTTGTTAAATATGAAAGTTAGCCAAATTTCACTTCATCCTAGCTCCCCTTTAAGAAAGATGTGCTGGTCTCAGGGGTAGTGTCAAAAATTACACACAGTATTGATACTGTGAGGAATCTAGGATTTTATTGATAAATAGATTTTTCTACTTCTTCCCAACAATGCCAAATGAGCATAAGTCCTCCAATTGAAGTTATTATTCATAAAATCTTAATTAGCTGGATTATCAATTATTTACAAATGAAGCTTGAGGGTTAGAGCTTAAATCACTTTTCCTAAATCCTTACAACTAGCCGATGGAAAAATGAGAATTTTCTACAATCCTACTTCAATTCAGGGAAAATATTCATTAAAACAAGTAATTATTGTAATAGTACATCTTCCAATAATAAGTATATCAAGTCTTATTTCATCCTCTAAGATAATCAAATTCAATGTATAATTATGTACCTCACACAAATTACTACAACCTTGAAATATAATTTGTCTCTCTTTTACATATTACCTAGTGTTAGGTTTATGCATGTTCACAAATTTCTGAACGAAAAATAAAGCAAAATAATCCAATTCATAAACCTAAAAGATAAATGCATTTCAAAAAAAAAAAAAAACAACCTAAACTGTCAAATGTTCTCTGCTCAGGAGAATCCAAATGATTCTCATTATTGTTCCATGTTTTCCAAATATATCCTCACAGAATCTGCACATGTTCAAATTTTAAGGCTCAAGATAAAAATTCCTACGTCCTTAAAGCAACTCTATTTTAACTAGCAAAAAAGCTTTCAATGAGAGCTAGCAAGTATCTTTGCCAATCACCTTGTAATGCTATAGAAATTAGGTTATGGCAATGCAGGCTCTTCAGTGTTAAAGGGCATTTTTCATCCCTCCATGTGAAGAGAAACTTCCAAATGCAAAGAGAGATCTAGTATCTGAAGCCTCTTTCACCAGAAGTTATTTAAAGAAGGAAGGAGAACAGCAAAATAGGGTTATTTTTAAAAGAATACAAAAACTGATTTTTAAATTAAAAACAAAACCAAAAAGTCCTGTCCACTGCAGGACATCAAAAGGAGTATCATCTTGTTGAAAAAGTCTGGTCAAATGCTGAAATCAGATCCATACGCAAGAGCCATATCTAATTTAAGAAACAGTGTAAGCTTAACAGCATAACAAAATGGAGTGCTTGTGTGTTTACTTAAAGAAACTGATACTTGAACCTAAAAACTTTAACCCAAAACAAGATTTTAATGCAGGTTGAAATATACCTTGGGAAGTAGTATCTAAATCTATCTAAATTACTATCGAAAGTGTGTCATTTAAATCTAAATGCTTCTGCACATAAGTCCATGTTGTTCCTCAATTCAGAAGAGAAATACTTTTTACTTACTATGTTTCCAGTCCCAATGTATTAATTTATTTGTAGTGTCAAATGCAACAATCAAGTAATAATCTAGCACCAATTAAAAATAACCAGCGCTTCAATGTTTTTTTTTATCACATGATGTGGGAACTTCCTCGAGTGCTACACATTACAATACATCCATGTCTTCTCATCCTCTTCAGGTCCTTTGTTAAATCCTCCATAGTAGATTCGCCCAACATGCTGGGTGTTCTACCTCTAGATCTCTCTATTTTGTCAGGATACCAATGGAGTACACAGGCTGTCCAGCGGGCTCCCTCCTTTTCAGGTTGTACAGATCTCAGCAATCTTTTGACATTCTTTCTGATGTACAATTCTTCAGTGGTAACATTATACAGCTTGTTTATTGCCTACCATGAATCTCTCCAACGCCACTCATGGACCCATAATTTAATCCTTTCAGAGATTGTGGTATTGCAAGATTCCCAATCATATGACATCACTCAAGTATGGTGAATGAAAGATTGGCTTAATAATCCCAAATATTTTCAGAAATCAAGTCTGCTTTGTGAAACTGCTGGAAATTCATCAAAAACTACAGATGCTCTTACTATAGATCCCCATATCAGTGTGATGCTCCAGCCTCCACCAAACAGTATAAGGTCAGGTAATGGATGAAGAGAATAAGGAGGAACTAATATAGTCTAGTCTACTAATAATTTTAAAACCAATTAATGCTAATATAGTACCACAACAATTAGGAAAAAAAAATAAGTTATATTTACACAGATTGCCTGCCAGTTAACAAAGGAAAAAAATATGTTCCATTTTATATCCCTAGTCTTATTAGTAATAAGCTTTAGAAGAACCAATTTAACACAGAAGAGGGATATTCTCTATAAATTCAAAAATAAGTCACTGCTCCGCTACTGGGCTTTCTCCCAGGAAAATGAGCAAATTTTACCCTATAATTCAAAAGTGCACAATGGCAAATCTAGTATAACTTTATAAGAGCGAAATCTACTCAATCATCTAAATGACCAAATTTCCTAATTACCAATTTTATTTCCTATAGAAGTCCTATGAATTTTTAATAGATGTTCAACGGATGATCTACTTAATGTGATTTGGGGCAACTTACAATGTACAACAGGCTATGAAATAATCTCCTTAAGGAAGGTAATAACTCTCAATGCAATAAAGGCCATTTTTTAAAAATTCAGACCTTTGATTTCACTCATAAGCTAGAAAACATGTCAACACAAAAGATAAGCCAGTAGATGAATAAAACTGAGCAAAGCCCCTCAGGAACAAGGGCTGTATCAGTCCTGCTTTGTCTTCCCAGCACATCCAGCAGTGGGGCACATACAAAAGCAGAGTGAGATATTTTCTGTCAATGCTGAAGGAAGCTCAAAGATAAGTGACATGGTCCTTGCCTTCAAGGAGCTTCTACTCTAGGACAGAAATGGGCAAATGAAAAAAAATAACTATAATGTGAAATAAGAGAACAGTGCATACAACAAGCATTGAGAGGCAACATGGTGGAGGCTGGATCAAAACCTAGGTCAGAATCCTGGCTTTGCAGCTCAGTTGGGGCGAATCGCTTTCCATGTCCAGGCCTAAATGTGCCCAAATGTATAATCAGAAGAGTTGGCCTAGGACAGGCCTTCTTAACTTCTCTTGGGTAAAGTACCCCTTTGCAAGTCTGGTGAAGCCTAAGGATGCTTTCTCAGATTTTTTTTAAATGCATAAAAGAAAATACAAAGGAAATCAATTACATTGAAGCAGTTATCAAAATATTGAAAAAACAAGTTGCTGGGCCACAGGTTAAGAACCCCTGCACTAGAGGAACTCTAAGCTTTCTTCCAGCTCTATACATGTTCCCCTAATTACTAAGAGAGTTCCAAGGAGGAAGACAACTTGTGGCTGGGGGTTCCTAGAGCTCCTCACTGCAGACTCCGGCATACCCAAAAGTAACAACATCTGAACCTCTAGCATAAACCAACTGCATCTTACACTCCATCGATATTCCACTCTTTAGTTTCCTCTAGATTTGTACATGTCACTTAACAGGGATGTTCCTTTAAAAATTACTTTTATCATTTTTTCGATAAAAAAACTGAACTATTCAATTTAATTGTTGCTTTAAGGAGATAAAGGTTAACACAGTAACTCTAACAGGAACTACCTATTCTCTTCCTTAAATCCTTTGACATTGGCCTCTCTAGGCTTCCCACTAACTGTTAATCGAAGGATTTGAAACATCTAGATTTAACATGCTACAGAGATTCTAATAAGCAGTACCTAAGGGTGTAGAGAGCAGCTAGGTGATAGAGCAGATAGAGCATCAGGCCTGGAAGGAAGACTTGAGTTCAAATGCAGCCTCAGACACTAGCTGTGTGACTCTTCTAAAGTCACTTAACCCGGTCTGCCTCAGTTTCCTCATCTGTAAAATGAGCTGGAGAAGGAAATGGCAAAACATTCCAGTATCTTGGGCAAGGAGACCCCAAATGGGGTCATGAAGTGTCAGATACAACTGAAACAACTGAACAACAACAAAAGGGTTTAGAAAGCAATCCATTACATCAATTAGTTTGTGTACTGAGCTAACACTTCACACAGTATGTTTCTTTAGCACAAAAGCAAAAACAGAAATGTCATATCATTTCAGTCAAAGTCCACTGATACAGAATGTCTGAAGGCCAATGAAGAAAGACCAATCTTGATAGTTCAAATTCAGCTAGAGCCGCAGACTCAAAGGAAACTTTTGCCAAGATCACCTTTTAACACCAATACTATCAAAGTGCTAAGGGAGATACAAATGAAAGATTATAGAATTTCTAGGGTGCACAAAGCTCTCATTAAACACACACTTCATAAGGAATTTGTGAACCCCATAAACTTCCTAATAATACAAGAATTCTAATTAAATGGAGATTACTCAACATACATCACACACATCACACTGTAAACAGAGCACATGATGTATTGGGCAATAACTGCTTAAACAGAAGACTTTGCATAGCCTTTGAGTTTAGGAGTCTTTCATGCCTTAATACCTTCATTAGGAAATGCAGAGATCAATAAAACTTTTCTCTGTATAGAGGGAAAATGACTGGACTACATGTGTAAAAATTTCAGTTTTTAAATTCTTAGTTTCCTAAGTTTAGAATCTCCTTCTAACTCAGAGGTTCTTAACTTAGGGTCTGTTAACTTCTTATTTGCTTTTTTTTTTTTAAATAACTATTTCAATATAATTGGTTTCCCTTTGCGACCCTATGTATTTTATGCATTTAAAAACATAATTCTGTGGAGGGATCCCCTAGGCTTCATCAAATTTCCAGAGGGGTCCATGACACACAAAAAAGTTAAGAAACCCTGCTCTAACTATATTAATGCCTTGTCTTTAAAATCAGTGGTAAGCGTTATGAGTATTTCATCTTCACAAAAAAAAAATCATTAATTTTATTTAAAGGATTACCAATTAAAACAACATTATTTTGCTTTGGCTGAAAGCTGATTTGGAAGTTTAATGACTTCAAAATGACAATTAGCTTCAACTAAAGCATGTTAGTCTTGTGAGAAGCAAGTAATTAATGCAGGATTGATGCACTGGATTAAACATTCAATTTTCACTGATGACATATTATGGTCTAAACATCTGTATTTAAGTCTGAAGTCTAAAAATTAAACTTTTTAAAAATCATAGAACGGACATAGATTCCTAAAGTTATTTTCAAATGTCTGAAAGACCACATAAATTGTTTTACTAAGTAAAAAAATTATCCTTTGAAAGAAAAGTTCTAAAATTAATTCTTGATATTAAATTTCACACTTAACATGAAGTTTAATAAATCTCCTTTTCTAAAGAAAAAAATATTACTATGAGCTAAAGTTACAGTCCAGATTTTATCTCAGAACATTGTACATCATTAGCACAACACCGATAGCATTCAATTGATTTTACTTGCAGAATTCCAACTTCATTCTAGAGGTTCTGAAATACTGTAAAATGCTCTTCTGTAAAAGTACAGGATACCATTAGGTGACAACCAATCAGCCAGAAAAAGGCAACTGAGAACTGAAAAAGGAGTGATTCCCTGAATGTTTTTCTAAAACTGTCCTGCTTTTATATGAAATACCTATGCAGAATATCACCAGCACTCATAAAAAAATGTCTTCAGAGGTATAAGCAGCTTTCTTAAGATTTCCAAAGGTTAGCTGCTACTTTGGCAAAAAACTATCACATGAGTAATATGTCTTTCTACAAAGGATTACAAAATAAACTCCAATTTTCATCTGTTACAATCAAAACAAAGTTAGGATGATCGGAAGAGCCAAAAAAGGAGTAATCTGTTTTCAGCCGGCCTAAAGCTTCATCTTCTTTTCATCACATTTAAATTTTGTGCAACTGTTAGTCTTCTAAGTAACTTAAATGTTTACTCATTTGAATGGCATTAAGATATAGATATATATAAAGAGAGAGAGATGTACAATAAACAGTGGTGATTATTTCAAATTTTAAAAGTAACTTTTATCAGTATAAAATAAATTTTTAAAAAGTGTGAGCACTACTCCTGCTGGCAACAGTAATTCCCTCAAAGGAACTCCTATTGTTGGGTTTTAAGAATTTCCTTCATATATTGAAAGGCTATGCTTTAATTTCAGCTAGATGCTATATGTGAATTCACTAAGTGTTAGTCTTTGCAGTAATGTGGTAATGGGAATGATTAAGAGTCACAGGTTACCTAGCTTCTTCAACATAGGAGAGGAACTACTGAATCATTCTTGTTGCCAAACCAGTTGAGCAGCTTGGGTTCTGTCAAATGGCGATTTCTAAAGCCTGCTGAAAAGTGCCAGGTCTACTACTGTTTCCTTCAAGATCTTTCCAAAGCTCAAATACCTGGCCACTGGGATCCAATGACCCTAACTTCTCAACCCTATGTGAAGGATAACAAACCACATTTATTCCTGTATCTTTTCCCCCCAAAATCATAAACTTCACAACAAGTATTCTTCCATTCATAAATAGAATCAACACTAAATAGACATCACAACTGCTCCTATATAACTCCCAGGGGCTGCTGCTCCTAGAGGAACCCATCCGAAAGCAGCGGGATGACACCAAGGGCCTGAATGCCCGGGCAGGCCCCACCTACACTCCCTCCTCCCCCTCCCCCGGGACAGCACAATCCCGGACCCACACCCTCTTCCTCCAGCAAACCGACGACAATCACATTTCTGGAGATACGAATTTCGCAGATTTTTTTATCTTCCTCGTCGTGACAAACGATTTCCACGAGAGCTGAAACCTTTAAACCCTTGCATTTACTGACCCAGTATTTTTACTGGCATTCTCTTCCCTCCTCATCTCTGACTCCTGGCCTCCCGGCCTCCCTTCAAGTTCCAGCTAAAACCCCCTTTTTACAGGAAGCCTTTCTCGATCCCCCCTTAAAGCTAGTGCCCTCCCTCCGTTAATTACCCCAATTTACCTAGTCTCTATCACATATACACAGTTATTTGCTAGCGCAATTATGCTAGCATTACCCCCCGCCCCACCCCCATTAGACGTGGGCACAGTCTTTGTAGCTCCTCCTCAGCACAGGGGGTAGATGGCACATAGTAGGCGCTTAATAAACGTAGAGCCTGACTGCCAGCATCCCACCCCCACTCCCACAGGCCCTAGAGGATGACAGCCCCTGACGTTAAGTGGGAGAGCACGAGGATTAAAGGGACGCGGGGGCTGGCCCGTGCGGGTGTGTTGCGGAAAGAAGATCCCCCCGTTAGCATCTACTTTCAGTAAGCGCCTACTAACATGCTGGGCGTTGGACCCGGGCTTCTCTCGGCCTGGCCGGAATGGCCACCTACGGGGCGGGGGGAGGAGGGGCCCGCCCAGTGTCCACCGCCCTCCCCGGGGGGCCTGGCGGGGCGCTCACCGCGATGACATTGACGAAGGTGGTCTTGCCCGAGTACTGCAGCCCCACCAACGTCAGCTCCATCTCCTCCTTCCAGAAGAGCGAGCGGAACCAGTCCAGGAGCCGGGAGATGAGCGCCAGCATGATGGCGGGGGCGGGCGGCTTCCACGCAAGCGACACGGACCCCCCACGCCAACGGCTCGGCCGGCCCCGGGGAGCGACGCGGACGGGGACAGGGACGGGGACACAGACACACACACAGGGATACGCGCTGAGGCGGCGGCGGCGGCCGGAGCCAGGAAGCCGAGAGAGCGGTCATATGACTCGGCCTCCACTCCACGCCCCACCGGCCTGCACGCACGGCAAGAGCGGCACGCCCGCGCCGGCGCTCTTGCCTCGGAGCCCACAGCGCCCCTGCCGGACAGTCAGTTGCGGGAGGCCCGAAAGTCGTCCTGCGCGCCCCGCCCCGCCCCTCGGAGAGCGTCATAGCGCGAGCTCCTGTCAATCATCCCATCTTAACTCCCGCAGAGAGAGGTGTAGCTCACTTGGTTCCTGCACCCCTTCCTTTTATGCTGTTGGAGGAGGAGGGGAAGGAGGTCCAGCAAGCAAAACTGCCCAGTACTCTTCCTAAGAGTAGTAGTGCAGCGTCAGAGGCTATGCCCAGTTAAGTAACTTTGGGGACATTATTCCAAATTGCATGCCAGAAGAGCAACGCCAGTGGACGTGGCCGGTGTGACTATGAATATTTGTTACAAGGTTTTCTTTTTCGATTTTTTTGCTGGGGGGGTGAGGGAGGCGGGGAGAGGGGGAGAGAAGGGAAGACTTAGGAAAGTAAAAAATTAATGTTTGCTAACTGAAAAAAATAAAGTGCCCCCCCCCAAGTAATTCCTTGTTAACAAAAGATATTATGGAGAAATGGCGGGGGATACCATCAATGAAATGAAAAAAAGAATATAGGGCTGTTTCCCACATTTATATAGTGCTTTAGGGTTCCCAAAGTTATGCTATTTATTTGCAGTTGTAAATTATGTTATTAATCATTTGTAAAGTTAAGTTATTTAATATACTGTTTGTTTGCAGTTGTATTATTTATTTGCAAAGTTATGCTTTATATTATGTTTATTTGCATAATTATGTTATGTGCTATTTCATTTCATCCTCACAGCAATCCAGTGAGATAGAGTGCCATTATGATCCGCATTTTGCAGATGAGGAAACTGAGGTTCAAAGAGATTAAGTGATTTGCTCAAGGTCATTCACACAGCTAGTAAGTGTCTAAGGCAGGATTTAAATCAGGCCTTCTTGACTCGGACTCCACAGCTCTATGCACTATGCCATCTAGCTGCCACTAAAATGTACTGGACTGGATGATATTCTGACTTCAAATGCCAGGGCTACCTACCTCTCCACCCCGCCACCTCCCCACCAAGGTAATTATGAAAGAATCCCATAAATTCACAAAACTTCAGTTTCCTTGTAAAAATGGGGAATGATTATGTTTGTACTGAGAATTAGCATAGCATATTGAATAGAGAACAAGTCTTGATGTAAGGACCTCGGGTCCTGTCCTATCTCTTGAAAAATCCTGACTGTGTGACCATTTCCTAGACAACTCTCTAAGGTGCCTGATTACAGAAGAATTACAGATTTCCATGAGGGAAAGGAGTTTCCACATCAGGAATATGGAACTGATGAAATCACAGGTCTGGATTCCACACTTCCCTGCCCCTCAAAAAAAAGAAAAAAACCTCAATCCCAACCCCTCCAAAATGCTCACCATTCTCTACTTCATGGGGTTGTTGTCTCAAAAGTGTTTTGCAAACTTTAAAGGGCCATGGCAACTAGTGATTGATCTCGTCAAGATATTTGGAGATACCATGTTTTCGAGAGCTAAGGCCCAGCAAGCAGGCTATGCTGTGAGCTTGGCATAACAACAATCCTTTGCATTCTGGATAATCCCACCATCTGGCAAAGTGTATCACTTTGACCAGCACCAGGTGTTCACTGAGGGATTTATGATTTTCATATTAATCAATGATTGTTTAGATTTGTTTGGAGCTCCCCCTATTTCCCAGGGACCTGAGAACCAGAAGCAGGCTACGTGCTGTAGTGTAAAGCCAGCCATCACATCTTCTGACATGCTCACAATCCCTGTTTCTTATAACTGTCATGATAGTGCCAGATACAGCATTCCTATTCCTGCCATGCTGACTCCCACTGAATGACCACAAGGCTCATCAACCCTTAAGACTTGAAACAATTACCTTGAGAACTGTTCTCACAGGCCTGCTGTGGGAATTGTTTACTCAAGACCTAAGAATGATTATGTTGTGGTCCAGGCCCTTTGTGGTATATAAGCCCTACCCCTGCCCCAGCAAGTTAAACCCTCCTTCTCAGGAAGGTGGACTTCCGCTTGCAAGCATTTACTTCACTCTGAAATTAATTAAACTTCTGTTTGATTCCTAACTCTCCTGTCTCTAGCCTGCTCTTTTCAGTTCCAGCCACCCACAGCTTAGAGACGAATTCCAGTCTGGTTGAGATTACTTGGTGTCAGAAGTGGGATTGGATGGAACCAAGCCAAGTAGACTTTCCTATACCAGTGAGAGTGGACTAGACACTAGTCAACTAGAGATTTCACCAGAGTCTGACCTCCTCACCCCACTCCCCGCCTCATCTGCCTATCTTTGTTCCTGTTCCAATCCTCTGGGCTCAAGCTTTGATTGAGCTCACCCTTCTTTATGAGGAAAACTCCAAGACCTCCACTGTGTCTCCATTTGTTTCAGGTCTCTCTGGCTGCTCTGCATGCCTCTGTAAAATTAAAGCCTCTCTGTGTGTCTCTGTAAAATTGCAACTGTGTGTCTAACTGCACGCCTCAAAAAACCTGTGTCCCTCTGCTGAACCGGTTCTGTTTGTATAGGTCTTGTCATTTTGTCTGTGCCTGTATCTCTGTGTTTATAAAATATCTGTGTTGTGTTTGTGTTATGAGCTAGATTCTGTTACCTTGAAAGATTTAAAATGCAGCAAGCCATAAAAATTTCTGAGGGCTATAGCCAGGGAGTTTAGAATACTGGGAGAGAATAATTAATTTTCATATTTGAAGTAAAAGTTCCAGTAAGTAGGACTAACCTCCCACTTTAGGCTTTCTGAGAGAGATTAGGTTATAACAAAAGAGAAAGAAAAAAAAAACCTGTAAATCATTTTTTTTCTGTTATTTCAACATTGGCCAAGTTGGAATAACAGAAATAAAGTCAGATTGTCAAACTTGTGGAACTGCTAACAAAATCTTGATAGATTAAGGAGTTTGGAAATGAATCATTTTAAGATTGCAGGGGAGAACTTCTGAGACTTTGGGGTAATTCTAAGAACTCACTCTCTTCTGGATATCTTAGTTAGTTTGGAGGTACCACTCTATAGAATTTGTTTTAAGGAAAATGAAAATCATTTCTAAATAGAATTTGCCTTTCCTTCAGGAAAAGTACAAGGCACAAGGTACCAAGACTTTGCTCTTGTTTCCTAAAAGGAAGGAGCAAGACGGAATGAAGCAGTGTATGGAAAGGCCGTGCAAACTTTAAAGGGCCATAGTTTTAGAGTCATGAGACTTGGGTTCAAATTTTAACTCCCAGGGCAGTTAGGGGGTGAAGTGGATAGAGCACCAGCTCTGAAGTCAGGAGGCCCTGAGTTTAAATCCAACCTCAGACGCTAGCTGTGTGACCCTGGGCAAGTCACTTAACTCTGCTTGCCTTCCTCCCCACCCCCCCTCAAAAAACACTTTTTTTTTACTCCCCTGTTTGAATTTCTGTGAGACATTGGGAAAGTCACCCAACCTCTCTAGGCCCAAGTTTCCACATCTGTGAAATGAAGGGATCGGAACTAAACAATTTGTAAAGTCCCTTCCTTTTCTAAATCTATCCTGTGATTCATTCAATTTAACACCTATACTAACTACATGGATATAAGCAGGTGCCACCCTCAAGGAGGTACTGAGGGAAATCAATTCTTAATTAATGCCAGCATCCCAGTTTATTTTTTTTCTTAAAGGAGATGACTAATTATGAATTGTTGATCAATCAGTGAAGGTTCATCAAAGTATCCATTGCTGAACTTATTAACTAAATGTAGGTGTTAATGTTGGAATGGACATTAGATTCTACCTAGTCCAATCCCATCATTTTGTAGATAAAAACTGAAGCCCAGATTTGTCCAAAGTCACACGGGTGATGAGTATTAGAGCTGGAATTTGAAATTAAGTTCTTGAATTCCAAGTCCAGGGCTCTTTCCACTACCATCTGCTGCAAATTTAACACATATTCATTATAGTATCACAGAATTTTTTAGAGTTGGAAGCAGGAGTGTGCTGGTTAATGTTTAACAACCAGCTCTCTGGAGAATAAAATGCATCCAGGACGCACTTTTAAGTTGAATCTGCTTTATCAACATTTTCTCCATCACTTTCTTAAGTCTGGACAACCAAAAAAACAATAAATCAAGCCCTGATTTGTAGTATTCACCATTTCAGGGGTGTAAATGCTCACACTGAATATTTAACAATGGTCTCTTGAGAATTAGCTCCAGCGCACTGTTGTTTGTAAAGGATCTTGATGGCCCACCTATCCCATACGGACCATACTGATAAAGGAATTTCTACTAGAATGTACAGAACAGGCCTCCAATAAGAGGAGCCTCACAAGTTCCCAAGGTGACCTTGTACTCATTGTTAGGAAGTTTTTCTTGACATCAAACCCTTTACAGCATCCAGTCTTGCTCATCCACTCTTGCTCTGAGTCCTTCCCTGTCGGACCAAGCAGAACAAATCCAATCCCCCCACCATATGAAATCTTCAGTATGTTTAGCACTTCCCTAGGCACTGGGGAACTATCCAACATCCACCATTAAATCTGTTTCCTTTTAGCCCTTCTTAAAAGAAATAGAAGGGGGCAGGGGGACTGTAACAATTCTGTATGTGTGCTTAATTATGTATGAGAGTGTTACATATTAATATATATTGCTAGGTCATAAATAAAAGTGCTTTGGTAAAAATCCTGCTCAGATGTGTTATTGAGATTGGGAGGTGCTCTGGGTTCTTGCAGGTATGCTAGAGGAGCCCAAGTTCTGGGCTCCAGCTTACTGGAAAGGCTGTTAACACCTACCTAAACAGATGATGAGGCTATGGGCCTGCCTGGCATAGTGGGAAACTGAATTTGGGGCTAAAGGACTTGGGTATGAATCCAGGGTCTGCTACTTATTATGTAATGGGGGAGAGGAGTGGATGCAGGCACAGAGCTCCTGGGAAAGTGTTTAAGAAATGGCTAAGGTGCTTTCTCATGGTGACGATATGTAAAAGAAGTCCCTTATGGAGCATGTGTAGACATTCCTCTGCACTTGGGGGAGAGGAAGCTCTTTGACTGGCTACAGAGGCATTCAAAAAGGCCTATTAGCTTCAGTCATTGCCTCTTGGGCCTCCTTTGTATTGGGGAGATCCCACTGACTCCTTCACTCACCAGATCCAATGAGAAACTCTGCCATCGGGGAGAGGTGCTTAGCGCAGGTCCTTAATAAATGTTGACTGACTGGAGACCTCAAGGGCCCCAGAAACAGGCCTCAGAACTTTGGCCTCTACGTTTGTGGTTTTTTTCCATTCTAGGTCAAGGGAATGTAGGCTCCACTCTCTTGGGAGCTGTGAAAAGACTAGAGAAAAGACTACACTAAAAAAATAAATCTTTTCATTAAAGGGATTTGTTCTATAAAGTTTGGATTCAGTAAAAGGGCCACATGTGGCCTCGAGGCCGCAGGTTCCCCATCTGGGACTAGAAGCCTCAATTTCCTGGAAATCCAGGATTCCCAATGCCCCGTGGAACAAGGAGCAACCTTTAGGAGTGACTCCAGGCCAGCAATAGCCAAGGTGAAGACTCATCAGACAGAGATGCCCCCTTTAGGCATAATCTTGATGGGGCCAATGCTATGTAGGAACTGAGCTAAGCTAAGCCTACTTCCCCAGAGACGAATATGCTGCAGGGGAGAGTATGCCCAAGGTCTTGGAAGGGGAATGCTTGTACTTTAGTTCTTTGAAGTAAAGGAGATATAAAAGTCAATCATTGTAAAGCATTTAAAAGTAACTGTGGCATCAATTCCTAATAATGCCAGGGTATAGGGGTTCAAGTTGATAGCAGCAGAGAATAGAGAACCCTTGACTCCTCGGGCTACCCTAGAGCCCTGAAGGGTGGGATGGAGCAGGCCTGGCTCTAGGAAAGAAGAACTACACCTTTGTGCCTATGTGACCTTGGCAAAGTCACCAAGCTCCCATGAATCTCAGTTTACTAATCTACAAGGTGAAAAGATTAGACTAGCCCTTCAAGCTCTGAATCCTATATAACCCTGTGTCTCTGGTAGTGAGTGCAAAAAGGAACCAGCAGGAAGATGGTACTATTAAGTAATGACCAACCTAGTTAACTACAAAGAGGTTCAAGAGATTCATTATTTCAGCCATGGAGATCCAGACTTATAGACTACTTAGAATGTCTACATGTGCCCATCACGAATGCTTTCTTCAAAAACAGATTCATGAGGTGATAGACCCGGTGGGATTCTAATGACATCATGAAAAATGAAATTGAAATTGACTGTCTTAACAGACAGAAAGTGGCAGGTTAAAGACACAGCTATCATTTCAGAATCATCTGCCTATGCAATCAGATCTTTGGCTGGTTTGTTTAAATATCAAAGTAAATGGAAAATTGGAAGAAAGAATCACGATAACAAGAAATTGTTTGCAATTATGGGAGCTCCAACTTGATCTGTTTAAACAAGCACTCTCTATTTGCAGTGGCAAAAAAGTTAGAAATCAGCTATGTGTCCAACAACTGGGGAATGGTAGAATAAATCGTGGTTTCTGAATGTAATAAAATATTATTGTTACCCTAAGAAAAAATAAATGTGAAAAAATTTCAAGAAATGGGAAAATTTGTCTGAATCAATTTGGAGGGAGGACAGCAGATATAAAAGGACATCTAAACTGACTACATTATGTCAACAAAGACAACATTAAATAAAGATAAAAATCAGAATAAATATTATGGTACAAACATGTTTCTTTTAACAAACAGAAAATGACAAAAGAGAGGAGCTCAGAATGTGGATTAGGGCCAGCATTGGAATTAATATGTCCTGCCTTCAGGTCCTCCTCTGACACACATTAACTGGGCCATGAGCTAGCTGCTGAAACACTCATTGCATCGGGTGGACTCTCTTAAGACTGTAAGTTACAAATGCATCAATGGAGAGTTTCTTATACAGGCGAGATAACAGATTCAGACCCAAAAAAATGCAAAAGTGTACTGTTTTGTGTGCTACCAGTCACAAGGGGTTTATGGGTGTTCAGGAAGACTCGTACCTTTGGTGTGAGGGCTGCTGAGCCCTTTTCAGGCACATTTCCCACCTTTTAGTGTCCATCTGGTCACCCAACTCTTTTTCCTAGCTCTCTTTAGGCTCCCGCCAAACTTTCACTTGTTCTCCATACTCTGCCTACCAGAGCTCCCCTCAATTGCCAGGAGTTGGTCATTGTTCCACACAATCCCAATTTTCTGTTCTCCACACTTTTTACCTCTTATAGCTCCGTTCATTTGTTGTCTTCTAGAACTCTGCCTGGGTTCTGCATACAGGTAGGCACTCATTAACTGTAGGCTGAATGGAGAAACTACATGGTGTAGGGCTAGGGCTCTACTTTGGGAATCAGCACAACTTGGGTTCAAATCCCGATTTGGACACTTTAGCCATGTGACTCTAGGCAAGTCTTTTAAACTCTCTGGGCCTCAGTTGCTTCATCTGTAAATTGTATCTTGACAGATTCTGCGGTCTGCTCTGGCTCTAAGACTATTATCTCATAAATTAAATTAAGTCACCACTCTCCAGCATATGGCATTTTTCACTTTCCCCACGAGAACAGCTCTCTAGCAGCTGGTCCGTGCGGAATAATTACTTTGGAATGTGTCCATAGTTCCCAAACACCCCCAGAGTGCTTCCATTCCATTGCTTTTGTCACTCAGGTCCCAAAGCACTTGCCCTCCAACTCTGAGAGTCTCTAAGGAATCTGGGAATGTTCTTCTTGAGCTGCTCAAATGAGTACTTATCTTCAAAGTGACGTAAATCGGTGCCTTCTGCCTCCTCTGTCCTCTAGTACTTGGATGGTGTGATATATCCTCCCCTTGTAATCAGTATCCTACCCCCTGTAGGTCTCAGAGTTTAGGGGAGCACCCTCAATCTCTCTCCATTTCTCCCTCCATCCTAGGCATCCCTTGGGACAGCTGGGCTGAGTTATTGAAATTACTGCAGATCTGCTTCTCCAAAAAGGGAAAGGGAGGGGCAGAGACACTTGTTTCCAAGAAGAGCTGTGTTTGGGAGAGAAAAATTGTGTATTCCTTGATATAGAAACAACATGAAAAATTCAATCAGACAGTAGTACAACCAGAAAAGATGAGTCAGTTATATAACTGGAGATTATCGATGTACATCCCGCATGATCCACTGGTATACACAATAATGTAAAAAGATTTGGAAGAAGGCCCTGCCATCTGGGTGGACCCCCTGTGAAAGGTTCATAGAAGTATATGGACAAGTGCATTCAGGATAAAAACACATGGGTGGGTTCTGATCTGCATCCTCAGAGGAAACACATCAATAAGATCACATATCCATCAGGTTTTATACATGTACATATGTAAACATGCACTCGTATACATATACATAGTTATATATTTATACAGTATACATATATTGACTAATGTATATACCAAATATATATTGATTCCTATGAGAATCAACAAATACATAAATATGCATTTATAATTATCACATGTTAGCATTATGCTAGGTGCTAAGGACGCCAAGGCTAAACAAAATTGTCCCCTCCTTCAAAGTACATGTATAAGCACATTCAAGATGCATACAACATGGATCTAAGGTAATTTTGGGGAGGAGGGAGAGACATGAGGAGCTGGTAAGATCAAAGAAGGCCTCATGCAGAAGGTGGTACCTGAGCTGAGATTTGAAATAAATGAGGGATTCTAAGAGGTGAAGGGATGAAGGGAAAGCATGGATGGGGGCGGGGGGGTGATGGGAAGGGAGGGAGTGAACAAAGGTACATGCTGAATTCAAACATTTATGTGGAAGATGTGCATGCCTTAAATGTAAGTGAAACTTTGACAGGTTCTATAGATGAATAATGAACCGGACCCAGAGTTTAGTAGGAAGATGGGATTTGGCTGGATCGAATTTGAGAAACTGAGCAGAGCAATCCATTTAGTGTTTGCAAATTACTTGCTATCATAAAAGTCTTTTCCTGATGATATCATGTGGCTACAAAGAGTGGACTGCTACAATCTCACAAGAACCAAGATCACCAGCAAATCAGTGGGCAATGGAATAGTTTATGGAAGGCATAAGTAGATTGTAGCTTGCTACCGGGAGTGGCTCACAGCCAAGAAGACCAACAAAAGATCAGCTATTCATGTATCAAAATGAGAGCTTACAGATGCCCAGCCAGAGCAGTAGGCCAGAATTACATTGAGATCTTAAAAGGAACAGAGGAAGGCCTCTGTGTATTCTCTATGGCAGATTTTTTGAAAAGTAACATCCTTTTGCAAGACCCTGGAAGTTACCATTCTTACCCAATTGGGAGGAGAGGAGGTTAACACAAGATGAGGATTGGGTGGGAGAGAGGGGAGGGGTGTCATGTACAAAGCGGAGATTTGAGGGACGAGGTGGGGGAGGGAAAAGGAAGGGAGGAGAGGAGGGCAGAGGACAGGAGAGGAAATGGGAAAGGTAGTCGGAGGTCCCACACAAGCAGCACAACTATGGCAGCCGGCTGGCCACAACATCTGCAGTTCCCTTCTTCAAGACCATAAGAGGCTAAGTAGACAAGAAGAGAAATGCATGCCTTTTTTTTAAATCACGAAATGAATTGCTGAAAGAAAAACAGACAGAAGGAATGAGGAATTAGTGTTTCTTATTCCTCCCTGTCTTCCACTTAATTGCATTATATTGCTGTACTAAAGAATACATTTGATGGATTTAATATTATTTCTTAGAAATGACTGTGGTTGACCCTGCTACTTGGTCTGCCTTTGTTGGTTGGAGGCATGAGGGTACAGTGGGACAGTGGGAGCCACACAGGAAAGGGTCACCCCTCAGCCCACTGTTAGAGAGCTTTTGCTCCCTAAGTGTGGTCATAAGAATGATCCACTTCATAGCTACACTTCCAAGTGCAGAATCAATATGAATGAAGGCTATTTTTAAAAAAATAAATAAATCTGCCCCATATTATAGGGGCCTAATAGTAACCAAGGAGTAAAGAAAGAATAAAAAGGCATAGAGAGGTCACAATGTATATTATTGAAAGAAGTGTTCCCATAGTTGACATCAAACATTCATTAATGTATTCACATTCATTAATTTATCTAAATTCATTATTGTATCTAAATTAATGTATCAAAGACCCAACTATCTTGGGAACAGGAGAGAGAAGGAGGCAGATTGGGAAGTAGAGGCACCCATATTCCCCGCAAACACCACAATAAAGTCTTTAAAATGTTCTAGAACAGTGATAAAACAAACAAAAAATGAATCTGCTATCAAATCTTCCATCCTATCCAAATCTGCACATAAAGTCTGTCAGAATCCTGTGGAAATCCAGAGCAGAGACAAAGCAGGGGAGAAGGAGGTCACACTGCAAAGAAGGCTGGTCCCACAGACAGGATGGTGGCCCCAGAGCCCCATAGAAGACAAGCCCTGAGCAGCACAGGGAACTTCCAAGGCCCCAGATGCAGCAGGAGATGGGCCCAGGACAGCATCTAGGCAGCCGAAGCTACCAAGCATCCAGGAGCAAGAGGGAGATGGACAGAAGAAATACAATCCTTTGTGTTATCTCTGCACGTCACTGATGTTTTCTTAAATTGCTAGCAAGGGCCTTGTTGGACTCTGAGCCAAATGCCTGCAGAGGCCAGGCAGTTAATAAATGCTTGGGGATTATGAAAGCTGTGAGGTGGGGGTATGTGGGACAGAAGCCAGGTACTGGGCCCCCTACCTAAACCCTGGGGAGAGGGCTGAGAGGTTATACCGTGCTTTTCTTAGGAAGCACCATAGAATGTTAGAGCCTGAAGAGAATTTAGAGGTGATAGGTACTGCATAAATGCTTATTGATTACATAATCTTGTCCAATTCTCTGATTTTGCAGATGAGGAAACAGGATGAGAGACATTTCAAACCTGAGGATCTAAGATGACCAACTCCTCAAGGACATAGACCATTCCCATATATCCTAATCTCCATGGTGCCCAGCTCAAATGCGTACTTAATTAGTGGGTTGCTTGATTGATTGAAACCAAGAAATCTTGGATCTCAAGCCTCTCAGTTCGTTTGCCCTATCCAAGGTAACAGGGGCTCTGGCTAAAGAACAAATCGTGTTTGACATATCCCATGTGGTCTTACAGACATGATGTCATCCTAATGGCATCTTAAAGGGGCAGCCCATGTAACTTTTTGCCAGCATGACTCTGCAACTTGCTAAATGCTAAGGTGCTAAAATGTTTTATTAATCAGGTCAGCACTTTCTGAATTAGTGTCAACCCCTAGTTGACTATAGCTACCGTATCAACTACAACCTAGACTCATGGCCCTTTGCCAGGAGTTGTTACACTTTTAAAAGAAAGTATGGTATTTCAGAAAAATTAGGGGAGAGCAAGAAACTTTACAAGTGGCAGATACTAAAAGGGGTGGGTAGGTGTTAAATGAATGAAATAATAATAGATTTAGAGGTTTCTTTCTCTTATTTTCAGTCTCTTCCTGTCTACTGACTCTTTACTTAATGCCTACAAACATGTCTATGTCTTCCCTGTCAAAATATTTTGGAGATACCCTGTTTCCCCAAGCTAAGGCCCAGCAAACAGGCTGTGCACTGAGCTTGGCATAACAACAATGCTTTGTGCTCAGGATGATATCACCCTGTAGCAAAGTACACTGCTTGGACCAGCATCAGCTGTTCACTGAGGGATTTAGCTCCCCCTATTTCCCAGGGCCGTCTAGAACATATTCACAATCCCTGCTGCCTGTCACTGACAGGTACTGCACTCCTGTTCCTGTCACAGAACTCTGGTTCTGTGCCCTGCAGGGTGGGCATGACCCCCAAGACTTGTGAAAATACTGTTCCCCCAACTCTTGTGGGAAAATATGACCCACCTTTAGTCCAGCATGTTAAGCCCTCCTTCTTAGGCGAGAGGTTGGGGGTGGGGGGAACTTCCATATGCATGCACCATTTTCCTCACTCTGAACACTGAAATTAATTAAACTTCTGTTTTGTGTCCCGACTTTCCTGTCTCTGGCCCACTCTGTTTGTTTGACTCGGGTCACTCACAGGTTAGAAGCTGATTCTGGTCTGGTTGACACGGCCATCCTTAAAAAAAAACCCTCATTTGATCTTTCCATCCTCACAGTTGTCCTAGATCTCTTCTGTCCTTTGTAGCTAAACTCCATGAAAAGGCCATCTACAATACATACCTCCACTGTCTCTCCTCTCACTTTCTGCTTAATCCTTTACAACATGGCTTCCAACCTCATCATCCCTCCAAAACTGGTCTCTCCAAAGTTACCAGTGATGTCTTAGTAGCCAAACCCAGTGGCCTTTTCTCAATCCTCATTCTTCTTGACCTCTGTGCAGCCTTTGACACTGTTGATTACTCTCTCCTCCTTGATAGTCTCTTCTTTCTAAGTTCTCCAGACACCACTTTCTGCTGCGTCTCCTATCTGAGCCCTTCCTCTCAGCCTCTTTTGTTAGATCCTCATCCATATTGCAGCCTCTAACCATAAGTGTCCCTTAGGGCTCTGTCCTGGGCCCTCTTCTCTTCTAGTTCTATACTTTACTTGGTGATCTCAATCAGCTCCCATGGGTTTAATTACCATCACTAGATTAATAATTGTTGAATCTACCTATCCTGCCCAAACTGTCTGCTGGCTTCCAGTCCCACATCTCCAACGGCCTCTCAGACATCTCTACTGGATGTCCAGCAGACATATTAAACTCAATATGTCAAAAAATAGAACTCATCATCTTTCCCTCTAAACCCTCCCCACCCAAATGTCCTTATTAGAGTCAAGGTCAGCCCATCCTCCCAATCCCTCAGGTTCACAACCTAGGAGTCATCCTCAGCTATTCATTATCACTCACCCCAGCCTCATCATCCAATCATTACCAAGGCTTGTTGATTTCACCTTCTTAAACTTCTCTCTTCTTACATAGCCACACCCCTGGTGCATCACCTCATGTCTGAACTATTGCAATGGCCTGCTGATGGGTCTGCCTGCTTCAAGTCCCACTCCAATCCATCCTCCATTCAGTGGCCAAATGTTTCAACAACCTGACTAGCAGCTATTGTGGGGGTGAAAGCCCAACAACAAGAATGCTACCAGCACCCAGAAAGCTGCCAACGCACTGCAAAAGCCAGGTTCTTTTGATCTGCTTAACTAAGGAAAGCAAGGTTAAGGGGTTGACAAGCTTACTTTAGTTCAGCATACAAATATCATTCACTTAGTTCAGGGGAAGAGACCAGCACACTGAACTTCAGAGCAAATTACAAACATCAGTAGACAGACCAAGTACAGATTCATAGTTACCAACATCTAGATTCAGCCCGGGAGCTCAGAACAAGGGCTAGCCCAGAGTCACGTGCGCCACCACTGCTGTGGGTAAGAGCTCCAAAGAAGAGACAGCCAACCCCTGGTTTTATATCTTTTTCAGGGTCAGGGGTGAGTCACACATGCATCACACCCATGTGACCTAGAATGTGACAAAGAGGTGACTTAAACCCACATGGTCTAAAAGCCTCTGCCATCCCATACATGTAAACTAGGTCCTACCTGGAGTTAGCCCCAACTTGGGCGCCACCTTATTTGCCAATCCACACCCACATAGGTTTTACACCTAATAGGGGTTTGGGCTTGGGGCTTAGCACGTAGTAAGACTCAATGAAATACACTGAATTACTCAAAGCAAACAAAAGCCAAACTCTTCAAGGGCACTTGTTGAACTAAGTGCTAAGGAGCCCATTTGGCTTACCAACACACCAAATTGTTTTCCTAAAGTGAAAGTCCAACCATGTTGGCCCCACCCCCTACTCAATAAACTCCAGTGGATCCCTATTACCTCCAGAATAAAAAACAAAAATCTTCTGCTTGACATTCAAAGCCCTTCATAATCTAGCTTCCTCTTACTTTCCAGTCTTTTTACACCTTACTCCACAACAGGTACTCTTCTATCCAGTGACACTGACCTTCCAGCTGTTCCATGAATAAGACACTTCATTTTTCAGCATTTTCTCTGGCCTGGAATCCTCTGCCTCTTCAACTCTACCTACTGGCTTCCCTGGCTTCCTTTAAAGCCTCCATGAAGTCCCTACAGGAAGCCTTCCCAAGCCCCTCTTAATTCTACTGACTTCCTTCTGTTAGTGATTTCTTATTTATCCAGTATATAGATTGTACATATTTGTTTGCATACTGTCTCCCCCATTAGCTTGTGAGCTCCTCGAGGGGAGGGACTGTCTTTTGCATTTTTTTGTGTCCCCAGGGCTTAGCACAGTGTCTGGCACATAGTATAGGGGCTTAATAAATGCTTATTAACTGCCTGACAAACTAGAAGTGGAAGGGACCTTAGCTGTTCAATCATTTCAGTCATGTCTGACTCTCTGTGACCTCATTTGGGGTTTTCTTGGCAAGAGATATTGAAGTGGTTTGCCATTTCCTTCTCTAGCTCATTTTATAGATTAGGAAACTGAGGCGAACAGGTTAAGTGGTTTGCCCAAGGTCACACAGTGGTAAGTATCTGAGGCCAGATTCGAACTCACAAAAATGAGTCTTCCTGATTCCAGGCCCAGCACTCTATGCACCTCGGAGCCACCTAGCTGCCCTAGAAGGGCATCAAGGGCACCAAGTGCAACCCCCACATTTTACAGATAAGGAAAGCAAGACTCACTCATCCACAATCACACAAGCAGGAAGTGGCAGGGCTGGGAATGGAACCCTGGTCCTCTGAATGAACTATGCTTCCTCCTAATACAATTTTTGCAATATTGCGGCAGTCATGTTACAACTGTAACAAGGTATTGTAACAATATGGTATAATAGTATTGTATTATTGTAACAATAAGTGTAATAGGCTTCTAAAGACTCTTTGGGGTCCCAATTCTAATTCTCACAAGCCTTCATTTCAATCTGTAAGTCAGTTAGCAAGCATTTACTAAGTGCCAGATTCCACACTAACATTTTCCACCCTCCCCTACAGTCCCATCAGCCACATACAGCTTGACAGTAAATGCCACAGAAGAACACTTTATTATAAAAAATAATAAAAGGCAAATAACAACAAAAATACCCTAAGAAGCAAATACTCTTCCATCAACCCATTCCCTTCCCCATCTACTTTTCTCTAGGTTGCTATCTAAGACTTCCCCACTCTCCTTGTTTGTTTTTTTCCATCACAACAGGACAGGGACCCAATCAGTTTTGCCACTTTCTTTTTTTGGAGAGAGGAAGTTAGGGTAATTGGGGTTAAATGACTTGCCCAAGGTCACACAGCTAGTGTGTCAAGTATTTGAGGTTGGATTTGAACTCAGGTCCTCCTGACTCCAGGGCCAGTGCTCTACTCACTGTGCCACCTAGCTGACCCAGTTTTGCCACTTTCTAATGAACCCTTGGGTCTCCTAAGGACTCACCAGCTAGTATATTGGGCCTGGAGTCAAGTAGACCTTTGTGATGATATGATATGATATGATATGATATGATATGATATGATATGATATTATATTATATTATATTATATTATATTATATTATATTATATTATATTATATTATATTATATTATATTATATTATATTATATTATATTATATTATATTATATTATATTATATTAGTTATATTATATTAGTTATATTATTATACATTAGAGCTACTCCACTTTTTTTCTAAGGGATTCTTGCCCACAGTTAGTGATCACCTGAATTAAATTCACCCATTCCTGTCCAATGACACCCAAGATGCCAATGTTTAATCTTTCCATCTCCTGTTTGTCCATATCCAGCTTACCTTGGTTCATACATCTCCTATTCCTGGTTCCTATGCAATATTGATGTTTACAGCATCGGACTTTTCTTTCATCACCTGACGCATGTGCAGCTGAGCTTCCTTTGAGCTTTAGCCCAGTTGCTTCATTAGTGCCAAATTGCCAACATCTGCTAGATTATGGAGAAAGCAAGGGAGTTCCAGAGAAACATCTAGAAAAACATTGACTACGCTAAAAAGCTTTTGACTGTGTAGGTTACAACAAAATGTGACAAGTCCTCAAAGAGATGGGAGCTTCAGATCATTTTACTTGTTCCCTGAGGAATCTGTATGTGAAGCAACAAGAAGCAACAGGTTAAGACTGAACATGGAATGACTGACTGGTTTGAGATTGGAAAAGGAGTATAATAAGCCTTTATTTTGTCATCTTATTTCTTTAACTTCTATGCAGAGTGCATTACAGGAAATGCCAGGCTAGGTGAACCAAAAGCTGGAATTAAGATTGCCGGGAGAAATATCAACAATCTCAGATATGCAGATAATGCCCCTCTGATGGCAGAAAGTGAAGAATTAATAAGCCTCTTGATGAGGGTGAAAGAGAAGAGAAGAAAAAGCTGGCTTGAAGCTTAACATAAAAAAAAAAAAACCTAAGACGTTCACAACTGGTCCCATCACTTCCTGGCAAATAGAGAGAGAAGAAATGTAAGCAGTGTCAGATTTTATATTCTTGGACTCAAAGATCACTGCAGATGGCAACTGCAGCCATGAAATTAAAAGATGCTTGCTCCTTGGAAGGAAAGCTATGGCAAATCTGGACAGCTTACTAAAAAGCAGAGACATCACCTTGCTGACAGAGGTCCTTGTAGTCAAAGCTATGGTTTTTCCAGTAGCAATGTATGTCTGGGAGAGTTGGACTATAAGGAAAGCTGAGTGCCACAGAATTGATGCTTTCAAATACTGGTGCTAGAAAAGACTTCTGAAAATCCCTTGGACAGAAAAATTAAATCCATCAATAGTTAAAGAAATTAATTCAGGCTATTCACTGGAAGGTCATATACTGAAGCTGAAGCTTCAAACAATGAGAAGACAGGACTCATTGAGAAAGACCCTGATGTTAGGAAAAATTAAAGGCAAAAGAAGAAAGGAACAGCAAAGGATGAGGTGGACCGATAGTGTTGTAGAAGCAATGAACATGAACCTAGACAGACTGTAGTAGATAGTGGAGGACAGAAGGGCCTGATATCCCATGGTCCATGGGGTCACGAAGAGTGAGACAGAACTGAACCACTGAACAACAACCTTTCTGGGTTATCATAAGGATCAAATGAGATATTTGTAAAGTGCTTAGCACAGTGCCTGACACATAGTAGGTGCTTAATTAGTATTTGTCCCCTTCCTTCTCCAAAATGATAAAGGAAGAAGATATCTATCTGAGAAAAGGTATCTCGGTCCCTCACAGGAGGAGTGGGGAACCATGCCATTGTTCCAGTGTTCACCAGCTTTCTCAGCATGTATTGTAGATGGATCAGAGCAACCCTGACTGCTCACCAGGCCTGGTTCCACCTGATTGCGTGGTTCCTTCCCTAGCTTCCAGCCACCTTGCTTTTATACCATTCCTATCTCTACAACTGGCATTGCAATGGGTTAGCTGTTGCTGCTGCTGCTGCTACAGCAAGTAAATGCCTCATTATCCAAAACCCCTGGAGACATAGTGCAAGTGAAAAGTCCCTAGCTGCAAGGCCATTTTTTCTTCTCCTTTCATTTCTCAAAGCAGCTAGATGGAACAGGAGGTGAAGAACTAGACTAGGGGTCAGAAGACCTGAGTTCAAATCCTTCCTCAATTACTGTGTGGCCCTTGTGCTTCTAGCTCCTGCCTCATTTTATTTAAATGAAAAAATAGGAGTAACCCTAGCCACTGTTGTTATGCGGATCAAAGGAGATATTATACATAAAGTGCTTTCCAAACCTTAGAGCTCTCTCTAGATATTTACCATTGTACAAGAGATCCTAGATTTAGAATCAGAAGGAAGCTAAAAGCCATCAAATTCACTTTCCAAGCAAGTTAACTTGCTGTTGAATTGAAGTAGCGTGAACAAAATTATTAAACAGAAAGACTTGCAGAGAGAGAGAGAGGAGAGAGGAAAGAGGAAAGAGGAGAGTGGAGAGAGAGAGAGAGAGGAGAGAGGAGAGAGGAAAGAGGAGAGAGGAAAGAGGAGAGAGGAGAGAGAGAGAGGAGAGAGGAGAGAGAGAGAGAGAGAGAGAGAGAGAGAGAGAGAGAGAGAGAGAGAAAGAGAGAGAGAGAGAGAGAGAGATGCCTGTGCATTTCATAGTTTAGTTTAAGCTGATGGATAAAGGGAAGCCTGCCAGGGCTTTGTCTGACAGGAAGTGAGTCAGAAATGCTATTATTAAGCTTAGCAGCATTGTCTGGGGTTCCTTGACAGGGTCTGTGTTCAGCATCCAGGCAGAATTCAAAGCCAGATGGGAGCTTTCTGTGGGAAAGGATAAGAAATGCCCAGAAAACCATGGCTGGTACAAATTAGCAGACTGGTGACCTGCCCTATGGGGGCTGTTGGAAGATAACTGTTTGAGAAAGAAAAAATAAAGTGGTTATTAACAAAATCTAGTTCCCCAAGTGGAAGCCAGGCAGTTGTAGGCTCTTTTCCAACAGTGTAATTCACAATTTTAAGAGTCCTCTGTGGCTTTTATAGTGACTTTGGCAGATTGTAGGGAAAGGAGTCGGGGGTGCAAAGGATTACCTAATTTTTCAACCATCTGCAACCCTTCAAGAAATCTTTGTTTTCAGATGGTTGCTCTCAGGAGCATAGTAGTAAACAAAAGAAACCAAAGACTGAGTCCCTACCTTCAAGAAACTTACAATCTTGAAAGAGAATTTTTTTAAAGTGCTGTTTCTATGTTCTTCATTGCTTTTTGGGTGACACCCTTCCCCCCCCCACCACCCAGCTTTAATATTTCAGATACTTTGGATACTGGAAGAATGTTGCTACTACAAAAAAGGACCTTCCTTTCAAAGAAAAGCTTGGGGTCATTAAGAGCACTGTGCAATGTATTAAAAAAAATTCAACCACTTACCTCTTTCTTTTCAGTTCTAGACCTACCTCATCCATTTGCAGAGTCAGGACAAAATATATAGGACTGATGGGTCACCTCTATGGGTTGTCCAACATCATAGTCTAGACAATAAGCATTCTTCATCTCTGTGGTTTTTCCATGTGGATAGTTAGGCCAAACTCTTTTCAGTGATTATAGATCTCATTTACAAGACTACAATATTCTTGAATTTGATAGTGACAGCATTCAAATGTAAATAGGGATTATAAATGGGAGGCTAGGTAGCTCACTGGATAGAGCATTGGACCTGAAATCAGGAAGACCTGGGCTCAAATCCAGTTTCAGACACTTACTAGCTGTGTGACCCTGGGCAAGTCACTTGACCTCCTTCATCTATAAAATGAGGATAGTAATTTCACCTACCTGTCAGGATTGCTATGAAGATAAAATGGCATGATATTTAATAAAGTTCTTCGCATACCTTAAAGTGCTAGCTATTATTAGTATTAGCTATTACTACATATGTACCCCTAGCATAGTGAATAATAATAAAAATAATAACTAACATTTCTATTGTATTTAGAAGTGTGCTAAGCACTTTAAAATTCCAAAGGAAGCACCTAAATGCTTGCTGATTGATTGGTTGGTTAATCATGGGGTCATAGATTTGGAGCCAGAAGGGACAGCAGAAGCCGAATCCAACTGCTTCATTTTACAGATGAGGAAACTAAAACACAGAAACATTATTAACCGTGAATTGTGCAAGAAAAGCCATGGAAAACAGATCACCAAAGAGGTATGTTACTGGAAAAAAGGTGGACTGCTTATGTGGCGAGAGGGAGGGATAACTCACGGACAGGCTAGATGCTATGGATGTCTATGGCCATGAGTTGAACAGGATGAGAGGGCATGGATTAGGCGTAACCTGCCTCATTGAAGAGAATGCCCACATCAACAAATTCCCCAATTCATCAAAAGTCTTATTTTATGCTAAAAAAAAAAGCCAAGGTACATTAATTTTCTTGGGTTTTTTAGTATATAGCTCTTCCTAGAAACAACTAATATATTTGCATTTACATACATTGCATTTCAGAGCTGGAACATTTCAGAGATCAAATGGTCTATTGTTTGTTGTTCAGTCACTTTAGTCATGTCCTACTCCTTGTGACCCCCTTTAGAGTTTTCTTGGCAAAGACAGATAAGGAAACAGAAGCAAACAGGGTAAAGTGACCTGCCCAGGGTCATACAGCTTGTAAGTGTCTGAGGTCAGATTTGAACTCAGGAAGATGAATCTTCCTGACTCTAGACTGGGCACACTATCCACTGTGCCACATAGTGGCCACATTTTCCATAGTAGCTACTTAGTAAAGTCACAGATTGGTTTAAAAAAAAATTGTGGATTCCAGTCCCTACCAGAGATTTTAAATTCCAACTCTTTCCCGCGATTTTAAAGGATTGTGCATATTTTCTTGTAAACAACAAAACTCTCTGGCATCCCCTTCTGTTTCCTCCCTGTCTCTGCAGAAACAAAACAAGGACTTCAAAAGGACAAACTTCAGTTTTTTATTCTCTCTCTGTCTCTCTGTCTCTGTCTCTCTATCTCCCTGTCTTTCTCTGTCTGTCTCTGTCTGTCTGTCTGTCTCTCTCCCTCTCTCAACACAGCAGACTTGTTTGTGGCCCAATAATTTGACTCATGTATCAGCTTTCCTAAAGAATCCAAATTCTGTTCTGATTCATTCTATTCTATTCTAATTCTGTTCTTGAGCTTTTGCTTAAATGGTGCAAAAGGTATTAAAATGGTATTTTTAAATGGTATTAAAAGATAAAATATGTTGATATTCTGGTCAGCCACAGTTAGTTAGACACATTGAATTTTGACTCAAGCATAGTGATGTCATTTTGGTCCTCTTCGAGAACGAAGGACAGAGGGCAGAGATAGTGTTTCTTTTTTTGTTTGTATCTCCGGTGCTTAATACAGTGCCTGGTATATGGTAGGCACATAATAAATTCCTATTGATTGATTGATTAGCTGTGTGGGGAGGGGAGAGGGGATGGAGATGCTTTAGTAATGAATCCTATGTTATTTTGAGTTAAATTTTCACTGGCTCACAGTCTTCTTACTGCAGAGATTCCAGGATTCTTTCAGAACCTCTGCCAAATAAGCTTGTCGGTGAAAGATTGCCTCACCCAATCACTGCATTTCTACGATCTCATGATCCTACAGTTCTGGCTTTTAGTCCATTTTCACACATCTGGCTTTGAGGCCAGATCTCTATCCAATATGCCATGATGCTTATGATATATATCCACATAATGATAATGCTAAATTATTATCAATAGCTATATTTAATTATATATTTGATATATTTATTACATAAAGCACAGATAAAATTTATTAATGAACATATTTCTTAATAAATTGTTATTAATAAATATATTAATAAACATGGAGAGTGTATAAAAGAGGTACAAATAAAGTACTTTAAACATTATTTTAATGTTTCAAAAGGACTGATAATAGTAACAATTATTGACATTTGCATAGAACTTTGAAGCTTGCAGAATGCTTTTGCATCGAATCCCATGAGGTGAATACTGTAGATCAATTAGTTAAAAAGCATTTGATAAGCACCTACTGTATACCAAGGATACACATATAAAGAATGAAACAACCCCGCTCACAAGGAGCATACTCAGTATTCTAAGGAGGAAGACAGCAGGCACAAATATAAAATATATTCATCCTAAATATAAAGATAAGAAACACAAAGTTGTTAAATAGAAGTAATTTGGGAGAAAGTGCACTAGCTGTTGGGGGACTACAAAAGTTTTCATGAAGAAAGTAGCTGAAGACAGGGAAACCAATTAGGAGGCTGTTGTAATAATCTATGCCCGAGGTGACAAGGTTCACCACTGCAGTAGTGGCTTTTGGAGCAGAGATAAGGGGTAGAGGTGGGAACAGCAAGATTTGGCAACTGTTTGGAAATGTGGGGTGGATGAGATGAAGAGCTGAGGGTGACAGAAAGATTATAAATCTAAGAGACTAGAAGAGTAGGGGCAACAGATAAAGGGAATTTTGAAGGGGTAAGGGAGGATGATGAGTTCTGTTTTCAACAGGTTGAGTTTGCAATGTCTCTGGGGCATCCAGTTTGAAACTTCCAATGGGCAGTTGGCAATACTAGTCTGAAGTTCAAGGGAGAAATTAGAGCTGGTTATATTGATCTATGAATCATCTGCATAGACATGCAAGCTGACTCTCAGGTCACTGACAGAGAGGGTAGAGGGAGAAGAGAAGCCATCTTAAGACAGAACCTTGGGGAAACACCTACAGAAGAATGATATAGATGATGAGTCAGCAAGGAAAACAGAGAAGGCATGGTCCTACAGGTAGGAGGAAATTCAGAAGAGAGTGGTGTCATGAAACCCTGGAGAGAAGGGAATATACAGGAAGAGGGGATGGTCGACAGTGTCAAATGAAAACATACTGAAGAGAATGAAGGCTAAGACAAGATCATCAGACTCAAGAGCACCAGGCTTAAAGTCAGGAAGTCCTAGGTTCAAATCTAGTCCCGGGGGGTAGTGCCCCATTGTTGGCAGCCCGAGCAGCCTCAGGGTTAGGGTAGGGCTTGGGGAGATAGTCAGAAAGCTTCCCTGGCCTCATGAACATCCCTCCATCTTCATTAGGGCCATCCTGAACCTCTGTCTCCTCTGCCAAGGCCTTGGCTTCTGATTCAGTGTAGCACGCACCCACCAAATGGCGATAAGCCAAGTAGTCCACGCTATGGCAGGAAGAGCACATCTGCTTATACACCTGGAAGCCCCGGCGAATGCTGCCATGGTCCAAGGAGGAGAGGAAGCCTCGGTGAGACCAGGCGTAGCTTGGTGGGTGCAGCTCTAGGTCACTGGCACCTACAGCAGTATGCAGAGCCACAGCAAGCCCTGCACCTCCCGCTGCCAGCATGCCCAGGGCTGACAGCACCACTTTCTGCCCCTCGAGAGGTTTGAGAATGAAGACACTGTGGCAGCCTGAGGCAGCCGTAGCACTAGAGTGCCGGGCCTAGCACCGGCCATCAGGACCCGGCCGTGGGCACGCTGAAGCCCCAGCACTGACAAGCGCTCCACAGCCCCGGACGCCTTCATCTCCGGCTTCCTCAACAACGCCGCCACCACCGTCCCGTGAGCCCACGCGGCCCCGGCCAAGGAAGGGAACCCTCGCCAGAGCAGCGCCGAGCTCGGGCCGACGCAACGGGGCGGGGCCTCCTAGCTATTATTATTATTGTCTGAAAAGAGCAGTTTCAGTTGAGCCTTTTGTGGCTTAATTCCTTGAGGTGGCTAAACCCTTGAGAAGGCTTTCTCCGCTTCTCCCCTCACTCTCATGGTAACTCTACAATCTGGTTTCCAACCTCATCATTCAACCCAGACTGCTCTCTCTAAATTTACCAATGATCTTTCAGATGTCAAAACCAATGGCCTTCTCTCAGTCTTCATGATCCTCAACTTCTCTTCAGCCTTGCCAGTGATGATCGCCCTCTCCTCTTTGTTATTCTTTTCTCTCTAGATTTTTGAGATACCACCGTCTCAGTTCTTCTCCTATCTGTGTGTCCACTCCTCAGGCTCCTCCCACTTGACCTTTATCTAGGTCACTGTGGCTGTCCCACAGGGCTCTGTCCTGGGCCCATCTTCTCTTCTTCCTCTATACTACTATACTTGGTGATCTCATGGGCTCCCGTGGATTTTCATCTCTATGCTAATGATTCTCTACTTATCTACTTAGCTTTCCCTAATCTCTCTGCTGACCTTCAGTCTCACATCTCCAACTGTCTATCAGATTTCTCTAAATGAGCAACCAGTAGATATCTCAAACTCAACATGTCCAAAACAGAACTCATTATATTTCCCCCTAAGCCTTCCTCCCCTCCAGACTTCCCTATTACTATCAAGGGCAACTCCATCCTCCTAGTCTCTCAGACTGGCAACCCAGATGCCATCTTTAACCTCTATACCTCACCCCCTCCCATATCTAATCTGTTACCAAGGCCTATAGATTGCAATGTCTCTTGAATATGCCCCCTTCTCTCCTCTTACACTGCTGCTATTCTAGTGCAGGACCCCATCACCTCATGCCCGGGCTGCTGAAATAGCTCCCTGGTGGGTCAGCCTTACCCAAGTCTCTCCCCACTGCAATCTATCCTCTTTTCAGCCAACAAAATGATTTTCCTAAAGTGAAGGTCTGCCAATGTTACCCTGTCCTCCCATCCTACTCAATAAACACCAGTATCTTCTTATCACCTTCAAGATCAAATATAAAATCCTCTTTTTGATATTCAAAGCCCTTTATCACTCAGCCCTCCAAGTACTACCACCTTTCCAGTCTTCTTACATTTTACACCCTCCTTCCCACCCCACCCCACCCCACCCCAGCACATACTCTTCTATCCAATAACATTAGCCTCCTTGCTATTCCTCAAATAAAACACTCCATATCTCAGCTCCAGGCATTTCTCTGGCTGTCTCCTATGCCTGGGATGAATGCCCTCCTCATCTCTGCCTCCTGGCTTCCCTGGCTTCCTTCAAGTCCCAGCTAAAATCCCATTTTCTTCAGAAAGCCTTTCCCAATCCCTCTTAATTCTAGTGCCTTCCCTCTGTTAGTTACTTCCTTATCCTGTACATAGCTTGCTTTATACATGATTGTTGGCAAGTTGTCTCTGCCATTATACTGTGAGTTGCTCAAGGGCAGCTAGGTGGTGAAGTGGATAGAGCACTGGGCCTGGAATCAGGAACACTCATCTTCCTAAGTTCCAATATGTATGGCCTCAGACATTTTCTAGCTGTATAACCCTGGGCAAGTCACTTAACCCTGTTTGCCTCAGTTTCCTCATCTGTAAAATGCTCTGGAGAAGGAAATAGCAAACCATTCCAGTACCTTTGCCAAGAAACCTTAAATGGGGTTACAAAGTGTTGGATACAACTCAAAAATGAATGAACAACAACAGTTCTCAAGGACGGGAATTGTCTTTTGTCTTTCTTTATATCACCAGCCTTAGCACAATTCCTGACACGTTGACCATTGATTGACTGGCCATTGACTGCCTGGAGATCAGAAACCACATTGCTAAAGGTTGAAAAGTGAGTGAGAAGGGAAGTGGAAGCAGCAAGTAGTGGTTGACTTTTTCTGGAATTTGTCTGAGAAAGCAAGGTGAGCTTTAAGAGGATAACTTGATTAGTTGAGATGTTCAGGTCTAGTGAAGTTGAGTTTTGTCTTTGAAGGCTAGGGAAGACTTGGGCCTGTTTGAAGGCAGGCTGGAAGGAAACCAATAGTTAGAGAGACATTACAGAATAGAAAGAGAGGAAGAATGATTGAAGTTGCAATCTGCTGGAAAAGGTGGAAGGGTATGGGGTCAAATACATATGTAGGGAAGTGAACCTTGGCAAGGAGAAGGGCCAGCATCATCGGAGACTGGGGAAGAGGGGAGAGTGCAGTATGATGTCAAGGAGCTTTGAGATGAATAGAATGGGAGAAGAGGGAGTTCTTGACAAATGATCTTAATTTTCTCAGTAAAGAGTCAAGGTCTTTAGCCAAGAGATGAGAGGGCAGGGTGAAATCTAGGAGGACTAAGGAAGGAAAAGGTTTGAGACAGTTTCTCTGGGAAGACAGTACTGAATCTGTAATCAGGAAGACCTAAGTTCAAACCCAGCCTCAGACACCAGTTGTGTGACCCTGGGTAAGTCACTTTACCTCAATGCTCTTATCAGTAAAATGGGGAATAATAGCACTTGCCTCCCAGGATTTTGTTAGGATCAAATGAAATATTTGTAGAATGCTTTGTAAATCTTAAAGTACTCCAGAAGTGCTAATTATTATTATTATTATCATCCTCCTTCACATCATCATCATCATCATCATCATCATCATCATTATTAGTATAGCATTATGTACACAGATAAGTAAATAAAATATAGGCAAAGTAATTTCAGGGGAGAGAAGTAGCAACAAGTGGAAGGCTCATCAAATGCTCCAAATAGCCACTTGAGTTGTGTCTTAAAAGAAGCAAGGGATTCCCAAAGGCAAAGGTGAGGGGGAAAGCATCCCAGGCATAGGGGACAGACACCCCGTGCAAATGATTTGGGAGCTGGAACATCCCCTGTGCTGGCTGAATTTATCCCCATTTTACTGACAAATGAGTAATAAATGAAGGCTGAGAGGGGTTTATTATCTTGTCTGTGGTCACACAGCAATTGTCAATAGGCAATATTTGAACCCCGATCTCCCTGATTCCAAGACCACCTCTGACCATTGTCACTGGACCTTAGGGAGTCAAATAGAAATATTGAGTGTCCAGGGCAAATTTTAGAGCATTATACACATACATGTTGTTATTTTATAAGTCAACAACATAGCAATATCTAAAGGTCTGCATTTGGCTTTCTTTACATCCTGAATGACCAGAGGTGAAATTGACATTTTTGTATTTTTCCATGTTTTATTTTTTAAATAACTGTTAGCCTGCTGGGACTATTTTTGCTGGTCTTTATATCCCCAGGCTTAACACAGTACCCAACACATAATAAAGGCTTTTAAAAAATGCTTTTTGACTAACTGTAATGAAAACTCCCATGGTATATAACTATCTCCCAAATATCAATACTAATATTGTGTAGGGTCAGGGAGAGGGGAGGGCAGGGAATTGATCAAAAAGCTAATTTCAAATGCTGCAAATTCAAAAGTAATTGGTTGGCTAATTGGCTAATTCTAAAGCTATTTAAGTATATCTTTGGTATGCAAGCTCCCACTCTCACTATTAGGTTGAATCCTCCGAAGGTGGTTGACTACTCTTTCCCTCAGGGATCTAGGGGTAACCCTCAGGGTTTGTGGCTTTGAATATTACTGCTCCTGAGCCTTCATCCAATGGATGTAGTCCCTACCTCCCCCATCTTTCAGCCAGTTTTTATCAATAAACTTTTACAAAAGGATATTTGCTCCAAAAGTATAGAAGGATAGAAGTTACAGAAACATCTCCCCTAAATTTGGGGGTGAGGGAGCTCATTCTTCTCTCTGTACCTGCTTGACCCTTGTAGAGAGGTGACACAAACTTAAAGCACAAAGGTAGAAAAGGACCCATCACTCTAATGCACATGTGTGGCCAATGGGCATTTGTAACTAACTCCACCTTGGGGGGTTCCTTTCTCCCTTTGAGGAGGTCCCACTGTCCCTCTGGAGGTGATATCAGTGATCTCCTCCTTACTCAACTAGGCTGGCTTCTCATGGGACTTAGCTACTGACGCTATAGACACTAATAGCTACCCATTTTGATTGCTGAGGGGACCCCTGATGACTCCTGTGATCTTTCAAGGTTACAATTTGCTTAGTTCCATCTTTGGATACTCATTCACCTAAATTCAGAAGAGAATAAACAGCAAAGAAACCACCATTATGCCTCAAAGCATTTGGTGACTCAATGGCAGAGGAGTGGGATAGTTATCTGACCTTCCTCTACTTGGTGCTCATAGTGAGCCTCCTCTCTTGAAAGCTGCCAAAGAAGAAAGGAAGACACAATCCATCTCCTCAAACCTTTGGAATGCACAATCAGTTCAGGCTTAGCCTCTCCTGGATCAGCTGTCCTTCTCACTCACCAGCCTCTTTAGCCAAGTTTACAAAGGACTTTCCTTACAACAACCCTATGAGCTAGGTAGTACAAGAATTCTCATCCCCATTTTGTAGATGATAAAACTGAGGCTCAGAGAGTTCCAGTTACCTATCCATATTCACATCCAGTAAGTTATAAGGACCAGAATATAAAATCGGCTCTTCTGACTCCAAGTCTAGTGTTTTTTCCATCACACCACACTGCCTTTCAATGAATCTTTTGGTGGAGGCAGCACTACTGTTATGAAAACTGTGGCAGATCCTACCAAGCTGGAAAAGCTATCAGGGCATGTCCGCTATCCAATGACTAGCTGAGCTAAGGACACAAAGGGTCATTCTCAAAGTAACTGGCTCTACATAATAAACCCTTTGGTCATGGCAACCCATTGTTTTCTCAGCACAAACAAATAGAAACACATTTCTATTATCTAGCTAATGCTGTCTGATCAGAGTGAGAAAGAAGGTACAGCCTCAGAGCTTGTAGGTCCATAAAAGCCAGCTCAAATAATCCATAGTAAAAATCAGATCGTCAAAGTTGATGACATGTGTACAGGTGACATTGCTCTGATTTTTATACCCAAGAAGACATCAATTTCACATCAAAGAACAAAAATACAAATCCAAAATACAATGGTGTGTGACCTCCAGAGTAGGGACTGTCTTTTGCCTTTCTTTATATTCCTTAACAGAAAGCCTGGAACAGAGCAGGTGCTTAAAACATCAATAAATTAGTCAATAAGCATGTATTCATACAATTAATACACGTTTATTGGCCACTCTTCTCACTCTGCCCCCCCCCCCAAAAAAAGGAGGGGGAACGTTAATAATTACACTACGTACTTCACAGGGTTGTTTTGAAGATCCATTGGATGGGGATGTAAAAGCACTTAGTGCCAGCCATGAAAGACTCTACAAATGTAAGCACATTTTAATTCCTTCTCTCTTATCATATATTAGAGAAGGAGGCAATGTCCTAGGAAATCCTTAATGAGATTACTCTCCAAGGAGCTAGGAGGAACTGCTTGTATTCTTGGAAGAGGTTATTGGGAAACAAATGAATAAGCAAATAGAGTCTGCATTTAATGAAATCACTGGATGTCAGAGGCAAAGGGCATCATTGTGTTTTCAGTGGAAAAAAATCACCGGGTTTCACATCAGAAGGCCAGGATTCAAATGCTGGTTCTGCCATTGTATGGCCTATGTGTGTAACCTCTGAAATTGTTCAGCCCTATGTGACCTTGAGTAGGTTTCAAAACCTCTCTGGGACTTCAGTTTTCTTATCTATAAAATAAAAGAGTTGGCTGCTAAGAGGCCTTCTGACTCTAAATTTATGATTGATTGTAGCACCATAGGGATTATCTAATCCAAACCCACCATTTTACAGACAGGGGATCTGAGACCCAAAAAGAGATAAGTGACTTGTCCAAAGTCACACAGGTAGTAAGTGGCAGAAGTGGGATTCAAACCAGGGGCTTTTACTGCCTAATCCAGTATGCTTTCTACTACACCACAGATAATAAAGTTAAGCAGACATTATCTTCTGAGTATTTCACTATGTGCATTAAAAACTGCCTTTCCCCGAGGAACTTACATCAACCTGAGAAAACAACATGCATGCATGCATAGATACATAATACATACATACACATACAAAATACATGCAAAGTACATACATCATACATACACATACAAAATACTTGCAAAGTAAACACAGATATTGCAGGGATAGGGCAGGAGTCACTACTAGCAAGGGTATCAGAAACAGTTTCACGGAGGAGGTGGCACTTAGTGGAGCTTTGAAAGAAGCTAGAAATGCTAAGAACTAAAGGTGAGGAAGCAGTACATTCCAGACATAGGGAACAGCATGTGCAAAGGCCGATGGAATATCACATATGAGAAACAAGTAGCCTAAGTAACCAGAAGTTGCCTGTACATGAAATATAGCACTAGCAGACTTGGGCTGGAAGTGAAGAAAATGAAAAAATGGAGAAAAATTGCTTTACTGATACATTTTGTTTTGATGCATCTATAATGATAGTTCATTTCCCAGGAGCAGGTTTTGACAGGATGTAAGGAAATCTCTATTTCTATTTTAAAACTTCTCTCTAAGTTTGTATGCATATATGTATGTATTTTAATGTATATTCTCTAAAAATATGTGATCCTTTTAAAAAGCAGGTTTTCTAACTTCCCAACAGAGCCTACTAGAGTGGCTAAAGAATAACCTTATACATTTTAGTGTGAATTCACTTTATGCAAGTTTGAACTTCAAAGGCTTGGAAAGGAAATAGAGGATTTGAGTGGCTTAAGAAATTGCCTGACTGGGAAAGGACAGTTGGAGGGACTATGAATATGGATGCTTATAAGAAGGTCATAATTTGTCTCTTTCCAGTTCAAAAAAAAAGGCCATTTGAGGGGAGAAAATTTTTGTGAAATAGGAAAAACCGATCTTTTTCATGCAAAGATAAGAAGGGAAAGTAGGATAAAGTCACATAAAATCTTTCCTTGTGTAACATCAGCTATTCCCTCCAACTTGTACTTTCAGAGAGAGATGGAGTCCCCACAGGATGATTACTACTCTCAGATTCTAATGAGAGTGGGTCTACATTACCCCATAAAATGGAGGCACACTTTCCCACAAATAGACATGCCATCCTTCTATGGGAAGATTGGGCAAAAATTTGGTAGTGAAGCATATAGTTAGAGAACACACATGATTAAGGCAGCTCATGCCCCCTGTATAGAGCCTCAATATTCTCTCTGTCTTCATGGAGGCCTCATGTTTCATGTCCCATCCCACTTCACCCCACCAGCACAGAATCTGTGCTGGGTAGATCACTCAGCTGGGCTCCTACAGCCTATACTTCTCTACTCCTTGACCGCAAATTGCCAAGGCTGGTCCACGCTTAAGTCTGTAAGCAAGGGTCTTATCTTTGCTGTCCAAGGCACTATTCCTTAAAACTGCTAGAATGTTGCTTCCTAGGTCCCTTTTTGTATAGCATGTGCCTAGGCATTCTAATGGATACATTGTCTCCAACTGGATGAATAACTCTATGGCTAGACATCATGACTGATGCAGGAGGGAAGAAAGAAAATCCCCTGACTCCTCTCACATAGACATAGGGTGTTTTCCATACAGCTGCTCTTGGCTTGTATTGTCCTACAAAACTGGCCAACACAACTCTTTAAGGGCCCTCAAGGCTGTGCCCATTGTTTTAAAGAAAAGTGTTCATACTCATTAAAAGGATAAAAAAGTGTTAGCATCTTTTTGTTGTTCAGTCATTTCAGTTGTGTCCAACTCTTTGTGACCCAATTGGGGTTTTTCTCAGCAAAAACACTGGAGTGGTTTGCTATTTTCTTCTGCAGCTCATTTACAGATGAGGAAACAAAGGCAAACAGAGGTAAATGGCTTGGGTCACACAATTAGTTACGTGTCTGAGGCCAGATGTGAATTCAGGTCTTCCTGACTCCAGGCCCAGCACTCTACCCACTGTGCCACCTAGTTGCCCCATGAGTATCTTATTAACATTTTAACACCTGATCCATCTGTAATTCAGCTGGTTGAGGGAAATCATTTGGTGTGGTAACTAATTCCCCTTCTTACACTAGAATTAGCAAAAAGTAATCCTAGATAAGTTATTTTCCTGGGGCAGCTAATATTCATTGCATATAATGCTTCACTATAAAAGCTTTAAGTCTGTCAGGAGCCAATGATACCTACAACATCTAATGAACTACGGTTACTGATTCTGTTTAAGAACTGCGTTTTTCTCATTTCCTTTCAGAGGCAATGAATAAAGTACAGACCTTTCAGACCAATTGGAGTCATATTTTCTCTCTGAATCAAGGACAGTATTCATGGGACTTTCTTTCCATTACACATATATACGATACAGTTCATTTTCATAGGGGATACAGTCTAGAGATGTACCAGGATAGAGAATTCCATGAAAACTGCACAAGACCCATTTATTAAAAGAGATTTGTTACTAGTGCAAAATTTCTTGGACAGATGGGTATGTTTCTTTTCAATACCCTCCTCTTTTTAATTTTTTTTTCAATTCAGTGAACCTAGGAAGAAAGCTTCTATTAGCTACTCTCACTTCAACACCTTGTAACTGATTATCTCCAACCAAAGAGGATTGCTCATCAACCTTTTAGAAAGGAAAATATATCTTGGCTCAGGGTATCTGACAGTAGCAGGAAGAGGGAAAATGCTGCAGGATTCATGTTGGGTTTGGGAGGAGACTGTTGAATCCATGATTTGTTGGTGTGAGTTGTGGATATTTGAAATGCTCAATCCTTAAGTCTGCCCAGTTTCTTCCCTTTGTGAATACTCTTCCTGTCACATGTCCCTAATTTTGCCTCCTATCCCTAATATAGCCTCTCTAGCTTCTTCGCTCATCAGCTATCAAATAGATATTGAATATGGGATGAGAATGTGACTCAAGGGATATCTCATATAGCAAGTGTCTTGCCTTTGTGAATTTAGAACTAATATTGCAGTACTCCAAGTCATTTAATATCCTTGAGAAATAAGCAGAACAGACCAAAGCACTGAGGAAATTGATTTCTCGGTACTTGAGAATAACTGGAAAGCCACTTAGGGGAACTTGAGCTCTCTTGAGCTATCCTAGACCCATGCAAGTAGCACAGACTTTTCATTAAACCCAGGGGGCTGGGAATTGTCTATAGAGCCAGTCTCTATGAGAAGGTTTCCAATACTTGGTGACTCATTTCAGACTTGTCCCCAGTTAGCAGATGGTGATAATGCCGTGACTTAATGATGTAGCTTGGTTAATCAGCACGGCATGTTTCCCCACTTCTCAGATGCTTATTTCTAAACATTATGTAAAAACCATGTTTTGACTACTTCTTTCTTGGTTGAGTCATAAGGAACTAGCTAGCATCCCGCCTGTGTGTTGGATCTCACCCTCATGTTGGGAAAATGAATTAAAACATGCTGATCTGAAAGTAAGAAAGGTTCATCAGCCTTCATTTTTTCATAGGTTTGGAAATGCCAAACTACTAAATGGATGCTAAACTAGAAGTTTGTGGTTGCAGTGATTTTCACAAGATTGTCACCTTTAATTGTATGTTTATCTATCTATATACATATGTATATTCATGTGTGTTTACAAATATATGAGTGTATGTGTGTGCATATATGTGTGTGTGCATGTGTGTATACACACATACCAAGCCTGCATAACATTCAGCCCTCGGGCTGCATATGGCCTGAGCTGCTTTCAAAAAATGTAGAGAAATGTAACTACAGCTGAGGTCATCCTCAGGCCCCAAGGCTGTTCTCAGAGTTAATAGGGCTCACTGGCCCTTTAAAAAGACATGATTAAGAGGCCTAATACCCTTAGGCAGGCCTCCACAACATACGGCCCTTGGGCCATATGTTGTACAGGGCCTGATGTATACATATAACCATGGAACTGTTGACCTGGCAAATAGTTGACATTTTTAGATTTGCAGTGTGTTATATATACATTATCTTATTTGCACCTTTCAGCAATGGGGGAGTAGGGGTGGGGGTAGATATTAGGATATTGTGATGCCCAGTTTATTGATGAAGAAACTGAGACTCAGAAAGGTTAAAACCATGGTCACCCAGCTCATACGGGCCAGAGACAGAATAAAAGCCTGGATCAGTGCTCTTTCCCCCAATCATGCTGTCTCTTCACAGGACCTGTTTCTTTGAATAATTTTGTATGACAGAAAGGTCATATACCCCCAAAATATTCATTGTATAACTTTTCTTTGCTTTTTTATTTTATTACACAGCATGTAAGTCTTAGCTATACAATGATTTAAAACTACAAATGGTGTCCACTTTAAATCCTAGGCACTTACACTATTTTCTTCAATAATTATTCCTCATTCATTCCCAAGCACAGTGGCATGAATAGCAGTTCTACCCAATTGAGGCAGTGCATTGAATTTTTTGTTTTTAGCAGGAAGATGATGGAGTGTATTTTTACCTTTCCTCTTTGACAGTGTGGTTTAGTCCTTGAGTTTTAATTCAGAGCAACGCAAATGCATAAAAATAAATTATTTTGGGATAAATACGGCATACAAGGATAAATATACATAAAAAGTTATCTGTCCCATCCCCATTGAACAAACTTTTAAAATAAGATAAAAATAAAGCCTTTAATACATAGCTACATAGTTGAGCTAAACAAATTCCCACATTGACCATGTCTAAAAATGTATCACTCTGTCTTCATTTTAAGTTCATCTTTTCTCTCCCAGGAGGTGAGTGCTATGTCTCATCTTCATTCTTTCAGATTCATGGTTTGCCATTGTGTTTATTAGCTCTAAAATCTTTCAGTTTTTTTTCTGTAGCATTGTTATCATTGTATAAATTGTTTTCCTAACTCTGCTCACTTTGCTCTGCATCAATTCATAGAGGTCATTGCAATTTCCTGTGAAACTGTCCATTTCATCATTTCCTATGGTGCAAAAATATGGTATTACAGTCGTTTACTACAGTTTGTTTAACCATTCCCCAATAGGAGGACATCTTGTTAGTTTCCAGTTTTTAGCTACCAGTAAAAACATTGTTATAAATATTTTTTGTACATTTTCCTCTTTCTTTGATCTCTTTGGGGTATAGTGGTATATGGCTGGGTATATAGCCACCCTGGTAATTGTATAGGCATAGTTCCAAATTCAATGTACCATTTGGGGGGGTAGCAAAAACTGGGAACAAAGTCAGTACTCAATGATTAGAAATAGGTAGATAAATTATTATATATAAATATAAATATATAAATATAAATATAAATAAATATATATAAATATAAATAAATTTATATAATATATATATAAATATAAATATAATATAAATTATATATAAATATAATATAAATAGAATATTAGTGCACTAAGAAGCAATGATGAATATGAAGATTTCAGAGAAATATGGGAAGATTTATGTAGACTAATACAGAATCGAAAAAGTAAAACCAGGAAAAATGGAAAGAACAGTAAAATGAAACTGAACACTGGGTAATTATCAGGACCAAGGTTGGTCCTGAAAAAGAATTGAGAAAATGCCCCTCCCTTCCTTTATTGCAAATGTGGACCATGTTTGTGGAATATTGCCTATACTGTCAGACACAGTCAATGTGATGTTTGGTTTTACTGAACTATTTTTTCTTTTTCCTTTTTAATTCTGGAATGCTTTCTAGGTAAGAGTGAAGGAGAAATATTCAGAAATTAATGTGAAATAAAAATGAAAGGCATCAATCAAAAAAATTTTAATAAAAAATGTTTTGTTTGGTATTCAGCCAAGATATAGTGTTTTGTTTTGTTGGGGATTTTTTTCCCCAAAAATGGGTGACTATGGGCTGATGGTGAGTAATTAACATTTCACACAATGAATGATTAAAAGCAAATCTTCTCTCCCTCCCCTCTTCTTCCATATACACATTTTAACCCCCCTCACCCTCACTTCATTTTGCCACTTGGTGATATCTCTTTCTTTGGCAGCTTTTTTTTCCCTCATCAACACTTTCAGGTAATATTATTGATGATAGTGGGTTGAACAAAATAGACTGGGGGTTAGGTAGGAATGAGGAGGAAATTACAAAATGCTAGATAAAGAGTTCCTGAGTTACTGTGCCTACTTCCCAATTTGGTGAAGTATCAGCCCATGTTCAAAGGATCACAGAGACATCAATTTAGAGCTGGGAAGTTATCATTTTGAATATAATCAGTCTTTTGGCCATGCTCACAGTGGGTAAGAGACTTAGGAGGAGGGACTCAATGCTGCTGGCAGAGTAAATTTAACTTCCCCTTGCAAAAGGGGATTGTGGGTAAGAAAAAAAGTCAACCAAGCAGGATGAAGAGATATGAATGCGGAAGCAGGGAGAGTGGGTAACTTCTGAAAGATTAGCCAAGAAGATATGTCAAAAAGTCTGAACTGTTCCTGTGCGAGGATCACAGCATAGTGAAAGGGCCAGGACCAGCAATCTATACCTCTAGAGGGGTGAGGGATGACTGAGGAACAGGACTGATCCCGAAACCCCTTCCACCTCCTAGGAAATCTGCTTATCCTTTTTTCACTTAGCTGGAAAATACAAGCTTATTAGTTACTTATCTGTACTTTTGATCCAGATTCTGTTCACCTACCACAAAACCCTATTGCATAGCAGAAATGCTAACCCAAGGACTTGGAGCTAATTTAGAACAGCTGGACAAAGAGGAGACACCAGTATTGGACTATACAAGTCTGGCAAAGAATTCATAATTCAGACACCCCTAAAAGTAAATTACAAGCTAGTAATGATGGGAGTCTGCAAAAGAGTAAAGTCAAGCATTTTCCTTCCTTTCCATTGCTTTCTTATTAGCAGCCCTTTGCCATGCCAGGCTTTGGGGGAAAAAAATCCATGCCCTGAGAGGAGAGGGACAGTGAATTGCTTGGAAGGGGAAAGCCATTCCCCTGAAACAGAATGAGCCTCTAGGGAAACCAGTTGTATGTGCAATGCTCAAGAGTTCCACTGGCTTAATGAATGATTGGTGGAGAGTCCAGCCTGCCTAGTTTGCCTGTATCACTTACAGCTTCCATATAGATAAGGAAACTTAAATTAAGCAAATTGCCCTTTGCTGGGATTTGAATCCAGATCCAATGACAGCAGCACTCTTTCCAAGGTGCCATATTGCTTCCAGTGTCTGTCCCAGTCACTATCCAGCCATGGTTGCAGTGGCTTTTGGAGACTTAGAGATTTCCACAGAAGAAGCAAACTGGACGATGATGCTAAAATCAATAAACATTTGGTGAAGCACATTAGAGCTCACAAAGGAAAAAGCAACTGAGATGAAACCCTCATGACAGTAGGAGACAATTGAAGGGCCTGGAGAGGGTACAATAGGATCACAGTCATCTGTCTGAAAAACAGGTAAAACCAAACCTCCAAAGAGACAGGTTTCATCCCTAACTTAGCCATAAGGGGGAGCCCAAGCCTTGGGTGAGATTAGAGGTTTTGGCAGGAAAATGGGCTCAACGATCATGAAAGAGGCATCCTCTAAAGTCCAGGGGTGGGGGAACCTGTGGCCTTGAGGCCATATGTGGCCTTCTAGGTCCTTGACTGCGGCTTTTTGACTAAGTTCGAGTTTTACAAAACAATCTTTTTATTATGGAGATTTGTTCTGTGAAGTTTGGTTTCAGTAAAAGGGCCACACTTGAGGATTTAGAGGGTCACATGTGACTTGAGGCTACAAGTTCCCCACCCCTGCTAGACCCAGCCCCTCTGATTCTGTCCTGTGCTCACTCCTCTCAATTTGGGGTGGCAATACTTGGTTTGTCCCACAAAATAAGGAGTTTAAGCAGAGAAACAGATATTTTACAAGGAGGGGCAAAGTCTCTATTAGTTTCATACCTCTTGTGGCCCAGGCAGATAGGCACCAATTAGCAAAGAATTATAGGGCACGTAGGTGGCACAGTGGATAGAGCACTGGGCCTGGGATCAGGAAGACTCCTCTTCCTGAGTTCAAATCTGACCTCAGACACTTACTGGCTGTGCGACCCTGGGCAAGTCTATTTGCCCTATTTGCCTCAATTCCTCGTCTGTTAAATGATCTGTATAAGGAAATGGCAAACCACTCCAGTATCTATGCCAAGACCCAAATGGGGTCAACTGAACAACAAAAGCAAGGAAGCTATTCATTTCTAGTAAGATTTAGAAATGTCAGAGATAAGGGTATAGATAGGAATAGAGGGGTAGGGGAGAGATGTATTTAGAAACAGACAGTCTATGGAAAGAAAACAGCTTGGTTTTTCCCCCCACCACCGCAATATCTGATACATTTTCTTTTTTAGCATCGTATCTCTGGACTTAATATGTGCATGAGTTGCAATCATCTAACCACTGATCAATCCTACTCCAATCTCTGTGCAGCCATCAATATAAGGAAGATGACCTGTCTACCTTCCTCTGTTACCAAGACTTGCAGTTATGTCATATGCCTGAGTTTGAATGACAGTTGGAATATTCATTCATTCATTCAGATACTCACCCAACAAACATTTATTGAAGCATAATAGGTTCAAAACAGTGTACAATGTAAAATAGAAAATTGATTTTAATTCTCTTTTAAAGGCTTAACCAAGCTAGATTTAATATTCTGCTTTGCTACAAGTTTTACTCAGATAACCTCAGATCACTTGTCTCACAATTCTTATCTTGTATCTCCACCCTTGTAACCTCACCAATCACCCACATCCCAGAGAAACTTGCCAAAAGATCAAGCTTTTGTCTTGTAATTTTGTCCTTCAGTCATGTTAAGTTGTGTTTGTCTCTTCTGACCCCATTTGGGGTTTTCCCCAATGTGGTTCGTTATTTCCTTCTTCAGCTCATTTTACAGATGAAGAAATTGAGGCAAACAGGGTTAAATGACTTGCTCACAGTCACACAGCTAGTAAATGTCTGAGGTTAAATTTGAATTCAGGAAGATGAGCCTTCCTGACCCCAGGTCCAGAGCTCTACCCACTGCAGCACCTAGCTGCCCTTCTACCTTTGTTAAACACACCCCCCATCACCCACTTTCCAGAGAAACTTGATTAACCTAAAAAGTCAAATCCCATCAATTTAAATTACTGCAGCAACTCCCATCCCATGCAGACTACTCCCATCACCAGAGAACCTTTGTCTTGTGTTTTGAATCACATGACTTGGCTCTGGTTAAGGGAGGTTTCAGAAGGGGAGGTCCAATTGATGTAATCTCAATTCTGACTATGTCATCAACAGCCAATCAGAAGAAGACACCTACATTGTTTGAGATTTCATTCTTCATCTTGCTAATTGTTATAAAAGACCCTGTCAACCCTCATTCGATGTCTCTGGCATAGCTGAGGTATCCATTGACCCACTTTATTAATTCATGCTTTACTAATAAACTTATAGTGCTCAGAATTTTGTACCTCAGTTTACCTTAATTTCAACCATTCCACTAGGTACTAATAGGGCACATCCAAAGATGTAAAATCCACAGAACTTGACATCTAGGAACATATGTATACCACACCAAAGCACAGGTTATGTGCATCTGTATCCATCACAGATTTCAGAGACTAATCCTTAGTGCAGGCATAGCCATGACTTAGTTTGATTACACAGACTTTCAAATTGCCTCTAGTGCTCTCCAAGGAAAAGAGGAACTATGTAATAAACATCACAAAATTCAAGATGGTAGAGAAAGAATTGGAAAACTTTTTTTTCCCCATCTCTGAAATAGCCTGCTTTGGGGGAACAGAGCAAAAGTTAATCCTTTCAAACCTCAAATGGAAATCAGAAGGTAACAGCTTTGCTCTACTCTCTCCTTCATTACCCTAGTACTTTGAAAAGTCTGTGATCTTATCAATGTGGGTAATTCCTCCAGTCCGTGCAGATGATATCAGCCCATTTTTCCCTGTCCATCTGTGAGACTCTTTTCTGTATCTTCCACCACTCTTTTCTAGGGCTTGCCTCCAATGTGCTAGGGGGCTTCTCTGAATTTGTTCCCTTGACATTGTGTGATATCAATAGTTCGCCAAGGCCATCCATCAATAATTTCTTACTCTCACCACATGAACATTTCACCTTCTTTTCTGGTCATACAGGTCTCTAACGATGTCATTACTTTGTATATCCCTTTGTGTGCACACAATGTCTTCCCCGATACAATGTAAGTTCCTCAAGGGCAGGGGCCTTCCATTTTTATCTTTAATCCCCAGTACCTAGCACAGAGCCCAGCATATAGTAAACACTTAATAAGTGCTTTAGATTGATTGATAATTTACACCACTTCTTTAGTTCTTTGTTGAAACTGCCCTCAAGGTGCTTACATCCTCAAGTGAAATAACACTCCTAAAATCAAAGTCAGAAATGAATGGAGGTCAGTGATTAAGTGGAAATGTACATAACTTTTTCACTGGGAATATATTTTGTCTATCTAACAAAATTATAAGCTCAGTGAGGACAGCACCTTTCTTGGGTGTCTTCACAATGCTAGGCACATAGCAGGCATAAATATAATCTTGAGGAACCAAATTAAATGGAATTGCCTTGACTGAATTAAAAATATTATTAGAATTAGAAAACACTAGTGGCCAGCAGGTGGTGTGTGTGCCCTGTCCTATGTCTCATACAAACTAGCACATAACAGTTATTTGGGGGGCTAGAGGGAGGGAAGAGGATGGCTTTACTAAATCTTGCTGCAAGATTTAACTTACGGAGTTAAACTATAACTATTACCGTAAAGTAATTTATGAAGTTAAACTATACTCTCTTCTCAAGTTTACTTTCTTAATTCTTGGAGAGGTACTATGTAGTCACAAGAGGAGTTGTGGCTTGGTCCAGGACTAAGAGTCAGGAAGCCTATTTTAGTCAGGGCTCTGCCACTAATTAGGTATGTCAATTTGGAGAGTTGTGTAAATTCTCTAGGACTCAATTTCCTTATCTATAAGATAAGAATATTGGACTAGATGACCTCAAAGGTGTCTTCCAGTTCTGAATGCTGTGATTCTATAATGTCACCTCTCTTAGCCTCAGTTTCCCTATTGGTAATATTGGGGATATTAGACAAGCTAAACTCAGTTTTCTTCCAGTTCTAGTATTTTGTGACTCTAGGTGAAACTTCATGATCAATTAACTTCCTGATCTATAAAATTAGGACTTGGATCAGATAAAAACTAAGGTCTCTTCTAATATCTAACATCCTATGGATATATGATTCTTGGTTGGACATTACAGTCAACTCCTCTAAACCAACATTCTTGCCAGCGTTCCAAGTAGGCACATGCCTTTAGTGTATGAGTCAAAAAACTCTTCACAAATCCTTTTTCTCCAAATTTTCTTCCTACTGTTTGTTACAATGCCTGAAATACCACCACTAGAAAGTCTTTTTCCTTTGGTCTGGAATGTTTTTCAGTCTTCAAAAGTGTCCATTAAAACTCAAATACCCCAGAAAGATAGATGATCTCACAGGTGCACAGACAATTTAAAACTGGGAGTAATCTTAGAAATCATCTCATCCAATCTTTTCATTTTATGGAGCAAGAAACTAAGGCCCAGAGAAGGGTGATGATTTCTTCATTTTTATACCACAATAATTGACTACTTGGTTTTTTTCCTTAAACTCCAATTTCCCCTTGATTTTTTCTGACAATTTATTTTTTAGCTTACAGTCTTAGAGAGTTGCCTAGGGCATTAAGAGGTATGTCAGATGCAGGACTGGAACCCAGGCCTTTCTGACTTTAAGGATGACCCTCTACTCCATCACACTGCCTCTCTATAATTACATAAAGATGTAGATACGGAGATTACAATGAGTGATAATGATGAGATATTGGTAAGTAGACAAACAGATTCCATTACTAAAAGTTGGAGGAGGGAGCATTTGTTCTCAGTGTAACAAACACCTGTGCCCCTTACCCTGGCCTGGACTCCTCTAGATTCAATAAAGAGTTAAATTTTAGCACAAAAACATTTGCATATAACATCTCATAAATAGATCACAAATTAAGCTCATACTGTGGATTTATACTCCAAGGACATCTACAAATATAACCACTGCTTCATTTCCTCATTAAGATCTTCATCTTCACCTCAGCTTCAAGTGAACCAAGAGGAAAACACATGCAAATTACAGATTAGATACATTTATTGCAAGAAGCATTGAGTCTCCCTAATGCTGCTCACTGCTCTAATCTCTAAATCTAACAGGTTAAATGGCTGAGTTCACAAATTAATTCCCCCTAGACAAAATGGTGCTCTTTAATTTGTTTCATGCGGTATCACATTCATAGATGGGGAAAGGGGGATGTTCTCACTGGGCTGTTCTTCTGGTAGCCCTGCTCAGACCCTTGTGAATTCATTTGACAATTGATTGCTAGCTAAAGGCCAGGGGACTCAGAATCCTTGGAGCCCTGTAGGATCCCAGAACCTGTTGCTGTAGGCACATTAGTCCTGCTTCTTCTATGGCATGACTCACTTAAGTCTCACCATCTTCCCAGAACTTCAGACAGCCTACTCCTGACTCCCCTAATAATATGATTCTAAATATGTACCTATCAGTAATGTAAAGAGGGAGAACAACACACAGGAAGTTACTAAGCCTATAGAAATGTAGTTGTTGTTTGGCCTTCGTTCTTGAAGAGGACCATGACATCAGGAAGGTGATGCCATGACTTGCAACTGAATTGGATTTAAGTGAGGGAAATGGTTTTCCCCAAAACAATCTACCATAGAATAGAAAGATGAAGAGTCACCATCACTGGTGATGGTCAAAATGATCTGCTGTAGGTAAAATACTCACTTGTAAATCTTCAGATTCTCTTGTTAGTCAAACAACAAATAACTACTACTGTGTGACCTTGGACAAGTTACAACCTCTCTGGGCCTTTGTTTCCTTACCTGTAAAATGAGAGTAAGCTGTTTACTTCATAGGGCTATTGTGAGAATCAAGTATAATGGTGTAGCCAGAGTGGCCTTTGTTTTCTTTGAGTGACTCAGTTTATCTCATTGAGCATTGCTGGGCCATGCCTGGGAGCAGAGAACTTCCTGTGTGATGAGTCATAGGGCTGGCTGAGGGGAGGTGTTGACTCCAGAGCCACGCCCTATTGGGTGTTAACCTAACCTAGTCTACGCTAGGGGGAGAGGCCAACTCAAGAACCAATCAGCCCTGGTCATTCAGGCAGCGCTTGATGATGTCAAGAACTCTATAAGAGGGGAGAGGACAGCTTGAAGAGCTCTCTTTCCTTTTCTGGTTGGTGCGGCAGTGGTGGGGAGTGTGACTCTGGGCCAGCCCTTGCTCTCGTGCTGAGCCCAGATGTTGGTAACTATGAATTGTATTGGGTCTGTCTGTTGATATTTGTAATTTGTTTGTATTTAGTTCTGAAGTTCGGGATGGTGGTTTTGTTTTCCCCCGAACTAAATGAATATTCTGAACTTCAGGATGCTGGCTGTTTGTTCCCCTGAACTAGCTGACTGTAATCTGTATTTGCCCTGTTTGTTGATGCTTGCCCATATGCTCCCCTGAACTAACTGAATGCTGGTGTTTTTTCGCCTGAACTAAATGAATGTTGTCTGTATGCTAACTGAATGCTGGATTAAAGTAAGCTGGTCAACCCCTTCACCGTGCTTTCCTTGTTTAAGCAGATAAAAAGAACCTGTGCTTTTCTGGCATGCCAGCAGCCTCCTGGGTGCATCTTACGCCCCCACAGAAGCTGCTAGCCGATTGTTAAAACAAATGGTTTGAAACACTAGTTTAGACCATACTGCCTCTCCCATCCTACAACCCATCCAGTGGAAGTTGCTGTTATGACATTTTTAATTGGCATTTAGGAATAGAACTGCTGGGCCCTAAATAGTAGATGATAGTTGTAAGTTTTGTTACTGAAAATTGTCAAGCTGTACATTAAGAAGTCTAGGTCTCTCTCATCCCTAAGTGAATATTTATTTTGTAATAACCATCCAATGGTCAACAACTAACTCACATGCAAAAACAATTTATTTGGACATGTTCTCCCAAGAGAGGATTCTTGAAGTGGCAGATGAATAAATCATCTGATTTTTTTCACCACCTCTTTCTTGACCTGTACAATTACATGGAAGGTGTCAGACTCAGAACTCAGTGTCTTTTCCAAATTCAGTATCTCAATTCACTAGGGAAAGAATGTTTATCTGGAAAAGCAAAAAAAAAAAAAAAACCCAATGACAAAGGCCCCCTCCAGCAGCCTACTACCTCCAGCCAAAAGCAAAAATCTCCTCCTTTTGGTGCACAGCTATAATTTCCTCATTTTCAATAAATAACCTATGTCAATACCTAGAAATTACCTTTTCAAGTCTTCATTTTTCTTTCCACGTGTTAAATATTCTCTTCCATTTCTCCACCATATTTATTGTAGAGAACAGGTCCTAATGTCCTAGAAGCCAAGCCAAATGCCAAAAAAGGCAGGATGGGCTTCTCAATATTTTGTTGGGTCAACCTTGACCTAGAAACACCATTGCTAAAGAGGAAAGTCCATTGCTCCCCAAATCCATTCACTTTTTGACCTTTCCACTCCACCCAATGAACCAGATCCTGACCTTTGTGAGAACACCTGTTTGCTAGAATGGATATAGCCCAACTTTTTTTTCCCTCTGTAGGCCGTAGATCAAGTGGCAGATGATCCAAAAAAATCTCCTGAGCTAGACTGGAATCACTGACCTGAAGGTGACAAGCCCCAGCTCTTATTACAAGTTCCTGGAATCAGGCTATTTCCCAGGGTAAAGTTCTTTTATGATTCACACAATGTGAGAGCTGAATGTCAGGCCAGATCTTTTCTTTCCTTCTTTTTTTTAAATACTCCAACCTGAAAAAACCTCATTCCGATGGAAGAGACATTTTTTTTTAAAAAAAACACAAACACCACTGGAAATGACCTGGAGCAATTTTTCAAAGGAAAAAATTATCAAAAAGCATTTTTATAATTAAAGATAACAAATTGTTTTTATGACTAGCACAGCACCTGGACATAGCAGATGTTTGATAAATGTTTGTAGAATTGATTGGATGAATTTTTGCAGGCAATTCTCTATTAAAGGAAAGCCAGCTATCTGGGCTCTGGCAGCCTGTAAGATACCTTGAATTTATCCTTCTTAATACTACCAGAATGTAGGGTAGTATTTTCATTTTTGTCTCTCTAATCTCAGCACCTAGGACAGCACCAAGTACCTAGAAGGCGCTTGATAAGTGCTTGTTGTATTCTGCAAGGCTCATGTTTATATTGGACTTTACAAAGCATTTTCATTATAGCCAGTGCTTCTGAAGGGCAGACAGTACAAACAGCATTATTCATCCCATTGCCCAAGTAGGGAAACTGAAGCCTAGGGAAGTCAAGTGCTTTGTCAGTGGTCCTGGCCTAAAACTTGAATCCACAACTTCTGGCTTAACTGAGTCTAGTGCTTTTCTCATGATGGTCTGATGGAATCATGGGGAAAGCAGAGCTTGGGTTCAAATACTGCCTCAGACATTTATTAGGCAGCTTTGTAGCCCTGGGGAAGTCTCTTACCCTCTCTGAGTCTCATTTTCATCACCTATAAAGTGGAGATAATAACAGCATCTCCTTCACAGAGTTGTTGAAAGGACCAAATGAGGTTGTTTATGGAAAGCACTTACTTGGCAAATCCCAAAACACTTTTTAAATGACAGCTACTCCCTTTCTTATCCTACGTTTTAGCAATAGGCCTACCTTGTACATATTCATTCATTCATTCATTCATCACACATGCTTTGAGTTCCTATGGCCCCTTCCTCTGCTTGATCCAAGAACCAGAACCTCCATTTTAAGGGAAGTATCCAGGCCAGCCAAGTCTTAATTCCTCTCCAGACTCCATTCCTAACTCTCTGGACTTTTTCCACCATGCACCTTCTTGGCTACTTTCTCTCTCCCCATCCCCATCCCTTTCAGGTACCATTTAAGTGTTATCTTCCTCCACTAGAATATAAACTCTTGAGAACTAGGCTTCTCTGTCTTTTTGCTTGTGTCTTTACTCAGAGCCCTTAGCATAGTACCTGGTACCCAGTAATGCTTAATAAATACTTGTTGACTTGAGTGCTTTTCACCAGACTAGGCTCTGATTTGTATTAAGTGGAAGCACACACAAAGACACACACACACACACACAAAGACACACACACACAACAAGACTAGGCTCTGATTTGTATTAAGTGTAAGCACACACAAACACACACACACACACACACACACACCCCAAGACTTCCTGGTTCACTTCCTTCTTGCTCTTGTTTCAGATACTTTGGAACTTACCTTGTTCATTAGCACTCCTAATAAAAAGAAACCAGGGGGAGGAAGGGTAAATAAATCTGAAATCAAGTCCATTTTCTTGGGGGAGTAGCTTAATGTAAGGTTAGATTATTTGGGGATTTGGCCCCAGAAGGATGTGGATTAGAGCATGACCTTGATTTCAGTTTGCCCCATATCCTTTCTTAGAGTGATTGAGCACTCCAAGTCTCAGGCTAGACTTCCTGTTCTAGTAACTCCATCAAGTGCATAGGGTCTCTGTTTATAAAGGAAAATGAGTTTCTGATTTTTTTGGAGGTTTTTTTAAACAAGAGAGCAGTGATGATCCATTTCCCTTGATTCTTTCAGGAAGGATAATAATTTTTTAGTTACAGCCATGCCCTTTGCATTCAATTCATTGCAGCAAAAAGTTCTTACATATACACGATGTGCAAGCTGTTTTAGTCAAATAAAGAAAAGATGTGGGGAGGGGGAAAGGACTAGTCCCTCCCCTCACAGAGTTTACAATCTAGTAGTTGGAGACTATCATCCTGTGAAAAATATTGACCAAAGGAAGACTTCTTGGAGGAGACTGAAAACCTATATAATTTCCATTTATCATTTATTAAAGTCAAGGACTTTGTCTTATTGCTCAATGGAGGGAGGAAGGAAAGAGAAAGCAAGCAAGCACTTACTATATGCCAGGCACTGTGCTAAACTGACCCTTACAACAATCCTGGGAAGGAGATGCTGTTGTCATCCCCATTCACAGTTGAGGAAACTGAAGCAAACAGAAGTCGAGTGACTTGCCACAACTGGTAAGTGTCTGAGGCTACATCTCAGTTTAGGCCTCTCTGACTCCAGGCCCAGCACCCTATCCGTTGTAGTTCCACTAGCTGCCAATTATGACTAAGGAAGCCTATGTTGAAAGGAGGGGTTTTAATTCACCCCTGGAGATCACTCATCACATGTGGGGCATTCAGAACTGAACTCGGAGTCTCATTGATTTGAAGTAAGACCTGGTTTCAAATCCCATGTCAGACACTTACTAGTCATATGAATCAGATAATTCCTGCCTTCATGGGGTCAGCAGCTGGGGAGATGACACACCTCCAGACAAGGACAATCCAAGGTAGGATACATAAGGGCCCTAGGAGGAATGCAAGGTGTTATAGGAGCATAGATCCAGAGTTGGAAGGCCCCAGGTTATTTAGTCAAACCCCCTTCTTTTACAGATGAGGAAATCAGTGCTTGCAGGGCTGGGGAACCTTCAGCCTAAGGTCACATGTAGCCTTCTAGGTCTTTAAGTGTGGCCACTTGACTGGATCCAAACTACACAGAACAAATACTCTTAATAAAAGGATTTGTTCTATAAAACTCGGACTCAGTCAAAAGGCCACACCCAAGGACCTAGAAGGCCGCATGTGGCCTCAAGGCCTCAGGTCCCCCACCTCTGATTAGAGAAATGAAGCAATTTGCCCAAAGACACAGAAGTAGTAAGTGACCATGCTGGGATATGAACCCAGGTCATCTGTCCCCAAACTGGCACTCTTTCTATTACACAAAACCACTTTTCTCCATAATCATTAACCTCTCTATAAACATGGACATATGACTAGTCTCAAAAGGGAAGGATCAGGGAAGATTTCATGGAAGAGGTAGCATTTGAATTGGGCCAAAGAACTAATTTCTTTCCATCTCTATTTTTCTCTTCCTCTTCTCTGCTGATGTTGCTGGGCCTGATAGAGAGTGGCAGCTTTATTGATCCTGACCTATCATCTTAACGGTAGGAATAGGTTATGTTTCTGTAGCCCACTTCCCCAAATGAGTTCAAAGTGCTTTCTCTGACAGAATGAGAGTGCCTGGATGTTTACACCTGTGAGGCTGTGTTCACTGCTGATTGATCTTTAATTGGCAAGGACTCTTTAACATTTAAGGTTCTAACAGCTCTGTCTCCCTAAGGGATTTATAATTATAAACAAAATCTCAAATGTATTTTGGGAAGCTGGTATTTAAAGGAACCATCCAGTACATCTTCTTTCAAATAAAAAAAATTTGTAATGTGAAGCATCACCCCCTAATTTTTCTGAATTTTAATAGACTGACTTTCTTAAGCCTGGGCAGTCATTTTGAAAGAGAGTTAGAGACTAAAAGAAGAGAGAAGACTAACTGTAGCCATGTCATTTGTAACCTGTGGGAATACAAGGAGTTGCATAGAGTAGGGAGGCATGCCACATCTGTGAGATCACAGGTCCATTGTGGTATTGGGACATACCCCAAAATTCAAGTTATAGAGGAAAGGAAAGCCAGGTCCTGGAGTGAGATCTTTACTGTGTACCTAGCATCAGCCCTGAAAAAACAAGCAAACAAAAGCCACCTTTACTATAGAATATTAGAATTAGAAGGAACCTTAGACAGCTCTAGGCCAACCTCACCATTCTACACATGATACAGAGATGCTTATTAATTAATTAATATTAATAACTTGTCCACAGTCACCTAGCTAGTTGGTGACAGAAGTGAGACCAGAGCCTAAATGTGCTGAGTGCCAATTGATGTTTTTTTTTTCCCCTCCACTCTACCTTTAAGGAGCTTCCAATGTATATGAACACAGACCTAGAGCCCTTCAACACTCAGACCAGGGATTTCTCTCTACTACAACTTTCCTACAGCCAACACTATGCCCTTTAGATTCCAGTAACTTTTCATCAGACCCTATCTCTTCCCTTGCCATGGTTAGATTAGAGCCATCAATCCAGATGCAGCAGCTGTGGTATACTTGGGGGGGAAAGAAGAGTACTTTGAATCTAAAGACCTGGGTTTGAATTCTAGCTCTGCCATTTACCACCTGTGTGATGATAGGCTAATCACTTCACATCCTTTGCTGGGCTCTATTTTCATCGTTTAAAAATGACAGGTTGGATTACATTATCTCTCAAGTCCTTTCTATCCGATGAACTCTGGTGATCTCCTAGCTCTTCCACTTTCAAACAGAAAGTCATTTTATTTCTCTGGGCTTCGATTTTGACTATAAAGTGAGGGTTAATGATACTCCCTACCCTACCAGATTGTTGTAAGGATCAAGTAAGATAATATAGCTAAATTGTCTTGTAAACTCTAAAGAGCTATATAAAGACCAGTTGATATTATCTTAGAAACCATCAGCAGCTTGCATAGAAACTATTATTTGCCACCCTACTCATTGACAGCAAACTCCTAATAATCAACCAGATTTAAGAGTGGGAGACTTCAGCATATGTCTGAACTTGAAAGAGTAACCAAATTACAGTTTCTTTTTTCAGTGTGATTTTTTCCCCCCAGGCAGGGTTGCCATGACTGTGATCTTCTCCTCCTCATTTCTAAAGTCCACAAAACCATATGGTTATGGCTGGTCTTTTTTTTTTTTATAAGCTCCAAATAAAATGCTATCTCTCACTACAGTATAACCAGATCACAGGATTTGGAACTAAACGGGACCTTAGAGAACCTCTAGACTAACTCCCTCGTTTTTTCAGAGGAGGAAACTGAGGCCTATAAATGTTAAGTGACTCACTCAAGGTCATACAGAGAAATTGAACCAAGGTCCTCTGATTCCAGAGCTCTTTCTACTTTACTGCTTCTCAACTAACTCATGTTCTCTTCCACTGAAATAAACTCTATCATTGTGCCACTTCATGGCACCATGGATAAAGTACTAGGACTGGAGTCAGGAAGACCTGAGTTCAACTCTTCCTCAGATATTTACTAGCTGCATGACCCTGGGCAGGTCATTTAATCTGTCTCTGCCTCAATTTCTTGAACTCTAAAATGAGGATGATAATAGCACCTACCTCCCAGGATTGTTGTGAGGATCAAATGAGATAATTTTAGTATGGTGCCTGGCACATAGTAGGTGCTTAATAAATTCTTGTTTCCTTCCTTCCTTTTCTGCCAGATGCTCATCTTTGAAGAGAGTTAGAAGCATAGGACCAAAGGACCTTAGAGTTTGTCTTACTCAGTATCTCCTCATAGTACTGAAGTAACTTGCCCACTGTCACACAGTTAGTTAATGGCCCAGCCAGAGGTAGAACTGACTCATATTCCAGAGTATTCTCCACTTCACCATACTGTCTTTTCATGGTTTTTCCAGAATCTGGCTGCACCTGTATCTCCCATCTTTGAGAAGCTGGGGTATGTAGAACCCAACTCACCCTATGCAGTAGAATGTAAGTCCCTCAGGGCAGTGACTGCCTTTTTGTTTGCTTTGTGTTTGTATCGCCTTGTTCATCAATGCTCATTAGATCAGATGCATTGGGTTGATGGGTACCGTCTACACTTAATTCCCAAAGCCCTTTTGGGGGAAGACCAAGCGTCTTGTGTGGGCTGATAGAAAGAGAGAATTTCTGATGGCTGAGGACCTTTTGTCTAAGCACATCTCGATGGATTTGCAGAGTCTCCAGGAAGCTTTCACATGATGTCTGCATGTAGAAGCAAGTTTCAAGTTGATTTATAAGGCTCCATTAGAAACTACTCCTAGTTTTAAGAAATCACAACACGCGGAACTTCACCTAGATCATTTCCTAATCCCATTGTCTCCACTTTACTTCACTCACTTTACAATGCAGGTGAGGGCTGTATGCAAAGTAGGCACTCAGTGAAGATTTGTTGACTGACTAATCTGCCTTATTAATCTTTGATTTACTAGTCTTTCAGTTTCCTCCTCCAGGAAGTCTTCCCTGACTAATCCTACTCAACAATGATTTTTCTCCTGCTTGGTAGTTCATAAGATCATAGGATTATAGAGATGGAAGGGACCTCAGAGATCAATGCTACCAGCTACCTGGTAGCATTCCTCTAGCTCTGTCTCCTCTTCCCCACTCCCATTGTGCTTAGAATTGAAGCTCCTGCCAAGGAACAAGAGAGAAAGTTGATACAGGAAATAGTAACATAGCTACCACAGAGGGGGCCAAGGTCAGAGCGAGAGGCCAGGGTGGAATGAAGGCAAAGAATGTTTTTTGTTTTGTCTTTGTACCCCCAGCACCTACTACAGTGCCTCAAACTTAATTAATGTTTGGTGGATTGGATGGATTGGGTCCATCCACTGCTTCTTGCTGGGGCTAGCCACTGACATCCACTCACACAGCTCTGTGATAGCCTCTCTAAAACAAGTAGAAAGAACTCCCTGCCAGGGATGAGATGCTTGAGACTGAGAAATAAATTAGTCCCCAAAGTTTCTGTCTCCTCCCAAGTCCTTGTTCCCATGCCCTACAAGGAACCTGGAACCCCAGAAACTTCACTGAAAGCTGAGCATCATGTGGGAACTCTCTGCCTACCTTTGCCTGCCCACAGGGGAGCAGTCAAGGGGAACTAAATAAATGATACATTTCTTAGAACTCCTGGGCTTGAAATGGTTGCACATTGTTTGGAAAGTGCTGGGTTCTGGGAAAAGCTTAGGACTCATGCAGTAAAACACAGGGATGCCTCCCTGCATCTTGGTCAATGCTTTTGTTGTTCCTATGTGAAGAGTAAACACTGCATGTGGTATCCTAGAACACCTGTCTATTTCTGGGAGAAGCCAAGCTTCATTATGCCAAGCTTCCATGGCAGGGGCTTGGTGACATATGTTAAGGTCAAGAAGAAGGCCAGTAAGTGGAGACTCAGAGCTGCCGTCATTGGGTAAATTCGAAGTAATCCTCTCCCCTCCACTCTCCTTCTCCCCACCCTGGGGAATGAGTCAGGTTGCCAGGAGATAATAGTGGAGCTAGGGGAGAGAAGATTATCCATACTCTGAGAGCCATAAAGAGTCTGGCTCTTATTTAACCCTTCCTCATGGTGCAGTATGTGTGCAAAATCACGAATGTAAACATGGTAACAGTGAGGTCTAGAGACTCCTGTTAAATAGGAAAATAGCTAGCAGTACCACCTGGTGGGGAAAAAATATTTTACAGATGAGGAAACTGAGGCCCAAAGAATTTTGTCTAAGGTCACACAGCTAGTTAGTGGCAAAGCCAGGAGAACACAGGTCTCCTAATTCCAGTGGTCTTATCACTACAACATACTAGCTCTTTTTTAAAAAGTATTTTTATTTGATTAAATATTTCCCAACTATATGAAAAAAAAATTTTAGCATTTATTTTTTTTTAATTTTGTGTTCCAAACCTCCTCCCCCTTCTCTGAGAAGGCAAGCAATTTTATATTGATTACACATGTGAAGTCATGCAAAACATTTCCATATTAACCATGTTGCAAAAGAAAACACAAATGAAATAAAACAATAAAAATAAAGAAAGTAAACAAAAGTATGCTTCACTTTGCATTCAGAATTCATCAGTTCTCTCTCTGGAGTTGGATAGCATCTTTCTTCATGAGCCATTTGGGATTGTCTGGGATCATTGTCTCAATCAGAGTAGCTAAGTCTTTCATAGTTGATCATCCTTACAATATTGCCGCTACTGCGTACAATGTCCTGGTTCTGCTTACTTCATTTTGCATGAGTTCATATAAGTCTTCCCGGGTTTTTCCAAATCCATCTTGCTCTTCATTTCTTATAGCATAATAGTATTCCATCACAATCATATACCACAGCTTGTTTAGCCATTCCCCAATTGAAGGGTACCCCCTTAATTTCCAATTCTTTGCAACTACAAAAAGTTGCTATAAATATTTTTGTACAAGTAAGTCTTTTTCCCTTTCCTTTTATCTCTTTGGGATACAGACGTAGTAGTGGTATTGCTGGGTCAAAGGGTGTGCACAGTTTCATAGCTCTTTGGGCATAGTTCCAAACTCTTCTCCAGAATAGTTAGATTAGTTTACAACTCCACCAGCAGTTAATTAGCATCCCAATTTTTCCACATCCCCTCCAATATTTGTCATTTTCCCTTAGTGTCATGTTATCTAATCTGATGGGTAGGAAGTAGTATCTCAGAGTTGTTTTAATTTGCATTTCTCTAGTGATTTAGAGCATTTTTTCATATGGCTATTGATAGCTTTAATTAGATTTCTGAAAACTGCCTGTTCATATCCTTTGACCATTTATCAACTGAGGAATGGCTCTTTTTTGTTTGTTTGCTCATCAATTTGGCTCTAATAAAGCCTTTATTAGAGAAGTTTGCTATAAAATATTTTCCCTACATTCCTGTTTTGCTTCTAATTTTGACTGCATTAGTTTTGTTTGTGCAAAAGCTTTTTAATTTCATATAATTTTGGGGGTCTGTGAACTTCAATGAGTAGGAACGGTTGACTTTAATTCAGGTAATTACTACATATACTACCATGGGCAAGAATCCCTTAGAAGAAATGGAGTAGCCCTCATAGTCAATAGAAGGGTGAGAAAAGCAGTATTGGGGATATAATCTAAAAAATGTCATAATAATATCTGTTCAAGGGGCAGCTAGGTGGCGCAGTGAGTAGAGCACCGGCCACTGAAGTCAGGAGGACCTGAGTTCAAATCCGGCCTCAGACACTTGACACATGTACTAGTTGTGTGATCTTGGGCAAGTCACTTAACCCCAATTGCCCTGTCAAAAAGCAAAAAAAAAAAAAAAAGAATAATATCTGTTCAAATGCAAGGCAAACCATTCAACATCACAGTAATATAAGTCTATGCTCCAATCGCTGATGCCAAAGAGGTCAAAGTTGATCAATTCTATGAAGACCTAACAACTTTTAGAAATAACATCCAAAACATTTCATATTGATCATAGGGTATTGGAATGCTGAAGCAGGAAATCAAAAGATAATTGCAAAAATGTTTGGTCTTGAAATACAAAATGAAGTAGGCCAGAGACTAATAGCATTTTGTCAAGATAATTTACTGGTCATAGCAAATATTCTTTTTCAACAATCCAGAAGGCAACTGTACACATGGACATCACCAGGTGGCCAATATCGAAATCAGATTGATTATATGCTTTGCAGACAAAGGTGGAGAAGTTCAATACCGTCAATTATAACAAGACCTGGAGCTGACTGTGGCTAAGATTATGACTTTCTGATTGCAAAACTCAGAGTTAAACTGAAGAAAGTAGAGAAAACTATCAGACTATACAGGTATAACCTAAATTACATCCCTTATGAGGGAAGTGGAGGTGATGAATAGATTTAAGGGATTAGATCTGGTAGATAGAGTACCTGAAGAGCTGTGGACAGAAGTTTGCAATATTGTACAGGAGGTAGCAACAACAACCACAAAATTACAAAGAAAAAGAAGAGCAAAAGAGCAAAGTGGCTGCCTGATAAGGCTTTACAAATAGCTGAGGAAAGAAGGAAAGGGAAAGGGAAAATATATCCAATTATCCAATTGAATGCAGAATCCCAGAGAATAGCAAGGAGAGATAAGGTTTTCTTAAATGAGCAATGCAAAGAAATAAAAGAAAACAATAGGATGGAAAAAACAAGAGATCTCTATGAGAAAGTTAGTGATATCAAGGGAATGTTGCATGCAAAAATGGGCATGAAGAAACACAAAAATGGTAGGAACTTAACAGAAATAGGAAAGGTTAAGAAGAGCATCATACATGAAAGATCTTTACATCAGGATAGTGTGGTTACTAATCTAGAGCCAGCTATCCTGGAGAATGAAATCAAGTGAGCCTAACAATAGGTTAATGGAGGTTCTGGAATCCCAGCTGAGCTATTTATCATCCCAAAAGGTACTGCTGTTAAAGTGTTGCATTCAATATGGCAGCAAATCTGGAAAACTCAGCAGTGGCCACTGGATTGGAAAAAAATCAGTTTACATCCCAATCCTAAAGAGGGGCAATGCCAAGGAATGTTCAAATTACTGAACAATTGCACTAATTTCACATGCCAGCAAGGTTATGCTTAAGATTCTGCTAAGATAAGAATTATCAGAAGAGCAGGCTGGTTTTTGAAGAGGCAGAGGAACTAGAGACCAAATGGCAAACATTTGCTGGATTGTGGAAAAAGCCAGAGCATACCAGAAAAACATCGACTTCTGCTTCATTGACTACGCTAAAGCCTTTGACTGTGTAGATCACAACAAAATGTGGCAAATCCTCGAAGAGATGGAAGTACCAGGTCATCTTACTTGTGTCCTGATCAACCTGTATATGGGCCTAGATACGACAGTTCAAACTGAACATGGAACGATTGATTGATTACGATTGGGAAAGGAGTACAACAAGGGTATATGCAGAGTACATTATGGGAAATGCCAGGCTGGATGAATCAAAAGCTGGAATTAAGGTTGCCTGAAGAAATATCAACAGTTCTCAGATAGGTAGATGAGACCACTCTGATGGCAGAAAGTGAAGAACAATTAAGAAACCTTTTGAAAGAGGGGAGTGTAAAAGCTGGCCTGAAGATTAACATCAAAAAAGCTAAGATCTTGGCAATTGGTCCCTATTACTGCTGGCAAACAGAGAGAGAAGAATTGGAAGCAGTGTCAGATTTTATATTCTTGGGCTCAAAGATCACTAGATGGCAACTGCAGGCCATTAAATTAAAAAAACATTCCTCAGAAGGAAAGCTATGGCAAATCTGGACAAGCGTATGTAACAACAATGCTGCTAGCAGCTGCTGTGGGGGTGTAAGATCAATAACACCGGCATGCAGGAAGGCTGCTAGCACAGGCTCTTCGATCTGCTTTTCTAAGGAAAGCAACTTTAAGGGGTTTATAATCTCACTTTAATTAAACGTACATATGTCATTCACTTAGTTCAGGGGGAAAAGTCAGCACCCTGAACTCCAGAGCAAATACAGAGAAAATATAAACAGAGTAAATAACACAAATCAACAGACAGGCTTCTAGCTGTCTGACCAAAGCTATACATACATAGTTACCAGAGAGAGAAGCACCACCATCTGGATTTTCAAAGCTGGGGGGCTCCTTAACAACTACCCAGAGTCTCCACACCAACACTCTTCCAATGAGTAAGCCCCAACAAAATGGTAACCTCAGAGTACACACACACACACACACACAGACACCCCTTCAGGATCAGAGCGCTTCACACCTCTTGAGGATTTCACACCTGTCAAGGGTTTCATACCTCTTGTGGGTTTTATACCTCTCATGACCTAACTATCAAAAGGGTGTAGGCCTTCCTGCAAACAAAGGTAAGATTTAATCAAAGGCATTTGATTGCCTTAGTGCTGAGAAGCACTCCAAAACAAAAGACAACAAAAAGTCCCACTTTGTTTGCCATTACAGCGTACTAAGAAGCAAAGAGATCACCTTGCTGACAAAGATCTGTATAGTCAAAGATAGAGTTTTGCCAGTAGCAACGTATGGCTGGGAGGGTTGGACTATAAGGAAAGCTAAGTGCCACAGAATCAATGTTTTCAAATTGTGGTGCTGGAGAAGACTTTTGAGAGTCCCTTGGACAGCAAGATCAAATCAGTCAATACTTAAAGAAAATAATTCAGGCTATTCATTGGAAGGTCAAATACTGAAGATGAAGCTTAAATCCTATGGCCACATGATGAGAAGACAAGATTCATTGGAAAAGGCTCTGATGTTGAGAAAACCATGTTATTCAATAAGATTAAACTGTTTACATCCCTACATGGGAAGATGATACTTGTAACTCTTGAGAAGTGTATCTCTATTAGGGCAGTTAGAAGGAGGATACGTAGACAGAGGGCGTGGATATAAGATGACTTTGATGTGATGATATAAAAAAGGGGTGAAAAAAGGATTGTACTGGGAGAAGAGGAAAGGGGGAGGCAGAATAGGGTAAATGACATCATATGAAGAGGTGCAAAAGACCTATTACATTAGAGGGAATGAAGGGAGAAGGTAAGCATTGTTTGAACCTTACTCTCATTGGATTTGGCTCAAAGAGGAAATAACATATACACTCAGACACAGAAATTTATCTTACCCTAAAGGGAAGTAGGAGGGAAAAGGAGAAAGAAAAATAAGGACTGATAGAAGGGAAGGTAGATTGATAGAAGTGGGGATCAGAAGTAAAACATTGGTGAGGAGGAACAAAGTGAAAGGAGAGAGAAAAGTATAAACAGGGGGAAAAATAGCATGGAGGGAAATACAGTTACTAATCATAATTGTGAATGTGAATGGAATGAACTCTCTCATAAAATGGAAGTGGGTAGCAGAGTGTATAAAAAAACAAAATCCTACAATATGTTGTTTACAAGAAACATATTTGAAGCAGAAAGATACACACAGAGCAAAGGCAAAAGGCTGGAGCAAAATATGTTATGCTTCAACTGAAGTAAAAAAAGCAGAGGTAACAATCTTGATCTCAAAGCAAAAGCAAAAATAGATCTAATTAAAAGAGAACTATATCTTACTAAAAGGTACCATCAACAATGAAGTAATATCAGTACTAAATATATATGCACTAAGCGGTATATCATCCAAATTCTTAGTGGTTTGATGATAGCTGCACAGTTTTCCTTGATAATTTCTTGAAATATAATGTCTAGGCTCTTTGATTGTGGCTTTCAGGCAATCCAATAATTTTAAAATTATCTCTCTTCAGCATGTTTTTTGGGTAAGTTGTTTTTCCTCTGAGATATTTCACATTTTCTTATTTTTTTTTCATTCTTTTGACTTTGCTTGTTTCTTGATATCTCATGGAGTTTCCACTTGCCCAGTTTTAATTTTTAAGAAGTTATTTTCTTCAATGAGCTTTTATACCTCTTTTTCCTATTTGGTGAATTCTTCTCTTTAAGGAATTCTTTTCATCAGCTAATTTTTGTACCTCTTTTTCCATTTGGCCAATTCTGTTTTTTAAGGTGTTATTTTCTTCTATATTCTTGTGCTGCTTTTACCAAGCTGTTAATTGTCTTTTCATTGTTTTTTTTTTCCTTTGCTTTCATTTCTTTGCCTAATTTTTATTTTACCATTCTTATTTGATTTTGAAAATCACTTTTTAGCTATTCCAGGAATTCTTGTTGGGCTTCTGTCCAATTCAGTTTTTTTTTCCTTTGAGACTTTGTTTTAGCTGTTTTGACTTCATTGTTTACTTCTCAGTTTATGTCTTAATCTTCCCTGTCACCAAAGTAACTTTTTACGGTCAGGCTCCTTTTTTGTTGCTGGGTTGTTTGGTTTTTTTGTTTGTGTGTTTGTTTGTTTTTAGTTTTTCCACACTACTTCTTGATTTGGAATTTTATGTTAATGTTGGGCTGTTTTAGGGGGGAAGTGAGGGGGGAGTGGGCATTGTCTCAAGACTTTTTTGCACTACTATTTTCAGAACTAGTTCTGGGGATTTGGAAGTTTTCGATGTTTCCAAGGTGGTGTGATACTGGGAGAGGTTTGGTCATTGTTCTCCTGGTCTGTACTCTAGTCCTTGAGAAAGCGCCCCTGATCCCTTGGATTTGCAATCAATACTGCTCCTCAGGGCTTCTACCTCCCCCTAGACCAAAAGTGCTCCTCCTTGCCCTTGAACCAGGACCCAGAAGTTGGTACAGACAATGGAGATGCTAAATAGTTGCCCCTCAGGGCTTCCACTCCCTCTTGACTGAAAGTGCTCCTCCCTGTTCTTAAACTGTGAGCCAGAAGTGAGTAAGGGCAATAGAGTCATGATAGCACAGGTGTCCCCTGTGGTCTCTTTTGACTAGTTGCAGGTTCCCTTACTGTCTCTGGCCTGGGAACTACTGAAGCTGCTGCTGCTAGTTCTGCCACTAGTATTTCATCCTTGTGGGCTCCAGGTGAGCCTCCAATCTCCCACTCCCCCCTCCAGCTCCCCCTCCTTACACAGATCTTTTTTTCCAAATTACTAAATTGTGTTGGACTGGAAGAATGTCTCACTCTGACCTTTTGTTGGCTCTGTGACTCCAGAATTCGATTTGAGGTATTATGTTAAAGTTGTTTGGAGGGGGATGTTGGGAGGGATCAGTTCAGTGCTTTCTTTGCTCCTCCATTTTGGCTCCACCCCTGGAAGTCCCTATAGTAGCTCTTCTAACACCACATTGACTCTGGAAATGTTAAGAAAAGAAACTTGGGGAGAGAAAGATTTGGGGACTCAAGTTTTGCTTTATGAGTGTCCAGTAAGTCAAATATTGCACTAAGGTGATAGCTGAAGGGGGTTTAGCTGTAAAGGGAATAGAATGGGTAGAATTAAGAGTATTTGGTGACAACTCATGGGCCTTGCAGTCTACCTTTCTAATGAATCCTAGGGATTCCTGGGCCTTTCTATCTATCCTGTAGTTGAACTTTCTTTTACATTTTGCTTTCTTCTCTAATTAGGATGTGGGCTCCTAAAAGGGGGCTGTTTTCACTCTATTTGCATTCTCAGCCCTTAACACAGTGCCTGGCACTTAGTAAGCAAGTTATTTATTCATTAATTCACTCATTCATTCATTCATTGGCAAGAAGAGGAAAAGGGAAGAGTTAAATGCAAGTCCTGGGCCCTCTTCCCTTCTTCCTCTACACTCCTTGGTTTGGTGAGCCTCTCAGCTCCCATGGATTTAATTACCATCTCTATGCTGATGAGCCTCAAATCTACCTATCCTTCCTGAATCTCTCTGCTGACATCCATTCTCATATCTCTAACTGACTTTCAAACATCTCAAACTGGAAGTCCAGTAGATATCTTAAAGTAAATATGTCCAAAATGGAACTCATTATCTTTCTCCCTAAACCATCTCCTCTCCCACCTTCCCTATTACTGTAGAAGGCAACACCATCATCCCAGTCCTTCAGACTTGAAACCTAGGAGTCATCCTCAACTCCTCACTACTTCTCACTCCACCATACACCCCCTTCTCTCCTCTGACACTTCCACCACTCTGGTACAGGCCCTCATAATCTTACCACTGGACTATTGAAATAGCATCCTCGTGGGACTGCCTGCCTCAAATCTCTCCTCCACTCCAATCCATCCTCCATTCATCTACTAAAGCAATTTCCCTAAAGTAAAGGTCTAATCATGTCATCCCCCACTCCATAAAGTCCAGTGGCTCCCTATTGCCTCCAAAATTAAATTCAAAATGCTCTGTTTCACATTCAATCTCTCATAATGTAGCCCTCTCCTACCTTTCCAGTCTTCTTGCACCTTACTGCCAATTACATTCCCTTAGATCCAGTGACACTGGCCTCCCAGTCATTCCACAGAAAAGACATTCCATCTCTCGGCTCTGGGCTTTTTCTCTAGTTGTACCCTATGCCTGAAATGTTCTCCCTCCTCTGTTCTGACTATTGAACTCCATGCCTTCCTTTAAGTTTTAGCTAAAATCCCATCTTTTACTAAAAGCCTTTTCTAAGCCTTCTTAATTCCCTCTGTAAATTATTTCCTATTTATCCTGTATATAACTTGCTTTGTATATTTTTGTTTACATGTTGTCTCCCTGATTAAATCATGAGCTCCTTGAAGGTAAAGACGGTCTTTTGCCTGTGGAAAGAATGCTTTATTATATTGTTCAGAATAATTATCATACTGTTCAAAGCCAACTTTATGTGATTAGAGGCTGCTTGCACCCAGAATGTCACCTGACCTCAAGACATCTCTAAGAATTCTGGAGATGACTACAAGGTATTTTGGGTTTCCCCAGTTCTTGGATCCACCTAAAGCATTCTTGTCTTGGGTTCCCACATCCAAGTCTTACTTTGGGTCCACCCAAGCTTATGTTTTGGGTTCCCTTCATATGATTCATGTGTGATTCATGTGCAATACCTTTGTCAAAATCCTATATAACATAAACCTTCCAGAACATGGGGAGGGGGAGCCACCCCTTTCAGCTCCCTCCTCTACCAAATAACATGATAAATTTCTTTCTAAAACTGTTTTAGGTTTGGGGGTTTGTTCTCCCAAACAACACACTTCTTTTTGTATCCCCAGGCTTAGCACAGTACCTGGGACATAGTAGGTGCTTAATAAAGATAGACCGATTGAACCACATTGCCTATTCCTTCCTATGTAAACTTGAATAAGTAACTTTGCTTCTTCCTCATTTATAAGGCGAAGGGATTGCAACATGGAACTTTTAAGGTCCATCTAAAAATCCTGTAGCAAGTTCCTTTGATCCCATAATGAAAGCCCCTTTCAGCTTAAAAAAAAAAACAACCAATCTGGGTTGAGATATGAACTTGAGATTCATATCTCCGGTTTGCCCAGCAGATGGAGATGGAGACCCATCATGACATCTCCTCCCTTGAAGGGTGAAGCCTCATCCCCACCTCTGGCTGCTCTGTTCCCTTATGATCCTGGGGCGGTTTCCTTGGCGGTAGCTGGCAGAGTGTTTCAGCTAACCTCACCCTTTCCCTGGGAGTGCAGAGAGCATTTCACATGTAGCTGGCACAGAAGGCAAAGGTAATAGGCAAGGAGAGAGGCCAGAGAGAGACCCATGGGAAACAGAAAGGGAAAAAAGACCAGGAAATGTTTTTGTGCCTATCTCATCATTTATTAGCTTGTATCTTGAAGTGAGGCTAAAGTTTTATTTTTATTTATTTAAAAATTCAGCACCATGTTCCTCTGTGGGGAGTCATCCAGGAACTAACTGTCAGTCTCTTATAAGGAAAAATCTGGCTGGGAGCTGGGAAGGAACAGATAGTGCTGCAGAAGGAACAGAAGGACAGAGAGAGATGTGCAGGCTGTCTCAGCTGTCTCGTGCTGTCTGGTTTGCAGAAGGCCCAGGCCTCTGGGCGCATCTGAATGTCTGGGATGAGCCAGAGCAGGGGAGAGATTGACACCAGAGAAAGTCATCTGCTTTCCCAGAAGAAATCCACTTCCTGTGTAGGAAGGTCCCACGAGTTAGGCGGGGCTGGCCCAGAGCAGCAGCAGCGTGTGGAGGTGGGGAATTTTGGTTCTGAAAGATGACGCTCTTCTTTCTCCTTATTTAACACTCAGTTGTCATAGAAATAGAAAGTAACATCGTTTCCTCAGCCCTGTTTTTAACTCTGCCCCAAAGGAGTGACCTTGTCTAAAGCCGACAGTTGCTTAAGAAACCACTGAATCTGTAACTCTGGCTTAAAGAGACTGAGGATCCTGTGGACTCTGAGGAGCAGGTTGACTCAATACCTTATACTTGGGGTAATGCTTTTAAATTTTTCCAACTTGCTTCCAAAGACATTTTCCCTTTGTCCTCAAAACAGTCCTGTGAGTCAAAAAAGAACTAGAACCCAGGGAGTTTTAAGTTATTTAAGCTGGGCAGTTATTGGAGCTAAGAACACCTGAGTTCAAATCTAGCTTCTAGATCTACCTACTAGATGTGTGATGCTGGGCAAGTCACTTAACTTCTGTCTGCCTCAGTTTCTCAACTGTAAAATGGGGATAATAATAGCACCTACCTTCCAGGGCTATTATGAGGATCAAATGAGATAATATTTGTAAAGTATTTTGAAAACCTTAACAAGCTTTGTAAACACTACTGTTGTTTTTGTTAGTCTAAAGTCAGTCCCACGGCTAGTTTCCTTCCAATACCCATCACCTCCTTTTCTCAGAATCACAGAATGTCAAAATCAGAAGGAACCTCAGTGACCAACTAATCAAATCCAAAAGGAATTCCCCATCCAAACACAGCTAACAAGTGGTGATCCGGCTCCTGCTTAAAGACCTCCAATGAGGAAAAACCCACTACCGACCACATTGGTCCCTCCCACTTTTGGACAGCTCTAATGGTTATAAACTATTACATCTAAATTTTCCTTTTTACAACTTTTACCCATCACTCCTGGCTTTGTCTTTTGGGGCCAAATAGATAGATACAATAGAGAATCCAAAAGCCTGAACACAGTTATTGTGTGGTTCCACTCTATCCCTAACCCCCTCTTAGTCTTCTGTTTTTCAGGCTAAATATGCCCAGTTCCTCCAGCTGACCCTCATCTGCCATGAACTCAAGACCCTTCAATATCCCACATGCCCACCTCTTGATTCTTTCCAGCTTATTAATGTTCTTTTAAATTGTGGCATCCAGACCTGAGCATGACGATACTTCAGATGTGTTCTGACTGGGAGCACCAGATACAAAGGCACTATCACTTCCTTATTCTTGGAAGCTACGCTTCTCTTAATGAACCCAAAAATCTTTTTTTTTTTTTACTTCCATATCATATTTCTGAGACTCATACTGAGCTTTCAGCCCACTAAAACTCCCAAATCTTTTCCAAATTGCTAAACTAGCTTCCCTTGTCTTATACTTGTAGAGTTACTTTTAAGTCAAATGTAAGAATTTACATCTAATCCTAAATTAAATTTTGTCTTATAAAATGTGGCCCAGTATTCAGGGTTTACTAATCTAACTGGCATGCTGGTCAATATTTCAGAGGTACAACCTTAATCTGACCTCATCCATTTTTTCCAATTGAGGAAGCATGGAATTGTGGAAAAAACATTGGCTTTCCAGGCAGAGATCCCGGGCTTAAATCCCATTTTGGATAATACCTTGTATGATCTGGAGCAATCTAGGCCTTAGTTTCCTCATTAAAAGATTAAAGTGGTTGGACTAGATAGTCCATGAAGTCAATTCTGCCTCAAAAATCGATGAATTTTCTTTTTGAACCAAAGTTTTGGAATAGCTATTAAAAATCAGTTCAGTAGACTAGGAAATCTCCATATTTAGTATCTGTGTAAATAATGAGAAGGGAGAAACATGAATAATTCCAAACAGTGGATAGTCAAAGTCCCATGCTCACTATTTCTCCTCTACTTTGGAGCACATAGAAAAAGAAGGAATACACACATTCAGTAAAATCTCATTAATTTGGGCTCTATTTATTTGGAATTCATTAATATTTGGACATGAGATTGATATGTCAGCCTTTGTACTATCTATAAGAAACAGATTTGCTAAACCAAATTAACAGTGTGAACAAGATTGTTGGATGTTAATCCCTTGAAGAGGTCAAATTGTTCCCAACCATTTTAAAAAAAACCCCATTTTGGCATCAACCTTTCATATTCAGTTAATATCCTGATTATGATTGCCTCCTATATTTGTACAAAGGAGATCCAGTCAGACCTCTTCTTAACAATACTTTGTTAACCATCAGTTTGGGTTACTGCATGTACTTGCAAGTAATAAAACTTAATGTTTTCACTAAATGAGACAAGAATTCCCTTGGGGCATTTCAAACGAGTGAGGTTTGGGCTGTATGGGAAAATGAGCTGGAGGTGATTCATTGGATTAGGAGGAAGAATTGTCAAGCCTGGACCACATTCCAATTGTTTCAGTTACACCTATGTCCCAACTCTGAACTGGGGATAGGCTGCCAATCTGCTTAGCTGGAAATATAGTTTCTCAGGGGGATGTGGTCTGTGGCTCAGTAGAAGACATTCCTCTTTCTGACTCAATACACCAATAGATGGGATCATTAAGGGACCCAAATCCCAAAGCAAACTCAGAGGTCAAGAACCTATATGACTACATCATCTTTTGGAGAAGAGAGGAAAGAAATATAGTCAAAGAATCACGTATCAGTGGGGGGAGGAAACTTAGAAGCCATCTAGTTTTACAGGTGAGGAAACTGAGACCCAAAGGGATCAATTGCTTTTCCCAAAGTCACATGGGTGGCTCACAGAAGGAGCCTTGGACTAACTACCATCCAGGGATGGGAAAGGAATGGTTGGGGCAGGGGCGGTGGAAGAGCACGGTTATTTCATTATTTTCAATATTCTATTTAGATCAGTATTAAAGAGGCTATAATATCACATGCATAGAGGGAGAGAGGGAGTGAAGACAGGTAGGAAAGAAGGAAGAAAAGGAAGGAAGGAAGGAAGGGAGGAAGAAAGGAAGGAAGGAAGGAATCAAAGCTTAAAAGGCTTGCTTTGGGTTTTTTTCCACAGAAATATGAAGGTACTAAACTAAAAAGTGATTTTTTGCAGATTATTTTCCAAGAGATTCAGAGGATACATATAGATAGAAGTCATCAATCAATTTGATGAGTCCTGCACCAACCTGGAGCAGCAAGGTGGCACAGTGACTAGAGTGCTGGACCTGGAATCAGGAAAACTTATCTTCCTGAGTTCAAATCTGGCCTCAGACACTTACTAGCTGGGTGACCCTGGCCAAGTCACTTCACCCTGTTTTCCTCAGTTTCCTCAACTGTAAAATGGGCTGGAGAAGGAAAATGGCTCTTGTACTTGTACATTTGAATCAGTTCCTTATATATCTTCAACATGAAACTGTTATCAGAGAAACTTCCTTCAAAGATTGTTTTCCCCCATTAACTGGTTTCCTTCTAAATTTAACTGTGTTGGTTTTGTTTGAGTAAAAGCATTTCAACTCTATGTAATTGAAATTTTCCCTTTTGTTTTCTGTGTTCCTCTCTATCCCCCTTTTTGGTCATGAACTCTTCCTCTTTCTGTATATCATATAGACAATTTCTTCCTTGTTCCTTTAATTTATGATGTGACCTTTTATATCTAAGTTATATATCTATCTGGAGCCTGTCTTGGTATATGGTATAAGATGTTGGTGTATATCTAATTTCTGACAAGCTGTTTTCCAATTTTTTCAGTCATTTTTGTTGAATAGTGAGTCCTTTCTCTAGTACCTCAGTCTTTGAGTTTGTCAAACACTATACTCCTATGTCTGTTTTATTCTATATACTGTATAACTAATCAGTTCCACTGAGCTTTCTATTTTTTAACTAGTATCAAATATCTTTGATGATTATTGCTTTGGAGTACCTAGAAACTTGATAATACTAGACCACTTTCTTTCTTACTCTTCTCCCAAGCATTTTCCTTGATATTCTTGACTTTTTTGTTGCCTCAGAATGAATGAGTTTTTTTGTTTTTGGTTATAAACATTTTTATTATTATTTATTTAATATTTTTAGTTTTCAGCATTGATTTCCACAAGATTTTGAATTACAAATTTTCTTCCCATATCTACCCTCCCCCCCACTCCAAGATGGCATAAATTCTGATTGCCCCATTCCCCAGTCAGCCCTCCCTTCTGTCACCCCACTCCCCCCGATCCCCTTTTCCCTTACTTTCTTGTAGGGCAAGATAGATTTCTATGCCCCATTGCCTGTATATTTTATTTCCTAGTTGCTTGCAAAAACAATTTTTTGAACATCTGCTTTTAAGACTTTGAGTTCCAAATTCTCTCCCCTCTTCCCTTCCCACCCACCCTCCCTAAGAAATCAAGCAATTCAACATAGGCCACACATGTATCATTATGTAAAACCCTTCCACAATACTCATGTTGTGAAAGACTAACTATATTTTGTTTCCTCCTATCCTGTCCCCCTTTATTCAATTTTCTCCCTTGACCCTGTCCATTTTTGAAAGTGTTTGCTTTTGATTACCTCCTCCCCCTAATTGCCCTCCCTTCTATCATACCCCCTTTTTTATCCCCTTCCTCCTTCCTTCCTGTGAGGTAAGATACCCAATTAAGTGTGTATGTTATTCCCTCCTCAAGTCAAATCTGATGAGAGCAAGATTCACACATTCCCCCTCACCTGCCCCCTCTTCCCTTCCTACAGAACTGCTTTTTCTTGCCACTTTTATGTGAGATAATTTACCCCATTCTATCTCTCCCTTTCTTCCTCTCTCAATATATTCCTCTCTCATCCCTTAATTTGATTTTTTTTTAGATATCATCCCTTCACATTCAACTCACCCTGTGCCCTCTGCTATATTCCCTTCAGCTACCCTGATACTGAAGTCTCATGAATTATACACATCATCTTTCCATGTAGGAATGTAAACAAAACAGTTCAACTTTAGAAAGTCCCTTGTGATTTCTCTTTCTTGTTTACCTTTTCATGCTTCTCTTGATTCTTGTGTTTGAAAGTCAAATTTTCTATTCAGCTCTGGTCTTTTCACTGAGAAAGCTTGAAAATCCTCTATTTTATTGAAAATCCATATTTTGTCTTGGAGCATTATACTCAGTTTTTCTGGGTAGGTGATTCTTGGTTTTAAACCTAGCTCCATTGACCTCCAGAATATCATATTCCAAGCCCTTCAGTCCCTTAACGTTGGAGCTGCTAGATCTTGTATTATCCTGATTGTGTTTCCACAATACTCAAATTGTTTCTTTCTGGCTGCTTGCAGTATTTTCTCCTTGATCTGGGAGCTCTGGTATTTGGTGACAATATTCCTAGGAGTTTTCTTTTGGGGATCTTTTTCAGGAGGTGATTGGTGGATTCTTTCAATTTCTATTTTACCCTCTGGTTCTAGAATATCAGGGCAGTTTTCCTTGATAATTTCTTGAAAGATGATATCTAGGCTATTTTTTTGATCATGGCTTTCAGGTAGTCCAATAATTTTTAAATTCTCTCTCCTGGATTGGTTTTTTCCAATGAGATATTTCACATTGTCTTCCATTTTTTCATTCCTTTGGTTCTGTTTTATAATATCTTGATTTCTCATAAAGTCACTAGCTTCCACTTGCTCCAATCTAATTTTTAAGGTGGTATTTTCTTCAGTGGTCTTTTGGATCTCCTTTTCCATTTGGGTAATTCTCCCTTTCAAGGCATTCTTCTCCTCATTGAGTTTTTGGAGGTCTTTTGCCATTTGAGTTAGTCTATTTTTTAAGGTGTTGTTTTCTTCAGTATTTTTTTGGGTCTCCTTTAGCAAGTCATTGACTTGTTTTTCATGGTTTTCTTGCATCACTCTCATTTTGCTTCCCAATTTTTCCTCTACTTCTCTTAATTGCTTTTCCAAATCTTTTTTGAGCTCTTCCATGGCCAATTCATATTTTTCTTGGAGGCTTTTGTTGTAGGCTCTTTGACTTTGTTGACTTCTTGTGGCTGTATGTTTTGGTCTTCTTTGTCACCAAAAAAAATATTCCAAAGTCTGAGTCTGAATCTTAGACCATTTTTGCTGCCTGTTCATGTTTCCATCCAACTACTTGACCCTTGAGCTTTTTGTCAGGGTAGGACTGCTTGTAGAGTAAAGATTACTTTGTCTCAAGCTTGAGGGACTGCACTGCTATTTTCAGAGCTACTTCTACACAGCGAGCTCTGCCACACCAGCACTCCTTCTCCCCCAAGAATCACCAAACAAGATTGCAACCCAGATCCAGGCGGGGCAAAGCAGGCTTTGTACTCCTGCTCTAATCCGCTGCTTAATTCCTCCCACCAGGTGGGCCTGGGGCCAGAAGCAACTGCAGCTGTAGCTCTGGAAGCAGCCTCAGAGCTGGACCACCTCTGCTGTCCCCTGGGTGGTGGCTGACCCAGAACTCCTTTCACTCTGTCCCAGCAGCTTTTCCCACTAACCTGCTCTGTTGTCTTTGGCGTTTGTGGGTTAAGAAGTCTGGTAACTGCCACAGCTCACTGATTCAGGGAGCTACACCTGTTATAAATGGCTCCCAGTCTGGTTGGTCCTGGCACAGCCCATGCTGGGTTCTGTTCCACTCTGCTTCCAGCTCCATGCGATAGACCCTTCCCAGTGACCATCCAGGCTGTCCTGGGCTGGAGCCCTGCTTCCCTTTGCTATTTCATGGGTTCTGCAGCTCTAGAATTTGTTCAGAGCCATTTTTATAGGTGTTTGGAGCGACCTGGGGGGGAACTTAAGAAAGTCCCTGCTTTCCAGCCTCTGTCTTGGCTCTGCCCCCCTCAGAATGAATGTTTTTATTGCTTTTTTCTAGCTTTATAAAGTAATCCTTTGGAAGATTGCTTGTATGGCACTGAATAAGTAAACTAATTTAGGGAGTATTGCCATTTTTATTATTCTGGAATGGCCTACCAGTTACCATTTCTCCAATTAAGTCTATCTTTACTTCTATTAAAAAAAGTGCATAGTAGTTGCATTGTATTTGTAGCTCATTCGTAATGCCTGTGTGTATCTTGATAGAGTCCCGAATGTTTTGTACATTATATAGTTATTTTGAATAGAATTTTTCTTTCATTTCTTTTTCTTCTTTCTGGGTCCTTAGGGTTACATCAAATAAGCTGATGATTTATGCGGATTTATTTACCATTTTACAACTTTGCTGAAATTAATTGTTTTAATTAGTTTTAGTTTACTCTTTTCTTCTTTACTTATGCTTGTTCCCTTGTATTTTTTCCTTGTCTTATTGCCACAGCTAACATTTCTAGTACTATGTTTAAAAAAAATAGTGGTGATAATGGCATTCTTGCTTTACCCTGATCTTATTTTAAAAGGCTATAATCTTTCACTGTTATGGATGACGTTGGCTCTTGATTTTAGATAGACATTACTTACCATATTTTTTAAAATCCATGTATTCTGCTTTCAAGTGGTTTTTTTTTTAAATGGAAATGGGTATTGGATTTTGTTCAAAGCTTTTGAAGCATCTATTTGCATAATTGTGTTTTTTGGTTATTCTGATAATTAATATGGTCTGTAATGTTTATAGTTTGCTTTATATTGGATCAGCCTCTTTTTCTGATATAATTCCAACCTGGTCATATTTTGGGAAATTTTAATTTTAGGATATTTTATTAAATTTAGGATATTTTAATGTGTTGTAGTCTTTTTGCTAATATATTATTTAACATTTCTGTTAAATTTAAATATTTTATGAAGATTGCTCTACAGTTTCCTTTCTCTGTTTAGTCTTTCCTGGGTTTAGGTATCAAGAACATAATTTAGTCTAAAATTTCTAGAGTTTAGAAGGATACAAATATCCCTATATGGTTCATACTAATGGATTTAATTATTCTTTGAAGATTTGATAGAATTCATTTCAGGACCATCTGGTCCTGGAATTTTTTTGTTTGGGATTTTATTTGTGGTTTGTTCACTTTTTATTGTTACTTAATAATCTCTTATTCTATAAATCTGAATATTTTTTATTTTTGTAAATATTGATCTACTTAATTTGTTATCAGCTCTGTTAGTATATAATTGGGCAAAAAAGTTTCTAATAGTTTGTTTTATTTTGTCTTCATTTGTTATGATGTCTCCTTTTTGATATAAGCAATTTATTCTTTCTCTTTTTCTCTCTTTCTTTGTAATCAGGCTAACTGTTTATTTTATTAGGTTTTTTTTTTCAGAAATCAATTCAATTCTAGTCTTATTTGTTCATTCAAACTGAGTCTCATTTGTTAAGTTGATGTTTTTTCCTTTCAACTGTGCTACTCTCTTCTTTGATTTTTATAATTCTACTTTGATGCCAGGTTTGATTAATTCTTTTCTATTTTTTTATTGTATGCTCAACTCATTGATCTGTTTTTAGTCTCTTTGTTGATGAAAGATTTTAGAGATAGGCATTTTTCCCTAAGAAATGTTCTGGCTGAATCCCATAAGCCTTCATTGTTGTCATTTCTTTGATGAAATTTTCTGTTGTTATTTTTTCCCTTTAACCAATTCTGTAGTATCAAATTATTTAGTCTCAAATTAATTTTAATCCTTTCTTCCAAGTCCCTTTTCGCATATGATTTTATTGCTTTTCAGTCAATAGAGGATGTGGTTAATATGCCTCCATACATGGTCAATTTTTGTAGTGGTGCTATGCACAGCTGAGAAATATGTAAATTCCTTTTCCCAGTCAGTAGATGCCAGAGATCTATCATCTCCAACTTTTCTAAAATTCTATTCATGTCCTCAGCTTCTTTCTTGTTTTCTTTTGTTTACATCTCATGGGGGTATATTGAGGTCCCTCACAATTATATTTTCAGTATCTATTTTTCCCTACAATTTTATTAGCTTTTCCTTCAAGTATTTAGATTCTATGCCATTTGGTGCCTGTATAATAAGTATGTATATTGATACATGTTTATGGTGTTTTAAGGATAATGCTACTTCCCTGTTTATCTCTTTTTATTTGTATCTATTCTTGTAATTTCCTTGTCTGAAGTCATGATTGATACTGTAGCTTTTTTGACTTCACCTAATTCTTCATTTCAACTCTATGTAAATCTTTATGTTTCAAGTGTGTTTCTTATAAATATTGTTGAAGTTTGATTTCTAATGCATTCTACTATCAGTTTAAGGGCAGGAAAACCCTAAATGGGGTCACAAACAGTCAAACACAACTGAACAATAACAAAATCTTCTATTTTATAGGTGAGTTTATGTCATTCATGCTCATGGTTATGATTGCTAATGGTGGATTTCCCTCTATCCTTTCTTCTTGTACTTTTTTTTATCTCTTTGCCTCTGACTCCCCTCTTTTCAAAGAAAAATGTGGTAAAAGAAAAATTTGTTTAGTACCAGTGTTCTATAATTAATCTGTTTCCATTCCATTGCCCCTCTTTCCTTCCCTTTGCTCTGCCCTCATTCACAGGTTTTTTATTTTTACTGTTTTTTTTTTAATTTCCTTTAAATCCCTCCTCCAATCTCACCCACCCATGTGGAATTTGTTTTGCTTATGGCTATTCTCTCATCTATCCTGCACTCCCTCTTGAAACCTCTGTCCTTCTCCCTATCTCTGTCTATTTCCCTGTTGAGTTTAATATATTTTTATGCCAAACATTGTGATTGTGTGTGTGTGTGTGTTTGTAATATATGTGTTCGACCTTTCTTTATCTTAGATGAAAGTGAGGTTCATTATGTGCCCATTATCCCTTGTCTTTTCCTCCAAGTTTGTATATTCTTCATCTCATACAATCTTATTATGTGAGATACTAAATTCCCTCTCCCTCTCATTTCCTCTTCAGTGTATTTCCTTTTCCATCTTATTTCCTTCTTGTCCTGAGACCAGAAAAATGAGGGAGGAATATTTTCATGCCCTTTGCCTGTTTTATTTAACTTTGTCTATGACCCTTGAAGGTACTGGAGTTTTTTAGAGGGCATTTGTTTCTTCTTCCTCCTAGTAGAATGTAAACATTTCATCATCATATGGTACTTTCTAGTTGATCAAATGTAATTACTTTCTGTGTTTTTCTTGACTCCTGAATTTGCTTTTCAGAGTTTGTTCTCTATTCTGGCCATTGGGAATACTTGGAAGTCTTTTATTTCATTAAAGATTCATTTTCCCCTTACAGATTACACCCAGTTTCCCCAGATATGTTATTCTTGGTTGTAAACTTTTGTCTTTTATTTTAGGGGATATTTTCTTGCAAGCTTTCCTCTCCCTTGGAGTAGCAGCTACCTTGTCCTTGTAATCCTGCATGGGTTGGAGATCCAGTACTAAGCTTCCACTTCAATGACTGTGCTAAGTGTTAAATGCTAGGTTCAAAATATTAAAATATAAAATCTAGAATCTGAACATAGCTTGTGAGTCACATATAATGGAGGTTCAGATCTCTCCTGGTTGTATTGCCTGCTTTTATAGATTCAGAGACTTAGCATTTTGTGATCACGTATGCTGTTGTACATAACATAAAGTGAAAGAAACCTAGCACTGGAATTATCTGCCTCCAACCATCTCCTAAACCTCCTACATGCTGCCTTCTTAGATCTTCAGGTATGACCAAGGGGATTCCCAGACACACACATCAAACAGTTCCTTATTATTATTATCTTACTTAACAGCATTTTTTCAGTTACACATAAAGATCGTTTTCAACATTCACATCTATAAGATTTTGAGTTCCAGATTTTTCTCCCTTTCTCTCTTCCATCCCCCTACCCAAGACAGCAAACAATCTGATATAGGATATACATGTACAATCATATTAATCATATTTCCACATTAGTCATGTTGTGAAAGAAGAATCAGAACAAAAGGGAAAAACCACGAGAAAGAAAAAAACAAAAGTGAAAATAGTATGCTTCAATCTGTATTCAGACTCCATAATTCTTTCTCTGGATGTGGATAACATTCTCCATTGTGAGCCTTTTGGAATTGTCTTATCATTGCATTGCCGAGAAGAGCTAAGTCTATCATAGTTGATCATTGCACAATGTTGCTGTTACAATGTTCTCCTGGTTCTGTTCATTTCATTCAGCTTCAGTTCATTTAAGTCTTTCCAGGTTTTTCTGAAATCTGCCTGCTCACCATTTCTTATAGCACAATAGTATTCTATTACATTCATATACCACAATTTGTTCAGCCATTCCCCAGCTGATGGGCATCCCCTCAATTTCCAATTCTTTGCCACCACAAAAAGAACTGCTATAAATATTTTTGTACATGTGGGTCCTTTTCCCTTTTTTATGATCTCTTTGGGATACAGACCTAGTAGTGTTGGATCAAATGGTATGCACAGTTTTCTAGCCTTTTGGTCATAGTTCCAAATTGCTCTCCAGAAAGGTTGGATCAGTTCACCACTCCACCAACAACAATTCATTAGTGTTTCCATTTCCCCATATCTTCTCCAACATTTATCATTTTCCTTTTCTGTCATATTAGCCAATCTGATAGGTGTGAAGTGGTACCTCAGAGTTATTTTAATTTGTATTTCCCTAATCAATAGTGATTTAGAGCATTTTTTAATATGACTATAGATAGCTTTCATTTCTTCCTCTGAAAACTGCCTGTTCGTATCCTTTAACCATTTATCAATTGGGGAATGACTTGTATTCTTATAAACTTGACTCAGTTCTCCATATATTTGAGAAATGAGGCCTTTATCAGAAACACTGGCTGCAAAAATTGTTTCCCAGCTTTCTGTTTTTCTTCTAATCTTGGTTGCATTGGCTTTATAACAAACAGTTCTTGGAAAGGAAGGAAGATATTCACACCCCATCTCTAGATTACAGGCTAGAAACAAGGGAAAACAGGCAAGATGTCAAGAAAAACTAGTTTCTCCTCTCCCCCACCCCCCTCCCCAACTCTAGCTCACCAATCCAACAAGATTCACAATAGCTGGCAATCTGCTATTGTTCAAGGTTTTCTCCCATCATGATTTGCAGTTCCTCTGCTCCAGGATTAGAATCTCTCCCATATCCCATATTTTTAGTCATCTAACTCTTCAGGCAACATGACTTCAGGACAGCACTGGCTGTGGTCTCTGTTTCCCCATTGTGTTTCCAATCAGCAGCAATTCACCCCTTGCACCCTCATGGCAGCCAAACAGTCTGACTACAAGTTAAGAAGGCTATGGAAGGAAGACAGGAAGCTATCCATGGATGCCATAGCAAACAGATCCCCCTCAATCCTATCTCACAGCTTCCTGCCTAAGAGCAAATTTGGTGCAAGACAATATTTGCTTTCCTTTCTTTGTTATAGAATCAGGGCAGCCTCACTTCTGCTGACATATCTCATAAATTCCATCTGTTTCCCTCTGTGGAAACTTCCTTGGCCCTCAGGTATCCCTGAGATGAAAAGACATTACAGAATCACCAGCCACAGAGAGAAAATTGAAAAGGCAGGGTAGCACCAGATTGTAGAAACTCTCGAATGCCAGGCAAAGACATTTGAAATTTACATGGTAGGAGAAAGGGAACTAGTGAAGTAGAAAGTGTTTTGCATGTACCTATATATGAACACTTTGTTTCTCTCCTCTAGCCTATAAGTTTCTTTGGGACAGGGACTGTTTCTTTTTCTTTTTTTAAGGACAGAGCTCAGAGCAATGGCTACAAAGAAGTAAATAGCAGCTCAATGTCAAGGAAAACTGCCTCATAATCAGCGCTATCCAAAAACATGAAATGGACTGCTTTAGGAGGTCCTGGGTTCCCTCTCTCTGGAAGCCTTCAAGCAAAGGCTGGGTGGGATGTGTTGTAGAAAAGATTCTTGTCCAGGTAAGGGTTGAGATGCTCTCTCAAGTCTCTCCCCATGAGTCTATAAGAAGAGATGTGAGGAGAGTAAAGGAGAGTGTTTGAACACTAGAGGAGAGAAACATTGAAGTAGCAGACCATGGGGTGGATCTGGAAGTATGTGGAGAGAAGCAGCAGGGGCACATAGAAGGCAGAAGAAGGAAGAGTCCGCTCACTTTGAGCGCAGGGCGTCTGTTGAAAGAACTGGGAGCATAGAGATGGATCTAGGGACTGGAAATCAAGGAAGAGAAAACTAAGTTTAGTGTTGATGAGGCAATCGCCTCCTAATGGGCCTCCCTCCCTCAGGTCTCTTTCTCTCCTGATCCATCCTGGCATACAGTAATTGTTTAAAAATGGTTGTAGATTGATTGATTTTCAACACAGCTGTCAAAGTGATACTCCTAGGCCCCAGCTCTGAACATGTCAGTCCCCTGCTCAATAAAGTCCAGTGGTTCCATATTACTTTTGGATTAAATACAAATTCCTGCCATGCAAAGGAAGAAAGGGAAGAAACAAGCATTAATTAAGCACCAGTTAAGTGCCAGGCATTGGGCTAAGAGCTTTTGATCCTCACAACTACCTCCAGGAGGTAGGTGCCACTACCATTGCCATTTTACAGTTAAAGAAACTGAGGCAAACAGAGGTCAAACGACTTGCCCAGAGTCCCACAGCTAGCAAGTTGTCTGAGGCCAAATTTGAACTCAGGTCTTCTGGACTCCAGGCCCAAAGCACTAACTGCCCCTTCAGGCACATTAGTAAATACTTGTTGACCAAGTTAATACAGAATAACACAAAATAAAAACCCAATAATTGTAGTATACTAACTTGTGTACCTAAATAACCATGCCAGGATGGATTAAAGAAGGGAAAGTCTTGAGGCAGAGAGGCCCATTAGGAGGCTATAGCCTCACACCAAATCCACTCTTTTCCTTCTTCACTTCCTTCCAGTCCCTAGACCTACTAGCGGCTGGTAGGATCAGGAAGGGTCTCACACAGAAGGTATCCTGACAACTGAGCTTTGAAGAGCACCTGGGATTCCAAGAGGCAGAGGTGAGTAGGGAGAGCATTCTAAGCCTCGGGAACAGCCTGTACAAAGACCCAGCAGAAGCTTGACATCTGTGTTCTGAGAACAGCAGTAGGGCAACAAAAAGCTCCTGAAGAAGAGTGATGTGAAATCAGTTTGGAAAGAGATTGGAACCTGAGAGTTTTAAATGCCAAACAAAGGAGTGTGCAAGTTATCCTAGAGGCAATGGGGAGCTATTGAAGCTTCCGGAGCATGAGAGCAGGGGATCAAACCAGTGCTTTAAATATAACAATTGGGCAACTGAGCTAAGTGAATTGCCTTTGAATGACAGTGACTATACAAGGCAGTTGGGCAATTTATTATCTGTTTTAACAGAATTCCACATCACAAGCGTTTCCCAAAGCAGCCACCAAAGGAAGCACAGTAATTAATCCCTCCCCAGTAATCCAGCATTCTAGTCCTACAAGAGATCATTTCCTAGTTCACTGGAAAGAAGAAAGAAAGAAAGAAAGGAGACTGGCATGTGAATCAGAAAATTCCGTTAGCAACACCCACCAAAGGCACTCAGACGATCCAATTAACACTTGGAAGGTTTACTAATTAGGAGGGATTGTTGAGGAGACTTGACCCAATCAAACAGGGACCAGGACCTCTCTGACCTCAGGGGCTTTTTCTCCCTCTCTTTAGTTTGGTAGGGATTAGGCAGATCAAACCCAGGAGCCGCTCACTCTCCCGGCTACTTCGGAAGGCTGCCTTTCCTCTGGGCTTGACCTGCTCTTCACCCCAGGCTGACAAGGGGCAGCCTGGGGAGTCTAATGAAAGAGAAAGGAAGTGAGGGTCAGACCTAAAACAGCTTTTGCATTTACATGAGATAAGCCGCCTCTGGGGGAGTGAGTGTGTGTGTGTGTGTGTGTGGTTTTCTTTTCCTTTCTTCCTTTTCTTTCTTTCTTTTTCTTTCTTCCTTTCTTTCTCTCTCTTTCTCTCTTCCTCTCTTCCTTCCTTCCATTCTTTTTTGGATGTGTAGTAACTAGAAATCCAGGCTAATTGGCATTCTGGGAGCTCCAGAGCCCTGAGCTTGCTAACTGCCTGGCAGGAGATACTGGGGTGCTGGGTGGTGACCTGAAAAGGGGGTACAAGAACAAGGAATCCACCAAGCCATCTTTGAAAGCCTGCCCCCTGTGCATCTACATCAAGAGGAAGGAAAGGCAGATGCCAAGGGAAGGAAGAAGGGCAGGAGAACTAGCAGTCACAGAACTTTTAGCTTTAGCCCCATCTCCTCTAACTCTCCCAAAGAGTGCACAGTCCTTGAGGGCAGGGATGGCTTTGTTTCTGTTTCTGTTTTGGATTTGCTTGTTTGTTTTTGTCTTTTTTATTCCCAGTGCCAAAAACATTTCTTTTTCTTTTTGAACCAGTCTTGAGTATAGGGAACTCCCACTGAGAAATCTTCTATCAATGCAGATCAGCACCTGTCCAACAATTTATAGTGTTGGAATCAGTCAGTCAATACACATTTATTAAGCACCTAATACATGCCGGTCACTGAGCTAAGGGATACAGAAAGAGACAAAGGTAAGCCCCTTGCTCATAAGGAGCTTATAATTTAGAGACATAGAAACATTAAGGAATTTAGCCTGGGTCTCGAAGCCTGCAAGTATTCGTGCCTAGCCTTGAACCCAGGTTTATCCTGGGCCTAAAGCCAGCTCCTAATCCACTTCACCAGACCGTCAGCCTAGATGTTTGTTGCCCCAAGCCTGCTTTTGAAAGTAAATCAGCCACTAGATGGCAGAATGGATAGAGCTGGACTCAGGAGTTAGTGTAGTCCTCCCTACAAATTCTGCCTCAGACATTTATTAACTATAACCCTGGGCCAGTCACTTAACCTCTATCTAACTCAATTTCCTCATCTGTAAAATGGGGATAATTATGGCGCCTGTCATCCAGATTTGTTGTGGGGAGAAAATGAAATAACATATATAGGTATACAGGTTTGCAAAGTGCTTTGTATGTATACATATAAAACACTCTGCAAACCCTAAAGTGTTATGGACATTTTAGTTGTACCTATTATTAAATATGAAGTGAGTGGATACCAAACATGTGTGCACACCACACATGGGGCTAGTGTTCAAAGACGCCAAAGTCTCCCAACTCCTCAGGGTGGCTACTGGCTCTGTGTGAATTCCCCTGCTGTCCCTCTGCATGTACATGCCCAGGTGCTCAAGGGAGAGAGGAGGGGCCAACCCCTTCCCTCCAGGCTCCTCCCCACCCCCCACCCTCCAGGTGTGTGAGCTATGTTGGGGGGGGGCATCCCTGAGCAGTAAATCTGGGGCAGGTGTCTGTGTCATCCAAAACACCCTCCCTGTCAATGGGTCCCAGATTGGCAGCAAGTCCAAGATTCAGGTGCTCCCATAATTCTCTTCTCCATGAGGGTGAAGGCCCAAGGGTGGGGATGGGGGAGGCCAGAAAAGACTGCAGTACCTGTTCCCTGCACTATTTCAGGGGTTCTTTTGTTTCCCCCAAACTGCCTGGCCAGCATTTGAAAGCTATTTATTTTATACCATAGGCTTATGGTAGGATTTAGAGCTGAAAAGAAAACTAGACATTATCTAGTCCACCTCTACTTCTCAGATAAGGAAACTGAGATCAAAAGAGGTTATAACTTACCCAAAGTGACAGAGGTAGCCAGTAGCAGAGATTTGAGATTCAAACTGAGGTCACAGGGTCCTAGATTTAGAACCGGAAGGGACTTTACAGACCATCTGGTCAAACTCCATCATTTGCTAGATTAAGAGGAAACTGAGAGGAAACTAAATCAAGTAGCCTGTGCAAGGTCTCAAGGAACTAAGTGGAGGAGGCAGAATTCAAATTCAGGTCCTTTAACAAATCCCAGACCCTTTCCACTGTATCAGGCTGTCCCCTCTGACTTCCCAAGTCTTCTTACCATTTGTCACAAAAAGGACAAATCAGCATTCATTTGGATGAGCTTTTCAAATAGTGGTGATTGGCAGCACTCAACAATTCACACTTCCCTAGCTAATCCTCCTGTTAACCCACAGCAGGCTTTTGTGAGATGGTAGGCCAAGATCAGGGATAGTCTGATGTCATGGACCCAGGTTTTCCCAGTGATTGGACGCTAAGCCAGGCCCATATGAAGATCAAACCCACACCCTCTTTATAGCCGGTTCTAACTACCTGAGCTAGCCAGTCCACAATATTCAGCCAAGAAAATAAGCATGAACCCACAAATCAAGGGACTGAGAGAGGAGGCCACACCTCCCTGAAAGCAAGCTGGGAGTTATACGTGCCTGACTGGATTACCCTTGGAACTCAGGTTAACCAATAAATCAACAAGCATTTATTAACAGAGCACAGATACCAGAATTGTTTAGGGATCGCTTAATAGCCCTCTCTTTGATGCTCTTAGGTAGCACACCCTTCATCACCAGCGAAGGCAAGCTGCCAAGTGTCTCTGATGACTAGGGCACTTTTGATGGCTCCTGACTTTATTTGCCACTCACCAGGGGTTTTCAAAGCCTTGGCTCACCCATATCTTATCCACCTAGACTTCCTTATGAGCTACACCCTGTGTAGGTCCAGAGCTCAGATGTACCGTGTCTACATGAGAAATGCGTCAGTCCATGTCATTTGCAACAGGCAGGAGGGTGTGGAAGGCAAGACAAAGAAAATAACCCAGCCCACCCTGAGTATAAGATTGGATTGAGGGAGATTAACTCCTCTGGTTCAGATAACTCTTAAACCTTTTGTGAATTAACCAAAGGGCTCTTTGACAATGCTACCCTTCACTCCTTCTGTGTGGTGTAATCAAAAAAGTGCCAGACTGGTAGGAATACACTCATTCTGGTCTTAGAATTGCTTTAACTGACTGTGTCACCTTGAACAAGTCACCAAACTCTTTGGTCTCCGTTTCCTCATGTGTAAAATGAGCGATTGGGCTCAATCAGAGTTTCTTAGCCTGGTGTTGTAACTCTGGCTGAAGTGATCTTTAATGTTTCTCTCAGTGCCAAAATTCTATTATTCTCCTTTCTTTTGTCATCTTCATTTTGCACCTTTATTTTCCCCTGCCTTTTCCTTCTCCCTTTCTGTAGTCCTGTCTGCCTCACTGTCTCTCTCTGTCTCTGTCCTCTCTGTATCCCTGTCTCTATGCCTCTGTGTCTATAGCTTGTTTGCACATATTTGTTTGCTTGTTGCTCCCCCGCTAGGGTGTGTAAGCTCCTTGAAGGCAGAGACTGTCTTATGCCTCTTTTTGTATCCCCAGTACTTAGCACAAGGGATGTGGCTCTCTAGGTCCTCAAGTGCAGCCCTCTGACTGAATCCAAACTTAACAGAGCAAATCCCCTTAATAAAAGGATTCGTTCTGTAAAACTTGGACTCAGTCAAAAGGCCACACCCAAGGACCTAGAAGAAAATACATGGCCTTGAGGTCACTCATTCCCCCCCCTCTCTAGCTTAGCACATTGCCAGGCACATAGTAGGTACTTAATATTTATTGACTGATTTGTCTTCACTTTCTTTCTCTCTCTCTCTCTCTCTCTCTCTCTCTCTCTCTCTCTCTCTCTCTCTCTCTCTCTCTCTTTCTCCCTCCCTCCCTCCCCTCCACCCCTACTTGTAACAGCTATGACTAAACCCTATTGGTAGGGAAGGAAATCATTTTCAGAAACTCCCTGTTGGTTTTGGCTTATAAAAATCAAACAATTCGGTGTCTGTCCATGCTCTGAACGTGAGAACTTCTCTGCTCAGAAAACACAATGGCTTCAAGCAGTCATATTCAGAAACAGCCAGGGAACTGGGTTCAAACCTCCATCCAACTCATCACCTGGAAACTATTTGTTAAAAAGTAAGCTCTCTGGGTTTTAGCTGACACACCTTCCAAATATGAGATATAAGAAATTCTGGGCACTGTTCTTTTACTGTTTGCAGAACTGAGAGGGGGAGCTTTGTTTTGAGGTTCTTATATTTGGTGTAGTGCTTTTTTTTGATAAGGGATAAGAGGACATATTTTACTTCCCTGGCATCCCACCTAAATATGAGGCTGAAATAAATAAAATGAATCGTTTGAGAAATGAAAGCTGAAAGAGAAGAATTTTGATGTACGATCAAAGAAAAGCTGTTTACTGATGCTGTTTGGAAGTGTGTAGTGAATCATTCAAAGCCATATAGATGAGGGAGGGAACTGAAAATTCATTTCAATTCAATAAGCATGTATTAAATACTTGCTATATAGTAGGACAGCTAGGTGGTAGAGTGGATAGAGCACCAGGCCTGGAGTCAGGAAGACAAGTTCAAATCCAGCCTCAGACGCTACCTAGGTGACCTTGGCCAAGTCACTTAACCTTGTTTGCCTAGGTTTCCTCATCTTTAAAATGAGCTAGAGAAGGAAATGGCAAACCACTCCAGTATGTTTATCCAGAAAACCCCAAGTGGTGTCATGAAACGTCAGACACAGCTGAAATGAGCAAACAATAAACGACTATGTAGTAGGTACTAGGGATGCAGAGACAAAAGTGAAACAGTTCTTGCCCTCAAGGAGCTTATATTCTACTAGATAAGTACATGCAGAATATATAGAAAGTAATTTCAGAAGAACAGGGAGAGTGGTGGATTTGGAAAGACTTCATGTAGGAGGTGGGCCTTTGATCCCTGAGGCAGCTGGTGCTTCCAAGAAGTAGAGATAAAGAGTAAGACCACCCCAGGTAGGGAAGATAGTTTGTGCACAGTCGTGGAGGTGGGTAGGAGCTGGAAGGTCATATACTGAGAACACTCAAGCAAGTGAAGGAAAGGGGGAGGGTGAGAACTTCATTCGAGGGGGGGTCAGTAAAGGTGATATGGGAGATGGAAAGAGAGGAGAAAAACAATTAAAAACCTGACAAATGAGTGAGAGGGAAATAGGAAAGGGAAAGAAGGAGAAGGGAGAGAGGGGAAAGAGGAAGGAAGAAGAGAAGAGGGAGGGAAAGATTAGAAATGATACTAGTCTCATGTCTTCAATCCCAAATCACCTTCCACCCTCTTTTCCCCCTCGGTTTCCAAGTTCTACTTTTCTTGAGTGGAAGTTCAAGACAGAAGTTTAGTTGCTTGTCAGTAAATCAGGCTCCCAATCTGGCTTGTCCTTAGAACTATTTCCAGCACATTTTATCCCCCCGCCCAGCCCCCAGCTCCACCCCCTCTCCCTCATCATTTTCACAGGACAAGGGTTTTAAAATATTTTTCCACACAGTGTACAAGTATTGTTTTAAATGGGAAGGGGAAAGAGGGGAAAACAGAGAGGATGCAAATAAATAGAAAGAAGTTTCCTTCAAAAATACTAAAGTGACTGGCAATAGTACTTCATCCCTTTAGGGGAACAGGGGCTGCTAAGAGGTGGAGATGTGGAGTGGAGTCCAACCACTGGTTATTAAATCCGCACTGTGTGCAGAGCACTGAACTACTGGACACTCAAGGGAGAATCAAAGATGAATAAGATCCTGACCCTGCCCTCAGGAAACCACTTGAAACACAAACTCAAGTCTGTGGCAGGGATTGACACCCCAGGCTGCACCAGTTAGGGGCACCATTTTTGAGATGACAATTGAGTCTTTGAAACTTCCATTTCCACAGCTCCCTGATTCAGAGCCCTATTGTCTGTCCTGGGTTGGAGTGCCGTCCCCACCCTCCTGCATTGCTGGCTTCTGGGGGCATGAGGAGGCAGCTGATAAGGATAGGAGGTTCTTGGATCAGTGGACACTGGAAATGACCTGAGGCTATGAATCATGGGATTGAACTCTCATGACCAGGAAGGCAAAATTGGTAGCACTGTTTAAAATTCCTCGGTTCTCTTCTCTTATCAAGACTTCTTTTTTATGTCTGATTTCACTGAATCATGCATCTAAAGATAAAAGGGGCCTCAGAAGTCTTTTAGTCCAACCCACCCCACCCCCATTTTACACATAGGCAAACTGAGGCCCTGGGGGATTTGAGTGACTTTCCTAATTTGATATGAGTAATAGACAGCAGAGGCTAGACTTGAACCCCAAATCTTATGACTCCAGGGCCAGTGTTCAGCAGCATAAAAATGTGGTAAGTTAGAAAGTAATGGGGATTGGGTTATTGTTCTTTGTCCTTCATTCTCAAAGAGGACCATGGCATCAGGAAGGTCATGCCATGACTTGCAAATGAATTGGATTTAAGTGAGGAAGGGCTCACTATCTCCTCCAGAGTCATGTGGGTTCAGTGGTAAGATATAGATCAGGATGACTGGGGACGGCCCTGGATGGACTGGGATGAGACAGACAGTATGATTCCTAGAAGCCTAACACCACTGCTTCCACTTAGGACAGGCTTGAGGTGGTGTAGAGTGAACAAATAATTAGTGAATCGGGGACTAGAGGACAGACCATCTGAAGCGCTCAGGCTCAGTAATCTTTCCATAAGGCTTCAATTTACCAGATGACTGCCCATTCATAGTTAAGCTGGAGTAAGTTCGTTGAACCTTGAAATGGTCATACAAGGTCATTTGGATTTGAGAAGCACTTGAGATTGGGGAGCAGAAATGAGCAGAGTTGTTTGATAGTCTTATTTTTTTCCTTTTGTTTAATTCTGTAACCTCAAGTCTCAAGATCCTGACTCCTAGGTTTAGTTGCTTTGACTCAGATCAAGCTTGGAGAAGAAATTCCCTTCACTACACCATCTTTTCTTTCCTCAAATTCCCAGCTCCGCCTCCATCCCTTCTCTTTCAGGGGATGGCCTCCTCTCTTACTTCACTAAGAGATTTAAAACCATCCATCCTACACCCCCTCATTTCCCTTCCTCCAGACCTATCTCTATGGGACATCACTGTAGGTCACTCAGAGGGTGCAACATTTACATAGATAAACATAATGCAAGTTAGAGTGGGGGTGGGGGAGAGTTGGATGGGAAAGGAACCTCCACTCTTTCTGCCTTTGCTCAAGTCTCAGAGGATGAGGCTGTCCTCCTTGGCCAAGTCCTTGATTCTGTCCCTTCCTGTGTCCTTTGAGAAGCTTTTCTCTTAATCATTCCTTCCATCTTCTCATCTTTAAAATCTTCCTAGCTACTAGCTTCTTCCCTGCTGCCTAGACACATGCTCAGGTCTCCCCCTTGCTTGACACGGCCATCCATCCCCTTAAACTATCTTTCTATGGTCTCCTCTCTGACCATCAAATTTCTGCTCAGGGATCAGCCTCCTCTGGGAAGCCATCCCCCAAATAAAAGTGTTCTCTCCTCTCCTCTAGTCTTCTTCCAGCACTTGGTCCGGACTTCATCTTTGTTTCATTGGGGGAAGTGGAGAGCAATAAACATGTGTATTGCACTTATTAATCCCTGCACTAATCACTGTTTACATATATCTCATTTGAGCCTCACAATGATCCTGGGAGGTAGGTACTATTATTCTTCCCATTTTACAGTTGAGGAAACTGAGGTAAACAGAGGTTAAGTGACTTTCTCAGAGTCGCACAGTTAGTAAATGTCTGAGGCTGAATTTGAACTCAGGTCTTTGTGACTCCGGGTTCAGTGCTCTATCCGCAGCACCACTAGCTACCCTATAGGAGTGTAGTTGAGAGCTAGAAGTCTTAAAAACCATCAGATCCAATTCTCTCATTTTACACATGAAGAAACTGAAGATGAAGTGACTTTCCCAGGGTCACATAACTACTAAGTATCTGAGGAAGGATTTGAATTCAGTTCTTTTTTACTTTAAGCCCCAAACTCTATCTAGTGTGTCTCCCAGCTGCCTCTCACCAATGTCCTGCTATACTTATCTACATACATGTTGTCTCTCCTTTAGTAGTATGGGATGATGGTGGTGGTGGTGGTGAGGATGATTAAATGATAGGCCTGCTACATAGTAAGTACCATATTTATGCTAGTATTGCTACTAGTTTTTAAAACATGTTATCTCATTTGAGCCTCATAAAAGCCTTCTGAGGTAGGTGTTATTTTTAACCCAGTTTTACAGATGAGGAAACTGAGGCTGAGTGATTAAGTGAATTGTCCAGGGTCACACAGCTAGTAAGAATCTGAAGGAAGATTTGAACTCAAGTCTTCCTGACTCCAAGTCCAACATTCCGGATATTGTATCACCTAGCTGCCACCATAAGCTCCTTGAGGTCAAGCGCTGTATTGTTTTTAATCTTTGCATTGCAGGGAGTTGATCTGGATGGCCTCCAACTCTACCTCTCCCTGACCATTCTCATAGGACAAGGGTTTTTGCCACCATGGATAAGGATTTTTTTTAGGTAGCTAGGGGATACAGAGGATACAAATAGGTAGAAGTCGTCAATCAGTTTGATGAGTCCTGCGCCAACCTGGAGCAGCAAAATGGCACAGTGGATAGAGTGCCCACCCTGGAGTCAGGAAGACTCATCTTCCTGAGCTTAAATCTAGCCTCAGACACTTACTAGTTATGTGACCTTGGGCAAGTTACTTAACCCTGTTTGACTCAGTTTTCTCATCTGTAAAATGAGCTGAAGAAAGAAATGGCAAACCCCACCAGTATCTTTGCCAAGAAAACCCTAAATGTGGTAACAAAGGGTCAGACATGACTGAAAATGACTCAGCAATGACAACAACAAAACACCAACCTCTCCTTCCTCAGTTTGATGAAGTTTTAGGATGTGGTGGACAATGTATTGAGCATCTGAAGAGCTACTCCCAGACAGACAGACTTGCATAATGCTCCAGAGGTCGGGGCTGCCCCCTAATGACAAATTAACGGAATCTCAGGAAAAAGAACTCTTTTCAAAGTATCCAACTTCTCTGTGATCTATAAGAACGAGGTATGAAATGTTTTGCTTCTCTTCCTCTTTTTCTTTTCTCATGTTTAGTTTCCTTTGCACTCTCAGACTAGTGACTGGTAGCATGGAGAAGAATGTCTCCTCCATCCCAAGGAGAAAATGATAACTTGTAGAAGCATGTGGCAAGCAGCCTCTGTTTCTCAAGTGCAGCTTGGTGGGGGAGGGCCCCCCATACACACTGCCCCCCACCTGCAGAGAGGAGCTCCTGACCCTCCTATTTCTGGCTACCTTCTTCTGCCTTTCTGTTTCTTTTTCTTAGCACAGATCAGAGTCTAGGGATCCTGAGAAAGGCTTTTTCCCACTTCCCATGGGTTGAGTATTCCCATGATCTAAAGTGTCCTAGAGATAAAGAATACCTGAATTTGGGAGCCAGGCACCAGACTCTTGAAGAAAGAAGATTTCCTCAACAGCATACTTAGAGAAGGAAGAAGGCTTCAATATTCCTGAAGCCAGTGGTGTAAAGACATGTCATGGAAACAGAAAGATCTGAACTCGCCAACCCACCACGATATTACAGAGTTGCTTAGGCAGTCAGTCAATAAGCACTTATTAAGCATTTACTATGTTCTAGGATGAAGACAACACATAAAGGGGGAGCTGAAAAGGGAGAGAAGAAAGGTAGTACTCGGGCAGGAGGGGTCTGGTGGCTAAATTCAGAGGATGAAACATAGCCTGTCTGGGGTCTCTCCCCAAAATGGAGTTCTCTGTGAAGGAGCCAGGAGGTGGCTGAGACTTGGTGGGCGAGTCCAGAGAAGAGAACTTTTTAGACAATGCAGGTGAAAAGTAAATGGGGAGTATTTGTTCAGCAGTCTCCCAATGTACCTTTATCTTCATCGTCAAGAGAATCTAATAGATTATATGGGTACTTTGTTTCTTTATTTGTTCATGGCTTTAGAGAGTTCTCTATGTCTTACATATTTTCATTGGTAGATGAAATAAAGGCTGTCCTGTACCTTAGACCTATATTGTACATTGAGGGCCTATGAAGGAATTAGGGACCCTGTACCCTACTTTTTGGAAAACCTAGACACGTGCTCTAACTGAGCTTCATTTGAGAGATTTTCCTCCAGAACTCCAGGTGGGAATATGGAGAGAGGGCCTCCCTGTAATGAGATTGTGCCTCCAGAACATCAGTTATGTGGAACTCAGAAATGGTTATGACCTTGGATTGTCAAAGTCCCTGCACTGGTACTATCACACATATTGGCACAAAGCAGGGGGCTAACTTAGTGGGATGACCCCCTTTTCCTCTTCCCTCCCAAGAATGGACCAACCCAACCTGGCACCTAAATTATGAATAGTTAAGATTATTCCCCCATCTTGACCTTGTGAAAAAGTAAAATATAAACTGTATTTCCTGTAGAAAGTGGCTGCAAAGAGGGATACATCTACCATGAGGATTATTGTTGCTGTTTGGTTGATCAAGTCCTGCTCTTTGAGACCCCATTTGGGGTTTTCTTAGCAAAGATACTGGAGTAGTTTGCCATTTCCTTCTCCAGCTCATTTTGCAGATAAGGAAACTGAGGTAAACAGGGTTAAATGACTTGCCCAGGGTCACACAGCTACTAAATGTCTGAGGCTGGATTTGAACTCAGGTCCTCCTAGCACCAGGGTGGGCATTCTCTCTCTACTGTGCCACCTAGCCACCCATGAAAAGGATTGCATCACTAGAATTCTGTTGGAAGAGGTGTTAAGACCCAGTTCAAATCCAGGACAAGGAGGAGGTCCCATGATGGGAGGAAGACGTGACTTAAGTGGGATTGGTGGCCTGGCCCTATGGTGACAATCAAAGGCCAAGCCAGGCCAGTCCAAGAGAATGGGGAAGGAAGAGCTTTTATCGGTAATAACAAGAATTGAAAAGGGGAAGTTCTTTTAAGTTTAGTAAGATATTGATGCTTCCCATGAATAGTTCATATCACTATTACAGCAGGGTCACTGGAAAACTTTGACTTCAGAAACCTCTTGGTAGGAGGCAAGAGGGCAGTGCCTCTTAGAAGCTGTCTTCAAAGTCAGGCCTGATTTTTAAAATGAAGGAATTGTGGTTTTATGGAAAGAGTGCCGGATTTGGAATCAGGAGAGCTGAGTTCAAATCCTATTTTTTCTTACTCCCACAATGACCTTGAGCAAGTTAGTTAATTTGTCTAATTCTCAGTTTCCTAGGGTTTGGAATAGATGATTTCTGAGGCCTCTTCCAGCCAGAAATCTGATGAAATAATCTAGCTAAAAAGTTTCTAGCCTGTAAAATGGAATACTTTTATATTGGTTAAGGCAGTTCCCAGCTTTCCTTCTTACCTGTGTTGGGTTGTCCTCTTAAGTAATAATGATACCTTGCCTTTGGAGAGTATTGGACACTTTTCACAGTATTATCACTTACCCTCTCTGTGATGGTCATCATGATAGTCCCGTGAGATAGGATAAGGATTGTCCTCTTTCTACTATATCACACTGCTCCCTGGGATGTCCCTAATATAATATAATTAGGTCTTCGAATTTGAGGATTAAATATCTTTCATTGTATTTAATACATTTTTTTCCTAAGGAGCTCCCAAATGGCCCCCAAAACAAAACAAAACAAAACCTGGAAACAAAGCGGGTGCCCATAAATCGAGGAATGTCTTAGACAAATCATGGTATGTGAATGGAATGGAATATTATCATGTTATTGAAAGCCAATGAATGCAAAGAATTCTGAGACCTAGGGAGCTTTACAAATTAACGTAGAGTACAGAAAGCAGGACCCAGAGAACAGCGACTACAATAATGTAAAAGGAAAATAACATCGAGAGGCATGATTGTAAGAACCAAGTCTGATCATTCCAGGCCTGACTCATCTCAGCACAAAGGTGTCAGGCTACTGGTAGAGAGCGAAACATACCTTGCCAGAAATCCTAATAACAATAAATAGTTGTTATCATAGCCACAACAACGGTTCATGTTTATACAGCCCTTGACTGTTTATAAAATGTCTTACATAATCTCCGTCCTACAGCATCCCTATGTTACTATTTTCCCCCACTTTATAGATGAGGAAAAAAGCTCAGACTTGCCAAGAGTCACAGAGCCTATATCAGCCAATCTATTGGTTTAGTTTGCTTAGCGATATTTTTGACAAAAGAAGATTCTCTTTGGGGCTATTGGAAAGTAACAGTAATAGTTTACAAAGCTCTGATAAAACATGTATAGAAAAATAAACATAATGGGGGCATCAGTTTGAAAAGACAACATCATCCACATTTAGGACAAGATGAAGCATCTCCATTAAAAAAAAGCTACGAGGTTTTCAGAAATTTTCCAGCTGATGCTGGACCACCATCACCCACTGCTCCCACCCCCTACCTTTAACATGGGCATGGGAGAATTTACTTCCCCATCCTCCCTATTCTTACAAAAGATTTTCTCCTTTGAGGTCCCCAAAAGTCTGCTGTTGCACTGTGTGAGGCCCAAAGGGACAATTAAGCTAGTTGTTAAATATTGTAATACATCCTTGTAAGGGAGGGGAGGGCAGATTATATCCTCATGTCCATTTTATAAAGAAAGAATTGGTAGCACAGGGAGGTCATCTAATTTAACCAAAGTCATAGAGCAAATTAGAAGTATAGCCCAGGGGCAGCTAGGTGGCACAGTGAGTAGAGCACTGGCCCTGAGTTCAAATTCAGACACTTGACACACTTACTGGCTGTGTGACCTTGGGAAAGTCACTTAACTCCAATTGCCCTGCCTTCCCCCTCCAAAAAAAAAAAATAAAAAAGAAGTATAGTCCGGACTAGAAACCGGGTTACACTCCTAAGGTCTCTAGCTCCACCTAGATGTTATGCTGGCCCCTGGCCTGTTTAAAATTTTAATTTAAAATTAAAATCCTATTTCCCTATGCTGAGAGATAAGAGGATGAAGAGAGACAAAATTGACTCTTTTTTTCCCCTTTCCATTAAGCTTACTAAACCTGGAAGCTTCCAAATTAGAGCCACAACTCAGCATTGGGGGTTTGGGATGCCCAAATATTACCAGGATGAATGAGAGGGATCTATGTTCATTAATGAGGGGAACTGACCACTCTGGGAATGAAGTACGGGCAACCCTCCTAGAGTGTGGTAGATAGGGCCTAGGACATTTCCTGAGGCACAGGTAGGATCAGAATTGAGGTCTTCCAGGTGCCAAGTCCATCTTTACATCACACTGCCTCTGCTATTGCAGGATGTAAATTCCAAAGTGATTCCTGTACAACTAATGAATCTGGGAGTTAGTTAAGAAACAACCCCAAAGAAACGAAGACCCTCTGAGTCCTAGGGAACCTAAAGATTTGAGAAAATTGAATGCATTAGCCAGGCTGATCAACACTATTGAATACAGGCGTGTCACTAGGTTGATAATAATAACAATAATTACCATTTATTTAATGCTTTAAGGCTCTAAAAGTTCTTCACACGTGTCCTCTCATTTGATGCTCACAACAACCGTCTCATTATCCCCACTTTACAGATGAGGAAACTGCGGTACACATTGGTTAAAGACTTGACCATGGTACAGAAAGCAGGACCCAGAGAACAGTGACTACAACAATGTAAAGGAAGACCACATTGAGAGGTGTGATTGTACTGACCAATTCTGATCATTCCGGGCCTGACTCATCTCAGCACAAAGGTGTTAGATTACTGTACAGAGTGAAGCATACCTTGCCAAAAATAATGATAACAATAAATAGTTGTTATTATAGCCACAGTAAGCATCTGGCTTAGCATTCAAAACTCAGGTCTTCTTCATTCTACGCCCCATTTCACCTAGTGACCTCAAATAGGCCCAATTTCCAGTTACTAAGCTTGCATTGGAGTGATTTTGTGACTGTCTTTTGGCCTTTCATTTGTAAACTCTGGCAATTAAGGTAAAATATAGGGCCAGGGGTGGGTTGTCTGTGTCTTATCCACGGACCACCCAGCTAAGTTCAGTCGGACACAGGATGATGAACTTTTTGGCCACAATTCCCCAAGACTATCTATGAACTTGTAGAGGAGTTGCAATTAGGAGCGGTAGTTAAATCGCTGATCCTTACAGCACTGAATCATATGGCACGGCTATTTTGAGAGCCTTTGTTTTTAAGTCAGTGACAGGCTAAAATCAATACCTCAAAGCAGAGCCTTTTTACAGGTAGGGTCATGCTGGGTGCTGAACAGAGCAATTAAGAAGGCCATCGCAGTGCCTCCCCTCTACAAGTTTGCAATCAAAGGTGGACTGACTGGGAGCAACAGGGACAGGATATGTTCAGATTCAGTTCAATAAAGTAAGGTGATGGAAAGAAACATTACTTCATAATGCATCTATATGTATGTGTATATTATATATATGTACATATATATATATATTTATGCGTATTTGTAGAAAGCAGCTAGGTAGCTTAGTGGATAGGGTGCTGGGCCTGGAGTCAGGAAGATCCAAGTTCAAATCTGACCTCAGACACACACTAGCTATGTGACCCTGAGCAAGCAAACCTCTGTTTGCTTTAATCCACTACAGAAGGAAATGGAAAACCATTCCAGCATTTTTGCCAAGGAAGTGCCATGGATGATAGTACTGATGTGCTGTGGTCTGTGGGGCAAGGAAGAATTGGACATGACTGAACAACAATAACGTATGCATGTACATATATACACACACATATACGAACATATATACATACATTCATACGTATGTATATATATACATATATGTCAGTCAACCAAAAAACCTCTAATACTATAAACTGCAGAGAAGCCAACCACATTATGCAGAATCAGTTTCCTCAGCTGGAAATTCCTTATACTGATGAAAGCATAGGTTCAGTTTCTATCTAGTTTATATATAAAGATGGGAGCATAGGGGTGTTGAGTCTCTTGATCAAATTATCTGACCTCACCTAAAGCAAGTAGTAAGATGTTCCTGGCCTGATACCTTACCCAGAGGAGACTACATCTCTATTCAATCAATCAAAGACTTTAAATAGAAAAGTGCCTGAAAACCATTGGATGAGCTGGAGACTAGAGCAGCAGAAAGTGTGTTTGGATTGGTTGAAGAGACTCAGTCACCCCTTGTGGTTCATCTATAAAATACAGAGCCAGTTCTGCAATCAAGGAATTTGAGCAAGTGGCAAATAGTAGGGAATATTCCAGCAAAACTCTTAAAAAGGAATTGATTGAGGTGGGAGAGAAGAGTACCTCAGCCGTGGCCTCCTCACCTCCCCTCCTCCTTGGCTAGAGGAGGTACTTACTTTGAAGGATCAGGAGGATTTTGGACTTTCCATCTCCTCACTGACATTCTGGCATCATCCCTGGGAAAGGCTGGCAGCAGGAAAGAACAGACTTGATGCTATGTATGAAAAAAAAGAAGATTCAAGGCTGTGTGGAGAGCCTGACAGAAAAGGTATACCATAACTAAGGGCAGCATTTTGAGGACTCCAGCAAGAGGACATCCAGGAGTTGTGAGTTATTCCTTCTTCCATATGTGCTCTAAGCTTGAGCTCACTTTCCCCTGTACTCTCTATGCTCTCATGGCAGTGTGTGCCACAGACTTTCAGGGGGGATGTTTTGTACCAATTGCCCTTCCTATTTCACTTTAGTAAATGCCCTTTTCTAAAAACTTATTGAGTTTGGCTGACACCAAATACCAATCATGAAAAGAAGCACACTAGGGGGGCTTACAAGGTATACAATATTAGAAAGACACCTTCCACACCGCCCCCCCCCCCGCCCCCGCCACTCCCCTCCTCCACATGTCTAACCTCTCAGTGATACTTTTTGACTGTAGGCTATGGGAAACAGCCAAGCTGTGAGCATTTAACCTTAAGTACAAGTGGGGCTCCAGAGAGTAACTCACACATATTTGGATAGAGATATCCCACTGAGGAAACTCTCTCTGACAGAGCAGATCAGCAACTGCTCTACACTACACAGTCTTTGAGAGCTATCTGGGGCACTGAAGGGTTACATGACTTAGCCGAGGTCAGAAATGTTTTGGAGGCAGGACTTGAACTGAAGTATTCCTGACTTTGAGTTGGGGTCTCTGAACATTACACCAGACTGTCTCTCTCCAATGTGAAATCTATACTAAGTAAATACCAATGGAGAAAAAGTGGGCGAATCAGGAAAGGCCTCTTTTGAGTAGTGGCCCATGAGCTAAACTTTGAATGGGGGAAGGGGTGCATTTCAGGCCCAGGGAACAGCTTGGGCCTGGAGAGGAGAGATGGAATGTCTTTTTTAGGGAATAATAAGTCAGCCAGTTGGTCTGGAACACGGAGTGATGAGGAGTCATGGGAAATCAAGCTGGAAGGGGAGATTGTGAAGGGCTTTCCATGTCCAACTAAGGAGCTGGCATTTTAACTTCAAGGCGACATGAACATGTAATGATGTGCATTCTGTTAATCCCTGTATTTTATCCTCCTTGTAGATGGCAAGTGGACCTCATCAATAATATACATCTTTGTCAGAACTTGTGATTTCATCTGTGCAGGGAGGTGTCCTGAGGATATACTCTCTCCCGGGGCAGATGGGCACTTGCTCTGCCACTAGGATGCTTAGAAAGCTGCCCAGAGCACAGAGAGGTTAAGCGACTTGCCCAGAACTACACAGCCAATATGTCTAATAAGAATAATTACATTATTTATCCAAATACTTAGAATCACAGATTCTCAGAACTAGAGAAGCTCTTAGAAATCATCTAATCTAGAGATTCTTAACTTAGGGTCCATAAATCCCCAAAGGGGTCTGATTTCAAGGGGTCCATGAACTTAAGTAGGGGAAAAAAATTACATCTTTATTTTCACTAACCTCTAACTGAAATGTAGCATTTCTGTCAGTTATTTAAAAACATTTATTTGGAGAAGTGAGCCCATAGGCTTTACCAGATTGCTAAAGAGATCCATGACACACATAAAAATGTAGAATTCTTGATCTAATCTTTATAGAGAGGGAAACTGAGGCCCATAAAGGATGAAGTGAGTCCTCCTAGGTCACATGTATAGCTACAGACAGAGTTGTCGCAAGGACCTAAATATCGTAACAGAACAAGGAGATGTTGGGGGCGGGGGGAGAGAAAGAGAGGAATTGAGAGGGGAGGAGGCCAAAGAGGAAACAACTCTTTTATCAGTTGATTTTTATCAGCAGGGTTGGCAAGAGGTTATTTGGGGGGCCATGGAGATGGTTCAAAGCAAGATGAGAGAGGGCAGAAGGCTTAGGGTTTCCAGCAGGGATCCCAGCTCTTTTTTGCTTCTCTCTGGTTTCACTTACTCAAGTCACCATCTGAAGCCAAACAGACCTTTATTAGCAGTGGTCCCTGGAAAACTTTTCAGGCCCAAAGAGGGTAACTACAGCAGCTAAACCACAGACCACCAAATAAATATCTGTGTGTATGCATGCATGTATGTGTGTATGTGTATACATGCGTGCATGTGTATTCGTGTGAGGAGTGTATATGTGCGTGTCTCTCTGCTTCCCTGGTAGAAAGAGGTCTGGGTGACCTGAACTCACCCACCAAGAGTTGGGTTTCCTCTCCCTGGGAGCCCATCTGCTCAGTCACCAGCCTGAAGAGCTGGGCGGGTGGCCCAAAGCACTCTCATATGGGGCTAGCTAGGGGTTTTCCTACTTCTTGGTAAACAGCAGCCACTCTCATTTCATGAAGCCTCAGGTCTTCAATCTCGCTGCCCTAGTTGGAAAATCCCTCTGAGCCCAGCCGGCTTCATGACTGAAGATGCAGGAAACCATGACATGCAAGGCCACCAGCCCTACTTCATGTGGTACAGAGTGGGAGAGAGTGTGGGAGGGCCCCAGGCACAGGTGGAAAGGGACAGCCACCAAGTGTGAAAAGGAAGAGACCTTCTGAAATTCCCAGACCACCCTTTTCTCCAAGGCAGCCTCTCCCTTCCCTTATGCCTACGGCTGTTCCTTAGCACCCATACCCCTCCAAGCCCGTGGAACTCTTTCTAGCATGCTTTCTATCTTTTCCACAGTTCAAACTTGGGCAGCAGGGAGCTATATGATATAGATTTAGAGGTGGAAAGGATCTTAGAGGCCATTAAGATCACTTCCCTTCTTTGACAGATGAGGAGGAAAGAGAAAGGGAATGAAATATGCATTTATAGAAAGAAATATGCATTATAGAATGTGCTGCGCTAAGCACTTTTACAAATATTTCATTTGACCCTCACATCAACCCTTCGAGCTGGGTCCTGTTATTATTCCCATTTTAGAGCTGAAGAACTGAAGCAAACAGAGGTGAAATGACTTGCCAAGGGTCACACAACTAGTAGGTGTCTATGGCTGGATTTGAACTCAGGTCTTCCTGATTCTAGGCCCAGAGCTCTCTTTCCACTGTATCACCAACTGCCTCTAGGGTCACAAAGTTAGTAAGTGATTTGTACCCAGACCTGCTGATTCCAAATCTATTGTTCATCCTATGGTACCATGATGTCTATCTGGCTCCATGAGGGTCCAATACCTAGAATTCTGGGAGATTCTCTCCCACCGAGGTATCTTCTCCCATCATTGCCTGACCCCTGCCCCAGTCTGGCCTTTTCTCTGCTCCCTAGCCATTGAGCCCCTGGCTCTGGCCTTCAGTGAAGAACTCCAGCTGAATGGCAATGTAGAATAAAAATAGCACCTGTTCCTCCCTCGGTGACCTGAGCTAAGTCGATTTCCCTGGGCTAGAGATTAGACTAGAAGGTCACCGAGATTCCTTTCAGCTCTAAATCTAGGAGTTTCACATAAGGCTTTGTCATTTGAGGAAGACCTGAGCCAGAATCCTACCTTACACATTTACTAGATAGTTGACCCTTGGTAAGTTATAACCTCTCTATCCTTACTTTCATCATCTGTAAAATTGGAGGGTTGGATTGGCTGATGTCTCTTTGGGATCCTCCTATATCTATGATCCTGTGATCCCAACCTGGGTCCTATTCAGCAGAGCCACCATGAACGCCTCTGCCACCCCCAAACTGCCCTTACTTCTTAGCCCTGGAGACTGCGTGAGTTCTTGGGAGCTTGTGAGAACCTCTCTTTAATCAACTAGGAGGATCATGGTTGAGTAACAAGAGGCAAATCCTCCCTTTGCCCTTGGGCGTTTAGGGTGCTTACTCTGAAGCACTCCCAAGGCACACAGGGTTTAGGTGTTCACAGTTTGAAACAGGTTTCTGAACCTGACTGCCCTGTTGCATTCTCCCTAAGGTTTTTGGGCTCCCTGTACCCCCGGGGGACAGAGATCTGCCCTTCCCCATTCCCCTGGACCACTACAAGCAGCCCCAGGCACCAGGAGTACTGTGGGGCAGCAGGCTCTTAGACCTGTCCAAACCCAAAGCCAACCCTTTCCTGCTTCCCCTCACAGAATTGAATGCTATACTTTGACAGCCTAGCTACGCAGGGGCCTGGCCTGTTCTGGGGCTGAACCTCTCATAATACTCAGGATGTAGAAAATAGGGTGGTAGTTCCAGTAAGCCAGCCAGGGTTCTGGGTTGTGGGGTGAGGGGGGGAGGGAGAGGAAGGGGGTGCTGGAGAATCTCAATGATGGTTATCACTAAGCAGTGGATTTCCTTTTCCTCCCTGGCCTGAGACACCCGCTCTACATGAGAGGGCTCTTGGAGTAGGTCCCTTCAGGTTTCACTGCTCAGAATCAAATTACCACTAAACCTCTCCAAGGGAACAGTTTGGCTCCCCAAAGGCCCAGCTCCTCAGGGCAGTCTCCTGTTTGAATTTTTGGGATAACCTTATGCAGCAAAACCTACAGTAAGCATAGATTCAGTAGGTGAACATGAGAATGATATCTCAGGAACCCCAGTAAAGGCCTCCTGCCGAAAAATATCACCTTCCCCACCTCAAGCTGATGCCTGAGAGGCCCCGATTAGAAAATCCTTCTTTTTAGAAGCAATGGAAATCAGGCTGTTTTTAGAGTTAGAGGATCTAACTAAAACCTGTCTCCTACTACCGGCCTGGCCTTGAGGAAATCACTCACCTTCTCTGAGACTCAGTTCTTCATCTGAATAATGAGTGTTTTGGACTAAATAGCTCCTAAGGACCCTTTCAACTCTGAAATGATGACCTTAGCCTAAGACTTTATCCTTTCAGGAAGACCTAAGTTTAAAGCTGGCCTCGGATACTTCCTAGCTCTGTGACCCTGAGCAAGTCACCTGGCCACTCTAGCTTTAACTTCCTAATCTGTAAAATGGGACCATTGGACTAAGATGACCTCTAAATTGATAATAAGATGGTCCTTTCTTAAAACCACTTTAAGTTTTATCAGTTAGGTAGACCTCAGTGTGAATGAGTTTATTTCTTTCTTGAAAGCAGGTTTTAATTGGGGGTGAGGAGGTGGGGAGGAGACAAGATGAAAGAGAATTGGGTTTTTGAGTGGCAAAGGGCTGTCAGAGCACCATGGAGCAAGGGACTATTAAAAGCTACAAGAGAAAATGGGGAGGCAAGGGAGAAGTGAGGACAGGGTGGAGAGAGGATTATGGTAGATAAGAAATGTTGCTGACTCTGCAGGTTTTCACAGGGCGGGCATGGCTTTGCAGCATCTGGCCTTTGTGCCTCAGAACTGTAGATCATGGTAAGAGCTGGACAGGTCTGTGAACCGTTTTAGCCCATTTTCACCATAGGGAGACTGAGGACATGTCTTAGCCAGAAGGATTCTGAAAGAGGCAGCAGTTAAAATTTCAGGAGAAACAAAGCTATAGCTTACATGCACCTCCGCCACCCTATTCTCTAGCACCTTGAGATCAGGGACTATGCTAATAAAAATGGTTTTTCATATCCTCAACACCTAGCGTAGTATCTTGCCTGCAGTGACTGTTTGTTATAAATAAACTAAGGCTAGCCCCAGGTCCAGAGCCCCTAGAATCTTTTTTCAGTCAGGTAGGATCCTGAAAGACCTTTCTCCCTAAGCACTCTACAATGTCCTCCTCCAAAGCAGCACATTGAAATAAAAAGAATGCTGGTTTTAAGTCAGAACACCTGGCTTCCTAATGCCATCTCTGCCACAAACTTACTACCTGATTGACCGTGGGCAAGTCAGTCATTTCACCTTTACCCTATCTCACTTTCCTTATCTGCTCAATGGAAATGAACAAGGAGAACGAATGAATGTGAAAGCACTGTTTAAGCATTTACTGTATGCCAAGCACTAGGTACAAGTAGCAAAGTAAAGAGAACCTTTCTAGTCCTAAATCTATGGTCCCAAGAGTCTAGAACAACACCAAAGGGACACGGAGAACTCAGAGAGCCAAAAGCCGCAGGTCACCTACACAGGCCCAAGTAACCAGCCGTTACCTGCTTCTCTCTGAGCTGCTCACAAAGCAAAAGATATTAAGTCACTAAGTGAACCTGCCAATAGTCGGAGGTTGTCCATCCAGTTTGCTGATTATCTGGGTACCTCGCTGCTTCCTCTGGTTGCCCGCTTTGGGGGACCTCATTACTCATTTGTAGCTCATTAGTAGGCACAGCTGGAGCAAAGTGAAAACATCCCTAGCCACTGCGTACTTTCTCACAGAGTCAGGGCCGGGAGTGGGGATGGTGGAGAATGGGACTTAACATTGTCATCCAAATGATCATCTCTTCCTTTGTCCCACCTGCCCAACCCCATTAAAAATAAATCAATAAAGGAGAGTGTACTTTTGCACCAGGAAGACCTATGTCCTTTCTTTTTCATCTTTTAAAAAAATTAGAAATTTTGTGTTTTTGTTATTGTTGTTGTGGTTGCTCCATAAAACAGGACAAAATCTTTTATAAAGAGTGGCAGCTGTAGAATAATGGAAGGAATCCTAAATTTGGAGGCAAAGGACCTGGGTTCAGATCCCAGCTTTTATTTACTGTGTGACGACCTTAGATGAGTTACTTCTCCTTTCTGGGTCTTAGTTTCCTCATCTGTAAAATCAGGTGTTAGGACTAGACAGGCACTGAGGTCCCTTCTAGGACTAGGATCCAATGATCTTTTCTATATGACCCTGGACAAGTAACTTGCTGGGACTCCATTACTCCATATGTCAAATGAGAGGGTTGTGCCAGATGATCTCTGAGGTACCTTTCAACTATAGCTCTATGTGTCTGTGATCCATTTCAGGGATGCCTTATTACATGAACAAAGGCTTCTTTTCCCTAGACCACATCGTAGAAGACTCCTCCTTGTTAAGGATTAAGTCCCTGAGAAAGCACTAAAAAAGTAAGCCTCTAAGCTTCCTGGATGTCTCAGCAGCAGCTCATAATACCACATTAGGGCCAGTGGTGGAAAGACCCAAAGTGACAACCTAATCCAAGCCCAAATTGGAATATCCTGCAAAATCACCAATAGTCCTTGAGACCTCTCCCTTTCAACTCCAGTCTCCATAAGGGCTTTGGAGTCAGGACGAATATGTCTCTTCTTGCCTAGGTTTTGGCCTGGCCCCAAAGCTAACAAGAGAGGAGTCCCTGAACCAGGGTGAAGCAGATTGCTGCAAGATCCTCAGCGCTGATAGACAGTGAAATCTAGTCTTAAAGCAAAGGCAGACAACAGATAAAGTTACTCAGCCCAAGCAAGTTTCTGATGTTGGTGCTGGTCAGATGCCCAGAGGAGCTCTGAGGCACCATGTCTTTGGTCACATTTGGGTTAGTTTAGGTGAAGTGGGTTAAGTATTTGGTCATAAAGCACTTGAAAAGAATACCCCACAGGATCGCAAAGGGAGAAGCCAATCTGTTCCTAGGCTCCCCATCTGGGACCTAGGAGAGAGATATCTTTGTTTGGGATTAAAAGTCCTTCACAACCTGGACCCAATCTACCTTATTATAGTTTATTAGCCTTATTATAAGTTACACCTGACCTCAGATACTTCCTAGCTGATGACCCTAGGCCAGTCACTTAACCCTGTTTGCCTCAGTTTCCTCATCAGTAAAATGAGCTGGAGAAGGAAATGGCAAACCACTCCAGTATCTCTGCCAAGAAAACCCCAAATGGGGGCACAGAGAGTCAGAAATAACTAAAATGACTCAACAACAAGCCTTATTATACATCACTCCCCTTCACATAGCACACAGTAGGTACTCCCCTGCTCCTTCTGGTCCATTGGACCACTGCTTGGGATTTGGGTGGGCAGCTAGCCTAAAGAGTTGGAGGGAAGGGTCCCAGCTTCCTGCAGCACATTCATACATTCTGTGGTCCAGACCAGCTTTCTTACTTTTCCTCATACACAAAACTCCATTTCCCATCTCTATGTCTTTGCTCTGGCTGTCACTTTTACATGAAATATATTCTCTTCTCATGTTTTCCTCTTAGAATCCTTTGTTTCCTTCAAAACTAAGCTCAAGTGCCACCATCTTCCTGATTCTCCCATCTGCTAATGCCCTTCCCCCATTGTCTTGTCCCTATTTTGTATATACCTATGTATGTAGAACTGTCATTACCTCCCACTTGAGTACAGGATTAGTTTTATGTGTTAGGTGATTTTTATTTCTCATATATGAGAAATAAACATTGGGATGGAGAAAACAAACAGCTCTCTTATCACTGATATCTACTTTGTACGCAGAGTACTTTTTCTAGAAGCAACTGTTTGTCCCCTTTAGGGAAGACTCTAGACATGAGCCATTCCCGAGCTTCATTGATGTGATTTTCCCCTGGAACTCTGGAGTGGGGGGCATAATGAGCTGGAGAGATGAGAAAAAGCTGATGTCCTCTCTTTGGGTTGTGTTCCCACTTCAGCTAAGTGAAATGCCAGTCCTTCAACTCACGACCATCTCCACAGATCCAAATCACACGCTCAATGGGGTCACTACTGCTACAAACAGAAGCTCCTTTAGGGTAGGGACTTTGTTTTTATCTTTCTATCTCTGGAGCCTAACCCAGCACCTAGTATGCAGTAGGTGCTTAATAAAGTCTTGTGGATTGATTGAGTGGAGCCTACCTTTCTATTTCCTTTTTACTCTCAAAATCTTTTCTAGTCTTCTAAGACTGTGGATTAAACAATTCAGTCCTTTTGAGTGCTTACTATGTGATAAGCACTGTCTAAAGCACTTGGGTAGAAAACAGAAAATTGAGACAGTCTCTACTTTCAGAAAGGTCATATTCTAATTAAGGGAGATTACACATGTGGCACGGGAGGGTCCAGTGGCAAGGTAGATGGAAAGGCCTGGTGGTCCATAGCGGTCATTGCAAGGTAGATGGCAACGCCTAAAAGACTTTAGGATGCAGTGGCAGGTTAGAGGGCAATCACCAAGATTCCAGAGGGCATAACCTTGGGGCAAATGCTCACTCACCATTATGCTGCCATCTTACTAGAAGGATTTTAGAGGGTGATTTTCTGTTCATCGAAAGAATTGTAACAGCAACCACACTGGCATACGCAGGCTAGCTGCTAGCTTTACCAGGAAAGATAGCTGTTTAAGGGGTCAACAATCTTACTTTAATTAAACATATTAAACATTCACTTAGTTAAAGGGGAAAGTCAGCACCCTGAACTTCAGAGAAAATACAAGCAGAGAAATAAAGACCAGCAAAGAGGGCTCTACTGCCTGAATCAAAGCAATATTGCTGTACACTTTACATATATCACTGAATCGAGAGAGCCTTTACCTCTGAGCAGTCAGTGAGCACTGAACGTAATGGCCACTCAGAGTCCAATCAGGGAATCACAAGGTCCTTCTCATAAGCATCCCCCCAAACCTCACCTCAGAGTATATGTATACTTCTCAGGGCCAGAAGGCATCACAGTCCTCATGACCCAGTGCCTAATTAGAAATTAGCAAAAGATGTGAGCCCTCCTACAAGCAAGCCTCACCTAAGCTAGCTTCCCTTAATGGGCTCCAGGTGAGGCCTGTTAATGGGCAGGGACGATCTTCCCATTCCATTAACATTACAGCAATGTAAGTGGTCATATTCCTAACTGTAGTAGGCCCCAGTGTTGGGAGTAGGGTAAGCATCCAGCTAAGAGGTGGTATCTAGTACCTGATGGGAACTTGACAACAGGGACTGTGGTTGGAGGAAGGTGAGGGATTCCCATCACCTGCTTCTTCTGGTTCATTGGCCAGCTGCTTGGGATTTGAGGTAGCAGGTAGCCTAGAGTGCTGGAGGGGAAGGTCCTTGCTTCCTGCAGCATTTATTTCCGCATGGATATCAGTGCCATAATGGGACTATTTATCTGTGCTACTTTTTTCACGGTATGAGCAATCTGCCTCCTTTTTCAGTCATATATGTCCTTGATGAAAACTGCTGTACCACTTCTGGTTTAGCTAGGACCTCTCCCTCCTTCAGCCCAGCCCACCTGTTTCGATCCCAGTGGACCTCCCAAAAGTCTTCTATCACATATTGTCTGCACTGCTTACTTGTCGCTTAGCAGTGGCAGCCTTTGCAGGGTATTCTAGTTACTTTTGGATGTTTATGCACCTAGAAGAAAGGCATCACGATTTAAAAGATAGAGAACTGGCCTCAGGACTAGTAAGACCTGGGTTCAAGTCCTGCCTCTGCATATTATAATTTCATCTTTTAGTGTTATCCTTATCCTTCTCATAATAAGACAAGCCCACCTCATTTTCCAGTTAAATACATCCTAGATGAAGACCGTTAGACCACTCAGCATCATGGTATGCTAACTTAAAGTAGGAAGGCACCTTTGATACCACCTAGTCCCAATGTTCCACTTTACAGATGAGGAATCTAAAGATCACAGAGGCTGTTATTTGCTCAATTAAGTATTAAACATGGGACTTGACCTAGATCCTCTGACACTAAGTCTATCACTCTTTCTGATATAGTCAATCAGTTAGCTTTTATTAAATACCTACTATGTGTAGTAGGTCTTATTAAATGCCTGCTATGTGCCAGGCACTGGGCTATTTTTCTTACATGCGTGTCACCAACTGGTAAGATAATCTAGCCTACTTATAGCCCCCATGGGTCTCTCCATTGTCCTTTGACTCATCTATAATATTGATTCCTTAGAGATTGTGGTATTTCATAGTTAGTAGTCATATAAAACCACTTGAAGAATTCTAGTATTAAAGAGATGAATCCTATGTAAATGCTTATTATTATTTTATTATTATTATTTTTTTCCCCTAAGCAGCTGCAAACAGCTAGAGATCAGGAATTGTGTGTTATACTTCTTTACATTCTCCAGGGCCAAAAATAGGACTGACATTTGGTATCTACTCAATAAATGGTCGTTGACTTGTTAAGTTGTGGGAACATTATAAGCCACCTCTGAAATTTAAATCTTGGGCTTCTGGCCAAATTGTCAGAAAGGGCCCTCTTGCCCTTAAACCAGTTTTATGATATCTTATATATCTTACACTGTAGTTGTCTTGTGTATTTTTCCCTTCTATCTAAAGTTTAATAATATATTGTCACTATAGCAGAAAGGTGGTATGATACAATGCAAAGGGTGCCAGAACTAAAGCCAGAGGACCAAGGTTCGAATCTTACCTCTGCTACTCGCTATTTCTGCGATTTTGAGCAAACTACTCCATGTCCTTTGGCCCCAGTTTTTTCAACTGTAAAATGGAAAGTTCGGAGATTTCTGGAAACGATTTCAACATGAAAGGCTTCCAACCAAGCCTGACTCTCCTGAGAAATGATGAGCAAAGATGAAAAAGACTGCCAAATATAGCGATGATTCATTAAAATTGAAGAGAATTACCAGTGAGCTACTCCACCTAGTCCAAGAAACCCCATGGACATTCTTGCTCAAGCCATACCTAGAAGACTTGACACCAGCATGATCTATAGAGATCCTGTCAAAAGACTGGAAAATTGATGAATGTGTGGAGCAAATACAATTGACACGAAGAAGAGATCAAAGAGATATCATTTAAAAATTGTTAGAGTCCTTTAAAAAATTGTGACCAAACGAACAAAAAACCCTGGATACCATGTTTCAAGAAATAAAACAAATGAACAAACAAAAAAATGTCTTCCCGAAACAATTAGAACCGTAGGACAAATGAAAAAGCATCCACATGTTGCTTCCTGAAAGAAACCCCAAATTGAAAACATTCAGAAATATCATGGCCAAAATACAGAGTTCCTAGGTCAAGGGGAAAAAAATACTGCAAAAAGTCAGAAAGGAAGAATTCAAGTACCAAAGAACACAGTCAGGATCACATCATACTAGGCTTTAACTACAATCATGGAAGGGAAATCTTGGAATATGATATACCAAAAGGCCAAAAAAATGCTTATCACTAAAAATAACTTATTCAATAAAATTGAACATATTCCTATAAGAGAAAGAAATGGAACGTTAATAGAATACAGTGCTTTTAAGCATTTCTAATTAACATACCAGAGCTGGTAGTTCAGAATTTCTGAAACACCAACACAGGAGACAAGAGAAACCTAAAAAGATAAATACATTAAAGCAATTTGAAGGGGATAAATAATAATTCCAATAGAGAGGAATGAGATAATTATTCCTTCAGAACAGCACTATCTTCAGGGGTCATGGAGGCAGTAAAAAAAGACAAACAGAGGGCCTGATATTTTATTCTGTTTTGTTATTTTGTTTGTTTTAAAAGACAAATGAAAGGGTGGGAAAAGTGAATACCCTAAGGAAAAAATAAGAAGGTGAGGAAGAAATTTAATATTTGGGGAAGTCAGAGAACATACAAACATGGAGATGGGGATGGGAGAAGCAGGCATCTCACAAACCTCACTAATGCAAACAGATAAAGGAGAGGTGAATAAACACACACACACACACACACACACACACACACAGATAGACTGACAGACAGAGACAAAGACAGGTAGAGATTTTGATGTAAAAATACATTAAATTCAACTAGGAAATAGGAAGGGACAGGGACTGGAGAAAGAGGGATTTAAAAGGAAAAGTAGAGTTGGGGAGACAATAGTCATGAGTAAAACAAATTTCGACTACAGAGGGCTGACCATAAAAAAGGAATTAAAAGGAAATATAGAAAGTGTAAGAAATAGTGATCTGATGGTTGCTTCCTTCTAGACACTCTCCATTTTATCAATGCCCTTCTTACATTGTGGCACCCAGAACAGAACACAGAATTCCAGGGGAGATCTGACAAGGATGGGAAACAGTGAGATTCACTATCACCTACTACTCCTGTAAGTTCTACCTTCCTTAATTTTCATTAGACTTAGATTTCATTTGACTTTTTGGTTGCCACATCACACTGATGACCAATATTGAGCTTGGAATCCACTAAAACCCCCGGAATTTTTTAAAGAACAATTTCTATTTAACCATTTCTCCCTTCTACTTTTGAAGGTGATTTTTTTGTACCCATGTCTAAGACTTTACATTTATTACTATTGACTTCATCCTCTTAGATTCAGCCCAGCCTGTGGAGATCCTTTAAGATCTTTACTTTGTGGTTCAGTATTTTAATTATCTCTCCTTATTATGTGTAATCTGCACATTTGATGAGTGTGCCATTTATTCCTTTTTCAAAGTCATTGATACAAATGTTCCACAGCCCAGAACTATTATTATACAATTTCACCCCAAACTCCTTTCATTCTCCTCTTTCATTTTCCAAGAGTGTACACCCCAATGTGAGTGTTCAGCATATCTTTAAGGTTACCCTAACCCCCCTTTATGAGCTCACTAAAGTTTACCTACCTACTTCCATCCATGATGTAGCTCCCTGGATTTACAGATGATATAAATATAGTTATTAGTGACTTGGAATTCTAATCAAATCCACCAGTTGCACAGCTGTGTATGTATGTATGTATGCATATATATACACACATGCATATATACATATACATACACATATGTATGTATGGATATATATATATATATGAGAGAGAGAGAGAGTGACAGAAAGAGAGAGAGAGAGAGAGAGAGAGAGAGAGAGTGACAGAGAGAGAGAGAGAGAGAGAGAGAGAGAGAGAGAGAGAGTGAGTATTTCTTTACCTGTGTATATTCTGTTTCCTTGATACAAAGCCCCTTGAAGAATGGGGCTGTTTCTCTTCTACCTCTGTCTCACCAGCAACTAGCCTGACACATAGTAGGCACTTAAGAAATAATATTTGTTGAGTAAATGAATGAGTAGGAAAGTTTGGACAATAGAAAGTTGTGGTTATAGACTGTAGTAGGAGTTTAATAAATTATTGACTGATTGGAGGTCATTCAGATGCCTTATTTCACAGATAAGGAAACTAAGGCACGGATCATTAACAGTAATGAGGGTAATGTTTCTCTTTCTCTAGTGCTTTGAGGTTTGCAAAATGCTTTCCTCCCAATACCTCTGGGAAATAGGCAGATGAAAAAGCTATTCAGTCTTAGGTTGTATTAAGAGATGCATGGTGTCCAGAATGAGGGAAGAGAAGGTCACCAGGCCTTTACCTTGGCCAAACCATATCTAAATGCTGTGTCTAGTTCTGGGCACCACATTTTAGGAAGAACATTCACAAACTACAGACCTTCCATGGAAGGGCAGCCTAGAAAGGGACAGAATTGGAAACAAGCCATACAAATAACAGTTAGAGGAACTGGGGTGTTTGATTAGAAGACATTTTTTTCAAGGGGTGATGGTGACTGGATAAAGATAGAATGGGCTAGTGGAATGATTGTTGAAGATGTAGATGGGGTTCCTACACAGGACCCCAATGTCAAAGTAGCCCTTTTGAATAATGGCATAAACTTTCCCCTTCCCTCTCCACAATCTACCTTAATTCAGTCCTACTGGAAAAGCCCAAGCCCCTTGAGAAAACTGTAGGAGAGTCCGACCCCTGACAAGTACACCTTGTAAGATGAACAGCCCTGAAACCAGATCCTGGGCAGTGAGCTAGAGGAGAGAGTTCATGAAAGGTAACGTTGCTTATTTTAAAATGCAAGGGGCTGGAGCATCACTTTTCAGAAAGGCTCCTCCAGGTGCCTGGGAGCAAACTTCATCCCAAATGCCAGATATAAGGATATTAGTTTGCCAGCGGGGGCTTGGGGTGGTTTGGCAAATGCGGATTTTGCTGCTTCAGGTCATGTTCTTAGTGAGGGTTTGGTGGATGGAGAAAACCGGATGAAGAGCTAGCCCTAGGTATGCCCTACCTCTTTTCAGTACTCCTTTTCCTCTGCCATTTCCTTGATTTCCTGTTGCTCTCATGCTTCCTCTGCCAAAGAGGAAAGTAATTGATTATCTGGGTCCTTTCATAGATAGAGCATTTATTAAGCCCTACTATGTGCCAGGCACTGTACAAAATGTTGGGAATACAAATATGAGCAAACAAAAGACAGTATCTACCCTCAAGGAGCTTCCATTCTAATGAGGGCAAAATGACTTGTAAAAGAAAATGAAGGAGGGGCAGGAGAGGGTATTCTTGGTTGGGGAGAGAACAAGGTAGAAAAATCTGTAGAGTCAGTAGTGGAGGTGGGAAGAGAAGTCTGGGCTCTGCAACTAAGCAGCTATGTGACATAGTCCAATTTAATTCGATACATTTCAGTTTAATTCCATGAACACCAATGAAATCTGTGTAGCACTATTAGGGTCTGCTCCAAAGTCGCTTCTTCAAGCCTCAATTTTCTCTCCCATAAAGTGAAGATGCTGGATTCCATAAGCTTCCTTCTGGTTTGAAAATTCTAGAATCTTATGACTGAGTTGTAGCTGAGCAAAGAGTGGTTCTGGCAAAAATAAAAAAAAAAAAGCACCTAGGAAACAAAGTGGGTGCCCCTTGGGTGGGGAATGCATGAGTGAATTGTGAAAATGAAAGCAATGGAATACTATTTTCCTGTAATCAGTGATGAGTATGAGCAATTCAGAGAAACTTTGGAAGACTCAAGTGAACTGATGCAAGGAGAAGCAATTAGAACCAGGAGAATGATAGACACAATGGCTTCAGTAATGAGAAGGAAACGGTGCTAAAAGATATCTGAATTCATAGGAATGCGATTACCACTGATTCCAGATTTCTGAAAACATCCACCCAGGGGAGTAGATGGAGTGCTGGACTTGAAGTCAGGAAGCTCAAACTTTGAAGTCTTCATCAGACACTGGCTGCGTAATCCTGAGAAAGTCTTTTTACCTTTCTCAGTCTCAATTTCCTCATCTTCATAGCATTGTTGTAAGGATTAAATGAGGTCACACAGGTAAAGCACTTTGCAAACCTCAAAGCATTATATAAATGCTAGAAATATTAGTTATGGGACCCTGGGAAAGTCATTTGCCTTGTAAGTGTAACTGTCTAAAAATATAAATAGCAGATTAGGTACCATATCGGGGGAGTCTCCTCATCAGGGTTTCTCTATACCAATGAAATCAGTTAGTCAAAAAAAATTAAGTACTTAGCTCATAATATGGCTGTTGTGAAGATCAAGTGACAAAATAATTGGAGAGTTCTCCTCAAATCTTAACACACTATACAAATATGAGGTATTATACTCAGAGAGGTGGGGGACAATGGGTGCAGAATGCTACATATGTTGTCAGAATAATCGATGTATCTATTTTGCATAGCTTTTTTTGTTCCTGAAAGAGAAGATTTTTGTTTGGTTTTTTATTTTTGTTTTCTGGGGGGAGAAGTACAGTTATTGAGCCCTGACAATTCTGTTTTTAAAAATCAACAACAAAACACTAAAAAAAAAAAAAAAAAAAAAAAAAAGGAGGATTTGGACATGGTCCCTACTTCTTTCTGCTGGCTGGCTCAGGCTAGTGCTGGTGACTTTCAACATGCCCGGACAGTGTGCTTCTTGTTTGAAAGTCTCTTTTGTGTAAGGGCACAGTTCAAGGGATCCTGCAACGCCAGCGTTGGTAAACACCCAGCATGCAGTAACTTGCCTGGAGGATGAGAAAGAGGGCAGGAAGCTCTGACATCTCTGGGTGTCCCCTGCTCAGCTTCTTCCCTCACGGATAACTGTTGGAAGTTGTGACTTGGAACCAGAGCCCACCTACATGCAGAAAAATAACTGAGTGGTGTCCAGCTTGTCCAGTCCGGCCCCCTTTTCCTACACTGATTCCTTCCCTCCCTATAGGTCCCTGTTGCCCTTTAGCTCTCTCTCCCTTTCCTTCATCAAAGCATCCAAAGAAAGCCTTGCTGTAGTATAAAAAACCATTCAAATGGGCTACGTTCTGCCTCCCTCATTTTATTGAAAGAAACAAACCTGAATTCTTATGTCAATGCCCCTATTTGTCGTTTCATTTAGCACGTCATTTTTTCCCTAGGCACCTAAATTTTTCCCATATTTACAATAAAGGGGTCAGACCAGAAGGAGTTCTCAACCTTGGACTGTGAACTTGGTTTTTAAAAAATATTTTGAAAACTATTTCAATTAAATGGGTTTCCTCTGTAATCCTATGTACTTTATTTTATGCACTTAACAACATTATTCTGAGAAGATGTCCACAGCCTTCTTCAGATGGCCAAAACTTCTCCATAGTAACGCATAAAAGGCTAAGAACTCTTGGACTAGGAAATCTAAGGTCCTATGATCTAGGTTTTCAGAAAAGGAACTGAAGGCAGCCATTTATACCTTAGGGATAATGATTCTCCCAGGAGAATTGGCAATTTATGCATTACCTGAATTACAGAATGAAATACATTGACCCCTTCTGAATGGATTTCAATCTACATGTAGAATGAAACGTTGGCCCTTCTGAATGGATTTCGGGCATTAAGAAGTGGGCAGGAGAGGTATTTGGGGGTCAGGAATGCCTTCCTGCTGCCTCTGCAATCACACCTAGTAGTCTGCTGCATTTCCACCTATGTGCAAAAGTGATGTATTCAAAATCAGAAATGCATGTTTGCAAGTGGGCAATGAGGGAATTTGCTTTGCCTGACTAGATATATTTATAAGCAGTTTCTCTTTCTTTCTTCCTTCTTTCCTTTCTTTCGTTTTTTCTTTCTCCTTCCTTCCCTCTTTTCCTTCCTTTTTCTTTCATCCTTCCTTCTTTCCTTCCTTCCTTCTTTCCTTCCTTCCTCCCTTCTTTCCTTCCTTCCTTCCTTCCTTCCTTCCTTCCTTCCTTCCTTCCTTCCTTCCTTCCTTCCTTCCTTTCTCCCTCCCTTCCTTCTCAAAGTAGGTAAGGGGGAATGGCAGAGAAAATAAATACTTTTTTAAAAATAGAGTTAGCTCTGGAAGACCCATGGAAGCTATCTAGTGCAATTCCTCATTTCAGAAATGAAGAAAATGAGCACCAGAGAAATTATATAACTTGCCCGATGTCACTCCACTCACAAATGGCTGGCTCTCTCACTCCAAATCCACTGTCTTTTCCACTGCTCTACATCACCTCCCTAGATCCCAACCCTAGTCAAGACAACAAGTAACAAATGCCTACTATGTGCCTAGCACTATGCTAAGTGCTGGAGGTACAATGAAAGGCAAAGATGGCAAACAGTATACAGACAATTATGTACGAACAAGACATATACAGGATAAATTGGAGGTAATGTCGGAATGAAGTCGCCCACATCAATGGAGATTGGGAAAAGCTTCTTCTGGAAGGCAGGACTTTAGCTGAGTCTTGAAGGAAGCTGAAGAGGTTGGGAATCAGAAATAAGGAGGGAGAGAGTCCTAGGTATGAGGAATAACCAGTGAAAATCCTGGAGTCTGGAGATGAATCGTCCTGTTTGAGGAACATTCAGAAGACTGCATCACTAGACTGAAGAATATACTGAAGGAAGTAAGGGGTAAGAAAACTGGAAAGATGGAAAGGGGCCAACACATGAAGGGCTTGAAAAAGCCAAACAGAGGGTTTTACATTTGATCCTGGAGGTAATAGGGAGAAACACTGTTCTGGGCTGTTTCTCAACCCTATCACAAGACAAAAGCCATAGCCGCGACACAAAATGTAACTTCCATGTCCAATTTGAGATGCTTACCTAGTCTAAAGTTCAATTATGCTAACCAGCCAAACAGATAACAAAGAGATAACTATCAGAAGGGGCTTTCAATGACTTCAGCCTTGTTCAGGAGCCAGACATACCAGGAGGAAGGCAATGGAGCCAGGTGGGGAGAGGAGATGGTGGCTGGGAGCCTGTCAAGTACTATGCACTCTGATTTTTAAAGAGCATTTTATAAAGAATTATTTGGGCACACAATATCCTTCTCTCCTCCTTTGACCACCAAGCTCACTAGAAATGGGCAATTAGGCCTTTATCAGAGGTCGAATCTGACAACGTTTCAAGCTTAGGGTCACTAGTTAGAGATTAGTATCTTTTTTGAAGGGACAAGTAGGCCCTTCTTGCCCTTCAGCTGGGCAAACCAAGTTTTGCCCTTGGGATCAACACCTGGTATTACAGCACTCTCCATCCCCTCCCACACCTCCCCTTCCCCTGTAATGTCAAGTGTCAAATCCTATAGAAGGCCTCTCCGAATTCCTTCAATTCCATTTACTACCCCCCCTAAATTACTCGTGTGAGCGCGCGTGCGTGTGTGTGTGTGTGTGTGTGTGTGTGTGTGTGTGTGTGTGTGTGTGTAAGGTCACATAACTAAAAGTGACAGAACAAAGATTGGACTCTAGATTTCCTTCCTTCTTTCCCTTCCCTTCCTTCCTCCCCTCCCTCCTTTCTTCCTTCTCTCTCTCCCTCCCTTCCTCCTTCTCTTCCTCTCTCCCTCCCCTCCCTTCCTTTTCTTTCCTTCCTTCCTTTCCTTCCTTCCTTCCTTCCTTCCTTCCTTCCTTCCTTCCTTCCTTCCTTCCTTCCTTTCTCTCTCTCTCTCTCTCTCTCTCTCTCTCTCTCTCTCTCTCTCTTTCTCTCTCTCTCTCCCTGTCCTTCCTTCCTTCTTCTCTTTCCACTGGGCCGTTTTTTTTGTCTTCTTTGAATCCCCAGCACCTAACAATGCCTGACACATGGCATTTAATAAATTTATATGGAATCAAATTGAACTGGACTGAACTTTAGGATTCCGGAACAAGGCTGAAGGAAACGACATACGGCTCAAAACAAAAACTAGTAGATACTCACCAGTATTTGACAGAAAGGGAAACAGAACTAGGGAGTTTAAGTGACTTGTCCAGAGTCACACAGACAGTTTTCGTTAGAGGCAGGATTTGAACCTGGGTAGGTCCTCCGACCCAAGAGCCCCATGGGCTTTCTCCTGTACCATCAAACCAGTCATGTCTCATGGTCCCGTCCCAAGAATAGGCCTGGGAGTGGAGATGACTCATGGGTCCATTGGGGGAAGATGTGAAGTGTTCTGAATTGCTCCCTTCCCCATAAGCAAATGCTTCTAGGGCCTCCTTCCCCACCCCCTCCCTTTGATTTCCTTCCTAGCAGGTTCTTTAAAGTCACATGGTGGGCTCCAAGGTGCAGAGGATTCCAGGGGCTATTTCTAGGGGTGCAAACCCTGGACTGAAAGGTCCGATGCCTGCAGTGGTATTCCGCCTGGGCTGTGCCAAGCCTCCCTGGGGATCGGGTTTCTGCTGAAGTGGTGCCAGGCACGTCTGCTTCCAGGAACCGGCAGCCGTATTTAGCCCCGGGCTGCACATGAAAGACTGCAGTCGGAAACGTGACATTGTGTCAACATTCGAGGCAGGTCAGAGCTGGGTGAGACCATCAAAACAAGCCGGGGGAAACTCAACACACCCTGTCTGAACAGAATGAGCTCAGAAGCCGGAGAGCAAGGCGTCCCAGCGCTCCCAGCTGCAGCCTCCTCACCTCCTGCTCCCAGCTGCAGCCTCCTCACCTCCAGCTCCCTGCACCCAATGCCTCCAGATCCCAGCTCCAAAACTCTGAGCTCCCACTCAATCTCCCAACTCCCAGCACCAGCTCCTGGCCCCCAACACCTCCAGCTCCCAGCTGCAGCCTCCTCACCTCCTGCTCCCAGCTGCAGCCTCCTCACCTCCAGCTCCCTGCACCCAACGCCTCCAGATCCCAGCTCCAAAACTCTGAGCTCACACTCAGTCTCCCAACTCCCAGCTCCAGCTCCTGGCCTCCAACACCTCCAGCTCCCAGCTGCAGCCTCCTCACCTCCAGCTCCTTGCTCCCAACGCCTGCAGATCCCAGCTCCAAAACTCTGAGCTCCCACTCAATCTCCCAACTCCCAGCTCCAGCTCCTGGCCCCCAACACCTCCAGCTCCCAGCTGCAGCCTCCTCACTTCCAGCTCCTTGCTCCCAATGCCTGCAGATCCCAGCTCTAAAACTCTGAGCTCCCACTCAATCTCCTAAAGTCCAGCTCCAGCTCCTAGCTGCAGCCTCCTCACCTTCAGCTCCCAGGTCCAAAACTCTGAGCACCCACTCCATCTGCCAACATCCAACTCTAGCTCCTGGTCCCCAACACCTTCAGCTTTCAGCTCCCAACTCCAGCTCCCAGATCTAAAATTGAGCTCTATCTCCCAGCTCCCAGCTGCAAGCTGCTTTGCCCCAGCTCTCAGTTCTCTCCTGCTCAGCTGTAGTGGGCCCCAGCCTCCTAGGAAGCTCATGGATCTGGAGCTGGAGAGGACTTCAGCAGCCATTCAGTCCAATCTCCTAATTTTATAATTGAGGTTACTGTGGTCCAGGAGCCTCACTTGCTTTCAGCACAAAGGTGACACTTTGCACAGAAAACACCGGACCCTTCTTGCTAAAGCAACCCAAGGTCTTGGGCAGGACCAGAGGGAATATCGCAGGGAGGCCTGGAGGACCCAGGACCTACAAGATAGTTCTCCACCCTTGCACTCCCTCACCAATATTTTTTCCTAGATAAAAATCATTCTAATGAACATCACGGGCAACCTTGAAGGGGGAGAAAGTCACAAACTAGTAGTGTGAAGCCAGAAGGAGGGACGTGTGGAAAGTAGGTGGCGATAGGGGAGGGAAGACTCTATGGGCTGATTTTTGTTCCTATAGGAGCCTTGAGTCCTTTTTTAGTACTAGCTGGTGGAACCACCTTCACCCCATCCATTCCTCCCCTCCCCCCTCTCCAACCAGCTGCCTCCCTGAGTCACTGGCCAACCACCTGCCTCCCTGAGTCATTGCCCAGAATCAGGGAGTGGGAGGTAGGGTGGGGCTTGGGAGGCTACGGTACCACCACAGTGCTGTTCCCAGGTCAGTCACCCTACTCTGGCTGGTAAGGGGATCAAAGGCAAAGCGTCTGCTTCTACTTCTTCACTTCCCCACTTCAGGCCCCAGCACCTTAACTCCTGTTAATGCTATCACGCTCACTTTTCCTGAGGTAGGCCTGATGACTTCACTCACTGAAGCTAAGGTTGGAATGGGTACATAGTAGGAAGAACACTAGATCTGGAGTCAGAAGACTTGGGTTCAAAACTTACCTTACAAGCTCTGTGACCTTGGGCAAATTACTTAACCTCCCTGGGCCTGTTTCCTGTGCTGTAAAATGAGGGAGTTGTGGAGTAAATGGATTTAGATTTGTGATCCCTCTTTACCTTTACTGCTGCACATTATCTTAGAGAGCTATCCTGCACACTCACTAGCCCAGGAAATAATGATGTAAACAATTCCTGCCTTAGGTGCTTAGCATGCAGAGGCAAGCTATTAAACCAATTCTGTTTACCCTGGGGAAACCGTCATCTGCAAGGCAGAATGCAACGTCCCTTAAGGCTGTCCTAGAATCCAAGAGAGAGACTTTCTGAAATCGTGTCTAACCCAACCCTCTAATTTTGCAGGTAAGGCAAAAACCAGGCCCAGCAATGAGTGACTTGCCCAAGGTCACAAGGTAGCTGGGCCAGGACCCGTCTACTGATTCCCACTCCTTGAAGCTCTTTCCACTACACCAAACATCTCAGATTCCTCCATGAATATTTTAAGTGGCAGAATAATGATATTCACAATGTTTCCTTCCTGGTTTTATTGAGAGGAAGCTTCCCTACTCTTGCTGTTTCATGAGGAGGCTGTGAAGGAGACAGGGAAGGTGACATTTGAAGACAACAGCCATGACGAACTCGTGTCTGGCAGGTGGCGTGAGGTTTTTTTTTTTTGCCTGGATTTTGGCTCCCTGAGGTCATTGTCGCTGCATGGGAGGTGAAGTTTCTATCTAGCAGACTACTTTACTGGCTGGAGTGTCCAGCGATGGGAGTTCAATCTTACCAACATTCAGAACCCATTCTACAGATCAACCTCAGCCAGGGATGCTGAAAGTTAAAAGTAAGATACACAGCCTCTGGTTGAAAACCCATAAAGTCAATGCCTCCAACCTCAAGCTGTGCCCAGGAGTTATTCTTCGTACTGCTTAACATACTTGCCTTGTGTCATTTTTTTTTTAAAGCGTCTATGACTAAGCAACACTGATATTCATTCACACACCAACACACCCAATCTCAGGAAGTTCAGGAAGGATGTAACATAATTAGGAAAGGTTTCCTCCAGCAGCTTTTGCTGTGTATGGTCAATCCATTAGCCCCTGTTCTATTAAAAAGTTAGCACGAGCCTCATCCCCAACATCAATTAAAACATTTCATAATCCTTGTTGATGAAGCCCCTACTAGCAAAGGTCTCACCCTGTTCAAAGTTTCTCAGGCATTCTTCAGAGTGGCTCCATACTCTCATTTTCTATGGGGCTTTAAGTCATGCTGAAAAAGGAAAGAAAATAAAACTTTGCTTGGCATCAAGAGACACTATGAAACACCAGCTAGTCAGTTAAAAAAAAAAGGAAACCAAATATTTACCTATCAAGTTGACTAAGCTCTTTCTGACTTAACACTATGCACGTGAAAAGTGAATTATACTCTGAGACAGTTAACTATTTGTGACCTAAAAAGAAAGGAAAATGTCAGTTACATATAACATGTGGCCCACCAGTGGCTCTCACCTGAATCAACTCAATATTTAAAAAACACAGGAGACCAACCTTATATTCCACAGGAAAAGGATTATTTTTATTAAGTATTTTAAAACGACTAGTTAACATTTACTCATAGATAAAAATATTTACAATTTTACACCTTCAAGGAGGTTCCAAAATATAAACACTGTACCTCTCTCTAGAGAAAATTATTCTCTCTGAAAACAGAAATACATTCATGTTTCTCACTTGTTTTAATCAAGTAATTATACAAATAAACATCTGAAACATTTTACTTAATATATTTATATATAATATATATTTATAACAGTTTTACAAATAAAGGCAATAACTTTATATCCCAAAAGAAGTTAAAACACAATCAGGCATAGTGCATTCAATAGCCAATGCGGTTGTGGACAGACAATTCAGAAAACAATTACTCTGGACACAATTTTTTGGAAAACTAAGGAGATATGCTTTTTTTTTTTTTGCTTTTTATTTTTATTTTTTTTTGCAGTTAAGACAGTTGCTGTAAGCCATCAGACAAGGGCACTATCACTGCAGAAACAGTCTGGTCTACGGTGGTCAGGCAGTTGAGTGGCTAAGACCAATTAGCAGGAGTTTCAATGAAAAAAATTAACTATGTTCAAATTTGCTCTTTTAAGGTAGCAATTCATGCCCTGGCATGGTGGATGGTAACACACTCTTGTAACTTAAGCAGCTCTTTTAAATTGGGGCTCTCTTCTGTCCTGAACCTCGAATACCTGTGCAGCAGTTGCAAAAAAGGATGAGAATTGGGTGCCAAAGACATCTCCAGGGATACTCCTCACTCATTCTTTGGCAGTTCAGACTGTCCAACTGGGCACATTTTAGTTCCTTAATTAGATAATTACCACATAACGCTTAAGCAGCAACTACACTCTCTGTACTCATTCAAGGCCAAGGTGTGGAGAGAAAGCCATCTAAAGTCTCCCCGAAACACTCCGGGACAACACCAGTTGGGGCTACTATACAGTTTTTGGATGGAGATGAACAAACACCAGTGCTCAGACTGACTGCCCTTTGTGTGTGAGTCACTCGGAAAATACTGGGAGATGGGTGGGGTGGAATAAGTCCGTCTCAAGCTGTGGGCCTGGTGGGGAGCTGTGCTTTGTCAAGTCCTCACATGAAAGTACCATATTCCAGTTCACCAAAGAACAAAAACAAAAAATCCTCCCCCTATAGCCTTCTCCCCAAATTTAAATCTGGATAACTGAATAAATACAAGCCACAGTTCTGAATAATTCAATTGACTTTGTTTTCAATGGCTGTTTTCTGGGTGAGTAAAATCTGGGAGGTTTTATTCAAACAAAATGATGCCAAACAACCCAAACCCTACATATGTTAACATGGGTCCATCCTTCATGTTTTCCCTAAGCTTTCTGACTGCTGGAGCCAAATGAGGCTTCCGTGTCCTATACTTATGCACACTAATCCACCCATACACATACACACACACACAGACACACACACACATACACACACACACACACACACACACACACACACACACACACACGCCAAGCCTAATCTCCACACCTCCCTTTATCTGGATATACAACTCAGTCTCATTAGACTTTTTTTTTTTTAGGGGCAAAATAAAAGAGGGCAGAGTCACACTAGGTTTAGTCTTTGGTTTCCAAGTTTAAAGGTGGAATCTGCTTCAGAGCCTGGAGCAGAGCTGAAGAGTCGATGGAGGAATGGGATGGCAATGGAGAAGGGAGTCTTTGGGGCATCAGCAAAGGAGGAGGGATCTTCTCTGGGTTCATGAAGCCAGTGAGAGCTGTAGCTGAAGCAGGGAGCCCAGGGTACAAGACTGGGACAGAGGTGGGATACCAGCACTTCTCCAACATGGGCAGATAGGCTGTTGCTGATGGCGGGATCAAATAAAAAGGCAGGCAGAAGGGAGGTTGGTGAGGGTGAGGGCCCAGAAAGGAAGACCCAATCAGATCACTGCTAAAATGGCTTTCCCTGTCAGACATATCTAGTCTGGTCTTTTTTGCAGGCGGGTCTTCAGATTCTTGCTTAATGGCGCTTACTCTTTCTCCCAGGGGATATTTACGTTCGTTATCATTTTTAAAATACTGCTGGTCAGCTTTAGAGTCACTTTTCTCCAACTCCCCTCCATAACCACTGTCAGTGTCTGTATCACTTCCACTCTGCTCACCACTAGAATGGGCAAAAGTCCTTTGGATGACAGGGACACAGTTTTTGCCATGCCCTTCAGTGCCTTTGGTCAGGGAGCTAGGCTTCTCTTTGAAGTCCATCATTTTGGGAGTGGGATCACCAGGCTTGTGGACAACTCCACCCTGTAGGACCTCAGAGACCATTCGGTGGAGGTGACTGACAAGTTGCGAAGACTTCAGATCCCGACTACTTTCATGCTTTGCCAGGTACTGAAGCACCTCCCTGGCACACATTTGGAAACCAGAACAGAACATCTCCTGGCCGGCATCAAGGTTTCTTGAGGATAGCTCACCTGGGGGAAATACAAAACAGAAGAAATTTTAGAAGGGTGCCTACCCTAGGTCCATCCACCAAAAGAAAGCAACTTAACTAATTAATAGAAGGGAACTCCCTAATATAAGGGGATGGGCCATCTAGTACAGTGGAAAGAATGCTGGGTCTCGAGTCAGAGTACCTCAGTTTGAATCCTAGGATTCAAACCTGGATAAGTCACCTCCCTGCTCTTGGGAAGTTTCCTTTTCTGTAAAATGTGATGGTTGGATTAAATAACCTCCCAGGCTTCTCCAGTTCTTTTAGATCCTATGAATATTAGTTTCTCTGTGGACAGTGAATGTTCAGCTTTTTGTGAAATAAGAAATTCGACATATTAACCCCAAGAAAACTTATTTTCAATGGTTCATCCTATAGTGAACAAAAATGCTTTTCTTTTTCTGTAAATGTTGCATCTTGGAGCAATTGTCCTAAACTTTCACACTATTCACCGCTCCACCCCCCTTCCCATCAGATAACAAAGTATTTGTATCTCTAATTCAAACATGAAAAAACTGAAGGAAAATTGTTGTGATCTGTTCCAAATCCCACGGTTGACACTTTCAGGGTCATCATTAGATGAACTCTAAAAATGACTGTGGGAGAATGAGGTCATAATAAAGGAAGGGGAAAGATGTAAAAATTGGCTTATCAACCTAAATATTATTATTTGGAAGGTACAAGGCTGGAAGAGCCCTTCCAACTGCTCTCTGGAAATCAATGACAATGGATGGCTAAACTTGGGTGCTCTGATCAGATTTCCAATTCCACCAATATGCCTAGCGGTTATTCAAGGAACAGCACAAATGAATAGAAAATTTTCTTGCACCATTGCCAGGCACAGGCTTATGCCACACACAGTGATAAGAGTGAATAAATCAAGAATGAATGTACGCCACTGGCCTTCTCTCAAGTGATCCAGGGAACTGTGACTTGAAATTCTGAAGACACCCCCTTCCCCACCAAAAAAGTGACTAAAGTATTTTCAAAATGATAAGGAGATGAAGCCAAGTAAGGAAAAAAAGTCATAAATTCCAGTGTGTACTAGGTAGTTACTTTAGTATAAAGAAAATTCCCAGAAGCCTAAGACAGTAAAGCAAAAATGGGCACGTGAATATTTCCCCATTAATCTGTATTCATGTCAGGTGGCATAATAAATTCTTAGATGAAAACCTGTCCTTTTAGGAAAGATAAAATGGCAGGGTCCACATCAATGTGTGCAAGTAATTTGTCGCAGAGATGTTCTTACAACAGATGTTGAAACTAAATCTCTCCTGTCGCTAAAACTGTTCAGAGCCAAGCAGGCTTGAGTCCTCACCGGCTTGTAAGCCACTCTGAAGAGCCATAATCTTCTGTTGTTGCTGTTCAATCAGGTTGGTGAGTGCTTTCACATGCTTCAAGGTAAGCTCAAGAACGACTGCCTTCTCCAAGTGACCCAAGGTCTGGAAGAAAAAAAAAAAAGCAAATGGTGTGAGCCTACTACTGTGGAGACAGCTTAGCAATGAAAATGACTCTGGGGTGGGAGAGGGGAAAGGCTGTCCTTTCCCTTCCCAAGTTACTTTTGGTTAGGCTGGCATTTCTGAATGTTTCTTCAGAAATGTACAGCCATAACTAAAAGATAAAAAAGGAGGTGACAGCTATGCTTGGAGGTATTTTGGGAGCAGTGACATGCCTCAAGAGAAAGCATTTGACAGATATGTTTCTCCAGCCCCGGCTGGTACCCTGACCTTAACTCAGGGGAATCCAGAGATAACGTTTCTCTGCAGTGGTGTCAAACCAGAGAGGGAGTTCTAACAGACGGCAAGCCAAAACGGCTTTCCCCGGGAGGTTTCCTTCCCTTTAAAAAACTTCCTGGTTCAAAACAAAACAAAAAAGAAAAACAACCAAAAACCCAATACTGGTTCCTTCCCTTCTTCCCTGCCTCCCCGAAATGCTGTAAAACCTAGGAGTCTTACAAGCTTCAGTTCCAAACTGACAGAAGAATCTAAACGACAGGAAATTCACTGAAAATAGTGAAGGCATCTTTCCCATCTTATGGGTTCCTTAGGATAAACTGGGGAGCAATGGGCCAGCAAGTAAAGTCAGTGAACTCTGGAAAACACCAAATTTCTAATGCCCCAGGAGGAAAAAGAGCCTCAATCTGCTTTCACAAAGCCCAGTGTGGAGTCTCCTTCACTTCCACCCTTACGGAGGCGCCCTTTACCAATCCCTCTCTTCTGTTGGAAGGGGAAGCTTCCATACCAGGTAGGATGCGGACTGACGGGACCAGAGCCACCAACCTGCTCCGGGGGGCGGCTTCGGAGCTGCAGTACCGAGCGGTACCTGAAGACGGCGGGGAAACCTGCGCACCAGCCGCCCGTTCGCCCGCCCGCCCTCCCGGCGAGCAGAGTTTGGAGAGAGTCCAGGTTTTCACTTACAGTAAGTTTGAGATGTTCGGGTAAGAGGTCTTTCAGTTGGGCGATGCACTCATTAATCCGATCACGTCTTTTCTTCTCGATCAGTCGGTGCGGCAATTTATAGGTCTCCTGAAAGGCAAAGGAGGCGGTGGGTGACCTAGGCAAGGGGACAGCCAAGGGGTTCTCGAGAACGCAGTCTTGCTCTAAGGGCACCTGGGAGCAGGCGGGGAGACCGAGTACGACCCCGGAAATATGGTCCCGGGCTGATCCGGTCCTGAATCCCCTTGCTAGCTCCTCTTCCTTCTTCCTCCTAACGGAGCCGGGACAATACTTTTCATTGAAACTCTAACGGTGGGTTCAGGGAGAGGATTCTGAGAGTGGCGCGTGGGGGTAGGGGGGGATGGTGGCGGCAGAAAGGATGTTCTTACCTTGTTATCCTCGCTCCTCTTTAATCCCCTTCTCGGTTTGTATACTTGGTACATGTGGGCAAAATCCATCCTAGAGGGAAAGGAAACAGGATGCAGAATGAGCAAGGGAAAAGGGGGGAGACCCGGGCATCGTCCATTCTCTTGGGCAACAGCTCAGGATGCGCCGGAGCTGAGCCAGAGTTGAGGGGACGGAGGAGGTCAAGTCTGGGGCGACCCAGGGGAAAGAGAACTGAATGGACTTAAGGGGCGGCTGGAGAAGAGGCTGCTTGGGGACACCGGGATCCCTGGGTCATCCCGTCTGGCCAGCAACCCGCACTCCTCGGGGGAGCGCGGCTGGCAGCGGGGCGCCGCGGCTCCGAACTTCCTTACCCTGCCATATCGCTCGGCTCCAGTCCCGGCACTTTGCCCAGGCAGGCGGGGGGCGGCTGGGCGCTGGTGATCCTTTCCATGGCAAGGCGATGGCGCGGAAAACTTAATGCCCTGCTTGTCTGGGACTCGCGGACCGGGCGGCCGTGGGATCTGCCCCTCCTGCTTGACTCGCAGAAGCCCCAAGAAGTCTCTTTATTTCTTTCCCCCGGCTACTGGAAGTCCCCTGCGCTTAACCCGCTGGAGTCCGGGGACAGGAGGATGCGCCGGGTTGCGGCTGGAGGTGCGAAGGGACGGATGCTCGGGGCTCAGCTCGCTGCGTGCAGGAGTCCCCTCTTTGCCTCTGCCTCTCGGGTCTGTCTGCCCGCACAGACTGTCTTTCTGTTCTCCCTGCGACGTCTGGACCGTGCAAGCCAAGTGAATGAGCTGGTGGGGAGGGAGGGACAGAGGGAGGGAAGGAGAAGTGGGGGGGAGGGGGGAGGCTGGTTGGTGGTGGAGGGGAGGGGAGGGGGGGACTGAGCAGAGGAGTAATTGGGAGGCTGCAGGCTGGGTTAAATGTGAGCGAGTGGGTGGATTGGAGCTACGTGTTCCACCCTGTGACTCCAGGCACGTCTGGTTGCTGCCGGGGAGGGAAGGAGCGACCTGCCCCCGCCCCCCTCCCCCTGCACCTCCCTCCCCGCCACCTTCCCCTCCTCTCCATCACATGAGGCTCACGTGTTGGACAACGCTTGGGCTGCTGAAAGGGAGCCCTCCCCCGACATACAGACATCCTCCTTTCCTCGCCCCCAGGCTGATCGCGCCCCCCCCACCTCCCGCCTCCCCCCACCCTGCGCCCTAGTGTCTACGGCTGCAGCTTTTCCAGAAAGGGGGGGGGCGTCGGGGTCCCAGCCCCCTGGGGGGGGCGTCCTAGCAGGCAGGAGGGGGGGAGGGGGTAGGTCTGGCATTGGCCGTGTGGGCGAACCTGCCCTAGGGAAATGAAGTAAGTTCCAGTCTCCGGGGAGGGATGGGGGGGGGGCGGGGATGGCCAGATCCGCCTGCCTGTGTCTGACTCAAGCTGGGAGAGGAATATCCCCTTTCTCCCAGCCAGCCCGCTTCCTCCCCCACCCCCTGCTCCCCACCAGTCACCTCCCCGCCCCCGAGGAACCGGGCCGGGAGGGGGGGCGCCACCCAGCCTCCCTGCCCCAGGGGCTTTGGTTCCTTTCCGTCCTGTCTTCCCCCCACCCCGAATCCAGGAATTGCCCAGCGTGGGGAGGGGCTTAGGGGAGGGGCGGATGTCACCCCACTGGAACAGCTCAGCCGGGACTCACATCACGGAACGGGCAGCGCTCCAGCCTCAAGGGCAGCCGAGGCCGCAGCCGCCGAGCACGCCGGCTGCACCTGATGGCCGAGTGTGTCCCTTTCCGCCCCTGAGCCTGGGGGGGGGGCGCCCCACGCGCCGCCTGGCCAGCACGCCCCCAGCCGCATGCCCCCTCGCCCTATGTTTGGGTGCCCGGCTGCGCGCGCTAGGCTGCGGGTGGACTGGGGAAAGAGAGGAGTCCGTCAGCCGGCCCGCCCGCCAGCTTGCCTTCACCCCCCACCCGTGCAGCCGACGTTACACAACCGCGGCTGCTCCCAGCAGGAGCGCGGGGCGTGAACCTTCACGTGGCCGGCTGGGAAAGCCAGCTAACCCCCCCCCCTCCCCGCCCCCCATCCTCCCGGGACAGGAGCCTCTCCGCAGCTTCCTGGTGGCCAGTCCAGGGCTCTGGGCCGAGTCCCAGGCAGATCCCGACGGTGACTTGGCAGGGGCGCTCTGTTCCTGCCAAGTTCCCTCGGGCTGCCGTGCACCGCGGCTGGCCCTCACCTGGCACGGCGCCCTCTCGGTGCTAGGACACCGGAGCCAGGAGAGAAAAGTAAAAGGGCCGATATCCAAGGTCGCCAGACCCAAGCCACCCAGGAACACCCAGCCTGGTCTATGTACGCCCCTGGGAATAGGGCGGGCGGTCCCCACACCTGACTTTTTGCTATCTATAGCAAGCCTTCAGGACTGTCCTGGGGAGGATTCCTGGCTGGCTGCCTCCAAAGGGCAAGAGGGAGGAAAGCTGCATAGGGTTAGCCTGAACCCTAAAAGGGAGAAAAAGCAACAGCAAGGTGGGTCCCGGCTTGCGGTTTGGAGGGGGATTCCAGGGGCTTTGTCCTTTTGAGTCGTCCTTCCCCCATCCCGTGGCAGACAAAGTCTTCATTTAATGTCCTCATCCCTACCTCCAAGGATTTAGTTTGTGGAAAAGTCCAAAATTTCCATACCTTTTGCTCAGATGAGAGGAAACACCAAACAGGCAAGGTTATTCCTTCTTAGCAGCTCTGATTTAAAAAAAAAAAAGTGTGATGGGAGGGAAGATAGAGACTAATGAAGAAACTGAATTCGGGGTATTTTGGGGACCTGTGGCCCGATTGGAGAGGTGATTGAGAGATGACTGTACATTTCTTTATTGATCCTTACGTCAAACCCTTGGCTGCAGGGTACCCAGATTTAGGAGGGAGTGACCTATCTGACTGAGGATGCTCTTAGGTCTCTTCCAATTCTAAATCATCCTATAAAAAGCTAGGAAGACAAGGAAAATGAGGTCAGTGCTTGTGCTACAGAGATCTTCTCCATTTGGGTTCAGTCCTAAGGCTGAAGTGTGGAGCACAGGCGTGGCCTCTGACTCCCTGTGACCTTACTTAGGCAAGTCTCTTAACCCTTCCAGGCCTCAGTTGGGGAAAAACAGCTGGCATAGTAATTAGAAGGCTGGCCCTAGAGTCAGGGAAAACCAGGGTTCAAATCCTGCCCCTTATTATTTAATAGCTACACTATATGAACAAATCACTTCACCTCCATTTTCTTATCTGTCAAATGGGGATAATCCCTTTAGCACCTGCAGGAGATTGTTCCGAAGTTCAAATGAGATAATACATGTCAAGGGCTTTGTAAACTTCAAAATGCAGCTGTTGCTTAAATTGTTATAATTATTACTGTCTCTGAGGTTTCTCCCAGTTATAGCTGTGGTTCCTGGGCATTGCCCGAATAGCCTGAGGATTGGAATGCACACATTGACGACATAAGAGGGAACGAATTTCCTTCACTTTGCTTTGGAGAACTCCAGCTTCCTGTTTATGTTTCACAAGTGTCAAATTCATTAGCAAGTGTGAGAAATGCCTGCTTAAAAAAAAAAGTTTGTTGTCTCAGTTTGGGAAGGGAAGTTATTCCTCCTGGAATATGGTAGCCTCCTCCATGACTCAGTTGCTTTCTCAAGTGATTATTCTAGAGCTTCCTTCCTGGAAGAGAAACCTGCTGCCTTGATTGTGTTCATCCTCTTGAGTATGCTTAGTTCCCTTGGAAGAGTTCAGTAAAGAGTAGAAAAATGATCATTTTGTCACAATTCTGGGGTTCATCTAGACCAATATTATTCTGCCTTCAAGAGACAGGTGTTTGGGGGGATGTTGGGGAAGGAGGGTTAGAGTGTAGGATTATCTTTCATTTATATCAGTTTTGTAGTAATAATCAACAAGAATTTATTAAAGGACTACTATATGCAGACACTGTGCTAAATTCTTGGCATACAAACACAGAAAGGATCCTGTACCCTCAGCAAGCTTACAGTCTATTGATGCGAGGCACATTAAATAAGTAGATAGTAGTGACTTCGACCATCTATTGCCTCTGATGATGCAGAGATAAAGCCAGATTTTCACATTCCCTCCATAATATCTCCTGCCGGCTCTGTCATTTCTAAAACTAGGCACACCTGTTGAAACCACATGGTGCCACTTGATGGCAGCCCCTGATGGAAAGACTTAAAGTATAAATCCCTATTTCTGACACCCTGGGTGACCATGAGCAAATTCCTACACTTCTCTGACCCTCAGTTTCTTCATGAGAATAACACCACCCGTTGGATTGTGAAGCTAAAAAAAAAAATCACACGTGCAAAGCACCACAAACTTTCAAGCATTATACAAATGTCAGTTATTATTTTTCATATTTTCAGCCTTAACACCTTTGGGGTTGATGAGTTCCATACATTTACTACCTCATATACACAATGCTGCTTCTTTTTATTTGTTACAACCTCTAAGGATTGTCCTCTAGGTCCACTATATCAGGATTTGATGGAAAAGTCCATGCTAACCTTGTCTGTACCCTAGAACGATTCGATCCATTTTAATCAGAGCCATAACTAATAATTTTGACACCAAGGGCAATCACAGTGAAATGTGCCCAGACTCAGCAGTTGAGGTGGGGAGGGGAGGAATTGAAGAGGCAGAGCAGCAATTCCTGTGGAAAGACCCTGGTCTCTGGGGTATTACCCCATTCAGTAGAAATAGAGACCCTAGGGCACTAAGAAATGATCCTTGTTGGGTGCTAAGTTCAAATGTTTCTACAATGCAGTAAAATCTAGTTCTTACTGGAGTGGAAGGGAGGAAGTCCAGAAAATTACTGCGATAAAATGAGTGTGCTGGATACAGAAATCTAATATCGCTTTGAAGAGAGGTAACGGAGAAGGGCAACTCCAAATTTATCAGACATCTTAGCTTGCCTTTGTCAGTGGTTTAAATTTTTCTTGAAGAGGGTAATTGCTTCTCTGTGATAGGAGAGTTGGTGGGTTCTAATGGACTTTGGCTGGATCATACTCCATCTGGAGAACTATGCTCAGTTCTGGGCAATACATCCTAGGGAAAATGGATATCTTTAGGAATGTCCAGAAGAAAACAATGTGGATGGTGAAGGGTTTTAAGTCCATGCCATATGAAGCTTGCTTGAAGGAACTGGGAATGTTGAACCTGGAGAAAAGTTGTCCATTCCAGCTCAAGGCCTAGGAGCTTATTATTTTAAGACCGAGGGGCGAAAGATGGGTTGCAAAAGGAGCGTGAAAGCTGTCTTCAAATATTTGAAGGGCTATCCCATGGAAGAGGGATGAATTTGTTCTGAAGGTAATCTAGGGTTGTGGTTTGTCAAGACATGAGTCTGCACAGGCAAAGGGGCAAAGGATTTTACCAGCCTGGTGATGTGTTTCTCTGAAAAATGATTTAAATTAACCAAGTCTGGATTCATTCATACTTCTGGAATGGAAGCCTTCCACATCTTAACATACTGAAATCCATCCCTTCCTTTGAGGCCCACCCAACTTGTCACCTCTTCTATGAGAGGCCTTCCTTGTACCCCCTCGACTAGAGGAGATTTCTGTGTACCAAGTACATAGCAAGTGCTTAATAAATGCTTGTTTTCCTCTTTATTTCCTCTTTGATATCTCATTTTTTCAATATCTGGAATTAAGCTAGCAAATGGTTGGTCGGTCATATGGAAAATAAGGCATTACACATAGTTTGCTTAGCTCCAAAGGGCAGAACTTGGAGCAGTGGGTGGAAGTTAATGTCCATGGGTTCCAACTCAACAGAGGTGAAAGTTTATCTTCTTCCCAAAATGGAATAGCCAAGAGGAAGAAGCATAAAGTGGAAATCTGAGAATTCTCAACCAATGGGGATCCAAAGCATCTGGCAAAGTAGGTAGGAGGATGAGTTGGGACTCACGAAGACCTGGGACTCTTGCTTTGGTCATTTAGTAGCGTTATGACCCTGGCCAAGTCACTGAAGCTCAAGCCTCAGTTTTCCCATTTGTATAATGGACGTGATAATAGCACCACTTCATAGGCTTGTGAGAATCAAGGTGTAAAGTGCTTTGATAATCATAAAGTGCTACCTAAATGCTATTATGTTCATTATTATCATCATTATTGTTAACATCTTCAAACAGAGACCAGATGACCAGTTTTTAGGGATGTTGGAGGCATGGTCCATGATCTAGATAGAGGGGGGAGTTTGATCTGTAGAAAAAAACAACAGATTTTGAACCAGTAGACAATGAGGTTCACATTCCACCACAGCCATTTCATAGCTGTGCAGTCTTGGCCAAGTCACTTAGGGGTTTTAATTTCCTCATCTTGAAAATGAGAATAATATTACACAGGTGATTTTGAGGGTAAAAGAAAGAAATCTATGTAAGGGGTTTTTCAAAAGCGCTATAGTACAGAGAAGGCATTTTCTTGCTTGATCTCTGAGCTCCCATTCAGTCTAGGATCGCAATGAATAGCTAAGAATAATTTATTATCAGCCTATCATTTATATGTAAAGAAAACTTCTAAGCTTTAACTGCTCTAGGCTGTTTCCCTCCTTGCTCATTTATATAATTAATTGACTAAACAAACCTCCCCCCCCCCCCCCCGCCCCCAACATAACTATAGGTGTTAGCCAATTAGTCAATAAACCTTTATTAAGCACCTACTCTGTACCAGGCACTGTTGTGAAGCAGTGATTGGATGAATAGGTTGCGTGTTAACAGGGCATTGATAAAGGAGGGGAAGGGTGACTATAGAAGATGTTGAGAACCAGTATTTCCATAGCAAACATCTGAGTGTTGCAAGAAAAATTGAATCACTTAGATATGGGAATAGGTGGCAGAACCCAATTTTTTCCTGCAACCTTTTTTTGAAAGGGTAATCCAGGATTGAAGACTAAATTGTTTTATATGCAAATAGGTGATTGCTTTTTGGGGGAACCAGATGTAATTTCTTAATAAGGAAATGGTTTAGGGTGAACTTTTAGCATGAACTTTTTTGATCTCTTCTCAAATGAGTAGAAGCAAGGTATGAGATGATCATTACCCAGAGCTTCCCCTAGAATAGTAGAGGTAGTGTGGTCTTTGGGGTGTTCAGGAAAGACTAGTACTTCTGGTGTGAGGGCTGTTGAGACCTTTACAGGGCTGCTTTCCACCTTTGTTGTCCACCTGATCCACCTAACTCTCACCTGTGGCTCCAAGAAGCTGTAGCATACATAGCAGTCACACCTCGGGAAACTGTTTTGGCAAATGGGCTAAACCAGGTTGAGGGTAATTGAGGGGGTCTTGAACCTGTTGGTGAGTTGATGTCTACCCCAGAGGTGTAAAGACTTCCCCTGGTGGAAGGGGGGATGAGAACAATTTGTTCCAATAACCAGGAAGGTAGCTGAAGCAGATGCTATGGAGTACTTACAGGTTGGTTAGACATCGAACGCACCAAGATCATCCACTGCATCTCAAACCATCACCGGTCGTCTTGACTCTGTAGTGACACTGGACCGTGATGACTCGGGAAGTGTCTTGACAACTTCTCGCAACTCTGCTTCACTTAAATCCAATTTGCGCACAAATCGAAAGACATCATCCATACCATTTTTCTTTTTTTTCAAAATTTGTTTGCCCAGAGAAGTTCATCAGTATTGTATGTCTGTTTCATGATGGCACGCTTGCCTGGGTTCTGGATAATGGACGATGCTCTTGTGCTTTCCCAATGGGGTGAAACAACACAAGGCTATGTGCTTGCCCCCATGCTTTTTAGCATGGTATTTTCAGCTATGTTGTCAAATACCTTCAATGAGGATGGACACAGCAATCAAGGTCAGTTACCTCACTGATGGTAAATTCTTCAACTTGAAAAGGCTACAGCCAAGATTAAAATGGAGAGAGCGCTGGTGCATGATTTTTTGTTTGCAGATGATTGTGCTCTCAATACAGCCTCTGAAGCTGTAACAGCAACCACACTGGCATACCCAGGGTGGCTGCTAGCACAGGTTCTTAGATCTGCCTTTACTGGGAAAGATAGCTGTTTAAGAGGTCAACAATTTTTTAAAATTATATTCACTAGTTCATGGGAAAAGTCAGCACTCTGAACTTCAGAGAAAATACAAACAGAGAAAATACAAGCAGAGAAATAGAGACCAACAGACAGGGCTCTGACTGCCTGAATCAAAGCAATATTGCTATACACTTTACATACATCACTGGATTGAGGGAGCCTTTACCTCTGAGCGGTTGGGGAGCTCTGCAACTATGGCCACTCAGAGTCTCTACCAGGGAATCACAAGTGAACCCCCAAAGCAAAACTTTACCTTAGAGTATATACTTCTCAGAGCCAGAGGCATCACAATCTTCATGACTCAGTGCCTAACTAGGAATAAGCAAAAGGTGTGAGCCTTCCTACAAGCAAGCCTCCCCTAAGCAAGCTTCTCTTAATGGGCTCCAGGTGAGGCCTATTAATGGGTGAGGAAGATCTTCCCATTCCATTAACATTACAGAAGCTGGGGCACAACAGAGTATGGATCAATTCTCCATTGCTTGTGCCAATTTTGACTTAACAGTTAACACCAAGAAAACACAAGTGCTCCATCAGCCAGCACCACACCATCCATACATGGAATCATCAGTTACAGCAAATGGAGAAGTTTTGGGTACTGTGGATAAGTTCACTTGTCTTGGCAGTATACTTTCCAGTAATACCCACACAGATGATAAGGTTGACGTATGCATTGCCAGAGCTATCTCAGTGTTTGGGAGGCTTGGAAGGGAGGTATGGGAGAGAAGAGGTATTAGACTGACTATCAAACTGAAGGTCTGCAGAGCCATTATACTGACCTCATTGTTATATGCCTGTAAAACCTGGACAGTCTACCAGTGCCATGCCAGGAAACTGAGTCATTTCTATTTGAATTGTTTTGGGAAGATTCTAAAGATCACCAGGCAGGATGAGGCACCAGACACTGAGGTCCTTACTTGAACTAAACTGCCAAGCATTCAAACTCTGCTACAGAGAATATAACACCAATGGGCTGGCCACATTGTTCAAATGCCAGATGTATGCTTGATATAAAAATTATTTTATGAAGAACTCACATGGGGCAAGTGCTTACATAGTGGTCAAAAAATGCTATACAAGGACACTCTCAAGGTCTCTCTTAAGAACTTTGAAATTGATTGTGTGACTTGGGAGACACTAGTGCAGGACCACTCAGCATGGTATGCCCTCAAGAAGGTATTGCATTCTGTGAGCAAGGCAGAATTGAAGTAGATCAAAAGAAATTCAAGAGGTGAAAATTTGGAGAATCCACCCCAAATGTTCACGTGAACTGTTTGTGCCCAACCTGTTGGTAGAGCCCTCCAAGCTCATATTGGTCTAATCAGCAACAGTCGGACACACTGTAACTCGAGACTCTAATATAGTGATGTCATTTTTGTAAGCAAATTTGGAACTAAAAATAAAATAATTTTTTTAAAGGAAGGTCTAGGTCAGGAATGGGGAGCCTGCAGCCTCAAGGCCACATGTGGCCCTCTAGGTCCTCATGTGCAGCGCTTTGTCGGAATCCAAACTTTATAGAACAACTCGCCTTAATAAAAGGATTTGTTCTATAAAACTTGGACTCAGTCAAAAGACCACACCCAAGGACCTAGAAGGCCACGTGTGCCCTTGAGGTTGAAGGTTCCTTACCCCTGGTCTAGGTTCAACTCCACCTTCTGAAGAGTTTTAGCTATGTGACCGTGAGCGGATCACAACCTTTCTAGGCCTCAAACAACTAATCTCCAATAACTAGAATGTATAATAATCTACAAATATAAATAACTAATATATAGATAATTATGTATAACTATAACAAAAATAACTAACGCCTATAAAGGAGGCAGCTGGTGGTACACTGGTTATTGGCTCTCTCCTCTCCTCTAAGACTTCAACTAAGTTACAGATAGATTGCATGAGAGGGGAGAGAAGTTTCTACAGCTAAGAAATCTTAATTCCTTGTCTTAGTGACCCACTCCACCCCTATTCCTGAAAAATGTCTAAGAGAGATTTGAGGAATTTTTTGTAGTTTATTAAAAAAAAATAAAGAAAACTATTGTACTAGGAGATCTGTGGAATGTGAGAGAGCAGTTCTACTTTCCTGGGTTATTTTAAGATAACAGGTGATTTAACACAGGTAAATGACCTTTCAGATTTAGGATGAGTCCTGGGAGATTTTTTAATTAAATCGTGTAAATTAGAATACAAATTCATTTGTATAATGATATTACAGCACAGTCTGGACGATGAATACTTTGTTTACACAAGACACCTACTCTCCTGGGCTCAAAAACCCCTAATGGCTCCCTGTCTGTTCAGCATAATGCCTGCCACATAGTAGGTACTTAATAAATGTTTATTGACTAACTATGTCTTCCAGACTTTTCTGTTTGACATTTAAAGCCCTTCACTCTATAGCTGCAGCTTCCATTTCCAGACTTATTCCATAATTCCTTCTCCCAGGCTTCACATCCCCAACACATACACACACACACACACACACATACATACATACATACATACATACATACATATACACACACCCATACACACACAAACATATACACACACCCATATGACCCAGTCAAAATGGTCCCCTGGTTATTCCTCACATTCTACATTTCGTCTCTCATTGTCGTATCTTTGCATAAGCCGGTCCTCATGTCCGGATTGCCCTCCTCCCTCCCTTTTGTCTCTTGGAGTCTCTAGCTTTCTTCCAAGTAGCTTCTCAGGAGCCTTTCCTACATGAGAACATTCCTGAACTTCCGCAACTGATAACGCCTCTTCCCCAAATTCACTTATTTTTATCCTCTATGTGTTTTGTATTTCCTCACCAGGACTTCACAGGCTTTTGTGTGTGTGAATCTCATTCCCCCCCCAACCCCTCCCAGTAAAAAATTCATATTTTATTTAAAACCATCAACAAACATTTATTAAGCACTTATTATGTGCCAGGCAATATACTGGGTGCTGATATCCACAGACAAAAATGAAAAAGTCCCTAACTTCAAGGAGTTCACATGCTACAATTTCCATTTCTTCTCCAGAATGTAAGAACCTTGCGGGCAAGGAGTGTTTCTTGTCCTCTATACTTTGGAAATATTTGTTAATTGATCAATTAATTACACAATAGCAACACATCTAATCAACTAAAGTCAATTCCTTAAAAGAAGAAACTGGTCCATTCATTTAAAAAAAATTAGACCAGTCGTTTGACAGACAATTCAGTGAGGAGGTCTAACTGCTGAGAACTGTGCACATGTGACTTAAGTCACTTCAGAACAAAAGTATCTCTTAAAAAACAAACAAGAACATCTGTTAAGAGTAGTGAAGCAAGATTAGGTGAAATAATTTCATAAGGCTCTCTATTACCATGTTCACACTTAAGAAAATAAGATCTCTGCCCTTCTGGATAATAATAACTGCCAGTTCCCAATTATGTTCAGCTGATTATCTACAATCTTGCTTTAGGTTTTATGAACTGTTTGGTGGCTACTTGCTTTGTGAGTACCTGGGACCTCCTGGGCCATTGTCTTATATGTTGAAATATGCTATGCCTTTGTCGACATCTCAGCACTTTATGTTCAGAGATAGGAATAGGGAATTAACTTGATCTCATTCATGTAGAGAATTGTACTCCCTCTACCAAAGATGTTTGCTACCTTCTCTGCTAGTTGGCTGGAGCTCTGACGGGTTGAGTAATTTGCTCAGTCATCTAGCTAGTATGGGTCACAGACAGGACTTGAACCTTGGTCTTCATTGATTCCCAGCAGTGGATTAACAGCATGGAGTGAGTCCAGTGGCAGAGCTAGTAACAAGGACAGGGTGAGAAAAGGAGAGGTTATTCTTAGTCTGATCTCCATAGTCTGGTTTCAGTGAATCCCAAGAATCTGAACTTGCTGCTCACTGACAATCTTTATGCCATGCCTCCTCACCTGTGACCCAGCTCTCCAACCAGCCCTCACTCTGGGCACTGAGTGGGATGAGTTCCCCATAACTAGCCCAACACAGCCTCATCACCCAGCCTGATGTTCTTGTTGGTTGTGGTCATGTAAAGGGAGGGATCCTGGCCAAATAGCTAAAGGGCTAGCGGTGGATTCACAGCCTCTGACATACACTGTGGCCACAGAGAAGTCATTCAGCTCCTCCGAGCCTCAAGTAAATCTCCAAGACTGTAAGTAAGAGGCAGGTAGGTGGTGCAGCAGATAGAGTGCCAGGATTGAAGTTGGGAAGACCAGAGTTCAAATCCTGCCCGAAACATTTGGTAGATGCTTGACTTTGGGCAAGTCTCTTAACTTCTATTTGCTTCATTTTTTATCTCTGAAATGGGAATAATAATCATCCTTACCTCCCAGGGTTGTTGTGAGGGTCAAAAGAGAAAATAATTGCCAAGTGCTTAGTAAAGTACACGGCACATAGTGGCTGTTGTCCTTCATTCTCGAAGAGGACCGAAATGACACCACTGTGTTAGAGTCAAGTGACGGTGTGTCCGGCTGTGGCTGATCAAACCAATACGAGCTCAGAATGCTCTACCACAGGTTGGGCATAAGTAACATTTGGGGCAGATTTTCTCAATTCGCACATCTCAAGTTTTCAAGCTACGTCAATTCTACTTTGCTCATAGAATACCGTAACTTCTCTCATGAGGGCACACCATGCTGATGGTCCTGTGCCAGTGTCTCCCATGTCACACAATCAATTCCAAAGTTCTTAAAAGAGACCTTAAGAGTGTCCTTGTGTCACTTCTTCTGACCACCATGTGAGCGCTTGCCTTGTGTGAGTGGCACATAGTAGGCACTATATGAGCATTAGTTATTAGAATTGTTATTCGTTCGTTTTCAGTTGTGTCCATCTCTGACCCCATTTGGGGTATTCTTGGCAAAAAATCCTGGAGTGGTTTGCCATTTCCTTCTCTAGCTTATTTTACAGATGAGGAAACTGAGTCAAGCAGGGTGAAGTGACTTGCCCAGGGTCACACAGGTAGTAAATGTCTGAGGCCAGATTTGAACTCAGCAAGATGAGTCTTCCTGACTTACAGGCCTAGCTCTTTATCCATTGTGTCACTGATGAGGATAATGATGATGACGATCTGCATAGGCAAAGGCACTTCCCCCACTGGGGATTCCTCACATGGAATCACAAAATTTGAAAACCAGATGGGGCCGTGTGGTCCAACCCACACACAGGAAAGGATATGTCACCGTAACACCTATGCAATGCATCTTTATTATGATGCCTATAAAATGACATGTGTAGACAAAAATAAGCCCATCTTCTCATGAAATCATGTGTTCATCTAGTATCAGATTCTGAGCTGGAAGGGATATCAGAGGCAATCTAGTCCAACTACGTCACTGTACAGTTGAGAAAACTGAGGTCCAGAGATATGACTTTCCTAAGGTTAGATGGATAGTTAAATGACAGAGACAGGATCCGAACCCACTTCCTCTGACTCCAAAGCCAGTATTTATATTCTCTATCCCTCAACCTGTAGAATGTAAGCTCGAGGCCAAGGGCTGCTATCTCCGGCATGGTATGTTGCACAAAGTAGGCACTTGATGTCTTTGTCTCCCTAGCACATGGCACTATGGCTGACACACAGTAGGAGCTTAATAAATGTTTGTTGATTGATTAATGCATGTTCACTGAATTGAATTGAACCACTTTACGTTGTAAGATTTCAATGGAGTACAGGGGACTTTGTGATGCTCATGGCCATTAACCTAACAGCATCCTTGAGAGATAAAAAATATTTTCCTTCAATTTTTTGCTAATTTCCTCAGCACCATCAAGCACTTAAGAACAGGATACTGGCCCTGTGAGTCCCAGCCAGCCGCTCTAGGCCCTGTACTCTGCTCCAATCACCAGTAGGGAAATGACCACTAGAAATGTGGTAGTACAAAATATACAAGGACACCAAAAACCAAGAGCTTTTTGACTGCCAGGGGGTGTTGGAACTGTATGTGAGGTCTGGAGAGTGAGGCTCAGTGACCTTTCCAGCAGCGGTCCTCGGCCTGTCTCCTGATCCCTTTCAGATCACTGAACTATGGGTAGTATTCAATAGATCACTGGATATTAAGCACTATTGGAAATGTCTAGTTATCAAGGTGAAAAGATGTTCTGCTGTTTAAACAGAGCTGACTTGGCCAAATGCAAAGAAATGAATGAGAACGAATATTTGAAAGTTTATGAGCAGTGAGATATGAGGGGGATATTTTCTTCTGGAGACCTAGGTGTCAGTTTTGTTCACAGTGTGGAGGTGAATGAGGTAGACCTTGGGAAATCCTGGAAGCTTCCTTCAAGTTTCCAGACCAGGAGTTTGAACAGTATGAAGAAAGCTCTCTTAAAGTCATAGGGATGCCTGAATCATCACCATACACTATACTGTTAGTCAATGCTTTTGGAAAACCATTGGAATGTTGCTTTAATCACCTTTCCATTATGTTACAGATTGGACCATGGTATGAAATTATTCAGGTATGAGTGGATTGTAGTTACATTCAGTGTTAGATTAATACAAAACTTGGTCTGTTAGCTGATGTTCTGGCTTGCCTTCTAAATTGGTGAGAGTACATTTCCTTTTGGACTGGATGTGTGATTTCATCTGTTCAGGGAGCTCGCATTAGGAACTTCCTCTACGAGTACAGATAGGCACTTTCTCCATCGCCTGGTTCATGGAGAGGTAAAGTGATTTACCAGGGTCACATAGTCATGACCACATATGACAACATACACTAATCTGATTATCTATCCACCTGTCTGTCTGACCAATTGCCTATCTCTACCCATGTCCATCTATCTAAATGTCTATGATCAATCTGTCTACCTATCCCTTTTGTCTGTCTTTCTGTCCATCTATCTAAATGTCTGTCATCTATCCTTTTGCCTCTTTTTTCTATATCTCTGTCCATCTAAGTATCTGTCTGTCCATCTTTCTAAACGTCTCTATATCATTTGTCTACTTATCCCTTTGTCTGTCTAGCTTTCTATCTATCTAAATGTCTGTCATCTATCTGTCTGTCTTTTTTTCTATCTCTCTGTTCATCTGTGCATCTGTCTAAATGTCTGTCTTTCTGTCTGTCTGTCTATCATTTATCTCTAGTAAACCAAAAATTGAAGTGATACCTTGTTGTTGATCACGTAAGACAAGGGTATCTGAGTCTCTATGGTCTTTCAGTCAGGAACTTAGTCAGGTACAACCAGGGCTTTGCTTTCGTGCCAAAAAATTTAGGGGTACTGACAGCACTTGTATTCCATCTGCAGTCTATGAATGAATGATTAGATGGATGGATGGATGGATAGATGAATTAATGTATGAAAAAACATTGTACTTACTGTGTGCAAAGCTCTTTGTTCAGTGCCACAGATGCCAGACAACACATAAAGGGAGGGGGGTGGTCAGGGAGGCACACTTTGGACTGGAAAGTCACTTGGATGCCGACTGGAGCCCTGGAGATTGACTCACCCTTTCTAGTAGCAAAGTTGTATTGGTTTGATTCTGGTCTCAGAGTTGGAAGGTGGGGAGGTTAGGGGAGGCAGTAGGAAGATGAGGACAGGCGGTGTTGCAGGGTGGATGGGTGGATGGCACAGTGGATAGAACAGTGGACCTGGAATTGGGAAGACTCGAGTTCGAATTTAACCTTAGTTACTAGCTGTGTGGCCCTGGGACAGTCATAGAACCCTGTTTGCCTCAGTTTCCTCATCTGTAAAATGAGTTGGAGAAGGAAATGGCAAACTACTCCAGCATTTTTTTTTGAGAAAAATTCAGATGGGGTCACAAAAAGTCAGACATGACTGAAAAATGACTGAACGGCAACAATCAAAGAGGTAAAGCGAAGCATAGCTGGAGTGGGCTAGAGGAGTTGAAGACCTGAAGGGGTTAAGACCTCCAGGGCATGACCTGTGTGTGTGTGTGTGTGTCTGTGTCTGTGTGTCTATGTGTCTCATTGAATGGAAAGAAGATAACTGTGGTACCAAGTCAACCAGTTCTTTTTCACAGGTTTAAAAACTTTTTTCCAAGTCATTTCATATGGCTCCAACTTCTGATGATTTCTATTCAAACACTTCAGGTTACTTCATGTAATTAGGATGAATTTGCCTTCTATCTATTTTTATAAATGAAAATTATGGGTAAACATCTGTCACGGTAGCATTGAATCCAGCCATCTTCACGATGCTTGAACAAATTTAGTTTCAGGACACTTTCTGGCTAGGGAACGAAGATGCTGATTCAGCAGCGAACACATTGGGACGCTTGAACTCCCCAAATGGATTATAACCCACATGTCTTTCTCTGTGCTTGTAACTTCTTTCCCATATTCCCATGTTCCCACCAGAAGTTTCTCTTAGTTCCTCACATTTTTGTGTTTTCTGAAAAGCTTTTGTCCAGATCAAAGATTCTCCACCTGGGGTCCATAAAGTTGGGTTTGTTTTGTTTTGTTCTTTAATATACAGGATATCCCAAAGACTTTTGGGTGTTACCATTAACAATAAAAATAGCTCATTTTGATGTCTCCATAAAGATCATGGAGTCATAGATGCAGAACTGGAAAGATTCTTAAAGGTCACCTAGTCCAATCTCCTTGTTTTACAGATAAAGAAACCAGGGCCCGGAAAAGTTAAATAACTTGACAGAGGTCACATAGATATTTCCCCTCTAATCAGCAAAATCCTCTGACGTAAAAACCCATCATTCTTTTCACTGGCACCATGTACGTTCTCTCATTGACAATAATGAAACAGAGTGAAAACATACTGTACTTGGGTTGCAGGATGTTTCTGCTTTATGGATTGGGCCCTTTACTCTAGAATCTCAGGGGTGGGGAACCTGTGGCCTCGAGACCATGTGTAGCCCTCTAGGTCCTCAAGCGCTGCCCTTTGACAGAGTCCAAATCTCACAAAACAACCTGTTCTCCACGCCGGTTCTAGATTCTTTAGCTCCACCCAGTTTTAATCATCAGATTTAAAACTAAATACAAGGACTTTGGGATAAGAGAGTCATGAGAAGAATGGGGACTTAAAAGGGAACAGAGATCCCTGGATTGTTAGAGCTAGAAGGATCCTTAGAGGTCATTTACTATATAGCCTTCCGCCTTGTAGAGATGGGGAAACAGGACCAGAGAGGTTAAGGAAATCATTCAGAGTCACAGCTTGTTAGTGATAGGACTCGGGAGGTACAACACATAATTTGGCATATTAATCAATACTGGATAGAGGGCAAGGCCCCCAAAATCTGTTTTGTAAAGGTATATGCTTTCCATGTTTCTCCCTAGTGTGCTTTCTTAACCTTTTCATGGTCTCCTCCATCACTATTATTTCTTTTTCTTTTTTTTTTTTTTGGAGGGGGGAAAGGCAGGGCAATTGGGGTTAAGTGACTTGCCTAAGGTCACTTGGGTGTAGTGTAAGTACAAGAGTAAGTGTCAAGTGTCTGAAGCCGGATTTCAACTCAGGTCTTCCTGACTCCAGGGCCAGTGCTCTACTCCCTGCACTGCCTAGCTGCCCCACCTATTCTTTTTAAATTCATTCTTTTTCCTGAAAAATCTGTCTCCTTGTTCCACCCCATTCCCCTGGGCTGGTGGCAGGAGAGCTGCCATGTCCAGCACTTGTTGTGACTGCAGCATGGCCACAGATGGACCTTCTTTCCATCTCAGAAGCTTTACCAATTCTGATCATTTTTTTCATTGTTACAGGGGTGGGTAGCCTTCGGCCTCGAGGCCTATATAAAAAGAATCTGCAGGGAAAGGATCACAGGGAAACCTCTGTCAAGTGAACGAAGGACCCATTTCCGTTTGCAGTTTGTCCTGTCTGTAGAGTCTGCCTCTCTTAGGCAGCTAAGTGGCTTAATGGTACACATGCTGGACTTGGAGTGAGGAAGACCAGAGTTTGAATCCTGCCTCAGGCACTTAGTATCTATGTGCTCCAAGTCATTGGGCTTTTGTTACCTTAAGTTTCTTCATCTGTAAAATTAGGTTAATGGTAATACCTATCTCAAATCAGATAATCAGTAAACATTGATTAAGCTCCTACTATGTGCCAGGCTAATCCTGCTAAGTGGTAGGGATACAGAAAGAGGCAAAAGACATCCTTGACCTCAAGGAGCTAACAGTCTAATGGGAATGTCAACATGCAAACAAATACATAACAAGCAAGCTATATACAGGATAAATAGAAATATTTAACAGAGGGAAGGCATTGGAATTAAGAAGGGTTGGGGTGGGATTTTAAGGAAGCCAGAAGAGGGAGAGCATCCCAGGCATGGAGTAGGGCCAAAGAAAATACCCAAAGCTGAGAGACGGAGTGTCTTGTTCAGGGAACAGCCAGGAAGCCAGTGTCACTGGGGCAAAGCATACCTTTCCAGGAACAAGGTGTAATCAGACTGGAAAGGTAGGAGGGGATTAGATTATGTAGAACTTTGGATGTCAAAAGAGCATTCTGTATTTGCTCCTGGAGGCAACAGGGAACCCCTGGAGTTTAGGGGGTGGGAAGTAGGAGGGGGGTAACATGATCTGACATGTTCATTAAGTGCTTCGCAAGCCTTAGGATGCTATATCATTATTATTATCCTGAATCACCTGAAAGAGACAACATAACTTCATTTTGAAAATCACCCCCCATGTCCAAGTACATCAGTTGTACCTTCCTCAGAAAGAATATCTCGCTCCTATATATGTCGTAGATGGCAGGGACTGTTTCATTTTTCTTTCTGTGTCCAGTATCTAGTATGTCGTAGGTGCTTAACAAATGTTTTTGAAGCAGAGAACAGAATAAAGTTTAGAAGGGAACAGAGGCAATCAAGATAGCTCTGAAAGTAACATGTTGAATTTATTATATACCTTTTTTTTTTGTTCAAATAAATATAATATGTAAAATTAAAATAAATGTAATAGTGAGTCATGGTAGCCAAAATCCCGACTAGATATTCAGTGCTTTTCCCACTATTCCAGGCTGCTTTCATATGGCGCGTGTGTCTCTCCCAGTAAAATTACTTGCCCCTGGTCCTAATGTCCTGGATGCTACTCCTTGGCTATGAATAAATAACTTGAAAAAAGAGCTAGCAACAATTGAAACACAATTCCATAACACTCTGCTACATTAGATTAAGATGCCTAGAATGGACTAGGCAGGAATGGTTTTCACCTTGTTACCATAGACATGGGAATGCATCTCACGTCCATCCTTTCGTCCAGAAGAATGACGTTACTGACATACCAAGCTGATGTGAACTTTGACGCTGGTGGTTGTGCTGATCTGCCCACATTCTCACTTGCCAGTCAGAAAGTTGGGTTCAGGGATGCACCGTGAAGCTGGGGAAAGCCCTAAACCTTGTTGGAGCAGGGAGCTACCATCTGTATGGTGTGATATGACTTGCATTGAAAGGTCTGCTCACCTCAAAACTTCCCACCCACCTGTGTTCCATATGAAGTTTCTATTAGAATCTCTTAACCTGTTGGGTTAAGGCAGAGTTCTCTAAACCGTAGAGCATGCCCACTCTCTTTGGTAGGTGAGAAATGCTGGGGGCAAGAGGGCAGGGGAGAGTGGAAAATGTAGTAATTGCCAAAATTATTGGATATTTTCAAATACAACTCAGCATAAGTCCATACACTTTTTTGCTCCAGCAGAAATTTTAAAGTTAAAATGAAAGTCAACAAAAGGGAGACTAACATGCAAAATTCACTCTGACTAATCATAGTGCAGCAATTATTTAATATCGATCAGGCAACTAGGTGGTACAGCGGATAGAGTGATGGGGCTGGAGTCAGCACGACATGAGTTCAAATGCACACTGACGTATTTACTAGCTGTATGACCCCGGGCAGATCACTTAATTTCTGTTTGCTTTAATCCACTGGAGAAGGAAGTGGCAAACCACTACAGTATCTTTGCAGAAAACCCCATGGACAGACAGAACCGAACAACTGAAAAACAACAAAATCATCTAAAAAAGATAATATAGTTTCATTTGACAGTTAGGTGGTACAGTAAATACAGCATTGGGCCTGGAGTTAAAAAAACTCAATTTCTTAAATTCAAATCTGGCCTCAGACACTTCTTAGCTATGTGACCCTGGGTGAGTCACTTCACCCTGTTTGCCTCAGTTTCCTCATCTGTAAAGGGAGCTAGAGAAGGAAATAGCAAGCCATTCCAGTATCTTTGCCAAGAAAACCCCAAAAGAGGTCACAGAGTTGGACACAACATCAACCCCACAAGGACATTGTGAGAATGTATATAGAGCACTTCACAAACTCCAAAGTACTATATAACTGCGAGCTATTATCATCATCATCTGCTGCTTAAGACTTTCCTGATTCCCCCATTTGCTGGTGTCCTTTCTCACAAACTACCTTTAACTCAGCAGCTTTGTGTATATTTGTATTTATTACCTTTTTATTTATGCTGTATGTATTTTATGTGCACTGGTCTCCCTCATTAGAATGTAAGCTCATCGTGAGTTAGGATTATTTCATTTTTTTGTATTGTCTTTAGTAACTGGCAAAGTGCCAAGCACATAGTAGACATATAATATATAATTGCATTTGAACAATTTCTCAAGATCATTAAGTACAACATAATCAGCTGTTTTCCCCAGTACCACAACTTTTTTTTAATTGAAATAACACCAAAATAATACTATATAATTATTGGAAATTTTCAACAATTAAATTAAAATTTAATTACCAGAATTTTATGTTCTCATTTAAAAAATGAAATAATAACTCTTAATAATGGCAAAATGTAGTTCGATGGGTCTGGTGCTGAATAAATAAATTAATCTAGGTAAAATTGTCATTTTTATTATATTAGCTCAGCCTAACTATGAGCAACTGATATTTTTCCATTTATTTAGATCTGACTTTATTTGTGTGAAAAGTGTTTCATAATTTTGTTTATATAGGTCCTGGGTTTGTCTTGGCAGATAGACTCCCAAATATTTTATAGTGTCTACAGTAACTTTAAATGGAATTTCTCTTTCTATGTCTTGCTGTTGGGCTTTGTTAGTAATGTATATTTTAGTAATGTACGTATTTGTATATATATTTAGCAATGTATATATGTTAGTAATGTATTTTACAGAGCTGGATAAAATAATAACAAAATTCATCTGGAAGAAAAAGAGATCTAGAATATCTAGGGAATTAATGAAAAGAAATGCTAGGGAAGGTGGCCTAGCCATACCAGATATTAAACTGTACTATGAAGCAGCAGTCATCAAAACTACTTGGAGCTAAGAAACAGTCGTGGATCTGTGGAATAGGTTAGGTACACAAGACACAGTAGTCAATGACTATAGCAATCTACTCTTTGATAAACCCAAAGAATCCAGCTTCTGGGCTAAGAATTCACTATTTCACAAGAACTGCTGGGAAAATTGGAAAATGGTAGGGCAGAAACTGGGCATAGACCAATATCTTACACCATATACCAAAATAAAGTCAAAATGTTTTCATGATTTAGGAATAAAGGCTGATACTATAAGCAATTTGGGAGAGCAAGGAATAGTTTACCTATCAGATTTATGGAAAAACAAAGAATTCATGACACAACAAGAGATAGAAAGCATTACAAAATGCAAAATGGATAATTTTTATTGTGTTAAATTGAAAAGTTTTTGTATAAAAAAAGCCAATACAACAAAGATTAGGAGGGAAGCAGAAAATTGGGAGACAATCTTTACAACTAGTGTCTCTGATAAAGGCCTCATCTCTAAAATATACAGGGAACTGAGCCAAATTTATAGAAATACAAGTCATTCCCCAATTGAGAAATGGTCAAAAGATGTGAACAGGCAGTTTTCAGAGGCAGAAATTAAAGATATCTATAGGTATATGAAAAAATGCTCTAAATCACTACTGATTAGAGATATGCAAATCAGAGCAACTCTTAGGTACCACATCTCTCCTGTCAGAATGACTAAAATGACAAAACAGGAAAATGATAAATGCTGGAGAGGATGTGGGAAAATTGGAACATTGTTACATTGCTGGTGGAGTTGTGAACTGATCCAGCCATTCTGCAGAGCAGTTTGGAACTCTGCCCAAAGGGCTATAAAAATGTTCATACCCTTTGACCCAGCAATACCACTCCTAGGGTTGTATCCCAAAGATATCACACAAGTGGGAAAAGGACCCATATGTACAAAAATATTTATAGTGGCTCTTTTTTTTGTAGTAGCAAAGAATTGGAAATCAAGGGGATGCCCATCAATTGGGGAATGGCTAAACAAGTTGTGGTATCTGAATGTGATGGAATACTATTGTGCTATAAGAAATGTGGAAGATACGGACTTCATAATAACCTGGAAAAACCTACACAATATAATGCTGAGTGAGCGGAGCAGAACTAGGAGAACATTATACACAACCACAGATATATGGATTCTGTGATGACTAACCTTGATAGACTTAGCTCTTCTCAGCAACACAAGATTCAAAGACAACTCCAAAGGACTCATGAGAAAGAGAGATATCTACATGCAGAGAAAGAACTATGGAGACTGAATGCAGATAGGGGCAAACTGCTCTCCTTTTTTTTCTTTTGGTTTTTTTTTCTCTCTTTTGTTTTTGTTTTTGTGTTGTTGTTTTTTTTTTTCGTTTCGTTTCTTCTTTCTCATGATTCATTCCATTGGTAATAATTTTTCTTTACAACTTTACAACTTGTATTGTGTACATAAGTTCAAGGTAAAGTTATATGTAGAAGATACATTGGATTCCATGCCATCTTGGGGAGGGAGGGGGGAAGGCGGGGAAGAAAATCTGGAACTCAAAATCACATGGAACTGAGTGTTGTAAACTAAAAATAAAAAACCTTAATAAAAAAATAAAGGAGAAAAAAATAATGGCTAAATGTATAATGAGTTTGAAGAGAAAATTCAACAGAGCAGTTAAAACTTGTACAAGAAAAGATGGAGATAGTTTATTTTTTTTAATTTAATATATTTAGTTTTCAGCTTTGATTTTCACAAGAGTTTGAATTACAAATTTTCTCCCCATTTCTACCCTCCCCCCCACTCCAAGATGGCATATATTGTGGTTGCCCTGTTCCGCAGTCAGCCCTCCCTTCTGTTACCCCACTCCCCTCCCATCCGCTTTTCCCTTTCTTTCTTGTAGGGCAAGATAAATTTCTACACCCCATTGCCTGTGTATCTTATTTTCTAGTTGCATGCCAAAAACTTTTTTTGTGTGTTTTTTGTTTTTGTTTTTGAACATCTGTTTTTAAAACTTTGAGTTCCAAATTCTCTCCCCTCTTCCCTTCCCACCCACCCTCCCTAAGAAGTCAAGCAATTCAACATAGGCCACATGCGTATCATTATGTATAACCCTTCCACAATACTCATGTTGTGAAAGACTCACTATTTTTTGCTCCTTCCTAACCTATCCCCCTTTATTGAATTTTCTCCCTTGACCCTTTCGAAAGTGTTTGTTTTTGATTACCTCCACCCCCATCTTCCCTCCTATCATCCCCCCCTTTTTTATCTCCTTTTTCCTCCTTTTCTCCTGTGGGGTAAGTTACCCAATTGAGTATGTATGGTATTCCCTCCTCAGGTCAAATCTGATGAGAGCAAGATTCACTCATTCCCCCTCACCTGACTTCTCTTCCCTTCCTACAGAACTGCTTTTTCTTGCCACTTTTATGCAAGATAATTTACCCCATTTTATCTCTCCCTATCTCCCTCTCTCAATATATTCCTCTCTCATCCTTTAATTTTATTTTATTTCTTTTAGATATCTTCCCTTCATCTTCACCTCACCCTGTGCCCTCTATCTCTCTCTCTCTCTCTCTCTCACTATATATATATATATATATATATACACACACACACACACACACACACACACACACACACATATATACATACATACACACTCACATATACATATATATACATATGAATATTCCCTTCACCTACCGTAATACTGAGGGCTCATGAATCATACACATCATCTTTCCATGTAGGAATGTGAACAAAATAGTTCAACTTTAGTAAGTCCCTTGCAATTTCTTTTTCTTGATTACCTTTTCATGCTTCTCTTGATTCTTGTGCTTGAAAGTCAAATTTTCTATTCAGCTCTGGTCTTTTCACTGAGAAAGCTTGAAAGTCCTCTATTTTATTGAAAGTCCATATTTTGCCTTGGATGGAGATAGTTTAAATAGCAGAAGTGCAAAAACAAAGTGTACATGGCAAAATATATTGGCAAGATAAAATTTTTCCAGAGAAAATTAAATTATTTTTCAATAAGCAAAAACAAACTTAAAAAAACAATGTCTTTAACTCAAAAAGCAAACTTTTAAGATTTCTCACAGATTTACTGACCATAAACAGTTCCCTTTGATAGGAAACACATTGGTGTGACTTGCAGCCATTACTCTGGTCAAAGGCAGGCTTGTACGATCACCTAGAGAGTAATTTAAAATGGTTCCATTTGCAGGAGAATTGCCTAAACATCCAAAGAACTTTTGAATCAATGAATTAAGACACTAAAATCTTATATTGCTTTGCAAGTGTTTGAAACAACAGACCTAATTAAAGATGCTCATTTAATTGTATATACATAATACATTTTTGAAACTATTAGGAAAAATTACAATATAATACGGAATTCTAAATGAAAGTGATGTAATGTGGGAGAATTGTATTGAACTCTGCATTGTTGAAACTCAATTAATGTAATGTAATGTGAAATATAAATCTCTAAGCACTAGTTAAAAAAAAAAGCAAAGCTCTCCTGTAGTTTGGATCTATATCATGCTTCATAGACAATCACTCGTATTATGATATATGAACAAGGAGCTGTATCTAGTTTTTCAAGTTATTACAAGAATAATCAACTTTATAAAATATAGTCCATTGAAAAGAAGGCTCTTTGGAAAATTATATGATAAGCACAGGATTTATATAGAATATTGCGATACATGCTGACCAAAAGTACTTTCAAGGGCCAAAGTACTCTCCAGAATGTTTGAGCTAAAAATAAAATGGCTATTTTTCTTAATTTTTAGGATAAAAATAAAGCAAATTCATTTTGTAATACATATTTTCTCCTGAAATTTGTGCACTTGGCATATTTGTTGGAAGAACTAAATATTCAAGCTCAAATCAAGATCCTCAAACTCGTACACTGACCCAGAAAGGTTAAGCAATTGCACTTATTAAAAGTTAGAGATATAGATAACAAATTTATAAATACTCTTACTGTTTCTCAGTTTAAAAAAAATCTCTCCTGTAAACAAAGTAGGAAAAAAATAGAGATCCACTTATTAATCACTTGAATAGTCTACAGAAGCAGTTCCCATTTTATTTAAAATTCTAGATTTTTCTAAATATGAAGGAACAAGGAATCTATTTGCCATGGATAGATATGAACCATTTTGCCTCAGTCCATCTGAACAAGAATGGTTAATAGATTTGTCCTGCAATAATATGTTGAAACAACATTTTAACCTGAGAATCTTATTATATCGTATTTTAGCTGTGGGCGAATAAAGTGTTCTTTGGTTTATGAAACAAAGCAATACCAATTTTACTACAATCTATAACACCTTATTTGTGTGAAATGAGGTTTTCTGTTGTAGCTGTTATGAAGACAATATTGATCTTGATTCATACTTGAAAAAAAGAATTTTAAGTAGCAATACCAACAAAGATACCAGATTTTGAGAAATTCTGCACAGAAAAAACAAGCTCACCCGTCACCGTCACATTAGTAATAGTATTATGTTTATTGTTTTTGTTCTAGATATATAAATTATAATTTCTTATCAATAAACACCTGTTGCATTATTTCTGTTGTATAAGATTTGTTTGTATATTATTTTGAAATTCCAAATTTTATTTGAACAAAATCTAAACTAAGACTATTATCATCCATTGTTTTATGAAAAATGTAAGGAAAATGATATTTTTTGTGAGAAAGGAAGGAAGAAAGAAGGAAAGGAAGGAAGGAAAAAAGGAAGGAAGGAAGGAAAGATGGAAGGAAGGAAGGAAGGAAGGAAGGGGAAAGGTTAGTATCACTACATACATCTTGGAAATCTACTTGTTTAAGGCATGTTTTCCAGAGAGCCTTCCTACTCTCAATATTTTAAATAAAAGTATGCTACCTGGAAGGGCAAGATTTTAACTCATTAACAGTCATTATTAAATTAGTACACATTAGTTTTTCAGGTTAGCAGAGCTATCATTTAGCTGAGATCAGAGACCAAAGGGAATGGAAGTTGGACAGAGAAATTTCAACTGAGGATGAGGAAGGGCAAAAAAGCGGGACAGGTGTAAAGTATGAGATACTGTTGGTGATAGCAGACTCAGATGAGTCAAAGCAAGGCGAGGGAGTGGGAAGAGAGGTGGTGGTGGGAAATCAGGATAGAATGAAGGCATTATTTGGAGGAGGAGTATGTTAATCAAGATACCAATAGGGTTTTGCTTATTCTGGAATGAATGCAGAAATATTCTACAAAGGGGCCTCAGTATATTAGGAAGTACATAAAAATGCACCACATCATAAATAACTGGGCATGGGGTATATAATGCCCTGTAGGAGAATGCCTCTAAATGCCTTCAGTATACTTTGTTCTTTTTTCTTTATACCCGACTTTGACTCTGAAATAAAACAAAACTAATTGGCCCATTTGAAAGCTAGACCCATGGGTACTAGTCTCCAAGAACTCAGTCCCACTAACTGTTGTTGAATTATTTTGGTCATATCTGACACTTCACACCCCATTTGGAGTTTTCTTGGCAAAGATACTGGAGTGGTTTGCCATGTCTTTCTCCAATTCAATTTACAGATGAGGAAACTGAAGCAAACAGGCTGAAGTGACTTGCCCAGGGTCACATAGCTAGTAAGTGTCTAAGGCACTGTCCTGGGTCCTCTTCTCTTTTCCCTCTATCTCTCTGTTATCTCACTTGGTGTCTCATCAGAAATGATTTAACTGGATTCAACTATCATTTGTACGTGGATGATTAAGAGCTCTACGTATTCATCCCTAGTCTGTCTCCTGAGCTTCAGTTGCATACTGGAGCTCATTATCTTTTACCTCAAACCTTTCCCTTTTCTGAATTTGCCTATTTCTAAGCTATCACCGACCTGCTAGTCACCCAAGCTCAAAACCTCAGAGCCATCTTTGACTTTTCAGTCGCACTCATCCCATGTATCCAGTCTATTTTCAGATCTTGTCATATTTGCCCTCAATTCTCATATATATCTCCCTTTTCCCACGCAGAGCCAGTACAGCTGTACAAATCTGCAATAACCTTCTTTAGTTGTTGTTTTTCAATATGTTTTTATTGATTTTTTTCACATCACTAATTTCCCCCAATATCATTCCCTTCTCCCTCCCAGGAGACATTTCATATAACAAATAGTATTTTTAAGACAAAAAAGAGAATAAAAATCAACATAACTGACCAACACATTAGAAAAGCCTGAAGATATGTGCAATGTGCACCATTTATGGACCCACAACTCAGGAATTTGATATGAAGATTTTTTTTCCCCTTCAACTGCTCCCCTTTTTAGCCTGCATGTGTTAACCTTCCAATTGGCTCCTCAGCCTCAAGTCTCTTCCTATTGCAGTCCATCCTCTACTTAGCTGCTAAGGTCATTTTCATAAGTACAAGGCTAATTTACTCAATAAACTCCAGTGGCTCCCTATTACCTTCAGGATCAAATATAAAATTCTCTGTTTGTCATTTAAAGTGATTTGGCCCCTTCCTACATTTTTAACATTATTATACTTTACTCCCTTTTCAGAATTCTAAGGTCCAGCTACACTGGCCTGCTTGCTGTTACTCACAAATAACAGTACATCTCCCACTGTCTCCCATGCCTGGGACCCTCTTCCTCATCTCTGATTCCTAGTTTCCCTGGCTTCCTTCAAAACTCAGCTCAAATCCCACCCTCTATAGGGGGGCTTTCCCTATACACCCCTCTCTTTCCTTCTCAAAGTACCTTTCATTTACACTGCACATATCTTATGTAATTGTTTGCATGTTGCTTCCTCCATTCGAAAACAATCTTGAGAGCAGAGATGAAATTTTTGCCTTTGGTTTATCCCCAGTGCTTTGCAAAGTACTTGGCACACAACAAGCACTTAATAAATGCTTATCAATTGGCTGACTCATTGATAAATGGATGAGGTTGACAGGCACTTTTCTATTAGTCAAGCAAATTATCTTTCAATATTTTCATGGCTTTCAAAGTCATTCTGGAATCAAAAATGGCATCTTAGTGACTTAATTAGTAGTCTTTAAACTGGTAGTTGTACTGTATTGTAAGCATTCATTTAAAAAACTAAAAAGATAAATTGCCAGAAGACTATCTCTTTTGGCTCAAAAACTTATGAGACCTGAATTTAATGAAAATCTTATACAATTTTCACATTTATAAAAAATAATCAGTTTTATTATTAATGGGATTAGTAGCATCGCTTTTTTCTTGCAAAGGTTTTCAAAATGTGGCATTGTGGATAACTGTCATTTCTAGTTCTTTTTCAACCACTAATCAAGATGGGTACTTGTCTTCATAAAAGCTACCACAAAAAACCTCATTGCATATAAATAAGATGTTACAAGTTGTAGGAAATTTGTATTGCTTTGATTTCTAAACTAGCTAGCTCTTTATTCACCCAAAGGCCAAAATATAATGAGATTTTCAGATTCAAATGCTTGTGTCACATGTTATCACCAGACAAGTCTATTAACCAGTTTTGTTCAGAAGATCAAATGGATCATGTTTGTCCATAGCAAATGGACTTCTCATCCATTAATATTTAGTTAAGTCAGTCAATGGACATACATAAAGCACTGACTATGTGCCAGGCATTGTGCTAACTACTGGGGATACAAAGAAAAGCCAAAAAAAAATTTCCTGCTCTCAAGAAGCTCACAGGCTATTCTTTAGAAATATCTAGGTCTTTCAAATAAAGTGAGACCTACTTCTGTAGACTGGTCAAGTGATTAGGTAGCAGAGCTTGAATTTCTTCTATTTCATTTGCAGGACAGGTTTTCTTAAAATTGAGAAACATCCAAAGGCATTATTTTGCAAAATTATGATAACTAGCATATATGCAATGTGTCAAAGTTTGTAAGGCGCATTACGTATGTTTTCTCATGGGAGCCTCCCACCAGCTTGGGGAGATTGGTGCTATTCTCCCCGTGAGACTGAGATGAGGACACTGAGGCTGATAGAGGGTAAGTGATTTGTCCAGGGTCATGTAGTTAGTAAACATTGGGCAGAACTTGAACCTAGGGCTTCCTGACCCCAAGCCTAGTACCCTCTCTATTGTACCATCTAGCAGTGTGTACCTTTTTCTAAACAAATAATGCAATCACTTTCTCTTTCTGTATCAGAAACCTTGTGTTGATTTACCCAGAGCCATTCTTTGGGGTTAAGGCTTTAGTTTCCGGAAGACCACTGTCAAAATGTACACGTTTAAGTGATGCAGTGGAAAGAGTGCTGGGCCTGGAGTAAGAAAGACCTGAGTTCAAATGCAGCATCAGATACTTACTAGCTATGTGAGTCTGGGCAAGGCACTTAACCTCTGTTCGCCTCAGTTTCCTCAGCTGTAAAATGGGGATCATAACAGCACCTACCCACCAGGGTTGTTGTGAGGGGTATCAAATGAGGCAATATTTGTAAAGTGTTTAGTAACTGTGCATAACACATAGTAGGTGCTATATAAATGCTAGGCATCGTTATTATCATATGTTAAAACATACACATTCTTAAAGGTAATGGGGCACAGGATAGTTAAAATTTGATGGCAAAAGAAAAAGGAAGTAGAGGTCCAGGAAAGCAGACTAGAGGACCAGGCTCTGAACTCTTAGGATCCATTCCCCTGAGGGTCTCCCACCAGTGGATCGATGGCCCCTTATCATTCAGGCATAAGACTAGATGGTCTCTGAGTGCCATACCTGAGTGCCATACTGGAAGGGGGCAGAGGTGAGGGAAGGGTTGAGGACAGGGGAGAAATAGACTGCCTAAAAGGAAGCAGGGGCTAATCATAAGGCAAACCATTTCTATTAAAAGTAGTTTTGTCTTAGGCTGGCACTGGCATCTTGTTTTTTTCAAGACAACTTACTGTAGATGATAAAAATTTCTGTGTAGCCAATAATAAAAAACCAAAGCATAGGACAGTCACATGTAGATTCATCGTTTTCCTCCTTCTCTGTCAGGAGTTTTCTGGCTACTCCAAAGGATATCTTTTTTTTTCAGTTTTAGTTTTGCCCTATTCATTACTGAGTCAGAGATAAATCTGTATGACAACCTCTCTTCCTTCATGGTTTTGGTTTTCATATCTCATGTGTAAAAGATCCTGGAGAAAACATGTTGTTTCTTTGTGTGTCTAACTCCTATAAGGTTTTGGTGGGTTGATTTTTTGGGTTTTTGCCATAACAGATGGAGAGAAAATAAGTCTCCCTAGCTGACACTTTTACCACTCCAGGTCTGTTTGTATGAAAGACTTATAAAAATCCTTAATGCAATACCAAAGGGGCCAGTGAGAGTTGTTCATCTTGATTAGAAAATTTAACCAAAAATGAGCCTTTAGAACATAAGCTTAACATAAGTGAAAATACTCTTCTATTTGAATCCTTAAAGCTCTAGCAAATAAAGGATTATTATTATTTAGGCCTATTTTGGAGAGGGATAATAATGTGAATTAAAGTAACTGAGTAGGGACCATCTTATATTCATAAATAGAGTTTTTATTTTCTTGGTTTTTGATTTTTTCCCCATTACGCAAGAACTCCTTGCTCATAATTGGCTAAGGAGTAGCTGTGGAATATATGCGGGTGTCCTGGTAACTTGGCTGCACTGCGTCGCTGAGCTTTAGACTTATATAACAGTGGCACAGTGTAAAAGACATCATATGTTTAAGAGGATGCAGTGGGGTGGAAATTAACAGTTGCATCGCGGTGTTACCTAACTTCGGGGCTGGCAGGCAAGCTGTTTGTCTGTCTCAGACAACAGTTCACACTCCATTCCGACAGCCAGGTTCTCTGATCATTCCTAGTGGTTCAGTTTGGAATCTGTGCCTTCAGTGGTGTAATTCAGAGGGAGAGGCTGTGTTTATCAGCTCCAATCTCCCTCCTTAGGGCAGCCCCTTTAGCGTGCTTCTTTCCAGTGTTCAAGTGGGAAGAAAAAAGAAGGGGGGATTCCTAAGGGTATGGCTGAATTAATGAATAAAATACAATGTGTGATAAGGTAAGAAGGAATGAATTGTCTGATTGGATACCCAAATAAGCTGGGTTTTTTTTTCCCTTCTCATTCTGGTTTTCTACTTTTTCGATTCCCTAACCCATACTTTATTTTTTAATCCTTGCATCTTTTCATTTGCTCAAGAAATGGTGAGAAGCTATTCATTTCAAGCTAAGTGTTAGCATCTGGAGCCTGCTGGAAAGAAAGTATAGCAGCCTACTTCCTGGTTTTGTTCCCTTTTTTATTTCCACATTTGCCTTATCATAATTCCCTATTCGATACTTCATCTCCAAAGCTGCTGGGGGTATGTATGGATAGTGTTCATGTTGCAGAAAGGGTTTTGCTTTTTTTTTTTTCCCTTTGCTCCAGAACAGCCTTTCTGGTGAATGTAACATCTGGACTTTGTGTTTTCAGCTCTCCCTGGACACCCAGGAGATGAAGTACCTCATCCTTAATTCAGAAAAGTAATCATAACCTTATAGGATTATTACCCTGAAGGAATGGACCCAAGTGATTGGCCTTCAAAGTAGTTCTTAGGGTTTTTGTTATAAGAGAATATGGTTTCCATAATAGTTAAACACTTTAAAGACCAGCATTTGAAATTGGATAGGGGGTAAAGAAAAGTAGGACAAGGATATGATTATAAAATGAAAGTAGTTCTCAACAGAGGACACAGAAAACAGAAATTACCTATAAGAATAGTATACATGACATAGTATAGATACTTTATTCTATTTCTCAGTTATGGTGCAGCGGTGCACTTGGGAGTCCTCATCAAGCCTATACCACTGTAAAGATGTATGTTAAAGACTAACTCTTCTAAGTAAAGGTTTCTTAGGTATCCCGGTCCCAGGGGAAAAGTTATGGAGGTTAATTCAGCTCCTTCCTCTTGCTCAAACTGCTTGCTGTAACCTTTTAGAATCCCAGTGCATTCATAAGTAAGGACTAGATAGCTTGGGTTGGAAAATTGATCCTGGCACATACTTCCGTCCCTTTATACCATCAGCATCATGATAACTAGACTAGAGGGATCTGCAATTACCTGCTAACTCTGGCCTGGTTGGTGGCCTGTAAAAGTAGTTGTTGGTCTATGGTCCAGTTCCTAGCAAATGATTTCCCACACCACCAAAATTGGATTTAAAGTCAGCATCCATATCAACAGTTTGGATGAAGTCCATAACTTAATGAACCATGAAAACTAAGGCATTCTTATTGAGCCAAAGTTGAGACCCATTACTTGGGCAGAATAGGGGGAGGTGGGGACTTGCATTAATGTAAGTGACATGTCTCATGTGGTCTGTGGAAAGTATCATTTCCCAAACTCTTGATCTAGGACATTTAAAAGGGGAGAAAAATAAGAACCCTAAGCAGAATCACCGTCCCTCCCCACTTTAATTATGCTATATGCTGTAAAAGGAAGTACAGAAACGCACTGAAGAAAACAGCCGGGAAAAGCATCCGGACTAGCCAAAGCATACATGGAGGAAGCCCACATTGGAGCTAGTACAGTTATGAGGATGTAGAGACCTAGCTCCTCAAGGTACATGAAAGGGGAGGATACCAAAAACATGGGGAAAATCTCAGACAAAAGCAACCAAGAAAACATCAATGAACAGCAACTCAGGACGACTTTCCTGTCTCTGCATTTTTTTAAATGACAGTAATCTGCTCACGCACTGGGGATGCCTTGGATGAAGGCACAGTGTTCTGTAGCAAAGCACAGCATTACAGGCACACAATCGACTGAAAGAGGCAGAGAATAGAAGAGCATTTGATTTGGTACAGCAAAATGCCACCTTAAAAGATTGCTTCCCAAAAGGAGAAGGAAACAAGCATTTGTGAAGCACCTACTATGTGCCAGGCACTGCGCTGAGGGCTTTACAAACATTTCCTTTGATCCTCACAACAGCTCTCTGAGGTATGTCCTATTACTATCCCTATTTTATAGATGAGGAAACTGAGGCAAACAGAGGTTAAATGATTTTCCCAAGATCACACCACTAGTAAGTGTCTGAGGTCAAATTTGAACTCAAGTCTTCCTGACTCCAGGTGCAGTACTCTATCCATCATGCTGCATAGCTGCTTCTAAGACCCACACTACTTTTTATATAATGTAAGAATTATATAATATTTGATGGAAGATATAACAATAGAGATTATCTTGTTTGATGCTAGGTTTAGAGTCAGGAAGACTTGGGTTCAAATCCCACCTCAGACCCTTGATTGTATGACCCTGAGCAAAACAATTAAAGTTTCTGGGGCTCAGAAGAGCATAGGTCTGATCATGCCACCTCCCTGCTCGATAAACTCCCATGGCTTCTTATCACCTTCGTAATCAAAATCTGCGGGCATTCAAAGACTAGCATTCGTAACCTAGCTCTCACCCCCACTCCCTACCTTTCCAGTCTTCTTAAACCTAATTACTGCCTCTCCTCCCACCCCATCCCCCACCCCCCTCCACACACGTGCACTCTTCAATCCCATAACACTGGTCTCTTTGCTATCCCAAGAGCAAGGCACTCCACTACTTGGCTCCAGGCATTTTTCTCTGGAGGTTCCCAAGACTGAAATGCTCTCTGTTCTTATCTCTACTTCTTGGGTTTCTTAAAATCCCATCTTCTACAGGAAATCTTTCCCAATTCCTCTTAATTCTAGAGACTTCTCTCTGTATATTATTTCCCTATTTATCCTGTGCATAGCTTGCTTGTGCATATTTGTTTGTTGTCTTCTCCATTAGATTGTGGGCTCCTTGAGGGCAGGGACTGTCTTTTGCCTTTCATTGTATCTTCAGCCCTTAGCACCTTGCCTGGAAAATAGGTGTTTAATAAATGCCTAATGACTCACTGGGTCAGTTTGGAGAGTCAGACTCATTGACTTCTAAGGTCCCTTCCAGCTCTATGTAGAGAAATATCTGACTAGTTATAGAAGCAAATACGAATTAAGTGAAGTTTATTTTCTCACCCTCATCATGTGAATTTTTTCAGCATCTCTTCTCCAGGTACCTCATGTCCCCAGGAAATCTCTTGGCCCAGAGAACCTCAGTAGGTTTACCTTACTTCTCATCATAACTTACCTGAGAGCCCTATATTCTCCTACCTGGCTAGATAGTACTCTCACGAAGAGTACTTACACAATCGTTCTGACTGGAATAATTACAAATTTATGTTACATAACCTCAACTGAGCCCTCATTGCTGCTAGGTGATCCTTCTATGCCTTCTTCATCCACTCACTACCCCACTCTCCATAGCAGCTCTTCCAAACCTTTTCATCCCTCCTCAGATCTTCCATGGCTCTGCTTTTCCTCACCCTCTCACTAAGAAACTTGCTTTATATTTTACAGAAAAATATTGAAGTCATTTGCCATGATTTCCCTCTTCTCCCCTCTTCCTCATCTCATATCACTCAGATGCCTTCTGTCCCTATTCCTCCTTCATTTCTGTCTCACATGAAGAGATGACCTTACTCCTTGCAAAGGTCAATCTTTCTACCTGCACAAGGGATCCCACTGCACCCCAGATTATCCCCTGGGTTATTCCCACTATATCACTTCTTTTCAATTTCTCCCTGTCTACTGGCTCTCTAGTACAACTGCCTACAACTATGCCTGTGTCTCCCTCATACTCAGTAAACCCTCATTTGATCCTTCTATCCTAGATAACTATTGTCCTAGATCTCCTGTGCCCCTTGTGGCCAAACTCTTTGAAAAGGCCATCTACAACAGGCACCACCATTTTTCTCTCTCACTTTCTGCATAACCCCTTTACAATTGAGCTTCTGACTTGGTCATTCCAGTCTTCGTCATTCTTTCTCTTAATTGCCAATCTCAGTCCTCATTCTTCTCAATCTCTCTGCAACTTTCACTGCTGATCACTCTCTACTCCTTGGTCTTCTCTGATTCTCCTCCTACCTAGCAGGATGCTTTTTCTCAAGTTCCTTTTCTGGTTCCTTATTCAGCTCACACCCTCAAACTATAGGTGTCCTACACAATTCTGTCCTGGGACTTCTCTTCTCCCTGTGCTACTTCACTTGGTAGTCTTAGCAGCTCCCACCTTATTTATTATCTCTATCCTAATAATTCTCAAATCTACCTATCCTGCCCTAATCTTTCTGCGGACTGCCAATCTTCATCCCCACAGGCCTTTCAGATGTCTTGAACTATCCAATAGATATCTTAAATTCAATCTGTCCAAAATGGAACTCATTATCTTCCCCCTAACCCCTCTCCCCCTCCTAACTTCTCAATTACGGTCAAGAGCATCCTCCCAGTCCCTCAGGCTAGCAAGCCTAGATGTTAACCCCAACTTCTCACTCTCTCATCACCTCATGTCCAAGCCATTGCCAAGGCCTGTCAATTTCACCTTTGCAACCTCTCTCAAATACATCCCATTCTCTCTTCTGACACTGGCACCATCCTGGTGCAGGCCCCCATCACCTCATGGACTAACTATTGCAATAGTGGCTGTTGGGTCTGCCTGCCTCAAGTCTCTCCCCGCTCCAGTTCATCTTCTATTCAGCCACTAAGGTGATTTTCTTAATGTACAAGTCTAGCCAAGTCAAGCATCTCACTAACTCAATAAACTCTGGTGGCTCCCTACTGCCTCCAGAATCAAATATAAAATCCCCTGACGTTCAAGGCCCTTCATAATCTAGCCTCCTCCTACCTTTCCAGCCTTCTTGCAATTTATTCCCAGGCACATACTCTTCGGTCCAGGGACACTTACCTCCTTGCTATCCTATGAATAAGACTTGGGCTATCTCTAGTCATCCTGATTTATATCTGGCCGCTGGACCCAGATGGCTCCGGAGGAGAAAGCGAGGCTGGTGATCTTTGCACAGCTCTCCCTCCCTTAAATCCAATTCACTCGCACTTCATGGTTTCACCTCTCTCTTTGGGATCACCTCATGGTCCTCTTTGAGAATGAGGGACAAACAACACGAATAAGACATTCTGTCTCTCCGCTGCAGGCATTTTCTCTGGCTGTCCCCATGACTGAAATGCCATCCCTTCTCCTCCACTTCCTGGCTTCCTTAAAATCCCATCTTCTACAGAAAACCTTTCCCAGCCCCTCTTAATTCTAGAGACTTCCCTCTATAAATGATTTCCTATTTATCCTGTACATAACTTGTTTGTACGTATTTGTTTGCTTGTTGTCTCTCCCAGTAGACTATGAGCTCTTTGAAACAAAGACTCTTTTGCTTCTTTTTGTATTCACAGAGCTTAAGCACAGTGCCTAGCACATAGTAAGAGCTTCATAAATGTTTGTTGACTGACAGGCAACTGAAACTATTTACACGTATGTGCTAATGGCCCACTATGAGATATATATATATATATATATATATATACATATATATAAAACAACCTAACCTATTTTTAAAATTCTCTGCAAAATTTTATATTTTGTAGCTTAGCTTACCACTTATACCAATTTTTAACAACCTCCATTTGAGAATTCACTACCTTTTTGTAACCATTAATTGTAATGTAATGTAATGAAATGTAACCATTTCAATCAATCCACAAACATTATGTGCAAGATACTGTGCTAAAAAAACAAAACAAAACAAAAATCAGTCCTGCCTTCAAAGAGCTTCCATTCTACCACAGGAGGCAATATATTTCTTGTTTTTTTCATATGAATAAGTTCTGGTAAAAATTTATTATGAAGATGGCATGGCCTGATGTACTAGACTTGGATTCAGGAAAACCTTGAATCCAAATACCGATTCTGACTCTAACTGTGTAAGTCTGAGCCAGTCACTCACTGCTCTAAGGCATTTCCCAGGCAGATAACTTGTCTATGAAGTCATAGATGATTTGATTGATGGAGGGAATTTCCACATTCCCCAAGAAGAGATGACAAAATCACAGATCCTTCCAAGAACTTACTAATGGGAATAAGTCCGTATCCACTTTTATCTTCCTACCTTCTTGAGGGACTATTCTAGAAAACATTATTACCTCATAGAAACTAATATTTTCTTAAAAAAAATTTTTTTCCCTTAAAACTTAGACTGTGAAGAGTAAAAACTGAAAAGGAAAAATACCCATTAAATTCTGAAAATTAGAATTTTCCAAGAAAAACTATACTATTCCCTTTAAATAGTTTAAATTCTTTAAAAAGCCCACATGACTTTTATTAGCTACATACAGGTAGTTGAGTCCTCTGTGGTTTATGATGACTAAAAATCAAAATCTTGTGATGTGCTTATAATCATCCTTTTAGTTTAATGTATTTCTTGGGGTGAGGGAGGAGACTTTGGACTAGGAATCTGAATACTTGGGTTGAATACCCCTTATGCCGCCTCTGAGTTGTGGGCCTTTGGGAGGGTTATTTGACCTTTTCTATGTTTATCTGTAAAACTAGGCTAATGATATATACACTGCCCACATCATAGGGTGGTCATGAGGATCGAATGGTACAATGAGATAGATACATTTTTTTTAATTTTTCTTTTTTATTTAATATATTTAGTTTTCAGCATTGATTTTCACAAGAGTTTGGATTATACATTTTCTCCCCATTTCTACCCTCCCCCCCACTCCAAGATGGCATATATTCTGGTTGCCCTGTTCCCCATTTGGCCCTCCCTTCTGTCACCCCACTCCCTCCCATCCCCTTTTCCCTTCCTTTCTTGTAGGGCAAGATAAATTTCTACATCCCATTGCCTGGGTACCTTATTTTCTAGTTGCATGCAAAAACTTTTTTTTTGTTTTTGAACATCTGTTTTTAAAACTTTGAGTTCCAAATTCTCTCCCCTCTTCCCTTCCCACCCACCCTCCCTAAGAAGTCAAGCAATTCAACATAGGCCACATACGTATCATTACATATAACCCTTCCACAATATTCATGTTGTGAAAGATTCACTATATTTTGCTCCTTCCTAACCTATCCCCCTTTATTCAGTTTTCTCCCTTGACCCTATCCCCTTTTGAAAGTGTTTGTTTTTGATTACCTCCACCCCCATCTTCCCTCCCTTCTATCACCCCCCCTTTTTTATCTTCTTCCTCCTTTCTTCCTGTGGGGTAAGATACCCAATTGAGTATGTATGGTATTCCCTCCTCAGGTCAAATCTGATGAGAGCAAGATTCACTCATTTCCCCCTCACCTGCCTTCTCTCCCCTTCCTACAGAACTGCTTTTTCTTGCCTCCTTTATGCGAGATAATTTACCCCATTCTATCTCTCCCTTTCTCCCTCTCTCAATATATTCCTCTCTCATCCCTTAATTTCATTTTATTTCTTTTAGATATCTTCCCTTCATCTTCAACTCACCCTGTGCCCGCTCTCTCCCTCTCTCCATGTATATATACACATACATATATACATACATACATACTCATATATACATATATATACATAAACATATATATATGCATATTCCCTTCAGCTACCGTAATACTGAGGTCTCATGAATCATACACATCATCTTTCCATGTAAGAATGTAGACAAAACAGTTCAACTTTAGTAAGTCCCTTGCAATTTCTTTTTCTTGTTCTTTTTCTTGATTATCTTTTCATGCTTCTCTTGATTCTTGTGTTTGAAAGTCAAATTTTCTATTCAGCTCTGGTCTTTTCACTGAGAAAGCTTGAAAGACCCCTATTTTATTGAAAGTCCATGTTTTGCCTTGGAGCATGATACTCAGTTTTGCTGGGTAGGTGATTCTTGGTTTTAATCCTAGCTCCATTGACCTCCAGAATATCATATTCCAAGCCCTTCGATCTCTTAATGTAGAAGCTTCTAGATCTTGGGTTATTCTGATTGTATTTCCACAATACTCAAATTGTTTCTTTCTGGCTGCTTGCAATATTTTCTTCTTGATCTGGAAGCTCTGGAATTTGGCAACAATATTCCTAGGAGATTTCTTTTTGGGATCTATTTGAGGAGGCAATCTGTGGATTCTTTCAATTTCTATTTTGCCCTGTGGCTCTAGAATATCAGGGCAGTTCTCCTTGATAATTTCTTGAAAGGTGATATCTAGGCTCTTTTTTTGATCATGGCTTTCAGGTAGTCCAATAATTTTTAAATTCTCTCTCCTGAAACTATTTTCCAGGTCAGTGGTTTTTCCAATGAGATATTTCACGTTGTCTTCCATTTTTTCATTCCTTTGGTTCTGTTTTATAACATCTTGATTTCTCATAAAGTCACTAGCTTCCACTTGCTCCAGTCTAATTTTTAAGGTAGTATTTTCTTCAGTGGTCTTTTGGACCTCCTTTTCCATTTGGGTAATTCTGCCTTTCAAGGCATTCTTCTCCTCATTGGCTTTTTGGAGCTCTTTTGCCATTTGAGTTAGTCTATTTTTTAAGGTGTTGTTTTCTTCAGTATATTTTTCAGTATTTTTGGGGGTCTCCTTTAGCCAGTCATTGACTTGTTTTTCATGGTTTTCTCTCATCCTTCTCATTTCTCTTCCCAATTTTTCCTCTACTTCTCTAACTTGCTTTTCCAAATCCTTTTTGAGCTCTTCCATGGCCTGAGACCAGTTCATGTTTTTCTTGGAGGCTTTTGTTGTAGGCTCTTTGACTTTGTTGACTTCTTGTGGCTGTATGTTTTGGTCTTCTTTGTCACCAAAGAAATATTCCAAAGTCTGAGACTGAATCTGGGTGTATTTTCGCTGCCTGGCCATGTTCCAGCCAACTTACTTGACCCTTGAGTTTTTCAGCAGGGTACAACTGCTTGTAGAGTAAAGAGAACTATGTTCCAAGCTTGGAGGGATGCACCAGCTCTGCCACACCAGCACTCCTCCTTCCCCAAGAACCCCCAACCTGGACTGGACTTAGATCTTCAGCAGACTCTTCACTCCTGCTCTGATCTGCCACTTAATTCCTCCCACCAGGTGGGCCTGGGGCCGGAAGCAACTGCAGCTGTAGTTTTGTAGCTGCCTCACCTCCGCAGCTCCCAGGGCGGTGGCTGAACCACGAACTCCTTCCACTCCTGCAGCTTTTCCCACTGACCTTCTCTGTTGTCTTTGGTGTTTGTGGGTTGAGAAGTCTGGTAACTGCTGCAGCTCACTGATTCAGGGCACTAGGGCATGCTCCAGCCGACTCCTGGTCTGGTTGGTCTGTGCAGCCCACGCTGGGCTCTGCTCCGCTCTCAGCTCTGTGCGGGATAGACCTTACCCAGAGAACATCCAGACTGTCCTGGGCTAGAGCCCTGCTTCCCTCTACTATTTTGTGGGTTCTGCAGTTCTAGAATTGGTTCAGAGCCATTTTTTACAGGTTTTTGGAGGGACTTGGCGGGGAGCTCATGCTAGTCCCTGCTTTCCATCTGCCATCTTGGCTCGGCCCCGCCCCCCCCCGTGAGATAGATACATTAATGTGCTTTGGAAATAGCACATGTGTGAAGTGATAATAATTACTACAGTTTATATATAATGCTTCGCAAATATCTCATTTCATATTTACAATGACTCTGGGAAAAGTGATGTGTCAGGCTCTGTGCTGAATGCTTTACAAATATCTGTTGATCTTCACAAACAGGAGGCAGAACCTACAAGGCGATAATCATACCTACTATTATCCCCATTTTACAGATAAGGAAGCCAAGGCAGAAGCAGTGATTTGTCCAGAGTCACATAGCTAGTAAGCTTTTGAAGCTGGATTCGAGCTCAGATCTTGATTCTAGATCCAGTGCTCTCTATCTACTGCAGCACATAGCTGCCTATTATATTGTTGTTGTAGCACAAACTAATTTGCCCTCTATGGTCCCCAGAGAAGATTGTGGAAAATCAAGCTGCCTTTTGCTCTTTTCTCTCATCCTCTTTAATTGTTCCTTCTCCACCTCCACCCCATGCCCCACCTCACCTACACTAACAAGCGTGTGTACAAGTCTGACAAAAGACTTCATTTCTATCAGTTGTTCAAAGACTGGCCAAGTTAAATAGGGACAGGTTCATGGCAGGAAATTTAGCCACCTGAGGAGATTCATAAAGATTATGTATTAAGGCCGTGGAAAGAGGTGAAATCATTGATGCTCAAAGAATTTTAAAATCTTTCTTCTGAATACAAAGGATTATATTTACCCCACACAAGGCAACCAGATTGTTTAACAATTAACTAGTTGGTCTGACTACACATAAGAACAGCAATCATTAAAAAAAAAGAGAAAAGATCCAATTGGTTTAAGAATGATAGCAAAGATTTAATTAGGAATTGGAGAAGGGTAGACCTGCTAATGGATTTTCATTTGATTTTTAGCTTCTGTCTCATTCATAATTTCTGGAGGTCTCACAACATGCAGGACATTTCTGAAGAGAATTTACATCTTGTATCCCTGAAGACTTTGCCTCTTTGAATGCAGTCTAAGATCAAATTAGTTGGTTTTTTGGTTTGGGGTTTTTTTTTTTTGGCTGGCACATCACATGGTTGGCTCATATTGAATGTGAGTCAGAGTCAATTGCAATCCACTAAAGTCCTCTGATATTTTTCAGATATAATATTCTTATTGAATCATACCTCCTCTGCTTTGTATTTGTGGAATTGATTTTTTGAACCCAAGTGTGAGACTCTGCATTTATAGAATTTCATCTGAATTAAATTCAGCCCAATGCTTTAGTAACTATGTCAAGATCTTTTTGGATCCTGATTCTATCTTTCAGTGCTCTATCTTCCCATGTCCAACTTTTTAATCTATTAATATGCATACATGTTTCCCATGATAAAAGTAAAGTCTTTGGAAGAAGGGATTTAATTTTTGCTTTTGTATCTCCAGTTGACTTAGCACAGTATAATAGGTACTCAATAAATGCTTGCTGGACACCAAGAGTCCTAACATCATAGATGCCACTAAATCAATTTTTAATTGTATCGTTTCTGTTAAGAAGGTAGCACCATGAAGATTAGTAGAACCATTCTGATTATTCCAATTACCTTCTTCCAGGAATAATATTCTACTACATCTCCACTAATAAATAAAATCATTCTTTACAACCACTGCATAAATTCTGCCATCTTGTTTAAGTAATTAATTTGTTTTCCATTTACAAATTCATATGAATAGTAGCAGTGGCCACTTGACAACTAGACATTTTGTTGTTGTTCAGTTATTTCAGTCACGTCTGTTCCTTTGTGAGCCCATTTGGGGTTTTCTTGGCAAGGATACTGGGGTGGTTTGTCATTTCCTTCTCCAATGAATCCATTTTGTCAGGCAATCAAAGGTTAAGTAAGTTGCCCAAGGTCACACAGCTAAGAGGCTGGATTTGAACTTGGGTCTTCTTAACTCCAAGCCTGGTGTTCTATCGACTGTACCACTAGCTTCCTCTAGACATTAGCTGATTCTTGATTAAGAGTATAAAGTAACCAGGTTTTTGTTTTTTAGCCTTAGTGAGTATATATTAATTTTGTTTACATGTTTGCGGTTAACAGTATACCAATGCATACAACATGCAGTTGACTGCCTTTATAAAATCTGATTCTGAAAAACAAATTCATTTGGGGGAGCCCTTTTGAAAACAGAATCCATTGTTTTGCTGAAATTATAGGACTGGTGGTAGAAACTACAGCCACCAACAAGACCTCTCCACTTTCTTGGTAATCTAGGTGCTATTTAAACCTCTGACAAAACCTCTGTTCTCATCTTGAAGTGAGAGTGTTTCATGGTAGATGTGTACCTTGAATGGAAATACGGTCATACTGACAGTGGCAAAATTCTGCTGCTAGAAACAGGGAGAAGGGAGAGTTTCAATTTTCTTTCCAGGATTTACAATGCAACATACCCAAATTACTTAAAGAACCAGAGAGGAGCCTTTACAGGCCATAGGACGCAATGCTGATTCTGTTTACACTAATTAATGCCTTTGGATTCTTCCATGGAGATTCTATTGAAGATGAGTAGAATCATGGTTCCAGGTACTCTCTCATAAAATTATTTTTTCTCTGAACCTCTTTATGGAACTATCAGAATCTTTTCCAGGAACTCTGCTGTAATTTAATTTGATTCCATAATTCAACAAGCATTTATTAAATGCATACTATTCATCAGATACTGTGCTGAAAAAAAAATTACCTCTGCCCTCAAGGAGTTTACATTCTACTTGGGGGAAATACCCAGGAAAAACCCAGGAGTCCTGGGAGGAGTGACACTAAAAAATGACATTAAAGAAGAGGCATCAATATTTGCCACGGGAATTTTCCACCTAACTTTCAGGGGAAACTTTTTATATGTATTGTCTTCCCCGTTAGAATGTGAGCTCCTTGAAAGCAGGGACTGTCTTGACAAAGCACGGTGTTTGCACATGGTAAGGGTTTACTAAGTGCTTTATTCATTTATTCAAATAACATGTACACAGAACATAAAATAAAAATATGTAATTTCAGCAAGGGGAAGGCACAGATTTAATATGAAGGGCAATCAACCCTAGATGAGGGGTTTCTAGAGGGCATAGTGAAAGGATGAGGTAGAGTGGGATTGGACAGCCATGGCAGGTATGAGGAAACGGGGAGAAGTAGACAGGAAAAGGAACTTCTGCCTATGCAATCTTATCAGAATCAGGGATTCTCAGTGGAGATACAAATTGGCATGCCCTTCATAGAATCAATAAGAATTACTTTGATTATCATTGCCTGGGAAGTAAAGTAAAAGGGGTGAGAGGGAAGACAAGGTACACGAATGATGATGATGATCACTTGGTCCTGTATGATGGTCAAAGGAAGGGCTTGTGGGATCCTGGATCCTGGCTATATAGAGAGGTGAGGGACTGGACTCCTCTTCCAATCAACAGTCAGATCGGCTTCTCCCTAAAGCTCACTCTTGTTGAGAAGATTATCTTCCTGGGGGAAAGGAGGATCTCAGGTTCCTTGATCCTGGACTGATGGCCAATGTAGACAAGGAATAATATCCTACTACATCTCCACTAATAACAAAATCATTCTTTACAACCACTGCATAAATTCTGCCATCTTGTTTAAGTAATTAATTTGTTTTCCATTTACAAATTCGTATGAATAGTGGCAGTGGCCACTTGACAACTAGACATTTTGTTGTTGTTCAGTTATTTCAGTCATGTCTGTCCCTTCATGAGCCCATTTTGGGGTTTTCTTGGCAAGGATACTGGGGTGGTTTGTCATTTCCTTCTCCAATGAATCCATTTTGTCAGGCAATCAAAGGTTAAGTAAGTTGCCCAAGGTCACACAGCTAAGAGGCTGGATTTGAACTTGGGTCTTTCTGACTCCAGGCCTAGTGTTCTATCCAGGGAATGATTAGGGTGGAAGGACAAGTCCACAGTCATGCCTTGGTGCTCAATCTAGAGGGTCAGGGGAGTCCAACAACAGCATGGTTGATAATTCTACTGAGGCTGATCATTTTAACCTTTGAAATCTTTGTCAAAATTTGATTATGACAGGTTCATTTATAAAAGTCACCACAGATACAAGTAGGATTATGACATGTTTCAAAAAATAACTGATGATCCAATATAATCAGATTCTAGATTTTCTAATTATTTTTGCTGTATTAGAATACCTGATTTCAAAAATGATACAAATAACAAATACTGAATATGCCAACATTTTTGTGGAGCCATTTCATGTCTGTCATTTCAGATTATGCAAGACATCCTACACTGGATGTTTAGAGTGGTCACAGTTACTTAATTTTATGCGTCAGTCTACTTGCCTTTATTAAAATGTGTTCATGGCTAGCCAAGTTCTATTATGAAATGGAAGTTCTTCAAAATTTGGATACATGGAAACTGGAATAATTTTTATAGTCATTAATTACTTTAATTTGACAAAATTATGTATTTTTTCTATCAGAGAGGTCTGATTGGGGCTTAGAGTCTAAGGCTGGAATACATATATAAGTTTATATATATTGTATATCATACTACTACTATTTCTAAGACAAAAGGAACTGAGCGTTCTTACCTCATGAGCTGGCTTTCATGCCTTTTTTTTCTCCTTCAAGGTTCCTTTGGCAGGGCTGTAACTAAGATAGAGACACCAAGGCTTTACTCCAGGACACCAGAATCTAAAGATTGTAGCACTGAGACATGCAGTGTGGCATGGTGGATCTTGAGAGGTGGCCTCAAGTAGGAAGACTTAAGTTCAAGTACTGCCTCCAACACATTTTGACTGTATAACATTTGGCAAGTCACTTAACCTTTTTGATGTTCTAGTCAACTTTCTGACTATAAGTCAGACTTGCATTAGTAAAGGGTGTTTCCTTACCTGCTAGTTACCCATATAAATGAAATCACTAGGTCCAGGCACTAGCTCTATCTTAATAGTTTGTTTGTCCTTTATTTTTGAAGAGGACCAATGACATTACAAGGGTAATTAGTCTTGACTCATGCATGAATTGGATTTAAGTGAAGCAGAGTTAGATTGGCTAACGTGACAAAACAGGAAAATTATAAATACTGGAGGAGATGTTGGAAAATTGGATCACTAATGCATTGTTGGTGGCATTGTGAACCGATCCAAACATTTTGGAGAGCAATTTGGAACTATGCCCAAAGGGCTATAAAAATGTGCATGCTCTTTGACCTAGCAATACCACTTCTAGGGCTGTACCCCAAAGAGATCATACAGATGGGAAAAGGACACACATGCACAAAAATATTTACAGCAACTCTTTTTGTAGGGGCCAATAATTAGAAATTGAGAGGATGCCCATCAATTGGGGAATGGCTGAACAAGTTGTAGTATATGAATGTAATGGAATACTACTGTGCTATAAGAAATGATGAGCAGGCAGATTTCAGAAAAACCTGGAAAGACTTATATGTACTGATGCTGTGAGGGGAGCAGAACCAAGAGAACATAATACACAGTTACAGCCACATTGCATGGTGACTAACTTTGATAGATTTGGCTCTTCTCAGCAATGCAAGGTTCTAAGACAACTCCACAAGGCTCATGATGGAAAATGTTATCCACATCCAGAGAAAGAATTACAGAGTCTAACTGTAGATTGAAGAATACTATTTGCACTCTCTCTTTTTTTGTTTTGTTTCTTCTTTCTCGTGGTTCATTCCATTGGCTTATAATTCTTTACAACATGACTAACATGAAAGTATATTTAATATGAATGTATATGTAGAGCCTATATCAGATTGCATACCATCTTGGGGAGGGGAGAGGGGAGAGAGGGGGAGAAAATTTAACACTCAAAAACTTGTGGAACTGAATGTTATAAACTAAAAATAAATAAATAAAAAAATTTTGAAAATTTTTAAAAATTAAACAAAAGTGAGTCAGAGATGCAAAAAGTCATCAGCTTCACTCTTCCTGAGTCATTGAAATCCAGTGGCAAGACAAAAGTCAAGATGACTGGTGAAGGCCCAGGACGAAGTGGATGACCTTGGTGTCTTCAATGTCTGACCAAGCTCTAAGTGCTCCCTAGTGCCTGCTTCAACCACCTTCATGGCCATGTGAACAAATTTTTCTCATCCTCCCATTCTGCCAGGGAGTCTTCTTATGCTTAGAGTAGACATTCCCCTATCTCACCAAAAGGTTTGAGACCTTTTGGTTACCCTCAGCACGGTTTAGCCCAGATGGTTTACCAGGATGTGGCCACTGCTGCACATGCTACAGCTTCTTGGAGCCACAGGTGAGCGGTGGGTGAATCAGGTGGACACCAAAGTTGGATGAGCAGTGTTGAAAAGGGCTCAGCAAGTCATCACACCAGAAGTGCTAATCCTCCTAAGTACCCCATAGACCCCCTCCTAATAGCACCATCCTGGGGAAGTGCTTTGCTCTCCACACACCCCTAGGCAACTCCTCCTTTTGTGGCCCCACCTTCAATGACAGTGGATTCATTTTGGGGTACATTTCCTCCCCACAGCAACCACTTCCAGACCTTATTTCACTGTGTCCTTTCCACCTTCTGGGAAGTGATCAGCCCTTTGGAAGTATAGAACCCCTGCAGTTCCTTTTCATTCCTTTTCTCCCATCCTCCCTCTCTCACTCCTCTCTCATCCCGGCCACAGACCAAGTAAACTCTCCTTTGCCCCAGGGAAAAAGAGTCTAGCTATGGCTCCAGCCCACTAAATATGGTAACTTAATTTCACTTCATTACTAATGTCATGGGGTAGGATGCTATAATGTGAGTTCTTGGGGTTCTTTCCCAACTTAGAGGAAACTTTGAGCACTTTGATGCTTGGATTGGAAGTTGGAGTGATGTTGAATAAATGACAAGAACTCTTCTAATATTCTTTATGGGAGCTTTCCTCTACCAACTCTGAATAATACAAGTGTGTGTTATTGAGCTAGAAGGAGAGAAAAGGACTGAATTGACCCAAATGATTGAGTGAGGAAGAATTTGAAAATGTTTTCTATCCCTCTTCCATTGAACTCCAATTAAATTTGACAAGAATTTATTAAGCCACTACCATATGCCTGACATCATGCTAAGTGCCAGGGATGTAAAGACAACAAGTAAACACAATACCTACCCTCAAGGAGTTTGTATTTTCTTGTTATCCCATCCATGAATTCCATAATACTATACAGTTTCATAAATGGAAATGACAACAAAATCACTTTATAGAATCATAGATTTAGAGGTAGTAGAGACCTCAGAAATCACCTTATCCTGTCTCCTAATTTTGCAGATGAAGAAATTAAGGCCCAGTGACTTACCCAAGGTCATAAGGTAGGAAGTCCTAGAGACAGGATTTGAATTCAAGTCCTCTGATTATAAATCCACAGTCTTTCCCTTGGACCAAGATGCAGTTCTTTTATTTTTATTTTTCCCTTTTTTTTGCATACATTGTCTTACTTGGCCCTCACAAGAGATTGGTATTGCAAATATGGTTCTCTTCATTTTACAAATGAGGAAATCGAGTTTCAGCAAAGTTAAGCGAATTTCCCAAGATCCAACTGCAAAGACATGATGGAGAGAATCCAGGTCTTTTGAGTTCAGATCCAGTGACCTTTCTGTTCCCCTGGGTTTTTTAAGGCTGAGCACTGTGTAAATGGCCTAAAACAGTATGGGAGCAGACAAGGTTGCAACTGAATAATGAATGATTCTATCTTACTCTCTCCCAAGGCAGACCTCCCCAAATTCCCTCTGCAGTGGACAGGAGCCACACAGGCTCTCTTAGCTCCACTTATCATCAATCACAGGGTCCCTAGAAATTTTTAGTGCTCTCAAGTCTATGAGAAGGTAAGGCAGATTTAGTATTGATTTGATATTTTTAAAGTATATAAAATAAATTATAAGGAATATGAAAATCACAAAAGTTATTTTCAATTTATGGAAAATATATGGAATGTAATCCCTATACTGTACTACATTTTCCATCAGAGCTCTGCCAACAACACTCTGAGTGTAAGTACTAGATTTGCAAATAGGCTTATATTCATATTTAGAGAATATGCATATTCAGAGACCTATTATTCAGAAAATATTTTGTTATATTCTAAGTATATTATGGCTACAAATATGAGGGGCAAAGTGGAGAAAGTAGGGGACCTTGAATAGTTACCATTGCAAAAAAAGAACAGAGAAGAGAGATGAGCCCTGCCATGGAATCTAGAGACCTGGGTGCCAATTACTATATGGCTCTGAGCAAGTCATTTCTTTCTTTGCCTAAATAAAATGAAGGGGTTGGATTATGAGATCTTTAAGGACTCTTCCAACTCAAACATTCTGTGATTCTGTGGTTTTCTTTGCTTATTCGTAATACTAAATAAGAATGTACAATAAGCATTAGTGGGGGAGGTTGGATTCATAGAATTTTGAGCTACATTGGGCCTTGAAGTCATTGAGAGAAAATATGCTTAGCTTCATGTTTATGAAGTTATTGTCAACCAATTATTCAATCAAAAACATTTATTAAGTGCCTACAATGAACCAGTCAGTCAATAAACATCTATTAAGTACCTACCATGTACCAAGCACAGTGTTAGTGCTTGGGATACAAAGAAAGGCAAAAGATAGTTTCCGTCCTGGAGGAACTCGCAATCTAATAGGGAAGAACCAGGCACTGAACTCACCAAGTAAGAAAGTGTAAGTCAGTATTGTAGGATGAATTTCCTCATCATTCTTTTGGTATCATGCAATATTAGATATCATGTTGGAAGAGGCCCCCTTATTTTACAGATGATTCTACAGTTAATAATAATGTATACTGGATATACTTGAAGACTAAAGGAAAGTTTCTCAAAATAGAAGCTAAAGTAGGAAATCCTTCCTTCCCTCTTTCCTTTCTTCCTTCTTTCCCTCCTTCCTTTCTTTTATCCCTCCTTCCTTCCTTCTTCCTTTTCTTTCCTCCCTTCCCCAAATATTCATTAAGTGCCTATTGTTTGCAGGCATAGTAGTGTAGAAACAGTGCTGGAGTTTAAATCAGTAGAACAGGGTTTTTAAATCCCTCTTCTATATCTTACTGTGTGCAACCTTGGGCATATTACTCAGAGCCTCAATCTGCTCATCTACAAAACTATAGAGTTAGATTAGATCATCTTTCCACCTCTAAATCTACCCTCTTGTGAACCTAAAAGAACGATCCGGAAGTTCAACAAAGAAAATTGACTTATACTTCCTTTCCTAATAAATCCACAGTGAGTGCCTGGCACATAGTAGGTAATTAATAAATGCTTTCTGATTGACAGCAACCTCAGGACCATCAGTGTAGACAAATTCTCTTTCCCCATAAATATCTTCCACTCACTTATGCCCTGAGATCCACGTTTATTCTTTGCAGATCTTACCCATTCTCAACTAAGTCTCGCAAGTCAGTGTTTCTCAAATAGTAGTCTGTGCCCCTAGCAACCAGAAAGTTACAAGGATCACAAATGAAATCATACCAATATTCTTAACTATTCAATGTCATCTGAACCTTTTGTTTTGGCTGCATCATCATTCGTGAGGCGACTCTTCTATTTTTAGTTTGCATATTTTAAGCCACTCAGGACAGATATGTCTAAAGACCAGCATAATTAGAAAATGCCAAGTTCTTTCTACAGATTCATAGCAATGAAAGTGATCCCTTAGATTTGTTGAATTCTGGAGGGTCCCATTTAAAACTGCCCCATCTGCCACCTTGCATGTGACAAGGCTGCTTCATGTTCTAACTTGTTCCTCACTCTGAGGAGGCTGTTACCTTTAGCCAACTAGACAATGTCCATCCATCCATATTCAAAGGCTGAATTTGCTCACATAGAAACTTGTTTTGTCAGAGATTTTCCTGCCTTCAGTCATTCACTGCCCTAGGCAACTGCTTATTCTAGCTATATTAATTCTCCTATTGGAGTCCTTTTCTCCCTTTGGGAACAACCTATTTGTATGAGTTAATAATGCTGCTGGAATACCCATAAACTTAATCTGAGAAGTGAAGCCTCATTAGTGAAGTCTGTTCTTTCACTAATCAATTACATCTTTTACTCTTCTAGTGAATCTAGAGAAAGGAGTGTTTTATTTTATGGATCTTCACTTAGTGAATAGCTCTTAGAAGCTCCTTGAAGGAAGGAGCTACTTTATTTTTGTCCTTGCATCTCCAGGACCTAGCACAGTGCCTGGTACACAGTAGGTGTTTCATTAGTCAGAGCTGGTGGACTGATTGATTGATGGATGGAAATCTATCATTCGCTAAAAGATTAGTTTTTTGCATAAGAAATGTGAATGAATGCTGTTCGTGGTGGAGATTTGGTGACAGGTATTATCTTTCTTAAAAATGTCTTCGTTCCCTTTTCTCTTGATCTTTTGTGGGTCAACTCTTGTTGTATAAACTAGGTATGTCATTGTTGAAAGGAAGGACTGAGAAATAACTCTGGAATGGGTGTGCATGGGTGTGAGATTGAAACATCAGAAGACAAAGGAAGGTCAGTACTAGTCAGACAGCTTGAGCTAGCCTTATCAGTAATCACTGGTTTGTGGTAGATTTTGAGTCACCATCTGCTTTTCCAAAAATCAAGACTTCATTGGCCTCTATGGATTGTTTGCAATCCCTCTGTCCATCTAAAAATGGTGGAAAGTTGGCAAAGACTTTCAGAGAAAAATTCTTTAATTCATTCTGACAGACTTGAGAAGTTCAAGTTGGGAGAATATATCATCACTTTTATTTTTAACCACATTTTTCTTTCCTCCTTTTGATCTGTTCTTTGACTTTTTTTTTTCTTGGCAACAAAGACCATGTTGTCTTGAAAGGCTTCATAGCCATTATTTTTTTAACCAGCTTTTTGTTTGCTTTCTAGATAATTCAGCAGCCAAGACTAGGAGCAAATGCTACATTGTCTTGTGTTGTAGACTCATGTGCACTTTTCTCAAAGCTAAGTACTTTCCATGGGGATGGCCATGCTTTGTAGTGAGATCTCTGTGAACATATGCTCTTGGAGAGTTGATGTATTTTGTTGTATTTCTTATGATTCATTCCGATTTAAGATGACGGAGGGAGTCTAGAGCACTTAAACTAGTGACAAATCTAAATAAACAAAAAGTGGATTTTTTTTTTACCTAGTCTCCAGTATGCCACAACATCGAGGTATATGAAATATACCTCAATGCTTGAATGTGTTGTCATCGTTGTATTCTTTAAGAAAACAAATATAGTTAATGTATGGTAAAAATGATTCTTGCTGATTCTAATATTTTTAGTTCTCCCCATCTGTTACCACAAATTTATGGAAGAGGAATGTCAACCACTATAAAGTAAAATAACAACAGAAAAATGCAGATTTCTTCCAATCTCAAGAAAGGAGGTAACATTTCTCGGTACCTGGTCTTTCATCTGAAGATTTTTAAGCTGACAAAACCAAATCCCCCATGGGATGTGGATACTTTTGCCTAATTTTATAGATCAGGATAATGAGGAATGGACTGGATTAAGTGATTTTCTGAAGGTCATATACTTGTGTGCAGAAGGAGTCTGACCCCCCCCCCCCCAAGGATTCAAAAGTTTATCTGTCAACTGAACCAAACTTTCTAATACTTGGGTCAAATGGCCCAATTTAAGCTCATAAGTCTCTGACATATTTGTTTAGGATAGCCTAGTATTGCTGAGGGCAGTACTGAATATGGAAGAATTTGGGAGAAGAGGGAAAGAAGTTATACTCTAGACATTGGCAGCATAGACAGGAATAGATTTTGACTCAAACTTCTGACTTGGAAGAGAGATGGTTAAGTAGAATTAGTTATTAAAAGGGGCCTGATCAATGGAGCTTCATGTTCCAAGCATGGATGGTATTCCCTGCCTGCTGCGAGCCCAGGTGGAAGAAACTGCTTCTAAAGAAGGCACGACAGTATGTAATATAAGAGAAGCGTTCATCAGTTTGGAGCACAAATAGATAGTCTGTCACTGGTTGTGGTCTGCTAGTCCCATGATAATGAGATTGACTGTTGCTTGGTGTCTGAACTAGAAACAAATAAGTATTCAAAAGGCACTAACTAACCAAGGGCTAGTCTCTTTTGTTCTCTGGAATGTCCAAGTAAGGAAGCAAAGACTATTATGTGTCTCCAGGCAGGAGAGAGGCCTTGGACTCTCTCTCGCCAAGACCTAGCATGATGATGAGAGTCTTTGGCCCTGCTGTTGCTTTTTTCTCTCTCATGTCTATTCTTTCTTTATGAAGGAATATTGAAGGTTGCTATGACCTTGTGAGCTTCAAAAAGACAAGAGAGTCAGCCACCCAAAGTCCAGGAACTGGCATCCATGCTGGAATTAGCCAGTAGCCTGATGATGAGGAATGAAGTCCAAAGTGCCTTTGACTCAGCATCAGCAGCAAAAAGGGAGCCACAATGATTCAACCATTGGCTATGTGGAATTCCAAAGTGAACTTGGTGGAGCAAATACTCTGTAGAAAGGGCTTTGAGTTTGAGCCTCCTCCCCCCAGGGACCAAGGTGATAAAAATAAAGGGAACTGTGCTTCCAGATGTGGGGGGAATATTTTCTAACTTCTATTCTTGCTATATCTTAACAGCAAATATCATTTTGTAAAAGCTAAATGGTGTTAATTAGTTAAATGAGACTCTGGTGCTAATCACTAGTGGTTAACCTGAAGGAAATAAACTGAAATAGGGGTTCAAGCATTGAGAAAGCTAGCTCTGGGCGTTTGACCTGTAGCACATGTGAGTTGGAAAAGTAATCCCTGAGTTTCACTATAGGATTTTTTCTTTAAGTTTATTATAAATACTCAGCGGAAGGGAGAAGAGACAAAGACTTCCTCCTCTAGACCCACAGCCTCTTGCATCAAAAGTTTTATCTGAATTTCCAGACAGTGTCTAGACTTAGCTCTGCATGTCTGTATGTGTCAGATGGACAGGTAGGCATCACATGTCTACAAGGCCAACAAGAGAGTCAAGTCAAGAAGGATTTATTAAGCCCTTAAGTAACAGAAGGTGATGGAAAAGGCCCTGACCAACTCTTGGCTCTCTTGACTGTTTATGAACTGGAAACTGTGAAAGAACTTTCAAACAAGATATTTAGTTGAAAAGCTTTGTTTTCTGCCCAAAATGGCCCCTTGTAACACAGTAAATACAAGAAATGTCAAGGAAATTAAAATTTAATCTAATTAATTAATTTGATTAAATTTTAAACAAATTTTAAAAGGCAATTTAGACAGGTTACTAGATTATTCAGGACCAGTCATAGCATTTAGAGCTGAAGGAGACTTCAAAGTCTTCTTCTCCAACTCCCTTCTTTGAGAGATGACGAAACCAGGGCCCAGCAGGTTTGAGGGCCTTGCTCAAGTTTTCATAGATAGTACTTAAAGGGACAAGAAGACAACTTTTCTGCTCTTTTTCTACTCACATTTAAACATCAAATTCGACAAATATTTAAGTGCTTAATACATGCAGAGTACTGTGATAGGCACTGGAGACTACAAAGATGAATAGAGTTCTTACTTTCAAGGATCTTTCAATAATAATAGCTATCAAGTTTATAAAGTACTCTAAGGTTTACAAAGCACCCTGCAAATATTATCTCATTTTATCTTCATAATAACCATAGTGCTGTCACTATCTCTTTTACTGGTGTTAATAAACTGAGCCACATAGAGGTTAAGTGACTTGTCCAGAGTCACACAGCTAGTACGTTTTTGAGGCTGGATTTAAACTCAGGTCCAGCACTCTCTGTATCCATTGTTCACCCAGCTGCCTCTTACAATAGAATTGGAAAGATGGGCACAGGCTTACTACATACACACATACATACGTGTGTGTGTATGTGTGTGTGCATGTGCATGTGTATATATGGACTAGATGTCAAGAAATTCTCTGTCTAGTGTCGGCTTTGCCACTAGCTAGCTGCGTAATATTGAGTGCGTAATTTATGCTCTCTGCGCTTACTCATCTGTAAAATGAATGAGCAGAGCTGGAGATTCTAAAGCCTTTGTCAACTCTGAAATTCTGTGTTTATAATGATGTTTGAAGTCCTAGTCTGTAAGCCCATAAAAACAGGGACTCTACAGCTTAATTGAGCTTGTAGAGGGAACACATTGCTTCACACCAGGCACTTAATAAATGACTCAGTGAAATCACATCAAACCAAATCAAAGAAAGGGAAGAAAGGGCTATGAGAAACCCTTGGAGGAATCTATTCCTTCTGGCTGGGAATAGCAGGGAAGGCTTCATGGAGGAGGGGACACTTACACTGAGATTTGAAGAATAGGAAGGATTTTAACAAGCAGACAATGAGGATAGAGAGTGGGAGAGAGTGTGCATTTCAGGCATCAGGGAAAAGCATCGCCTGAGGCACAGGGATGGAACTCTATAGTATAGCCGAACTGACTTTCTCAATGTCCCTCAGGAGCCACATTGCATCCCCCATCTCTGGGCCTTGACACTGGCTCTCCATCATACCTAGAATGCTCTTCCTCCTCACCTCTGCCTCCCAGAATCCCTGGCTCTTTTCAAAGCTCACCTCTAATGTCACCTCCTGGTGCATGAGGCCTTTCCAAACTCTCCCAGCGGCTAGTGCTTTCCCTCAAAATTACCTAGTGTTTACTTTGCATATATTTATGTGTGTACACTCATGTAAACATTCTTTGAGGATATTGATTATTTAATTTTTCTCTTTGTATACCCAGTGCCAACACAGGGTTTGTCACCTACAGAAGTAGGTGTTTAATAAATGCTCACCCATTGAATGAATGAATGAATTTAGGGAATGATTCATCATACAATTTGGCAGAAGCAAAGAATATATGAAGGAAAAATAATATGAAATAACTGAGGTTGGAATCAGATTGCAGATGCCAGATGAAGTTTTTACTTTAGTTAGTAGGCAGTGGGAGCCATTGATGGTTTTTGAGCAAGGGAGTGACAGGATCAGAACTATCTAGGAGACAAGTTAGGGTGCTATCGAAATCATCCCAGCAAGAGGTAATGACAGCTTCATACCAGCAATAGGCATCATAAAGAGGAAGAGGATATATAGGAAAGAAAAACTGGCATGATTTTGGCACTGATAGGATTCCTAAGTGGAGGAAAGAAGCCAGAGGAAAAGTAGTTAAAGATCATTCTGAGTTTAAGCCTAGGTAACAGGAGATGATGGAACCAAAATGGGACAATTAGGAAGAGGGGAAGCATTTTGAGGAAGATGAGGAGTAGTCCTTGCATGCATCATAAAACCTTGAGCTGCATACAACAAAGATAACTGGCATCTGTCATTAGCAACATTTTACTTGGTGGGTTTTGTAAGATGGGCAATACAAGTCCAATGGCAGTGGCACTTTTGTAAATGTATTCTTTTAGAGGTAAAAGGCATATCTGAGATCCTCTTGTTGAGTCCCCTCCTTGCACAAATAAGGAAACTGAGGATCAGGAAGCTGGATCATAAATCATAGGAGCTTAGAGACTTTCTCAGGGTCACACAGCAACAGAATAGTAGGGTAAGGGTAGAGGGTGGGAGAGAGTATTCTGGCCTGCATGACTTCTTTTTCCTTATAAAAGAAAGCAAATGCTCCACAATTCTTTTTAAAGGTACTGCTAAAATAAATCAGGGTTATTCCTAGTAAATAAGTATCTCCTTTAATGAGATAAGGATATTCTAATCTCAAAGCTCTGCACATAAAATTGATTTCTCCATGACGTGTATTGTGACCTTTATGGTTGATGAAAACTTACTACTAATACCCATAGTCTATTCAGTTATTATAGGTTAATAGCTCAATTTCTGAATAGTGCTCTACCGTGATATTTACACTTTTCCATCTTGATGTTCTCCTTAATTGGTCACCTAACTGATGGAAACTTCTATTTGAAATATGGCTTCCCAGTCAAAAGTGAGAAGTAAAAATGCTGTAATTAATGGTGCCTTCAAGGCTTAGATTGTTATGCCCTTGTCTATCCTGTTCTCCATAGGCACAACAGGTAACTATCCATTAGAGTGCACACTCACTCTCTGCGGAAGGACTAACCTACAGCATACTAATAAAATCATAAAATGCCCTGTAACACGCAATTAAATTACACAAAAAATGTCAGAAGTTCTCTAATGTTCTCTCTTTAAGATGATTTCATCCACAAAGGTTTCGCAAATTCATACACCACAGCAAATTGTCGGTAATACTGAGTCAACATAGTACTCAACTAGACCATCTAAGGAAAGGAGGCTGAAATATTAACTTGAGGTTTACTGAAGGGTTGCCTGTGGCACTTTTCCCAAAATGGGATTAAACTAAACAGCTGCTGATATGGAAACCAACTATTTGAACTGTAATTCAGTTAAATATGTTAATAGTGCAAAGCTAACCCATCTCATAAACGTGATGCAGGAAATGACTCAACATTTAGTGCTTGTAATTTAGTAGTATTCCTGGAGACATGTAGGTGGTATGGATAACATGGGGAGTGCTCTGTGGTGCAATTTAGGTCAATGATTCTTTGAAGGGACTTCTTTTTCCATTTTCCTCAGATAATGTCTAAAGTAATTAAGCTGGCACAAAGGAAAATATTTTGAAATTTTTTCAAAAGAAAAAAAAAGCCTGTAATATAAAGTATCTTAGCTGGTTTTATTATCCAACTTTTTTATTTTGAAAAGTTTTATTGATGCATTTTCACCGTAATCCCTTCTTAATATCCATTCCTCTAATAGCATGCTCCCTTATTTAAAAAATAAAAAGTTAAGTAAAAAAATTTTAACTAATACAGTGATTAACAGAGTATGTAATATTCTGGACCTTTAGTCTCCCACATCTCTACCAGGAAGAAAGGGGTATGTTCCAGTATCAGTCCTCCAGAACCAACATTGGTCACTGAACTTGACCTGAATCCTGTTTTTTAATGTTGTTTTAACACTTAACACACAATGTGCCTGACCCATAGTAGACACTTAATAAACACTTGTTGATTTGAATGCTTGTTGTCTTGTCTTTATTATACACCTATAGTCATGGTAAAAAAAAATGTTCTCCTGGTTCTGCTTTTTTTGATCTGCATAAGTTCATACAAGTCTTCCCATGTTTCTTTGAATTCCTTATGGCAAAATAGTACTTCATGACATACATATAGCCATAGGTTGTTCAGTCATTCCTCAACTGCCCATCCACTTTGTTTCCTGATTGATCAGCTTTTTAAGGGATTCACAAGAATTCATTGAACAATGGGGAATCTTTGTACATTCAATTTCTCCAGTTAATGTCTACAAGAAAATGCATGAATTTTACAAAGTAGTTACCCACACCCACTCAAACACACTGAATTCCACCTGGATTTGTACAACTGGATTTTTAAAATAAAATAAATACAATTACCAGGATGCACAACTTTTAAGATGGTCCCTTAAGGGAACGGAATCTATTTTATGTAATCAATAAAGTTACAAAAAGTACTTAAAAGTGCGAGTTGTATATTGATTTTTCATGATATAAGTAAAATGGAAGAAAAGTATACTTTTTTCAAAGTACCTTATATTTTAACTTGTCCAAGAATCTGTCATTTAGACTAAACTTTCTATAAATATAAAATGAGATGTTTCAAACATAATCATTTCTATTCAACTTCCTTACCAAGACTGAAAGGACAAAAATTCATATTTTTATATAGAAATCAGAGATGATTATACTGTAATTTTAAGGTCTTCCTAGGAACTATTTTATTATCCACAATGAAAAATGAGGAAAAATTCCCTTTTAGGGGAAATATATAGGACATGAATTATTATGGGCTTTGATTCAACAAATCAACTATTATTATTACATGGAGTTACTGAGTTACCTTTCACACATAAAATATGCCAGATTCAATCTCTCCATCAGAATTCTTGAAGGTCCTATTTAAGGTAATTCGGAAAGCTGGGAGGTTTTCTGAACCACTGCCAAGAACTTTGAGTTCTAGCTGAGGATTTACCACTGATTCACTGAATGACCTTGAGTGAATCGTTAAGCTTAACATCTCAGTTTCTTCATCTATAAAATGGGAGGAATAATCCTTGTTTTCCATGCATTAACCATAATAATGATAGTAGCTAATATTTATAAGACACCTTCTATGTGCCAAGCACTGTGCTAAGCATTTTACAATTATCGTGTCATTTGATCCTTACAACAGCCCTCGGAGGTGGGTGCTAATATTATCTCCATTCTTACAGATTTGGAAACTGAAACAAACAGAGGTTAAGTGACTTGTCCAGAGTCACTCACTTGTTAAGTGTACAATGCTGGAAATGAACTCAGATCTTCCTGACTCTGGGCTCAGTGCTCTATCCAGTACGCAGTCTAGCTACTTCTAATGGTGGAACTAACTAGGGGAAAAAGTATCAATATTTTAATGAATGAAAAAGTTAGCCAAATTTCAAATATGGCAGAGACCTTTGTAGGAACATTACTTGTCACAAATGGATAATATAGGGAGGGACATACTCAACAATATGCCTCATCTTTTAACCCCACCATCTTGATAGGGTGGGCTGGAATATTATTCCCAGTTCTGCTGTGTTTCTGTAGTTATGAAGGAAACTTTGCACTGCCTCCCTCCACTAATAAATTTTAAAAACCCAGCCCAACTCAACTCCTTTTCTGCCTTCTTACATTCTATCTTTGAGGAAGGCTTGTGCAGAGTGTGAATGATTCTTCAAACATCTGTCAACTTCTGGCTGTGCATATGCCCACATTTTTTCAGAGACATGCTCTAAAGTGTTGTAGGGAGAGGCTGGGGAGTGTTGCAACCCTCAAGTAACTTTTGAAGAGTTTGCAAAATTCCATTTGCACCCATAATGCAATCTACACAACTGCAGTGGAGATCCATGGGTTATTTTTTTTTCCAGAAGGAAGATGTAAATATCTGGTCCTTGACCCTAGGGAAAAAATAATACTCATTTCATCTTTAAGGTCCTGGGAATATTTTCCAAGTGTTGGCGAGTACACCTTGTTTTAAAATTATGTTGTGTCATATTTGTAATGTCTTGGGTCTGGTTTTTTATCCTTTGATTGAGGAGACCCAAAGTAGTTCAGTCTAATATTATGAAGACAAGAGCTGTGAAACCACTTGCACTGCTTGACCTCACATCTCTGGGGTGCCCAGTGAGTTAGCCTGACAATAATAGGATTGGTGTGGACAACTACTGTCCACCGGAAATAGGATGGCAAGCTCATGTTAGTGCTTAATCATAGCAATTACTTTTAAAATCTGCTTATGTTCTTTTGCAGGAGAATTGTGTATGGATTACTTAAAGTTTCCACTATTTCTCCCTCTCTGGCATTCATATATTCATAATACTTGATAAAGAAGGGACATAGCCTTCAAATTCTTTGTCTCCCCTTTGACCAGTATGATACTACTGTGTAGAGGAGAGAATACCTAATCAGAGGTAACAGGAGAAAGCCTCCCTAAGTATAGCTTGACTCCTTTATTGGATTTGTCTGTAGTGACAGCTTGATAGGAAAGTCACTGCTGCCACATTTAAGCAACCCTTCTTTCCTTGGTTTTTGAAGCCTTTATCCTTGTGGATGAAAGATCCTGTCACCCTCTCCATCTAAAACCCTTCCCCAGTTTTGCTGAGAAGTATCAAAACTATCATCACAGGAAGGGTTTGAACTGAGGTTTTCCTGATTCCAAAGATGGCTATACATTATACCATACAGTCAGTTAAGAAGCATTTATTCGGCATCTACTATGTGCCATGCACTACAGTGTGCTAAGCTCTGTGGAGAAAAGAAGGGCTTCACCCCTCCACTCCTTGACCCTACCCCCATCCTTCAAATCTGATTACTTTTCAGACTTTAGAGTTTATTAATTAAAGCTTAGTGTTCAGAATGAGGAAAGTGATATTACCACTGTACTCTGACCAAATCAGACCACATCTAACAGCTAAACTTCATTTTACATTCTCAGCATTTACAATATTTGGAGAAATCTTTGGCCTTCAAGGTGGAAGCACAAACTCCATGGAGGAAGGAAGTAAAAGTGAAAGAGGATTAGTTATCTATCACCCTCAGAGCAAGACTGTTATAATGCCAGGTGGGATACAGATTGCTTAAGTGAAAAGTGAAAATATGTAAAGAAGAGAGAACTTTTCAAAGGCCAAGAAAAGCCTGTGGCTAACTGCTTTTTTTTTTTTGAAATAAATCATGTTACCAAAAGTAAGTAAAGACTAATTGTAATTTAATTTTGTTGTAAAAAAAAAAAGGTTAATGGGAAAACATAAGAGAAACAAAAGGATGGGTGTTAGGAATGAATTTTTTTCCCCTTAAAATGGTTCCTTAGCCTAGTTTCTTAGTTAGAATAAAATAAATGCATTTTTTTCCAGACATGCTTGAAATCATTTTTCATTCTTTCCCTGACAGATACCCCTTATCTTGTACTTACTTTGCACTTCTTGAGCCCTGCCCTGCCGAGTCATAGAATTTTAGCACGAGACAGGACTTCAGAGTCCACTTAGACCAACAGCTTCGGTTTACAAAAGAGGACTCTGATTGCTGACCTCTCTATGAAGACAATTACAGTAATATACTCAGGGTCTTTCCAAAAGAAGTGAAATTACAAGGTGTCATATCTTTGTTCCCTTTTCATTAATTCTTTTTTCAGTCATAGTAATAAGTAGTCACTTTTAGTTTGGACCCATGTTCCCTTTAATTTTTTTAAAGTTGTAATAATAGCAACTGACATTGCGCAGCCTGTCCGGGTTGGAAGGACATCAGTCCAACTCACACCTGAAAAGGACAAATCATGATCCAGCCTTTGATTGAAATGATGGGAAACCCACAAAGATCTAAAGCAAATCCATTCCATTTTTGGACAGCTCTAACTTTGGCAGCTTTTTTCCTGTATCAAGTTGAAATCTTCCTCTACCCTTTGGGGTCGAGCAGAACAGTACAGAGGTGCTATTTCTTCCCTAATTCCAGACACTACGCCTTAAGGTACTGCGTGTAAGTTTCTTAAGGCAAAGCATTTATAGTATAGTGCTTTCTGGTTTGACTTTGTAACAACCCCGTGAGGTGGGCAGTATGAATATTTGCATCTCATGTCTTAGAGGCTCCCCCGACAGGAAGGAGCTGTGTACTCTTTGAAGACCCCTCCTTTCTTAGCTCAGTATCCCAAGAATGAGCAGGGAGTCTGGCACTAAGCCGAGGGTAATCACCAGTTCTCTCTAAAACCACAAAGGTTTGAGAGAGCATTTATATAATACTTACTAAGAGCCTGGTCCAGTGCTGTGCAGGGAGGGGTTGGGGGAACAAAAAGAGACCTCAAAAAGTAATAATCCCTGCTTTCAAGGGGTGTACATTCTAACGGAAGATACAGAGTGGAAATCTCTAGTTACATGCAAGTATATACACAGTACATACAGAGTACATGATATATAGAGTATATGAAGGTAATAATGAAAAAGGGAATGCATTAACAGCTGGGATGGGAGTGGAGTGAGGAAGGACAAAGAAAGTGAGATTTTAAGCTTGTTCTTGAAAGAAGTCTGGGAAACTAAGTGATGGAGGTAAAGGGTCAGTGCATTCTAGGCAAGTGAGACAGCTAGTACAAAGACATTTTCCAAACATAATAGCTTTATTTACAATTTAATGGCTACAAGAAGGGTCTACAATTAGAATCCTAGGAAGCCATAGTCAAACCTCCTCCAGTAAGACTACTCTTCCCTCTAGAGATTTGTACAGCTGCTGTCACTTCATAGTAAGGGCCTAGGTGAGGCTGTAGTCAAGGGGAAGGCTAGAGATTCACTTGATCTCTTACCTCTCTCACTAGGGAGTGGTTGTTCCCTGTCACCCTGATTTGCTATCTATCCCCTGTGACTCTTTGTCCTGTAGCTCCCTCAGGTCCTGGCTCTGCTTCTCTTGCAAGGTCTGAGTGTTTTAGGATCTAGGACAGGATGTATATCAAAGCACTGAAATTCTGCTTCGAGCATGGCAGTCCCTTGGCAATTGCAGCAAAAATTGTTCCTCTTCGTGGAAGGGTATAGATAAGACCTGAAGTGCCTGTGATGCAATAGAAACAACTGGCAGATAGAAAGTATGAAGGTGGCGGGTACCTGGTACTATTGGTAAGGAAAGAAACTAGCAAGATAGAGGAGAAGAATTCAGGTAGGGAAGGGGCAAGGGAATTAAAGACATGTTCCTTTACATTGAAATCTTGCCTCAATGGCTAACCATGAGGTTAATCGTGCCTCTTCCCATTTTCCAAAAAACTGGATGGATTGAGTTCTTTGCTCTTTGATCTTCTCTCCAGCCCAGTCATACATAACCCTTGCCTCCACAGTGGCTCTCATCTCTAGTCACTGAATTCATGTTAAGTCTACTTACATCCCTTTCACCCATGTTTCTTGCTCATCCCCATGCCCACATCCTCCTGCCCTGCCTGGAGTGTCAAGGTAACGTGGGGGAAGAGGTAGCTTCTGTTAGTTCTGGACAAAAGCCTTCTTCTAGACTCTCCTCCAGTCCCAGGTCTCTTTCCTGCCCCTACTTAAAAAGTTCCCACCTTCCAGAAATCACTCAAATGAAATAGCTCAGTGGTGGCACTTAGAAGAACTTCCAGAAATAGGTCTAGGATCATCTATGAAAGAAGAATAGGAAATTTATCCAGGATTATCTGAAATCTTGAAGGGCATGGCTTGTACCTGGTCATCTTAGAGAAAATTCTGCACTTGGTCCATGTTGTTGTCACTCAGATTAGAAGATCAATGCCAACATTCTGAAATAAAAGACGGAAATAAAGTTGACAAGAAGGACTGGACTGAGTCCAGTTTTGAGTTTACTTCTCACAGTTACATGGACAAGTTTATGCACTCCTAAACAGTGCCCTTGTAAACATATAGACGCAGCTCAGATCTATGAATGTAAACTCCACGTGTGGGCATGAAATACTTTTTCTTTCAAGTGACAGCAATACTTCTACATGTAATTTAAGACAACCAATTATACAAATTATTTGCCCCCACAGTAGTATTCTGAAGGATATTCCATTTTATTCCAAGAATCAAACTGTTCTTGTTAACTATAATTTTGCAGTCATATTTCATATATTTTCTACCAGAGATTTCAGCATGTGTGTCTGTGTGTTTATGAATAATATAATTTCCCTGTGGGTGTGAATTTCATCCTCTCTGTGATTCCTGTGCCCTAAACATATTGCTAGGCAACACTAAGCGGCACGCATCCCACATTCCCCTAATTCTATTTGATGTGTCACAAATGGACCTTTACTTTTATCTGCAAAGCAGAGTAACATCAGTGGGTTGGGTTTGGGGTTTTTAAATAACAGGTGTCAACACAGATCAAAGGCAAAGTAACACAGTGTTAGAAACTGGCAGAAAGGGGAAATAGCTGGCATGAGGCAAATGGTACATATTTGTTTTAGGGCTTTGGCTGGTAATTCATTAGTGAAATCTAATATGATTCATGCTATTCTCACTTACCAGATGACATCAAGGACAGACAGGGTACTGGCTCCCCTCCAAAGTGCTACCGGAATCTGGAGGGTAACTGTAGGTGGGATACTCGTTCTGATGCCAGGGATGTTGCAAATATGTAATTCACTAGATGAAAATTATGCATATACTTTATCCGTCAGAGGAGACCAATATTTTCAGGTGAGTATCCAGAGTATGACAACATATGTATGCCTATTGAATGAAGCTTTGCCTAGTAACTAAAGTGATTTTATATATCCAATTCCTTTGATTTACTTCTAAAAGTACTGATATCTTTTGTTTTATGGCAGTTTGACATCAGAATATGTCCCTGCTCCTTCCCTATCCAGAAAGTCATCCCTTATAAAAAAATAATGGGAAAATCAGTTCAGGAAAACTAATTAATACATCAACCTCATTTGCTAGTCACACAAAGTTCCACACCCAAAAAGAAGAGACATATATCTTCTCAACCTTTCTATAGGGCCAATTTTGATATAATTATCCTTGCAATTGGGTTTTTTTTCCTTTTACATTCTTGTAGTCATTATGAGTATGAGAGCCATTTTCCCTGATTCTATTCCCTTTTTCTTTAGGAATAAAGGGCAAAATAAGAGAGTGGTAGGTATGGACAGTGCTAGAATGGGGTCCATGGTGCACAAATGCACAGTAATTCATAACCCAAATGGGGTCCCTCACATCAGACATCCAAGAGACAGCAGCCAAACCCATTGTTCAGATCAGCAAACTGCTCAAGCACCTGGTCATATAATGCTGGAGTTGGAAGGGAACAGTGATCAGTTAGTCTAATCCTTTTATTTTAAAGATGAGAGACAAAAGGACTCATCCAATGTCACAAGCTAGTCAGTAAACAGAGTGAGTATTTGGAGCTGGACCGCTAAGCTCTACGTCCCATGTTCACGCTGTCCTTGAAATGTTAATGCAAGGAGCTTTAGCTGAAGGTTCAGAAAGGCGAATCTCAACATTTCTCTGGAAGAGACAAATCAAATGGAAATGGTGAAGCTTGTGAAAAATATACATGAGTATTGGTAGGGAGATCTGATAGCTCTGGAAAAGTTTGCACACTGAAGAATGAAAAGTTCCAACACTTAGTTAAAGCCAGTGCCCAGGGTTTGGAATGGTAACCCATTTAGTCCAGATCTGACTGGAGCTGGTGGCTGGTCACCACTGTTTTTTCTTGATTCCTCCTTGAGACTTAGATTGTTTATCTCTATTGTTTTCTGAAAAATTTTACCAGGTTCTCAAATTTTTTGGTCTCAGGATCCGCTCACTCTTAAAAACTATTGAGGAGCTTTTGTTTATGTGGGCTGTTGATATTTACTGTATTAGAAATTTAAATGCATAAAGTTTAAAAATATTTTTTATTTTAAAATAATTATTCATTTTGAAATGTAATCATTTAAAATCAATTATACATTAATATCAATTTCTTTTTAAGAAAAATTTTATTTTCCAAAATAAAAATAGTGATAAAAGCAGCATTGTTTTACATATTTTTGCAAATCTCTTTAAAGTCTGGCTTAATCAAAGTCAGCCGGATTCTTATATCAGTTTCTGCAGTCAATCTGCTGTGATGTTGTTTTGGTCAAAGCATGTGAAGAAAATCCAGCCACATAGAGATAAGCAGTTGGAAAAGGGAGGAGTATTTTAATAGTCAAATATCTTAGTATTACTATGAAAATAGTTTTGACCTCAAAGACCCTTTGAAAAGATCTTGAGGGACCTGTAGGGGTCTTCTGATCATACTTCGAGAGCCATTGTTATAAATCTAGACTATTCTCCTTTTCAATACTGCTCCATAAAATAGAATGGATGAATGGGTAACACTAAATGGAAGCTATCTGAATGATAAAGGACAATCAATATATGGTTTGTTAACATTGTAATAGGAGCTACAGGAAGATTAAAAAAAAAGACTATTGTCTTTTGGTCCACGGTCTCTGGGAAATTATAATTGAAAGGGGGAACTGATATGATTCAATCTGTATCAGAGCAGAGAAGAAAAATCGTGCTGATCACATTCTATCTCACCTGTTGATTCATTTAAGGGACAGTTTTTAGTAATTTACTGTGTCCCAGTTAAAATTGCACCTTCTATAGGAAGCCTTTCCCAATCCCTTTTAATGCTAGTGCCTTCCTTCTATTATTTCATATCTATCTTATATAAAGCTTGTTTGTACCTAGTTGTCTGAATGTTGTCTCCTCCATATTAGATTGTGAGCTCCTCAGTGACAAGGATTATCCTTTGTCTTTCTGTTTCTTGCCAGTGTTTAGCACAGTGCCTGGCACATAGTACGTACTTAATAAATGTTAATCGATTGACTATGTGCATTGGGTGAACTTCAGCCAGGTATTTGCTGGAGGCAATACAAAGATAAATGACAGGCCCCCTGAACTCAAACAAATTACCATCTATGAATTTCTGCCAAATAAAAATGATACATATACAATTTTTCTACTGCCGTATGGTTCCACTGCAGATGTAATTACTTATTTAAACATGAATCTATAATTTTTTGTACAATTTTTTTTTAGGTTTGGGCTTTGGCTGAAATGATTGTCTAGATAGCCATACAATAAACAAACCGGATAGTTGAAAATTCTCATTTTCATATGCATATCAGTCAAAGACAATTTTATATTGTGGCACTTGAAATAAAATAAGATCTTTGCTACTGAGAATTCCCCACTAAATTTTGGAGAATTTTATCCCATGGCCCAGTTCCTTCTAAATGATCCACTATTTATGGTTTTTAGGGTACATGCACAGGACATCATTTTCTTGAACTTCACAATCAGCATGGAGAACAATTTTGTCTTGAGTAGTTTTTCATGTTCATTTGAGCTAGACCATTTGTATGGAAGGTCTTAATGCACTACATTTATATAGGGCTTTAAAAGACAGGACATGAATCAAAAATTTCTATTTGATATATTTCAAAGGTTTGTGGTTTCATCAATGTGGATATTCCATTTACTGATACAACTCAGTGGATGGGTTTGGAGAGTAACTATGAGAGAAGAATTCACCGAGAGACTCAACTTTGTGAGGAACTTCTAACTTAGCTGAACTGGTCCTTGTAGGGTTCCCTTAAGTGGACTTTATCTGGTTCCACACTGGTAGGATCTATCCAAACTTGCCCTTCACTAACATAACCTTTGAGAATCCAGGGTCTCCTCTAAGTTATGATAAGCTATCAGAGTAGGAGAGGTTTACTTACATCTTAAGATCATGGATTTAGAGAAGGGTGGGGAGGTTATCTAGTCCCATCTCCTCAACTTACACATGAGGAAACTGAGGCTGAGAGAGATTAAGCCACTTTGCTAAGGTCAGACAGGGAATAAATGGCAGAGCCAGGATTCCAAACAAAGGTCCTATTACTACAGTGCTCTTTTTACTAACCCACATTACCTCCCCATACTCACTATAAAAACTTAGACTAGGAAAGATAGGCTTGCTGATTATTGCTCCTAGTTAGTTTCAAGATGATAACCAATACCATCTTAGCAAAGAGTATTATAATATCTCCTAGAATAAGTAGCATCTTTTACATAGTCTGATATGTGCTTCAAATATTTATGATAAAGTCATATACTATTTGGACATCTGTTAATGATATAAATGCAAAACCGAAGTATTTTTCTGTTTACCTTGTAAAAGTCATTCCTTCTAAAAACATGCTACTTATGCTGATTTGTTACAGTCAGTGCATTGCAGGCAGCTATGTGAATTTACTTCTCTTGGCAGTTCTCGACTATCCTAACACAACACACAGTGCAAAATGTTTGATGGGTTATGAAAATCTGGATGTACTAAAGGTACAGCTTGTGAAAACCATAAAATAAATACATTACATTTTAAAAATCTTTTATCTTACCAGATTAGGAAAAGTAGTAATTATGATTGAGGGTTCGACATCACTCCTTCAAACAATTAATCATTATGCATTTATTAAGTTCCTAGTTGCTGAGAATACAAAGACAAAAATGAAAGTGCCTGCCCTCGAAGACCTTACATTCTACTGGGGAAAACAAAAAGTCCACACAGAAGTCTATACAAAATCATAGACAGGCAATCTCATCAGGGAGGCACTAAGCATTTGAGGAGATGAGGAAAGGTCTCATGTGCCAGATGGTGCTTGAACTGGGTTTGGAAGGAAGACAGGGATTCTCAAAGGTGAAGAGGAAAGAGCAACCCAGGAATGAGGCAGAGCCTATGCAAAAGCACAGAGAGGGGAGTTAGGAGGATCAGAGTTCAAATCCGGCCTCAGCCACTGACTAGCTGTGTCCCGATTGCCTTAAAAAAAAAAAAACAAAACCTCAAACAACAAAAGTAAATCCAGCTTCTCTCTTCTCTTGGGGCATCTAGGTGGTGCAGTAAATAGGAGTTCAAATCTGGCCTCAGACACTTGACACTTAACTAGCTGTGTGACCTTGGGCAAGCCATTTAACCCCAGTTGCCTTGCTTCCCCCACCTCCAAAAAAAAACAACCAAAAAAACCCCATAAAAACACAGAAGGATCGAATGTCACATGGAAGGACAGTTGGACTGGACCAAAGAGTATGTTAAGGGCAGTAACATGTGATAATCATGAGAAGCTAGGTCAGAGTCCATCTTCCAGAGGAAGATGAAGTTATTTGTTTATGTACTTTTCATGATGATGATGGTGGTGAAAAACCATAGAATCATAAATCTAGAGTTGAAAGGGACCTCAAAGGTTGTATATTTTAACCCCCCCATTTTATAGATAAAGAAACTGAGGCCCATGATGGTTAAGGAACTTGCCTAAAGGCACACAGGTAATAAGCATGAGAGGTTGGATTTGAATCCAGGTCCTCTGACTAGAAGAAAGAGCTAGTGCTTTTTCCACTGTACAACATTGCATCTCCAACAATAATCTTTATTTCATTGTGGCGCTGAGTTAGATATTGCATTATAAAAATACACAGAAGCAGGCTCTGACTCTCTGATCTCCCGGTGAGCCTGTAGGACTGAATTTAATGCCATTCTAAATTTTGATGCCTTGAATATGCCCAGAAGAACATGGCCAGTACTATATACATGGCTTTGCTTCACATTCTGAAATGATATGGAAGGAGGTGGGCTTGGGGGGAGCAACAAATACACAAATACACACATATATATCTGTATATATATATATACACATATATATACATATACATATCTGTCTGTCTGTCTCTCTGTCTATCCATCTATCTATCTGTCTGTCTATCTGTCTGTCTGTCTATCTACCTATCTTCTTTTCCACATTGTTGTTTGGTAATATGCACACATACTCTGTAGTCAGAGGACCTGAATGAAAAATTTACTTCTGATACTTACTACCTATGTGACTTTGGGAAAGTCACCTAATCTCCTCAGTTTCCTGATCTGTAAAATGAGGGAGCTTAATTATATGATCTTTCAGGTCTTTTCCAGCTTTAAATTTAAGATCTTATGGTCATTTCATCATTATCACCATCAACATCATCACATCATCATCAAAAACAACCTAGTCAAATGATGGCATCTCCTAGAAGATGAACTTAGACCTACCTACTTACCTAAGCAGGGAGGCTTAGTCCCCATTACTGCCCTTCACATATTCTTTGGTCCAGCCCAATTGTCCTTATCTGTGACAGTCCACCTCTCCCATATGTGCCTCTGCACAGGATACCTCTAACCTCCCACCCCTGATCCCTGAAAAGAGACAGTAAGGCATTAACATTGAACTACTATATATCAAGTTAAGAAGCATTTATTAAGCACCTGAATGCAAAGTATGGATTTTACATCATAGGATCCTAGAATATTAGAGCTGGAAGGGATTTCGGAAGCCATCTGACTCCACTGCCTTCATTCATACTTGAAGAGACTGAGTTCCATAGAAGTGAAACTGCTGTTCATGATGCTGAGAGATGAATCAAGTTCCCCTGAACGTAATGTTCTCTCCACTGTCTTAGGACATCGTAAGGTAAGGGATGAAAAATCACCATGGAAAACCACAGTCTAGCTTGGGAAAAATCATCTTCAGATAGAAAATGCCTTTGCAGGTCTGATGGTGACAACGTGGTGAACAGGATAGCCTTTGTAGCACTGGAGTAAGGGCAAGATTCAACGTGCAGCTGAAGAAGCCAGAAGACAGACAAGACAAGAAAGTGGGAAGGAATTTCTTCACTCAGACTGCAAATACCTGATGTAAAATGTAAACTTTAATAAATCAAGTCCTTAGGTGCTTAAGGGGAATATAGTAGCTTCCAACTGATTAAAATTCCTCATTAACGCTCAGCAAGTTAGGCTCCATAATCAATGAATGGTCACGGATTCTTTTGAGCCAAATGTTTTCTGCTTAAGAAGCTGTAGCATAAGGATAAACTTGTACAGAACGTGTTTAAACCGACTAAGGAGAATTGGGCATCAGATCCAAAAATATTTTATTCAAGCCATTTTACCTATCAATAATGAAATCAAGCCTACGTAGTCTGAAATTTCTAGTATAACATGTGATTTTAAGAAGCAAATTATTAAAGAGAAATGTGATCAGAAATAAACTAACCCAAATTCTAGAGAATCCTACTGCAATGACTTTGAACGGACTTCCAATAAATAATGAAAAATTAAATTTAGAAGGAACAGCAAACACTATAAAGTAGTACCTTTATAATTTAACAAATATCCTCCTCTATTTTTCTTTTGGGTTTAGAAGATTAACAGAATTGAGAGGATTAAATGGTTTGCTTTACAACATTTAAAAAGGAATACTTCTAAATGGATTTTGAAGCTGAATGCATTTAATTATATAGAATTATACACTGTATATGGCATGGGCTTTATGGAACATATGTTTTACATATTACATATGCTTGTTTTATATCTGCAATACATCACTGATGAATATTTATTATTTTCTTCGTGTTTCATGAGGCACCTTCTTAGAAGCTTCCACGTGCACATTTTCTTCAAGATATAGTCTTATTTTTTAAAAGTCTCTTTCATATACCAATTTCCTTCTTAGGAAGTTTATAATATCATAGACTATTAGACAAAATCTATTTCAACTTCTTCATTTTATAGATCACAGGTTCATAAGTTTAGAGCTGGAAAGGACCTTATAGATTATATAATCCAACCCCTTCATTCTACAATAGCAGTTTTCAAAGCTTGATCTACAGACCTCTGTGGCTCCCTAGGGTCCTTTCAGGAAGTCTTTTAGGTCAAATTATTTTTACATAAATACTAAGAGATTATTTATGTTACCCATAAAGGCAAAAGCTCTTTATCCTCAGTAATTTTTAAGAGAATAAAGAAGTATTGATGCCAAAAAGTTCAACTGGTCTACAGTTTAGAAAACTGGGACCCACAAAGATTGAGTGACTTGTTCCAGGCCGCACAAGTATCACATAGCAGCTGACTCATGACTAGATAAGGAAACTCACAGAATCATAGACTTTTAGAGTTGGAAGGGCCCCCAGGTACCATCTGGTTCAACTGGTACCTGAACAAGAATGACTTTAAAGGTTTGCAAAACTCTTTACAAATATTATCTCATTTTATCCTTACAATAACCCTGGGAGGTAGGTGTTATTATTATCATCCCCATTTCATAGATGAGGAAACTGAGGCAGACTGAGGTTAAGTGAATTGCCCAGGGTCATTCAACTAGTAAGTGTCTAAATCTGCTTTTGAACTCAATTCTTCCTGATTCTAGGTGTTCTATCTACTGCACAATCTAGTTGCCTTCAAAGGACAGATACGAAAGATGTTGTGGAATCAGAAGACTCATCAACTGATTAGACGTGGGGGTTTAGAGAGAAGATTCAAGGATGAATCAGAGGTTGTGATGATAGCTATCAGGGCGGGGACACCTTGCCCCCAACTCTTCTCTCCTCCAGGCTCCCATTTCTTTCCCTTTAACTGATCTTCCCACTATCATCCTGTGGTCTTTCACCATGCTGCTCTCCTCCCGCTTGATGATCTCATTCTGCTTCTTAAATGTGGCACCCAGAATGTGGTCAGTCCCAGTCAGACTAAAGTGGGATTATTACTTCCCTGATTTTGGTCAATAGTCCTCTCAACACAGCCTAAGATTGCATTTGCTTTTTTAAATATATGCATGTTGTCTCATTGACCTCAAGATCCATTAAAACCCCAGGTTTTTTGTTTTGTTTTGTTTTCCAAAGGAACTGATATCTAAGCACACTTCCCCCGCCCACAACTCTCTTGACTGGCCCTGAGTCTCAACTTCCAGATTGGTGGCAGATAGGGATCTAGAGTCCAGGCCTTTAACTTCCACCCCAACTTAGTTCCTTGAGAAACATCTCCAGAAGGTTATACAGCAATACTTAATGAGTCTGAAATAGTTGGAGAGCCTACATTTCCTTAGTGTTGGGTCCTGGTGATGATTTAGTACAGTATTCTGTAAATGATGAAATTCTATTCAAGAAAAAGAATGAACTATACCTCTGAGAACAAAACTATTCAGCAGCAGTGAGTCAAATATGTCCTGACCAGAAATCACTGTGCATTGCACAGAACATATTTTATTGTGGTGTGTTGTCTACCATATAAGGAGGTCAAAAGAAAGACAAAGTTTGCCCCAGAATCCCTTAGGACTGTCACTAAAAGACATAATTTTCAACATTACTTAAGGCAGGCTGTTTTTTGTTGGTTGTGGGGTTTTTGTATTCAACTAGAAACAGCAGTAGGCTGGTTATATAATATGATTAATTGCAATATTATAGTGAAAAAAATATAAGGCATACAGGTCTTAGACATTCACATGCAAAGTCATGTGTGGGAGTGAAGGAGGGAGCTGAACAGCAAGATTTATCAGTTTGATTATGCACTTTTTGTGTGGTAGTGATTTATTCTCTCTGCTGTTTAATAAGAATAACAAGTATGTAGCTTAGAATGAATGATTGAGTAAAAATCCTTGAAATGAGTGAATTTCACAAGTTAGTTATATAGTGTTCTAAACCACACTGAGGCTGCACTTGATGGAGGCCTGTTGCTAATCTCAGTGTCTTGTGCTTGAGTCAAGTCTGTTTTAAAAGCTTGAAACTAATATTTGTACAATTTGAGGAGCACAAAAACCAGCTGTCGAACCCCAAACCAAAATATGAGCACAGAAAATGAAAACTTGTATTTGATTTTATTTATTTATCTCGCAGGGTTGTAAATATATATGAACCCTCATTCTTTCCGGGAAAGACAATATGGTAATAGCCTTTCCCAGGATATGATGCATTCACAAGAGGTACATCATGTTTAACAAGTAGAAATGCCCATACAAGCCAAAGGCTCAGAAGAAATCACAAAGTATCACTGTCACCAGACCATATAGATTAGGGGAGCTGGAAGGAGTCTTAGAGATCACATAGCCCAATCTCTTCATTTTATAGAGGAAGAAACCGACTTTCCCAAGGTCACATAGTCAGTAGGTAGCAGAATTTATATGAAACTCAGGTAATCTGATTCCAAGTCCTATGGTCTTCTCCTCATTGTTTTGCTACCTTTTAGATGTTGTATGTAAATTTAAAATAAAAGCAAAATCAAGATATCCTTCATTTTTTTTAGAATTCACTTTTCCTTTCACAATGTTGCTCCAGAAACTATAAGTGTATGAAAAATGAGGTTTGCTATCCCCAGTCATGAAAACACATGTAATATGCCCATTTGGGGGCATATCTAATTGTTCATAAAATGTTTTATTCCTCAGAAAATGTTGTATAAATGTTGAATAGAGAAAGTAGGAAGCCTATATGCTCTGTAATGTAGGTGTCTTTATTATTCATAATCTTAAACTAAGAATAAGTAAACAGCCCCCAAGAAATTTTCCAGGCTCTTCCTAGTAAAGGAAGCTTTTTGGAGTATGAATATTTAACTACTCTGTGTGTGATTAATTATTACCAATGGTCTAAACTTCTTCCTGAGAAAGCCAGAAAAAAGAAAAAGCAAAGTATGGGCTAGACTAGGACCAGATGATGTAAAGGCCATTGTTTATGCCAGCTGAATTAAGTGCTACAGTCATAAAATGGTGGTCTGTTTAATCTTTTTTTTTTTCTGAAATGGAAACTGTGAAGCATTCTTCATAAGATTATTTGATATATACATCCTACAACATACCACATGTTGATGTCATGAAATTTTTTCAACTAATTTAAAACTAACAGGCCTTACAAAATAGATGCCCATCAATTAGGGAATGGCTAAACAAGTTGTACAGGGTATCCCTAAAGTCTGGACACATAGGCAGAAATGCATATTTTCAAGAAATGAAATGAATGAAATTTTCAACATTTTATTTAATTGGAATGTTAACAGACTTTAGCCCCCTTGACTTCTTTTTCTGGGGTATACTAAAGGAGAAGGTGTACTCAATGAAAATCACAGATGCAACACACTTGATTGAATGCATAAAGAGTGAATGTGCTAAAATTGATGGCAATGTGGAGTTATTGCATCAAGTTCACGTGAATCTTGCAAAGTGAATCAACCTTTGCATCACAAATGATGGAAATCATATTGAAGATGTTATTTGTTAATATGTGTTCAGACTTTAGGAACACCCTGTAGTACATGCATGCAATGGAATAGTTCTGTGCCATAAGAATTGATGAAAATGATGAATCCAGAAAAGCATGGAAAGATTTTTATGAACTGATTCAAAATGAAGCAATCAGAACCTGGGAAACAATATATGCAACAACCATAACAATGTAAATGGAAAGAACAACCACAGTTGTAACTGAATACTATGAAATTATAATGACCAAGTTTAGCCCCAAGTGGAAAAAAGGTACTTCCCTCCCTTCTTGAAGAAGTGGGGGACTATGAAACCCTGCATATAATACCAGACTTATTTTTGATGTGTTGCTTAGTTTTGCTGAAAAGTTTTTGTCTTTCTTTTTTAAAAAAAAATTCTTTGTTACAAGGGATAGCTCTCTGGGAGGACAAGAGAGGGACACATTGAGAAATGTCAGTTAATTACAAACAAGATATCAGTAAAATGTATTTTTAAATATAAAATATTTGTTATATTTATTAAAATGTTCATTATGCATTTCTGGAAACTGTAACTAATGGGATTTAACCATAGAATGTCAGTGCTTCGGATGTTAAAAATTATTAGTGGAGAAGTAAAAGAAACATGGACCAGAAACTACAGATGATAAGGCAGTGATATGAAATCTGAGGACATCTTATTCTTTTGTGTACCCCTTTAGATCTTAGCATCGGGCTCACAAAATACTTTTTCTGGTAGAGCAGCATAAAGCCTACTATTATTTCTCTATATATTTTTTCCAAAAAACCTACATTTAAGAGAAAAAAATTAAATGTTATAATTGAAAGGAGACAAATGGATGAGACATTTACTTTATGGGAAAAAATAGCTAGTGTTAGAATTCAATTCAAATTTAATAATTGTGCAATGCCTTAATTTAAAGCACTTTCTTCCTTCCTTTTTTCTCTGACATTCTAATATGTTCTGTGCTTCTTAAATTGACAAAGCTGTTGATTCTCACCAAGACAATCTTTTTCCAAGGTTCAACATGGAAACAGCTTTTCTCAGCTTGTCTTTACCAACAACTAGCTGCATCAACAAGTGTTTATTAAATGCCTACCATGTTCCAGGCACCATGATAATTGCTGGGGATACAAAGAAAGGCAAAATTGCCAATGTATTTTTTATTAAATGTAGTCATTTCCAGATTATAATAATGGAAGAGAGTTCTGTTTCATGGAAGTGTTCAATGGCTCCACAACATGCACTGAAGTGAAGGATGATTAGGTAAAAATAAATTGAGACAGAAGAAGAGTTTTTAAAAGTTGAACTTTTATTTATAGGGATAGATCCATTTGTCTCTTTCCACAGTTTTGTGCTGATGAGTTCAGTTGCACTTTTCAAGTCTTCATGTTTCTTTGCCTTTGTCTCCAGGATGCACTCTCAATACAGTCATATCATTTAACTTTTCAAAAATCCATGGCAATGGTTGCATGGCAATCTTCACAAAATAGTATTGATTATTAAGGGGTGAGAAAGACAAATGCACTGTGAGAAGTGGAAGGGAGCAGTAGAATGAGATAGATTATCTCATATAAAAGAGGTGTGAAAGAGCTTTTTCAGTAAAAGGGAAGAAACAGGAGGTGGGAGAGAGAGAGTAAATGTCTCATCCATTTATCTCCTTTCAATTATAACATTTAATTTTTTTCTCTTAAATGTACTGTTGGTGGAGTTGTATACTGATTCAACCATTCTATAGAGCAATTTTGAACTATGCCCAAAGGGCTATAAAACCATACATACCTTTGATCAAGCAATACCACTGCTAGGTCTGTGTCCCAAAGAGATGAAAACAAAACAAAACAACAAAGAAAGAAAAAAGGACCAAAGGTGCAATAAAAAATTAGTGGTTTCAGAATAACCTAGAAACACTTCAAAGAACTAATGCAAAGTTAAGTGAGAATAAAAGGAGAACAATTTATATAATAAGAACATCATTATATAGACCAATAACTTTGAAAGATTTAATAACTCTGATAAATGCAATGACCAACCACTATTCCAGAAGGCTAATGATGAAGCGTGCTATCCACCTCTCAACAAAGAGGTGATATACTTAAGATGCAAGATGAGACATATTTTTACATGGCCAGTGTGGGAATTTATTCTGAATAAATAAATCACTACCTAATTTGCCAAATCACTAACTAACATTCATTATACTACATACTTCTAGAATGTGGTAAATGTCAAATGAATTTTGGAGAGTGGGTATTCAAGAAATTCATAAGAAGGACATATCCCTTGGTGATTCCGGATAAATTCTGCTTAACCAGGCACATTTCTTATAAGAGTTTTGCTTTTTATTTTCATTTTTTTTCAGTGGAGGAAGGAGGAGATGGGAAGAGAAAGTAAGTACTTGCCAATCAAAAAATAAATACTGTTTTTTAAAAAGAATGTAAGCTCCTTAAGGATAGGAATTTTCTTTTTTTTTTGCCTTGTATTTATATTTCTAGTACTTAGCACAGTGCCTGGCATATACTATGTGCTTAATAAATGTTCTGTCTTCTAGCTATCCATCTATCTGTCTTTTGTCTTTGTTCTCTAACTATAAGCCTATCTGTCTATCTATCTATCTATCTATCTATCTATCTATCTATCTATCTATCTATCTATCTATATCTGTCTATCCTGGAAACATTTTCCAACTGCAACTGTGCCTGCTGCTTCTCTCTACTTCTGTCTCTCTCTGTCTCTCCGTCACTGTCTCTCCGTCTCTGTGTTTCTGTCTGTGGTCCTCTGCTGTTGTCTTTCTCAGTCTCTGTGTCTTTCTGTGTGTGTTTCTCTCTGTCTCTGCCCGTCTGTCTCTCTGTCTTTGTCTCCATCTCTCAGCCTTTCCTTGACTCACGGAGCAAAGAATGACTGATTTATGACTACTCGGAGAAAACTTCTAGAAAAATAGTGAATTTACTTTGCTCATTGATTCTCCCTTCTGTTTTATTGTCACATGCAGCAGGTAGAATGGTTCCTTACTAAATGTTTCTCAGCTATTTTAAATTTTGCTTATTGGTTATTTGCATTTCTTAAAAAACAATAGCTTACTGGATAAAGATAATGTTACTTAGCACTAAATAGACATTTTTGCTGTGGATAGTTTGGTAAGGGAGGAATAGGGACCTGTGGTAATTGATTCCATAAAATCCAACTGGCTAGTAGACCACCTTCCAGTTTGGCAACCAACAGACTGCTTGGGGGCAGTCTATTGCATCTTATGAACTTTATTTACAACGTATTTTTATGATCCTTAACTTTGCAGAGAGAAGAAGCCATGTTGATACAGGGACCTTTGCCCTATACTAAAACCCTCGTGATCTAATCTCATTATCTCTAAGCAGACAGGTTGCTTTGGATCCAGAGCCTTTGAGTTTTTCTCCATCTGCCAAGCAAGAGAAGGGGAGGAGAGAGAGACTTCAAGAGAACCAGCCCGGCTCTCCAAAGGGTGATCAATAGAGATAAGCATGATCAATCCCTCTCATTCTCTGCAAAGAGAGGCAGATGAAAAGTGTTTCTCATCCAAACTGCCCTTCACTGTGATCTCTGCTGGGAATCACCAATATTTTGTTTGTTCAAAATCCTTAAATGGAGCTATGATCTCATCAATGTGGATTTTCTTCTAATTCTGTAGCTAGTATCCATGCTTGCCCTTCCTGTGCATTTATCTATATCTTCCCATAAGCCCACCCCAGGAAGAGTTCAGCCAACTTTCTGGGGTCCCTCCCCACTTGATCCTTATATTTAAAAGATACTATAGTGTAGTAATCAGGCTATCTTTTGCACTCACCATTTGACAATCCCATCTAGTTTTTTGAAAGAAAATGTTTGCTACTGTAATGGAGTAATACCAGCACAGAGGTCAGGTTGAAGAGGGATTCCCAAAGGATGGTGAGATTCTCTGGATGGTCTTCTATGGATGACAGTGTGCTGATTATGTAAACACCAGAACACTGCAGAAACTCCTAGAAGAGCTCTGTAACTAGGGATGTGCTGGTAAATGTTCAACAACCAGCTCCCTGGGGGACAGGGGTGGGGGGTGGGGCGGAATGTACACATTACAGACATTTAAATTCAATCTGCATTATTAACATTTTCTTCATCACTTTCTCAAGTCTATGCGATCAACAAAACAACAAATCAAGCCCTGATTTGTAGCTTGGTGATTTACAAGGTGCAAATGCTTTTAACAAAAATTTTACAATCAGCTCTAGCTAGGAAGTGACCCACTGGCTTCAGCATCAAAAGAGTTTGATCCACAGCCATCCACATGGGAAAAACCAAGTGGCTAAAATATTTCTGAAAAAAAATTAAATATGAAAAAATTAAAATTATCATAAAGGACAAAGGAAAGGCTCATGGTAAGCAGGCTGTAATATAAAACAATGAATTAAAAGAAGAACTGGAGTAACGGCTGTAGTTAAGGCAATGTAATGTTTTCTGCGGTTCTTTTTAGAATTTTATTTTTTTTTCTTAATGAACAAAAATATACTTTCTTTCCTTCACGTATCATGGTGAGGGAAGAAAGGGAGAAACGTAAAACACTCACAACATATGTGTATCATCAAGACGCTGGTTCTTTGTTTTTCTTTGACATTAGCTAATGATTTATCTGTTTTTCAAAGAATCAGCTCATAGTTTTGTTTATTAATTCAATGTGGTTTGGGGGGTTTTTTTGCTTTCAATTTTGTTAATCTCATCTTTGATTCGCATATTTTCTATTTTGGCATTTAATTGGAGTGTTTCTATGTGTTGTTTTTCTAGTCTTTTTTTAAAGAGGTATGCCCAACTCTTTAATTTATTCTCTCTCCGTCTCTTTTTTTATGAAAGTGTTTAGAGATATAAATTTTTTCCTCTGAACTACTTTGATTGCTCCTCAAAAAATGGGTATGCTGTCATTACTTTTAATGAAATTCTTTACTGTTAGTTTGATTTGTTCTTTGACCTACTGGAATTTTAGGATTGTTTTTTAGTCTTCAATTAATTTTCAACTTTTAAAAAAGGTCCTTTATTGAATATAACTGTCTATGGTGCTTTTCTGCAAAAATGATTTTTGAAAAATCAAAACCATTTTTGCATTCAGCTGAAGAATAACAGATTATTCTTCAGCTCCTTATTCTTATAACAAGCATTTATTAAGTGCTTACTGCATGCCTTCAGCTTTGTAATTCATTCTTCTATTCTATTCCATTTTATGGGTAAGTTTACCTCATTCTTGGGGTAGCTAGGTGGCACAGTGAATAGAGTACCCACCCTGAAGTCAGGAAGACTCATCTTCCTGAGTTCAAATCTAGTCTCACTCACGGGTTGTGTGACCCTGGGCAAGCCATTTCACCCCGTTTTCCTCAGCTTCCTCATCTGTGTAATAAGCTGGAGAAGGAAATGGCAAATCATTCCAGTATCTTTGCCAAGAAAACCCCAAATGGGGTCATGAAGAATAGGATGTGACTGAAATGAATGAACAATAAGAAAAGTATCTCATTCTCATTCATAGTTATGGTCATTAATTATGTGTTTATCTCCATCTTATTCACTTTTACTTTTTCTTTCTTTTGCTCTTTGCCCTCTCTTTATAAAGAAGAGGATGGTGAGAGGTGACTATACTTAGCATCAATGCTCTATGATTGAGGCAATCAACTTCTGCCTCTCTTCTCTTTCCCTCATGGACACCCCAGTCTAATGTTCTTATCTTTGCTTTTAAAACCCTCTTCATTATTCACTTTATGAGGTCAAAGTTCATTTCACTTAGGCTAATTCCTCCTTGAATTTATCCCTACCTCTTATTCTCCTTCTCTTCTCTCCCCATCTTGAGTTAAATGATTTTCTGCACACTTGTGTGTGTTTTACCATGCTATAACCAGTTGAGATGAAATTGGGGTTTATTTTCTCCATTCAACCTCTTCCTTTTCTTCTTTAGTATATTCCTATTTCCTTCCCTTTCTTTTCTTCTCTTATGATCATCAAAACATAGTATGACCACTCCTGAAGCCTCTGCCTTATTTAACACCTTTAATGACCCTTGATGACATTAGCTTTTTGAGGAGACACTTATAAAATCTCTGCCTTTTAGAATATAAACACTCCATCCTTGCTTAGTTCCTACTCAGTGCTCATTTGTATTTACCATTTTATGTTTCTTTTGACACTAACATTTGTATTTCAAAGTTTTTGCTGACCTCTGGTCTTCACATCAGGAATTCTTAGAAGTCCTCTATTTTCATCTCAGGGCAGCTAGGTGGTACAGTGGATAGAACCCTAGGACTGGAGTCAAAAAGATCTGAGCACAAATCTGGCTTCAGGCACTTACTAACTGTGTGACCTTGGCCAAATCACATAACCCCTAATTACTTCAGTTCTTTATCTGTAAAATGGAGATACATTGGAGAAGAAAATGGCAAACCACTCTTAATATCTTTGCCAAGAAAAACCCATGGATTGTCCATGGGGTCATAAAGAGTTGGGCGTGACTAAACAACAAATTTAATTTGAGGTCTGTTTTTCTCCCTATAAGACTTTATTTCAGTTTTGCTGGGTAAAAGATTCTTGGTTATAAGCCTGTATCTTTGGCCTTTTGGGATACTATATTCCAAAATCTCTGCCTCTTAATAGTTGTGGCTGCTAAATCCTGTGTGATCTTGACTGATTCCTAGACACTTGAACCTCTTCTTTCTACTTGGTTGGAGTGATTTCTCTTTGACCTGGATGCTCTGGATTTTAGCTACAATGTTCCTGGGAATTTTCATTTAGGAGTACAATTTGGGAGGTGAGAGGCATCTTCCTTCTATTTTGACTTTGTTCTCCGGTTCTAGCACTTCTGGGTAGTTTTCCTTAATGATTTGTTAAAATATAACGTCCAGGCCCTTTTTTTGGGTAATGTCTTTCAAGTAGTCAAATAACTAAAAATTATCTCTCTCCTAAAGTTCTTTATAACCTGAACTTTTCCTGTTTTTCCAGTTTTTTTACACCTTACTCCTGGGCATATGCTCTTGCAATCCAGTGACATTGGCCTCCTTGTTATTTCTTGCACATGATACGCTTTCTCCAGACTCCAAGCATTTTCATAAGCTGTTCCCCATGGTTGGAATGCTCTCCCTTCTAATCTCCACCTCCTGGACTCCCTGGTCTTCTTTACATCTTTGCTCTATTCCCATTTTCTGTAAGAAGCCTTTCCCAGGCCTTAATCTTGGTACTTTACCTCTTAGAGGTATCCCAACTTATATCATATACAGCTTGTTTATGTATAGTTGTTTCCTCCATTAACATGGCTCCTTGATAGCAGGGACTGTTTTTTGCCTTTCTTTGTATCTCCAGTGCTTAGCACAGTGCCTGGCACATAGTAGGAACTTAATGCTAGCTGAATAACTGACTGTTTTGATCTAATTTCCAGTTGTGCTCCTTTCAATATGAGATATTTTACATTCTCTTTTATTTTGTCAGTCTTTTGATTTTTGATTTTGTCATCTTATGGAGTCATTGATTTCTTTTTTTGGTCCATCCTCATTTTCAAGGAACCTGTTATTTAAGTAAGATTTTTTGCCTTTCATTCTAAGCTCTTAATTTTCCTTCATGACTTTCCTCTAAAGCTAGCATTTCCTTTCTACTTCTTTCTTCCAAAGCCCCCATTTACTTATAAAATCACTTAATACTTTGAAAAGCCTCTTGTTTAATTTCTTCCAAAAATTCTAGTTGAACCTGTCCCCAAGTTGTGTATTTCTTTGAGGATTAGGATTTGCTTGCGGATGCTTTGGAGTTATTCTCTTCTTCTGAGTTTGTGTCTTTGGGCATCCCTGCCTCCATAATAGATGTAATAATAATAATAATAATAATAATAACAACAATGATGAAGACAGTTCTTTTTTGTTCACTCATTTTGGTACTTTCCCAAATTGGTACTTTATGCTAGTATTGGATTCCGCATATTTCTGGAGGTAAAGTCTGGACCTTATTTGGTCCTGGTTTGTATTTTTTAGGGTATTACTTTGCTATTACTTTTTTCCAGATACAGTGCAATGTTCTTTAATAGATTCAGGGGGTAACTCAGCTCTAGGATCTGCAAATTTTCACTGTACCCAAAGCAGCCTCATTTAGGGTGAAGTCTGGTCACTGATCTCTTGGTCTGAGCTTTTTGAGCTCCTGTCCTAGGTTTGGGTCTGGGTGACACAATTGCACATTTGCCCCTAGTTGGAGCTCTAGTAGGTTGCTGTTTTTCCCAGTTCTTGTCAGCTGGCTGGAAGGTTCTATAGATTTAGAACTGCAGGTTGTCTCTTGATCTGAGCTTCTTGCCCTCCTTACTTAGTGCAGACTTCAAACTGGGCTGGGAGCTAAACATACAGTCCTGCTCTGAGGCAGAACCACCTAGCTGCTGCTCTGTTCTGTTCCTGCTCTCTGTTCAGTATACAGCCTCAGACCCACAACTGCTCCAGTCTGTAGGCGCAGGTCTCTTCCTCAATCCACACTGGATCTGCAGCCCGGTTCTGGGGTCAGAGAAACAGGGCTGCCAGGTGGCTCTCATTATTGTTCCTTGAATAACCTCTTGCCTATCCCTGCTGGATCCAGGACTGTTTCTTCCCCTAGCATACAGCTGTAGGGCTCAATTCAGTCAATTCAGTAAAGCTTTGTGCAGCTGCCTTCCTGGCAAGACCATATCCCTAAAACTCTATTTCCTTTTGCTGCCCTAGGCTGAAAAAATAACCTACTGTGAATTTTCCTTGAGTTTTCCAGTTACAACTTAGTCTGGCACTCTTTCTGGGTCTTGGAGTAGTTGTTGTGCAGAGAAAAGCTCTGTTTCTTCTTCCTACTCTGCCATCTTTGCTGGTCTCGCATATAGTTTTTGGAAAAGTCACTTAATATTTCAAAAGAAGCATTCAGATGTACATGGGTTTTTTTGTTTGTTTTATTTTTAATTGCTCTAATGGCTTCTTCCCTTTTGGGGTAGTGTTTGAGAAAGCCAGGGAAGAAATGATATCAGCACAGAGGAAGGTAGAGGACAGAATTAGTTAAGAAACAGTGTTATAAAGGACAGGGCAGCTACCAATTCAGAGAAAAGTGTCAATGTCAAGCAGGGGGTCAGGAGGAAACAATCCATCAAGAGAAATGAAGGAAAAGTAACCACTCTGCACTGATGTGTGTGAAGTTGAAGGAGGATATGGTCGAATGGCAATTCAGCATATTTGAAGGGAAAATAAAGCCTAGCAGCAGTGTACTGGTACCACAAATCTTTACCAGCGGTATGCCTGTTGTAACTTGCTTTAGTCAACATACCCTGGTGTAGAGCTCCTTATGTTAATGTATAAAGGATGTAATGAGCATATACTTGAAGTGGCCCTGAGCACCTTTAATCAGATTATTTCTATAGCAAGACTTCTTAAAGATTTCTGCCTTCACTACACTTATGCCTTTCTCATCTTGTGATTGTGATTTCTCATCTTAGTTCTTGCCTTTGTAGCCAGCAATCAAGAGACTTATATAATTCAAAACATAGTAACATATGTTCTGGACTGTCAGCTTCCAATGACAGTCTTTTCGATTAAAAAAAAAATCCTTATTCCACACATTTAAAGTTCAACCTTATGCTTTCTACTAACATTTCTACCTCTATTTAAACAGTCCATCTAAAGTCCAAAGGCGCAAATGTGAATTCTAGGAATATACTGACCATTTACTCCAGCCCCAGAATGAAAATTCACCTGAATTAATACACAGGTTATTCCTAACAAATAAAACTTGCATAAAACCACTCTATGCAACTACTCGACGCCCCTCTTCTCATACATCTGGGCTTTCTAAGAATAATAATGGCTTTAGGGATGTTAGAAAATGTAGCATCTCAGAATGGCTGCCAAGTCCTACTTGTCTCAAATTTTTGTTGCTCACAACCCATTCTATTTGATTTTTATCTAGTAGGGGTCTGTGAACCTGTGGTAACTCATCCTGAGTAACAAATGCCTATGAAGTACCTACCATGTGAATGGTATCGGGTTGCATCACTCTTCCTTCCAAGAAACTCTCTCTTGTTCCCTTTTTTCTTTTACTTCCCTCATTTCCATCTTTGCTTTGGTTACAGTGGCTAAAATAATTATAATTCAGAAAGGCACCAGAAACTCAAACTAGGTCTTAAATTAAGGCTGGGTCTAAAACTGGTGGCAGCACTGTACAATACAATCAGGTCAGTTCACCACAACCTTTCTCTGGGGTGGAGCCATCTAACAGGGAACCCGTAACACTTGTTTTGCCACTCCCATGCGGTTAGGTGAACTTCTAGAGAACCAAATTCCCCACTTGGATTATCCAGTTATATAGCTCAACTTGAGGTCAATCTTAATAAGGTCTACCATTTGAATATTCTTCCACTGTCTGGCCACAAGTCAGTCTTACTAATTAATCTCAGTTCCTGTGGTATTTCTAGAAGAAAACTAGTTCCACCTTATTATTCCTGTTACTCTGGAGCCATTAAAGGCCGTTCTTAGGGCCCACTTCCCTTGTATTCACTGGCTTTGTCACAAATAGAGGGCACAATGTACCACGGGATAATGGCACTTCCTTTATTTGTCCAGTATAATAGTCTGCATGTTTGGACACAGGGTTCCTTTCAAAAAGCTGTTCTAAAAGCAAGTCCCTCTTTTCTGTGACATAGATCTGCTCCATAGTTTAAAATGTTCTGATAGATTAAAGGTTCTAAGTGCTCCCCCTCCCCAGCATGTTCAGCATTTTCTTGGAATTTAGCAGATTATTTTAAAATAAATCATTCATTTTCTAGATTAAATTAGAAAAGTACCCCAGGATCATAGCTCTAGAGCCAAATGGAACCCTAAAGATAATCTAGTCCAACTCCCTAATTTTATAGATTAGAAACATGAGGCTCCAAAAGATTAAATGCTTTGCCCAAAGTCTCACAGGCAGTAAATAACAAAGTTGGGCTGTAAACCCAGGCCAATGACTCCAACTCCAGCACCTAATCCTATAACTATATACTTACAGGTGTTCCCTTGTTTTAAGAAAACTAGATACAGAATGTAAGAATCAAAATTAGATTTCCGAAACAGGCGAATGAAAAGGCAATCATTTTTATCATGATATGATTCTTTCCATTTATTTAAAGGTTCCTTTAAAGGGTGGTTTCCCTTGTACATTTGGGTATTTGGCTAAAATGTTAGGAGCCATTCACCAACCAATCGAACAAAACTTTATGCTAATTGGGAAAAGGAGTAGACATATACAAATGTAACTAACAAAATGTTGTAGAAACATGTGTAAATTGGGGTACACTTATAAGAAGAAGCTACTCTGTAGCTTTCAGAAAGGCAGTGCAGGGTAGCAAGAAAGAGTAAAACAATAGATTCAGAATGAGCAGACCCAGGTTCTAATCCTGTCTCTTTTACTAAACAGTTGTGTGACCTTGGGCACTTAACTGCTATAGGCCTCAGTTTCCTCATCTGATGATCAGGGTATTGGACTAAAAACTTCAGAGGTGCCTTTCAGATCTAAAATTGTATGATTCCCTGAGATTGTTAGTAATGATCTAAAAAGGTAACATTACAGAATTAAAATCATCAGTTCTGGATCATGATGAATGAAAATGCAAATGAAGGGAAAGGTCTTAAAAACTTAAAAGGATAAAGGCATCTGATGGAAAATTACTGAATAGTGACAGCTAACCAATAAAGCATTTTGTACATATCTTAGAGATTTCAGGCCTGTTATCTTCTTCTGATCCTGATCTGTAATTTCAACAGCCTCTACTGATTCGGTTCAGTAGTTTAGTCTCTGTTTTAGAGTCTTACGGTGTTTTTTGGGAGCATGGTGGGGTTAACTGATTTGTCCATGGTCACACTGAGAGTATTTGAGAGGACTTGATAACTTCAACAGTGAACCTGTTGAATGAGAACAAAAATTACCAAAAAAAACCAAAGTAACACAGAGGTAAGGAAGTTATTCCCTGATTATTACCTATCCTGGGGCACTTTTTCAAGAATAGCAAATGTTTACCTTACTGTTCTCACAAAACTGCAATTTGGCTAATTACATTCTCTCTACATAATATGATTCCTACTAGGATTAAAATTACACCCAATATATTTGACTTCTTGTCCTCCAACATGCTATCTTAATTGAAGAGAGATCTGTATTTACATGGTTATGGAGCTATATGTAAGTTTTCTTAGAGTAAAAGTTATAAAGAGTTTGTTAGCACTCATTCAAAATTTATCCTAGAAAATACACAGTTAATTTCTTTTAAAAGATGTTCTTGCCAGAACCAAGTTAAATACATAACTCCTCTAGTATGGTGTGAATACTGTATTTGTTTAAACTGTAACCAGTAAGGTTTTTTTTTTAAAGTATAAAGTGTTACACAACTTTAATAATGGTAAGTTATTCATGGTCTTTTTCCATTTCTAATCCACTTCCACAGGGGATAAATTATAACCTGAAAGGCCAAGTGGTTGATCATAAGGGAATTACATTTCTGCTTAGAAAAAGTGTCATGATTAGAAATAATACAAGCATCAAAAGATAAAATCTAAGCAGTTTCATGATAATTTATTTTCCCATCAAATACCTATCACCTAACATTAATTGTATAGGCAGCATTTGGGAGGCGAGATTTCAAGGGGAAATAATTTAATACATAATACCAAGAACAGATCAACGTCCTTACCATGGAGAGGCAGTCTGATGCAATGATCAAAGTATCAGGCTTTGAGTCAAGGGACATAGTTTTGATTCTGGGCTCTGACACAGGCTCGGACATGCACCAGCCATATGAATCTGAGTAAGTCACTTAACTGCCATGTTTATCAGTTTCCTCAGATTGTAAAAAGGGGATAATAATAGTACTTCATAGGAGTGAAATGAGGAAAGCATTATGTAAGCTATTATTATTATTGCAGAATGGGAAGTAAGCACATTAATAACCTATGCTCCTATTTATACATCTATTTCCAAAGTTAATTATTTATTTGAACAAAAGGTCTTGCATGGACTGAAGTTGTTAGAAAGTAGAAGTGCTGGCCGTTAATAAAAGGAAGTACAAGTTCTAAATGTGAAGAATGATCTGAAGAACCCTATAAATACACTTTAATTTTCAGATTAAAAATACAAAACAGCCCACAATCCTGTACATCCTTCTTTGGCTTTCCTAGCGATGACAGTAAGAATTACAACTTTTAGGCTGTATATAAATATGAATTAATTTACTGATTAATTGATTTAGTGAATCAATTTGATTATAATCATCAAATAAAAATTCACAACCACTCTTGGCCTGACAATTCATACAGGAAGATCCAAATGTACCAAAAAATGTCTGTCATCCAGATTATGACACAAGTTGGTCTGTTTATTGAGTTTGTCCATCAATACCAATACTTTGGACAGACACTGCAATTAAATAATGAGCTGTCCCGAAATGAGAAAGTAGGAAGACAGCAGGCTGCATTGCATTTGAAAACCTGCACAACAATTTTCAATAATCCCAAACTGTCCCTGGAACAAAACCCCATCTTTTTTTATCTAAATACTTTCCTAGTGACTCTGGGATAGCAACAGTATCATGGACTACCACACATTCCAAAAAAAAAAAAATTACAAATCCAAAGAACAATGGAGAGACACATGGTAAACAGGTTGCTGTATAAAACAAATGATCACTTATGTATAAGAAAGGGTATAAAGGAGAACATTTGGCAAAATGTAAGAACTGAAAAAGTGTAGTCTGATCATATCTTGAGGGTAAGGGATATGAAGAGGTAGCTTGAATGGTGCACTCATTGGTGCCCACAAAATGTTAAAAGACCAAAGGAAGTGCTCTAGTGATTTTGATAGATGCTTTTGGGAGGACATTGATTAGAATCATAAACAAAGCTGGACTACGAGTATTTATTGTGAGTTTTCTTTTTCAATTGTTCAATAAGAATACAGTGGGAAGGAGAAATGGTGATGATAAAGAAAAAGTGAGGAAGATCTGAGTATGTTGGGTAGACATCTGGGAGTGAACTTATAGAATGGCATGGTCAAGAGTTGGATAGGATAGGCAAGCCTGAATGGGTTGCTGCTTTTATTATTGGAGGGCACACCCACATTCATGAGATCTCAGATCCAATGGAGTGCTAGACCATTGAAACACGAATGCTAAACACAGGGTACAGAGAGCTCAGCTGATCTGGATCCATTCCCTAGCTGACAGAAGAGGAGATGGTGAAGTTTATAGTCACCATTTGTGATTTTTAAAAATCTTCACCACAAAAGATTAAGATTATTATAGTAATATTACATAGATCAAGATTGCTTACCTTCTTTTTTTTTAAAAAATAAATTTTTATTGATGTCTCTATCTTTCCTCCTCACTCCCAGAGTTATCCCATATAACAAAAAATAATTTTTTTCAAAAAAAAGAGAAAAAACAGTCAGCAAAACCAATCAATACAGCAAAGAAAATATTCTGGAAGTATATATATACACATATGCATATATACATATACATACACACACACACACACACACACACATATATATATATATATATATATATATGTATATATATATATATATATATACACACACACACAGCCATGGATCTCCTATCTCCTGATTATTTTACAGCTGTTTCCACATACTTTGCTGTTGCCTGACCACCTTCTTTCATTCTTCAGGGGCTGTTCTTTTTCTAATATTTCAGTTAGTTGACTCCACAATTTTAAGCCCTTTCTCCTAATTATTCTTCTTTCCTTCTCTCTTCCCAACCCTTCATTTTCAATTTTGCCTTGTCTTTTCTTTTCAGTTCTTCATTCTCTATTGCTTCTGCCAAAGTCCTATTTTAGATAAATTAGGGCCAAATCCTTGCAAGGCTATTATCTGCAATGTCCAACAAGTCAAAGCATGACTTAATCAGGTTGCTAGCACAGTGTATCTCACCTAACCATGTTTCAGAAACCCTCCACTGACTGCTGGGGCTGGGATAAGGCATTGTCAAGGTACAAATAAAGTGACTAGAAACTAAAAAAGTAACTGTCCCCTTCAGATGTTAAGTGTCCCCTCCCTCTCCCTTCCATATCCATTAGTCTAGGACCTTGGGACCCTGGCATTATGTTGTAATGAAGAGAGCATCAGAATTTTAATCAGGGTATTTTAATCAGAGTTCAGAAGCTGGCTCTGCCAGTCACTGTGTGACCTTGAGCAGGTCACTCCTTTGGGCCTCTTTTTCCCCATCTGCATAATGGTGGGGGGGGGGGGTTTAGATGATCTCTAAGAGTGCTTCTACCTCTAAGCTCTTTATTTCTAAGGCTTCAGGTCCTTTAGCCAACTATTTGAAGGGCAGTTGTGTTTATGTAAAGGAGGGCAAAGAGCTAGAGTGGTGGTTTTTCTCTTAGAACATTTTATCACTCATCTCCCAACTCCAAGCCTTTGTCCAGGCTGCCCCCCACCCCCCATGCCTGGAATGCACTATCTCCTTAAATTTCCTTTTAGAGCCTCTAGCTTTCTTCCAAGCTCAGCTCATGAGCCATGTTCTCTAGGAAGCTTTTCCTGCTGGTGCCTCCCCAAGGAGCTCACAATTAAACGGAAGAGACAACGAGCAAACAAATATGCACAAAAAAGCTATAAACAGGATAAACAGGAAATACTTAACAGACACAAGGCACTAGAATTAGGAGGGGGTGGGAAAGGTTTCCTGTAGAAATGGGCTTTTAGCTGGAACTTAAAGGAAACTAGAGGAGCTAGTAGGCAGAGATGAGGAGGGAGAGCATTCTAAGCCTGGGGGACAGTCAGAGAAAATGTTTGGAGCCCAGATATGGAGTGTCTCCTTTGTGGAACAGCCAGGAGGCCAGCCTCACTGGACCAAAGAGTACCTATCAGGGAGTAAGGAGTAAGAGGAGTAAGAGTAAAAGGAAGGAACTAGGTTATGAAGGGTTTTGAAGGCCAAAGAGGGCATTTTATATTTGTTCCTGGAGACGATAGGGAGCCACTGGAGTTTATTGAGTAGGGGTGATGGCATGGTCATCTGCACTTTAGAAAAATCCCTTCATTGGCTAAATGGAGGGTGAATTGGAGTGGGAGACTTCAAGGATTCAATTAAAAATATTTATTAAGTGCTTACTGTATGTTATGTACTGCGCTAAACACCTGGAGATACAAAGAAAAAAATAAAAATTCCTTTCACTTCTCTACCCCTCAAGGACCTTACAATGAAGCCAGTGGGAACAATATTTACATAGGTAAAGAAATCCAAAATACCCCAAACATACAAGTTTCCTTGGGGGGAAACAGGGACCAAGCGAGACCTCTTGTAGGAGGTGGCCCTTGAAGAAGCCACTTTGCCGGTGTCCTTCCTAAAATTTCCTGCCATTTGTACAGATAGGAGAGTTTGGCTTTTGCGTTCTTCCTTTGGCAGTGTCTAGTGAAGCCCGTGGAAGCCTCTGAACAGTGATTTTAAAAGCTGAAGACAAAATCCATAGGACTACAAAAGAAAAAAATTATTTTAGCTTGGTTATTTTGAAATAATTATTACAACAAAAAGTTCGGGGTCCCCGAGAACGGGATACTCTGTATCGCCAATCTCGGCTGTGCCAGCGCTTAGTCTGACACATAGTAGCCACATAACAGATGGTCCATGTCTGCCACGATTTGTTCAAAGTTACAGCAAAAGTAGTGTCCGCTTCCCAGCGGCAGCTCCACAGCACACTGCTTGGCACACAGTAGGCGCTTAATAATTGTCTGTTGCCTGCATTAGGATGTGAACCCGGCCTTCGACCTCCTACTCCGGGGCTCTTCCCAGCGCATCGTGCTGCGCCTCTGGAGCTGCGCTTCCAGCTTTAGTTAGAGCCTCCGGAGCTCAGCGGCTCCGACTGACTCAAAAGCAGAGTCAGGCTGGACCAGAGGACAGGAGGTCCCTGGCAATTCCTTCACTCCATCCCCAGGCTGGTTCCTCGGCGCGCACGCGCAAACGGCCCTAGCCCAGCCGTGACTCCAACGTGCAGAGCCACGTGCAGCCAGAGGTGGGAGGGGGAGAAGAGGACCCTGAGCTCCCGGCGACCTGCGGGGTGGGGACGCCCCAGAGGAGTTTGGTGCGCAAGGACCGGGCGGAGAGGGGGGCGGGGCGGATCCCAGACGAAGGGCGTAGCGGAGGGGGGCGGGGAACACACGGAGGGAGGGGAGGCGGAGCCTCCGGGAGACCCCGCCTCACCATTGGCTGAGCCCCGACCCCCCCGCCCCCCACCATGCGGAGGCCAACGTGACTGTCCCAGGAGGCCCGGGCGGTGATCTAGCTGAGAAGTCCTTGGCCTTTCCCTGCCCCCCGGGGTCCGGGGCGGGGGATACCTGGCGGCCTCACCCTTTCCTCTGTCTTTCCTGCAGAGAAGCCGCCAGGCCGAGGGAGCCCGGCCTCCCGTACACTCACAGTTGGAGGGGCCTCAGAGACCACCTCACCCAACCCCTCGTTTTACAGAGGGGGAAACTGAGGCCCACTAAGGCAGAGTGACTCGCCCAAGGTCACACAGATCCTAGGTGGGTCTGAGGCGCAGAGCCGGAAGGGACCCCGGCGTCAACGAGTCTCGTCCTCTTCCCCTCACAGATGAGGAAACTGAGGCCCAGGTCACCGAGAAGTGGCCGGGCCAGTCGGTACTGCAATCAGTCCAGGCCGCCCGCCTGCTACCCACGCGAACAGGCCCGGGGGCAGCGGCCGGGGAGGGCACCCTCATCCCTGGAGGGGCCAGGCCCCAGCCCCGGGGGAAGCGCGTAATTCCTAATCCATCCCTAGCACCCTCGTTTGCCCCTCCTTTGGGAAGGGCCCGAGTTAGAAAGGAGAACAGGAAGCAAAAAGGGGCCTCGTTTACTCCCCCTCTTTGTTCTTCCAGGTATTCTTCCGAAGCCAGAGGGAAGGCCCGACGGGGCTGTTTCAAGTACACTATTCCATATATATATATAATCTCATCGATGGCTAGAAGTCTCCTTAAATAAGCTCGGGACCCCGAGGAAGAAGGACTTCGCCGAAGGGGACGCGTAATGTAGACGTCTTAGGTAATCACATCCTACCCCCATGTGCCTAGATTTAAAACACTACTATCCCACGATACCCCCATTTGCTCTTCCCTCCCCCTTGCATCCCCCCTGCAGAGCTGAGACTACTTTTCATAGGAATCTAATTTGACCTCGGTCTCACCTTTTTCCTACCAGTAACCACTTTAAGATCCTGTTGCTACAGGAGTTAAGGGGAAAAAAAAATTCATTTGTAATATTAGTTAGAAGTGCCTGACCACACCCTGACTCCCACAGTGTTGTGCAAATCAGATTACTGTTCTGTCTGAAAAAAAAAAAAACCTGCAACTAAAACTGGGAAGGGGGGGGAACACCAGCTGGGTTCTTTTTAGGAGTGCAAGTGACAGTTCTGTTTATGATGTGTTTATTAAACATTTATATCGCTAGGATGTGATTAGCTTTTGTAATGATACTACTGTTTTACAGTATCCATGCTGCATAATATGTACACATAAATAATTGAATTCTGACCCCAGGATAAAGTGGCAGATTTGTAAACTCAGGAATATTTTTCTGTTGAAGAATGATGGGATTAAAGCAATATTATTGGACATTATTTTTTAATTTACTGTTATTTTTAAATGTTTAAAATTTGTAAAGATGAGGAATACTAGGATATGATGTTTTGTAGGGACACCTTTTAAGAATAGATGTATATTATACATATTGCATATATATGTGTGTAATATTCAGACTTTATGTAGCATTAAAATTCCAGTTACTTGAATAAGGATCCAACAAAGTAGAGAGGGTCAGGATGTCATTAGGCACACTATTTCAAACTCATCAACTGTATATCAGTCACATATTATGTGTCCTAACTTTTTTTTTTCCTTGAGGCATTAAGCCTTATACCATGTGTTCTAATACAAATTTTGGGTTCCCCCTGATTGTTTAAATCTACTTGTTCATTTTTAAAATTCTATTTTTATTTTATTTTTTCTCAGTAACCTGTAAACAAAAAATTTTTAACATTCATTTTTAAAAATTTTGAGTTCCAAATTCTCTCCCTTTCAATCCTCAGATTATACATATGTAGTCATGCAAAATAAAACCACTAGTTCTTAAGCATCCTTAGTAATTTCTAATATTTATTTCAAATGATAGAACCAGTTTTTATGATATTTTGGGTAGTGGCCAAAACTGATAGTTCCTTAAAATCTACTGAAATCCTCCAAAATCATAAGAGAAAGAATCAAAAGCTCAAAGACAACTGAGATATTTTGGAGTCTTTTCTTACAAAATTGATATTGTGTAATTAGTACTTTAAAAAGTCCAAAATAGACATTAGGAAAATAGAATTAAAATTAAAATCAAATATGTATACACACATATTGCTTGTTTTAAGTAAAAGTCAACTAATAATAGTAAAGTAATTATGGGAAGATAGAAAGAGTGAACCTATGATTTCAGCCAAGACTTGAACCCCAGGCTCTGAGACCAGCTCAAGCCACCATGCCATAGGAGGAAATCATTCCTGGACAAAAACAAAATCCTAATACTTTGCCTGCTTCAGATAAAGTGATTCTATGTCCTTTGTCTTGCATAATGATTGCATGATAAATATCCTCTGTTTCCTATGGGCATTAAATATGAATATGTGATTTGCATTTTGTGATAGCATAAAAATAGGATTTATATGTCTAACATTGGTCAAGTTGCTTAACTTGTAGAACTCGGTTTCCTCATTTACAAAGTGAAGGAAAATGGATGATCTCCAAGATCTCTTCTAGGCATAAAATTCTATAACTTGATATTCAATTAAATTTGACCACTTACTGTTTTGTTAAATGATGTCATTTCCAATCGACTGATGTGAACATCGATGGAGCACTGGCATCCCAGAAGGAAGTCTATTAAGAGTCCTACGCAACTTTGTCCTGGGCCTTACTCTGTTAAACATCTTTGTCAGTAACTCGGGTAAAGGTATAGCTGGAATACTGATCAGATTTGCAGATGACATGAAGCTGTGAGGGATAGCGTGTTGTATGGCAAAATTGGCTTCCCAAAAGACTTCCGTAGCTTAGAAAGATGGGCCAAAGATAATGTGAAATTTAATTGGAATATATGTAAACGTGTGTAGTTTTTAAAAAATGGATTGCAGATAGGGCTAGAAGTTTTGTGCAAAAAAGACATAAGGCTTTTAGTGGGTTGCAGACACAGTATGAGTTAGCAGCATATCATGGCAGCTCAAAAACTTCATGTGATCTTAGGCTGCTCTGGAGCCTTCACTAGCCATTTTTGTGCCTAGGGCAGATCTCTGGACACCTTGAGGCGACTCCTGGAGAAGGTTGGCCAGGGCCAATGGGACCTCACCTGGGCTATTGCCAAGGGGGTGAGGAAGCAAGCTATTTTCCTATTTTAATTATTTTTCCTAACAAGGTGCCAGGTTGTTTTAATTGTTAATAACCACTGAAGGACAAGTTAGTGCCTTCTAAATTATAGTTCCTTGGGGAGAGCTCTGGATGTCCTACCCCACATATGGCTTTGCCATTAGGAGCTGTTTAGTGGCCACATCAAGAGACCTGCTAGTCCCCCTTCCATTCTGACTTGGTCAGTTCTTGTCAGGAATACTGTATTCAGTTCTCGGTACTACATTTTAGAAAGTGTATTGATAAGCTGGATCACTGAGAGAAAGGCAGTCAGAGTAGTGAGGGGACTTTACACCAAATCAAAGGTGGAGGAAAGTTTTGAAAAAACAGGGTTGTCATGTGGAAGATGAGCAGACTTCATCTTGCCCGAAGGGCAGAAGTAGGACTCATTAATTATGGAGTTGTTACTGGTAGAGGTTACATGGAGGCAGACTTTAACGGCATTTAAAAAAAACCAACTTCATAACAATTAGGATTATAGGGTCATAGATTTTGAGCTGGAAAGAACCTTTGAGAGGATTGATTCTAATTCTTTCATTTTACAGATGAAGAACCCGAGTGTGAGCATAGTTAAGTGACTCGTCCAGAGTCACACAGCTAACAGTTGTATACAAAAGTAGAATGGATTACCTCAGGGGGTGTTGAGTTTCCTGTTGGTGGAGATGAGAGGTTGGAAACAGGTATTTATTGAAGATACTATAGATGACAAAGCTTTGGACCAGATGACTTCTGAAGTCTTTTTCCATTTTGTGATCCAGTGACAACCCCTCCCCGCCCCCGGCCCTGCAGTATGACAACTTATTTTGAAATATAAACACTGGAGACAGAATGTGGAAAAGGTTATGATCATAACAAATACTAGGCTTTTTGCCTTAATTTTTCCTTGATGAGTCAATCAAGTAGGAAAATGCCTGGTACAGTTCTAGGCCTAGGGGATTTACATACAAAGAATGAAACAGACCCCACTCATAAAGACTCATTTCTAACATATTGACCCTAATTCCTGAGAGGTCATCCCTTTATTTTCATTCCCTTGATTCTAAAACACTCGTTTTATTTTTATTTGTATTTTTTATGTGTTCCTTTCTAAGTGCAGTTTAATTAAGGTCACACGTGTATGATACATATCAGCAAAAATAAGCTCTCAAGAAACAGTGACTTCTTTTTCTTTATAATTTTCCTGCATTGCATTAACAGTACAGAATAGAGTGGACATCACTATTTTGAACTGACATCACAGTCTTGTGATTAAAGGACTGAGAGTCAGGAGATCTGTGTCCTAGCCCCTACTGTAACACTGACTCAGTTAATAAAATGGGGACATTACTACTTGAATCTAGCTGGATATCTAGGGATGATGTGAGGAGAGGTGAAATATATGAAAATACTGATTTTCTTTTGGAGAAAGGTGTTACTGTATTGTAATTTTGTGCTAATTCATGGAAGTACCATAGTGTCTAAATTAGTCTCCAAAGGTTGCCTATTATATACATGTGGCAGTAAGGATAGAATAAGAATTTTTGAGTAGGAAGGGTCTGGAGATCACCTTTGCCAGTATCCACAGTTTTCAGAGAAGGAAACAGGCCCCAGAGAATTTGTGACTTGCTTAGGGTGGCACAGCTAGTTAGTGGAAAAACTGGAACTAGAACCTTGGTCTTTTGATTTGGGTATTACAGCATGGGACTCTTAGCAAGTCTGGTGCGTAAATACTACTTGAGAGTTTCTTAGACACTGGGAGAATCTGCTTATTGATTTGAAGTACACACCTAAACTCTTAAAGTGCTCATGATCTAGTTTAGTTATTTCTCTCATGGTAACAGGAATAGATCTGGGAAGTATAAACTCTCTTTGGGTGCCCTTTTACATTCAACCTGAGACAGTGATTTATTGTATTAATTCCCCTTGTCTGTAGGAATTGGAAAAAGTTTTATAATTATGGTTATCTAATAAGGCTTCACATCAATGTTAGGTATTCTAAAGAACTTTAGTATGGTAAATGACTGGTGGGGGGGGAGGGAGGCTTTGTTGAAAACTTTTCTAGCCTACATGTTTTCCATTTTTGCTATAAAAATTAGTAGAGGCATCATGGTACTGTAAGGAAGGACCTCTGGAGTTGAACTCAGGTGAAACATTTACTAGTTGTGTGACCACTGGTAAACCTCTTAATTTCTCTGTTATCTATAAAATGGGGGTGATATTTGTAGAACACTGTACAGTTGCAAGGATCAAGTGAGATACTGTATTCAAAACACTTCACAAGCCTAAAAACACTGTGTTAATGTTAGCTATTCTTTTTGGTACAAAATTAAGGGCTTGTTTATATTGTGTTTCAACAAGTCATAAAGATGTCTCCCTAATAGCAATGATAAAGAAGGTGAGGTAGTGGAAAGAGCCTTAGACTGAGAGCCCTGCTTTTTAGTCTCTTGAGCAAGTCTCTTCTCTGAGTTCAGTTTCTTCATTGACAAAATGGAGATAATAATACCTGTCCTGCCTACCCCACAGTGGTATTAGGAGGACATTGGATGCAATACAATCATTATTAGGAGTCACCTTTAAAATAATAATAATAATGAAAACCTTATTATAAACCATATTATGGTAGAACATGTTAGGCATGTTAGAACAATCAGAATTTCTTATAATGGAATTAAAATTACAATGGCATTAAACAATGGAATTAAAGAATTTGGTAACTCCAGGAGTAGCAGTTGGGTCAAAAATGCAGAAAGATTCTACTTTTGGATAGATTTGTAATTAATACTAAGGTAGAACAGTGGAAAAACTGTTAAATTTGGAGTCAGAGGACCTTGGTTGTTAAATGCTAGTTTTAGTCTTAAATCATTTATAGGACCCCAGGCAAGTCACTTATCCTTTGGGGCTCATTTTACTCATCTATAAAATGAAGGGGGTGAATTGGATGATTTATGGAGTTTCTTCCTTATCTAAATCTGTGATCCTGTGACCCAACTTATATTTGGAATCTGTTTTCTATTCTCTGGTACATAAGGCTTAATGTGGGATGCAAACCAGACTTACACATTGTTAATAAAGTTGTGGCAGAATTAGGAAATTATTTTTATATTTTAGGCTATATTTATATTTAGAATGCTCTTGAGAAGAAGAGTGTTTTGCTAACCTCTCTCCCCACCCTAAAACTTTCTATATTATACAGCTCAAGTTTCTGGGATAAGTACATCAAGGCAGGGAGCTCATACTTTGGATAAGATTTAAAAACTGCACCTGTGCTCTGCACCTCTCCATTATTGTCCACTGTAAAATGTTTGACTTTGCACATTATACCTATGTGTTGTGGGCCACAGCAAGCAGGATTTCTAAGCATTAAAAATGAGAACTTAAAAACATTAAAATTAAAAACGATTTTTCACCATTGTGGGTTGCTGCACTCTAGGCAGTTGGCTACCTTGCCTATCCCAAGCCCTATCTCTAGTTAATTTACTAGACTACTAGTTAGAAAAAAGTTGACTAAATTTTGAAGAACTCATGGGTTATGTTTACCTGTGTTGAGTCAGCAATATATTTAAAATAACAATCTGAATAGAAAATTTAAAGTGGTTTAAACACAAGTAAACATTTTGCAATGTTTCTCTGTTGTAAGTGTCTCACCTAAGTAACAAAGAATTGAAAGGAAAAAAGGACATTAGAAGATCTCAAGATTGGGATTGGGAACTAGCAAATGCAGCAATCCTGTAAGACAAAGGATGATTTGAGCAGAGCTGTCCAAGCATGATCTAAGCGAGGGCTTAACTCTTGAAAGGGAAAAAAAAGTAATGTCATTAAATTATGCTATTGCATATCTGATTTGAATGTGAAAAAAGGGAGGTCACATTCTCTCAAGCTCCAAAAAAACGGGCTGAACAGGTCAGGGCATCAACGTGATTATAGAATAATAAGACTAGGAAAAATTTCTGAAGAACTAATTCCCCTCCCACCCCCTTAATTTAAGCCAAATCATTTTCATCATCAAATAGAAACAACTAAAAAGTAACGTGCTGCCTTCTGACAAATGCAGCTTGGGTATGCTTCAAATTAAAGGGATCCTTTCAGGTGTTATCTAGGAGGATCAGCATCTTTTCAAAAAATAGATATGTCAAGCCCTTTTTTGAAAAGTGTGACTGTAGGTTAAGCTTTATGTTCAGTTGACATTGACATGCTTATCTGTTTTTTATCACAGTACTCAGTGTACATTTTACCTTTTCTGGGATGGTCTGTAAATTGTCACAGTGCCTAAAGGCAGCCAGGGTAGATGAGCACATAGCTGTAGTTGTAAATCAATCAAGAATTTGTGGAGCCTACCCTATTTGCTTAGCAAATGTTGTCCTTGGGAAGGGGGAGAAGGACAGGGGAAAGTGGTAGAGAAATATATGTAGATTCTACCTTTAGAGAGCTTTTGCTTCTTTCATGGAGGCACAATTAATATTCAAGAAATAATTGGAGAACAATTAAAGTATGTTAAATTATAAAGACCACAAATGCAATTGGAGTTAACATTAGTGTAGATAGAGAGGTATGGACTAGAGGAATTGGAGCTGTTATTCTGGAACAGATTGGACATCTCTTAGAGAAAGAGAGGCCTGGTGTTTATTCATCCTCTTTGCCATTACTCAAGGAGCAAACAGAAAAAGGGATAGTCATCTGACTTTCACCCAGTGTTTGCAGCTCATTAGAGGGAAGTTAGGAGGTTGGCTTTAGATTAAAACTTCACTAAGACTTTTGGGACTCCTGTGTTACCTCCAACTGGGAAGAACATGGATTTTTCAGGGCTGCCCTAGCTCTGGGAACCCTTGACAGTCTTTTGAAAGTTGAGAAAGTCTTTGTTCATTCATTTATCCATTAAACATTTATTAAAGGCACAGTATAGGATGTGCTGGCAGTTAGGTGGTGCAGTGGAGCACCGAGTCTGGAATCAGGAAGATCTGAGTTGGAATCCAGTCTCAGACACTTGCTAGCTGTGTCACCCTGGGTGAGTCACTTAACCCCCATTTGCCTCAGTTTTTCATCTGTAAAATGGGGATACATTGGAGAAAGAAATGGCAAACTACTGCAGTAACCCCATGGACTTTGTCAGAGTTGAACACAAATGAACGACTGAACAATAAATATAAAATGCCCTGGGCTGGGTACTGAAGTACAAGGCAAAACAAGTCCTGCTCCTACAGTCCAGTAGAAAATGCCAAGGGAAGGCTTAAATAATGAAAACAAAGCTCTTTATGAGTAAGTAGCCACTGAGTCAATTACAGTTTATACTTCAGATTTTATCAACAATTTTACTTCACTGTGAACTGTGAGAGTTAAGTATGTGAACTATGGCTTTCTATGCTGCTACTTTGTGGACCATTCTACTTAGTGGTGAGCCCATAGAGTTCTTCCAAGTAGGATCAAAGGATCCTATAGTTAGAGCAGAAAGGAACCAATTCTCTTCTTCTATAGCTGAGGGAACTGAGGCATAGAGAAGTGTTGAGATGTGCCCAAGATCCCACAGCTGCCAAGTAGGGAAGCCATGGGTCAAACTCAGATGTCTTCTGACTCCACACTGAGCGTTCTTTCTATTTCCCTATGCTGAATGAAAATAAGACCTTTTAAAAAACCAGGATTTCTCTAAGCACAGTGGTAACAGGGACAGGAAGTAGCCCTCAGAAGCAAGGGCCTTGTCTATGTGGAGCTTCAGTATAGGGATCTGATTTGATTTGCTCTTGTTTTTCTGTTCTTATCTAGTTCTTTACAGAAAATGTTTCAAAGCTTTTCCTTTCTTACTTCCCCTACCCCCCAACCACATCCCTATGACCCACACTTAAGAAACAACAAAGTAGGATCATTGCAAGGCTTGAGGCTAGCCGAGGCAGGCTCCATCACCTGCCCACCTGCATTTTTCATAACACTTTAGCATCATCACCTATTTTTATTTTCCTTTAGATCAGAGGTCTCTCTAATTTCTGATCAATAGTCATTTATATGCCAGGCACTGTGGTAGGTATTGAGAATACATAGACAAAAGTGAAAGTCTCTGCTCTCAAGGTGTTTACAACTTAGCCAAGAAAAAGAACATTGACATATATATGTGTTATGCCTGGCATGCAGTAAGTGCTTAATAAATGCTTGTTGACATGCCTGTGTATGTGTGTGTATGTGTATAAAGTAGAGACAAGGTGATTTATAGGAGGGGAAGGTACTAGTAGCTAGGGGGGATCAGAAAAGGCTTCCCGTGGAAGGCAGTGCTTGAACTGATCCTTAATGAAAATTTTAGGAATTCTGAGAGTCAGAGGAGAGGAGGAAGCACATTCCAGGCAAGAGGGACTGCTTTGGGATTGGGAATCAGATGAGTCCAATGGAGCACTGTATATGAAGAGCAGGAAGAATGTCAGTTTGGTTAAACTGTAGTTTGCTAAGAGGGGAGTAATGTGGATCTGGAAAGGTAAGCTGGCACCAGGTGGTGAAGGCCTTAAATTCCCCAGAGGACTTTACGTTTGATTTTCAGGGAGTATATTGAATAGATGAGTAATATGGTTAGGCTTGCATTTTGAGACAATCACTGTAGCTGCTGCATGTTGGAGAGATTGGAGTGAAGCTAGATTTAGGCAGGGAGACCAAGCTGGAAGTTACTGCAATAGTCAAGGGAGAGGTGAGGAGGTCCTAAACTCAGGGTGGTTGTATGAGTGGAGAGAAGGGGTCTGAGATGAGAGATGTGGATGTAAAAATTACAAGATTTGGCTGCTGATTGTCTATGTGGGGAGAGAGAGGAGGCAGAGATGATGCAGAAGTATGATCCCTCCTGTTGTGTTCCTGATGTCATTCTAATCATCAACTATGACTGACTGTCCAGTCCTTTTTGGTCTTTGCAGTTTTGATACTACTGACCACCCCCTCCTGCTGGATATTTTCCATCCCCCTTGGATTCAGAAAAACCACATGTAGTTCTCTTCTCTTGTTCAGTCCTCTCCCTGCTAGACACTCTCATTTCTCTTGCCTTCTGTAGTACTGCTTTTTCTTCATTCCCCTTCTACCTGACTATTCCTTCTCAATTCCCTGTATTAGATCATGATCTTCCTGACCAGTAAGTGTGATTGTTCCCCAAGACTCTGTCTTGGGTCATCTCTGCTCTCTCTACACTCTCTCCCTTGATGATCTCATGATCTCCTAGAGGTTCAATTATCATCTTTATGAACATAATTTCCAAATCTATGTATCCAGACCTATGTTTTCACAGGAATGATAGCCACACATTATAACAAATGCTTGCTGCACATCTACCGTGAAGGTTTCATAGGCACCTCAAACTCAGCATGTCCAAAATGGAATTTCTATTCCCCTCCCCCAAACAAACTCATCCTGCAAATTACCTATTGAGGGTACCACCATTCTTCCAGTCACCCAGGTTTCCAGCCTCAGAATTATCCTTGATTTCTACTTTCTCTTTAAACCTCCCATGCCCTAATACTTGCCAAGTCTTTTCCATTCTAAGTCTACAACATCCTTCATGGCAATCTCCATTTTTCCAATAACATAGACTCCACTCTAGTTCAAGCACTTTCTCATTTTCTACTCTCAATCAGGCCTATTCCAATAACTCTCTAATTGGTTAAGCCAGCCTACTAGCTGTGTCCACTTGTTTTAAAAAATATTTTGATAACTGTATTTCAATATAATTGCTTTCCTTGGTAATCCTATGTATTTTATGCATTTAAAAACATTATTCTGAGAAGGGGTCTCTAGGCTTCACCATGAAATGAATCAAAAAGTGTAGATCTGGATCATGCCATTCTGTGCTTAAAATCTTCATTGGTTCCCTATTAGCTACAAAATAAAGTTTAAACTCCTGTGTTGAGAATTCAAGCACTTAACTAATATGGCACTACCTTACCCTTCCAGCCTAATTTCATATTACTCCCTCAATGTACTACATGCTATGTAATGCTATAGCTAGACTAGGGGTACAGTGGATAGAGTGCCAGATCTAGAGTCAGCCATCTTCCTGAGTTCAAATCTGGCCTTAGATACTTACTAGTTGTGTGACCCTGGGCAAGTCACTTAACCCTGTTTGACTCAGTTTTCTCATCTGGAAAATGAGGTGGAGAAGGAAATGGCAAACCACTTGAGCATCTTTGCCAAGAAAACTCCAAATGGGGTCACAGAGAGTCAAACACGACTGAACAATGACAACAAATGCTAAACTAGAATATTTTGTTTTCCAAACCTGCTGGGTTCTGTCATCTCTTCATGCCTTTGCTCACACTCTTCCCTATTCTTCCTCCATTTTAATCTGTTGAATTCCTACCCATTCTTCTAGTGTAACCCAATTGTCATTTCTTTTATGAAGCCTTCCTTTATTCTTTGGGTCTATAATAGCCATCACCATCAGACTTCATGAAGTCCTTTGTTTTGGAACTTAATAATAATGAATAGCACAGATATGTTGGAGTCTTACACCCCTGATGTACTATGTGCAATGAGAGCAGGACCCAGGTCTTTTGTAAACTATATCCCCTGACCCCTGTACCGTCCCACCTAGCATAGTACTCTGTATGTAATAGATGCTTAATAAATGACTGTTCCTTATTTTTTTAACCTAATAGGTATAGTGAATGGGAGGCTGATGTATTTGAGGCACATGAATTGTATGGTTTCTTCTCTAAACTCAGTCTAACTTGATTATTATTTAAATGTAATTTGGATGTTTTATTTTAGAATAGAGTATTTGGGATATACCCCTTAACATTTTATGTTCATATAAACGGGCTTCAGCTAAATTGAGAAATTTGTTTGGCCTTGATCCTATTGGTAAAAACCTTCTTCACCCTATTTTTTTTAACTTATGAAGGTTTAGTAGAATATAGGCTTTGGGAGGACAGGGACTGTTTTATTTGTCTTTGTAGCTTCAGAACCTTGCAAATAGGTGCTTTAAAAATGTTGAGTTATTTCCATAAATCTTTATAAACTGCTTTGATATAGTGCAATTGAGAAAATAATAAAAGATCTCTCTAGGCATTTGTTTGATGTGAGGGGCAGTGGACTGAGCAGACTTCTTCAGTCTTCCCTTTAAAGGCACAGAGATTTAGGTTGTAAATCATTCCTGTCCCCTGTTCTTCTAGAAGATGGCCTATTCCAAATGAGAAAGGGTGGAGGAGAGTGCCATGAGGCACCTCTCCATCTTCCTCCTTACTGGATCTGGAGGAGGGGGAGGTGGGTCCTGTGTAAACATTTAGCTGAAAAGATAAGGCTCAGGCAGAATGCAGGTGGGTGCCTCTGGGTGATGCACATATTCATCTGCTTTTCAACTTTCTGTCACTGGAATCAATCTGGACTTCCTATCTACTGCTCATCTATATAAACATTACATTTTGGTCCCTACCCTGTGTTTATTCCTGAGGAAACTAACCTTAAAGATATGAAGTGATTTGTTTAAGTCATTCTGCTAGTAGGTAGAAAAACTAAGATATTTAGTTGAGGAAAAACAAAAAGAAAGAAACCTAAGAGAGGTTGAAGGCAAGGCAGTGAGGGAGGAGAGTGTTGGGAGCTCTGGTTCCAGTTTAAGGATGTGGCATGGTCACAGCAAGCTTCTTGTCATTAGCATATCTCAAAACTTAACTTGTCACCTCGACAGTCTCATTTTGTTCACATCCAGTGTTCCATTCTGAATTTTTCCCCCTCCCAGGGAACTGTCCCAAAAAGTGCCTTGTAAGTCTTCAGCATTCATTCCAAGTTGGTCTGGTTTTCATATCCACCTTATTGACTTGGAAGCTAACATATAACACAGTTTAAATGGATTAAATTAAGGTTGTATAAAAAGCGGCCAGGCCAGAGCTGTAGTATCTTTTTAGTGCCAAATTCTGCCCACAGGAGCATTTGTTATATTTTCAGTTTAAAATATGGGAGCTATTTACAAGCTCTGTACCCTCATTTCCACATACTGTATGCATAGCTTATGTTTGGGGACTCTTTTTTCTAAATCATCATAGGGGTTTTCTTAACCTTTACATTATTTTTGAGTGGTTTTTATCTTGTTTTCTTTCCAGCCAGCAGAGATGAGGCAGTTTCACTTCTAGGCGTTAGAATCCTCTTGTTCATGCTAGTTTGTTCTGACCTTAAAACAAACCACTTGCAATTTCAGTGCTCAGACTCTGGTAATGATTTTAAATGTAATACATCAGTGAGTAAAACATTTGTCTTGAGAGGTAAGGCTCATATAGATACTGCTGAAGAATTTAGCTGATTACTTTCCTTGGCCTTATTTGGAAACGTACCGGGAACAAGTGTCTCTTTATTACAACTTCTCTGTTTTTTTCTGACTTCATCCCTAGCATCTAGTTGCAGTCTAGAAACTTTGAGAATGTTTTTAGGCACCTGTGGCACGATACACGGTGAGTTGATCATGTGGCGAGAATACCAGGGGTGGAAAGATATTTGTTACACTTGTCATATTTATAGATGTCATTCTAGATCTCCCCTGTCAGATAACTGGTGAGTCCTAATAGTCATTCTGAGAGATAACCACCCACAAAAACCACATTCATGGCACTTTACTCAAACCTTTACTTTAACCACTACTTTGTGATGCAAAACTAGTGGAATTTTGGGTACTTTTTGTAAAATCGAAATCTTCACAGGGGTTTTCCAGCATTCTTGTTGGCTGCTGACAAATTACCATTATAAAGAGCAAAAGCAAAGACAAGTTTACTAATAAAAACATCTGACTGCTCAAGATAAAGTCAGAGTCTCAGCATATGCATATTTTCACTATAGAAAACCACATTATATGAAGCTGAAAAAGGACCAATTCCTTTTTGAAAAGTATTAGGTGACAAATGCTTATTGGGTTGTCAGAGATGACAGAGATTCCATCTGTTTGCTGAGGTCATTGACTGCTGGCCACCTGGAAGTCCCATCAGCATCTCAAACTCATGTCCTGAAAGGAACTCATTATCCTTTCCCTTAAACCTGCTGCTTTGTGGAGGGTACCACCATTCTTTCATCTTCCTGAGTTCACAGCCTCTAAGTTACCTGTCATCCCTCACCTGTACCACCAATACTAATACCATCCCTTCTCACCTGAATGTTTCCAGTAGCTTTTTAACTAATCTTCTTTCTCTCAGTCTCCCCTCCTTAATATATCCTCCACAAGCCTATCTCACAAAACAGTATAAAGCACAGCTCTAACCACATCATTCCTCTACTCCAGAATCTTTTATAGCTTTCCTATTTCCTGTAGGATAACACACTAACTCCTCTCTGTAGGCTCTAGCCTACTCTTCCTGACATTCCATATTACTCCCTTTCACAAAGTCTTTCATCCAAATTGACCTTGCTGTTTCCTAAAATCAGCATTCCATTTTCCTCAGAATCCTTTGCTTCTTTCCAGGCTTAGCTCAGAGGTCACCTTCTATAGGAACACTTTCATGTTGACAACTTTACCTAGCATAGTGCCTTTCACATAACAGTCCCTTAATAAATGCTTGAATTTAATTGATACTTTGCATAGAACTTAACTGGTTTTAAATGCTAGAAGTGCCTTATGATTTGCAGATCCTGTTGAATGCTTGAAAATATGGAATAAATACACCCTAATGAAAATATTAAATATCTTTTCTATAAGAAGATGGGTGGGATTATAAAATTGAACCATATGATTTTGGTAAGTTATCATTTAGATCCTACTGTGGTGGCAAGGAGGCCACAAGTTTCATTCTGGGATTCAGGATACCTAGATGCCTAACCTGGTACTTACGGCAATAAGCTAGCTAGGCCTCAGTTCCTTCATCTATTAAATGAAGGACTAGATTATATGATTGTTTAAAAAAGCTGTTCCAGCTCTTAATTGACCTTTAGATGACTTGAATTGTGTTACTGTTCAGTGTACTAGATGCGATATGATGTCCTCATGTTGACTCCTGATCTAAATTATTCATAATAGAAGGCTGTGGAAATCTAGAATTTTGAGTTTAAAGTGTACATTGCCTCATATTTTTGATAGATTATGGAAATTTCCCCACTGGTTCAGGAACCTAAGTTTGTTCAGTTTGCTACAGTAAGGACTACCTTATTGGTTAATTTCCACAAATAAAGAATGCTTCTTTTCTGCCTTAGCAAATGTGTTAAGAAATGTTCACTTGAGCAGAGTAAAATGCCCAAGCCTTATATATATGTCGTGGGAGTCAAATTCACCAGCAGCCCATTTTCAGAAAGTACAACTAAAATAAGCAACATGTTGAAAGGAATCATGAGAACAATGAATGAGGAACATGAACCTGGAAGCAAACCAAACCAGTTGAATCAAATTGTGAAAGAATGGGAATAAAGGAAGTTAACTGGGGGAAAAGCACAGTTCTAGGAAAAAGTGAAGTGTCATTAAAACAGGATGGAATATCAACTACTGCAACAGGATTTGAACAAATGAATGGAAACTTTATTGGCAGGAAGAAAAAAGGCTAAGTAACTCGAGGCAATTTTAGGGAAAAATTAGAAAAGAAGTAGGATCTAATATGGATATTAGGAAAACATAAATGGATTTACAGAGAAACGAGAGTGATCAGGAAATCTACATGAGTTCTAGGGGATTTGTTCAAGCAAGTGGAAGATTGATGGCTAGTAACTGATAAGTATCTAGTATACCAGTATAGTACAGTATACCATTTGGTAGTATACTATAAATAGCAATAGTATACTATATACACTGTATACTTGAAGTAACTAATAGTAACTAATGGTTAAGTTGTATTCATCTAAAATTAAGCAAGAAGCTGAAAAGTCGAAAAATACTGGCCTGGCTCACAGGTATAGGACTAAGAAAATGTTATCTTAGAAGTACTGAAGTATGTGCAAGTTCAGTTCTAGAATATAGCCCTTGGTGACTAATCCACTTTATAGCACTACCTTTTGACCTGGTGAGCTGGCTCTAATGGTGAGCTGACCTCTGACCTGTGAAGAAGCATCAGTGCTAAGTAGCACTCAGAAGGTTGGTATAAGCCTTTGGTATTGAGCTGTACCCCAAAAGAGGTTCCAGTATATGTTTCAGACTTTTGTTTGCTAGGTACATGTTAAGCTTCATTGTTCACTCCCAGACTGAACCACTGCACGTAGGGTGTAAGGACATTCCTATTCCGCTTCAGTTTTGCTGAGGCTGGCAAACTGAACCAAGATCTGTATCTTAAGTGACAGGATTCAAATGAAACATGACAAACCCATAGGTGCTATGACCTGAACATGTCAATGCAGAACTTTCCAGTGAACACGATGGGACTTGGGGAACAGGCTGCACATGCCACAGGTTTATACTGTATTGGACAACTTGAAAGAGAAAGGGGAAGATTGGCCAAAGGTTGCAAAGATTTTCTCTTCCTGTCTCATAAGTTTTATTTCTTTGTTGCAAATATCTTGGTAGACTTAATGTGGGAAGAATACTTTAACAATGAACTTATCGGTGAATTCATAATAATTTCTCACCATGTGCCACCCTCCCTTCCCCCCACCCCCACCCAATGTATTAAACATTACAAAAGCAATTGCAATGAAAATTGCTGATTTATGTCACCTATTTCCCAACTTTAGGTAACAATTATTCTTATTTATCAGACCATATAGGAAAGCAGGGTCAGAAGGGCACTTGGCAGAAGTCTCCTTTCTCTGCAGGAGAGTGGGTACTCTGGCCATATTTTCAGTCAAAGCTCTGCCTGCCAATAAAGAAACTAAAAAGTTTCTTGCCACGATGCTGTCATCTAGAGTTTACCACTGCTGCCAGGGACACTCCTGGATTACAGATAGCAAGTCAGATTGATTGCCCAATGAATCCAAGGCAGTAGAAACAGACAAACACGCCTAGCTTTGTGTTGTGACACATACCAGGTTGTCATGACAGCCTACTTGACAATCACTTTGGTGGAAGAATTAATATTGTATTAAATATGTCCCAGTATTGGTTCTCAGAGGTAGCATGTTCTTAGCAGAATTAGGGGGAGCAGAGTATTCCTTTATACTCCACATCAGCCCCACTCAATCAGGCAATCAGTGTTTCAGTTTATCTGTATCCAGACCCTTTGTATTTTTGCTTATTGAAACATAGCTTAATAGAAAATTTATGTGGAGTGCTTAAGTGTGGAAAAAGAAACACTGAATTCTCCCAAACAAACACCATCAGTCTATCACCATATAGTAGTATTCTGCATCATTTATTTAAATATCTATTTTTATTTATGCATTTACAAACTTTAGTAGTACTCATTTTGTAACTCTGCTTTCAGTACATTTTAAAACTATTTGCAGAGAAATCATCTTTTTTTTAAAATGAGGTCCATGTACAAAACTAGGCGACAGATATAAAAAATGTTTCCTTTCATACTTTTTCAGCCATCAAGAAAAATAAATCAAGTGACAAAAACAAAACCGAAGTACTGTGGCTCATTCACAAGTATTACATGTCAGTGCTCAACTACAAGTCCTAATGGGATATAGTTTATATTTCAATTGGTATAATGCATATCTGTTTAAAACTTCTAATTGGTACAGCATGTCGCACGTGCTGAAAAGAAAAATCAATCCTGCGTTTGGATCGGTGAATCTAGAAACCATCATTTATTCATTCCCTTACAGCCCAGCACAGCCCCACCATAGGAGACGACACTGATTGGCTGGCAGTGTGCATCCATTCTCAACTTGAAATAAAAAGTTCCCTTAAAGAAATTTGCCCAAGCCTCTGCTTTGGCCCTTTGCTTTTAAAGAAATCATCAGTTTGATCAATAATAATTTAGAAGCATAAAATAATATATAAAACTAAAATGACCTTTTTTAAAGATTTCTTTTCTGTCGACACCAATTCAAGAGGACAGAGCTTTCCGGCAACATCTCTGAAAGACAGAGGCACCAAGGCCACCGGCAGCAAGAAAATGGCATCATCATGGGATTGTATGTATTACAAAATGCCCAGGGGCCTGAAACTTGCTACAAATGTAATTTGGCAGCTGCCTTCTTTGCCTGATATTTAACCATTTATTACAGAGTATTAACATACCAGCTTCAAAGATGTGCACTCCCTTTTGGACACTCAGGAGTTACAAACATGTTGTGATTGCATAATTCATATTGCACAATTGTATAAAAACATAAATACTGGCTATTCTAGTTTTTTTAAATACAAAATACAGGTCACATACTTTTAAATCTATAATCCTGTTCAAGTGCAATTCAGGTGCTTTCTTTAGTCCTTCCAAAAAAAGGCATTTTTGATATTTTTTTTTGGCACAAATGAAACCTCACCGTGCCAACACTTCTAATTACAATACATATACCCAAACCTTTATAGTAGCAATCATATACATACAGTATAAAACTGGGTATTTACAAATGTACTAAACACACAGATGTAGCCTTAGTGGTTGAATCTGAACCTCTGGTTAGCATTATTCACGCTAATAATAATAATAATATTAATATTAATAATAATAATGGTTAAATACTACCCCTTTATTTCACTGACTTATGCTGGTTGCTGTGGGTTGACGTTCATGTGAGGAGGATGTCCTAGAAGGCCAATTCTCTGTTTCTGCTTCCTTTGTTCTGTCATCTGGAAAGTTAAAAAGTTTTCTCATTAGACCCAGACACTTCCTGTGCATCAAATCTTATAATGAACCAGAGATGTACCTCTGTGGTTATGGTTTACACTGAAAGCCACTTTCTACAAATAATGTACTTCCACTCTACTCAACACACAGAACATCAAAAAGAGCATCTCCCCGGGGCAGAATGGGGAATTCCGTGAACCTCCTCATGCACCGTGACATTCAAGCATGCTGCCTCATTCCTGTTTCACAAGGAAAAAAAACAGCACCAGAGTGTAGGGAAAAGCATGGTGACTCGGATGGAGCGGGCAGAAAATAAATGAGCAGGCTGAATGAGCAGGCCCCTGAATGATTTTACCCAAACTAAGCTCTTTCCAAAATGAGTAAAGACCATTGGAAATGGCTCTTAACATAGCATGTCTTTTCCACTACAGGACTAACTAATTAGATGACATTTCTTTGGGGTACAATCAGAGGGTCACAGAGCCAGAGAATCACAGATTTATAACTGAAGGGATCTTAGAGGACATACCTCCAACCTCCTCATTTCACAGACAAGGAAACTGAGATGGGTTAAGTGACTTTCTCAGGATCCTATGGCTATTAAACATCTGAGGTAGGATTTGAACTCGGGTTCACCTACCTCCAGTCCTAGCATTTTATCCATAAAGTTTATACAGCTGCCATTTTCTTCCAAAACTCACATGGCTAGTACTCAAGAGAAGTGAGCCCCGGTCAATGTAAGTACAAACATTTCAAAACAGGTGTGTTTTTACTGGTGGTAGTATTTCCTCCATCAGCAAATCTCATAGCCCATTTTTATCTTAGTTGACAGTCTTTATGATCCACCACAACTAAATTAGTCATTGTAGCCAAAAAGCCATACATCCATATGTTTTATTGTTATGTATTTTCTGTGTCAGTGTGGAAGGGGGCAGGGAAAAATTGACAAATCATACTTTGCTCAGAATCAATAACAAAGTCACAGATATTGAAGGCAATACTGCAAACATGGAGAGCTAGCTTGGTATAGTAGAAAGAGCTGTGGACTTGGAGTTTGAATTCCACCTTCATGGATCTGACCATGTCATTCTCCCACTCAAGAAGCTTCTGTGGCTCCCTGCTGTATTTGGGATAAGATACAAAAGCTTCAGTTTGTCATTTAAAGCTCTTTTCAATCTGGCTTCAACCTATCTTTCTAGACTGACTCCAAATCCCATCCTCTTACATACTTGACATTTCAGCCTAAATGGCTGACTTGATTTCTTCCTGCACATGTTTAGGGTTGTATCCCCATGTCTGGAATATATCCCCTCCCCCTTCTGCCTCATGGAATTCCTGGCCACCTTTAAGGCTTGGCCCAGTGGCTGCAGCCTTCATCCATATCTTCTCTGATCCACCTGTTGGCAGTGCTTCCCCCTGAAATTGCTTTCTATTTTGTACTGATTTATGTGGATATACACTCTTTCCCCATAGCAGAATGTCACCTTTTTCAGAGTAGGGAGCAAGGCTATTTTCCTAAGTCTGCATCCCTAGCACCTAACCCAATGTCTGCCACGAAGTCTGTACTCAATAAAGTGGAACCGAAGTGACTTGAAGGGAGGATCTGTGCTCAACCTGGGTCATCTGACTTTTCTATCACTGGCTTGCATGAAGGCAGAAGCAGCATGTTCATCAAATGTGAGATGACCCCAAGTTGGCAGGGTGCGAGGAAGGGAGGGCTAACACACTGGGTGATCAGGGCAGAATCCCTAAATAACTTGAAGGCCACAGCATAGGGCTGAGTTGAGAAAGATTAAATGTAATTGGGGTAAATGCAAAGTTATACTTGGGCTCAAGAAGTCAACTTCACAGCACCAGTTGTGGGGGATTTTAATGGATTACAAGTTCTACTGGAGTTAACAGTGGGGTCACAGAAGCAAAGAATATAAATGTGACCTTGGGCTGCATCAAGAAAAGCAGAGATTCCAGGAAGGAGGAGGTAAGAGGTTACCTATATTCTCTCCTGCTTAGAATACACCTTGAGCATTGTGTCCTACTCTGATCACATTCTTGGAAGGACATTGATAAACAGCAAATTGTCCAGAGGAGGGACATCTGGGATGGGTGAGGACCTTAAGCCAATGCCCCATGAATACTGTCTAAACAGCAGGTTGGGGCTGGGGGACGGGGAGAGGGGTGGCCCGGGCAGCGGTGTTACATGACAATTGTCTTCAGATACTTGAAAGGCTGTTCTGTGGAAGAAGGATAGACTTGTTTTGGTCTCAAGAGCGGGGAGAAGTTGCAAAGTAGAAAATTTAGTCGATGTAAGGAAAAACTTCCTTTTAATTAAAGCTTTTAAGTGGAATGGGCCCTTGGTAGGCAGTAGGTTCCACCTCACTGGAGCTCTCTAAGCAAGGGCTGCAAAGCCACTTGTCTGGTGTGGCCTAGTGCCAGCTGCCACTGAGGGTCCTTTCAACTCTGATGTTTGGGATTCCAAGAAGACTTAAAGTGCTATAGAAATGTCAATTTACTATGAAACATCACCTGGGCAGTTTATAGCATCCCATGCAAAAAATACTGACATGCACAAAGTCCTAGTCAAGGAAGAAGTGGGCTTCTATTAATGTAGAAAAATGATAGAATGCCTAAGAAAAATAAATGAACTCTATTTTTCTACCTAATCATGCTTCTGAATCTTTGAATCACCTATGCTCCTGGCACTGTAATAAGCATTAGGTATATAGTTAAAAAGAATGAAACCATCCCTACAAAACCATTCCTTATCCAGCAACTGCCATAGATGCCAGAGGCCACTTTCCTAAGTTTCTAGGCTTTAGCAGCCAGTTGTCTAGAAGTCTGGTTTGACTGAAAAATTTCTCTAAGTCAGAAGTTTGGTTCAATTCAACATTTCTTTGGCACCTACTATATTCTTGGGGCTGTGTTATGTGCTAGAAATATAAAGCTAAACAAGACCTTCAGAGAGCTTATAACCTAGTACAGAGGATAAAGCAAATACACAAACATAATGTGAGTGTCAAACTGCCTGAGAGAAGTATAGGGTGTCATGATCAGAAAGAGAATGATACTGGCATCATGTTATATTTATTGGCACCTGAACCATATCAGATAGAACCTGGCCTGCATGTGGCAGACTGATGGAGGCTTAGACTTTATACTTTGATTAACAAATCATATTCTTATAGAACCTCTGTGTGTTTTGTTTTTGTCAATGGCCTACATAAAATGAAGTTACATCAAATTTTCACTGTATTAGCAAAAATCTATGTCATAATTATGAACTGTGCCCTACAGTATACTGATTTAATGTTTGAATTTTGGCCTAAGGTGTACTGATTTGATGTTTCCTAAAATGTCAAGTGTTCTAGGGGACTTGAAAATTGTATAAGTATGATTTTTTTAAAAAGCACATAAAACATCTCCACTGTCATGAAACATAGTTAAGGGTGTCTTTTAGCCTTTGTTGGAGCAAGATACAATTTCTTGACTATTCCATAAGCTATGTGAAGGGTGCACAGGTGGCAAATATTTCCAGGAAGAATTTCAGAAAGTCTCCAATTTTAACAAAGGAAAGACCTGGTACAGTTCTGTTAACCTACTTAACAGCCTCAGCTGGAGTTGGGAACCCTAAGGTGAGAAATAGAACTCTGCAGGGAAACACCAAGTCCCAGAAAGTAAGTGTTCTTCAAAAATTCACTTCTGGAAAGAAAACCTGAAACAGTACCCTTAGTTACAGAATAAAACCCCAACACATCTGAACATGGCACTCTACATATTATAGTTCATTACTTATACGATCTCCTCATCGTTCAAACACTGAGCTCACATCTTTTACCTTGCTTCCCTGGCTGGTGGCCTTCCATGGAATTCTGAAGCCTGCTGTTCTCATTCAGTTCTTGCAGTCTAATGGAATCTGATTCAGTGCTTTGTGGTAACTTTCTTTGGATGAGTCTCAAAAGAATTCTAATGAATTGAGGATTTTCAGGGCTTTCAATTCCATCCAATATAGGGCATCTTAAGTTATCCAAGAGTAATCAGACTTTTTTTTTAATGAGAGTTCCCTAATATTGCTCATCTTTCAAAGTCTTTTAATTCTCTGCACTTTGCCTTCAAGGATTACCCCCTCTAGATGTGAGAGCCTTTTAAACTACTGTATGCTGACCAACCTACTTCAAACTGGCTCTTTCCCAACCACTGTTTCTGTCAATGGAACCACCATTTTTTTCTCATTATCTAGGTGCAAAACCTTACAGCCATCTTTGTCTCATCTAACTAGTTTCCAAATCTACCAATTGTTCCTTCTACATATCTCAAATCCATTTATTCCTCTCCATTTAAACTACTCTTCTATTCTAGGCCTTCTCCTGCAAAATTTCCCAAAGTAGCTTTCCTAACACTGGATTCTCTTCTTTATAGCCCTCCTTACAAAAGGGATCATCAGTCTTTCTAAAAACACCATTTTCATCACTGTCCTATCTCTTTCCTGCCTTTCACTGTCAGACTCCTAGAAATAGTAGTCAATATTCATCACCTCCAGTGCCTTACCACCTACTCACTTTTCAGCCCTTGTAATCTGACTTCTGACTCCTCCACTTGACTGAGATTACTTTCTTAGATTGCAAACAGTTAAAAAAAAGCTTTGTAAAAATTGTGCCCTTTACTACGTCTTCATTCTCCTTGACCTCTCTGAAGCTTTTGACATAAATGGATCACTCTGCTGCTCATTTTTCTTCTCTTGACTTCCATAACACTTTCTTCTGAGTGTCTCCCAAGGCTCTGTCTTTGTATCTCATGCTTAGTACAATGCCTGGTACACGGTAGGCACTTAGTAAATGCGTATTGACTGACTTCTGTTTGCTACACTCTCCCATGGTGATCTCACTCATCCTTTGGTTGAGTTATCTCTATACCAATGACTACTAAATTTATTAAATTATTAAAATATCCAGCCTTAATTTCTCTCCTGAACTATCCTACTTCTTGAACCATCTGTTGGGTATCTCCACTTGGATGTGCCTTTGACATCTCAAAACCAGCATGTCTGCAATAGAATTGTTTTTCCTGCATCCAAACTTCTCTATTTCTTTTGAAGCTACCTCCAACCTCTCAATCACTCAGCTCATAACCTCAGAACCACCTTTAGCTTTTCCTTCTGTTTCCCCTGCTTCTTTCCTCTATCCAAATCAGACACCAAATTCTGCTGGTTCTACTTTCATACATCTTTCACATTCATCTCCTTCTTCCTCTTCAGATAGCCACCATTCTGGTGCAGGTTCTCATCACTTTTTTTCCTTGACTCTAGCTTCTCTCATCTCCATTTCATCCTAAAAAAACTAATTATATAATAATAAAAACAAATAAAAGCTAAAAACCCAATTTTTTAAAGCACACTCCTCTGCTCAGAAACAGCCACCACCTTTGGTAGCTCCCTGTCATCTTTAGAATAAAATACACAAGCTAGTGGTTTGGCATTCAAGGCCCTCCACAATCTGACCCCAGCCTACCTTTTTACCCTCATTCATATCACTTCCCATTCTTGTTATGGGCAAGCTGAAACACTAGCTGTTAACCTTCTATCTCCCCTTACCCTTCGGTACTGCCTGTCCGAATTTCCTCATGCTCCTTCAAAATGCAGCTCAGGTGCCACTTTTTCAATGAAGCCTTCCTTGATTCACTTCAATTACCAGTGTTCTCTCCCTCTTCAAAATACCTGGTCTATATTCATCCTTGTTCATTTTCTTTATTTTTGTGTAATAAATCTTTGTGTATCTTCTTCATTACTACCCTCCCCTTTCATGCACCGCCCCCGCCCCCAAAAAAGTATGATCGTTCACAACACTGAAGTAGAATGAGCTTTGATATCAGTTTGTTGGAATCCTGGCTTTCCTATCTATGGAATCATACCTCAGTCATGACTTCTCTAGGCTTTAGTTTCCTCCTGAAAACTAGCTGGAGGTAGCTAGATAGCTCAGTGGTTAAAGCACTGGGCATGGAGTTAGGAAGACCTGAGTTCCATCTAGTCTCAGGCACTTACTAGATGTATGACCCTGGACAAGTCACTTCACCCCTACCTTCCTCAGTTTCTTCGACTATAGAACGGGGATAAGCATAGCATTGAATTCCCAAGGTTGTTGTGAGTATTAAATGAGGTAACATTTGTAAATTGATTGGCATATAGTAGGCACTTAATAAATGTTTGTTCCCACCCATTCTTGTTTACTTCCCTTCTCCCCCCTCTCTTCTTCTATAAAATGGAAATGGACTAGATGAGGCCCTTCCTACACTAAATCTATATTCCTATGAGGGCATACACTGTTATTTTTATATTTGTAATACCAAGGTGTGCTGGCAAATGTTTAACAGCTGACTCTCTGAAAAACATTTGCTGATTTCTGAGGTGTAAATGTTCACCCTGAAAATTTTAAAAGGGGCTTTCTCAAGTCATATTAGAGCTGGCTCCAGTAAACCCAGAATGGTACTTTGCACTTAATACATTTGTTAAAATTAACTGAATCATTTCACTCTTTTGTTATAATACATTAAATAGCTTTTCATCTCTATAGGGTAAGTTCTAAGCTCCTTAACTTTGGTTTGCAAGGTCTTTAACTCTTCATCGCCGACAACTATTGATTTTCCCCCTCTTATTCTGGTCCAATATGAATGCGCTCATTTTATCTGTCTTCCTTACAAATTCTTCACTCACTTTGCTCCCAAATGAATCATGGTAGTCCCAGTCTTCATGCCTGTTCTCACACTGACCTACCTGAAATAACCTACCTTATCTTCCCTATTTATCTAAATGCTGTTCATTCTTCGGAGTTTCCTATGAAGCCTTCCTTGACTATTACTATTATCCCATGTTGACCTCCCTTCTCTGAACAGTTATTTTAAAATTTACTAAATTGGACTAATAGTACACAAAGCAGAAATCATTACAGAATATAAAATCAAGGGCTAACAAGGCCTAACTGGTAATATTGCCCCTTCCTGCTTTGGGGCAGCTTAAGAGAGGGAAGATATTATGTATGAATTCATATTTTGTGTCTGAGTATGGATTATGTGTCATAAATCACTATTAAATGTTTTAGATATGTATGTAGAGCTGTAACTAGGATAAGGCAATCAGGACATTGCCCCCAGGATACCAAATTTTCAAGAGTGTCGTCAGCAAGAAGAAAAATAAAACTGAGTTTAGCACTTAGTTAAAAGAATAACTATTCTGAACGGACATACCTCCAAGGGAGCAGAAGCCTCATTGGTTTGGGTACTTTATCTCCCCTGCAGGAAATCTTGTTTCTGGAGGACTGAGGCCTCTTTTAGAGGTTTCCTCCTTCTACAACTCAGTTTGTCGTTCTGATGCATTTTGCGGTGCTAGGCATGGTGTGATATACAGGTCTTGTCTTCCCACTGAGTTTGTAAGCTACTAGATAACAAAGGCCATGCCTTTTATTTCTTTTGTGACTCCTAGAACTGAGCACATAGTTGGTACTCAAAATTTGTCAAATCAGTAAATGTTTTGATATCCAGCTTATGGGACTTCCTTTAAAAAATAACAACAAACATAGTTAATTTTTCAAGGTTCTGAATGACTGTGGTTTGTAGACATCCTGTAGGTTGTAATTCAAAACTGGTATTTAAGTGGCTGCCATAAATGAGGAGAATTAAGGCAGTTGCCTAGAGGGCTTAATGGTCAGTCCTCCTGGCAAATCGTCATCAAACAATTATTTCAACTAGAAAGAAACTTTGGAGGTGGGGGGAAGCAGCAGCAATGAAAACAAACCAGTATGATTCACAGACAGGAGAGTCTAGGCCCAGAAGAGCTAAGGGTCAAAATTTATATGTAATAGTATATTATATATAGGAGTCGTCAGCAGCCAGAAACAGATCTGCTAGATTCTAGTCTATATTCTCAAATTATTTTCCCCATCTATTAGCCTAACTTCATGCCTCACACATAATCCAATAACCATGAGCATGTTCCACAGCATAATTGCCAAAACCAGGATCAAAGCTTACTCTCCCCCTCCAAGGTTATTTCTTTCTCTGGCTCTGGACAGCTGAACTATTATTGACCTTTGCTTATAAAAAATAAGACTGAGGTCAGACCCTTAGTATTAAAAAATACATGAAATGGGTTGCTCAGTCAGAAGGTTTAAAGAAAGTAAAAGAATGAATGTCAATAAAAAGCAGTTTCCCACTTTAAAAAAAAAGGACTGAAAAGTAAGGACATTCTGGTCTTTAATTGGCAGCACCTTATTTTCAGCTCTGCAAAAAGAGAAATAATTTTACTTATAGGAATAAGAAAATTCCAGTCACAGGCCACAAGTGTTTTCTATTTAAATACCCTTGTGATTGTGGCAGCAGAGAAACTCCTTCCACCAATGCAGATCACAGCTAGCACTCCTCCTGTGCCAGTAGAGATAAATCCTGGGGAGGTGGATAAGTCACATGGAGGTTAAATGACTTGTCCAGGGTCACAGTTAATCAGGACCTTGAACTCAGGTTATCCTGACGCCAAACTTTTACTCCATCCACTATTTCATATGATTTCTGTCTAAATGATTTTTATGTCCTGAAACGTATTTCTCTTCCTTCTGAGCTGAGGATGAACACTTTGAAGTGATGTTTTTTTCTGCCCCTCTTAATCCCGAAACAAGCTCTACTTTCATCATTCAGTGTGTTCTGACATTATTGATCTAGACAAGAAGTAACAACAGGACAGCAAAGTACATTGTGGCTTTTAAAATCAGAGACAGCAAAGTGTCTAAAATATCTTCATAAAAATCCATACGATTGGAGACAAAGAGTAAATTCCAGTTTTCTAATATCAAGCACTAAATAATTTACGGAGGGGAATGGGGGGTGCACAGGAAGGAAGGGTCAGCAACCCTGCCAAGATGCCACAATCTGCCCGTAATGGGACTCTACAACCTTAGTTTGTAAGGAGGCTTTCCTCATGTAGGAAACTCTTGCTTATTCGGAAGACAAACCTTGAAAACTCAACTAATCAGAATTATTTTTATAGTCCTGTGCAATAACTCCTATAATGACCTTGAAGCATTGCAGGGTTCTGAAGTGCCTTCTGAATTAAAGATTACAGTTTGATATATTTGAATTCTTGGAGGAATAGGTAGAGAGTAAATCTGTTAACTCTTTGTTATGCAGAATATTCAATGAACCCAATGTCCATTTCAGTAACCATTCTGGGTCCCCACTAGTTGACTACTATTTTTTGAGTACTTCTGAACCAGTATTAACTTCTGTAGGAAAGAATTTCTCAAATGCTCTAAGCCTTTAGTGCAGTCTGGGTTTTCAAGCCCTGGCAGAATGCCCTATACAGGTACTATAACAAATAGTGGCTATGATTCTACATGAGAGATGGGAGCAAACCTAGAATAAAGACATTGGCATCAAAAATATACATCCTTATAGTTGTCCTTAACCACTATTTAGTTTATTTATTTATTTTTTTGGAGGGGGGGAGACAAGGCAATTGGGGTTAAATGACTTGCCCAAGGTCACACAGCTAGTAAGTGTCACGTGTCTGAGGCCAGATTTGAACTCTGGTCCTCCTGACTCCAGGGCAAGTGCTCTATTCACTGAGCCACCTAGCTGCCCAGATAGTTTTATTTATTTTTTCTTAAGCACCACTTAGAACAAAAACTCAAATGACCTTTTTTTTAGTTCTTAGAAAAAACTCAAAACAGCAGGTTTTAACTGAAGCCCTAGACCATTTGTTTTGAAATTGGAACTTTAAAGTGTCAAAATATTGTGTAAAGGCCAACACCAAAATCACAAATTTAAAATGATTTGTTGCCCCATGATGTCAGTTGGGGGACTACCACACATCTAAAAGATGATGGAGCCCAGTTGTCCACTGCAGTATCCATACCCCTGAAATGACAGCCTTTCAAAGCTTGTGACTTTAATGACTATTACAAATGTTTCCTGCTCACTATTTTTCAGGAATTAAAAAAAAAAATTAGAGCTTTCTTTTTTCTTAGAGTGACAAAAGTGCAACAACTCTCAACAATGTATATTTCAGAAAATGTGGATTTTGCTAAATCCCAGATTTAAGTGTAATTTTTTTTTTAAAAAGTAGAATTCTTCAATCTTAAATCTTAAAATTGATTCCTTAAATCTGACATCATAATTACCTAAGACTCATGCAACAAGTTTTGATTTTCAAACCAGCTACAGAAAAAGGTTTGTCAGTTGCATACTTAAAAGCATCTTTGTGTTAACACCAAATCAGAAGAAAATCTAATTCCATAAGAAGAGGAGATATGCTGTATTTACCACATAATTTCATTACCTTACCACTTAAAAAGACTTATCAAAATTGAAGTATTTATGCAAGGGATCTTGTAAAAGTCCCATGAATAAACTTGGCTTCTCATCTATCTTTGAAGATTAGGTTTCTATGAACAGTTAGTTTAATTTCTTCCCTCATTCACAGCAAGAGTATCTTGGATCCTGAGTACAGTTACCATAAAGCAAATACTTTATGAAAAAGGTTGAAACTTGGCCAGAGCAAAAGAAAAAAATTTAAATTTATTTTAAAATTCTTTTAAAAAATTTAATGACTATAAAAGCCTATTTACAATCATAATTTTTGCCTTGTTCAGGACAGGGATATATTTGCTGCATTTAAGCTAAAGCTCTAGTTTTAGTAAGAAAATGTTAACTTGGATTAAAATTTACCAATAACACCAACTTACTAATGATAGTATTACATCTACCAGTCTCCTTCAACTGAACACGACTTTCTTATTCTTCAATTCCACCAAGCAGAGAATACAACAAGGGAGAGCCAGTATATTGAAGACAACCAATACACACACCACTATCAAACTAACTTCTCCAAAAAAGTAAAATTTAATTGGCACAGGCTGTCCAGTTGTAACATCAAAATTCTACAGAAAAGGTTTTGCTCGATAATATGCCATGATCCACTAACAACTACAATGTGAGCTAAGCACCTAAGGACAATGTGGTCCGGACAGAAATTTCAATGAACTCTCTATTGAATGGAAAATGTGCTTGGATTAGCAGACACATGCTCCAGAGGGCCTCCAGTTGTGCTACTGAGAAATTACAATGAATGGGCATCATGGTTTTTGGTCAGACTGACCACTGATTGCTAGAATAGTAGAGATGCTGCCTTTCTGGAACTGTAGGCATAAACAAAAGTCTGGGTGGCCAGGGTTTTCATCTTTTGAAAATGGTATTAGACTTCAACAAGGGATGAAGGATTCTTACATTTGGCTGTTCTGGACTGAAACAAGGTTGCCCACAGGATTTTTAAATACTTAAAAAATCTTCTAACTGAAATGAGTTTTCACTAGCAATAGATCACTCAAAAGGGAGAAAAAGGTAACTACATCATCAGTAGATGTTCTAAGAAGTTTGCTTCTCTCTTCACAGGGCAGGAGATAGCTGAAGTTTGTGGACCATTTGTCAAATGTTTCACAATGGGAGCAAAAGTTGATAAAATAATAAGCGAAGTAATGTAGTTACATCTTCATTAGTTTTCCTTATTTAGTTACTCATTTTAGGTGGCTATCAAGCTCTGAACATAGGACATACTTCATAAATAAGGACTTCTCCCTTTCTCATTAGACTCTATTTTCATGTTAGTATATTAGGCCTCATGCTGTCTGAGGCCAGGGCTTGGCTTAATTTGGTTGGGAAATAAAGAAATTCAGAGAGAGGTAATATCCAAAAAGGATCTTGGGGACACTCCAGGTGTGCGTGTGTGTGTGTGTGTGTAATACTTGTATGTATATGTGGGTATATATGTATACATCAATTTATATATGTAGTAGATCACTGTGGTTGCATCTTGTATGGTACCTGCAAATAGAATAATTTCTTGCGCAAAATGGGTAATCTTGCTAGGAAGTGGATTAAAATGTTTTTAGTTGTACATCTGAGACATGCTGAGACAAATATCTCAGGATGTTGGAGTGAGGTACTAAAAGTCACAAGCTTTGTCATCCCAGGTCCCCACTCCCTTTGTCAATCTATCCCATCCCACACAACTGCACCACAGCCCCACTCTTCATCAGCAGACTGTTTGTAAACTGCATGCTGTTGGCATCAAGGGGGATCAAGCAAGAGTGTGGATGGATCCGTGTAAACCTGTGTAAACTAGTGCTCAAGGCAGTATATGTCCTACTGATGTGGGGAAAGAGCATCATCTTTGCATTCAGAGGCCAAGACAGGGCTGGTATTGAGTGATGTTGATCTGTCATTGAATACATGTGTTCTGCACACATCTGGTAGGTTCTGGTCTTCCCATCTCTGGTACTGTATCCTTGAACTACAGGAGTTTTCATTTTTACATCTATATTCCTCACTTTTGTGCTGCATGCTAACCTTGACCCTGGGCAGTGGCTGTGACCACTGCAACCCACAGTGGGGGAGACTGACAAGCCATGTGGTTAGTTAGCTTGGCATCTGGAGCCTAGTCTCTTGTTCCAATCTTGTGAAATTGCTGAAGATTTTTAAACACATGAATTTATTCATCTTAGGCTATTGAGTCTCATGAAATTTTTTGGGTGGGGGCGGGGGCAGGGTAGGCCATTAGGAAGATGAAGGGACATCTTCTCTTTACCTGATCCTTCAATTCTGACAGCTGACCGGAGAGATTGGTAACGAGCTTCATGGTGGACTCCAGCTTCTCCTGCAGGTTCCTCAGCTCATTTTGCTCTCCTTCAGAATCGCTACTGACCAGTGACATGGCGCGCATCCTAGGGAACCAGTCCAGATTTCTTTCCTGGAATTCACATTAGGAGGGAAGAAAAAGAAAACATTTTTAGAGGGTGACATAAGAAAGAGCAGTAAGCAAATAGAACAAAATAGTATTCACTTTATCCCTATGAAGAGCAGAACACTAGACTTTGGGTTAGAGGACCTAGGTTCAAATCCTGACAGTGACATTTCCTTTAACCTCTTGGCCTCCATTTCCTCATCAGTTAAATTACAAGTTTAGACGAGGTGGCCTCTAAGGAGCCTTCCATCTCTAAATGTATGATCCTACATTGATGTTGTTTTCAAATAGTTATTTTAAATACTCCTAATTACCAATACATAGCTGATAGAAACCTTAGAAGTGATGAGATTTTAAGGTCACAAGCATTGATCACACTTAAGACGAGTGAGGTTGTGTCATAGAAAGGAAAGTTCATGTTTATAAAATACTTTAAGAATTACAAATTTAAGAACAAACAATCTTATGAAGTTGGTAGTGCAACTATTATCCCCATTTTTCAAATAAGGGAACAGAGGCTTGGAAAAGCCATATTCGTAGGTAATGCCAGAGCTGGAATTCAAACCCAGGTCTCATGATTCTCAGGCCAGAGTTTCTTCCCATTATCCCCTGTTGCATCTTAGTAGGACAGCTGGGTGAAGCAGAAGATAGAGCACCTGGCCTGGAGTCCAGAAGACCTGAGTTCAAATTTGACCTCAGATACTTACTAGCTGTGTGGCCCTGGCCAAATCGCTTAACTGTGTGTGCCTCAGTTTCCTAATCTGTCAAATGAGCTGGAGAAGGAAATGGCAAAACACTCCAGGATCTCTGCCAAGAAAACCCCAAATAGGGTCACGAAGAGTTGGACATGACTAAACAACAAACATCATCTTAGTAGTGTGGGGGAACCTTGCTTGCTCTTGTTGTCTTAAACATCTTTCATTTCCCTTTCCCCAATTCTTCAATTTTATAAAGCTGTAAAATAGAATATAACAAAGGGAATAAAATAGTATATTGAAGAGAGGCGATTTTAGTCACTCTCAAGGTAAGATTTGTAAATCCCACCAGACCTTCCCTCACACTCCACCCTTTTGATCCCTTCCATTTCTCCACAAAGTACCCAACAGCTGGTAGGACTAGAGGTGAGGGGACAAAATGGTGACAACGATTTCATCCATTTCCTTCTTCTTCCTCGCCCCACCCTTCACTACTGACCATGAGTTCTGTGGCCTGTTCTTGATTACTGGTGAACAAAATGGGACAGGCCTTCATACTTGAGTCCCCCAATTCCCCCTTTCCTGTTGCTCTTCTGTCAGACAGCAGGCAAAGTTTCAATAAACGAGCTCTGTACAAAGGGTCAGGAGTGAACATTCAGACAGGATTGAATCAGTTGTAGAAATAAGGTAAAAAACCAAGGCATCTGCGGTTCATTTAATCTTCCATCTTCCCCTGACCATCTTGACCTCTAGGGGATGAATAAATCCAGAAGAGCTTTTCTGCATCCCAATGTACTGTTCTAAAGAAACCAGGAACTCTTTACTGTTGCCAATGCTGGTTTCTTGAGAAACACACAAGCACAGGGATGGATATATCTTTGGCCAGTACTGTAAAGCAGCTGAGGCAATTCTGTATATCCCGTATCTTGAATTGAAGCAGGCAGCTACTACAGAAACTGCAAAAAATGTGAAGGCTACTCAAGCGAGAGTTAGCATTGCGCCTGCCTCTGAGTAAGTGGTCAGTTCAGGGGACAGGAATAAATCACATCCAGAGCAATTTGTTGCACGGAGTCAAACCTGATCCTTAGTTTTACTGGTGCTTGGATGGTAATGGTGACTCAGGCCAACTGTGGAACATTTGCAGTAAAGGTCATAATTAAAAAGAAAACCTTATAAGGAAACAACTGTCTTGATTTACATATGTCAAAACCCCTGAGACAAACATCTTTCTTTCAAGGAGCTAACTTGTTATCCCATCTTCATCTTTGTCAAATGCAACGTCAATTCACCACCCGCCACTAAGAAATCAACAGAACAATATTTCAGAAGAAGTTGTTGGTTTTCAAAAGGTAGATAGAGCATAAGTGTTAAGAAATGGTCTCTCTGCATTTGCCACCTGGGTTTTCTGCAAGAAAATACCCCAAACTGAGGACTACGGATGGATTGTGGAATTATCTACATACAACAGATACACAGTTTTCAAAGCTGACATATAACCTATCACACCACCAAGGATTTTGAGTATATAGACCCAGCCTCAGGAGAATTTGTCCGAGCCCTAACACTTCTAATTCCAGCGTGTGCTTGCACTTGCTTGCTCGCTCTTTCTCTCTGGCTTCTTCCCTAAAGTCTTGATCCTCACTTTCCACCATGCTACCTCCTTTAAGCCCTTGGCAATCACTCTTTTCTACTCACAGCTGCTATTGACTGGCAATTTCTCAGTGGTCTGAAAACTAAATACTCAGAATGGTCTTGAAGGAAGCATGGCATCGGGGGAGGGAGCATGGCATGGGGGTGGGCTGGGGGGAGCACTGACTTGATGCTGACATTGGTAAAGTAATTTAATCACCCTGGGCCTTCATTTCCACACCAGGGAAATGATGGAGTTGGAATGGCTGGAGTCTGATGTCACTTCTACCTCTAGAATTATGATTCTATGACTCCCCTTGGTGAAATTTACCTTACATAGATTCTCATCTGCCCACTGAGGATTATGGTTTCATTGTCTTATTCTGAAAAATGGGAATTATTCTTTCCTTACAAAGGGTATTCAGAGAAGTATCCAGGATTTTTAAGTGTTCTCTATCATAAGTAGGCAAAATTTAGGGTGGCTGATGTTTACAAGATGCTTGAGGGTTATAAGTGAGGATAACCACTCCCCACATTTCTGTAGTATTGTCTGGCTCACAAAGTGCTTTCCTCATCCCAGTCCTCTAAGGTTGACAGAGCAATTATTATTATCCCCATCATAGAGATGAAGAAACTAAGGCTCAGAGAGATTAAATGACTTATCTGAGGTCACAGCAAGTAAATGGCACAGTGAATATTCAAAACCCAGGTCTTCCAAGTGCAGAGTCAGGGTTCTTTTCACTTGGCCACAGCTCCTTCAAAATCAATATTCCTTTTGATGTTAATCTAAAACAATTTAATATTTTCATATTGAGAAGAAAGGCACTTTAAAAGTTTAATTAGATAACAGAAAGAAACCCCCAAATGGAAAAAGCTTAGACATAAAGAAATGGAAGGGAGGTGACAGAAGTATTCAAGAAACATTGAGAGGAAGTCAACTCAAATGCAGATTACAAAATATTTTTAGAGAAATGCAGTTTGAGGACTTAAAAATAAACAGTAATTTCATTGTTACATGTACAACCATTATCAATTAACACATACTGACTGCCTTGTATGAGGAGACTTTCAGGAAAGTAGCATATTCAAGGATGGCAAAAATGGAACTCAACAGTTTTTGGGGTCCAGAACTTGGAATGATACCTCTTTCTCCCTCCTTTTCCAGCCTCCCCATTTCTTTTGAAGGTAACATTCTTTCACTCTCCCAGTCCCAGGTCCTTAATCATGTCATTATCCTTACTCTCCCTCATCCTATTCTGGGGGGGGGGGAAGGGAGAGGGGTGGAGGGGAGGAGATGACAGCTGGACAGCCAGCTTGAACCCCAGCTGATTGTTAAATTTTCACTGTAAGTGTTTCCACCTCGGCTATTGGCTTAGCACAAATCAGGGCTTGATTTATTGCTTTGCTGATTGTCTAGATTTAAGAATGTGATGGAGAAAATGTTAATAATATAGATTAAACTTATAAGTGTGGCTTGCATAATTTTCCCCCCTAGAGAACTGGTTTTAACCATTTTCCAGCACCCCAATGCCCCATATCTTGCCATTTCTACCTCTACAACATCACTGACATTTGCTTTCTTCTTCACTTCAGAACCAAGCCCTTAGTCCAGGCCCTCACCACCTCTTACTTAAGTTATGGTAATAGCCTCCTAATGACTTTCCTTGCCTCGACAATCCATCCTATACACTGCTATCAAAGTAATTTTCCTTAAGCATAGATCTGACCATGTCACTCTCTATTAGATAAACTTCACTTACTTTTTCTTGCTTCTAGGATCAAACAGAAACTTTTGTTTAATTGAATGCCCTTCACAACCTGGCCCCAACTTGTCTTTTCAGCCTCATTCCTTCCCTCCCCTCAGCCTCGGACCCTGATCTTGACTCTACTCTGTGAGTCAACTGACCTCTCTGACTGTCACCCATGACATTCCATCCCTGCTGGGGGCCCTCTCCCATATATTAGCCTTTCCTGATGCCTAGAATATACTCTTTGCTTCATAGAAGCCCTTTCTTCCCTTGAGATGCAGCTCAAGCATCAATTTCTGTATGAAGCTTTTCCCAGCCTCCCTTAACTGCACATGCTCTCTTTCCTTCCCTTGTATTTAACTGCTTTGTATTGATTGTATTATTTATTATTGATTTGTATTAAGTATTTATCTTTAAATTTATTTCATGTATACTTATATACGTACTTGGGGCAGCTAGGTGGCACTACAATGGATAGAATGCCAGGCCTGGAGTTAGGAAGACTCATTTCCTGAGTTCAAATCTGACCACAGACATATGGCCCTGGGCAAATAACTTTGTCCTGTTTGCCTCAGTTTTCTCATGTATAAAGTGAGCTGGAGAAGGAAATGGCAAATCACTCCAGTAGCTTTGCCAAGAAAATCCCAAATGAGGTCACTGAGAATTGGACAGAACTGAAAAATGACTAAACAACATATATGTACTTGCCGTCTTCTCTATTAGAAGAGGAGGAACTGTTTTTCTCTTTGATTTTTTTTATCCCAGCCTCTTTTAACCTAATTCCCTTGGAAAATACCCTGAACTAAGAACCCTGAACTGAGACTTTGGAAATCTTCACTAAACAAATTACTCTAAGAAAATGGGAGGGAGCAGTTACTCCCTGCACATGAGAGCCTCTGTGTGTGTGTGTGTGTGTGTGTGTGTGTGTGTGTGAGAGAGAGAGAGAGAGAGAGAGAGAGAGAGAGAGAGAGAGAGAGAGAGAGAGATTGTGAGTGAGTGAGTGGGGGAAGGAGATATCAAGGAAGGCTGCCTGGAAGCATGGAGGAATTGGATGCCTGAGCTGGAAGAGAAGAATTTCTATGAGAAGAGAGTGAATTCTAGAGCCTGGAGGAGAGAGGGTTTATGCCCAAAATCAAAAGAATGTGGGATAAGATTAGGGAAGAGCTTATTCAGTTTAGCTGAAATGGAGACGAGGATAAAATTAGGCTAAAGTGAGATTGTGGAAAGCCTAAAATGCCAGGCTAAGAAATTTAATTCAAACTATCAAGGTTTTTGAGCAAGGCAATGATATGATCAAGCCAGTGATTTAGGGAGATGATTTGGGGAACCATACAAAGGATGGATTTGCGAAGGTGGAAGGTAGGGAAACCGATTAGGAGGTTATTCCAATAAAAAGAGGTCTAAGACATGTCCTTGAAGGTCTGGTAATCTAACTGAAGGGACAAGTCACCTCAGTATATTTTTAAAAAAGCACCATAGAGTGGGATGAATTAAGTATCAATGCGTAATATGAACAGCAAGTGCTAAAATGACTGAGAAGAGCGAATGATACAAAGGATGAGAAAGACGAGGAAGGCCTTATAGTAGAAGTAGATCTTAAGGGAAGGACAAGAATCCAACAGCTAAGGGGGGGAGGGGAAAGTGCAGTCTGAGCACAGGGAATGGCTTGAGGCCGAGATGGGTGGGCCTCATTTAAGGGACAATAAGTAGATAAATTTGGCTAGAGGTCGGGATTTGAACTTTACCCTACAGGCAGGAGGGAGCCATTGAAGGTCACAGATCTGTGTTTCAGGGACGACGACTCTTGCAGTGGTATGTAGGACTGACTGGACCAGAGACAGACCCACAGAAGAGACCTCTGAGGTTACATTACATGCTTTAACCCATGATTCGATGGTTATCCAGTCTTTGCTTAAAGAGCCTTCAGTGATAAGAAACCTACTGTAGCTCCCAAGGCAGAACATTCTACTTTGGGACAGCTGTAATTATTACAAAAAATTTCCTGAGAGCGAATGAAAATCTGCATCTCAGCAACATCTATCCATTGTTTCCAGTTCTGATCTCTAGAGCCAAGCTAAACAAGCTTCTTCCTTCTTCTGCAGGATGGTTGTTCAGATGCTGAAGATGCCTATCACGTTCTTTCTCTAAGCCTTTCATCATTCAGGATAAATGTCCTTGAAATCATGCAGGATGATTTCAAGGCCTTTGACCATCCTTTTCACTTTCCTCTGCATATCTTAATTGGTCAATATTCTTCCTAAAGTTTGGTGTCCAGAACCAAACACAACAGTCTCTATGTGGCCTAATCAGGGCAAAGTCCAGCAGGCTCATCACCTTCCTTGTTCTGGAAACTATGCCCAGACGAATGGATCGTGAGAGTTTTGATTTTTGGTTGCCATATTACACTTTGACTCATACTGAATTTCTGTCCACCAAAATGCCCTGATCTTTTTCACACATCTCCCCCATCTTGTACTTGTAAAGCTTGCTGCTGTAACTCAAGTGGAAGGTTTAATCAATTGTGGTCTTCTAGGGAATGGAAAGGAAGGGATGAACATAGAAGTCATTAGAAAGTAGTAAGTAAAGGGGCTTTTTTTGTAACTGAATTGGGGAAAGGGAGGAATCGAGCATGTGAGACTGATCTAACTCATCTGTAATTATCTTATTAACTGTTGGTATGCAAACAGTTTGAAACTAAATTGCTTGAAAAAACTTTTATCTTTTACACTGGTTACCACAGTTTCCATGTAGTCTTTAATTCTGTTAGTTTGCCTAACGAACTTGGTCTTTATCAGCTATACTAATTTCCACTTAATAGAATATAAAAATAAAGGGATACTACTGAAAGGTTCCAAATAAATGTATGAACCTAGCAAAATTTAGGTCAGCACACACCTTAATGCACAAAGAAAGGTTAACATCCCTCATTCTCAGGACAGCTGGTTAAACAGCCACAAACAGACAGACAGGATTTCTGCCTCCACAAGCGAGTCTCTCCTCTTTCCCATGGGCCCCAAAGCAAAGACGGCAGAAAGAGTTTTCTTGTTTTTGGTTAACTGTAAAACAAACCACGTCCAGCCCAGGGGGCTCTGTCCTATGACAGGTCTCTCTGTAATATGGTGGTGGTTTGGATGGCATTGATATCAATGTCACTCACCAAAGGAGTAGTTCAGAAAAGGGAACTGGGAAGTCTTTTATAATCCTAACATCCTTTGTACTAAACATTTCCCTTTCCTGACCACTATAAATATTCCTTCTCTGCTCTCTTACCCCTCTACTCCCCACCACTCTTGCCATCTTCTCTAGCTCTTAATCTAAAAAAATTCTCAGTGTCCCTGAGCAAAGTAAGGTCTCTAAAACATGCCATGAAACATAATGTCCAGCTTGTGTTTCTATGGGCAGTTGAGACCCCATGGAAGCTATGTGCCCTCTCATTTACTATAAGTCACTGACAGCTGTCTAGTCAAGCTTGTGAGGAGCACTGACTGATCAGGCCTTAACTCTAGTAATTATAGCCAGATTGATTTTTTGATTTACACAATGAATTTCCACTCTAGTACTGAAGGACTGAATCTTCCATGGATGTCAATCCCTTGAAATCATTTCTCTCTACCTAGGGAGAGGTAGAAGATTGTTTTGTTTTGATCCCCAACCTAAAGAGTACAGTGTCTACATTTCTGTTTAGCGCAGCCTGGTCAACAAAACTTTACTGCAGACTTCCCAGGCACAAACAACTTGCGGCATGACTCTGTCAGCTAAGCTGTTCACACACAGACCTCCAGCCAGTTAGAGATTCCAAAGCTCTATCAATTTGCAAGAAATCTACTTTTAATGTCTATTCAAGGTCAAATACCATGTCTCCGTGGCTCAGCTTCAACTCAATTCTTTGTGTGAAAATCATTTTAATTAGAGGGGATTTGATTTCAGAGTTGAGTTCATCATTTGGTGTGTGTGAGGCTTACAGATGCACTAAGTGGTTGCCAGCTTTATCTGCCACTCTGGGACTCTGCCTTCCTCCTTCCCCCTCCCCTTGGTGCTGGCATCTCGCATACCAATGGCATTATGTACTGTCTGCCCTGATCCTCCTACAAGCTGAGGCATCATGATCCAGCCTGTGCAGTTAACTCCCTCTTCCCGTCACAGTGAGAGCTTCCTCTGTCAGAGCAGACAAACGGACCAAAGCCACAGGCGGAAACAGGCTAACCACAGGGGCTGGGGTTCTGGTTAGCTCTTTTCTAGGTAAAGTTGGAAAAGTCCCTGTAAACGCCAACATTGAAGTTGCAGACATGGGGGCGGCACTGACCAGCCTCTCAAAATGTCCATGATTGGAAGGGAGGGGGGAAAGGGTGGAGAAAAAAGGAAGTTGTATTGTGTGATGCAATTATTATTCATTCTGAGAAGTGTTCACTCTCCCTGGGTTCAACTGAAGAGGCTATTCTGAGAAAGAACCATGACTGAGGTAACCTCCTCCTCAGAAAAACTCACACCTCAGTGTAAGAATTTATTTACAATCTTAAGAGACTATAGAAAAATAAGAGAAAACTTTAAATGTTGCACCCACGGCTACAGAACTGTGCAGATAAGGCTGGGATGTTTATGTTAGTAAAGTTGTTTGTTTGTTTACTTTGGTTTTTAGTAGTTCAGGGGAACCCTAGAGGTCATGAAATGAAGACTTGCTAGGGGTAGGAGGAGAAATGGATGATTTGTTTCTCTGTCTCTCTGTTTTCTGTCTCTCTCTTTCTTTCTCTCTGCCTCTGCCCCTCTCTCTCCCCTCTACTCTGTCCTTCCCCCTCCCCCATTCCTGGAAGATTCCACTGAAGCTAAACGAAGAGTGGCCTTTCATCCAAGTGCCAAATGCCACTTCTGCATTTAAGTTACTTCAAGCTAAAAACACACATTTTGCATACCAAGTGAGAAGACAATCCAGATTCTCCATTTGGATTTTTACTGTTGCCCAGTGAATATTTTAGATCACAGAAAGGACTAAAGAAGCCCCAGCGAACAAATCCTACCTTCTCTCAATTAACAGGTATCTTCAGAAGGTGCCCAAAGGTTAAATAGGATTAAATATTACTATGGTGATATTTATCCTGCTAAGTGGGGAAATCACAAAACACCTACAAATTTACAGCCCTCATCCTTCACTGCAAGCTGGCAAAGTAAGCTGTTCCTATTGTATAGCCAAAGGGCAGAGGAAAATAATAATTCTGGAGCTTACTTCTGTAAAATTATAGCTAGAACAGCATTTGCTTCTCTAGGTAGGGGATAGTAGTAATTATCCAAAAAATGCTAAATGACCATTTACAATAATACTAACATTGTTTGGTATTCATGTAATAGGGGTGTAGGGTCAACCCTCCTCACCTGTAGCCTAGGTGGGGTGAGATAGATAACCACTCTCTGCTACTGATTCATTTTCCTTATTTATTCTTATCCAAAGGTTCTAGGTCAATCAAGGAATATGTCTTTATATTTCTTTATTAATTACTAAAACTGAACATTTCTCATCAATTAGCTCCGAGTCCTCTATCCCAGGTTAATCGTTAACTACAGAAACCTCTTTTCCCATAAGCTTTAGTAACCTCTCTTTTCTTATAAACCCCAGACTTAAATAAACCTCAAAATTTCTGGCTATGCTATTTATTAGCCAACAATAAAACAAAGATATAGATACATGTCTACATTATCAACTATGAGAAAGAGCTCAGTCACCTTTACCTGTTACTAAAATGGTAGACTTCTCAATTCTAGAGGCACAGTCCCACCATTCAGTACCCTCAATGTAAACCATCTTTTTGGATTTTTTTCATGTTTCTTTGTAAGAAAATGCTTAAACAGTTATCTCTCAGCAAATGATCTTTCTTACTCCTTTTCCTCTGCCCTCTCTTCAAATGTCAAAGTTAACAGTTTCTCCAGAATGACAGTTAAAACTTTCTCTTCTCACGTATTTTTCAAAGAATGATAGTTAAAGTATGGCTGTCCAACATTTTACTCCTTAAAGAAACAATAACTTCAGGTACAATCTCTGTGGGGGAGACCACTGAAACTGGAGTTACATTAGTAGTCTATGCTCCAGACAAACGGGCCTATTTGCTATTAATGACAAATATTCCATCTCTCATCTCTGTGCATGTGCACAGGCTGGGCCCCATTCCAGGCATGCAGTCCCTTCTTCACTTCCAATTCTTAGAATCCTTGGCTTCCTTCAAGGATTAGCTCAGATATTACCTTCTACCCAACAGGCCTTTCTCATCCTCACTTCTAGTTGTTAGTAACCTTTTTCTTCTGATATTCTGTTGTATGTACACACGTGTAAATATCCCCACATATGTGCTCACATGTATGCACAGGCATGCATGCATATGTATTGATGCATATATGCATTTATGTATATAAATATAAAATCTGTGCATACTTTGTTTTTCCCCTGTAAGAATATGAACTCCTTGAAGGCAGGAGAAATTTCATTTTTGTTGTTGTATCCTTAGTATCCAAAACAGCCTGACACAGGGATTGGAACCTAATCAGATGCTTGTTGAATGGACAGTGCTTAATATTTTCAAAACTGCTTTCCCATATATACTCACTGATTTCCTTCCTTTACCCAGTCTAGGCAGTGGAAGTATTGGGATACTTTCCAATTTATGAATGAGAAAATTCAATCACACACAAGTGGCTTGGTCTAAGTCACTTTAGGTAGGTCCTGGAGCAAGGATGAGAATCTAGCTATCCTCACCCCCAACATGATGTTCAATCTACTACTAGTCTGCTTATTTACTTTTTGGGAAGGGGGTGAAAATTTAAGTTTCACAAAATAAGCAAATACATAAAGGTTGCCTGTTGTCTTCACAAATTTAGGTGTCAATCTGTTTCTATTTCTTTCAGCTCTGGGTGGCATTACTAAAATAGGACATGTTATATAATCAACAGCTGGGCTGCAGTTCCTAATTACCAGCCCCCACTTTGGTTCATGGCTCTTCTTGGATCAGCTAGTGTGGTATAGATAGGGCAGTGACTGTCAACAGTAATGAACCACACCCATCTCTTACGAAATCCCGAGGAAAATGAAACACCATTGTTCTCTGCAGTTGTTTCAGGGTCACAGGTGAAGGAAGGGGCTTGCCTCTGTGTCAGATGGGCTAGACCCAGAGTGCTGGAGAGGAAGTAGGTACGAAAGGAGAAAGAGCTAGTGTGGGCTAGCTTCCTGGCACCGAGGCCTGGGCCAATCGGGACCCTCAATCACACAGCACCTGCTCACTGAACAACTACCGCCCCATGAATTTGTCCACCCACCATAGGGGAAGTGAGCTTTTCAGACCAGGCCAATTCCAAGCCATGTAAATTATATTCTGCTCATACAATTTGGCATGTAGTTTCAATGACATACTCTCTTCTCCTTTTCTTCCTAGTTCAATGATCATGCTACCTTGACCAACTGGTAGCAACCCTCAAATGAAGCTTTTCCTCTTCACAGAACTTTATGAACATCATCTAACTATGCTTGGACCACTTCTATGCTCTGGAGTTGCTAGATAATTTAGATGGATCAATGTAGGGAATGGAGAGTTTGACAAGATGCTTTGGGATCCTTCAAGAGAAAGGAATTTGTATACTGTTTGATAGAGAACAGAAAGAAGGCAGGATGGTGTTAGACCTCACAAGTGGATTTTAGTGGGTTTCTATAAGGGAAAGGATTGTGACATTTTAATGTGTATTCTCCCATGGTGAAAGGCAGTGTATTGTAGTGGATAGAGTCAAGCACTCAGTCAAGATGACCTGGGTTCAATTCTGCCTCTGATTCCTACTGGTTGTATTGTCTTGGGCAAGATAGTTAATTTCTCAGTAACTCCAGAAACTCTCTTTAAGACTTCAAGTTATAGAACAGTTGCTGAAATGTATTAATAGGAGGAATTTCCCACACCAATGTCATTATAGATGCTGACCCTCTCCAAAAAAACTTCCCCAATCCCTCCATGCCCCCTAACAGAATTCCTCCACCATAAGAGGTGCTCTATAAATGCTAAATTAATTACAGGGTGGTTTCACTTGCAGGAGGTGTCTGGAAGAAAGTGCAGTAGTGTCACTTTAATGACTTCTACAGGTCCTTAACCTTTTGTGTATGCCATAGACTGCTTCTGGAGTCTGGTGAACCTTATATACCTCTTCTCAGAATCATGTTTTTAAATACATAAAATAAAATACCTAAGATTACAAAGGGAACCAATCATTTGGAAATAAGAGTTGTCAAAATATTTTTAAAAAACCAATCTCACCAACCCCGGGTTAAGAACTCCTGCTCTAATGCTTACCATCAAAAAATGACTTAAGATTGGACTATGAGGAATTCTGGAGAAAGGTGCCATAAATTCTTTCACTCTCAAGCTTATGGGTCAATTTGCCAACCTTTTTACCTCCAAGAGGCTACCCTCACTGCTTCCTATCTCCTTACACTCTGCCCTTACCTAAGCCACTGGTCATCTAGTTGGTCTGGGCCTCTTTCATGCCCAGAGTCCACCTCTCTCCTTTCAAGACTCCATGAAATATAACTTGCTTTTTGCCATAACTCCTCCTTAGAATCCGAGGGTTGAAAGTATCTTCGTTATCATCACAGTGGGGCCTACCCTGAAGTCTCAAAAACAAAATTAGTATTTTGTGTCTCATTTTAAAAGTTTGGCCTTTAAGTAAGGTTTAGTTGTTAATTTAAAAGTTAAGTTTAGGTTTAAGTTCAGTTATTTTGATGAGTAAAAATTATGTCCTCTATGACTGAGTATTTAATAATGTTCATCTTTCAAAAGTTTAAAGTAAAATTGCTTAGGAGCACACCCTGATAAAATGTGCTGGGCACATATGGCAATCAGCTAATTTAATCCTCTAACTTTAAAGATGAACAGACAGGCCCAAAGAGGTGGTAACTCACCTGAAGCACCAAGGAGCAAAGCCTGGGCTAACACTTCCATCTGCTGCTCTTTAAACACAAGTGGCTGTGACTGCCACACTGACCCCAACATATCCACATGTGCTCTGAATGCAATGCAGACTTTTTGGAGGCAGGAAGAGCTGATCTGGGGTCTTAGGTTTCTAGCACTTCATGCCTTGCACAGAGAAGGAGCTCACATACACATACAGACATATATATGTATACCTATACATATATATTCTTTATTTTAAGTGAATTCATTTGACAAAATTTTGAATATTACAGATTGACAAAGGTGATCAGTGATGCCTCCTGTGGAAGGCATCTTCAGGCTGGCACACTTTGCCAGTAGATTTAATGCCCAGAGAATAACATAACCCAACTTCATTAGTAGTTGTCGTTCCCCAGGGGAAGATCACAGGGCCAAAGACCTCTGGATTGGAAGAGACCTCAGAAGCTGCCTAGTCTTAACCCTCCTATTTACTAGATGAGGAAACTGAGATCCAGGCGCTGGATGACCTATCTAGGGTCACACAGATTGTGTCACTGGGATTGAGACTGAGGTCCTCCGACTTCCAATCCAGGACTCTCCCCTCAGATCCCATTACCTCCTTATCGTTGTTGTTAAAACAACCCTGAAAGGTGGGCAACGCAGACAAATTACATACAATGAAACAGAATCTCAGAGAAGTAAAACACTTTGCCCAGGGTCACATGGTTAGTAAGGGGCAGAGCTAAACAAATCCTGGGCTTCCCTCTTGCCCCGGTGGATTTTTGTCCTCCTGCTCTCATCTCCTTCCCTATGGGGTGTTTCTCTGTACACCTAACTCGCCCCCATTTTAGCACATGGGTTCTGACAGGGCAGCTGATGGATGCAACCTGTGGACAACAAATGCCTGGCAAAACTCCACATGGGTTGGAAAGAAAGGACTGAAAAGGAGTGGAGAATCCATGGGAGAGGATGAGTGGGGGAAGGGCCACACACTCTAAAGGAAAGGGAAGGGTTTCGGCACATGGCAGTGGGGCATGGTGATGACATCATACCCTTCGGAGGACAGAATGGATTCTAAATCTGTGTGGGGAGGCTTCAGCTCTGCCACCTCTGATAGGAGCCCAGCCTCAAGCTTGTTCCCCCGCTCCCCACCTCCTTACAAAGCAGCGGCCAATGATGCTGACACTGTTTCCAGCAGCCAAGGAGCCAGTGCCAGATCTTTCTCCCTCTGATATTAACTCGGCTGTGGTGCCATCTCATTTCAGAAAACTTTCTAGGACTGGGAGTTCTGTGGAAGCATATGCCACACTCTCACACACAGTAAGGTACATTTATATGGAAGATGAAGAAGATGGTATTTTAGCTAGTCCGGGTCTCAAGCTGTCAAATGCAGCAACCACCCAGCCTCAAATAGCAGCTTCTCAGGAATCTCACACAAGACACTCCCTCCCTCCCGGATCATCAGAGGAATTCCAGGGTAGAAGTTTCAACACTATTCTACATCTGCACAAGAGCTGACAATTTTCTGGATCCTTTCCCCATTGCCAGGATTCTCTTTCCCTTTCCCTGAACAATTAAGTGCAGCTCACAGTGCCTTTCATCCGTAGCCTAATGAAATCAAATGCACGTTCTCATTCAGGATCACAGGGCAGTCCTACAGTCCAGTTTAAACTTTTGTAGAAACTTCCTCTCCCATAAAGCTGTTCCCATTTGGTGTTCTGGGTTTTTTTCGGGGGGGAGGGGGGATCAGGGATCCTTATGAGAGATGAATGATTTGTCTGTTTCCTTCTCCTCTCTTGTTCTCTAGATGATACTACTGCTCTTTGAACAGTTCTATCAGCCACAATCTCCAGGGGCCTGCTTTTCATCTCACGTTACACAAATCAACCAGACATCTGTCTCTGTTTCGGCCACCTCGGCTCATGTCCCCACCTTCGCCTCTTGCCTCTTCTTATCTCTGCCAAAGAGCTCAATCATCCTTCCTTACACTGAAAATAGCTAGGTGGCACAGTGGAAAGATGCCAGGCTTGGTGACCTGAGTTCAGATCCTCCCTCAGAGACTGTGTGTCCTTAGGCAAGTCATTTAAACTGTCTGAGTCTTAGTTTCCTCGTCTGTAAGATGAAAAGGCTGGATCAGAGATGTGCTGGAGCCAGCTTGTATCAACTTGTGAGAAATGATTATTAAACTTTCAATGTGAGCATTTACACCACAGAAATTGGCAAATGCTATAAATCTGGGCTTGATTTATTGTTTTGTTGATTGTCTAGGCTTAAGAAAGCGGGTGGAGAAAATGTTGAAAATGCAGAGTAAACGTAAAAATGTGTTGTGTTCACATGTTTGTGTTTATAGAGCAGGCAGTTAGGCATTGACCAGCCACCAAATTGACCCCTCTTCCACTTCCACCTACTGCTCCTTGTTGTCTTCTCTGGGGCCAAGAAGAAGAAACTGAATCCCTCTTCCATGGCGCAGCTCTGCAGATACTTGCACATGAGTATCATGCTCTGTTCCCTGCCCCTAATTCCTATCTCCAGTGTTTTCTATTTCTCTCCACTCTTCCCATTTACTTGCTATAGTACTCTAAACCTGAAAGATGTCCACTCTTGGTTAAGAAGATGCTGAAATATGCTCACTACTCCCTCACCCCCCTTCCACCTTGAGTTTCTTTCAAGGTTGAAGTCCAGATAGTGCCAATGCCATCTGTATGTGATTACTCTATGCATCCTGATTCTATAGATGCGGTGCAACCCTACTACCTCATTTGAGCCTTGCATTTTTTCCCCATGGTTACATTATTTTTCCTTTTGCAAGACTGTTGCTTTGTTTATTTATTTGTAGAACAGTTTCTGAACTAAGTGAATTCAGTATATTGTGAATATATTCCCCACTGAGGGGAAATACTAAAGAAGGTAGGTACTCAAAACAGCAGCAGAAGTACCTAAGAGAAGGGCCGTTCTGTGAGAAAAAGCTGCACTAGCATGGAAGGGTCATAGATCAGCCATTCTAATGTTTTAATTATTAGGGAGTTGTACCCAATTCCGATTAGTCATCTGGGTGTGGGAGTTGGTGTCTGGCTGTGGTTTAAGTGAATCCATCCTTCCCCTTTTATTTACTTAAGACACATACACCCCTGTCACCTGATTTTTCCGGATGACTATCAAGCAATTCAAGTTGACCATTAAATTCTGTTAGAGAAAAAGACAAGAACAATTCAGCTATCAAATGTTTAAAGCTTATAATTAATGTGCTTCCCAGAAAACACTTTGGAAGAGACAGTCCTTGGTCTTTGCTAAACTTGGGTCGTCTGAATGAACATCTGCAATTGCACATGAGTAGCAACCCTGGCAGCAACTCTGAGAATTAAAATCCACTGAATACATTAAGCTTCTTTCTTGCTGATTTATGGTCACTTCTGGATTAGACAGTGAATCTCTCTCAAGAGATTCCTTCAACCACCCACACCCTCTACCCACAGTCTTTTTTTTCTCCCTTTTGGGGAGTTGCTGCTTTCTTTGCAGCGGCTAACCCAGCACTGCTGAGGAGGTGAAAAAGCCAGGGAGGAACAGGAGCCTGGGAGATGTGCCAACCTGAGTCTGGGAAACCAGATGTGACCAGAAGAAGACCAAAGTCAACAGGCTTAGTCCAACCATGGAAGTTCTCAGTATGCACATGTGTGTCTGAGTGTACGCCTTGTCTGTGTGCCTTGCCCTATCTGTCTTCTTTATGGGCACGAATCATGTTTCCTATATGCCAGCCCTGAGTACTCCATACCCTATTGCTCTTATAACAGTTCTGATGTATTCATGGAAATTCAGGCTAACTTGGGGAAGCAGCACTGCAGATGTATCATTGCCACATGAACTATATCAAAGGATATAGGACAAAACTGAGAGACAATTAATTTACAATGCTGGAGGAAAGGACAAAGGTTTCTAAGGAGAAGAGCAGACCCTTTGGGTCATTAACAGCTTGGGAGGTTAAGACCTTCCACTGAAAAATGAGTAAACAACATTGTCCTTCAATACATAAGTCCCCTGCCCCCCAAATAAAATTTCCTCAAAAATCAAAGTATTAGCAAATAAGAATCTCAAAAGTGAGTAGGAGGCTGGAATCCATATTAAATTAATAAATCATTATGTTAGATTTCAGTTTCTATTCAGTTTTCCTCAAAAACAGAAAAACTCTGGAATAGTGGCAAGAGCATTGGATCCAACAGTCCAAAACTTTACCTTTTAGGTCTGGGCCCTGCCACATGCAAACTATAACCATAAGCAAGCCTTTTAACCATTTTGAGCCTCAGTTTCCTTATCTGTAAAAAGAGATATACTTTTACTACATACTTCACAAGATTGCTAAGAGGTTGTCATTTTTAAAACCATAAAGCTTGTGTATAAGTCAGCTTTTATTATTCACCATCTGCGTTTCTTGAGCTTCTGGCTTACTGAGGGAATGTGGTAATTGAGGGTAGGCTTATCTCCTGCATTTGCCTAACAGGCTTGTCACTTAAATATGGAGAAATTTAGTGGACTGAGTCTTTGTTACACTTCATAGATTTGATCTTAAGGCTACAATGCTATTACTAGTGACTTAGAAACATTTGAGAAGATGCGCCTTCCTCCCTTCTTTGAGAGGTGGAAGATCATGGGTGTGGAACATTCCATCCACTGTCAGACGTAGTTGATAGCTATTGTTTAACAGGTTTCTTTTCTTTCTTTTTCAATTTTTCTACAAGGGATGACTCATTAGGTATGGTTTATAAATATATATATGTAACATACAAATATATATATATAATATAAATATATAAAAATGTATAGTTATAAATAAAGGTGATATAGAAACAAAAAAAGCCCAAATCAGACAAAATAAGAAAATGGAAAAATGTTAATTGCTTCAGGCTCCATCCAATGTGTTACCCTGAGATGGGGCATGGACTTCTGCAATTATTCTCACAGCACTTGACACAAACCTCTTTACAATTAGCAATAGTTAGGGTAATGGATCTGTAATCTTATCAAATGTGAGCTGTATAAACATGTAGGATGTGTCACATACATGTTAATTATTATTGTTATTATTATTATTATTTGGAAAATGGTTCCATGATCAGACTGAAGCCCATCTGTGACACTATCCTCAGCAAATCTTTGCCTGTGTCTTCCCATAAATCTCCCAAAGGGAATCTACCCATTTTTCTGGGGGGGCCTTCTAGTTCTCTTGATCAGTTCTCTTTTTGGGGATGGGAATTAACATTTGGTACCTGAACTGTTTTAAAAATAAGTATTTAATGTTAATGAATAAAGTTATACTTAAGTTTCATACACTTCTAAGTTCACTGAAAAGCATTCAAATAATAACTCTCATTGGGAGAGTAAATGCTAGGGTTTTTTCCAGCTTCTGCTCACAGAAACTATAAGAAGTCATTCTTTAGTCACATGGTGCCATGCGCAAAGTGCACCTTTCTTTCTTCACAGAGTGAAGCTGTGGATGGATGCACACTACAATGGGATGGTCCACTGCAAACACTCAAAAAGGGAAGTGTCCCTACCCTGGCTGGTCAAAGTTCTACCTCTAAACCTTTTGCAAGGGAAAAAACCATGCAGAATCTGCCAGTAAGTTAGTGGGCTTCCTACAGATTATAATCTAAAGTGTATCTCAACACATAACCTCATGGTAACTACCAAATCCATTTCTGCTTTGAAAGGGAGAGGTGATATATCATAATGTGCATGGTACTAAAGAGGGCTAGTGATAGGAACTTTGCCATTTTCTCAGAGAATTTTTTCCTTTTGAGCCCCATTTCATATACTACCCTTTGTGCACTTGACCTGATAGCCAAATAGAACTCCTTTCCATCCCACACTATTGTCCTGATCTCCTCCACCTCCACGTTCACCTGGCCCCAGAGCTGGGCCTGAAGACCTGCCTTCCTCCCACCTCTGCACCTCCCTCAAATTTCCTTGAGCCAGTCTACCTCCTCTCATGGCTGAAAATGATCTCTCTCTCCTCATACATCTCAGAGCACTTTGTCTAGCTAGACCTCTCCATTACACTTCCCCTAATTGCTCTTTTCCATTATAATTATTTCTCTGTCTGCTTCATTCCAGCTAGATGGCCCAGTGAATAGAACATTGGGCATGGAATCCAGGAGATGTGAGTGCAGCTCTGGCCTCATAAATTTGCTAGCTGCGTGACCCTGGGCAAGTCACTAAACCTTCGTTTGCCTCGGTTTCCTTAAGCGTAAAGTGGGGATAACAATAGTGCCTACCTCTCAGGGTTATTGTCAGGATCAAATGAGATAATATTTGTGGAGCACTGAATGCAGTGCCTGGCACATAGTAGGTACTTAATAAATGCTTATTCCCTTCCCTTTGCATCCCAACTGTTAGACTGTAAGCTCTTTGAGGGCAAGACCTCTCTGCCATATCTCTACTTGCATCTGTAGAATCTTGCACATAGCAGGTGTTTAATGAAACGTGTGTGAGATTTAATTGATGGAATGAGCATAATGACATCACATCCATTTTTCTGCTCAGAGGATTTCTAAATTGCCATTGGCTTATGGATTCCAACAGCTAGGCAGGGTGGGTTATCCCTTTGGAAGAGGGTGATCTAAGGTAGCATGGTCTGGAATAGCCCTGGAACCAGAAACAGCAACATTTCCTGCCACTGTCTCCTCTCCCATTCCACTTCCTAGCTGGCTGTACTACATAGTCTATACACCAGTGGATCTCTGGCCTCACTGCATGGGTATTCCCTCCAATGATGCGAACTTCACCAATTCATACTGGTACATCCCAAGGGACTTTCCTCCATGTGCTCTTGTGAATCCATTGCAGGAGGCCCGGTCACTGCTACAGACCTTTCTAGAATTTTCCTGACATTTCATAGTTACCAGTAGAACATGCAGGCTGTTTGCTGGCCATCCCTTGCACCCACCACATGACTGTCCCATAATTTCCTCCTGCCACTGATGATTTCTCAAGTGACCTCCTTGATGGTGTTTCTCTCACATGTTTCTCTCCTCATTTGTCATATGAAAAAGCTTGGCTGCACCCACTATTCACTCTCGTTCTTTGGGTGACCTTCAACTTCCATCCTTCTGAGACTAGTATGACAAGGTATGACATGACTTAGAGTCATACCTCATCACCAGAAACAGTGTGGGTATTAAAATATGGACCTATGTTTCCATAAGAAGCTGGGGGGTGGGGTATCATCCCTCTAATTCTTCTCCTGTTCACTTTTAGGCCCAGCCCACCATCCATTTTCTATGTACCGAGTTGTTCAGCCAACTACACATCATAGCCTGGAGGCAGCAAGGGAGCTCAGGGTAGTGGACTGATCTAAAGTCAGAAGACCTGAGTTCGAATCCTGCCTGAAACACTTATATATGTGATCCTGGGCAAATCCCTTAACCTTTCTCAGCCTCAGATTCCTCATCTGTAAAATCAGGATAATAATAGAATAATAGTATCTACCACAGTGTTGTTGGGAGGGTCAGATGACATATAGGATGTATGTCGAGCACTCTGCAAACCTTGAAGAGCTATCTCCGTGTCAACTATCATTATTATCTGAAATACTGTGGTTCCATAGGACTCTAGGCTCCAGTGGTCAAGCTCAGTATAACCCTGACTTGGCAGCCAGCCTAGTGCCCTCAGGGCAAAGAAGAAGAGTGATAGATCAGCCAAAAGGAGGGGAGAGTGGAACAAATATGAGAAATTCTCTTCTACGTCAAAACCAGGATCAAGATTCAGAACAAATGAGCTGCCAGCACTGCCACAACACAAGATTTCTTCCAATGCTGCCTCTCATCTCTGGGCCCCCAGGAAGTGGTAAGAGCCTTTCTAGTACCATTAACCTCTGGAGCTTCCATGGACACTGACCACTTCACAATATCCAACTGTGCCAAACTGGAACAGGGCACGCCAAGAGCCAATTAGCAAAGAAATGCCGCAGAGCTCTTGGCAGGCTTACAGCACGGCTTTGACATAAGGAAAAACTGGTGAAGCCCAGAAAGGTAGAGACTTGGTTTACTGGATTTAGCCTCAATCACAGTTTCTTTCCTGGGATCCAGAAACTTAAAAAAAAAAAAACTTGATAACTACATTTTGAATAGGATTGGTTTCCTTGGTAATCCTATGTTTTATTTTATGCATTTAAGTACATTCTTCTGAGAAAGGGTCTGCAAGCTTCACCAGACTGCTGAAAGGGCTCAAGACCCCCCAGAAAGTCAAGAATCCCTGCTCTGTTCCAGCCTTTCCACAAATGTAGTATGTACTTGCACTGTTTCCTTAGGGTAACTGTGCACCTCCATTACTACAAAGAATTATTAACTATGATGTCAGTCCATTAACTGGATGATTTTTCTCATGCAGAACTGGTTTTGAAGATGTTTAGCAGACATAGATATTCTTTCATATTCAGGGGCATCTGGACTCCAGTCTTTACAACAATCCTATTAATCACCACACAGAAGTAGGCCAGCACAGGATGGGGCACTTCATAACACTCTGCCTTAAAAGTCACTTTCAGTAGAGAAGTAAGAGGTCAGTCAGTCCCTGTGAAGTGGCTCTGAGGGCTTATGGGAACCATTTTTCTTTAAAGAACAGAGGTAGGGATGCTAACAGCAGTTCTTTAACAGATCTTCCTCCCATCCTTGGGATCACTCATTTGCCCATCCTTTGTCACCAAACCAACATTAAAACAGTCCTGGCCTGGCTGGGGGCTAGAGGGGCTTTCTGAAAATTTATATGGCTTTCCTCTGGTGGGGGGGGGTGGTGACAGGTATCTGGTTTCCTCAACTTCTTCCAAAGGCTCATGGGGTACAACACAGCACATGTTTTGTTTTGTTTTTTGGTTTTTTGGTTTTTTTTGTTACTGCTGCTCTCCATACCCTTACCCCCCAGCATTTGGTGACTAAGCCTTAACAGCTCTGAAATGGCTCTGGGGAACTGGTGCTCAGTTCTATTCTCCTTTAGCTGGCTTCCTTTACTTCCCTTCCAGGTGACCCAGGGTAGCACTGGCAGCTTTGTTAGCAGCCTCCATGTGAGTTGGGTGGTTGGCATGGGCTTTCCATGCTTTGTGCTGAGGACCAGTGTTGAAAGATCCACTATGTTTCAGCTTCCCCTAGTAACTCCCACCTACTACACAACACACAGCGTCCTTAAATTCATATTTAAGATCTTTCTGATGCCATGTTTTTAGGCTGATGTGGAGATTTGTTCAGGCAAAGAATGGCAGGGATAGTAAAAGCAAATTTAGCCAGAAGCTGGAATTCTCAGAGCACTGTCAGCGTGGCGGGCTATAAAAACCATGCAGTCCATTTGAGTCATTCTGGAGGCAGCGGCAGTGGTGGTGTTCTCAGGCCACTAATCCCTTATCAGGTGATAGCTCACAAGACTCCTCTAAGTCCTCATTACTGAGGCAGAAACCCGGCACTCAGCCAGAGGTTTCAGTGACCCCAAAGTAACATGGTTAGTAGTTAAGCTCACAATCAACCTCTAGAAGATCTGTAGGTTGAGATACCAGGCGTGAATACTGTCTTAGAGAGGAAAATGAAAAGAATTTTTCATAACAGACCATAAAGACATTATGACAAAGATGAAAAACCAAGGATTCTTCTTACATGTACTATAATATAGATCAAGGTACACAATACACCTATATGAGAGGCAAAGAGGACTTGAACTAGCCTTGGAGTCAGCTGGAGTCACCCACAACCTCCTGGCCGACCACCCTACTACTTGGTCTCTTTTTACAAATCTACCATGTTAACATATGCCTACATGCCTTCCATCTTCTAAAGTTGTTTCTTTTACAATCTTGTTGTCATTGTACAAATTGTTCTCTTGGTTTTGCTCACTTCATACAAATCTTCCCATGTTTCCCATTTCCTTTTTGGTCATTTCTTATGGCACAATAATCTTACATTCATATATTATAATCTGTTCGGCCATTCAGCAGTAGATGGGTACCTCCTTTAGCTTTCAGTTGTTTGCCACCATAAAAAACCTGCCATAAAAATTGTTTGTACATATCACTTTTTCCTATTTCATGGATCCCTTTGGGTATAGGCCTCATGGTGGTATCACTGGATCAAAGGGCATGTGCAGCTTAGTAACTTTTGGGGCACAGTTCTAAATTGCTTTCCTGAATGGCTGGATCAGTTTATTATCTCCACCATCAGCACATTAATGAGCCTGTTTTCCTGTGGCTCCCCTAGCCTGTATAATTTTCATTTTTTGTCATCCTTGCAAGTCTGATTGGTATGATTTTGAGGTTGAATGTCAGAATTGCTTTAATGTGTACTGCTCTAATTATTAATTGTTTGAAGCTTTTTTTTAAAATATGGCAGTTGACAGTTTGGATTTTTTAAAAAAAACTATTCATGTTCTTTGACCATTTGTTAATCAGGGAATGGCTCTTATACTTTAGAAAAACTGAATCTTTTCCTATGTCTTGGAAATGAGAATTTCATCAGAGAAACTTGATGCAAAGATTTTCCCCCCAGTTAATTGTTCCTCTTCTAATTTTAGCTGCACTGTTTAATTTGTGCAAGATATTTTAAATTTACAATCAAAATCTTTTGCAATTCTCCCTATCCTTTGTTTGATCATGAACTCTTGTTCTATCTATAGATTTGAAAGGTAACTTTTTTCCTTGTTCCTCTAATTTGTTTATGATATAACTTTTAATATTTAATTCATGTATTTAAAGTTTATCTTAGCATGTAGTGTAATGTCTTAGTCTGAATCTGTTTTTTTGGTGAGGCAATCAGGGTTAAGTGACCTGTCCAGGGTCACATGGCTAATGTCAAGTGTCGGAGGTTGGATTTGAACTCAGGATCTCCTGACTCCAGAGCCAGTGCTCTATCCACTATGCCATCTAGCTTGCCTGAATTGGTCTATATCTAATTTCTGCTAAATTGACTTCCCAGCAGTTTTGGTCAAATAGCCAGCTCGTTCTCACCCAGTAGCTAGGGTAATGCCATATTTTCAAGGTCAATTTTTATCTGCTTTATAGATCTTTTGCTGTTGGTCTCTAAATCACTTAGTTTCTACCACATAATTAAACAATTATCATCTACTGCCTTGCCCTGGTGTCTTTAGTCATTTCCTGTTTGTCCTAACTCCCCAACAAAATTGTAAACTCCTCAAGGATAGGGATGCTTCATACTCCTTGGTTTCCCTACACATTGCTTAGTGTAAGTATGGACACCCACGATTTATACTTGTTTCTTTGACTCTAATGCTTCCTGTGACAATGGTTAAAATCATCTCTTTCACAAATCATTGGTATTGCTTATGCTTAAAAACCTACAATGGTTTCCCATTACCTAACATGATGAAACCTCCTCCTGGCCTTCAAGGCCTTCACTTGGTTACTATCAATCAACTTCTTTCTACCCAACAGAGATTCCCTAATTCAGTCAAATTAATCTGTTTGCCAATAGCCCTGTGCCTTTGTTTTCTCTCTTCTAATCTGTCTTCCTTTTGAATCGTGCTCAAAGTCACTTTCAGGAATCCTTTCTTGATTTAAGGGTTGCTGTTTTTCAGTCGTGTCTGACTCTTTTTGACCCCATTTGTGGTTTTCTTGGCAAAGATACTGGACTGGTATGCTATTTCCTTCTCCAGCTCATTTTACAAATGAGGAAACTGAGGCAAACAAAGTTGTGACCTGCCCAAGATCACACAGCTAGTAAATGTCTGAGGCCAAATTTGAACTCAGGCCTTCCTGACTCCATGCCTGGCACTCTATCCACTTTGCCACCTAACTGCCTGATTTAAGGGTATCTAAATGCTTTAGTCCTTTACTTTCCACACTTAATATTCAGTTTCCATTATAACCCCTTGGAATGCTTTGTACAACATTTTGAAACTTGACAATGTTTTTATGACTTGAATGCTCCATTTCCTAAACCACTAAGTTGTAAGTTACTCATGGACAAGCAATGATTCCTTGTTCTTCTTGAGGCTCGGATAGATCTCTGTGGCACTTAACACAGAGCGCTCCAAATAAACAATAAACAGCCAATAAACAGCCAGGGAGGAAATGTATTTGAACTGAAAGTCTGCCACCTATAAAACAAGGGTTGAATTTGAGCTTGTTTATATATAAAGTTTTATAATCACAGCTTAAAAAAGGGAGGTAGGGGTCATTTAGGATAATGTATTATCAATCAGCATGTATAAGTCTCCAGTACCCCAAGGGGAAGCTCATGAGTTGCATAGCTACCTAAATATAATGGCCTCCTTCCCTTCTCAGAACAGATGAGTTTAAAGCACAAAGACTACCTAAGTTTTAGAGCTTGTGCCTACTCCTTTTGCCATCTCTTCCCCTGCTCCTGAGCATCTTAATGAGGTTTAGACCACAGGTATGAAAGAACAGCCGGCTTGGTGACTTCCGCAGCACAAATTCCAATCCCCCATGAAGCCCTGCAAAACCCTCGTTCACTGAAGACTCATAATGCCTGCCTCCTCTTCTAAGTATCTATCAGTGTTTCCAATCATTGAGAAAAGTAATAGGGGATTCAAATACTTCTCTTCACCTATCCCTACCTGTTAGCAAAACGTCTACCTGAAAGGCTCCCAACAGGCCAGATGAAAATGTTATCAGGTTAAATGGTTCTGTTCTAGTGGGACACTAATTCATGGGAGGCAGACCTAACCACGTATGCCTCAAGAGCTGGAACTAAAAGGCAAATGTGCCTTGAAGTGCATTTCTGTACTCACCTTGATCATTTCTGCCACGTAACTTTCTGGCCCTGTGTACTCAGTAGAATCCTTGACCTTGACCAAGACAATGAAGCACAAATAATGCCACATATTGTGTTCCTCTTTAATGTGCTCTTCAAAAGTGACCGTCTTGTTATCAAACTTGTCTCTTTCTAAGCCTAAAAGAAGAGAGAACGAAGCCTCTCCTTAGCACCAAAATAAGTTCTGTTTGCCCTATAAATTCCATCTAAAAATGTGGATCTACTGGGCCTTCCACTGAACCCAGTTACATATTTGTAAATACATCTAAACATAATGCAGGTTTAAAAGGATACCCCAGACATGCAGATTAAAGGACCTTTGATATCAATTTGGTTTAATCACCTTATATTTTTTTTTTCAGATGAAGAAACTGAGAGGTTACATATTTCATCCCAAATGCCTAATAAGTAATCGAGCTAGAATTTGAATTCAGATTCTCTGCCTCCCAAACCAGTGACCTTCTCACCATTTCCTGCTGACCAAAGATTGAACTTGTTAAGTAAAAACTGCTCACACTATACTAATTATAGCAAACAAACTACTGGTAGATTTGTGTGAGCATGTTTCATCTTGAAATTCATTAATTGAAGCATTTATTGAGTATCCACTACATATAACACTGTGCTAGGAACATGGGGAGACAAAAATAGCTCTGAGACATGGCCCTTGCCTCAGAGAGCTTAGAGTCTAGCAGCCATGATTACTTCTCAGAAGATCAACTTACAATACATCTAAATATATCATCCTGATTAAGTTCCAAGTTCTTTATGAGCTTGAAGCATGCTTTATATTTCTGTATCTTTCCCCTCCTCCTTCTCAGTGCTGACCAAAATAGTAAGCAGATACTTAATAAATGGTTTTTGATTAGACACTCCATCTCTTAGCTCTGGCATTTTCTCCTGGCTGTCCTTCATGTCTGCAGTGCTCATTTTCCACCGCTCTGCCTATTGACCTCTCTGGTTTCTTTTAAATCCCAACTAAAATTCTTTCTTTTACTAGAAGCCTTCCCTGTTCCCTCTCAATTCGAAGGCCTTCCTTCTGTTAATTATTTCCTACTTATCTTGTACATAGCTTGCTTTGTATATATTTTTTTGTATGTTGTTGTCTGTATTAGATTGTAAACTCCTTGAGGGCAAGGGCTGGGTTTTTTTTTGTTTGTTTGTTTGTTTTGTTTTGTTTTGCTACTTTTTGTATCCCCAGTGTTAGGCACAGTGCTTGACACACAGTAGGCATAATAAGTGCTTATTGACTGACTGATTGATGGTAGAGGGGAATGGTCCATTTCTTTCCTGAGAATCTCTTCTGTGAAATGCTAATTATTTTGCTATTACATAAAAATATATATAGGTTAAGGTCTAGATACTTTCTTCAAAAAAGATTTCTGAGAGCTTGGACCTATGTGCATATCTTCTTCTCTTTGAATCTGTTTAGGGGCAAGAACATGAAGTAGAAGGTCCGAGTTCAGGGAACAACCACAAGGTTGGGGCACATAATGTAGGGCAGAACCTTTAATATTTGTCCTTGGAAGTGATCTACTGTAAGAAATGTAGTGGTGACGAAAACACTGCTCAGGGTAAGTTAGGAAAGGCACTGGGTTTCATCCAAGATATTCTTTGCTCTGAGGACAGATGATGAAGAAATAAGAGTATATATAACCAGAGCTTTCCATGCCTAGGAAATGCAGGGCCCATCATCTGGCATGTCTTCGAAGCTCAGATTTCCCTAAGACTCATCCATCCCAGCAGATGTGGCTCCAGGCTGAACTGGGCCTTCCCTCTCTTGATATCTTGAAAGGAGCATCAAGACCTACCACAAATAAAGCAGGTGGTCTTTAAGATCTCTTCTTTCTTCTGCTTTTCACTCCTCAGGTCGGCAAAGGTATCAATGATGACCCCAAAAATCAAGTTAAGGACAATGATGATCACCATGAAGAAGAACAAGAGGTCATAAATCACTCGAGCAGCAAAGAGAGGCTCCTGGGAGAAAAGAAGTGTCATAATTAATTCCAGCCATTAGCTTTATCTTTTTAGTTTTGACAGCTCTATGGCAAAACAGCATTAAGAAACTTTTAACAAGCTTAAGCTAGACATTTCTACCATCAGCTGTCAGTGCAAACTGAAACTTCCGGTGCCCATTAGTATCTTTCTCTCCAGCTACAGAAATAAGTGAAAACCATTATTTTGTACAAAGCTGATGAGATGGAGTTGAGTTCTACAACTGTTTCTTTTTTTACATACTTCTATTACAAATCATTAGCTCTTCTTTATACAAACTTTGGGGAGCCAAGATCTTTGGGAAATGGATCTCAGGTCTATGAATCTGATGACTAGTATAAATGTTGCAACTGTTTATATATATATATATATATATATATATATATGTATATATATATATATACATATATATATATATATATATACACACATATACGTAATAAAAGCTGTCCCTCTAGCGACTGCAAATCTCCAGATATGACTTTAACAGGATATACTAGAACAGTCTTTCTGGAGAAAGTATGCACAACCGGCCACGGAACCCCATTTACTTGGCTCCCTCCTATTTTCTTCAGTATACATTTAATCTCATTTACTGTGCACTATCACCCACCCACATCTCTCTTCCTTCCCCTTCCACATGAATTTACCTCTTTGGAAGGCTTCCTGAGCACATCTCCTACTCCGCCCCCACTTCTCAGTCCATGACTCAGCACAGTAACAATACACATCAGTAATGTCTCACACGTATGTTCCTTATCTTCTTCAATTTGTTCTGCAGGAGTCAGCTCTGTTAACATAGCAAGTAATAACAGGTTTAAAGTGTGAGAAAATATATACCATGATTTTGATATTATATTTCTTGAATGCCATTTCACTAGCTGACAGGCACGAAAGGAAAATAAATTCAGAAACTAAGGGCAAAAGATCCAAACGTTTCCATTCAAAATGTGTAACCATCAATAGCAGCATTTCATATTTTCAGTGACTGTAGCGTTCACCACCAGTAACTCCCTCTATTCTGTACCAATGGCATCCTTTCTTTGACGACATCTAAAAATATTCCCTACCTTTTGAAATCTATAGGATTCTCATCCCATTCCCAATACTGACTCACTGTTTGACCTTAGGCAAGCTGCTTAATGCCTCGGAGACCAGTGTTCTCCTCTCTCCATTTAGGATATCACTACTTACTACTGTGAAGTTGAAATGGGATGTCTATGAAAGCATATACTGTAAATGTATCTGTAAATATAATGTGGGCCTTCTTATATTAAGAGGTCATTTTCATTCTTACTTTCCTAATGAACAAAAAGACAGTACTATATCAACAGATCACCTGACACCCCCACATGCAGTATTCCTGCCCTTTCCTCAGCTCTCTCCTCTAAAAGACACTCCCCACCACTAACATTTGCAAGCAGTTGAATTTTTAAACAGAGAATCTGCTTCAACCTGAACCTATCTGGACCTCAATTTCCTTATGTGTAAAACAGGGGAGAGGGAACTAGCTGGTCTTGACGGTTCCTTCCAGCTCTACCATTTTATGAGCCTGTAAGTCTAACCTAGCCTTAGATGTGGGATCAAAGCCTCTGAAGCAAATCAGATTCAAGATGAGGCTTAGAGGCTACTCAATTCAAAGTGCCTACCTTCCGTGGGTAAAGGAGAAGAACAGTTTTCCCCAGCCCCCAGTCGACACACATCAGAATACAGGAACTCTCCCGCCAAACTTTCACTGGTGTCTGTAAAGACAAGGTTTATGGGGAACAATCTGAACACATCTTGCCAAAATGCTTGAAGTCATTAATTCATACCCCATTAAATAATTCTCTACAAAGAAAAATCATGTTACTGAACTATAATTAAAATGTAAGAGTTGTAATGTACACACTCATTTAAAAAATGCTGTCTCTAGATGAAATACACAAGCCAGAGGATGTGAACCTCTGCATAGCTCATGAGAAATACTGTACTCCCTAGCCTGCCACTTTTGCTTTAAAGAAGCTCCCAGATGGGACACTATTGAACATGCATTGTGTCAAGCAAGAGCTATCAAAATTCTGCACTTAGCATTAATTGGTATTATTACTTATCTCAGTCCCAGAACGACTGACTTCAGATTTTCATGTTGGTCAAGACGTGAAATGAAGTAAGCTTTAGCTGGTGTGATAAGAGTGTGTACCCACAGATGAGTAATCTTTGAGATGTTAAAGTATAAAGAGAGGAAACCAAAACTGTATGCAAAAGTTGGTCAAAACATTGTGTGCATTTCTTGTGTTGGGAGCTACTGTAAAATCTGCAAAAAACACTATGAGTACTTCACCAAGCACTATGCTATCTGCAAATTGTGGCAGTAAAAACTTGACCCTCACCCAAATCCATGAGTTCTGTGAACCTGCTAAATTATGGTTCAAAATCATAATCAACCTTGGAAAAGTGGACACAGCACAGTCCTTTGAAACATGTGAGTTCAAGCCTGCTAAAGGATTTACTTTTAAACTCCATTCTCTAGGTGTTCAGAAGATATGGTAACCTTAGGTGTGTCACAATTTTGTTGGGAAAAAACCCCATAATTTATATTGTAACATAATTTATACTTTTGTCCTTCTTCCCCCTCTTTCTTTACCCCACCCTCTCCCAGGCTAGATAAAAGGATTGAAGCATTTAAAACAGACCTGGAAGTGAGGTTTCGTTGGGCAGCCTATCTACTTCTAGGATAAAGTCATCTTTGAAGAACAGATAGCCCACAATGGAGAATAGGTAAACCAGGATGAGGGCAAGAACAGCAGTCAGGATGATGGATCGTCCATTGCGAGTAACACTTTTAATGACATTAAGCAGCGTCTCTTCTCTGTACACTAAGTCAAAAAGCTTAAAAAAAAAAGGTAAATTTTCAGAAATTTCTGTCTCAAATTTTGATCAGCAATTCTATAAGGATTTACATAGTACCAATCCAGTGAAGTCTTCCCTAGATCTCTGCTCCCCTTAGCTGCTAATACCTTACTCTCTGAAACTATGTTCCATCTACTTTTAATGTATTATCTAGTTATTTACGTGTTTTCATACCCATTTGAATATGGATTTCTTGAGGGGAAAGACTACCTTTCTTTTTATTTTTATATTTATATTTATACTTTGCCTTTCTTTTTATTCTCAGTACCTGGCCCATAGTAAGTGATTAATAAATGCTTGTTGACTGCTGACTGACTGATATAATAGCTAGCACTTATACAGCACTTTACAGTTTGCAAAGTATTTACATATATTAGCTGATCTGACCCTCACAACACCCCTAGTGGTGGGAAAGACCACCTGACATTCATTGTTTCCTACCAGAACTAGATCCAAGCTTTCTCTCACTGTTTGGAGGTGGGGGAAGAGTTCTCTTTACATGCAGTTGGCCCTATGGAAGTTGAACGATTCATTCCAGTGAGCATTTATTAAGTGCCTACTGCCTTCCTGACCCTCTTAAGTGCTGGGTTAAAACTACAGAACCATAATAGTCCTTGCCCTCATAGAGCTCACATTCTTGACACCATGTACAAATCTAAGTAAATACAGAACTTGTATAATGTGATTTTAGGGGAGGGAAGGCACTGGAAACTGTGCAGACGAGGACAGGGCTCTTGAAGAAGAAGGCATTTGAACTAAGCCTCAAAGGAAACTGGAGAATGGAAGAAGTGAAGATGAGGAGGGAGTAGGTTTCAGACATAGGGAGTAACCTGTGCAAAAAGATGGAAATGGGAGATGGTTCTTCTATTATTTTTGTCTGTTCATTTTCTGGCCCATCAGATAGGCCCGATTGGCTTCTCCACCTCCAGTTAGTGTCCCGAGACTGACTATGAGTAAGACACAAGGCTTAGGCTAAAAATATGAAAGATACAAGGGAAATTAAACACCACCCCATTCATACTTAGAGTTCTGTGATCTCATCGATTTGGGAGCCTCCTCCAAGGAGACAGATTGGAAGCTAATGCCTGCCCATCTTGAGGAACTCTCATCTCCAAAAAGCTTAGCACATGAGGGCTTCCCAGTACTCTGGAAGTGTGCTTTACTTCTTCTCAATGTCATGATAGTACTAGTGAAACAAGCATTCCTGGCCATCCAACTGTCTTTTCCTCACTCTCCCCATGGGACCTGCTTATCTTCGTTTTCTGTCATATAATTCTTCAATGACAGCCTTTATTCTTGTTTTTCTTCAGGGTGCCGTGCCACACAACCCTATTGCCAAACAGCAAATGACTGTATTGAAAAGATGGGCCTTAGCTATTATGGGAATCTCAGGGTCCATAAAAATGCTTTGCAGCTTTCCAAACTAGCCCACTCTCTTCCTCCTCTCAAACTCTGAACCTAGATCATTATCTGTCTGCATTTTGTCCTATTGGGCATTCATTTTGTTGGCCCAGCTCTAATAGGGTAACCATTTAGATGCACGCTGAAATTTGGGCAATGGTCTTCATCCATTTGGTCTTTTCATTGTTTATGGGCAAGTCAAACACCTTTAAGTGATTACAACTCATTCCCAGAAGACTTGTCTTGGGGCTTGGTGAAATCAGTACAATGTTATCTATAAATGAGAGCATCTGGAGAACCTCACTATATACAGGGAATAGCTTCTCAATCTGGACTCTACACTGGATATCCCCCACCCTCTATCAACTTTTGTCAAGCATACATCTCCCTGTTTTCTGCCTCATTTGATGTTTATTATCAGGTCATTGGACAGTGACATTTCTGTTGTTATATCTTCCAAGGAATCTTGAATATCTTTCTCTCTGTATACATGTGTAGACGTAATATACATATGTGGAAATAATATATTCACATGTAGACATTAGGGAGGCAACTTGTTATACATAAAGTGGCACTTTTGTTCAACCTATTAAAATGCTTTTTCATAATAAACAAACAATAAACACAAATGAGGTCTTATGTTTTCTATATCCATCGGTCAATTGTAAGATGGTAAGCTGTTTTTCATGATTGAATATCATTTGAGAAAACCAACTTATTCCCTACTAATACCTTTATTAAAGATACTTCCAATTCATGTGTAGAATACTCTCATAGAGATTTTGTATAGATAGGAAAGGAGATATGTAGGTCAGTGGATGTTTTCTTAATCACTTTTTTAAAAAATCAATAAGGTCTTAGATTTTTTTTCTACTCCTTTGACAACTTCCCCTCTTTCCTCTCCCTTTGAATCAAGCCCTCAATGATATCACAACTGTATCATCTCTAGTATGAATCTCCTCTAGATATATTGATCCAATACAGATGCCTTCCTTGTCTTTGTTCTCTTTAGAATCATTTTTACTTCCTGCAAAAGCATGCCAGGAACTCTGTTGTTAGGTCCAAGTGTGGTGGTTCCACTACCCTTGATGAAGAAAGTAGTTTTGTTATAACAACTTTTGTAAGTCTTTCCCACTTTTAACTCTGCAGTCCTCTTTAGGTTTTTATCCTTGAATGCCCTTGAGATGACTGCTTAGTTGAGTATTTGCCAAGCTTTCTTTAAACTGGTTTCACCCTCTACTGCTTCTCTCTGATTTATGGATGACATTGCTCATAATCATCCATCATCCTTCTTTGTAAGATTTTACAGATGAGTTTATATTCTGACATAGTGTTGCTGTTGGCAGCCATCTCTTCATTTGGGAGAGTAAGTCACAATGTTTGCTAACTGAGGGACTTTCTAGGCTCCTTTTGGTCTCCTTATCATGGGAACAAATTTACATTGGTTTAATTTCTTGGTGAATTATAATAGTTGATATCAATGTCATTTCTGTTGTCCAATTCCCATTTTTTATTTTTGAAAGCTTCTTTAAGTAATTCAGAATTAAATCCTAATTACACTCTGTTTTTCTTTACTATTCTTTGTTTTTTCACTACATACTCTAATGTGACAGAGTACATAATATACTCTGCCAATGTGATCACCTGACTGCTTTGGGACTAACTGCCACATCACAGTAAGGCTCTTCCTTCCTGTTATACTCAGTGTCATTGTCTGTGATGTTGTTTGATGTTTGCCATGTCCAGCAGAAATTAATTCCTTTTGAAGAAACTGTATCATCTATATATTTGGGCCTCTGTCATTTCTTTCTCCAAAGCCTCACTTTCCAACACAGTTGTCCTCATTCTCACTTTCCCCACCTTTTATGTTAGTTTGATTTGAAGGGTCTTATCAAGTGGTTCCTCGAATTTCTCTACCACTTTATCCTTAGCAAACGACGCTGGGACATAAGCCATGCTAATTTTCGTGGTGGTCTTTTTGTAAATACTCAAGTACTGCAATATGTGATGGCCAAATGTCACGTGAAACAACATTTGTGTAGCCCTGGGGCTTTTGAGAAAACCCAGTCAGCCATCTCCTCTCTTTGTGAGCCACCCTTTCTTCTGCAACTTCCTTCTTTTTGCTGGTTTTGTTTATGGCAAGAATGTTGAGACTGATATGGCTCCATTCCCTCAGTGACAGCTCCATTCACTGGTCACCAGACAAGGATTTCACCTATAATAGATCACCAGGCAAACTAAGCCTGATGATAGTTTTCCGACTGTGTGATTCTAAGTACCTTCTGCTGCCTTTCCCATCCTTCTGGCACCTTCCCTGCAGACACAGTAAGGGGGGGACCATACAGGACCAAAAGCCATTTCAAAATTTTCTGTGTTTCATGGGTTGCCATGGCCAAAGAAGTTTCATCACTAGGCTAGCTACCTCCCAGGTAGAAATGTGCCTCTCAGTGATGAGCTAGGCCGATCCTTGAAAAACAGACCTCCTTTGTCCCTTGGGTCGTAATTGAAGCCTTCCCAGCATGGCTGACCCTGCCAGAGATGGTCTGTCATTCATTGCCACAGCCTCTGAGATCCCAGGGATAACTTCCATATTATGTTGAGGTATCCGGGTAGGCATTTAAAGAGGAATTCATCTAGGCAGCTGGTGGCACATTAGACAGAGTGCTAGGCCTGGAGTCAGGAAGCCCTGAGGTGAAATTTGGTCTCAGACACTAGCTGTGTGTGTCCCAGGCAGGGCAAGTGTCTTAACCTCCTGTTTGCCTCAGTTTCTTCAACTGTAAAATGGGCACAATAAGAGCATCAAACTCATAGGATTACTGCAAAAATCCAATAAGATAATAGTTGTGAAAAGCACTTAGCACAGTGCCTGCCTGGCACACAGTAGGCACTACATAACTGCTTATTCTCGTCCTTCCTTTCTCATTCATAAAATGTGAAATTTAGCATTGCTCAAATTGATTAAAGATTTTTTCATTACTACAGAATACATAGTAAAGAGTAGCAGCACCTTTTTGTAATTAACCCACCAAACCCTTATTTTACTGCTAGCATTCTTAACTTGGGTTCTATTAATTCATATTTTTAAATGTTTTGATAATTGTATTTCAATCTAATTGGTTTCCTTTGTAATTTGATCTGTTTTACTTTATTGTAATAGTAATATCTAGCATTTATATGGCTCCTTAAAGTTTGCAAAGAGCCATATGCATGTTATCTCAGTTGGTTATCACAACAACCCTAGGAAGTGGTGCTAATAATATCTTCAATTCAGAGATGAGGAAATTAAGCCTGAGAGAAGTAAAGTGACTTGTCTCAAATCACACAGCTAGTATGTGTCTGAGGCAGAATTTGAATTCAGGTCTTCCTCACTTACCTATTATGCCATGAACTATGCGCTTAAAAGCATTATTAATACTGAGAAAGTCCACAGGCTTCACCAGACTTTGCCTGGGCCATGATATGAAAAGGTTAAGCACGCTTGTGTTACTGTATCAAGCTAGGTTTCCTTATGGTCATCGTTCAAAAGCATTTTTACATCTTCACTAAATTTCTACCAGCTGTTGCCGTACCCATCAGTGTCCCAGTAATGAAGCATTTGATGATGTTGTGCTTTTATAGCCTGAAAAAGGACAATACCCAGTAGCTGTGTGATCCTGCGCAATTCAATGAGTCTCTCTCAGCCTCTGCTTCCTTATCTATAAAATGGGAATAATTGCACCTATCTTCCAGGATTCTTGCCAGGATCAAGGGAGATAAAATACGTGCAACACTTCGTAAACCTTAAAGTACTAGATAAAAGCTAACCACTACTATTATTATGTAGTTTGGGTATTTATTAATAACTTTGCTACCAGTCTGCAACCTTATTTTCTAGCGACTTCTTAGGACCAACCCAAGTTCTTACAGGTCTGGAACCCATGTTACTTTGTGTGTGTTAAGACTGATTTCAGTATCTTGCTGGTGGTTCTCAAATACATACATGTTGCCCTGCCAATAAAATGTTTCCATCTACTGGAGATCACAGACCCAGCAAATCTTTAGGTCAGTGTGAGAGTCAGGCTACAAGCAAGCAGTGGTACTGTTAAACTCTTCTGAGAGAGAACCAAGCTTGGGTAAAGTTTCTGGAAGTTGTGAGCTGATCTTATCTTCTCTTAGATTATAGATTAGAAAAATTTAAAAGCAAGTTGTGTTATGAGTTACAAGGTTCACTGAAGCAATGAGCCTTTTGCATCTGCCACTGAAAGGGGTAATGGGAACTAATAAAGAAGAACAAGAAGGCATTGGGAAAGTAAGCTCCTGCTCTGCTTGGTTAGGGGTAAGGCCAAGGTCGCAGGCATGCCAGAATCCCTCCTTCTCAGAAAGGACTCTTCTTACAGTGTTTGGATCTTTACTCCCCCACACAGGAAGGAGAGGAACATAGGCAAGACCTTGTACAGTCATATGACATAGCCATGATCTAAAGCATAGGCCCAAAAGCAACCCAGCACACTGGACTTCTACACGCCAACTTCCAATCACAAAACCAAGGCCACTTCCCAAAGTCTTGCCTCTTGCCAATCCAAATGACACCTGTGTGCAGAAACATACTCTGTGCCACAGGTCAATGTTTCCTAGGTGACAGTGCCCCCTTCTTCTAGTATCCCACAGTCAGGGCAAATGTCTGAGCAAGTTAATTTATAAACTCTGCCTGCCCACAACCAGCCATAACCCAGGGGGAAAGAAAAAGAGCTAATCTTGGTAATGTGTCACCTCTGAAGTATGGTAACATGCAAAAAATTTGATGTATCTCAAAACTACCTTATCTTGTCAATGAGGATTCTGAGAGGGGTAGGGAGAGACTAGATTTTTAAACAAGTCTCAGCCCTTTGCTAGTCTCACCTGTCAGGCTAACCTTTAGATCTTAAAGAGTTTATACTTCCACATTCCAAGGCCAGTAATCAATTCTCTGACAACATGCTCACAGATTAGTAAAACTTTATATTTTCTCTGGTTTCATGCAGGGAAAAAGAAGAGACTCAATTTTTATGCCAAAGGTCCGTATTACTTTCCAAATAAAAAAAAGGGGTAAACAATTAATTGATTCTGTAATTCAAAACTCAGTTATAAGGAAAAAGGCCTGAACAAACTCAATTCACATAGACTACAAAGACATTAACTGCTTGAAGTGGATCAGAATTAAATGACTTGTTTTGAAAGATGTTCTATCCCAGTAGCTAGACCAAGCTTATCACCCAAACCTTTCGATTCAGAAATAGTTCCTAGTTGCATGTCTGGACTGAGCAACTAACCTCCAAATTTACCCTAGACAGTCTGTATCTTGACAATCAGATATGTCTTTCTAGGCAAGGGAGGGCCAAATTAGAAAGGAGAGGGCTCCAGGGGAAGATGGGAACTTTTCTTTCAAGTGTTAAAGATCTTTTTTTTTTTTTAAACTGAGAAGCAGAAAATTTAACTTGCAGAAAGTTACACAGGAGACTGTATAATTAAGCAGCTTCAGACCTTTTAACATCAGGCCTACTTTCTGTACTTCTCTTCCTATTTTCCAGTTACTGTACATAGATGAGGTGCTGCCTAATTATTACCACAATATGTACAATTTCCTTTGTTATCATAATTAAAATCAACAGTCTCATCCTACAAATGAGATGTTTTATCAGATGGAGACTTTCAGAGGCAAAGCTGTCAAGAGACAGAGTACAATGTGGTAGTTGGAGCCCTGAGACTTTGAGCCAGTCACTTAACCACTCTAAGCCTCAGTTTCTTTATTTGCAAAACAGGAATAAACCACCTACCTTACCTACTTTTCACTGGCCATCCCCATGCCTGAAGGATTTGCATCCCTCCCTTCTCTACCTTCTGGCTTCCTTCAAGGCTCTGTTTGAACAAATTCTACCTTGTGTAGGAGACAGTCCTTCAGACTTTTTCCACCCCTGCTTCCAGGGCCTCCCCTCTAACATTGCCTTTCATCTACTCTTTCTCTTCCTTGTGTGTACATAGAGTTGTGGAGTTATTGGCATGTGGTTTCCCCTCCTCTTCAAATGTGACCTTTGTAAGGGCAGAGACTATGTTCTTGCTTTTCTCTTTATCCCCCATGCTTAGCACAATGCCTGGCACTTTATTGGTGCTTAATAAATGCTTATTGCCTGGCTGCCTCCCAAGGTCATTGGCAGGATCAAAGGAGATAACCTAAGTGAAATCCTTTTCAAAATGATAAAATATTTGTGCTAGGTATCATCAGCTCCTAGCCCAGAGTCTTAGAGCAAATGATCAAGAAGCATTTTTGAATTGAATGACTGAACCTGAGAGTCAGTTACTTACCAACAGACTGTAGAAGAATTCATGAACAAAGAGTCCCATGGCACAGATAAGGAGATACAACAGATGATAAAGGAATTCTACATCCAGGATCATTGCTCGGTATCCTCTTGTGAAGGTCCCACAGTTACCAACAAAGCTCATCAGGAAGATGATTTTATTACAGACCTAAGCACAGTGACAGGAAAGGTTAGACATAGCAGAACATCTTCAAATTACAGAGAACTGTAAAGCTAATGTTAACTTGCTCTCCCTCCCCATCTCCCTTCCTTCCCTCCCTATCCCAACCACCCTCTCCTCCCACCATTCCAATGACCAGTGTTTAAAGCATGGGCCCAAATCCAAGCAGGAATATTGGACTATTTTTGGCCCAAGAGTACATGCTCTGATAATAAAACAGGGACTGACCTAATGAACTAATTACTTTGCTTTTCAGGTATATTACAAATTGTATACGGAGTAGGAGAATGCTTCATGTTCATCAGATGCTGTTGTTTCTGACCAAAACACATACACATGCACACACATACAACACAGATAATGATTTTCAAAATGAATCATTTCTAACCTCCTCACTTGAGTATGCCAAAAAAAGAATTTATCTTGAGTCCATAACATGAAGCTAATCATGATTAAAGACAGATGTTAATTTCAACTACATCCTAAGAACTATGGGGGCATAATTCTGTGAGACTCTCCAGCTGTGTCTTTGAGGAGCATACAATCCTTTTTTATTGTTGTTGTTGTTTTTTTTGGGCAGGGCAGTTGGGATTAAGTGACTTGCCCAAGGTCACACAGCTAGTACATGTGTCAAGTGTCTGAGGCTGGATTTGAACTCAGGTCCTCCTGACTCCAGGGCCGGTGCTCTACTCAGTGTGCCACCTAGCTGCCCCTATTGTTGTTTTTTTAAATTAAATTTTATTTTCATGAAGAAGAACCTTTTCTACCTCCTATTTTCTGAAGAAAGTAAGAAAAACTAAAAGCTTGTTGCAAACACGTAGATAATCAAGAAAAACAAATATCCACATTAATCAGATTTTTAAAATGCTTCAATATGCATCCTGAGTCCATTGCTTCTCTGTCATAAAGTGGGTAGCATGTTTCATCGTGAGTCCTTTGGAATTGCAGTTGGTCATCATGTCACTAAGAATTTCTAAATTTTCAAAGTTGTTTGTCTTTATAATTTGTTCTCATTGTATACATTGTTCTGGTTCTGCTTACTTCATTCTGCATCAGTTCATACAAATCTCCCAGGGTTTCTCTGAAACCCTCCTTTTCATAACTTCTTACAGCATAATGGTGTTTTATCTCATTCAGATACCATAACTTGTTCAGCCATTCCTCAGTTGATGGGCACCCAATTCCACCCCATCTCCTGGTTCTAATATTCTTTTACTATAAAAAGAGCTGCTATTCATATTTTTGTTTATATAGATCCTTTACTCTTTGATATATAGATCTAGTAGAGGTATTACTGAGTCAAAGGGCAGAAACAGTTCAATAGCTTTTGAGGCATAGTTCCAAATTGCTTTCCAAGATGGGTGGGCCACTTTGTAAATCTACCAACAGTTCATTGATGTACTTATTTTCCCACAGTCCCTCTAGCAGTTACCAATTCCCTCCTTTTTTTTGTTAGCTTTGCCAGTCTGAGTATGGGTTGTTTTAATTTGCATTTCCCTAATTACTAGGGCTTTAGAGTATTTTTTTTTAGTATAGCTATTGAGAAGCTGCATTTCTTCTTCTGAACCTACCTATTCATACCCTTTGATATGAATTTAGCAAATGAGGAATAGCTTTTATTCTTATAAATCTGAATCAGCTCTCTATTAATCTAAGAATGAGACCTTTATCAAAGAAACTAGCTACAGTTTCCCATTTGCCTGTTTGTTTTCTAATTTTACTTGCACTGGTTTCGTTTGTGCAAAACCTTTTTAATTTCATGTAATCAAAATTATCCATTTAACTTTCTATGATCCTTTCTATCTCATTTGGTCTTCCTCTGTAACCATGGTTCTGACAAGTAAGTTCTTCCTTGCTTCTCCAGTTTGTTTATAATTTCACCCTTGATATCTAAATCATGTTACCTCTCTGCAGCTTATCTTGGTATACAGGATGAAATATTGGTCAATACCTAGTTTCTGCCTGATTGATTTCCAAGTTTTCCCAACAGTTTTTGTCAAATAGTGAATTCTTGCCCCAATAGCCAGGATGTTTGGGATTATCAAACACGAAGCTACTGTGCTATGCTCCTGTGCTTCTGTTTATTGTATACCTAATCTGCTTACCCAGTACCATATTGTTTCATTGATCACTGCTTTGCAATATAGTTTGATGTCTTGATTCTTGACCTTTTGTTCATCCAGATGAATTTTGTTTCTTCTAGCTCTACAAAATAATCCTTTTCTTTTTTGATGGAATGGTACTGAATAATTAATTTAGGTAGTACTGCCATTTTTATTCAATTGACTTGATCTACCCATGAGCAATTAATATGTCTCCATTTAGATCTGGCATTACTTATGCAGAGTTTTTTGTAATTGTGTTCCTATAGTACCTGTGTGTATCTTGGTAGGTAGACCTTTATGCTTTCTGTAGTTATTTTAAATGGAATTTCTCCCTATCTCTTTGATGGATTTGTTGGAACTAGATAGACTTTGATTTATAGCTTGCAACTCTGCTCAAGGTAACAGTTTCATGTGTTTTTTTTAGTTGACTGTCTAGGGCGAGGAGCTGACAATCTAAACATGGGATGAGAATCTTTCTTTGGAAGAGAAAACTCAGAAGTTTCCAGGGGGGTCACACTGATATCAACTTTCCCACCCCTTCAAGAGAAAATTCAGCTCTAGCAAAAGCACACTGATGAGAAACTGGCATCCACGAATCCTGGAGAAGAATCTTCAAATGACTTGACTGGCTCCTCTTCTGCTCTTATTGCCATCTTGGCTCTGGATGCTGGCAACATGCTGCTACTTCACCTGGCTGGTAAGAGTAACTGAGCTTCTCAGGAATCAGATAAGCAAGAGAGCACAGGCATCTACTCTTCAAAATTCCCTAGGCTTGCTCAGAATATGAGCACTCTAGTATCTAAATGGGGACTTTCCAATACACTAGCTGATGGCATAGCAGAATTTTCACATGATGGAAAAATGTTCATTCTAGCTGGTCTGTGATGACGTCAATGGAGCAGCATAGGTTCAATACAACCCAAGAAACACTTAATTTGTTGTTGTTCAGTCGTTTTTTTTTTTTCATTTTTGTGGGACTCTTTGTGATCCCATTTGGGATTTTTTTTGAGGCAATCAGGGTTAAGTGATTTGCCCAGGGTCACATAGCTAGTGTCTGAGGCCAGATTTAAACTCAGGTCCTCCTGACTCCAGGGCCAGAGCTCTATCCACAATGCCACCCAGCTCATCCCATTTGGGGTTTTCTTGGAGTGGTTTTGCCATTTCCTTCTCCAGCTCATTTTGCAGATGAGGAAACTGAGGCAAACAGGGTTAAGTGATTTCCCCAGGGTCACACAGCTGGGGCCAGATATGAATTCAGGAAGATGAGTCTTTCTGACTCCAGGCCCAGTACTCATTGTGCCACCTAGCTGACCTTGAACTTAATTAAGCCCAATGAACTGTGAGGAGCTTAGGATACAAAGACAAAACTGAAACAGTTTCTGTTTTCAAGAAACTTATATTCTTTTGGGACAAAAAGCATAATACATTCCTTCCCTAGCTAAAACGAGAGTTTTTTTTAGAGGCTATACATCTCTCTATAGTTTATGAACAACAACAAAACTCCATTCTTTGGATCCTCTGGCTATCATTCCATTTCTTCTCCCCTTTTTACTGTCAGATTTCTTGAGTGGGTAGTCTATATCTAGTCTTCCCAATTCTATTTCTATTAGTTGTTTTTAACCTTGTAACTCTGGCTTCTGCCCTTTCTACTTATTTTAAGCTGCTCTTTCAAAAATCACCAAAGGCCTTTAATTAACCTTCCTTTTTCTCAACTTATGTCCTGCCTTTGGCAATACTGAGCACTTCCTTGAAATTACTTCTTCCTGGGGCTTCTATAATATGAAACTATTTTAATTTTCCTACTAGCTCTGACTCTTCCTCCTTTGTTTCCTAGGAGGCTTTCCTTCCTTCTCCCATTCCCTAAATGAGGGCATTTCCCAAGGTTTAGTCTTCAGCTCTTCTTTCTACATTCCTGGCCCTCCCCCATTAACTCCTTCAATAGGGATGGATGACATTCCAATCTCTAACTCTGCCTCCCTCTCACACTCTAGTGTGGGGGCACTTCTAATTGCTTGGAGACCCTTCTAACTCAGTATGTATGTAGCTCAGTTTCTGCCTTTCCCAAAGCATCCTCTCTGGTCTGTCTGAATTTCACTAGCCATTTTCCTAATCACTCAAGGTTTGAAATCTGAGCCATTGTTTAAAATCAGCGAGAAGAATAATATGTTGCTTTCTTGACAACAGTTGGCAGTATCCAATGAACACAGGATCATAGATTCAGAAGTATCAGAGAGGTTAGAGGCTTTATTTTCACAGCGATGCAACAAGCCCAGCACATTGATCAGACTTGAGTAGTCATTCCACTGACAAGAATCAGACCGAATTTGAACCCCAATCTGCTAGTCTCTGAGTCTTGTTCCCTATCCACTGCACTGCACTGCTTGAGACTCCTTCCAGGTCTCATATCTATGATTCAAACTCTCCTAGTCTCAATATTCATCGGTCAGAAATGCCTTTTCCAATCCATTTTCATTGCTCTCATTTGGGCCTTTACCATCTCATGCCAGGACTACTGCAACAAACAGCCTTCAAACTTGTTAATGATACTTGTAAAGCACTTAGCACATAGTGCCCAATGCATAGTAGGCACTTAATGAATGTTTGTTCCCATCATCCCTCCCCTCCTTCTTCCAGCCTCTTTGTTCTCTAATACTTCCATGCACACCACTGCCAGATTAATCTTCATCAAATTATCCAATACACATCATCCCTCCTGCTGAAAAATCATCAAGGGTTCCCTACTGCCTCTGGAAAGAGAAAAATTTAGTTTTCTCGCATTCAAACCCTCCTGCAGTCTGGCTACAAGCCTTATGTTTCACCACACCCTTCTACGATCCTTCATTTTGCCTTGCAATTTCCCACTTCCCTGCTTTTTTCCACCTGGTTCTAGCTGAGTAGAATTTCATCCCCTTCTTTTCCTCTTGCCTAAGAGTTACAAGACCCAATTGACCTCTTCCATGAAACCTTTCCGAACATACAACTTCTTACCATTCACTCTGCTGCTCTACCCTCCAGACCACTCGACCTCCAGAGACCATGCCCTGGGGAGCTGTCCCAGTTTTGGAACTCCCGTCCTTGGGTCACATTGTCCTGATTTGTGAGTGAATGAGTAAAAATTCACAAAGGCCAGTAGAATGATCCAGCCCGAGTCCATGCTTCACATCCCTGTCCAACATCCACCCCAGTATTTCTCTTGAAGTCCACCCAGCCCAACTGCCTTTCCCTTCTTGCTTGAGGTGGGAATTGTAGTCCAACCTATGTTACCATTGCTCCTTTGAAAAGGCCTGTCAATCAATTCCTCTAACTCCATTCCCTTCTGAGGCCATCATTCTGCTGTATATATCTTCCCTTATTAAAATATAAGCTCCTTTAGAGCAGGGATTGTCTCACTTTTGTATCTGTGTCCCTATTGCTTTGCACAGTGCCTGGCATGTAGTAAGTACTTAATAAAGAAATGCTCTTCACTCATTTACTCAAGTGACCTCTCTCTACCATGAGCTTGTCTTTATTGTTCAATCACGTCTCAATTGATTATGTACAGCCTTATGACACCTTTAATTGTTGTCCCCAATTATTGGTGAAATCTTGTGCTGTTTTATGGGTGTGTGTCTTATAATCTTATGAAGGACATAAGCTTCTTGGGGGCAGAGACCAGGTTTTATGATCATCTACAGTCCCTATAACACCTAGCATCATACCTTGGAAATATTTGTTGATTTGATACAGTTATGAAATATTATCTGATCTGCATTTTAGTTCCTCTTCCAGCCCCTCCACCTGTCCCCTGACTGGTTTCTGAGGAGGATGCCCAACAGCAGTGAAATGGCCCAAAACTGACATGGAGAAGAAGAGAAACAAAGTCTAGGGGTTATCTAGGGATATTTCATAAATGGAATTATCAGTCCCTAAAATGCTCAGTTCAGTAGACTATCTACTTAACTCTGTATAGAGCACCATGCTAGGAGCTGGCCGGAGCCACAAAAGTTTGATAAATTCAGGGACCCTACTCTCCTGGAGCTTACATTCATTCTAGTATAACCACTAACTATGGCATAAAATCCATGTATAGGAAAGGTATCAATGCCATGTAAAATTCATGGAGAACAGCCATTACTCACTACAAGGGGCTCAGGGAAAACCTCATGGAAGGAAGAGTGTTTGAGGTCAGTGTTAAAGGGTGAATGGAATTCAAAAGGCAGAGAGGATTCCTCAGCCTTGGGAACAACAGAGACAAAAGCAAAGAGAGAAAAGCATGGGCCAGCAGTCCAGCATGGTTGCAAAGCAGAGGACAGGAAGGGTAAACGCTAAGACTGAACAGGTAGGGTGGTATTGATGTAGGCCTTGAATGCCAATTTAGAGATTTTAAACTTAATCCAGTAAGCTACAGGAAGACACTGAAGTGGTTTTGTGAAGATGGGGGCTGACAGGGGGATGACATGAACAGTTCTGAGCATAAGGAGGATAAGTCTGGCAGCTGTATGAAGGAAGGGAGAGTGGAGGTGGAAAATTCTGTTAAGAGGATATTAGAATTGTCCATCCAAGTGGTAATGATGGCAGCCTGCATTAGGGTGGTGGCAGTAAAATTAGAGAGGAGGAGAGGGAGGTGAGAAATAATCATGGGCTGACCATACTGGGAGAGGTACTCCATCGGCCGCAGCACTGATACTATCTGAAAGGGACCAGATTTTCCACTACAACGATACCTCATCCACAGTTTTCTGCTTTTCGGATTCAGACAAAAAAAATTCCCAAGGGACAGAAAGGCAGTTCCACCACAAGGTGAAGTGATGGGGAATGAATGAAATCATTTCATACTTACATTGAAAGCACCCAGAAGGAATAACGTGGGCTGCAAGCCGACTGAGAAGATCAGGCGGAGAATGGTGGAAGCAATTAGAGCTCGGATACCGTGAGGCTTAGGGAGAGCAATGACTATGGCCAAGGAGATGAGCATGGCTGTCCATAGAAGTCCTGACAAGTGGGGCTCAAGGGGACCTGGGAAAACAAAGGAGGAGCCGGGTCTTTTTCAAATCAATGTTTCCGATTCATGCTGATGACAGACAAATTCTGGGAGCTATGTTTTCCTTAATTACATCTCCCCACACATGTGTAGCTGAAATGTCTCCACTTCATACTTTGAGCAGGTGGAGTTGAAGGCTAAACTTCTAAATGAGCCTTTAATTTAATTAAGAGAATGAAATGGAGGAAAAAAAAAGTGAAAAGGACCAGTTTATTCCCTGATTGCCCAGATCGGATTTCTCAAAGGGAAGGAGGTCGACAACAGTGGTATCTTTAGAGCCATACTCGGGTTATGCTACTCTCTCCATCAAAGACCTTACACTAGTTTTTGTCATCTCTGGCTATTTCAAGTCCTATTTCGGGTGTCCCATGAGATGGTGTGCTTATATAACATGAACTGCCATGACTAAAAATAATCCTCTCTTAACCTCCCCCCAAAACAAGTGTACTTTAAATGTTGTTGAATTTTGAGGTTCCTTTCAATGCAAACAAGCAGCACCACAAAGTAAAGGCTGCTTATATAAAAAGATTTGCATCTTCAAAACTGAGATTCTTGTTGCAGCACAACCCACGAGACATGGAGAGGGGAATGTTTGACAGCCTAGGTGGCAGATCATCCACTGGCAGTGAGCATCCCAAAGAGCCAGAGTGTCCTTTTAAACTATTTGTTCTCCCCCCACACCTCCCACAGATCTTTCTTTCAAGGCCTAGAAAAAGCCAACTTGGTTGGAGCTGGACATGAGGAAGCACTCCCAACCAGCGGAGAGATGTGTTTTGAGAATTGCAACACAGGCCAGGGTGAATACCCCATGATAGCTGAGGTCATATAAACTCCCCCAGGCACACCACAGCCCAAAGAAACAAGTGAAGGTAGAATGGATGCACCCAAATTCTCAAGAAAGAGATATCCAACTACTTAACATGCACAGGAAGAAAGAATTTAGTGAGTTGTCTTCCAGTCACCTCTTTAATGATGTTTTAACCTGCTGCCTTTCTACTTGGGGAAGGGAAACCTGTAAAAAAATAGGACTACTTTCTTTAATCATCACAGCAGGCCCACGAGTTCAGCTGAAAATCAAAAGAAATCTACAGTCGCCTAGGGTTCATGCTTTTGAAAGATCACGCTGTAGGTTACTCATCAGCATTCAAATAAACGGAAAGAAATGCCACTTTAGAAAGGAGCTTTTAAGGCCAACTCAGTGGTCGAGCTGGGGCTTGTTCCATTGCCCAATAGGGGTGGGAAACCAAACAACATCAGGGCAGGTAACAAGGTCACTTTACATGCTCTGGACAGGGCAGGGGCATTTGGGAAGCTGTGTATGGAGGTGACTGAGTGAGAGCCTGGAGCCTAAAGGAATGACTTGTAGGCCACCAATGAAACTTCATTTTAGGCAGCACTCATTTAGCCTGAGTCAGGAGGAGAGTTAGCAGCCATGCGGCTCCTAAGAAAAATGTATGAGAGAATGCCCTTAAGACTCTCACAAAAGAGGGAATGAACGGTTGTTGCTGTTTTTAAACAATCCATTTTGCATAACCCCTGCCGAAAGCTCGATACTGCACACCTTTAGTGGGTTATTACTCCCTAATGTCAGATCATGTGTTCCCTCAAAGCCAGTCTAATCACATCTTTCAACTGAGTCAGTCAAAAGGAAGCCCTCTAAAAAGTCAGACTTTTAGAAACAACAGAGCTGTTCCTTAAAATCTTCTATTCCTGCAAATCAAAATATTAAATATATATTTTAAAAAATTTAAACTGTAGCTACCTAAAGGCTGAAGGTCAAATCATGGTTTTGTTTCTTATCCTGATGACCACAGCAAGCTCTTGGCAAACCAATTCACAAAATGGACTATCCCTTAATCTTATCAATAGGTAAGCTGATTAGTCCTTTTAGACAAAACTTGGGAGCTGTATGTTCCTGCCAAAATTTGTGCCTGGGACTTTGGTCTTCCTGCAGTGTAACTTTAGAAAAATTATCTGCCCTTGCACTGATATTTATGCGGCCATTTAAAAAAATGGAGTTTTCTGTACAATTTAAGGTCAGATTCCTAAGTTGTTTTTAATAAAAGCATCAGCTGCTTACCTGTAGGATATAGTGTTTTCTCATCACCTTTAACTCACATCTATCAGGCACATGAGATGTTATGATTAGATGCCTTCACATGTGAAGCTGCCAAGCTTAAAGAATAGTTCTGCCAACAAGGTAAGATGAGTTTCCAGCCTTTTCCTATATCTTTGTTGTGCTGTCCGTTTGAGCCTTCATTGCATTTTGCACAACACAGATGGACAGACTGATATTATACCTGAGGGTCTCTGTCACAGTACTTGGGTGGGATCAAATGCCAATCTGCATTAGTAGATGGAGTTTCTCACTGGGGGCTCCATACACTGACGTAATCACAGATTGAAAAAAAAGGTATAAAGAAATTGGAGGTATAAATTCATTGTCACATCTATCATAACTCATGGACTGAGCCAAAGACAAAATATTCTAGATATTTTCAACTCTTCAGCCTCAAGTGACCTGACACCTATGGTAGTAAGAATGCTGGAGGGAGAACCCTGTGGACTTCAGTCCTGGTCCTGGTCCTAGAGCTGCCACTAACCAGGGGTATGGTCTTCACCAAGTCATAGCTCCTGTCTGATCTCAGCATCCTCTGTAAAATGAGGGAATTGGACTAGATGAGCTCCAAGGTCCCTGCCAACTCTCACCTTCTAGCTTCCCTTCTCTCTAGACCAGGGCTTCTTAACCTCTACTCCGCAAACTCCTTTTCTCATTATTCTGATAACTGTGTTTCAGTATGGTTTCCTTTGTAATCCTATGGATTTTATTTTGTGCATTTATAATCATTATTCTGAGAAGGGGTCCACAGGCTTCACCAGACTGCCAAAGGGGTCCAGGGAACACAAAAATGGTCAAGAACCCCGGCTCTTGCTAATGAATAATCATGTAAATTTTCCCCCATCCCAACCTACCAATTACAACTGTACTTGACTGAGGTACATTTTAATAAATGCTGGCAATAAAAATTCATAATTTCATCTGCCCAAAGACTATATAAAGCAAGATTATCAAAGCATGGGAAAATTGCATTCAAAACCCAGGTTATGTCCTTTCTAGTTGGTTTCAGTGTTTTGCTTCCCAGTAAAAAAGGCTGATACCTCCTCGGACTCCTTTAAATGGGTAGAAAAATGCAACCAGCAGATTCATCAGGACGGCCAGGTTAAACGAAATGCTGCTCCAGAAGGACATGTTCCGAGAACACCAGTACAGCACTGGCTGGGCTGTGGAGAAAAAGAGAAGGCCACTGTCAGTGTGTGAATGTTCCCTCAGAAAGCCAGGAGCTCCCTGAAAGCCCTTTACCTCCTGCTATCCCTCAAGCGGATGAGACTTTTTGTTTTCATCTTTTACCCTGGAAAACGATCACTTGTTTTTTTTTTTATTTCTTAAGTTGACTCAGGAAAATAAACTAATCGTATACTGCCATCTGAAACCTTATGAGAATGGCGAAGGTGTTATGTGTGTGGTTGGAAGGTGAGGTGGGGTGAGATGAGTGGAGGGGTGGGAGGAGGGGATGAAAGCAAGCAGAGTTTGAGCGTCCAAAAAGGTACCAGATTCTCCCCAGCAGGGAAATCTGAGAAGCCTTTAGTAGAAATCTGAGGCTGCCTAGTGTGTCAGGATCTAGGTAGAATCCAACCAAAGCAAACCAACCCAAGAAGTAAACTAACCTTCTAGCAACCGGGGGGCCCAGAGATGGGGTTGGCTAGGCTAGTCTCAGATTGAGTGACTGAGCTTTTTGTCACTCCCTTATCCCTTGCATGACTAGTCCCTATGGTTTTTCTGAGGGGGACCATCATACTTTAAAGTATGTTCACTTGGCCAATTTTTTTGTTATGTTTAACAAAGAAACCTCATTTGGACTTCTTATACATCTGATAATTAAGCCTAACCAAAGTAGTTAGTTGGCAGCAGAAGAAGGAGCATCTTATTCTGTTTCTTTTCCTCCCCTGACAAGGGTAGGTTCTAGAAACCACAGACCACTAAACTTTACACCTGTCTTTGGACAATTTTAAGAACAGATTAATCAACAGTTCCTGAGAATTTAGAAAAAAGAGCTCAGATCAATTTGTTAATAACAAATAAGTCATTCCCAAATGAAGCTTATTTCCTATTCTGAGAGAGTTAACTATGCTGATAGTCCAGGAGAATGGCAGACATAGAATATATCTGGATTTCACCAAAACACTGTACAGTCTTTTGTGCTATCCTTGTTACTCAGAAGATGGTGAAAAGTGGACTGGACAGCAGTATGACAGGCACTGGCTGTTAGCTGAATAACTGGAATAAGAAATGATACTGTGACTCAGGGTCAACAGAAGGGAAGAGGTCTTTAGTGGAGTGCCAGTGGTCTCTGTACTTGGCCCCATTCTGTTTAAAGTTGGCATCAGTTACCTGAATGAAGCCACAGAAGGGATGTCAACATATTAGTATTCATTCTGGATGACAGAATCAAGATTCAAAATGAGCAAAAGACTGGAATGATGAGCCCCAATCAACATGGTGAAATGTAACTGAGATAACCTAAATTTTACATAAAATAAGTTCCACAAGTTTGGAGTAAGGGAAGCCTCATCTGGCAGAAATTCACCCGAAAATTATGTGGGTGTCACAGTTTAGTAGAGCATAGCAAACAATATGAAACAACTCTTATTTAACAGTGGAAAAAAATGAATGTCGTCTCTAGTCATATTAACAGAAATACACTGCCTATAATAAATAACCAGCATTTATCAAGAGCTTTAAGGTTTGTGAAGCACTTTACACAAATTATCCCATGGAGGGAGGTGCTACTATATCTCCCTTCTATAGAAGAGGAAACTAAGGCTGAGAGAGATGGAATGACCTGCCAAAGGTCACACAGCTAGTAAGCATGTGAGGCAGGACTGGCATCCAGGTCGCCAGTAAGCCCAACCCTCCATCCACCATAGCACCTCACAGCCATGACCTCTGTTCTACTATATCCTATGCCAATGAGCCCATTTCTGGAATATCGGCTGAATTCCAGAGGTTTCTTTTCAAGGGACATGATGTTGGCAAACTTGAATAAGTCCAATAGAGGGAGGACAAAGGGGTGAGGTACTTCAAACCGAGGAGGCTGTCACATTGACAGATGAAGGAACAGATCTGCTCTGTGTTGCTTCCAAGAGAAGTCCACGACTAATGGCATTTACAGAGGAGATGGATTTCAGTACAATGCAAGAAACAGTTTTCAAGTAACTGGGAGCTAGTCATGAATGGAATAGGCTGTCACGAGAAGGGATGAGTTTCCTACATGACTAGAAGTATCCAAGCCGAAGATAGATGATCGTTTGTCTGGGTGGCTGCAGAAACAATTCCCACCTGGGGAGAAGGCATCAAGCATTGACAATCTAAAGGCCTAAGACTGCAAGATTCTTGAGTGCCCAGCCAGTAGGGGAGTCACTCCATTGCCCTGGGATATCTTAGAACCTGATTTGTCAGTGGAAGGCAGAGCGAGATGTAGCATTTTCTTCCACATGGCATACAAAGGCAGATCCTGGGTTTGGGATGGGTTTCATGATGTGTAGTGCCTAATGAAGAAAGCTTGATGTTTTTTTTCAAGTTAACCTCTGAGACAATGATTTGCTACCTGCAAAGCAGGCTGTACTGAGGGAAAATTTGACTATTTCAGAAGGTGGTTCCTGCTCCTTTCAATTAAGAAGCCATGAGGCACAAGGGACAGAAGGCTGGATTTGGAGCCAGGAGACCTAGGGAATCATCGCACTTCAGCTTGGCTGGGTGCTCCTGGGCAAGTCAAAGAACCTCAGAGAGCGGCAGTTTTCTCATTCGAAAAAAATGTGCCTAATGATAATTTGCACTACCCACCTCACAAGGTTGTTGTGTTTATCAGTGATTGGCAAACCTTGATATCCTAGAGAAATGTGAGCTGGTCCAAAACTGTAATTGCATCCATGTAGAGAACTTCTCCTGCAGAAGGCCTCTACTCACATAGCAACAGGGTTAAAGCCAAAATAGACCTGACAGGTTACTTGATCCAACCCCCTTATTTTAAAGATGAGGAAACTGAGGCACAGAGCAGTCAGGATCAGAACCCAGGTCTTTGGCTTCTAAACCCAGTGCTTTTTCCATTTTATTTTGCTGCTTTTCTGAATACATTTTTAATCAGTGATGCCCTCACCCATTTTCTTTAGGGATACCCTATTTAAATGGTGTTAAGTGGTGCCTCGTTTAGGTTGTTACATAAAACGAGACTTGGTAGGAAGAACTTCAGTCTCTCTGGTGATGCCAGAAGCAAAATTTCCAAAATACATTCTCATTCATTTCCCCCCTCCTCTGTATATGGGGTATAAGATATATGGGAGCAGAACTCAATCATATTTTTCTTCAATGGAATGATCATTTAGTTTAGAACAGTAGCCAGGAACAAATCAAATGGCCTGCTAATCAGCCCAGAGTAAGAAGGCCATGTCTTCCAAGCTTCCTCCCAATAATGAAGTTATATTATAATTAAACACAGTCAGAGGCAGTTTAAAAATCTGCTGTGCTGAAAAATGTGCAAGGCCTTCCAAAGGAGAGGCAGACCACATTTTCTACCAAGGCCAATAGTTCAGATGGGACCAGGGCTTGGAGATGGTGTCAAACTATTAGTCACCGTCAAACATAAAGCACAGACGTGCTAGACAGGCATCCTTCCTTGAACTATGCCAAGCTCAAGTTAAAGATTTACTCTATCAATTCTGTTCACGATCTTTAAATTTACTACTGTTGGGGCAGGAGGGTAAGGGAGGATTTTAAAAAGAGGAATTATTTGCCCTGGGGGAAGAAACCTGGCATTGCTGATGGCACTTTGCCCTATAACAAGAAAACATGTCTCATCTAGCCATGACCACAGGGGCAGGGAGAGAGAAGAGAAGGTGTGAAGCATTCACTGAGAGTCCATTTTTTTTGTTTTTAAAGTACAACATGAGATTTTCTGTCTCTCTCAAATGATTTCTACCACTGATTTCTTAGCAGGTTTTCAATCTCAGACATGATGATGGAAATACAGGTAATAAGTTGTGCTTGTGGAGTGTTGGACAACCTATAAACCTGCTAGCAAATTACATCATTTCAGATGATCAACAATAGTTTGTTCGTTTTGGGGGTTTATTTTTGCTCTGGTACTTCAGTTGTGGTTTATCTCTCCCCTGGAAGAGTTGGTTTGTGCTTCTAGCACCTGCTGCTATGAGCCTAAAAGACACAATGATTTTAGGGTTGTGGATTGTTTAAAATGGAAAATGTGGTCGAAAGCATCTCCTCCATAGCTGATCATACAAGTTAGGGTTACTGATCTTAATACATTTAATATTTTCTAATTAGTATAATAATTCTGTATAAACATGTCTCATCCCCCGTTAGGCCATAAACTCAATGAGGACATTGCAATATTTATCTTTATCTCTCTCATAATAATAATAATAGCAGCCAGCATTTCTATGGTGTTTACCATGTGCCAGGTCCCGTGCTAACTGCTTTACCAACCTGATCTTGTTTGATCCTCATGATAACCCTGGGAGGTAGGTGCTATTATAATCCACATCCAAACTACTCTGTACAGAGCAGCCACTTAATAAATTCAACTGAACTAATATTTATCAATCGATGTTTGCTAAATAAAATTACCCTACCTATATTTTAAATTTTGCAATAATCCTGGGCTCAGAGCCAGTGATCGTGGGAGGATCAGGAAAGGTATAAACAGGGAGATTTTTCAAAATCCCAAGAGAAACTACTACACACTTCTATATTTTTAAGAACCTATTATATGCAACTATGTGGCAGATACTGGGGATACAAAAATGAGGAGTGCTGGAGTCCATGCCCTCATGGAGTTTACAACCAAGTAGGGAAATGAGATCTAAAGCAGCCTGCTACAGTAGGAATAATACTAAGAGTGGAGGAAGTGGATAGTCTACGTTGGAATCCCAGCTCTGCTTCTTAATACCTATGTGACCTTGGGCAAGTGCCCTAACCCTCTATAACTCAGTTTCCCCATCTGTAAAACAAAGGGGTTAGACGAACTCACCTCTCAGATCTCTTCCAGCCCTAACACTATGAGTCTATGAAATAATCGTGATGCAAGTTAGAAGATTCTTAAGTGTATGAGAGTGGTCAAAATAGCCAGGGAAAACTTCCAACAGGCTGTCCCCTGCATCTGAATCCAATAGTTGTAATCAGCAAGCCAAATTGAGTACCAGTCTGGTGTTGCCCTCAGGAAAATTGTTACATAAATGAGCTAGGAATAAGTTTTCCACAGGTTTATTATTAGGAAAAGTGGTTACTGATGGAAATACAATTATAATGAAAAGGTTTTTTTTCCCAATGAATAGGTTTCTTCCCTCCCCACACAAACATGCAAATTCATGTTTAATTCAAAGTCATTAATCATAATTTTCCTTTTTCTCACCAGGAGATAGTCTTGAAGCCAATTAAAATCATGCAGTTGGCAACCAGTAGCTATACTTAAGTACAAAGGAAACTCGTTTTTTTTCCTTCCCCAAAAGAGACTGAAAAATGATGTCAGGAGGAAGCATTTGGCCAGAGGGCAATGGGAAACACAGGACCACGGCCGAGGGTCGCCATCAGACAGACTCCTTTACTTTTCAGGGGAGGTGACTGAGGCAGAGGGCAGGTAAGGCCAGGGTTACTCAGCAAGTGTACGAGGCAGGATTTGAACTCACCAACTCCAAATCTAGCACTCTCTCCACTATGACACCAAGCTGCCACATTCATAAATATTTAGTGAATGACATGAGGATATCAATATTTGCAGCAATTACCTCATAAGGTGGTTGTGACAGTCAAAAAGATGATGTATTACCACAGTAACTCACAAGCAAACAGATGATCAAGTCATAATAGGTTATTGGGGAAAAAGATTTATTAGTAATAGTAACAAGTGTTACAAGGTCTGCACGCTCTTTTTACAAATATCTCATTTGATCTTCATAACAATGCTGATAGGAAGATGCTCTTACAGATGAGGAAATTGAGGCAGAGGCCAAGTGATTTGCCCAGGGTGACACAGCTAGCAAGTGTGCTTGGATGGAGCTTCCTGACTCCCAGTCCAAGGCTCTAACCACTGAACTACCTAGCTGCCTCTTCCTGCATGGCCTCCCTATCCCGTTGGGGCTGAAATCACAGAGGACAACTGTGCCTCCTCCAAAATGTATTTCTGTGCCTCCATTAGACACAGAATACACTGAAAATAACAACTGGTATGTAAATGGGACTTTAAGGTTATAAAGGACTTTCTTATTTGAGCTTCACAACAGCCCTGTGAAGTAGGTGCCGTAAGAACATATCGATGGGACCACAGAGGAGGAAATTGAGGTGCATAACAGATCTGACTCAGGCTAACATCTAGCGAGATGGAATATTACGTGATGGAAAGTGAGCTTAACCTGCAATCATTAGAAATGGACACTAGCTTAGTGACTATGGGCAAGTCATCGAACTTTCCTGTGCCTCAGTTCTCTCATCTGAAAAAAAGGGGTAATAATCCTCCTACTCCCTACCTACCACAGAATTGCTGTGAGGAAGGTTCTCAATAAACCTTAAAGCCCCAGGTAAGTGTCTGCTATTACTGCCAGGTTCTTGGGATGAGCTGAGGATCACTGGAGGGATTCGTGGTGGGCATGAGTAGGCCTCAGCACATGGCAGATGATGACTTGCGTTCAAGAAGTGGTATAAGAGAAAATCAGGAAGTGTTTGGTGGGGGGTTGGGGGGAGGGAGGATGAGAGAAAACTGATATCCAGGAGATGTTAATAGACCTGGAGGCCAGCATTCAGAGCATCTGACACATCCTCTGAAGAAGACATAGATGAGACTGCAGAGGGCAAGAAGGCACGGATGTGCTGTAATCTGAATCCTTGGAAGGAACATGGATGCTAATTAGACCACAGATTGCTTCAAGTATTACGTTAAAATACTATAAGAGACTAAGGCCAGTACTGAGGTAGGAAAGACGAGTCTAATGGCTGCCTCATCTATCTGTTGCTCAGGGGAAGGAGGAAGGAATTGAATGAGGGAAAGAGGTAGAGAAGAGGGACCCTGATGCACAAGGCAGAGCACTGAACTTGGAATTACAAGATTCAAATCTCAGCTCTGCCACTTAAACCTCTATGACCCTGGAACTTTATCTCTGAGCCTCAGTTCCCTCACCTGTAAAATGAGAGAGGGTTAGACTACGACCTCTAGTTCCAGCCCTAAATTTATGATCTAAGGATAAATATTTTGGGACAAATAGGATGGGACAGTAGCTGTCCCACCTCAGACTTGAGGAAATTCAATTCAGTAGGCCATGTGAAAATGAAATTTCTGCCATGTGCCAGGTACTATGGCTACAATAACAAAGGTTGTGCCCTCAAAGAGCTGGCATGGGGGGACCACACATGTATGGATAAGTAAATATAAACTATCTACAAAGTGAATACAATGGAGGGGGGTGAGGGGTGAGGCCTGACATGTGGAAACACTGGGAAAGGCCCCGTGTAGGAGGAGATGACAGGCGAGCTGAGCTTTGAAGAGAGCCCAAACCAAAAAACATGGCTCCCTCTTTCACCCCATTTCCCACCTGGACCTATGGGAAGGAGGAAAACCAGAAGAAGCTAAAGACAAAAAACCAAACCAAACCAAAAATCTCGACCCGAGTTTTCCAATAAAAACTCAGTTGCAGACTAAGAGATACAAACACAGACTAATCCTTTCAAGTCTGTCGCATCAGTTGGTGCCAAGTGCTCAGTCAATGCTCAAGGTCCACATTAAAAAACTAATGAAAACCACGAGCTGAGCAGGCCTCTGGGAAAGCCCCTATAAAAGTGTTTTAAACATGTAATTTTCATCTGATAGTCAGGCGTTTCAAACGGGACTCACTCATTAGCTCTGACACATCTAATGTGGCAAACAATTCCACGGCCTATAAAACGACACAATTACGGGAGTCCAATAGCCCAGGTAGCCTGTGAGGGGGGAGATGCCCAAATCTCCTTAGCAGGTGTGCTAGGAAATGAGAAATGAAAGCACCTAACTTTGTTGCTCAAGAGCCTTGTCTTGTGAATCCAAGAGCCTGGTTTCTGTTTGTACCTGGTAGCTGCTTTTATTTTTAAAAAGCAGGACATTGCAAGTAGCATTCATGCCCTCTCAGGGATTGTTCAATCAAATTTCACCAAACAAAAGATAATGATGATGACTCCAGAACGTTCTGACCAGGAATCTGGACACTGACTTGTCAGCGAGAGAACTCCAAGATGAGTATTAATGGTGCTCAGAGGTGGACCACAAACCTTCCGCCCTAGGGGATAAACATGCTTAAGTCTAGCTTCACCTTCTCCAATGTTGAAACTAAGTGCACTGGGTGACCTGTCTGTCTGCTGAAGCAGCCCACTAGAGGCAAAAGGACTGGACCTGAGATTTGGGAGACCTGGATCTGAATCCTGTCTCTGACATTTCCCATGTTTGTGGGCAAGTCATGCTACCTACCGCTAGGAAGCTTTGCTTCCCTATCAGTAAAATGGGGTCAGTACTTAAAAACAGCCCGGTGGGGTCATTAGTAGAGTTATTAGCATAACATATTTGTGCAAATGTTTCTAACCTACCTCTCAGTTTCTTCTGCCAATTCATTTCATTGAAGAGGTCTTCAGATCGCAAGAAAAAGTCATTTATTTTACTCCCCTGCTCATCTCTCTCAGTGGTGTAATATATCCGTAGTTTGGACTCCTTGGTAAGGAATTCACATATACTGGGCACGGGGAAGACTATTTGCTCCATTGTTCGATCTAACCTGACAATCTGGAAGAGATGCGTGAGATCAAATGATTAGCTTGGTATCGTAAAAAGGCATTTGTCAAGCACTTCTTTATTCCTAACCTTGGATTAAGTGCTATGGAAGGCAGAAAGAAAGGGTCCTAACACTTAAAGGGTTTAATACCTAAGGCTATTCTGAGTCCCAGGAGGGTTGAAATAGATATTTCTGGATAATCCATAAGATTATTATTTAATAAACCTCAGACTTTCAGACTCGATAACTAGTATTTTATCCTAATGATTTAAGAGGTTGCTTTTGCATTCATATTCAAATGAGCCTGACGCACCAGAAATTTAAGAGTTGCATAACACCTGAAGTCAAAGAATCCTAGAACCTCAGAAATGGAAGGGACTCTAGTGCTATGGAGTTCAATTTACATCTGAATAACAGATGCTCATCCAGACTCCATTTGAAGACTGCAAGTGATGGTGAACTCACTACATTCCAAAGGAGTTTATCCCATTTTTGGAAAGTACTAATAACTAGGATGTTTTCTTTATGTCAAGTCAAAAATATGACTTTGTAACTTCCACCCACCACTCACAGTTCTTTCCCAGGACACAAACCAAGGAAACCTAATAGCATTTTTATAACCTCCCGCTACCCAACCAAATCTCTGCTAGGCTAAAAAGCTCCACTTCCTTCAACACATCCTTATCCACCATTGCTTCTAGTCTTTTCACCATCCCAGTTGCCTACATCCAGACACTCTTCAATGTGTCAATGTCCTTCCTAAAATGTGACATTCAGAACAGTCTAACCAGAATAAAGCACAAAGGGGCAATCAATTAATCACCAGGCATTTATTAGGCCAAAAGTTATGTGCAAGGCCCTGTGCTAGGTGCTGGGGATACAAAGAAAAACAATGAAATAATTTCTGCCCTCAAGGAACTTGCATTCTACATTCACCTCCTTCATTGAAACTTTGCCAATGATCAAATTCTTTCAGATAGATCAAGCATTTATCAAGTGCTTACTAGGTGCCATGGACTGGGCTTAATGCTAGTAATACAGATACAAGCAACCAGAACCGTCCCAACCCTCAAAGAGGTTACAATTTAAGATAGGTTGGGGGGGCAGAGTAGAAGGGAACGATATAAAAAGGGAAGATAGGAAGGGAGGGTCGGGCACACCTAAGGAAGCACAGTATGGTGACAGTCAACCTGGGCAAGATAATAGAAGAAACTCACTTATCAGAGCCCAGGTGGTTCTAGAGTCAGAGTCCAAGGATACCTTTTAATACCTTATGTATTTAATGTATTAAATATCATATGTATGTAATGTTCCTAGCTCTGATCCTTAATGCTGGATCAATGATTGTAGTTTTAAATATTCAAATTTAAGCACATATACTTAGGAGTCAGGAGAACAAAATGAATGAAAATGACTGCCCACTTGACTCTCTATAATAATAATGCTTTTCTTCATCTGGAGTTACTGTGACAGAGTGGTCCAATGGCAAGAGTACATATCCGGAGATGAGTCTGGCCTCCAGCTTTGCCACTTTAGCATCTTAGGCAAGTCCCTTTCCTTGTTAGGGTGTAGGCATTTTCATCTCTGAAAGAAGGGGCTGGGCAGGATGATCTGTCTCTAAGGTCCCTTCTAATTCGAACAGCTAAAGAGTCTATTGTGTTTAAGGCAATCATCTCAGTCAAGGTCCAGAGGATCAGGCCCAATTAAGACAGCATCCAGGCACAGGCTCATATGATCATAGGTCTGAAGATAATTTAACAGCCATTTAACACAAGACTGGTCTGACCAGTCAACATGGGTTTGGTGAAAGAGTCAACAGAATTAATCAATTTAGGAAGATGGCTCAGAGATTTAAAAGATCACCTAAGGATACTTTTGACCATTGGATTAGATGGTTGGCTGGTTCAAATATTTGTTCTAACAGTGAGAGGGTATTTTTTTCTAAGTTCTCTGGGTTTATTATCTCATGATCAAAGGCTGGCTAATGATTCTTTGACTTTCTAGAGAAGCAGTTGGCTTTTAAAAGACCCCTGAGATGAAGAGTACAGTGAGGGAAAGACCAAGTAGCTACGATTCAGAAGACCTGGGTTTGATTCCTAGCTCTACCATTAACAAGTTGTGTGACCCTGACCTTAGTTTCCTCATCTATAAAATAGAAGGGAATGGACCATCTGATCTCTAGATCTCTTTCTAGCTCAAATAATCTATGGTTTAACAATGGATTTTCAGGTCCTTCTAACCCCTTTAATTAAAACCACTTGGAGCTCACTGTACTTTTTTTTTTTTACCTCAATTTGTGCTGTGTGTTTGGCATAGAATTCTAGAGCTTCATCTCCTTCTACTTGACCTCCGGGTTTCAACATGTTCTGAAGTTCTTTGTTATGCCGAGCCAACTGGAATACAAGAATGGGGTGGGGGGGAAGGAATAGGAGAGACCCAATTTCTCTTTATAACAGGAACACAGGTACTCATTTCAAATCTTGGTACGAAGAATACATAATAACCAGCAAAGTTGTTAGCAGGAGGGCAAAGGTGATGGGAGACTTGTTATATTCCAACTAGGTGCTATGTACACAAAGCTTATTTTGGGAATCAATCAGAACAGAGCACAGAACACTTTTGCCCACACTGAGTCCTGCTTTGCCCCCGTCTTATTTAGCCAGGCAGAGGAAAAAATTTTCAGTACAACCTCTTGGATCCTCTTCTAATCTAAACATATTGAAAGCTCCCTTGGATGGCTAGATGCTGGTAAACAAGGAGATGGGGGAGAAATGGTGTTAAAGAAATGCCATTTTATAACAGTGGTAACATTGTCTGGCTCCCTGGGGGACATCCATATTTTCAATTCCATTTAAAAAGCAGAATGCTGATTGTCTGTTATTCACCTCCAGCGATATGCAAAAAAAAAAAAATTCCCGTCGTAAATATGCCTATCATTTAAGGGGCTGCCAGCAGCCTGTGCAATGTCGTTATCTTATATACTAGGAACAACAAGGAGTGCCAATACCTAGGGATAACAAGTCTAATTGGATTACTCAGGTGAAAGGGAAGGGAAAAGTAATTATCCAACAGGCACACTTGTGGGCGATGCTCACCAGAGATGGAGAAAGTGCTTCAGAACAGAACACAGATATGCCAACATTTGGGAAGGCTGTCTTAAAATCAAAACAAACCTGGGAGCACGGTTGGGAAATTGGTTTCCTTGTTGCTGAGGTACAGAATACTATTTGCTACTAAAACCACTGCAAAGTCACAAGTCTGAAGGCCCAGGAGCTCCAAAGAGAATCAAGAAATTAGAGTTTATTTCTTTAGATAATTAAGAAATGATCACTTCAGTACTTTTAGAAAGCCTTTCAACTCTCTCTAGCTAAAAGATCACTGGGAATAAAGGGAAAAAGGAAGTTTCTTGGTGTTAAATGTCTTTAAGGATACAAGAATTTCTTTTCTTAAGAAGGGGATTCTGAACTGTAAGTAACAATGGGAAAAGGAGAATTCTAAACCTCAGAAGTCAACAAATTTGGTCAACTTGCTAAAATAGATTGAAAGGACAGGCTCCCAACAACACAGTGAAGCAAAAGAGGGCCTCCTCACATCCATTTCAATGGAAGGCTGCCCTTGCAAACAAAAAATGCTCATGAGGTAGTCCGTCCTACCTGATGGGCTAAAATGTAGATGTTGTGGCCCACATTCCTGGGAGATGCAGCAACATCCTCACCATTTTCTCCATCCTCAAATTCCACTTCCCCTTGCATGTATGCCTTCTTGATGACTTCCACCTACAGGTTAGGGCAAGAAAATCAAATGTCTCCTTGGAGAAAATGTGGGCCTACCTCACACTGACTATAACGGTGAGCAGACCTTTTGTTACAGTACTTTAGTCAACTCAATTCAATGAATATTATTAATGAAATCAACCCATTTTCAGGTGCCTTAGAGTAAAATAAAGTACATGTCCATTTTCCCCAGCATATTAAAGAATGGATATTTTGGTTAAATGAATATTCTACTTTATTGAGTTATCATATTTGTCACAGATGTATTATTCATGTTCAAATAACTGGTACACAAAACAACTAAAGCAAAAACTTTACTGAAGCATTAATTTTAATGATTCAGAAGACAGAAGTGCCCTGGTGTCATCATTGTAAAAAAATTACTTCTCTACCCAAACATAGAAGACCAGATATAGAACATGGAGAATGGGCTGAATTTCTACCGATCCCAGGACATGGCCTGGAAGCAGATTTTTTTTAAAAAAATAAATTCACATTATCAACTTGTTTATTAGTTAATTGTTTTTCAGTTATAGTTAGGAGAACATACTCTCCAAAAGGGTTATGAATACTTGACTTGTCTGGTTACTCGAGTTCTAGATAACTGGGAGTTTAATCCAAGGGCCAGATGTTCCTTATATTCTAGGGACTGGCACTCTCCAACCACAAGAGGGCAACTGGCAACCAGGGGCTCACCTACCACACTTTCCACTATGTAACAAGTCAGGGGACAATTGCCAGGAGTTTATATGGACCTTCTTGTTGGCCCAATGGGAGGCAGGGATGGAACAGGCTCCTCTTCTTAAGCTGACAAATCTCGCCTTCTCTGCATTGCCCCATCTCCTCCATCTTGTCATTATAATACCATTTATATAAATCTCCAGACCACTCCCTTCTGAGGGTTTATGACATTCCACTCTGACCTTAGAGAGCCGAGGGTGATATCAACAGTGGTGGGGTATAACTAAAAACACTTTCAAAGACACATTTTGGTAAGCATGAAGAATAGAGTTCTGGGGTGTGCTATCTTATCAATGTAGAGCCAGAACACTTGAGTTTATATCCTCACTCTGCTACTTACTACCTGTGTAACCTTGGACAAGGCATTAACTCCTGTTTCCTTGTAAGTTTCCTTGTACAAGTTTCCTTGTAAGTCGAATGAGGGGCTAGCCTAGAGGACACCTCAGGTATCTTTCATCTCTACATCTGTTACCTTAATTTTCATTTGTAGTTTATTCAGAGACTAGGGCAGGGTGGGGGTGACGGAAGGCACGTGCCGGTCAGTCAAGATTCCAAATTCTGTCTTCAATTCAGCCCGTTGTTTCTGTTTGTTGCTAGTCTCACAGTTTTCTACATTTTTTCTCCTTAGAAATCAGAGCAAGTAGTTTGCATCATTCCTCAAAATATACCTGTGAACCACGTCCTCTTTATAATAAAGATAACTTGTTCCTGGCACTAGGGAACTGATGGAGATCACCTCGTTACATAAACAGTACTGGCATCAGGAGGCTGAATTTTTCAGCACTGTGCAAGGATACTACTACATGTAGTCACAGGCCTAGATAAGGAAATAGGGAATTAAAAAGAAAGTGCTTTTAAAGTAAGACTTACTGAAGAGGACCCAAAGAAAGGCGGCAGACTGCCATCACCACAATGAGATAGTTTGTATTCTTTGCCCAAGACAGCAGACTAAAATATTTTCTTTTATTTATTTTTTGGTGTGATTCTGATGGCTTCCCTGAAAGTCCGAGGATCTGGATATTTCCACTTATCTTCTTCATGTAATCTTTCCTTAGTCAAATTCAGATTCAACACTAAGTACCTAGTATGTACAAAGCACTGTGCTACGGTAGATACAAAGACTGATGAGACAGAATTTGCAATCTAGCAGGGGAGATGAGACACATACACAAATAGATATCACACCAAATGGAACTACGATGTGTGTTTGAGGGAGGAAGAAAGTGCTATGAGACCTCAAAGGAAGGGCTGTGTCTGGTTTGGGGATGAGGGATTCAGAGAAGGCTTCATGGACAAGGTGGTACTGGATTTGTATCTTAAAAGATGTGTAGGACCTTCAAGGTGCAGATGATCTAAAGGGCCATTAAGAAGCTTGAATGGGCATGAACAAGCTGTACTGAGAAGCCAAACAGGAGAAGCAGCAAAATGGATATCAACAGAGAAACATATGATCATAAGAGAAGATGGATCAGTCGTGCAGCAAAAGCTGGAACAATTAATGAACGGTTAGTGGGCGCTACTAGTAACTCTGCAATGTTAAGAGTCCTAGAGCAAGGCCCCCAGCAGAGGACAGGCAAGCGTGGGTAGGCTGCCATCTGCATTGTCAATCCAAGCACTGAAGTAAGGCTCTCAACAGACAACGAACATCGAGGTGACAGTGAGCAGATCACCGTTAGGAGTTTAAACAATGAGTTAAATCAGTAGGTAGGAGGTGGGGTTCAAGCCTAAGATGAGCAAAGCTTACCAGTTCCTTTGGTCTCATGTTGTATAATATCCTTTCAGCATTTTCACTGTCATGCCTGCTTTCCATGATGGCCAAGAGCAATTTAGATGCATTATTCTAGTTGAAGGAAAAAAAAATAGGTCAATGGCTGTGGAAGAAGGCCACCCTTGGATATGCATCCCAGTTAAATGGACAGGCATGACACCTCTTTTGTGACTCCACTGAGATGATGCCATTGGCTAAACTTTCTACTACATGGCTGACCTCTGGGTAAAGATCATGTTCACCCAGGTCCACATGACTTCCAGCTTACAGAAACATGGGAAGTACATACAGGTCAGATCTGGGCCAAGTTTCCGTATAACTTTTTGGCTTCGTTTCTCAAAACCCTGATGTAAGGGCAATTCTACCCAAGAAGAGAATTTTAAAAGTGAATGTGAAGATTGTATATCCCTGCAATCACACATTGGGACACACCACTTATGGAAAACTCAACTACATCTATCTCTGTGGGAGTGGCCTCAAAAGATAATCGACCCAAAATATTCACTTCCTTAAAGTATTGCCATCAACTCTTCCCAGATTGTCTGTAAAATGGGAGGAATCCCATCTGCAGCACCATCTCACAGGGTTCCTGTGGGGCTCAAATATGACAGTGGTTGAAAAGTACTTTACCAACCTTAAAGCCCTATGTAAATGTCAATCATTGTTATTTGTTATTCTAATCACTAATATTTTAACAATCATCATACAATCAGTATCAACAGGGAAAAGGAGCAGCGCCTGAATCAGGTTTCCCAATGGCTTTAAATCTATTATTTGCCTACATACTAGATTTCTAATGGCTTGGCCTAATTCCAGAGCCTGGTCCTACACTAATTTTCATAACTGGTTTTAGACTCTTAGAACACAGGACCAAAAGCTGTTCTAGTTCAGCAAAAGGTCATGCCAGTTCAACCAATTTGCTGTCTTGACAAATGGTGACCTTTCCCTGGTGGGGGAGGAAATGCCCCCAGTGTTCTCTAATAAGTAAACTTACTTTGTTATAAGCAAAGCCCACTGAATGCCGACTGGTGGTGCTTCAAATCCTCAATTAATTTTAGCTACTTGCAGCTCACCCTGTTGATAAATAGCAAACTGGAAGCTGAGGAGTAATAATCTGCTGCTTAATTCAGGCTAATTTTTTTAATACAATTTGTCTAATTAGGAAGACCAAAGAGCAAAAAAAAAAGTCATTCTAAAATTATATTTAAAAAATTGTCAACTACTGCTTCCAATTATACTTTTTTAAACACTGAAGGAGAAACAAGCAGGACCTTACCAATCCTAAGGAGTTATCTCAGTGTCAAACCCCTTTACTAACAACCTGTCTTTCCTGTGACATACTTCTACTGGAAAGGCAGTCCAGTTTCTCCGCTGTGTGTTTCACATGAGTTTCAGGACTGCTCAAGATAATTAAAAAGTCCTAGAAACCAATGAGGGGAAGACAGGGACAAATTATAACATGCCCTGAATATGGACAAGAATTAAATAGGAAATGTGCCCAAGAAGGATTTTTTTTTTAAAATCACAAGATTTTAAAAAACTGTACATTATAAACATCAAGTTGATTTGCAGGTTGCAGGATGAAGACATCACTGGAACACTTCTCCCTCCCTCAGAAAGTTTGGCCAGCTACTAAGTATGATATAGAGACCGCAGCTCCTTTCGTAGAGACCTAAGAAGTGAGGTGGTATGCCAACCCTTTTGGAGGCATGCCCTCAGTTCATCGGGACCACTCTGCTATATTAGGTGACCAAAATGTCGCTTTTAGCTTAAGATCTTCCATTTTGTGAAAGTCATCTGTGGCAAATCTAGTGAAGCTACTTCACAGACCCACAGGTGCATTCCTGGTTATTATACTATGACTGCCATGATTTGAAGACAACATTTACTGAACACCCACTGTATGCTAAGGTTTGTTTAAAAAAATCTAGATGACTCAGAGCATGTCTTTGCCAACCAGAAGCACCTGCCTCCTCCCCATCCCCCAACAGCCTGATGTACATTACCCCTCCACTGACCAAGCAAGGGGAAAAATATCAGATACCATCACAAGAATGGAATTTCCATTGTTTTAGATTGATGCTCTCAGAAGCAATGCTTTTGGTTCTAGAATGACATGTAAAATGGGTGTTTCTGCTTCACACAGTAAGGTCACATCATGGGACTAAGCAAGGGGTGTCCACGCAGAAGGTTTTTATTTAGAAGAGATGGATGGAAATGCAGCATTTTACTCAGAAATCCTACTTTGGTCTCTAATTTAATCTGGCCATTTGTTTTCATGGGAGAGGACTTCCTAAATTGAGGGGGAACACAGCATCTTCCCAGCTCTCTTTCACTCTGCAATTATAACTTGCCTTCAGCTCTAATACAAGATCCATCCTCTTCTTTCCCAAAGGGTTGATGTCATTCAGGATTAAAGCCGTGATTATGTCAATGCCATTGGATTCATGAGTAGCTATGCAGTTCTGAGAACACACACAAAAATTATAAATCAAATGTAAAAAAGTCAACAAACTAAACTGCTATTTTGACACAATGTTTATTACCACCCCTAACCAAAATGGACCGTCATCATTCCCCCCCGCAATAATGTTTCTGGGGGGAGAGTTGCAAATTTTCCGTGAGAAAGTGGTAAAAAAAAATAAGACAGATGAAAATCTCTAGTTTCAGAATTAACAGTAAACAGTTGAATGATGTACAAAAGAGTCTCAGGAAAGTCCCTTGGTGCTGTAACGATAGAATGGTCATGTCCAACTTCAACAGCTCAGAAAATACACTTTGGTACTGAAACTGGATTATCAGTCCTTCTCTTCTACACCTCACCCCCAAAGGTACGCTTCAACCTCTAATGAGAACCTGCTTTTCATATATGATAGTTTCTCTAGCTATTTGTCTTTTCTTCTTGAAGAGGACCATGACATCAGGGAGGAGATGCCATGACATGCAAGTGAATTGGATTTAAGTGAGGGAGGGTAGTACAAAGTCACCAGCCTCACTTTCTCCTCTGGAGCTATCTGGGTCCAGTGGCCAGATATGGATCAGGACAACTGGAGGTGGCCCAGGATGAAGTGGGGGACCTTGGCCTTTTCAAGCTAAGGTCTTTAAGAGATCTCAATTTGACTGAAGCAGCCTAGTTTCTCTTAGAGTTTAAAGGAGATACCAAATATGGGGAATAAGCCTGCTATTCCAATGACAACATATGATGATTAATAATCTGCTACCAAGTTTTTGGTAGACTGTTTTCATCCCCTAGGTAGGCTTTTGCTCTGTCCTGTGCTGTAGAAATGGAATTCTGAAATGATAGTAAAATCCCCTTGGTAGATAGTAGACACACCTCCTTCCTGATTCCAATCCTATACCACTCTGTTTTACTGCATGTTCATTTTAATTTAAGTATGCCTCAGGAAGCACTCAGGAATGGAAACCCCTTTTCAACTGTTTTCCCTTCATTTTCACATTTAATAAAATATACTTTAATACATAGCAATGAGTTGCCTGGGCCTTGAGTGTTTCCATCCATGTGAACAAACTCCATGGAATTCAACTCCCTATTCCACCCCATGTCCAGATTTTTGGCTGAGTTTTCATTTGACCACTGAGTAGAACTCTCTATAAAAACTTTTTCCTGTTTCTTTTGTGATGGTAATTTGGCTATTGTGGCTAGAATCATGTTAGTCTCTCAGAGAGCCCTGAATACTTAGCACAGGTCAGAATCACCCAGATTCCTGAGTCTTATAAGGTACATAAAGCAGTGAGTTGCTACCAGGTAAAGAGCATACTGGGGAAAAATGACCAAGGATCCTAACCTAAATCCCACCTTTATGTAAAGGGCAAAGCTTAAGACTGATTTCTGCCATGATCTCTGCCTCAGTTAATTTCAAACTGAAATAGTCTTTTCCTTTTTGGAATTTTGACAGCACTTTAGTTTATACCATGCAACTTAACGTATGATCAGAAGCAGTACCAATAATAAGAACTAATATTTACGTAGCACTTATTATGTGCCAGGAACTGCGTTAAGTTTTTACAATTATCTCAGTTAATTCTTACAACACTGAGAGGTAGGTACAATTATTATCATTTTATAGAGGAGGAAACTGAGGTAATAGCTGAGTGACTTGCTCAGGGTCCCACAGCTAGTGTCTGACACCACCTTTGAACTCAGTTCTTCCTAATGTCAGGTTGACGCTTTGTCCACTGTGCCATCCAGCTGCCTCTTACTCCCTCTCTTGAGGGAGAAGCCACCTTCTGATAGCACTAGCACCAGTCATCAGGCTGGGCCCAGCACGGTTAGTTTTCGATCGCTGGTACGCTGTAAGCTGCTCTAATTTGAATAGTACTCATTATCACTTACCCTAGGTAAAGGGTCCTTATATTAGGAAAGGGTTGGAACATTTTTAAAAAGTAGACTAAGTTTCTGCAGCCTCAGGCTGTCAAAATGTCTCAATTCCTGGAAAAGGGCAGGCTACTCCCCAAGTCAAAAGAGAGACGCTCGCTGGAGATCTTGCTTGGCCTCCGGAGCACTCTGACTCAGTCTTAGTGCTGCTACTCCTAATTAAAAATGGCCCCGTTTTTCTCCTCAGGACAAACACTGGTTACCTGGTTCTCATGGCAAGGTCCCTGACAGTACTCGGTCAGACTTTCCAGGGTCTGGTTGATGAGCGCGACGTTCTTCTCATTTATATACAGCCCAAGAAGGCCGAGCCCTCCAGTCGTGCTCCCACAAATGCAATCCAGAAACTGCAGCGTCTCACACACCAGGTTGTAGTTGGTTTTATTGTTTTGGCAACGGAGAAAGTTCTGGAATTGGATGTTTTCAGTGGAGTAGAGGGAGTTGGGGCGGGGGTGTGGGGAGAAGAAAAGTGGAGACAAGTTATGATGGTGCCATTTCATCAGGCTCCCTGAATACAGTGGTGTTCTAGTTTGGACAATCAACAGTTAGGAACAATGACTCAGCATGGCACTGAGGGGCCTCCAGTAAGGAGCAGACTACTGGCAGCGGCTGTTATGTAATATGAAGAGCTTTCCGAAGAGACTGTTCTATCAGATGAGGGGGAGAGTAGCCTCTCTGTGAGCAATGACTTCATACTCCTACTGCTTCCTTGCGTTATCTCATTTCCCAGCCCACTTCTTACCCCCTTGCCTGGGCGCCCGCACAAACATGCTCGAGTGTGTGTGCTCGTTCGCACACACACACACACACACACACACACACACACACAGCCTTCCATCCAAGCTTCTCCTACAGGACCAAACTGAGAGAGAGGTGGATCTGATGAGCAAGCTTAGCTGCTAAGTGACTGTTAAAGGTCCACTCCCCTTCTAGGGAAGCAGCCCAGGCTAAGTGCTACCACACACATACAAAAGGAGCCCAGGAATCTGGCTCCTCCACCTTCTCCTGCTCAGGGAGGTCAGAATGTGTTAGGTTTGGGGCAAATCTCCTGAACTGTGGCTACATGGGAGGAAAGGATCCCCATGTTAGGGGTCTGTTGGAAGACTGCAAATCCCTTCTCAGAATATTATTTTTAAAATAAGATGTAAAAGCTTGCAAAGGAAACCAATTACACTGAAAAAATGATGTGATTCTTTTTTCCTACCTAAGTCTCCTGAAACCTATACATGGATCCTTTGGGGGTCCTTGGATCCCAGGTTGAGAACCCCTGTGCTAATAAGATACCACTGATGGAGAGATCATATTTAATCATTGAAGAAAGAAGAGAATTACCTTCCTGGGTAACCCACTGCAATGTTCTCTTCTTCCCATTAAGCTCATTACTTCCCCAATCCTTTGTGCTTCAGCTTTTACACATGATTCAGCAAATCAATCAGAAAAAAACCATCAATTACAAGCTGCCCTCCTTTGTGCCAGGCACTGTCAGGCATTGGTACACAAAGACAGAAATGAATCCCTGCCCTCAAGGAGATGATATTTTATTAGGGGAGAGACTACATACATAAAAGCATAGGACAGGGACCAGACCTATGATTTTGTTGGCATAGGGAAATCACGGATAAGGAAACTCTCTCCACATCTGGTAAAAAAGTCCCATTGAAGAGCTACCCAGAGCACTGACAGGTCCAAAGGACTTGACAGGGTCACACAGCCAATATGTGTCAAAGCGAGGCCTGGAACTTAGGTCTTCCTGGCTTCATGGCCAACATTGTCTCTACTCAGTCACAACGCATCTCATAAAATTCTACGCAAGATATATACATAATAAATACAAGGAAAATCTGGAGAAAAGGCATTAGCAGCTAGGCAGATCAGAAAAGGATTCATGTAGCTTGAGCCAAACCTTGAAGGAGATGAAAGATTCTAGAGGGTGAAGGTGAAGAAGGATTACACTTCAGGGTTTGGGGACAGTCGGTGGAAAGGTAAGGAGATAGAGAGCTGTGTATACGTGAAGGGAAGTAATATGTAAGCAGGCTGGAAAGGCAGGTTGGGACCAGACTGAAGAAACCTTGAAATGCCAGAGGAGTTTATTTGATCTATACCAATGCACATCACCATCCATTTAGGACTTAAAAGGCTTTAAGTATACAAAGGTCGAGTGACTTTTTTTTTTCATTGCTAAGTGTCAGAAGTAGGATTCGAAACTAGGGCTTCCTGATTACAAGCCCAGTATTCTACATACCCTATGGTATCTTGATGGCTTTTACTGCTAGCTACAAAACTGCTACTTTTTGGGCCCCTGGCTATCAATAAGACATTTGGAAGAATGCAAAATCAGTAACATTAGTCTGATTCTGATTTTACAAGGGAAAATGTTATTGTTATAAAAAATTATGAAAATGACAGATATTCAATTTATAATTGCATTCCCCATAAAATAACTTCTAAAGCAGATGTGCTCCTATACTTCTAAAGCTTGAATATAACTTGTGCCATTTGGCTCCTTCTGAAGAGATTCCCAGCACTTAACTGCTAAACAAACCACAACAAAACACACGCTTATAAAAGAAACCAAAACTGGGTTTCTCTGACACTCTGAATCCCTTTTCAAATCCCTAAGTGACTGGCATTGCTAACTGACTACCTCAAGTGGCTATGTTTTTCCTTTCTGTGCAGTTGTAGAAAGAGAGATGCTGCCTCTTAGTTAATTTCAACTTGAAAGAAAATCACCATTAGGAGGAGCCTTTGCTTGGGGATCAGTTTCCCTGCACTGACATACTTTAGATGATTTTCACAAGTATTGATGTAAGACAAGTTCACAGTGAAGAGGGAGATTCGTGGTCCAAAAGAAGCACTATTCAAAGTCCATGGAATCTCAGGGCTGATAAGGACTCTAGGAAGTCACCTGGGGTAGCTTTGGAAGGATTATCCCTAAATCAACGCCAGGAAGTGAGAGGTATTCTACACTTAGAGTTTGATTGTGTTTCCTAGTGTCTAACTTTCATCTTTCCTGCTAAACTGAGGCTCCCACTTCCTTGACTTTTTAGCCTTCTTTTCTTTGTCTAGAGGGTACGTGAATCTCTGCCTGGTGATACTCTTACAGTACTTTTTCTTACACTTCCCTAGGATTTGCCATAGGTATACATTTGCTAACTTCAATGAAAAATAATCCTTCAGGTTATTTAGTATTATATATAATATTTATTATTAACGTAGAGGAAAGGGGAAACTGATTTCATAGATGAAGACTCAAAAAAAGTGGAAATTATACCGTGTAAAGTAGTTAAATAAAAGTCCTTCACAAGGAATTCCTGAATACTTCAAGTCAAAGGTGACAAAACCATTAGTAAATAGTTTGGCAAAATCAGAATTTTTCATTTTGACTGATCCATATCTAAGAATATTCATTACAGAAAAAAACTGAGGATTATCCTAATTAAAGTGAGATGGCAAAGCTATTTCAAAGACACCACTGTTTTCCTAACCCAACTAATAACTTCCTAAAAATTAGATACCCCAAAGTGGAATGAGTTGCTCCAGAACATAGTGAGTTCCCCGTCCCTCACTGGAAGTCTTCAGGCAATGGCTAGATGGCTATTTGCCCATTCGTATGGAGAGATTATTCATTCTCTGAGGATCCATTCAATTTTGAGATATTGCGACACTAATTCTATTTCTTGTGATGAGTTAAATCTCCCAGAATATCTCCTTCTAACAAACTCTAACCCAACAACCAATCTTTTAGTCAGGAACTTCCAAGACAGATCAAGGGATAGAAGAGTTTTACATCAGCTAACATAACCTCGCATAAAAAAACCCATTAAGTTCTTGGGGAAAAAAACTGTGTTGGAAAGAAGACCCACATGACACAATGTCTCAGAGGCACATGTTGTATACCCCTTCAAGGAATAACTTGTACACACCATCTGAACCCTAAACATGAAGACTCCTCAAAATTCTATGGAAGATACAAGCCTCATTCTTTCAAACCTTGAAAAGCAAGCTTTTGGGGGGCAGCCTTCTCAATGCAAAACTTCAGATCCACTCATTTGAGAGCCCTGTGCCAATGTTTAAGCAATTCAAATAGGCTCATGTGGTAGATAAGCACACTTTCTGCCCCTGCTTAGTCACACATATAAATGAGGACCGTATCTAGACAAGGAGAGCTTATGTTCCAAATTGCAAATCTTTTGTTAAACAATAACAAAATATATTTTTTTCTAACTAAAACTGTTAATACCACCTTCAATAGAAGGCCTTCCTGATCCCCCAGCTATCAGGACCTTTCCTTCTAAGGCTGCCTTCCATCCAGGCTGTATGTATCTTGTATGCATCTATTTATATACCCATCTCCTCCATTAAAATGGAAGTTCCTTGAGGTCAGTGGTTGCTTTTTATTTTCCTTTGTATCCCCACGATCTGGCATAAAGTCTGGCCCATAGTAAATACTTAATTAATGCTTGTTGACTGATTGCTTTGTAGGTAATGAGCTCCACATCACTGCTGCTATTCAGGGAGAGGCTGATGACCATCTGCTGGGGATACAGGAAAAGATTCTTATATTTACTGGGAGAATGGTCTGGATAATATCTAATGTACTTTTTAATTTTAAAAAGATACATGGATTCTTTCATTGAGCTGCAGTGGAACCTTATAAGCTGAATATTTATCACAGAGAGAAATTAAGGATTGGGTGGTTCCTCCATAGAGCTCACCCAAAGCAGTTTAGTTACAGAAGTACCCAACAGATCTTACGATAAGACAATTTCACCTAAGAGGTAAATTTACTGCAAGAGAAATTTGGCTATAAAGACTGACGTAATAGTCAAGTTGGCCAAAAATGCCTTATTGAACTTAAAACTTCTTCTTTTAGATATGATTAGGATGGCATTTGGAGGTAGGTGGGAGGATAAGAAGAAACAAGGAATGAGGAAACTGCAAGGCAAATCAATGAGAGGGATGGCAAGAAGGAACCACAATTAAATGTGCTACTGATTTTAGCCTTTCAAGCTTTCACGGAAAAAGTAAACCACAGGAACTGAAGAAAGGCTTCGGTCATCAGCTGAGAACGGGGCTGTCATAATTTCAGTATTATTGCTCTGTGGAACCTGTGGTCAGAGTACAAATGCGAGACCTTGAACAAGACAGCTAAGTACCTGTTTACTGGCCAGAGCTAACTCGATTCCAATCGGCCGTTATGATAACAAGTCCCATCACTACATGAAGATGGAACACAGCGATCAACAATCAGAAGAGCGCTCACTTTGTTTTCCTGGTAGAGGGGCAGAGGTGTATCTGCACTGGCTCCACCACGCTTCCCTTGTGACCAATGGTATCAGCACTGTCCTACAACCAACTCTCCTGACCAATCACAGACCACACCTCTTTCTCTCTCTCAAAAAAAAAAACAAACAAAAAACATTCTGCTTTGCAAAAGTCAATCCATGTGGAGGCTATGGCTATGCAACTGACCAGAAAAAAAGAACCAAAGTCTTTTAGGTGGTGGTGTTGTTTTAACTTAACTTTTTTTTTAAGTAGCTACAATTGCTACCAAACGTCAAAATTCCAAATTGGTCTTTTTAATTTACAGATCTGACTTCAAACAATCAATCAATCGATAATCGTTTCTTAAACGCCTTCTGTGTGCCAGGTATTGTATCAAGTGCTCGATGAGGGCTCCAAGCAGTGGTGATCTTCTGTTGGATCCATGTCATTAAAGCAAGATTTCATCATCTGGGCTCACAACTGACCAAGTTACAAGTGAGACAATTGCTTCTTTTCCACCATCACCCCTGTGTCGTAGCAGATTGTTCCCAGAGTCTCCACCGCAGATTAGCTGGAGCCAGCTGATGGGCCATTATAATAATGTCAATAACAATAATGAGGACTTATGTAGCGCTGTACTGTTTGCTACAACCCTGTAAGGTAGGCACTATTGTTATCCCTAATCTCCAGATAAAGAAACTGAGGTTGACAGAAGGTGAGTGACTTGCCCAGGGTCACACGACTTATAAGTGTCTGAAGCGGCATCAGAACTCGTGTCTTCCTGACTCCAAGTCCAGCCGTCCACTCAGTATGCCACCAAGGATAGCACATAGTGGCGGAAATCATTAATGCAAAGATTTTAAAAGGATCCTTTTCTACCTAGCCAGCTGTGGACTGCAGCTGGGGTTCTCAACCTGGGACCCATTTAAAAAAGATTTTGTTCACTGTATTTCAATATGCAAATGGTTTCTTTTTTAATTCTACGTATTTTATTTTATGCACTTAAAAGCATTAATTCTTTGAAAAGATCCATAGGCGTCAAACTGTCAGGGAGATCCATGACCCCCAAAAGGTTGAGAAACTCTAGACTAGAATAGTTTCTTGTGCACTGCCACCTTAGGTCTCTGGAGAAACTGTGTGAGGAGCTTCTCAGATGTGCTCCTATCTTCCTCTTCATAAAGAAGGGATGGCTTTCCCAAGGCCCTATGTTGGAGAGGTTTTAGAGGAAGGTACTATGAGAGAGTCCCATGGTTTAGGCAGTCTCTCTTAAGGAATGATTGCCACACAATCACATACACACACATATGCACAGGCAAACACACACACACACACACACACACACAGACACACACACTTTAGGTCATGTTAGGCCTACCTAACAAAGTTGCCTGACACCTTCACTTGAGAGAATTGCTCATGTCCCTAAATTCTTGGCAAAAAGGTCACAAATAGCTGAACCAAATGGAAGTGAAACAAGTCCTAAGAGTTTTATGGAAGAAGTCCAGATCAGGAACACCACAAACAGGAGATGTCCCATGTCGTCAGCTACTTGCAATCCTCCTACCTGAAGATCCCGGTTGTGGTTTTCACAGAGGAGCTGTAAGAAGCGGAGAATGGGCTGCATGATTGTGATCACGGCACTCATCTCCAAGTCATCTTTGGGTTTATCCGGTGTGGCCTGGGTTCCACCCTCTCCAGACGGGAAATGGTCTTCAGGATCAGCCTCTCTTCTGTAGGTAGTGAAAGCTTTCCTGGTGGCAGCAGAGGCCTCCAATAACTGGTCTCGGACCTCTTCTGTTATCTGGGTTGAAGGCTCTTTTGCTAGAACACATTTTAAATGACAAATGGTATGATCTTAATAGGAACTGCTAGGTTCTAAACTCAACAAACGTTTATTGAACATTGACTATATATGGGACCCTAGACTAGATGCTAGGCAACCAGAGATGAAACAAGGGGTTTCTCTTAAGAAATTTATGATCCAGGAGGAGAGCCCAAACATACATACCATACATACATACGTGTGTGCGTGTGTGCATGTGTGTGTGTGTGTGTGTGTGTGTGTGTGTGTAGGAAAACCAGAAAGGCGAGAAGTATGATCCAAATAAGAAACAAAAACAAACATAAGCTAAGTATTTTTTCCAATTAGTGTAGCAAACCAAAATTCAAATGAGAATATAATTGCAGGACAGCACCAAAATGGTAACAGAGATTCAAGGAGGGAGATGGACCATCAAAGGATGTTGGACTCTACCTAGTCCAAGATCTTCGTTTATAAATGAGGAAATAGGCTCAGAGAGGTCCAGTGATCTGTTCTTGATCTTGAAGTTGGGAAAAGCCACAGGTGGGCTTTGAACTCAGTTCTTCTCAGTTCCAAATACAGTGTTCTATATACTACACTTCCTAAGAGAGGTAACGCCTAGCTTGACAAATCATGAGGTTAAAAGTCCTTTATCATCAAAGTCCTCAAAGAAACACCTGAAATGGATTTACATATATGAAGAGTAGAGGGGAAATTTCATTCTAGGAATAACAAATAAATGGAGGTGGGAGAGGGAAAGATGAAATTAGGCAATGGGTGTTAGGGCCTTGGCTAGAATATAAATCACATGAAGGGGAAAAATCTGCAGGGTGGCTAGGGCAGTAGGCTCCAGTCTGATTATGGGGAGTCCTGAATGCCAGGTCAAGGTCATTCAATCACAGAAGTGGAAAGGACCCAAGAGGTCATAGCTAAACAGGAATTCTCCAGTACTATATATCCTTAAGGTCATCCAGTAACCCATTCATGACCTTTTGTGGCTGGAAACCCACCAGCTGCCAAAGACCTCCATTTCAGTTTGAGACAGCTTTAGTTGTTAGGAAGTTTATTTCCTTCTAGCAAATCTGCCCATCAGTAATTTCTACCCATGGTGCTTAGCTTTTCCTTCTGGGACAAATAAGGGCAAGTTCCATTCCTCCTTATACATGGGAATCTTTCAAATACTTGAAGGTGGTTATCATGTCTCTCTTCCAAGCTAACCATCCCCAGGTTTCTTCAAATTCTTTTTGTAGGACATCATCTCTTGGCCCTTCACCACTATGGCTGCCCTCCTTAGGACATGCTCCAATTTGTTAATGTGCTTCTTAAAACATAGCTCCTAGGACTAAAATGTCTTTGAAAAGAAATGGGGAACCCCACATGACAAAACAGGAAAACGATCAATGTTGGAAAAGATGTGGGAAAACTCTAATGCACTGTGGGTGGAGTTGTGAACTTATCTAACCATTCTGGAGAGCAACTTGGAACTATGCCCAGAGGGCTATGAAAATAACACTTCTAGATCTGTACCTCAAAGAGATCAAGAAAAGAGAAAAGGACATATTTGTACAAAAATATTTATATCAGTTCTTTTTGTGGTGGCCAAGAATTAGAAATTGAGGGGATGCTCAACAATTGGGGAATGGCTGAATAAGTTGTGGTATAAAAATGTAATGGAATACTATGGTTCCATAAGAAATGATGAGCAGGTGAACTTCAGGAAAACCTAGAAAGACTTACACAAACTGATGCTGAGTGAAGTGAGCAGAACCAGGAGAACACTGTATACAGTAATAGCAATATTGTACAATGACTAACTTTGATAGACTTAGCCCTTCTTAGCAATACAATGATCTAAGACAATTCCAAAACACTCATGATGGAAAATGCTATCCACATCCAGAAAAAGAACTATGGAGTCTGAATGCAGATCGAAGCATACAATCTGCTCTCTTTTTTTGTTTGTTTCTTCTTTCTTATGGTTTCTCCCATTGGTTCTAATTCTTCTTTATAACATGACTAATGTGAAAATGTTCAATATGAATGTATATGTATCAATTATATTAGATTGCATGCCATCTTGGGGAGTGGGAGGGAAGGGAGGGAAAGAAAATTTAGAACTCAAAATCTTAAAGAAGTGAATGTTGAAAACTAAAAATAAATAAATAATTAAAAAAGAACGAGGAACCCCTGGAAGTTTCAAGCTGGATAGTGATTTGATTAGAATTGTGCCTTCAGAAGAACAGTCTAGTAATCACCAAAGTTTGTGTCCTTCCTAGAGAATCATAGAGCTGGAGAAGGGACTGATATTTCCTAAGAACTTGAGCTTGGACTGAACTTATATCATCCCTGCACTTTACTTGAACTTAGCAGCTTACAATGAAGTATCAGAATAGATTTCTTATTTGTTTCCATCAAAAAATGGCCAAGATACACAAAAGGTAAGTTCTCCAAATCTCCTGTTATTACCAGCCAGCTCCTAACTTTGATCAAGAAAGGATTCTTCAAAACTAGCCTTTGAATATGTATGATAGAAGCAAAGGAGAATGTTTCAGCAGCGGTGTGTGGGAGAAGTAACAGTGGTTGAGGAGAGAAAAAAACCTGTTGAGGAGGAATCCGGGCACTTTGGGTTCTGCTGCTGACTAGTAGTTATGACTCGAGGGTATTTTTCATCTGGAATTTGAGGCTGTTGGACTAAATCTAAGGTCCCTTCCAGCTCAAGTTAATTCAGCAAACATATTAAATCTCTATTATGTGCTCTTAAAGTATTGTGCTAGGTATTCAGGATACAGAGATGAAAACCAAAATAAGCTGGCCTCCCAGCTTAACATTTTATGAATGGTTCTAACCTATTCAATTCAGGAAGAAGGGTAATTTTCTCAAAACAGCAGGATTTAACTCAGGTTCGTTCCTTTATTAATTGTTTCTACAAAATAACTAAAGGGCACTAGAAAACTCAAACTAGAAAGCCATCACTTTCATAACTTTCTTGTCTGATCATGTCTGATCTGAGAAGCAGCGAAAGCTCATAAAATAAAGAAACCTCCTAACGTGGTACTTTATATTCAAGACAATAGAATTAATAGACATATATACAAAGAAATTTTGGCCCTTACCTCTTTTACGTGATGGGGCATCTCTGTCTGGGTCATCATCTTTCTTCTTATTCCCCAGGTCACTGGTGTTGACAGTGACTGTTGCCTTGATTTCCTGCTGGGCCACTTTCATTCGGTCATAGAATACCTTAAAGAATTTTTCTGACTTTTTATCCTCCGTCAACCGGCAGAAAAAGGAATGCTACGAGGGAGGAAAAGGACAGGCTTTTAGTCCGCTGCTCGCAGTCAGATCAGTTAATCTTAGTCCTTTCATCATTTCAACAAGGAAAAATATAATCACCAGGTAAGTCAGGAAGAACCTCTCAGAAACCTAGAAATGGCTCTAATATTAACTCCTAAGTTGGAACATCCATTATACATATACCAGACTTAGGACTTCTTTAAGGTTCTCTTTAAGGAAGCAAATGCTCTCAACTTGGTTTATTTTTTTTTTAATTTAATTTTTAGTTCCAAATTTTTTTCTCTCCTATCTCCCCCCATCCATGAGAAAGCAAGAGAAACAAAACCTGTTACAAATATAAAGTCAAGGAAAATATATTCCTATACTGATCATATAAAAAAATCTTCAAATTGCACTGAGACCATCAATTGTCTATCTGGAGATGGACAGAATGTTTCAACATGACTCCTTTGGTACTATGGTTGGTTCCATAGTGTGGATCAGAGTTTCTAAGTCTTTCAAAGCTGTTGGTCTCAACAATATTGTTGCTTTGTAGAAATTGTTCTCTTGGTTCTGTTCATTTCACTTTATATTAGTTTATAAAAGTCTTCCCAGGTTTCTCTGAAACCACCCCCTTCATAATTTCTTACAGCACAATAGCATTCTATCATATATATATATATATATATGTATAAATACACACACATATGTATAGATACAATAACTTATTCAGTTATTCTCTAATTGCTGGGCACCCCCTAAATTTCCAGTATTTCTGACACCACCAAAAGCTGCTATAGACAATTCTGTACATATGGGTCCTTTCCCTCTTTCTTGGTTTTCTTTAGGCATGCATACCTAGTAGTGGTATTCCTAGGTCAAAGAGCATACACAGTTTGGTAAATTTTGGGCCATCTTCTCTCAAATTTGTAGGAGTTTATTCATTCCCCAAGAACAGCCTTCCTGGGCTTATCATTTCTCTGCCACACATATTCTGTCAAATGCATATGTACACATATCCATGGGTGTGTGTGTGTGTAGGAGGAAGAGGAAGAAAAGGAAGAGGAAGAGGGCTGGAAGGGACAGAAGTATAATCCAAATAAGAAACAAAAATATAAGTGGAGTATTTTGTTCTAATTAGTGCAGCAGAAGTTTAAAAAGCATCCCCCAAGGGTCTGAGAGCTCCTGGGAAGGGCTGAGGGACACATGCACATGGCTAAGACTGGCCCTACTCTCGGAGAGTTTACAATATATTATTCAACAATTAAAACAAAAGAAAGTACATCTTAATAATGATGATGGGGATGATGATCTCTAATAATGAGAGAGAATTTTACAGTTTACAAAGGGCTTTATGTTCATTATCTCGTTTATTCCTCAAAAAACAACAACCACCCCCCAAGAGGTAGGGGCTGTTATCTCTACTTTACAGATGAAGAAACTGAGGCTAAGAAAGGTTAAGTGTCCAGTCACATAGCTACTAAGTATCTGCGGCAGCATTCGAACTCAGGTCTTAAATCCAAGTCTAGCCCTCTATCCGCTATAGGACCTAGATATCTCAGGATAATAAGCACTACAGGTGTGGCACAGACCATATCATTTAAATGTTAGAAAATTTCAAGGATAACAAGCTCACTGCGGTCTGGGGCGATCAGGGAAGGGTCTGCAGAAGAGATGACGTCAGAACCGAGTTTGAAGTCAGGGTAGGAGTAACGTAAACAAGCACAAAATTTAACTGGCAGTGAAGTCTTGTTTCTACAAACAGGCGAACCTCGCACAACATTGCTCCGGCTGCCGCCGTTTATTGTCCCCAAAATAATATATTTTACCTCCACGACGCTGTGAAACCTGATGGCTGCTTGGTAGTGGTGGAATGAAACAATATGTCACCTAACATCATGTTTCTGCAGAACCAAAGAATGGTGTTGGGCGAGATTTACTTGTATCTGCTTCTGAATGCATTGCAAACATACAAGTAAAAATCTGTCACATGATGACAGTGGTAAAAATGCTCACTTTCACTGGTATTTGCTTTGGGCTCTTTTGTAAGAATATTCTCTTCTAGATTTTTTTCAAAATGTATGTGATGATCACATCTAGAGAAATAGAAAGGCTTGAATAACAGATCTGCAGCTCGCAATCTGGAATCTCAATTTCCACAATATCACACATTCCTTATCTGGGAGAATGGAGCATCTTTACGAAAAAGGAAGCTGAAATTGCCCTTGTGGCTTGAGCTAAGGTTGGGGCAACTTGTGTGTTGTAAATGGTATTAGTCTAGGTGTCTGGAGTTATAATCTCTTAGTCACCGTAAACTTAAAATCACTTAGTCACTATAAACTCTTAGTCACTAACTGTGTCATATCGACTCTCTGAGCTTCAGTCGCCCCACATGTAAGATGAAGAGTGGGCTTAGGCTGATTATGCTTAACCTGGGGTCCACAGAGCTGAGGGATCTACAAACTTGGATGGGGAACAAATTCATCTTTATTTCAATGTAATTGGTTTCACCTGTAATCTTATATATTTTATTTATATAAAAACATTATTTTGGGAAGGAGTCCATAGGCTTTACCAGACTGCCACCAAAGGGGTTCCAGACACAAAAAAGGTTAAAGAATTGCTGGCCTAGAAAACCACAGGGTCATAGGTTTTAGAGCTGAAAGATACTTCAGGGATTAAGTCAGACCCCCTTCATCTCCGAGGTGATGAAACTAAGGTCCAGAGAAAAGGAATTTCTTTTCCAAGGCCATGGGAGGAGGTGAGCTTCAGAGGCAAGCACACCCGCTCTGATCTCAGAGAACCTGGGCTCAGTTTCTGCCTTGGAGAACTCTGACCACTGTGCGACTTTGGGCAAATCGGTTAAGCTCCAAGGACCTCTGTTTCCTTATCTGTAAAATGGGGGGAGGGTTGGCCAAATGGCCTCTGAAGCTTCTTCCAGCTCTAGGTCTATGATCTTATGATCTGGAAAGTCAGGTCTGATTCTGTGGCCTAATGACTTTCTCCAAAGGCCCTCCTTTTCACTCCTAAAAAGATGCACTCCGTGAATGTTTATCAAGAGCCTTCCACATACTGGGCAGTGTGCCAAGTGCTGGGGATCCAAAGAAAAGCAAAACACAGTCCCTGCCCTCAAGAAGCTCACAATCTAATTGTCTTGTTTTATTCTAAAGAAAAAAGAATCTATGGTTTTCAAAGATACCTAACATCACCAACTGTCTCTTCTTTGGGCTCCCTTTCTTCCTGTTCCTCAGTTTCCCAGGACTGTACACCAGAATACAAGAGCTCAATGTACCCTGGAGATGCCTAACAACCCCGTAAGGCAGGCACTATAATTATTCCCATTTTACAGATGCAGAAACTGAGGCTGAAGGTCACACACCTAGTAAATAAACTTCTGAGGCTAGTCTGGAACTCAGGTCTTCTTGGCTCCAGGCATAGCACTCTAACCACTGTACTTCCTACCTGTGAGTAATTCTACCCTAATTTCCCAGCTGCAAGAAATAAACTTTGAACAACCTGCTAACCAAGGTGTGGTCCTGTTCGTACAATGACAGGACCAACTTAATTCCTTTCTCAATGTCACTAACACATTGCCAGCAAAGAACCAACAAATGACCCCTTGCTGTGTTTTACCTGACAGTGTGGTTTACGGAAGCCATCATTAAAGCCTGTACCGTTTAGAATTCCTCTTTTTCTTCTGAGAACAGCTGAGGTGCCACCTTCTTTCCAATGCCTTTTCCTGACCCCTCTCCCACCCAGTTACTATTCTTTATGTCTTTAAATACTTTGCATAACTTTATAATACTTTGAATTTATTTGTCTTTGCACATGTTGTATCCCCAGTAGAACGTTAACTCCTGGAGAGCAGAGACAATTTTATTTTTGTCAGGACCTAGCAAAGAGCTTTTCATAAATTCTTGTTGGACTGAACTGAATAGTATCGGGTGGATGGGGCCGGTAAAGCCCTCCTCAATTTACAAAGTGTTTTTATATACATGATCTCATCTGAATCTCATGATAACCCTATGCAGTCATGGAGGTGGGTATAGATCACGATTTTTCTTTCTTTTTTGATCTCTATCATTAGTTTCTTCCCCTCTGCCCTTCCTTTAAACAAACAAAATGCTTAAAAACTTACTTAGGCTTCTGAACTCAAAATCTTTAAAGCAAAGCAAAGCAAAGCAAAGCAAACCTCCTCTGGGCCTTGCTATCGCCACTCAGCAGCAGCTATCCCCCAAACTTCTAGAAAAATAGTTTATCCTTTCTTTGGCTTTACTTTCTCACTACTCTCTCACTCAGTCTCTTGGAGTATGGCTTCTGGCCTCACAAATGCTTTAGTAACTGCTCTCTCCAAGGTCATTACAGACGACCTCACTGCTAAACAGAATGTCCCAGTTCCAGTCCTTGTTGCCGCTAATTTCCCAGCACCATTTGGTACTGCTGCCCATCCACTGGATGACCCTCTCCAAGTCAGAATGACCCTGGACTCAACTTCTCTTACCTGAGTGCTCTTTCTGCCTCTATCACTGGCTTCTGCAATCGTCGATTATACTCAATTCCAACCCACCTTTTCTACCCCCCATGCCACCAGTTCAGGTCAATACTGCTTCTTGCCCGATTTAATATGATTATCTCCCTGCATATAATATCTCCTTATCAATAATCTAGCCGTCATTATATTATGAATGATCTCCCTGATAGATAAACCTATGTTTTACTTTACTCTTTAAAAACCTTCAGTGGTTCAGGATAACATATTAAATCCTTCAATTGTGCCCCACAATTCAGCTATAAAGGACTTCACCCTTTTCACATTTTTAATGTGAGAAGCAGCATTTAAACACACATCTTTGTGATTCCAAGGCCAGGCTTTCTCTAGATGGCTTTTATTAGGAGTCTGCATAATCACTAGTTCCTAGACACATAGCTGTTAATAAGCGGTTTGGAAGCATGTACAATAAGTAACATTTCTCCTAGTTTAGTGGAAAAAATTATGGTTTAACAAAATTATGGAAATGGCTACTTTATTAAGACTACTATCATTGAGAGATAACTAGTTATCTTTGGATTTGTTTCAACCCTCTACCACAAGGGAGCCGCCGAGGAGGGGACGATTTTATTTTTTCTTGGTATTCTCGGGACCCAGCACACAATTCATTTTACATACCAGGCGATTAATGAGTATTTGGTTAATTTATTGAATTCCCTTTTACAAAGGCTCAGAAAAGTTAAATGACTTGTTTCTGGTCACATAACTAAGACTGGAAGCCAAGTCTGCTGACTCCTGGTCCAATGCTCTTTCCTTTCTACAGTGACCTCCACCCTCTGTCCCATAGTTATAACTTTTGTTTTAATTCTGGTTGTTTTTTGCCTGCATGAATAGTAGTCTTCCTTTCCTGATTTTCTTTCAGCCTCTCTTTCCTTCAATCACTCCTAAACACCAAAGTAACAATTTACTTCAATTACTTCCTTCATTCTCCAAAAACTCTAATCATATAAGTAATTCTCTGTATGAGGTTCAGATTCATGCCTGTGATTTCTACTTAACTTTCATGCCCTGACATGGCCTAGTCTTTGACTTAATTTTCATTAACTTGCTTGCCAGCCCCTTCCAAGCCTAAATGCTATGACCCATTGGTCCACTCTCCTCTATATTCAAACCTTTGTCACTGCTACATTCATCTTAAACAATCCAATCTAAGCATCTCTCCATATATTAATTCCTTCTGCTCAAGAACTGACTCGAAACTCACCACTTCACTGAAGCCTTCCTGGATGGACTGATATATCTCACAACTTCAGTTAGCATCCATGCACAGATGTGAACCAATGCTTACTTAACTTAATCGGCTGCTTCTTGGTTTGCTGGGACTGGACTATAAAAGTTACAAGGGTAAGAACCAACTGTGTGGTATTTCCCATTGGATTCTTCTCAACTGGCCTCTCCTAGAGCTTCCTTCCCATTCACTATCTCATGTACTGCACTCTCTCCCCAGCAGGCAGCCATCTCTCCTCCCTCCGTGCTCTTATTGCTACCTCCCTTAAATATCATCATTCTCTCACTTCTTAAAGTTTTTGTGTAATGTGGGCATTCTCATATTAAGTGATTCACTCCTTGGGAGTACTATCTTCATTCTCCCTCTGTAACTTAGTACAGAGTCTAGATGCAGACACTTCTTCAGTACCCCCTAGAAGGCAGGTGGGGTAGGTGGGTGCTGCAGTGGATAGAATGCCCAGCCTGGGGTCAGGAAGACTTCTCTTCTGAGTTCAGACCTGGCCTCAGACATTTACTAGCTGTGTGACCCTGGGAAAGTCACTTAACCCTCAGCTTCCTCATTTGTAAAATAAGCTGAAGAAGATGGCAAACCACTCCAGTTTCTTTGCCAAGAAGGCAAAGTTTCTTTCTAGTTTCTTTCCCAAAAAGGGTCACGAAGAGTCAGATAATGGCTGTAAAACAACTAAACAACACAGTGAAGTGGGTAGGCACTGTGCTAAGAAAAGTAAAACTTCAAGAATCTTACATTCTAATGGGGGAGAAAATGTGTACAAGATAGACAAGATTTTTGTTAGTCGTTTTTTGTAGTATCCAAACCTTTGTGGGTGCATTTGGAATTTTCTTGGCAAAGACCCTGGCCATTTCCTTCTCCATCTCATTTAATAGTTGAGGAAACTGAGGCAAACAGGGTGAAGTGACTCGCCCAAGGTCACACAGCTAGTGTCTGAAGCCAGATTTGAACTCAGGAAGATGAGTCTTCCTGACTCCAGGCCTGGCATTTGATCCAGTGTGTCATTTAGCTGCCCCATACACAAAATACAAATACAATAGATATAAGAGAACTTTGAAGGAGATGGCACTGACAGCTGTAGGGATCAGGAATTTCCTCTCTCAGAAATGAGCACTCAGAAGTGAACTTCAGCTGAATTATGAAGGGAGTTCAACAGGCAGAGGTGAGGAGGATCCTAGTCATAGGGCACTGCTGGAGCAAAGACACGGAGGTGGGAAGTGGAGCGTTCCATGTGCAGTGCAAGTATGGCTGGACTGGACGGTGTGTGGAGGGGGTGATGCATGAGAAGACTGATCAAAAAGGGGGGAAGTGACCAAGTTTAAGCATGCTCTAGACTCAAAAGAGAGAGTCTGATATTCAGTCTCGGATGTAAATGTTTAAATTAATTAACCCTTTCAATTCTGGCAAGCAAGTGCCAAGCTTAGTCTCATTTAAGGCAAGAGAGAAAATACACAGCTCAGGAAAGCACAAAAGATAAGAGATTCCTAACAATTTGTTAACAGTGCCAAGTTCAACTCAAAATCTTCAGTATCACCAAGGGCTGAATTACCTTAGGACATGAATTTGTGGTCTTAAGTGTTTTCAGGCTCTAATTCGATCTACACCATGACTGATGACAACACACACACACACACACACACACACACACAATCTGAGCATGCCCATTTAGTGTATTTGAAGATTGGGGACCGATGAAAAGAATAAAATCCTGAAGAACAAAATCAAAATATATTGGTGGTTCAGAAAATTTTGATGGGAGGGCAGGGGTGGAGAGAAAGGACAAAAACCTTGCCTAAGTACCATTAGTTCAATTCTTCTAATCATAAGACTAAAAAGGGATAACTGTAAAGTCTTACATTCAGTTTAAAAAAAAGTCATCTTCCCAAGTACATGGTTCGACAGCAGTATGTCTGAAGGAGATCTGGGCAGTTTAATGATAGCTAGCATTTATATATGGCTATATGGATATAGTGTTTTAATGTTTGCTAAGAACTTTACATGTGTAATACCATCTCACGGTCTGGCAGACTACAATCCCCAATGTAAGTCAAAGTATGACAAAATAGTTAAGAAGGCTAGTGTGCTCTTAGGTTCCAGCATGAGCCTCTGGGAATGATGGAGTGACATCTCACTGTCTTTTGCCCTGACCACATCTGGACTACTGTGTTCAGTTCTGGGATAGTTTATGAAGGGCAATGATAATATCAGGGATCATTCTAGTTGTCCTTTAGAGGACAGTGTCCAGAGGAGAGCAACGAGGAGGATGATGCACCTTGGATTCATGCTGTACAAAGATGGGATGGATTCAAGGAACTGGAAAGACTTGACCTGAAGAAGAGATGACTGAAGAGTCATATGATAACTGTTTTCAAGTACTTGAAGGATTGTTGTAGTGGCAGATAGAAAGGACTGGATCTACTTGGTCCCAGAAAGAAGAGCGAGAAGTTATAAAGAGGAAATTTGTGGAAAAGCTTCCCAACAATGAGAGAAGTCCCAAAGTGGAATATGCCTCAGGCATGTGCCTCAGGATATGGTGAGCTCATCTCCTTTGGAGATATTCAGGCAGAGCTGGAAGACCATTTATCTTGTGTACTCTATTATTCCAGTTCTTTTCCAGCATTGGGCTGGACTAGGTGGCTCTCCCGACTCTGCAGTTCTGGGATTGTCACTCAGAAGCCAAGACAGAATCAAAACAAATCTAAAGCAATTTGGGGAGGCTGACAAAATACAAAGAGCCAAAGCTACAGATTTCATTGCCCAGATACTTAATGATCTCTCTCCAGAAAAACAAAGATGGGTGCATGTGGAATAGGAAAGAAACTCATACTCATTTAATTACAGTGAACTAATCTACCACTTAGAGAGAACAATATAAACCTCATTGTAGATACAGCACTTGGAGAGACTGGTAACTGAACTTGAAGGCCCAATCAGAAAACAGTGCTTTATACATTTAACCTGATCAACCCACAAAAGTCTTTTTTCTCCCCTTTTGGACAAAGGAATTTTAAAAAGCATACTGGGACCAATCACTGAAGAGAATCAAAGCATTTAAAAAAAAAGACTGCCATCTGTCATCTATAAACACATATGAGGCATGCAAATATCATTTGGAAAAACACTACCACTAAACCATTGTATGAAAGAGATTATTAAAATGCCAAGGCCGGAGCCTGAATAGACCATCTACAAAATTAAAGAAAAGCAAGGACTAGGGAACCTCTGACAGCCTTCATCACTTGAAGGTAGGCGCTTCCAAAGTGATGCAGACACCACAAGATAACAGGATAGGATAAAATCTGTTCATCTTTAGAATACTCAGTATTATCTGGTTTCAGAAAGTCAATCAGGCAGAAAGGACCGAAATGTCGCTCAAGTAAACTCCAAACCACAGCCCACATTTTTTTCTAGGTCCTTGGGTAGAAAGGTCAGAAGAGGGAATGGTAGAGAAAAGTACCTTCTACCATTCGAGTATCTTGCCACCTCATCCTGTTTTTCAGGTACTCTAATATACCTGAGCAGTTCTTCTCAGTTTTGTCATGTTGCAGGGCACAGGAGCTGCCTTTTCTCAAGTTCTGCTAAGAAGAGGATCCCCTGAGAAGGAGAAGATCCCAGGTCTAGGGGAGTCAGCAAAAGTACTGTGTGAAATTTCCTCAAGAGTAGTTCCCTATTGCCAGCTATCAAGTTTACACAGGTCATTTCTTGGCTTCCTGATCCCCTTACTGAGGGAGGGGGATGGGTAAAATGTGTCAGAGACCTTGAACAAGGCCATTAAGTAGGCTTGCAAGATGGGGCTCTGAGAGTCAGGGTTCAAGCCACACTCACTTGACAAGAAGTTGGCTCTATAGCTGACTCAATGACTCAGCTTATTTCAACATAATCACCTCTTAAGCCCAATAGCTCTGAGTCCTCTGGGGTGGGGGGTGGGGGACAGAGGAATGGACAGATTACACATTCTTGATGAGCTGGCAAGTTTTACCAAGCCTCTGAAAACAGCTGGCTTTGCAAAGAGGTGGACTGACCGAGTATCATCTGCTTGGTGTGAGGAGGGGAAGGGAAGGCTAAGACCACCTAAAGTCAGGCATGAATATTGTTACAGTGACTTAAGCTTCAAATTTATTTCTGAGAATTCCAGAGGGAAGATAGGCAATAAAACACAGCATAGCATACTTGATGAGAGGCAGTGGAGGGCAGTGGTAGAGTGCTATGTTTAATATCCTGTTTGGGTCTTTTCTTTGATACCCACTAACTGTACAATCATGGGCTGTCTCAGTCTCCTTATCTAAATAACAGGGATAATAAAACCATTTGTATCTAACCTCATGAGGCGGCTTCAGTGTTTAAGCTCATGTGTGCAAAGCACTTTGCAAACCTTAGAATGCTCTAACAAACAGCAGCTATCCGGTACCTCCACCTGCCATAAGCTCTAATAACAACGGTCAGAGAGCTCATTCCAGAGGACACCCAAGGGTCATTGTCTTTTTCTCTTGATCTTTTTCAAGATCTACCCTGTCTTTCAGGTTCATACTGTACAGGCTAGAACTGGCAAACTCCCATGATGCCAAGGCACAAAACAGGGTTGCTTACCAGAGGTAAGAGGCCACTTTGGATTCGATCCCCCCACTGAGAAAAGTATCAGGCCATCCCGGAGATGAAACGGAAGACACTTATTTGCCATGATGGGCGAGCCTCAACGGTCTGCATTTAGCCTTCTCATAGGCACTCTGTTGTTTAAGTCTGGTGCTAGTCTCCAGTTTTGTTATTTTACAAACGAGGAAACACACTTAGAGAGATCAAGTGAGAAGAACTCCAGTGGTTCAACAGACAAGTGGCAACATCAGGCGCAGAACCCAGGGATCCTTTGTCCAAGGTTCTTCAGAGGGGCCAGATAACAGGGGTCACTTAAGTGTACGCAACGATCCTTGTGGCCCACATACTGACTTAAGAAGCCACCCATTAATATCATCGCAATTATATGTTTTCATTTTGTTAAATATTTCCCAATTACATTTTAATCTGGTTCAGGCTCAATTGGGGAGTGTTGCGTTCCTCACACACATCTGACACTTCGGTACGAGGGCACTGGTTCTTTTGTGCAAGAGGAGAGAGTTAAACTTTCTTTAATTTTATTTTTTCAATTATCAGGCTTTCTTTTTCTTCTCCTCACTCCCCACTCCCACTAGGAACAAAGGAAGAAAATTTTGTAAGAAATATTCATAGGCAATCAAAACAAATTCCCATGTTGTCCAAGCCTAAAAGTATTTGTCTCATTTTGCATGAGTCTTATCATCTCTTTGTCAGGATAATTTTTTTTTAAAAATTTAAGAATTGAAGAAAATGTCAATTTTCATTTAGAGGTTAGTGAAAATAAAGATATCATTTTTCCCCATCCAAGTTCATGGATCCCGGGTTAAGAAATCCTATAGTAGAGTGGGGCTCTACAAGTTACAAAAAGATTTCATGAGACCCATGACCTTGAGGCAACAGTTTAAAAGACCCACATACAGTGTAGCAAGGCTAAGTGCACACACACAGAGAAAAGGACATGAGCCAAATTTAGGTGGAGTAAGAGAATAAGGTGGGGAAAGAGGAGGAAATGAAAGATGGTTTCAAGGCAGAGAGAGCAATAATCCCAGAGAGTGAAGAGATCAGGTTTGAACTTGATGTGGCTTTAAGGAAGGAAGCAAATGTGGTCACAGGCAGGGTGAGAAAGCTACATTTGGCAGTGACCGTCCTGAGCCAGCTGTGGCAGCTGCTAACAGCCTATGGGCGCACTAGAGAGGAGGTGGTCATGGGAGCCTGGGACCGTCAGAAAGCAAGGACAGAAATCATGCACTGCCTGAGCCACGAGACACTTTGGCCATGACCACAATTAAGTCCATTCTACAAAGGGGAAACTGAGGCCCCTCCATGGACTGGAAGTGACTTGTCTAAGGTCACAGAGGACACTCATTCAGTGCTCTTTCCACCACACAGCCCTGCCTTAAGATATCAGCTAGACAGCAAAATGGCCCTGCAATCCAGCAACAGCAAAAATAAAAACAAAACCAATAAACTCCAGGTCTTCAACACAGAAAGGCCCCCTGCTTTTACACCCAGCCCCCTGCAGCACCAGGGCATAGCACAAGCCAATGAGCTGGGGACCTAGAGTTTAAAGTCTGTCCCAGTCTAGCAAAGAAATAGCAGAATCATGCTAATGCCGTCCCACATTCAAGTCCTTCTACAGAACACCGGGTGGGGGGCGGGAGGGTGTTGATCCATGACAAACCTATCTGGCTTGGAAGGGACTGGAGGGTACACCTAAGTGTAAGAAAGTGAAATTAGGCTAAAGCTTTGCCCACCAAGGCTGCTGGATTGGGTCGGTAAGTATGGCGAGCAGTTCTTCGTTCACACCTGAGGCAGTTTTGTATACTATAAGAGGACTAGGTTTGGGACTCCGATGAGCCAGATTCAAATGAAACTGGCTTTGCTATTGAAGAAGAGCTGATGTTTCTACCACACTTTAATCACTACTATTAGTCATAATAAGCTAGAATTTACATCGCACTTGAAAGTTTACAAAGCACCATCCTCACAACAACCTTGTGAAAGTCTGAGCTGTTGTTACCCCATATCAGAGGCAAGTAAACTAAGGGGTTAAATGACTTGCCCACCCAGTTGAAGGGGGGAATTGAATCCAGGTCTTTTGGACACCAGCTCCTGCATTCTAGGCCCTGCGACATGGTGACTCTTGGGTAAGTCCTCTCCTCACCTCTTTGGGACTTAATAAGAAGTGATCAAAAGAGAGAAGACACCTCATTAAGGATGATTGAGAAAGGTTTGTTGTAGAAGGTGAGACTTTAGTGGGGACTTGAAGGAAGCCAGAAGCCAGAAATAAGGAGGGAGAGAATTCCAGCCATGGGAGACAGCCCAGTCCAAAGCCAAGAGACAGAGTGTCATCTGTATGGAGTAACAGCACAGCCACTGTCACTGGATGGCAGAGTGGAGTGGAGGGGCAGGATAAGGTAGGAGGGGTCCAAGTTCTAAAGGCCTTTGAACACCAAAGAGGATTTTATATTTGATCCTGGAGGTGACAGATTGCCTCTGGAGTTGACATAACAGGGAGAGTGACATAGTCATATGTGTGCTTTGGAAAGATTACCTTGATAACTGAGTAAAGGATAAATAGGATTTCGGAGAGACTGAGCAGGAAGACCTATGAAAAATCTATTGACATAGTCCAGGAGTGAGGTGATAAGGGCCTACACCAGGCTGGTAGCAGTGTCAGAGGTGAAAAAGAGACATATACAGGAGATGTTACAAAGGTATCGTCAGGATTTGACAATAGACTAGATACGGGGGTGGAGAAGAGTAATGAGTTGAGGATGACACCTAGGCTGCAAGTCTTGAGGACTGGGAGGTTGGTGGAACTTTGTATAGTAATAGGAAAGTCTGAAAGAGGGAAGAGTTTTGGTGAAACGACAATGTTTAAGATGTCTATGAGGCACTCAGTTTGAGATATCCAATAAGCATTTAAGGTGTGAGTCTGAAAGTCAGGAGAGGTCAGGGCTGGATAGTAGATCTGAGAATCTTCAAGCACAGATACAATAGTTGAATGCAAAAGGGCAGAGGAAATCACCAAGTGATTCGATATAGAGGGAGAAGAGGACATGGCATAGTACAAAGCCTGGGGACCACCTGCCATTAGCAGGAGTGACCTGGATGAAGATCTCACAAAGGAGACTGACAAGGAATGGTCAGGTAGAAAGAGAACCAGGAGAGAATGGTGTCAAGGAAACCTAGGGAGAAGGAAAAGAGGATGACTGACTATATCAAAGGCTGAAGAGAAATCAAGAATGAGAAAAGGCCGCTGGATTTGGGAGTGAAAAGATTACTGGTAGAGAGAATTTTGGAGAGAACAATTTCAGCTGAATGATGAAGTTGGAAGCCAGAATGTAAACAGTTAAGAAGAGAGAGGAAAGGAAATGGAAGCAGTGAGTGTAGATGGACTTCTTAAGGAGTTTAACTATGAAAAGGAGGAGAGATAAGGGGTAATAGCTAGTGGGGATCAAGAAATTTTTTTTGAGGATGGAGAAGACACATAGGTATATCTGTGGATTAGAGTGGATTAGATAGGGAGCGAATGAAGATAAGTGAGATAGTAGGAGATTATAGAAGGAATGATATGCTGGAAAAGACAGATAGAATGGGATCACTTAAGCATGTAGAGGGAACTGCCTTAGTGAGGCAATTCACATAAGAAAGGTGAGGGAGGATGATCTCCAAGGTCCTCTCCAGCTTAAAAATCCAATCGCAATTGTCCAGGGCAAGTGAGAAAAAAGAGAAAAAGAAAAAAGAAAAGAGATCCTTCATCCAAAGCTAGTCCACATGTTTTAAAAGTCCTTGGTTGGTAGAGTGAGCAGGGAATCACCCCCCACAAGAGAAGAAAGAGCTAGATCACAGAGTTGCCTCTTAAGAGTTACATAAGAAGTATTCTACCTGGAGTTCAGGTGCCTCGGAGAAAGAAAAGTGCCTTTGTGTTCATAATAGCTTAAACTAACAAATGCCCTTTGATACAGAGAACTAGTCTGAAAGCCACTTCCATATAGACTTTTCCCTGGCAAAGACATGGAAGACAATTCTTAAGCAACTACAATAGGAAGGGAAGGGGAAGTTGGGGAGCAGAGATTCTGCACAGGTTGGAACCTGACAAGGGTGGGGGCAGTACCAAGAGGCAGAAGGACAAGGAAGAATAGGGTTGGAGCCCTGGGAAAGTTCCACACCACGAATCCTACTATGATTCTTTCCAACAGGAAAGAATTTTCATCATAGGGACTTTTCATAACTGCCCCAGGCTCTTATTGGAATACTTACAAGAATACAGTCTATTACTCATAGTTGGAGAATTTTAGACTCAGGAATCCCCTCTATAATATCCCAGACAAGTCAGTAAAAAAAGGACTGTGGTTTTTAGAGGAGGTGGATTTGAATTTCAATCCTGGTTTTGCTACATACTATTTGTGTGACTTTGAGCAAATCACTTCATATCTTTGGGACTAAATTTCATTATTTGGAAAATGAAGAGATTGTCTCTAAATCAGGAGTTCTTAACCCGGGGACCATGAATGCCCAAGGGATTCATAAACATGAAGGGAAAAATTACATCTTTATTTTCACTAACCTCTAACTGAAATTTGGCATTTCTTTCATTTATGAAAAAAATAATCCTGAGATGGGGTCCATCGGCTTCACAAGATTTCCAAACAAGTCTGTGAAACAATGAAGGTGAATGAAGAACTTCCATTCTAAATCTTATGAACCTATAAGGGGTTAGCCAGCCTCTGCCCAAACACTTCCAAATAAGGGACCTCATGAGCTTTCCTCCTCAGGCAGCACCAAAATTTGCCTCCGTTGAACGTTTACCCCACTGGTCCTACTTCTGTTCTCTGGAGCTACAGACTAAGTCTAACCCCTTCAGATATTTGAAGGCAAATATAACTGTGTCTCTTTACCTTCTCTTCTCCAATATTAATGTTCACATTTCCTCTAACCATTTCTTAGTAAATATGGTTGAGCGTCACATTCACAACCTGGTCAAACTCTTATGTATATATTTAAGTTGTTTTGATGTTCCTCTTAAAAGGTGGCTAGAATTGAATGTAAAATTCAGGTGTGACTCAACTGGTTCAGGGCAAAATGTTACATTAATTTTCATGCTCTAGACCAGGAGTGGGGAACCTGTGGCCTTCAGGCCACATGTGGCCTGCTAGATCCTTAAATGTACCCTTTTGAATGAATCCAAATTTTACGGAACAAATCCCTTTTTATTTTGTTGTTCTCCAAAATTTCATTTTGTAAGATTTGCATTCAATCAAAAGGCCACCCTTAAGGATCTAGAAGGCCAGTGAGGTCTCAAGGCCATAGGTTCCCCACCACTGTTCTAGACACTGTACCTCTGTTAATGTAGTCTAAGGTTACATTGAGAGGTATTGTGGTATATTGGATAGAGAGCTAGCCACAGAATCAGAAAGCCCCGAGTTCAAATCCCAACTAACACTCTCACTCTCACTCTCTCTCTCTCTCTCTCTCACACACACACACACACACACACACACACACACACACACACACACACTAACTTACTGGATGTAAGATTCCGAGCAAGTCACTTCACCTGCACCTGGAAGCTAAAGTTTCTCAGATGCCAGGTGAGTGCCAATCACTAAAGCAGATGGAGTTTCCTTTAGAGGTCATGAAAAATATCAAGTCATCCTAAAAGATTATGACATCTTCAAAACATCTCCTCTAACTTGTACATACGGTGTTGATTTTCTTTATCATTTAAGTTCAGAATTCCAGATTCATCCCTGTTAGCTTTCATCTCCTTAGACAGAGTCCACTGTTGAAGCCTGTATCTGTTTCTATCCAGGTTCTGACATCGAAAGCATTCTCCACTAACTCTGGGCTTTCCACAAATTTCATAAGCATGCCATCTATATCTTAAACCAAATTGCTGATAAAGACATTGAACTGGACAAGGGCTGAGACCAACCTGTTGCAGGGGACTAATGACTTACCTTGCAGGATAACATGGACCTGTTAATCAATGTTGTGGGAGTACAGTTGTTTAACCAGGTCTAAGTCTTCAAATTCCCTGGATCAGCAATGTATGGGTTGTCATACTGTCATATTTAAAAGACCAAAGGATTTCATGGCCAAATTAGCTAAGAAAGTGCTGCCTTAAGCCATATTCCAGAAACCCGACACTCATTCCTGACAGTTTACTTAGCTAGCTGTACTGAGGGGGCCATCTCCAGTCATCCTGATCTGTTTCTTGCCACTGGACCCAGATGGCTCTGGAGGAGAAAGTAAGGCTGGTGACTTTGCACAGCCCTCCCTCACTCAAATGCAATTCATCTCAAGCCACAGCATCATCTTCCTGATGTCATGGTTCTCTTCGAGAATGAAAGACAAACAACAAGCTAGCTGTACTTTCCATTTCCTCCTTTCTCTAAAGATCCTGACTTGGGATTGGAAGAAGGGATGGCACTACCCCCTGCCCCGTGTCCCATATCCTTCAGTTTCTTGCCAAGGATTTCACAGACTCCGGAGATAGTTTCCAACTTTTCTTCTGATGGTAGCATTTGTTCCCAGGAATCAGGAGTCAGTAAGGATGAAGCAGTAATGGCATTTCCCTAAGTCTAGTGTAGGTTTTCAGTGCCATCCTGGATGTGCACTCAGGGTAGGCTACACACTTCTTTGGTTAGGACAAATGCACGTTGGGTGATCTCAGCGACCCTCAAGCGCATCATCAAAGTCACAGATCTCAGGGTCAAAAGGAACTTCAGAATGTCATTCATCCAAAAAGGAATCTCCCCTATAACCTTTCTGATATATTTTATATGGAACAGTGGCAGCGGTTATCCAGACTCTACTTGAAGATGACCATTGAGGAGAACTTAACCTCCCCCACCCAAGCAGGAGCACCAATCATTTAGAACTGTTCCCTTGCCATTGTTCTTGTTTAGTTATTTCAGTTGTGTCCATCTCTTCGTGACTTCGTCTAGGGTTTTCTTGGCATGATATGGAGTGGTTTCCCGTTTCTTCTCCATCGCCATTTCCTCCTCCAGATGACGAAAGTGAGGCAAACAAGGTTAAGTGACTTGCTCAGGGTCACACAGCCAGTAAATGCCTGAGGCCAGATTTGAACTCAGGAAGAAGAGAGTTCTTGACTCCAGGCCGGGTACTCTACTCACTATGTCACCTACCTGCCTGTTTCCTCAGTACCCATCTTATTTCTTCCTATTTATATCTTCAGCCCACCATTCCTAGTTCTGTCTCCTAGAGTCAAGTAGGCTAAATCTAAATCCTATTCCATATGACAGCTTTATTCAAATCCTGGAACTTGCATTCAGGTCTCCACGCTGAATATCCCTAATTCCTTCAATCTATCTTTTGCTGGTTTGGTCTGGAGTCCTTTCACTCCCCTGTTTATCCTTCTGTAGGTATGCTTCTTATCCATGCCCTTTCTAAAGTCCAGCACCCAGGCCTGGTCTCAGTGGGGCACAGGATCAATGCTTTGGATATTCTGATTCTCCAGTCATCCTAAGAACTCTCACATCAAAACTACTCATTATACCATTCACTCTGTTTATTTTCCCATTTACCCACAGTAAAACAAATTTAAAATTCTGAATGCTAGACCAAGAACTTGAACACTTCAATATTCAAGGAGATCATTAAATCCGTAAATTTCCTAAATTCTTTGCTTCTCTTCTTCCCTGCTGCCTGACTGTAGGCCATTTCACTACTCAACAGTCCCTCAAACACCAGACAGCGAACAGAGGCAGGAGGTGAAATCTCTAGCTAGACAAATCTACTTATTAGCAGCTCTGGTAAAATGCTTGCTGGTGTTAGGAGGATACAATCAGTGGCTAAAAAGATATTGAGTTTATCTTTGCTCTGCTCCCATCAGCACAGATAATTAAGAGCTGACTACAGTTCACAGGAACACTGCCTCCTGGGTGTTAAAACATTGGAGTTTTACATAAATTGAATAACTTTTTGACTCTTGATGGTTCCTTCTTCCCAAGTCTCTCACAAGCACAAATTCAGACTTTTCAATCTGTTCTCAGACGTTTAACAGATATTTGGTATGGATGCCCAAAAGCTAATATGACCTTAGGCTTTGTTAATCAGAATACAGTGTCCAGCATATGGGGAGGCAATAGTACCATTTGTTGTTGGCCCTGATGGACAAAACAGATCTGGAATGTTCAGTCTTGAGAGCCACGATTTAAAAGAGGTATCGGTGGTCTGAGTGGTGTATGCTTGGAGTAGGACTCCAAGGATGGTGAACAGTTTAAATGCATGCTACCCAAGAAAGAGTTGAATGAACAAGGGATATTGAATCTGGAAAAGAAAAGGTAGGGGATGTTAACTACCTTAACATACCTGAAGCGATCCTTGTGTTGCCAAATAGAAGAGACAAAATGTAGAACTTTGGGATAGGTGAGTACAGATTATTCGGCTGAATTTAAGAATAAAGCATTCTAATAAGGTGAGTCATTCAATATTGTCTCATAATGTCCCTGACACTGGGAATGCTCCAAAACAGCGTGGTGTTCTTGCACTGGTTGGGAACTAGATGACATAACATCGGAAGGCCTTCTAACTCTAAGATTTTATATTTCAAAGAAATGATTTTGCTTTAAGACAGGCCAATGAGCAGTTACATGAGATCATCTCTAAGCATGTGCTCTAACATAGCTCATTTTCTAGTCTTCTGCAATTAGTTTGGTTTACGTACATAAGAAGTCTGTAAGGCTAAAGGTCATAAGTACTGATGACCTGTTTTGTTCTTTTTTCTTTTTTCTTTATAACAGTTATTTTAAAATAATAAATACTTGCTAACCAAACCAGCCATGATCCAGATTATACATACCACCTTCTCTCTTGACCTATTTTTTCTGTCCTCATCCTCCTAGAGCCCTTTGTATTATCTGAAATTATTGACCACGTTCTTAGATAACCCATTTTCCTCTGGCTTCTGTAACTCTATAATTGCCTGATTCTCTCCACCTTCCTTTCTGACTCTGCCTTTTCTATTTCTTTTGTTTGCCAATCATTCTCCAATTACTTTCATATGGAAATCATCTAAGGTTCCCTCCTTGGCCCTCTTCTATCTGTGTAATGAGCTCATCTGGTCTCATTTCTTCAATTATCATCTTTCTTCAGTTGGCTAAGAAATTTAGTTGTCTTCCCTGCCAAACTCTTCCAAGAGTTTTGGTGGATATTCTGGTCATTTTCATCTGGATGTCTATCTGCTAGCATTCTAAACTCAACATACTAGCTACTTAACTTTATTAGGCCTCAGTTTCCTCATCTGGAAAATGAGGAAGAATTGGACAAAATGGCCTCTGAGGTACCTTTTAGTCAAGCCCAGTCAACATGCAATTATTAGACACTAATCATGTGACAAGCAGTGGAACTGTGATCTTATGAGCCCATATCCAAAAATGAATTATTCAACTCTACCCTAAAACCTCTGCCCTATTTCTATCCCTTAGCTTTTCACAACAACCCCAGCCCAGAGAGACTAATTGTTCTCTATGCCTGTCATCCTTGTTACCAGTCCATTCTCCTACCCACTGCTCATACAACTTTCTAACAGATATTATTCTGCCATTGAAAGCCTTCATTGGCTTTCCATTACTTATCAAATAAACCATAAATTCTGGATCTTGACATTCAACCTTCTTTATAATCTGGCTCCTAGTGACCTTTCCAGCTTTGCTTTATCCTACTCCCCTCCTCACACTATGTTTCAGTGCTACTCCACACGCTGCATTCACGATGGACTCTCTTCGGTCACTTTACCTTTGCTCATATCATCCTTCCATGGCATGGAGTCCTGCCCCCATGAAAGTCATCTCTCCTTCTCTAGATGTTGCATAGGATTTTGCTTGGATGGACCTCTTCTTTGCATTTATTCCCCAAGCCACTCTCTTATATCACAGCTATTTGTATACATTGTTCCCCCCTTTCCTACACCTACATTTGATAGCAAACTCTTTGAGAATAAGTTCTTCATCATCTCTGTCTTTGCCAACCTAAGACCAGAATAAATGATGGTTGAATTGGTGTAAGGGAAAGAGTACAGGACTATGAGTGAGGAGACCAGATGGTTCTTTTACCACCCAGTTGTGTGACCTTGAATAAGGCATGACCCTCTCTTCTGCTTCACTTTCTGCATTTGTGTAATATGAATACCACTAGTCCTACAAATACGATGGTTACTGAGATCAAATAAAATTGTATATGTAATAGTGAAAAGGTAACATGGTGTGCTTTGAGAGGTGGCCTGTGGTGCAGTCAGAAGCGCCTGGATTCAAATTTTTCTTTGAAGACACTTTATGACCATGTAGGATAATATGAGTAGGATATTACATGTTATTTTATAAACATGAAATAGAGAGAGGTTAAAAAAGACCTGGTTTAGAACTAATGATTTCCTGATAAAATGCTGGAATGAACCAATGACAAACATTTTAGAATCTCCAGCCCCAGATACCTGCAACTGAATAACAACCATTCCTTGCTCTGCCCTCCTCTCCTCTTCCAATCCGAAGAGAGGGGGCTGGGCCCCATGTTCTCTCAGATGCCTCCTAACTCTGATTCTGTAATTCACTTACAAAAGTAGTTCAACTCAGAATACCAAGCACCACCACTAGCTTTTCCACAGGCTTACCACAGGCCCCACCGGGTCCAAATTCTCTTCTTCCTTTTAGCTAGGAAGTGAAGATGGGAAGCGTTTCCCACTCAAAATAGAGGCTGTTACCACCATGCTTTAATAAAGCATTTGAAAATGCTCAGGGAAACCAAAGTACTTCCATGAAGGAGTCATTTTGCAATCAAGAGCTCCAGGATTTCAAGAAATAAAGAAAAAAGAATTCTCCCTATCAAAGGTGACGACACCATCACAAGAGTCGCCAAAACCTAGCTATATCCTCATGTTCTTCATGCTCCCAAAGACCCTTAAGAGCCAGAAGTGAAGCTTTCTGGGGAAGTCTGGGAAGGGGATAGGTGGAACTGGAGGACAAAGATTTATCTGATTTTTACAGAAGGCCAAGTTTTCTGCATAGGTGCATGTATCCTGTGGTCTCAAAAACAAGACTTAGGGACTGATTATTTCGATATCAAGCAAACCTTGATGCTCCAATGATCCCACATCTGTCCCCAAAGTTTACCTGGCATGAGATTCGTACCATGATGTGGGAAAAGTGCCTAAGTACCCACATAGTTCCTGCATTCATGGGAAGAGGACCAGATGCTCAAATGCACTCACTTCCCAGTGCACTCCACAGGGAACCAGAGGGAAAAGGAGACAAGTCCCTGGAGAGGCTATTACCAGGTCCATGCATTGAGACTGGTTCAGCAACTACCTTGTAGCCAGACTATATTTTATTTCATAATCAAGTTTACTATAAAACCCAAAGAAAAATAATCATGACCCCACCACCACCCCACCCCCAGCCAGGAGATTGGTGTCTCAATTAGGAAAGCCAAGAAAAACAAGCAATGGGGGATTTTCTGACCCCATGAAAAAGTTATGCTTTTCTGAAATAGGACCCAAGGCTCTTTTATTCCCTTAACTCAACTAAGTTGGCTTCTGGGGCCAAAGCCAAGGTCTGTGCCTGAACTTAGCTGTTCTCAGGGCAGAGAAGGTCACTTAAGCCATTTCAAACCTACTGGTTCAGCATCCCTGTGCCTAAGATCTACAAGGACCTTGTGTCCAGCTCCATGCAGAGCCTCAGAAGGGAATCTGATGGCAAAAAAGAGAGAGAGCCAAGTGGGTGAAGATCAGTGGGGTGGAAGTATCCATTCCCCATTTATGTGAGTGCTTCTCAACATACCATGGCTCGGGCACCAGGGGTGGGTATCTAACTAACGCAGTCAATGCTGAATCCAACTTTGGGCCTTTTAAAATCAGAGAAACTGGGAGTTGTAAGGGGTCTAACCTAAGAGGGGTTGTAGAGTATGGGTAGAAAGAGACTCAAGTTTGAGACCTAAACTTGCCACTTGTTAACAATTCAATCTCTTATTTTCCTTATCTGTGACTTGGAAATATTTGCGCCAATCATCTCACAGGGTTGTAAAGCAAAAAAAAAAAAAAAAATAGTTTCTAAGGTATTATATAAATATTAGTTATAACTGTCGGCTAGTCCGGTCTCTCTTATTCAGTCTGGTAGGTTTTAAGCTAATTTACTGAAGTAATTTGTACAGATGTCATGAAAAACCTAATCCTGCAGAGGGCAAAATTTTCAAAAATTCAAGACAAGGTGGCATATATTTTAAGAACATGGCGTAGTAGGTAGAGAGTAGGTCTCAGAGGCTGAGGTCCTGGGTTTAGTTTCAACTCTGATGTACATCACAGTACACAGTGTAAGCATGGGCTAATTATTTACCTTCTCAAAGACTGGGCAACTATCTTAAGTTTTGTTGTAAGCACAATTACTTGCCAATGTAGACGATGTAAACACAATTATTTGCCAGTCTATATCAGGGCAGAGAGTTTTCACATTTAGAGTTCTCTATATCAATAAAATCACAAGTCTGCTCTCCCACCCAATATATAAGTTCATGTAAGAGTGTGTATGCATATATATATGACATATACATGTGTTTACATGTACATATATATGCACATATAAATAATATGTATGTATGTACGCATTTATATAGGGCAGCTGAGAAGCGCAGTAGATAGAGCACCGGGCTTAGAATTAGGAAGAGGAGTCTTTATTAGTTCAAATCTGAACTCAGACACTGACTAGCTATATGACTCTGGACAAGTCACTTTACCCTGTTTGCCTCAGTTCGTCGTCTGTTAAATGAGCTGGAGAAGGAAATGGAAAATCATTCTCTGACAAGAAACCCTGAATGGGGTCTTAAAGAGTTAGACATGACCAAACAAAACCTATTTATATACATACATGTGAGTCTGTGGGCATATACATATATTTGCATACACACACATACATACATATACAACCTGTATAAAGCCCATCTGATTCTTTTAAAATGCCTCTGCTGTGGAGAGAGCAAGACTGCTGGTACCATCCCAGAGGTCTCTGTGGCAACTACCAAAGTAGGAGGGATGCAGTCTGGGAGCCCTTCTGATGTAGCCCCCAGGCCAGAATTCTCAGTGCTGGAATGTGTCAGGCACTTTAGACCCTTGCAATAACCCTGGGAGGTAGGTGCTATTATTATCCATTTTACAGTTGAAGAAACTGAGGCTGAAAGAGGTTAAGTGACTTACCCAGAGTATCGCACAACTGGTATTACCTGAACTCAGGTCTACCTCACTAGGTCCACTACCTCAGTAGGTCTACATATACCACTATCTAGCTGCCTCTCTATGTGTGTGTGTACGTGTGTGTATGCATATATGTATGTACATGGGGGCAGAGGAAAAGGAGAGAGAGTGGAGGGTGGGGAGGGGTAAGAGAAGGCCCTATCTTGGTATGGTGATTAGAAAGACAGACTTGAAGCCAGGATCTGGGTTCAGGTCCCACCCCTGGGACCCAGGGTCACATAGCTACATATGGCTCCGAAGTGACTGGGCAAGTCTCTAAGAACCAGCTGCAGAGAAGGTGCTGACCCACACTGGGAGAGGGGGCTTCCTCATCCTGGAAATTTTCTGTCAATGAAATCACAAGTCCAGAGAGTGAGTGAGTGAGTGAGTGAGTGAGTGTGTGTGTGTGTGTGTCAGAGACAGAGAGAAACAGAGATTCAATAAACATTTACTAAGCACCTACTAAGTGCCTAAGCCAGGCATGGTGCTGAGCACTCAGGAACAAAGGAAGGCAAAAGGCAATCCCCACTTTCAAGGTAGAAATAGTAGCCAGTAACTTTTTAAAAAGTGTCTTAAAGTGTTTACATTTCATTAGGTCACTTTTGGTTCTTATTATCATCCCCCTATTCCAGATGAGGAAGCTGAAGCTCAGAAAGGGTAAGTAACATGCTGAGACCACACAGATCCTCAGTGTCCAAGGCAGTCTTCCGAGCCAGCTCCCTCTGCTCTTCAAACTCAGAGCTCTTTCCACTGTCCCACCCAGCTCCTCTGGGAGGTTAAAGAACCTAAAAGGTGGCAGTGTCTCTGTGCCAAAGCTTGAGTTGCTGCCAAGTGGGAAACCAGCCCTCCCAGGATGAGCTGGCCGAAGCTGACTGGGGCTTCTCATTTTCCCTGGGGCTTATCATACTCTGCTCACATGGCTTGGTCTGTGTGGCTCTTGTGGGCATACATATATATGTCACCCTGGGGGCTGGGGACACATCATTCTAGCCAGTTAGCTGTGCCCTAACCCTGGCCCTACTTGCATTGTTAACCAAGAAACAGGCGAGCTGATCATTCTGTGTTTCCCATCCAACGGCTTGGCTTCTTTTCCCAGACTGGCTAATTACAGGCTTCTGGCTTCACTGTTTGTAGTCTTGTGTGGAGAGCAGGCTAATAAAAACAGATTTCACAAAAAACCGTCTGGGAGGTCAGCTGAAGCCAACTCTACTTTCTGAAGGGTGAGAGAAAAGAAAAAAGATTTTTAGCCTAATCCAAAGGGAGGGAGGGATCTGGTATGAGGAATTGTGATCGCTTTGGGGACCACACCCCTCTCAGATTCTTGGACAGCTGGATGAAAAGTTTATAACCTCTTCACTTTGGGGAGCTGGTGGAAACTTCAAGAACTTGCCTGTTACTTTGAAAGGAGCAGAAAAATGTGAGCCCTGGTCTGGACATTTCTCTGTAAAAAGCTGTAAGAGATGATGTCCAGTGGAAAAGCCCAGCTCCAGACACTGACTTCTCCTTTTTAATATGGGAGAATCTGAGTCCCTTGCCCCACCCTGATCTAGAACCAGGGTAACAGCAGCTAGTTCCTAACCAGAAAATATTTTCAACCATGGAGTTGACAATGTTGGAGTGTTTCCAAAGGGAAAGTCCCTTAGTTATTCAGAGGGGAAGAAAAAAAAAAGATTACATACTGGGTCTGGAATCTGCGGATATTTTACCCAGATGTCTCCAACAGAAGTTAATACGGGGAAGTCAGTGGGCTTTGCCTTTGATTATTCCAACAGGCTACTGCTATTAAGTAGTGCTCAACTCCTGGGCAAGCATGCCCTTTTCTTTTTTTTTCCTTTTTCTTTTTTAAGGCCTCTCTAGATTTACCCTTCCCCACAGTTTGACTCCCAGAATATTTCATCACAACTAACCCTACCTACTCCTTTTAAAATGCCTCTGCTGCAGTGAGAGCAGGACTGTTGTCACCATCCCAGAGGTCTCTGTGGCAACCACCCAAGCAGCAGGGATGCAGGTGAGCCCTTCTGATGCAGCCCCCCACTCAGGATTCTCAACACTAGGATTACAGTTTGTACAGTGTTCCCCACTCTGGATCTGATCCACAAGTCACTGTGGGACCAGCCGTGTGACTTTTTCCCCACCCCCTTGCCCAGAAGCCTTTGGGGAGCGCCAAGGAGGAGTCCTACCTCAGCTCTGGAATTACCCTCATGGGCCACTCCACTAAGAAGCCTCTGGATCTGGACATTATATAGGATGATTATCAGTTCAGAGGGCAATTAAAATAAGGAACTGCTAGCTACTATCTGCCTTTAAGGAGGATGCTAAAAAAAAAAAAAAGACAAAAGAACATTCCTAACACAGCTAGAAACATACATCTTGTTTTGTGAGAAGTTTAAAAAAAATCTGAAGGGAGATATTTTGGTTGGGAGCTAGATGGCTTCCATTCTGGACAGACTACATCTCTTTCATAAGGATGAATTAGTAGTATCATTCTAGGGAAAGGGGAAGGCTGTGCTTTCAGACCGTCCCTAGGGGTGGGGGTGTCCGTGTTGGTGGGAGGTGGGGGGGACCGATGCCTTGTAAAACCGTCCTGAGGTCACAATTCCAAGCTGGGATCGGAAGGAACAAACATTCGGCTTCCCTGAAACAACTCAAGAGCTATGAGGAGGTGTGAGAAAGAAGGAAGTTTAGACTCCAGAAAAAAGGGGGAGGAGAGAAGGGGGAGAAAAAGGGAGAGACGGAAGAAGAGAGAAAAGAAAAAAACCAAGTGAGATCTTTGAGAGACAGGGGAATTAAAGAAAACCATAGCAACCAGCCAGTCCACCTCCCCCAAAGCACCCACCCACAGGCAGCTTCATTTGCTGACGCACTTCAGAAGGAGCTGGCTCTTACCAGCTCAGGAAGGTGAGCAAAGCCCGAGAGCTCATTAAATCCCCTTCTCAGCTACTCCCGTAGGCCTGCAGCTAGTGAGCAAGGAGGATATAAATAGATGTTATATAACATCTCTTTGTTGATTCCTGTGCTCACAGAAAAGAAAAAACTGCAGCATGACCCTGTTTCTTGTGAATAGCCAGCCTCTGCCTGCCTGGTGGGGACTTTAATCCAGTTAGGGAGCATCTTAAAAGTTTAAACAGCAGCCTAGAGATTTCCGAGTTAAGGCCAAGATGGTGCATGGCCAGGCTGAGCACTCCCAGGTTCCGGTCTCTCTCCTCTAGGGTAAAGCCCAGAGCTGAGGCACGCGGGCTGCTTTGGAGACATGTCGGCAAGGCTTCTGCTAATCTTTCTTAATGATAGCTGCATCGGCAATAACTATATCGGATAGAAAAAGATGAATATTCATGATCATGCTGCCTTGTGCCTTTCCAAAGTTTATTCAAAGAACATACTTAAAGGCAACACGGTACAGTCGAAAAGAGGCCTGGCTTTGGAGTCAGATGACCCGGGTTCAAATCCTGCCTGACGCTCCCCATGTGACCACAGCCAACTCCCTTTCATCTCTTGTAGACTCAGCTTTCTCATCTGTAAAATGAGTGCATCAGAATACCCGGCTTCTAAGGTCTCATCCTGCTCTAAGTCTACGACTGTGTAAACTAAAAAGTAGATATTTATAGATATTTAAATACACATGTATAATGTAGATATTTAAATGTACACAGTAATTTCTCAACATCTCTTTTGTTGCTGTCCAGTCGCTTTAGCCACGTCCTACTCTTCGTGACCTTATTTGGGGTTTTCTTGGCAAAGATACTAGCATGGTTTCCATTTCCTTCAGCTCACTTTAAAAATGAGGAACTGAGGCAAATAGGGAGAAGTGATTTGCCCAGGGTCACAGACACAGCTAATGAGTATCTGAGGCCAAATCTGAACCCAGGCCTTCCTGACTCCAAGGCCAGCATCTCTAGTATACGTTCATAAAGGGCTTTCTTTTTTTTTTAAAAACCATCTTCAGAATCCTTTTTTGCCCACCCAAACCCTGTGAGGCTGCTGGGACAAATAATATAATTACTCCCATCATATAGATGAGGACACTGAAGCTCAAAGGGGCCAAGTGACTGGCCCAAGGCCACACATCCAGTTAGTGGCAGAGGCACGATTTGGGTTTTGCATTCAAAGCTAAGGTTCTTTACATTTGACCCCGTTGCTCCTCTAGAATTGGTCAGTGATCCTTTCCTTCACTGTACAGGAGTCAGTCAATAAGCATCTATTAGGCACCTACTATGTTCTGGGCACTGTGGGAAGTGTTGAGGATTCAAAGAAAGGCAGGAGGAGTACAGTGGAATTAAGGAAGCTCCTCCAAGGCCCCTGTGTCACACCCACAGCACAGAAGAAATGACAGACCACATTCTGACGCTGGTCCAACAGCTTGTTACACCACCAAGTGCCAGTCCTCCCTGAAACAATGGAGAAGGATTTCCTCCCCTTACTTCCCAGACTCCTTGGCCTTGGGACAGGTTGGGGGAGGAGGGAATGGCGTACTTGGTTACGGGAATGACTACTAAGCATTTTCACCACCCCATTTTCATGATTAACCTGTAGATGCTGAGTCTCTTGTAAACCAGAATAATACCTTAAAGATCCTTTGTACCCTGGTGACATATTTATACCCTGAATGACAGGGAATACTACCCTTTGAGAAATGTTATCAGGGCAGGAAACTCCATGGCTTTAGCTCTGACAAGCCTTTTTGGTGTCTCAGAAAGAAAGTGGCTCCTCCTAAGTGGCCCCCTGCATCCACAAGGGATGCTACAGATGGCAAGCCTGGATCAAGCTTTTTTTGGGAGCACCACTTGATGGAAAGTGATTAAATCACAAGGGGGCAGTGTGGGGGTCACTCCTTACTTCTTCACTGGGGTTTGAATTAAGGCAGGGATGCACCCCACAGCATGGAACAGTCTCAGAACACCAGAATCCCAGTGTTCAAAGTGACTTTGGTGGCCATCAAGGCCAACCTATACCTGAAAAATAGTCCTTCCTGTAGAACTTCTCCCACGACAAGTCACCTGGCCTCTGACTGAAGTCCTGCAGGGAAGCGGCCCACTCCACTATGAGACAGCATGAGTTCCCAGACTGGGATCTCCCTTTACTGCTTCCTCTAGGATCTCTAATCTCCTTTAAGGGCACATTCCACAAGAATCCTTTCCTGACACCGGGGCTGCTAGTACCTTGTCCCCACCCCACAAGTCCCCTCCTCTCCATTTTGAAAATGCCCACATATGTACATGTTGTCTCCCTGGTTAGAGTCTGAGTTCCTCAAGGGTAGAAACTCTTTTGCTTTTGTCCAGCACCATCTTTGGCAAACAGCAGGAGCTTAATAAATGCTGGTTAACTGATGATGAAGCCTATCCTGACAGGAAGCCTAACTTTGCCTCCTCTCACCTTCTGCTTTCTGTCCTCTGGAGCTCCTGGGTTCTATGTACATATACCACTATTAGAGACCTGAATGCTTCAGTTATCAAAATAGCACCTATCAAAATAGATGAGGTGTTCCCATATAGAGAGAGCTTCTCAATAGAATGTGAGCTTCTTGAGTGTAGAGACTATCATTTTTGTCTTTGTATGACCAGCACGCAGGCACACAGTAGGCACTTAATAAATGCTTGTTGACTCATCCTCTTATTTTGGGGTTTCACAAAATCATGGCACGTTACAGCTTGAAAGAACCGTACAGATGACCTAGCTCAACACACCTCCATTTTACAGAAGGGAAAAGTGAAATCCTGAAAAGATCAAGTGACTTGCATAAGGTCAAACAGTTGGTCCATGGCAGAGCTGGAACTACAGAAAGAAGCCAGGTTTTCTGACTCCCTGTCTTATATCCTTGTATCGAAACTTCAGAGGTTGGTTCTTTCTGTCCCTTTCACATTACAGTCTCTGAACTCTGAATTCGTTTTCCGAGAAAGTAAGAACTATTTTCTATAACTCTGAACAGTGAAGATCTAGTAGGAGTTAATAATTCCCTATGTCCCAATGCAACCATGTTGCCAGGTAACAAATGTAGAAATATACTCAGAAAACTGTATGTGAAAATATACAACCTCCGCTCCCGAGCTGATGACTGAGGGAGTGTTGAAACATCATGTTCTCTTAACACTTGGACTTTGAGTGTGAAAATAAAATTAAACTAGATACTTCCTCTTGTAAATAGAAGACATACATACAACTCATACAACAATCTACTAACTGGAATTCATAGCAGGGTTCACAGATACCTGGGGAGGGGGAAGGGGGGGAAGGCAGGCCTGACCGCTTCTCCTTCCCTTTCTAGCCAGAGTTCCAAGGAACCCAAATAAAATTCTAAGAGTGAGATAGTTCCTGAGCAAAACAATGCCCAAGAACCTCAGGGTAGAGGTGTATTGTTTACCATCAGCTTTACAGTCTCGGAAGACTATGATTTTGTCTTACCTCTAATGAGCTATTAACTTTTAAAAATAATATTTATATAGTGATCTAAGGCAAGGGTAGCAAACTGACTTTGCAAAACTCTTCAGTATCCAGTGTGAGCCAAACCAGATTAAAATGTAATTGGGAAATCTTTAACAAAATAAACACAAATACAATACCGTGTAGATAATAGTGTTAATTTGTGGCTTTCCTAGTCCATACAGGGCTTCCCTGGTTCCATCTGATACCGCTGCTTTAAGGTTTGCAAAGTGCTGAACACAGGCTATCTCACTGGATCCGCAGTAACAGTCCTGTGAGGTAGGTGCTATTATTATCCCCACTTTACGGACGAGGAAACTGAACACCGAAAGGTCAAGCGTCTTACCCAAGGTCACATAACTAATAAGTGTCTGAGGTATTTTCTTTTATCATAAAGATCTAGGATATGGGCACTACCGATGATAAGGCATTTCCTTTCCTTTTAAGGAAAGATTATTACAGTGGCTTGTCTGTGTGTTATAGACTGGGTGGGAACTCCCTTCACCGAACACAGATGAACACGGAAAGGGCTTTGCAACCTTAAATTGCTATGTAAACATTAGCTGTTATGACTACTAGAGAAGCAGAGTGGTATAGTCAATAGACAGCAGGACGTGGAGCCATGAAACCCTGACTGTAAGACTGTATGTTGCGGAGAAGATGCCAACTTACATTGCATGAAGGAGTTTCCTCACTTAGGAGTTCCCTATATTAATGAAATCACGCCTGGCCCCAATCCATCATCATCATCATCATCATCATCGTCACCATCGTCGTCATTACCTCCATCACCATCACCAGTATCATCATCATCACCACCACCTCCATCACCACCACCACCACCATCATCACCATCACCACCACCACCACCATCATCGTCGTCACCATCAACATCTATGACTTAGTAGATAAACAGAGGCACAGTTTCATAAATAGGAATTGAACTTAGGTCTTCCTGACTCTAAGCTCTCCTATCTATACACTGTACTGCTTTTCTTCTAATATGACGGGAACATCATATTACAGTGACTTAACAAGTCTGCCCTAAAAAAAAATAAATAAAAATAAAGGGTAATCAAGCAGTCTTGACCAGAGTAGGAACATGTGCTCCCCAAGAGCATCTGTGCGCTCTCCCTTCCCTCATATAAATAAATGAATAAATAAATAAATAAGCAACATTTAGATTCACTGGACACAGTGCATAAAATGATGTCCTCCCTTAGTCGATAACACAAAAGTGTGAAACCCCTTCATCTAACCTAGGGACCAAGAAGAATGAAGCTTTGGCAACAAAGCTTTGGATGAGAAACTGGGAGCAGCCAGGACTTCAAAAGATGCCGGCATAAGAACATTTTTATGCCTCTTTACAATCCATGATACACTGTGCAACAGAACATATGTTTCTCTTGACTGAAGAGAAAAACTGTTAGTAGTATAATCTAACTTTTTATAAAAGCCCTAATTAAAGGATCTGACCTCAGTCTCCATGGAGAGAAAGTTATGTAAGGGAGTTGACTCTCCATTAACTTTTCCCGGACATGGGAAACCTGAAACTCTGGAGATATGAAAAGCATATATGGACCCACATCATTTTTATTTAGCAAATGAGATCCTGGGACTAAAGGAAGAGTTTTTCATGACTTTCTCCTGTCATTCACCGTCTGTGGTGACAGGAGCCGATGCAAACACAGAGCAGTGAAGTCTGTACACTCCAAACAAACACGCTGCCTTCTCCTCCTTGTAGAGAGAAGGCCCTCACATATAAAGTCATCTATTAAAAGTCTGAAAAAGGAGACGAAACCACACACTCAAAAGACCCCCAGCCCGAAGAACTACCTTCTGGGAGAAGAAAACCAGGCAACAGACAGAACAAACATCAAGGCAAGGTCTTGAAGGACATGAGTGAAGTGTTTGCTACAGAAGAGCCTAGATCGAGAGCTGGAAGAGACCCTAAAGATCATCTAGGCCAAAACCTTTCACTTTCCACATAAGGAAACCAAGGCCTAGAAAGATGAAGCGCCTTCCCCAAGGTTATACATCTAGTCAATGACAAGGCCAAGTTAAAATCCGGTTTTTGAAATCCAAATCCAACACTTTTCCCCAATATACTACCCTTCCTATTCCTCTGTGATAGCCTCTGTTGTTGTTCATGATACTAGCCTTGATTTTGATCTTTCCTTCTGCTTACAGTCTGTGGAAGTAGAATGCTGATAAGATATTGATAAAGTGTTGTATCAGAGTAAGCACTGAAACAGTAATAAAAAAAGCCCCAAACTGGGAAGATTAGCCCTGAATTTTTACATAATCCCCGCCCCATAGAATATATAAAAAGGCTATTTCTCAAAAATCCTCATACTCAGGTGAGTTGGACTTTAATGTCTCTAACAGCTAAATAATTAAGAATAGGGTATCGTCCAATCATAGCAGTGGAAGAGAACTCCTTCAGCCCCTGAAGCATTGTGTTGCCTTGCTTCCTGCAGGGCCAGGGGGCAAAACGGAATGAGCGTTGGACTTGGCTAGGGTACATAGGTTCAAATCCTGGATCCATGATTTACCCATGGACTTTGGAAAGTTCACTCTCTGACCCCCAGTTTCCTCATGTTAGAGGTAAAAATACTGAGGTCCAAGAAGTGTAAGTGACCCGTCCAAGGTCATACATGTCACAAATACCAGAAGTGGAATTTGAGCTCAGAGGCAGAGCACTTATTGCTCCATTTTGGAAGACCAATGCCATGGTTTTGAGCCAACTGCCTTGTCCTAACCCCAAGGTGCCAGTTCTAGATTTCTACCTCCCTGCTCTGAGATGTCTGTCTCATTCAGACTAAATATATCTAAAATCGTTTCATCTCTGAGGCCTCAGTTTCCTCACTCACAGAACGCAGAGTTCTCTTCCAATGCTATGAATGGATAATAAAGTTATTTAGCAGTTTGGAACTCACCAGAGAATGGCTATGTAGCTCCATGAAGTGTTGGACTTGGCTTTAGGAACATCTGAGTTCAAATCCTGCTTCAGACATTTATTAATTATGTGACCCTGGGCAAGTCTTTCAAACTCTCAGTGCCTCCAGGAAAGAGTTCTATTACTTCTTTAGGTTAGAGAAGATTATAAGTCTTCTTACAGAAGAGCTGTTCATTTGCATCAGTGGAGGAAATGTCCACACTAGGAGTCCTCTTCCCCACCCCCACACCAAAAAAAAAAAAAGATTAACTGTCTATATGTTGAGAGTCTTACATTTATCACTAGGAAATCCTGCTTTATAGGAGACACAGAAATAGCACAAGGTTCAGCCCTGAGTAAAGAATGGAATATGATAGTTCACAATGCCCCTGGGTGCAGCTGCCTCAAATATATGCTTCCAGATCAAAAGCCTGGAGTGGAATGCCTACACTCCCCTGGAGTCGAAGGTGTGAGCCAGGGAGGTATAATTCCTAAGAAAAGAATGACTCATCTTACTCATCCTTCCAAATTAGACAAATAGAGCACTTGGAACTTTGGAGGGGGAGTGGATTTGGAGGGGATCATAAGGGGAAGCAACAGAAATCAAAAAAAATCCTCTCTGAGAAGACAGAGACCTTCTCAGAACGGGGCTCACCTATTTAAAAATAATCACATATTCTCTCTCCCTTAGTCCCTCATCTCCCAGCTAAGGAAGATGCTTCATATCTGGCTAAAACTTCTGGAGACTAATAAAATCCTCTAACTGGCAATTAACTTTCTCTCTTCCATCAGTCAACTACCTGAATGCCAAGTCTCTCTCCTTTTCTCTAGCTTTGTGTCTCTGTCTCTCTCCCCCGCTCCAATTCTAACACTGTCAGGTGCTGTGGGGAATTTTAAAAGTTTCATGCCTGTCCTCGAAGAGCTTATCATCAAGTGGAAGGACCGTAGTAGACAAATACTCATCAAATAAGAACAAATTAACATGCCAAACTGCCAGTAAGTACAATCAGGAGTTCTGAAAAAAAGGAGTGTGAATTGGAATAGTTTGGGAACATTTCATAAAGGAGTCATGACTTGTGCAGGCTCCTGAAGGTTGGGGTGATAATAATGGGAATCTGAAACAGCATCTCAAGATGGAAAGAAATGTTAACGAATGTTCAATCTGCATATGATTTCAAGTTACTCTTAGAACTGTGGTATTTTTCCCAAAGGCTTCCAGTCATATATTAAAAACCGAGTTCTGTTCTATGTGTAGCTTACTTATTCAAAATGCACCTTGTTCACTCCAGCAGAACGTAGGCTCCTTGAGGTCAGGGATTGTTTTGCTTGGCCTCTGTGTCACCACTATAGTTCCTTACACAAAAGAGGCCATAAATGAATGCCTGCTGCACTGGGTTGGGCCCCTTCAAAATGCCTTTCTCACAGTACTCCATACCAAAATATAGAAAACTAGACATGGCAACCTCACAGGTTCTGTTTAAATGAGTATGCTTTGATGCTCAGAGAAGAAAAAGGAAGACTGGGGGTGGGGTGTGGAGGGGGAAAGATTGTAACATAAGCTTCCCCATCTTCTCAACTTCCAGGACCTCACATATCTCTCGATCTGATTTAGATTACCCTTGGCTACCAAACATTTCCTCAGTATTAACAGCTTGGATTTCATGTGTGGCAACTCATACCTTTCCTTCTAGGACCTCAGAACAAATATTCAAACCATCTGGGTAGAAATTGTAATCATACGGAGAAAAAAAATCAACAAGAAAATTAGCCACCTCTAGCTCTCCTGACATTTCTTACCATGATTCCTTGACATTAAGTCCTGGGGTTAGGGGTGGTCCATTCCACCATGACAGGATGCTCAGAACATGCCAGTGAGAGCCACAGCATCTCCCCTTGAGAGAAGAATGAAGAATGGAGCTAATTCCCCAATGCTGGCTTTCACTCGCATGTTCTCTCCAAGTTGCCTTCATCCGACAACACTCTGTTTTCACGAGGACACAGTAGATCCATCCTTGAAGACACTTGCATAAACTCATGGGCAAGGAAATATTTAAAATGAAAAAGTTATTGGTCTGAACTTTTGTTCTTTCATTTATTTGTAATGACTGTTACTGCCTTTTGGCTTCCTTCAAGCGCTGGCTAAAATCCCAACTTCTTTGACAAACCTTTCCTGATCCCCCTTAATGCTAGAGCTTTCTATCTGAGACTATCCCCGTTTTTTAAAGTATAGGTTGTTTGTACATAATTGTTTGCATGCTGTCTTCCCCCAAAGACTGTAAGCTCTTTGAGAACAGGGACCATCTTTATATCTTTAGCACAGTGCCTGGCACATAGCAGGTGCTAAGGAAATGTTTATTGACTGGCTCACTGATGGCACCAGGAATCAGAAACAAGCAGCAAATCCAATTTCTTGTTCTGTTCGAGTTCTGAACTCCCTTCAAGAATACAGAGAAGTGGAGGAAGTTTGGATCAATAAGCACCATCAAGAATGAATGAGGAATAAGGCAAACAACATGGTCCCTTTGATGGGAGGAAGAAAGAAATAAGTATATATTAGTTTTAAGAATGAAAACTATTCTTTTCCACCTTCAACTAGTTTGTTATAATACACTGTCTGAATGAATTTCATGCACAACAGGAGCAGGACAACTGGAATCAGACTATATATGATTATGATCTGTAAAAGGAAGGTCTAGAATCTAGAATTAGGGTTCTGAAGCTTTCTGTGAAATGGGTCCCTTTGACCCCACCTGGTGAAGCCTAGAGACCACTTTTCAGAACAATGCTTCTAAATGCGTAAAATATGTAGGATCACAAAAATAACCAATTATACTGAAATAGCTATCAGAAAGTTTATGGATCCTACACTAAGCACCTTTGGACTTGGTGGGACCCTGCTTTCTGTCAGTTCCTTTGAGGTCTAACATTCTGGGCTTCCCACAAAAGCAGCCTGCCAAAGAAGGCTTGCCACCTAAGTCTCTACCAGAACTAGATCGGAACAACCATGGGGTTCCAGTTATTGTTGCCTGAACATACGGATCTAGTCTCCAGCTAATATGCTTGGGTGTTGCCCAGGAGATTGGAAATTATTCTAATGGGAACTTCTCAAATAAATCCCTGCAACGTCAATAAGAAAAATGGACTTCTTAGTTCACCACTGGCTAAATTCATTTCCCACATGGATGAAACCTGAGGTTAGAAAACACCACTTAGAGATGACTCATTTCAGGATCCTCTGCCAAAAAAACAAAACAAAACAAATCAAAACAAAAAACCCCAGCCCTTGATGTTATGTGCCCCCGCACCGATCATTCACCCATCCTGGAGGTGACTGCCACATCGACTGAAGGCTGATTCTCCACACAAGCTGTCCTCCTCTGCTGCCAAGTCAAATCCAACTTTCCGTTAAGACCTCTACCTAGGGGCCAAATGGCACCATAACTCCCTCTGGTCATTTATTCAGTGGTTTAGTTTACAAGTCTGGGAAGGAGAGGTGGGATGGGCAAGAAACCAATTCCCTTAACTTCTCATCTCCTGATTTCCTTAAGCAATCTTCAGAAGTAAGAGGGCTCTGGGGCAAGGATCCTTAAGTTAGGAATCTCCCCAACTGAGCTAGCTGGACTTGTTAGGTTTTTTTTTCTTCCTTCTATTTTCCATTTCTAGATGTGTATGTGAGGGAAAGAGTTTGTTCTTGGGTGTGTCTACAGCCCTGTAGTCAGCATAGCACTAGTTCTAGACAGCAGTGAACCATTTCAAATATAATACCTTAGTGTACTCCTGGAATTAGAAACAATTAGTCAGAACTTTAAAAAAATCCACCCCCTTAAGTTGATAAATGAAGCTATATTAGCACACACATATACATCTGCATTTGCTGAAAACACTGGGTCCATTCAAGATTGCCTGCCCCCCAACCCCCTGATGTAAGCGCTCCTCTGATATTATCCTCTGGGAAAGGAAAAAATGGGGAATGGAAGTATCTATTCCGGTTTGCTGGAAGCACCAACTTAAAAGGGAAAGAACACAAGAAGTTGGCTAGGATGCATGGGACGGATATGAAAGTGCCATGAGGTTTGCTAAACTAGCTGTATGCCAGAAATTAATTCATAAGCAAATGCTTATTTTACAGTTTCCCACTTACTGCAAAACGTCAAATGGAAACTAAAGATTTCTTTTGGGGGTTGGCAGGAGGGGGTAGGAAGGAGTGAGGACAGTTGAATGGAAGAAGTTTTATATTTCAAGAAAACAAAGGAAAGAAATTTAAGCTCGATTTAGGGGTCAGACAATTTGTCAAGTTCTACATAATCTGGAGTTCACTAAGAGCCACAACCACCATCCCCCCCTTTTGGTGTTTAAGGGGATGAATCATAACAGCAACAACACTTCGGACCCAGACAGCACCCAAAGCTACGATGTCACACGGGCGTGTGATCCACTCTTATTTATTATGATGATTCTGAAAGCCAGGGTTGGGCCAGAGTAGCCAGGAACGTAGTTAAGGTGAGTGAGAAAGCACACACTGCCAATCAGGAAAAGTAATCCAAATTCCCCTAGATCATCAGGCATGATCTGAGAGCTGAAACGTTATGAAAATGAGTGGGTAAAATCCCTTTGTCAAGTTTCTTGGGTTGCCAAATTCTGCATTGCATCACACATGCATTTCCATAAATGGAAGACTTCACGGCCTGAGCAATGGAGTCTTAGCGAGAAGCCTGTCCCAGATGACCACATCCTTATTTAAATGATTCAGTAGAGAAAGAAAAAGGATGTGATCCAAGCCTCTTGTAGGAGAGCATCACCCTTTAAGAAAAGAGTCACCCGATGTTTACTTTGCCCAGCTTTAGTTCCATCCATGGGCCTGCTCTGACCTGAGCATCCACTTCAGAGGCTAGCTTTTTATATTCAGGAGCGCAATCACACCTAGCCCATGTACAAAGAATCGCTGGATGTCCAACCTTGTCTTCCAGAGTTCTCCCTACTGTTTCTCACATCTTTTTCACTTCCCACATAACTGACGTGACTACTAGCCAAGGAAAAACCTGGGAGCAGGACGATGAAATAACCACTCCAACTATTACTGTCTCTTGAGAGTAGCCGAAGATATGTGACATGTTGTCTAGTTTGGAGACTCCTAGAAGGCCTGGGGTGGGTCTTTCTTTTAATCTCTCTATCTCCCCAGGTACCTCACAAGCCATAATGTTCCTGGAAAGCAAGGACTGTCTTTCGTTTTCTTCATATGGATTCCCCAGCACAGAGTAAGTGCTTAATAAATGCTTATTATTGAACTGAACTACACAGAGTAGGTGGCTGATAAATGTGAGCTGAACAAATGTCTCAAACCCTGTGGGGGAAGAGTCAACTGAAGCATAAATATGATTTGAAAAGGGATCTCGTTACATAAGAAGAGCTCTCCATTCAGAGGCAACATGGAGGTCAGTAGTCTTTTGTCCTGTGTGCTTTTTTCCTACCATTCATTATATAAGCAACGTGCAACTCCATGAAGGCCCACGTGGCCACAAATAGATCTCCCTTCCTGTTGCAGTAACGTGTGTCCGGCTGATGGGGAAGAGCTAATGGGGTAGTGAGTTATCGATAAAACTCAGTCTTACCTGCTGGTGGTCTGAATGAATCGCAGAACTGAAGTCCTTGTCCCTTGTCACAATTGGGGTTTTGAACCCAAGTCAAACAGCAGCTTTGCTGTGTGCGGTTCAGATGTGGAGCTCTCTCATTTACAGGGAGGAAACCAGGTTAATCCCAGAAAGCTCTACTACCATCCTGGGGCTCCCAGTTCTTCTCTTACCTGTGGAACCATTCCTCAGCATCCCTTGCAAGGTGATCATCCATATCATGTTCCCCCTTCCACTCCTTCTTTCTCTTGCTATACTTGCTCTTAAAGAGCACATTGGCTTTTACAGATTCAATGGCCATTTTGATGCAGATGCCTTAGAAATCTATATACTGAGCTTAATCTCCCTCCTGATTTCTAGTCCCACATAACCAACAGCCTGCTATATAGCTCTACGATATGGCCTGAAGGCATCTCCAACTCATCCACAAGGAAGTCGTTGTCTTTTCCTCCAAGTCGCCCCTCTTCATAATTACCCTATTTCTTTCCAAGGTGACACTATCCTGGGAATATGCCTGGAATCACTCGACTTCATTCTCCCTTACCTCCCCTTCTAACCCATCGACAAGGTTTGTAGACTCTACCTCTAGAACCACCATTTACAGCGATTCCCTCCTATATATTTGTGTGGCTGCCATCATCGCCTCTCACCTGGACTACTGCAGAAGCCTTTAAGTAGGCCCCCCAACTCCTGTCTCTTCCTCCTCTAATTTATAAGGGCCATACTCATGTCCCCAAGCACATGTCTGACGAGGTCACCACCTCCAACAAGAAGCTGAGGAGGCTTTCTATTCCCTTTGGGGTAAATAACACCCTCTTCAGCTTGGTATTTAAAAAGTCCTTTGTAATTTGGCTCCAATCCTTCTTTCTGATCTGATTTCACATGTTCAGTCAGACCAGCCTTCTTGGACATAATATTCTCTCTTCCGCCTTCATGCCTTTGCAGAGGCTGCCCCCTATTTCTAAAATGCTCTCGCTCATTCTCTAGGATCAGCTCAAGCATCCTCTTCTACAATAGTCCCATAGAGTTTTCTGGATCACCCTAGTTATTAGTTTTCTCCATCCTGCCTCACTGTATTTACCTAACATAGTAATTGTGTATTTACTTATCTGTGTACATGCTGTTTTCCCACAGTGGAGTGTAAGCTCCTGGAGGGAGAGACTGTTTTATTTTTGCTTTATATCTCCAGTGCCAAATGCATATGAGGTGTTTATTAAGTGTTGAACTGAATTAACAGTAATATTAGAAGGAAGACCATTCCAGGCATGAACAAAGTGAGGTGACAGATGGCAGGTGAGTTTGGGGAACACCAGTAATTCAGTTTAGCTCCTGGAATATAGAGTGTGTGAAGGGGAGGAATACAGAGTTAGGCTGGAAGGGTAGGCTGAAGCCAGATTAAAACGGGCTTTAAGTATAAGGCTGAGGAGATGGTGTTCTATCTTCGAGGTAACAAGGAGCCTGGAAAGTGGAAGCCAAGTGCCAATGGTATAGCTTCAGGTTACCAAAAAACCATATGGATTCCAGTTATGTCTGGGCCTATACACATCTGGTGATTCAACAGCATACCCTGAAGTACATTTCAAGCTCACCCATGAGAGCCTGGCCTATGAAACAGAGTACTTTCATCTTCTCTAAGAATAATAATTGATGTAAATCAAGCCTGGCATTTTGTCTGAAACCGAAGCATGTGGATATGAGTAAGAAATGTGTGAAAACATGAAGCTAATATTCATAATTACTTGAAATGATAAAAAAAAAACTTGGGGGAAAAAACCAGCTTTGGTATGCCACATGATCACCAACCAACTGTGAAAAAACATACTCCAAATCATTATTTGTACAATGCCTAACGTGCCCAGAGTGAAAGCACATGGCTCGTTAGTCATGAAATAGTCTGTATCCTACAGGTGCTCCATGAAACACATGAATCAAGGCTTCCTGAACATGACAATCATGTGATACTTTTTAATATGTACTGATGATGACCAGGCATCACACATCAAGTTAATTACCCTTTGGTAAAGGCTACTTCCTGGCCACATTCTTGATTAGACTCCATGCACCTTGGCAATATGAATGTGTTTTTCATAGAATCATGTTTTGGTTTAGAAGGGGCCTCGGGGTCCAATCCTCTCATTTTAAAGATATTTAAAAGAATACCGAGGCTCCAGAGAGGTTATATGACAAGTTCACACAGGGAATAAGGGAGCAGGGACTCAAACCCAGGCATCCAACCTTCTTACCACACCCACACTTGGCTTTTCATGAGCATTCCCACAAGTACCACACTTCCGTGGATGTGATCTCTGAGGCTAATTATCACAAACTCCCACCCAATTTGTGAGTTCTTCAATATTGAGGGTTTTTTTTAGAAACCATAGTGCCTAGCTCTGTATGGGGGTGGGGCAGGGAATGTCCTTCAAAAGTGGCAAACTCTAGCAAACCCTGTTAATTCCCACTCTACACTCAGGAATTTGTAATAATGTGAACAGGGCCTTAGAACAGTTCCCTTCTAAGTCAATCTTCTCTAAATTAATAGTGGCAACAAGATTATGGGGAGGTGGCAGTATTCAAAACACTTGAAAATAAAGTACCATTTATATGCAAATAATTGACCTGCTAATTAGAACTCACATCTACACAGCTATTCATTAAAACAGGTCGCCTAGGGACCTCTACTGTGAAATATCTTGTTAGCCAAGAAGTCAGCTAACAAGTAACCTCTGGTCCCTCCATTCCTCTGTGTTCTCTCAGGCTATCCGCCAGGTTTTGGCTTTACTGTATCCATTTGCTTCTTGCCCCTATAGTTTGCCATTCTCTTTCCTGAATCCACTGTCCTTCAGCAGTCCCCTGCCCTGGGTCACCCCACGGGCCACCTCCTCTGTTTGTCCTCCTGAGCACCGCTGGGAAGTCATGAAACTGCACTGACTCAGTCCACAACAAACTAATGTCAATCTTAACAGGGCCGTCACCGTTGAGAGCAGTCCTTGTATTCATCTTTGATTGCCTCTGGATCATACTTTCCCCCACAGTGGTTCCAAATGCTTTCCTTTCAAATTCCCTCCTCTCTGCTCATCTTTTCCCCCTCTTCCCCCAGCCCTGCCGAAGACGGGGTCTGCATGTCCTGCTGTCACCTCCGACTTTGGGTCAAAGCTGAACTCCTCACTCTACTTTCCTGGAAAGACTGAGGCCATCACCTCCTCCACACCCCAGGAGTTCCCTGCCCTTACCCACCCATTAATTCTTTCCCTCTGGTCTCAGAGGATTCTGGAGCCCTCTTTTATTGGGAGCTTTCTTCCTATTCCTTCCAATCTCATCTGGCACTTGCCCCATTAACCACACCTTCTTTCCCGCCCCCATCTTTAACCCCCTTTACTGACTCCATCCATCTCTTGTCACCAGGCCCCAGTGACTGGAGGAAAGAGGACTTGGCCCAGCTTTGCTTCACTTCATTTCACCAGCAAGTCAAGGTATCGCTCTAGGGATGTCACTGGTCATCTTTGAGAAAGAACAACAACATCTGCATGCAAACATGCTCGGGTCTCTCCTAACTTTAAAATAACAGCACTTGAAGGTTATCAGAAGAAACTTGACGTCCTAGTGGGTAAAGAGTTGCATTTGGAGGCAGGAAGACCAGAGTTCAAATGTCACCTCAGATACTTCCTAGCTGTGTGACCCTGGGCAAGTCACTTAACCTCTGTCAGCCTCAACTTCTTCATCTGTAACATTGGGACAGTAATAGCACCTACCTACCAGGATACTTGTGGGGATTAACTGAGATAATACATATGGTGCTTTGAAAACTTCAAAGGGCAATGTAAATTCTAGCTATAATAATTTAATAGTTATTATTATTAATATTATTAATCTTCACAACCCTGTGAGGTAGGTGCCATTATTATCCCCATTTTACACATGAGGACCCTGAGGCTGAGAAAGGAGCTAGGAAATATCCCAGGCAGGATTTGAATTCAGGTCTTCCTGATTGCAAAACCAAAATTCTACCTACAGAGCTGCAGAGTTCTTTTAAGCCCACCACCTCCTTAAGTTATCATCTTCTATCTCTCCTTTACATTTCTACTAAATTTCTTTTTCTTTTAGCTTTTTATTTTTTTAAATATATCTTTATTTACTTTGTGAAATATTTCTCAATCACATGCAAAAAAACTTTTTAACATTCACTACTATTAAATTTCTAGAAAGAGAAGTCTGTAGTCACTGCCTCCAATTAATCACCCTCCTGAAGTCTAGTTTTGTCCCTGTCATTCCACTAAAATGGCTTTCTCAAAGGCTTAAGGTAGCTGAAGAGCAAAATCCCATTCCCTTTTCTCAGCATTCACCTTCCTTGACCCTTCTCCAGCCCCTGCCAGTGCCGACCATCCCTTCCCTTGTTGAGGAGGCTCCTTCCTTGTCTCTCAGTATTTATTTGCCTCCTAATTATCTGACAGCCCTCCTCTCAATTTCATTCATTCCTTCTTTCTTTCCCTGTCCACAAGCGCTGCTATCCCAGAAAACTCGATCTTCTGCTCTCTCAATTTTCTCTTGGCAAGCTCAACCATTCCCACGCCCTCTATAAAGATGACTCTTAAATCTACACATCGAACCCCAACCTTTGCCCTCCCAGCCAGGCCCATGTTTCCAGGGCCTGCTGGATGCCTCTGCTGTGCACTCAGCCGTCTTTTTAGGGGAACTCCTCACCCCTCTCAAATCCGCACCTCCTCACAACTTGGTGGTTTCTTTCGAAGCTCCCCCAGTGTCCCAGGTAGCTTGGCAGCCTTGGAGCCTCAGTTACTGTCAGTTTCTTCCCCTCCTATATCCAATAAGCTGACAGGTCCAAGAAACGTTATCCTCACAACACATCTCCCAACGTAACCATCCATCCTCATATTTCTTATAGCACTTTGTTTAGACTCCTTCCATTCTACTCTGTATTCTATTAACACTTTATTGCACCAATTAATCATTAACCTTTTAGTAAGTCCCATCAATTAGCATTTATTAAGTGCCTACTAAATACCGGGGGATCCAAAGCAAGGCAAAAACCAGTCCCTGCTCTCAAGGAGCTCACGGTGTAATTACTAGTTGAGTTGAACCTGTGTACAAATCAAAGCATCCTATCCCGCCTTCTCTTCCCCTCTTATACAGATACTTATTTTCCTCTTAACCCCCTCACTAGATTTCAAGCTCTGACAAGACTGAGGCTGTATTTTTTATCTTTAGATATCTAGTGCCAAGTACAGAATTTTGCAAACAGCAGGAATGAAATGAAGGGGAAAGCATCTATTGAGCACTTAAGATAGCCCTTGTCTCCAGGATCTTAGACAGGAGAGAGCAATCCCCAGAAGGGGCTGGTGGCTATGGATGGAAGGACTCTTTGGTCTAAGAGCGACAGGGATAGAAGAGGAGGCTAACAACTGCCTTCCTAGGAAAAATGGCAGAGTTGATTTGTTGCTGGTTCCAGAACTGGGGTGGAGATGGGTAGTAGGATGGAAATCCTGCTGCAGGCAGGCAGCAGACAAGGCTGGAGAGAAGAAAGGGAAGCAAGGAGTGATATGAAGCATAGCTGGAAGCTGCCTGAGAGAGCAGACTAGGTTGCAGCTCTTTTAGGGGCTTATTGTTACTCTTTCAAACAGCTTTTGTTACCTGTCACATCTGCCCTCTTTCTCCATTCACACTCCCACCACCCTAGGTCAGGGGCTCATGACCTCTGTGTACTATCAAAGCTGCCTCTTACTAATCTCCCCCATGCCAGTCTCTCTTCTCCAACTCACACAGTTATCAAAATAATCTTCTGAAGACACAAGTGTGACCACAAGTCCCCAGCTCAAAAACCTACTATGGCTCCCCACTGCCTCTAAAACAAAATATCAATTACTTTATTCTTAAATTTCATTTTATTCTGAACTTAAGAAATAAAACAAGCATTTCTGCAACACAGCAGAATAAGGGAAAGAAGCCTTGTATTTAGGTACATCTAAATTTGGATCCTACCTACCTTTCCGGCTTTGTTTCAGATAACCTCCCTTCTCAAATCTGATATTCCAACCACACTGGACTATTATTGATGGTTCCCAGTACTTGACACTATCTCCTTCTTTTAGACAGCTGCTCTATACCTGGAAGGCTCTTTCTCCTCATCTCTAACTCTGAGAATCCTGACTTTCCTGCAAGGGAAAAATCCAGTGCCATTCCCTCTTTGAAGCCTTCCCTGATACTTCCAGATGTTCCTGCTCTTTCTCTTCCTCCTGGATTTTCCTTCTAATATGTGTGTATATGTATATAATATATAATTTATAATACGTTCGTGTGTGTGTGTACCATACATACTCTCCTCAGGATACCATATGTTACTAGGGTGCAGTAACTGTTTGGTTTTAGCCTTTGTAGCCCAAGAATCTAGCACAGGGCTTTGCACACAGCAGGTACTTAAATGCTTGTCACCTTGAATCCCCAATCAGTACAAACTGGTAACATTTCATTCATTCTGAAGTTAAAGGCATCTGAATTAATTTAAGCAACAACCATAGGAAATAAGCTAATCTGATGTGTGTGTGTGTGTGTGTGTGTGTGTAATATATGTGTGTATACACACACACACACACACACACACACAATTTTTTTAAATGAGGAAAAAAAGAAACCTAAATTATACAGACGTTCCCGACTTTTTTTGGTCACTTTGCAACAAGTTCATGTGAACGCCAGGGACTCTTCTCTTTTAGAACAAATTTCCTTTTCAAATCAGATTATCATCTATTTTCTAAAGCCATCCTTGTTTCAGAGCAAATTCTGAAATACAAAAGTATCAATTATAGGAAAGCAGCGCATACGACAGAGAAGAGTGTGAAATAACACCGGAAGAGTGGATGCCAGGTAGAATGTAGGGGTGGGCGATCGAGTATCATCCAAACTGTCCTGAATTGGATTGTTTTTTTAAGGATTACACAATCTTATTCTCAAAATAAACATGGTATAATGAGCACCACACCTTCAGAGGGTGCCAATGGTATCTGTTGTTTAAGCAGAGTTATTAACACTCGATCACCAGCCCCACCACCAAAGACCTTCCCCTACCTGAATGGTGGTGTTGCCACCTTCCAAGAGTGCGATGGCAAGCAGAATACTTTCGTGAAAAACTCGGTCACTGGACGCATTCATGATGAGATCGATGACGAGATTGGAGGCCCCTTCTTTGTCCAGATGGCACTGAACATCCGCCAAACTCATTTCGCCTCTGCTCATGGTACTAGATCCTGAACTTCCCCCTAGAAAGGTGGAACACAACAATGGAGACTGAGGCACCAGACCAGTGCCCAAGTCCATTCAACACAAAATCAGTTTCTTAACACTGGGGGCATTCGCTCACACAGCAACTAGACAAACAAATTAGAAATGAATTTCTGTGGCAGAAATTCATTTTTTTTACAGAGGAGGAAAGAGATTCAGAGACAAGTGCTTTGCCCAAAAAGCTGCCTGGGCATCAGCAGCAAAGTAGGATTTAAACCCACTTGTTCTGACTCCTAAGCTAGTATATTTTCCATTGAGCTTCTTGTTCCAGGTGACAAAGCACATCTTATATAGGCATTGTTTCAATAAGGGGTGGACTGGAGCTAATGATTCCCACCAGCTGAACAGAATAGATTGTTAAATTTTCAATGTGAACTTTTGCACCTTAGAAATCAGCACACGTTACCTTGAGCAAGTCACTTAATCTCTCAGTTTCCCCGTCTGTAAAAAGAGGATAATAGTAACGCCTATGGGGTGGGGGAGAGGGAGTGAATGAGATCACATATGTATGATGCTTTGCAAAAAACCTTAAAGCACTATAAAAATGCAAGCTCTCATCATCATCACAAAGGAACAAGTCATTTTATTTCCCTGGGCCCCAGTTTCTCCATCTATAGAATGGGGAGGTTAGACTAGGTGAGTCTGTTTACCGATATATATTTAATTTTATATATTATATGTCATAATACATATCATTTTATATCATATCATTTTTGTGTTATATATATTTACTGATACAAATACATATATGGTTTCCCTCAATATATGAACATAAGCTCTTTGAGGGCAGGGACTGTTCCATTTTTGTGATTATATCCCCAGTATCTATTATCATGTCTGGCACATGTTACAGCTTAATAAATGTTTGCTGAATGAGTGTTTTCTGAGGTCAGGTATAGCTCCAAAATCTGTGATTCAAAAGTGACTCAAGGCCACCATAAAATACTTAAAAATTATTTCTTCTTAAGGAAAGCAAGTGTGTATGTAGGCCTGAGTATTGCAGATTCTCATGATAATTCTTCATAGATAATTACTTGTTTAATTCTGCTGGTTAACAGGAAGGCTTCTTGTTAGTGACTGGGAATGTAATCATGTCAGGTTGACTGGATTTTTCAAATATCATGGGAAAGGAACATAATCTATTAAAGTAAAAGAAGTAAACACTTAGTAAATGTTTGTTGAACTTATGAATTTTCTAATTCCACTAGAGAAGAAAATAGGGCCGGGCTTCTTTTGCATGAAAATATTTACAGGCTGGGTTTTTTCTTGACAGGATGTATGCTAAGAAAATAATGAGCTGCTTAAAAAAAAAAAAAAAAAAAACCAACCCTTCCCCACATCCCCACACAGCCCAAATTCACCTGTTAAATATTCAATTTGTTATGCAGAAACATGCAGATACAACATGGCAATCCAGAGTCACACATAGCACTAATTAGCCTACCGCACAGCCTACCTCCTCCCCCAGCTTTGCTAGGTCCTCCTGGAGATAGCGGGCCATTGCCAAAGCTCGTAAGGCTCTCTCTTCTTCCTGCAGGTCTGATGTTTCCATAGTAACGGTTGACCAAAATTTGCCTGAGTGCCTCACCCTTAATTCAAACAGGATAATGAAATCAGGTCCTGAATTTAATGCATAACTGAGCAACTAATATTCAAAAGACACAGGGGTACTCAGTCATAATTGGCCTAGTTTTACTAGGCAAAAATGTATCAGGAGCACTTGCAAACTCTCAGGTTAACTTGTTCAATATTTTCCAAGTGACAAGACCATATCACCTAAGCGGCAACTTCGGACATTTCCTCTTTCTAATACTCTTGTCAAATAGTACAAAAGGCAAAGACTAAAATTAAAGGCTCATTTACATGTAAGATTTTTTAGTATGTAGAATGTCATCATTCTTATGCACTTAAGCGACTTTAGTGAACATTAAACTTCATTTACACCACTAAATTCTCTTCTAATCTTTACCAGTGTACAGAGATATTTCACATTGACATATGCAATGGCATCCAGACGTAGCAATATCAACACCCACCATCGGTATAGGCCACACCTGAGTCCTTTGTCATGGTTTAGGAGGATTCTATCACATCAACCTACCATAATTTATTTAGCCATTCTCTTACTGTTGTGGGCATTCAGGCTGTCTCCAATTTCACACTATTATAAATAATGCTGTGAACATCACAGTACAAATTATTCTCTCCTGTGGGTTATTTCCTTGGAACATATTCCCCAAAGTGGAAATACCAGGTCAAAGGGTATGGATAATTTTATAGCTTGCTACGTATTGCACAATTTCTTTCCAAAAAGAGTGAACCAATTTACTAGGCCACCAGCATTGTAACACAGCGCCTGTTTTAGAGTTCCATCTAAATGCAACTAGAAAAAAATCCTATTTTTAAAGCTGTTCATATGGGACTTTTTTTCTTGGGGGGGGGTGTGAATTGAGGCCTCTGATTTCACTGGTATAGGGTACCAGTGAGGAAACTCTCTCCACCAATGTAGATTGATAACTATTTTGCATCTTATTGTCTTGTGAGGAGTTACTCATAGGATAAGTCATTGACATTTAGATAGGTCCAAAATGCAACAAATCAGTTTCCATATGGAACACGTAAAAATATTGCTCTAGCCAAAGTGGATATTCTCAATGTGTTAACAAGAAGTCAGACCACTGAAAAAAAGAGGGGTTCATGCCTAACCACATTAGAAGGGGGACACTAAGTCTTCCTTACAACAGTCTTGTCCCTTTCAATCTTTCAAACGCCAGGGAATTACAAACAAAAACACTACAACTATAATTAAGTTCTTTGGATGTAGAAATGACAAAGACACTAACCATGGAGCATAACTCTTACCAACATCCCTAGTTTTAGTAGAGATCTCTTGTCTCTCCAGTCACTATTCCTGGATTGCACACCGCTGTTGGCTAGGCCTTCTACTTTAAGCTTACTGACTCCTTACTTCGCTTTCCCTATTTCTCTATCTTTCCTCCAGCTGCCAATGGTATCCATTGAACTTACAGTTGGTGAGTTAGCCCCCTATTTCACTGAGAGGACTGAAGCAGTGCGGTTCTCTAGATCCTCCCAGCCACCCTTTCCAAATGTATCAGTAACATTGCACACTTCTTACCCATTTTACTTGGGGCAAGAAATTTGGCCCTCTATCCTACTGTATTCTGCTATTTCACTATTCTACCTGTAACCGGAAACTTCTTTTCTCTCATGCATCTTAATCACCCCATCGCCATGGGTTCTTTTGTAACTACTCAGGTGCACCTAATCCTAATAAAGACTTCTCTTTACCCTATCCAGCTACTCCTCCCTATTCCAGCTTTCCCCTCTCCCTTACTTCAAGAGTTCTTGAAAAACACACCAGCGCCTGAATGACACCACTTCATGATTTCTCTTATCTTCTTCAAGGCCTTGCAATCTACTTTATATCCTTACCACTCTATGAAAATTTTTTTTGAAGTTCACCAATATGTAAATTCACCAATAACAAATATCCAATCCAACAGTCCTTTTTTCATCCTTCCCTTCTCCGAATTGCACATAGGAGGCATTTAGTAAATGTCCACTGAACTGAGCCAACTTCACGGCAGCATCTGACAAGGCTGACTTCTAAATAATGCCCTTGATTCTAACTCCCATGCTTCTATCAAAAGTATGAATGTCCTTCCCACCCATGGAATTCTAATCTTGACATCCTCTTTAACTCTTTCCTGTCCCTATTAATCTAATAAGTTGTTGGTGGTTTCTACCTTTTGGGGTGTGTGTGTGTGTGTGTGTGTCTGAAACTCCACCATCTCCATTCCCAATGTAATCATCTCACTTTGGGTTCTTGTCTTCTCTCATCTGAACAACTGTAGTCTTGAAGTCTTTCCTTTACTTCAAGTCCCAAATCACATACCACCTTCTCTATGGAGCCTTCCCTGATCCCCAAGGTGAAAGAGATTTCTTCCTTTTCAAATGTATCTAAGTATTTTGCCTGGCTCTCCTTTGATCCAATCAATCACAGCCTACCACATACCATAATTATGTGTGTTTAATGTCATATTCTCTCTCCCTCCCCACTAAATATACTCCTTGAGGCAAGGAATGGACCCTTTTTCATCTCCGCATCCTTTGTGCCTAGGAGACACAGTGTCTTAAATATTATCGATACCTGATAAATGTCTGTTGCATTGGCTGGCCACTACTTCTGTATATTTTCTTCCTCACTGACTGCGAAGGCATCACATTTGCTAGGTTCTCCTAATTACTTTTTAAAATTACTCTTCCTCCTTTGCAGGCTTCTCATTCTATCCAGGCTCTGCAATGTGGATCTCCCCTAAGGTTCTGCCCTTGACCCTCTTCTCTCCTTTGTACACTGATAATCTCCTTCCCTCTTATTGTTTCAACTATCAGGCCTTTATACAGATAATATCTAACTCTTTATTTCCTGCACTGTTCTATTTCCTTAGCTCAAAACCTATATGTCAAACTTGCTATAAGATTTGGAAACTCAGGAGTATCTTAAGCCTATGTCCAAATGGTGCTTATCATGGCTATCTCTAAACCTGCTTCTCTTTTCTCCTTTCCTTATTTGTTAGTAGGGGTGCAGTGTGTTCAGGGGGCACTGGCACCTCTGGTGTGAGGGCTTACTGAATCCTTTTCAGGGCCATTCATCCACCTTTGGTCCACCTTCACCCAACTCCCACCTGTGGCTCTAAGAAGTCATTGCATGTGCAGCAGCCACATCCTGGCAAACCTTGGCAGAGGGGCTAAACCAGGTTGAGGGTAACTGACAGGCCTCAAACCCAGCGGTGAGTTAGGGGGAGGGCTACCCCAAGCATGTGAAGACTTTCCCTGGCAGAAGGAGTGGAGCAGAATAATTTGTTCCAGTGGCCATGAAGGCAGCACCAACAGGTGCTGTGGAGGCTTAGAGCTCATGGAGGCATGGGAAATGCCACGGTCATCCACTTCATCCTTGGCTCTCAATGGTCGTCTTGACTTTTGCCCTGTCACTGGACTTCGATGCCTCAGGAAAAGAGAGTGAGGCTGACGACTTTGTGTAACTCTGCCTCACTTAAATCCAATTCATGGGCAAGTCAAGACGTCACCTGTGATGTCATTGGTCCTCTTCGGAAACAAAGGACTGACGACATGTGTTAGTGGTACCAGCATTCATCCAGTCAAACCTTCAACACTGTTTTTGACTCTTACCTCTCAAATCTAAGTCCTGTCAAATTATCTCTTTTTATCCTTCCTTTTCTCTCTCCTCATCCCAACACTGGTGCCTCATCACCACTTTGCTGTACTATTCCAGTACCTTCCTAACAAGTCTTTGGGGCTCCACTCACCTCTCTTACCCCCAAGCCATCTTGCACCCAGCCGCCAGACTTCCTGATGTACACTCCTTTGCTCAAAAATCTGACTCCACTGACTACAATGTCTCTACTCTTTTTATGATTTTTCCAACTCTTCTGCCTAGCATTCAGAGCCTGCCACAAGTTGGCAGCACCCCATGTTCCCAAGCTCATCTCCTTGCCTCATCCTCTGCCCTCTAGCCAACCAAACCACCAGCCATTTTGTTTCCTGCTGCACACTTGTTCATACTGTTCTCTAAGTCTACAGATCTGCACCTTGAAATTCCATCCATCTTTTAAAGACCAGTTCACAATACTACCTTCCAAGGGCCTTCCTTCACCTCCCAACCAAGTGAATAAGGATTTTTCCTTCCATCCCTTAAACTCCAGCGGCCATTTTTCTTTCTCACCTATAATGCAGTTATTCTGCACTAGAATTGGCTGCATCGCATCCCCCTCCTACATTTCACTCCATGAGGGTAGGGTTGTGTCTCACGTACATCGTCCATCTCCCTAGACCCTAGTACAGTGCGCTGCTGTGCACGCCTAGTAAGGGCTTGAGAAATATTTCTCGAATTACTGCTTTTACAAGCCAGTGTGGGACAAGATGTAGGTTTCTTTACCCCTTGCATCACACTTCCAAAAATGCTGGGCCCTCCAACACCACTTGCAGTTGTCAGGCCACCCCCAACCTGAGGGCCACAGTGTTTTCCACTGAACTATTTTAGGGCAAGGCAGTAGTAAGGCATGAAGTTACCTCTGACATATCATCAAGGGAGCTAAGTGAGAAGTCTAGCAAGGCAGGAGAGGTGCAAGCAGAACAGGTCCAGAAATAGAACCCCAGAGTTCTTCTGAAGAGACCTGCAACTGTAACATGACTCAGGAGAATTTCAAGTGCTATGTTACCAAGTCTGAGAAGAAGCCTGGAGACCTGAAGGCAAATATCTGGGAAAATAAAGGGGGTGGACCTGACTTGCCAAGGTTTCCTTAACCTTAGGGCTACTTTTGAAAAGTTCACCAGCTGCCTGATTACGTTGCTGTGCAGAGACTCCACTGAGAACAGGCAGGGTTTGGAGAGGGGGAAGGAGGCAGAGGGTTAGTTGGAATATTTCTGAAGGACCTGTTAAATAAAAGCAGCTTCAAGGAATTAAGTCCCCACCTCTTCCCTCCTTCAAAGAAAATGTTCAAGAGTCTGCTAAGAAGCAGCAGACTCCTCTGGGCTGTAAGCAGTGGGGATCAGTAAGTGCATTGTTCTCTAGCAACAAAGAGGCAGTTGCAGACTTGCCACCAACACTACGTGTTTCCTGAGTTGTTTTCACAGAAGTGGTGATAGGCAGCATGGATCCATGACTTTGGGACCTAATAGTATTCATTGTGAGATGATGGCAAAGTTAGGGTTTCAGCCTTTGGCCATGGAACAGAGCTAGGTTTACTTGTCCACATGAGGAATGAATTCATGATCTGGAACTCATTAAGCACCCTCAACTGCTCTCCAACCTTTTCAATTAATCAACTACAAACAACACAAGGAAATTACAAAGGAAGGCAGGCAGGAAGGCAAGGGAGGGAAGAAGGAAGGCAAGGGAGGGAAGAAGGAAGGCAAGGGAGGGAAGATAGGAGAGAGGAGAGAAGGGGAGAGAGAAAGGGGGAGAGAGAGGGAGAGGGGGAGGGAGGTAGGGAGGCAGGGGGAGAGGCAGAGAGAGAGAGAGACAGAGAGACAGAGAAACAAGAGAACCAGGCCCATGACTACCCAAAAAGAGATGGCTAAAATTAAATAACCATACCATATCTTTCTAGTAAATCAGTGCATTAAAGAGAAAGGAAAGTTTTTAGCAACAAAGCACCACTAGGACACCTGGGATCTAATCCTACTCTGTGACTACTTGGCTGTGTGACCTTGGATAAATCACTTTTTTGTTCTTGGACTCAGCTCACCTGAGGAACAAGAGGGCTGGGATTAACGATCTCTTAGATCTCTCCCAGGTTTTATATTCTCTGATATCTAAGGGGCAGTAATCGGGGTTCCAGCTATTCTCAGTTTTGTGGGTAAATGATATATCATGCAAATAGCCTCAAATGAGGTGGGTAAGGGGGAGCACATGCCATCTTTCAGTACGTGTACTCATTAAATGCCAGCTTAACATTCATGCATCCTGTATGCCAAACTTAAGTTATAGTGGGATTTCACATTACCATTTTCCCTTCTCTTCTACCGAAAAACCTAGCTAGCAGTTACCACAGCAACTGACGCATCAAATGGTATGTTTTCCCCCCATATGAGAATAACGTGAAATGCACTCATTATGAAAACATGTTCCCCCACAACTTTTATTTTCTCCTGGGCTCTTTTTAATTAATGCTCTCTGGCTCCTTCGTGGGTTTTTGTTTTTTCTCTCCCAACTCTGAATGTGAAAGTTGAATTGTCACAATCTGCTGAGGGGGAAAGTATAAGTAGGATGTTGAGATGGGGGACAAGGCCCAGAGCCTTCAAGAAGGAAGGAACAAGTTGCAGAAATTTTCCTTAAAAGGTGACAGCAATAAAAAGCAGCTCCCACACTCTCCTGTCCCCCATGAGTCAGGTGAATTTCTACTATAAGAACTTAGGCCCAGTGAGGGCCAGTGGTTCTTCACAGTTCTTTGTTTCCACCGTCAACAGTTTACCTTGAGGGGTCTTTAAATGCTTTGGGGAAGAGCCTTCCTAAGTGTTTTGACATGAATTACTCAACAGCCCTGGGCTGCTCTCAATACACTAGACTGAGCCATCTGATGGCAGAGCAGGAAAAAAAATGACTTCCCAAATAACGTCATTTCTTCAGCTTTAACAGTTGGCTGTGAAACACTTCTTTAAAAATAATGCTAGTATTTTCCAGCAGTTTAACACCTACAGTATGCAAACAAATATCAGATGTTTCACTGCAGTGAGGAATACAACACACATTACCTAGGGGAAAGAAAGTTCGACAGCAGTCAGCTTCATTTGTATTAAGTGTCAAGTAAGAATATTGGTAAGGAGTAATCAGTGTCATGAGGAAAAACATTCAGCTATAGTCACGTTATCTGTCGACAACAGAGATTCCTCCACTTATCCCTACTCAAGTGACATCTACCCAATCTCGAGAGTCATCTCTACAGACAGAGAAATGGCACTAAGGGATGAATGGAGCCCCTAAGAGCCCAGACAGTCAATGCCTACTCTGCTTCTTGGACCTACAAGCTCCTATGGGAGTCCTCATCAATGAATATTAACCAAAAAACATTTATTAAGCATCTACTACGTGTTAGGTATTGTGCTTAGTTTTTCCTAATTAAAGAAAGAAATGGGCTTCGAGTATTTTCAGGAAAAGCAATTCTCTCACACAATGTACTTGTCAGGGGTTCTCAGGCAACAGATTTGTCTCCAAAACCCCCGAACTTTGCCCTTCCCTCAAAAGGCATTGGATACTTTCAAATCTATGGGACTGCTATGGGTCAGGGCATGATATGATAGAAAGAACAGGATCTAAGGGACCTGTTCAAATCCTAGCCAGCAACTACCTGTGTGATCTTGGGCTATTAGTCATATTTTCTTAACTCAGAAATGGGGAGTTTGGAGCAGGTGGTTTCTGTCTAAAGTTCCTCCCAGCTCCAAATCCCTTGATCCTAGGAGTACACATTAAGGAGGGAAATGATGAATGCCAGAACCCAATTTCTAAGATAGAGAAATATTTATTGAAAGAGAAAGGGAAGTGTGGGAAAGGGTGTGAATATATGGGAAGCCTGAACAATGAAACAACTTAGAATCCTGATAAGGGAACTGATTGCTGTCTGAGAAGCAGCACTGGAGTATACTGGGAAGTACACTGGTTTTAGAGAATCTAGGACCAGAGTTCAAATCGCAACTTGATTGCTTCTACTGGTGTTACCTTAGACGAGTGATATAACTCCCTTAGGCCTCAGTTTCTTTATCTGTAGAATGGGGGACTGGACTAGATGGCTTCTGAGGATTCTTTCAGCTCTAGTTCCACAATCCTATGACCCTAGGACTGCTGGAAGGGGAATGCCTACACCTTATTCTCATTATCTTGGGGACCTACTCCTTATCATGGAAGCTTTTACTTGGAGATAAAGGAGTCAGTCTAGTCCACTCCTTCCTGGCTGCCCATTGCTAACAGAGGGCACAGGACATCCTCCACTCCTCTGATGATGGGGCTGTTTTAGGGTAGGTTGGTGTTGGCAGCAGTGGGTTGGGAGGTTCTAAGCTGAGTAGGAGAAGCAATTTGACATGGGTTCCCTGTTCTAACACCGTACCCATATTCTCCACAGTCAGCAACTCATACCCCACATGACTGGCATTTGAGGACATCTGAACATTCTAAGGGAAAAACTTTGCACACACTAATTCCAACCAAAAGGTCTTAGATTTAGACCTTGGAGAGACCCCAACTCTTTCAGGTGAGGAAACCAAAGGCTAGATGACTCACCCGAAGTCACACAGGTAATGAGCAACAGAGCTAAAATCTGAACTCCGGTCCTCTGACTCCAAGTCCTGCACTCTTCTCATGGCAATGTACTTCAGGACACTTCTCAAAAACAAATCATCTCATTGGAAGAGTTCAACAGGAAGGAATAGTGAGTGCCAGCATCTTCCTGACATGCTTGTGAAATGGATTTGTTAGGAATGTTTTCCGATGTGCTACTAAATCAAAATGATTGTCCAGTGAACGTCTCACTGACATTAGCGCCTATGATTAGCTGTCATCAAATAAATGTTTAATAATATTTGTTTACTCTTAACTTTAAATTACAGTGAAAGATGGACAAAGACAATACAAGGATTAGCTCCAAATGTTTGGGACCACATACGTACCCTTTTATGGTCCTCCAGTTGCCTCAGTGGTAGACTTTGATCAACCTCCTGCTGAGCGTGCAGAAATGCCATTTTAAGTATGATACTAAAGAAACACTTTATCTTTAGCATCAATAAGTAACAAAATAATTGAGAGCAATTCATACAGCCCAGACGAGCAAGGCGAAAGGTACAGAAACCATCACATCAAACAATAGGAACGCTCATTTACTTCAGACAATGCTTAACTAATTTGGCCTGCTCAGACAGAATCTTTAAAATAAGTGGTGGACCATGGGGTTGGTTGATTGGTTGGTTCTGCCAGAGTTCAAAGGTTCTTCATATAACGTAATGGTAATTCGTAATGCAAAATTGAAGAAAGGAGGGGAGAGGCAGATCCTTGGTGATTTGTACATGCATTACTTTACAATACATGCACAAAGACACATGTACGTGCATACAGACACGCATGCACACTCAGAGATACCATAATGAGCAAAGTGCAGTTATTTAGTTATAACTCATCCTCGCTAGCAGGGCTTTCTCTTAGTAGATGAAAAAAACGATTAACATTAAATACATAAACTAAAAGGACCTTCATGCTTTCAACTTTTTTTTTAACAAGGTCTTTGGTAAGTTTGTTGCAAATAACTTAAACTCCTTGGTTGCTTTATTAGCAGATTTTGAAAAAAAAATTTCTAAATCTACCAATGAGGGAAGAAAAATGTTTCCTGAAGACCTCAAGTACTTAAGTGACTCCTAAGTTCTTATTCACTACATTTCTTTAGATACAGGAACAATAGAGAGTGCAGATCCCGTGGGGTTAGTCCAGGTGTCTATTTCCATCAATGTTATTTCTATGCTGCACTTGTTTGATGCACTTAGAAACTGCACTTTTCTCTGCATGCACCCAGAATTCTCTTATAACGAGGGAGAATTTCCATAACACATGTAAAGAAAATAATTTCCAGGTTAAAAAAATCGTGCCGCTGCCACCTTATACCACAGACACAGAGTTTTATTAAAGTCCTAGAAGTCACATGCCCACCATCAGGACTGAAGTGATTCTTTGGCCAAGGAGGCAATTTCTACACCAAGAGATAAATGGAATTTACAGGAACTATCAACTCCTCCAACCAAACAACAGATTTTCCTCAAGCTCACAAAATACAAGGACACAGATTTTGCTAAAAAAGTAAGACACTCAACCAAGACAACTTAGAAACACCCATATTTGTTGGCATAACAAGTATAGGTGAGCAACACACCTCTACCGAGTTCTCCGTTTCTGGAGGCTGTGGCAGCTAGTTGAAAATAAAATGTATAATGTTAGTTTAGAGCACCATGTCCCTAATATTCACAAAGAAAGCTAATACTCAACCCTTAATGCACAGCAGCGGTAGTGAGATGATAGATTCTGTGGATTAGCTCTATTCTCCCTGCCAAAGTAGAGAGCAGAGAAAACCAAGGTGGAACACTTTGCATTGTAATTATAAATTTATCTAACTATAACTGCCCCAGATAACGCTGCATCAGAAGTGAGAGGCTCTGCATAAAACAAGAAGTCTATACGATAAGATACTATAAGATCACTTAAGGAAAAAAAAAGCCAATAATACATTCCCTCTAAAAAGATTTTTAAAAAAGCCTACCTCTAGCAGGAACCAATGCCTTCTGTGTACCTAGTAGACACTTAATTCAACTCAACAAACATAAATCATGTTCCACAGGGGGGTAGAACGTAAGCTCCTTAGTGGCAGAGATTGTTTTTAATCTAAACTTTGTATCCACAGAGCCTGGCATGGTAGGCGCTTAATAAATGCTTGGTGGATTAGATAAAATTGGCAAGATTCAGCAAAGGAACATCCATCTAACATCTCTTGAGCCACAGAACCCAAAGGTAACAAAAAGTAAACCAGGATATGCACAAATGGAGGCACACAGAGTATGATCAGAACACACAATGAGTCAGTCAACGAGCATACGTTAAGGGCTTTCTACATGCCAGGCACTGTGCTAAGCCCAAGGGATACAAAGAATGGCAAAAACAGCCCCACAAGGAGCTCCCACTCTAGGGGAGATAACATGCAAACAATGAGAATGATGGTATTGATACATATACATACATACATATGTGTATATATACACACACACATATATAGAAAATGTAGGTAGACGTATAGATGATATAGCTATACAGAAAAATACAGGTAAATATAGATATTTATGAGACATATAAAATGTAAGTGGACAGCAATTTCAGAGGGAAGGTTCCAGTATCTAGGGAATGGGGGGGGGTAGGGAGGGGAGGGCAGGCAAGGCCTCCTGTAGGAATTGAAATCTGAGCTAAGTCCTGAAGCAAATCAGTGAAAGTAGGAGTCAGAAAAGAGGAGAGAGAGCATTCCCAGCACTGGAAACATGTAGCACAGTTAGAAGATACAGTGTCTTGAATGAGGAAGAGCTAGTAGTACAGTGTAGCTAGATCATAGATATGTAGGGGGAGTAAATTATAAGACTAGAAAGTTACAAAGGGGTCAGGCTGTGAAGGACTTTAAAATGCCAAAGGGAGGATTTTTAGCAATAATAGGGAACATTTGGAGTTTTTAAGTATGCAGTGAGAGGGAAGAGGTGGGACCTGACCTTTAGGAAAATCACTTTAATAGGCGAGTAGAGGAAGGATTCAAATGGGGAAAGACTTGAGGCACAGAGACTGATTAGAAAGCTATTATGATAGTTCTGCCATAAAGTGATGAGGCCCTGTACTGGGGTAATGGTTGTGAGAGTGAAGAAAAGGGGACATATTTAAAAAGAGAGCACACAGGTTCTTTTCCTTTTTCCCTAATCATCTCTGGAAATAAACCTAGTAGCAGTATTGCTGGGTCAAAGGGTATAGGCCAGGGGTGGGGAACCTGTGGCCTCAAGGACACATGTGGCCTTTTAGGTCCTTGGGTGTGGCCTTTCGACCAAGTCCAAGTTTGACAAAACAAATTCTTTTATTAAGGGGATTCGTTCTGTGAAGTTCGAATTCAGTCAAAGGGCTGCATTTGGGGACCTAGAGGGCCACATGTGGCCCCAAGGCTGCAGGTTCCCCACCCCTGGTATATGCACTCGTTGGGCATAATTCCAGATTATATTCAAAAGGGTGTTATGAAGGTAGAAATGGCAAGGTTTGACAATAAATCCCAAATGTGGATAAGTGTGAGGCATCAAAGATGAAGCTGGAGTTGTGAATCTAGGTGGCTGGAAAACTGGTCTACGTTGTTTAGAATGCCTCGCTCCTAACCTTTTTATAAGCTCCAACGACTTTTGAAAATCCACTGACTTGTGGCATCCTCCCCCATTGTCCCCATGAAAAGGGAAGGTTTTCTATGCTATTGACCACTTCTTAGCCAGCTTCAGAAATGATCAGATCACTACCTTAGGTTGGAACTCTGTAGAGAAAAAGGTGATAGAAGAGGTAAAAGGAGATGTCTGAGATGAGTATGAAGAAGGGATGCTAGTACTGATGAAAACTGTCAGCATGTAAACGAAGATATGACTAATAACGTCATTAACAGAATGTGTTTTGTTATTTTTTCCAGAAGCATCAGATTACAGCTGACCCAATCATCATTATATCTCACCCTATCTCCTTCTGACCAAAGGCATGCATCTATGACTGGGCTGTTTGTGTGCTCAGGGGCACAGCCTGCAACTGGGGCGCACTGCCAAGACAAATGGCCCACAATGGAACTAGACTCATGACCTTGGCCTCATTAGCATAGTGCACTAACAACCAAGCTAACTAGGAATGGCCTTTTGTTCCTGAAACCAGGCTACACACTGGTAACTTGGTCTACCAAAGCAATACTCCCCTATTTCGGTCTGCCATGGCATGTAGCTCATGAAAAGTGGCTGTACAATGAGGATAACCTCTGAGACAACCACCCAACTCCCTTAAAAATTTAGAGCTAGAAGAGACTATAGAGAACATCTGCTTCAACACGTTCAATTGACAGATGACGTAACAGAAGTTCAGAGAACGTAGGTCACTTGCCCAAGGTCATGCAAGGTAGTGAATGGCGGAGTTCAAATCTGCCATGATCAAAAATGCTTTTCTTGTGAAGAAACCAGAATAATTACCAGCTTCTTAAAGGATCATGCATTATAATATGTATATTTGGAGGGTTTTCCTTTGTTTTTGTTGAGATTGGTAGATTTTACTACAAATTCTAGAAACCAAATGAAAACCACATTTGTGTGGTTTTCAGAGAAGAAAAGCTAATTTCTGAACTATCTGTTGACGACTAATTTGTTAATTATAGGTCTACCTTGGTTAAGGCCATAATGACTTGAGTTTCAATTTGCAGATGGATTTAGATTTTCATAAGTTGTACAGCTCTCATTATAGATAGAAGGCAAAATATCTGTTGCTCTCAGAGTTCAAGATCTAGAACTTGCCAAAATAATTTTCCTAAAGCATGAGCTTATCCATGGTACTTCCTTGCTATACAGAAGTTTGAGTAGCTCTTCATTCATTTGTTACCTTAGGACAAAATAAAAACTCCTCTGTTGGCTAACTCCGACACCAATCCACCTCTCCTGATACTTTCTATCTCTACCTAAGAGGCAAACAGGTCTACTCGCTGTCCCAGGATTCATTAGTTTATCTCCCATCTGCTTTTGTACAAGCTACCATCATCTACACCTAGCATTCTTTCTTCACTTCCACTTTTTGGAACCTTTAGCTCCCTTTTAGATTCAACTCAGGGACCATCTCCTCCAAAAGGCCTTTGCTGATCCCCCCTAGTTAGTACTCTCTCCCTCCCTAAATTATACTGTACTTATTTGCTTATATATCATTATACCAGTAAAACGTAAACTCTATGAAGTTAAAAGTCGGTTTTTATGTGTTTTTGTATTCTCAGTGCCTTGGACAGCCTTGTAAATAGAAAGTGCTTAATAAATGCTCCTTCAATTGATTGGACCAAATGACTACAATTTATCAGATGATTGCTCTCATAAAATCAACTCTAAAATGTGATACGCTCTTCTAACAATAAGCTTAATTTCTTCTGTTTTGTTCTTCAGAGTCTATTTGACAACTCAATTTCTACCTACTCTAGAAGTCTAGCAATGACCTTTGACCAAAAGCAATAAAATCTGGCCATTTAGAAGAAGGAAAAAACACAAGCAGTTAACTTTGAAGAAGAAATGCAAGGAGAACTATAATTCATTAAATTAAGGTCCTGGGCCAAGGAAGGTGGGTAGAGCACCAGCCCTGGAGTCAGAAAGACCTGAGTTCAAATCTAGCCTCAACACGTGACACATGTACTAGCTGTGTGACCTTGGGCAAGTCACTTAACCCCAATTGCCCTGCCTTCAAAAAAAAATTAAGGTTCCTTAATGGCAGCTGGATGGCACAGTAGATAGAGTACTGGGACAGGAATTAGGAAGATTTCAGTTCAAATCCATCCTCAGACATTTCATTGCATCGTCCTTAAGGGCAGGGATTGTATTTTGCTTCTGTTTGTATCTTAGCACAGTGCCTGACACACAATAGGTTCTTAATAAATGCTTAGTAACGGACACAACTAGTTGTAAGAATCTGGTAAGTCACTTAACTGCAGTCTGCCTCAGTTTCCCCAACTATGGAATGGAGATCATAATGCTACCTACCTCCTAGGGTCATTGTGAAGATCAAATGAGATACTGGTAGATTTGAGATATTAGCATAAGGTCTGGCACATAGTAGGCACTATATAAATGCAGATTTCTTTCAATTCTAGTATTCTGAATCTAAATTGCTATATGTATTTCATCTCTAGTGATAGTGCACTTTACACCAGATCTGTGATTACACTGCTTAAGTGAATGCTCTATGAAGGAACTCCCTCCTCCTATGGATCCAAATCAGCATCTTCTCTGTAATCTACAATCTTAGCTGCCTGGCACATTGAGCAGCTAAGTGACTTGCCCAAGGTCTCAGCATCAGTATGTGTCAGAAGCGTGGACTTGAATGCAGATCTCTGTCTCCTTGTCTTCTAGACCATCTCTCCATCCACTAGAGAGGCAACTAGGTGACCAAGCTGGACCTTATGTCAGGAGGACCTGAGTTAAAATCCTAACTGTGTGACCCTGGGCAAATCACTTAAGCTTTGTCTGTCTCCATTTTCCTCCTCTGTAAAATGAGGCTAATAATAGCACCTACCTCCAAGGGTTGTAGTGAGGATTAAATGAGATAATAGATGTAAAGTGCTTTGCAAATCTTAAAGTGCTACAGAAATGCTAACTAGTATTAGCTATCATGAAGAACTACAGTGCTAACACATATTGATATCTTACTATCTCCAAGTACTCCAATAGCAACAGCAGTACCATGCAGGAAGGCTATTGTCAAGACATTGATTGTGGCCATCAAGGGGGCAAGTTGGGAGTCCTTCTTTAAGAAAAAATAAATAGTAGGCCACAAATTTTCTAGAATTTCTGTTTCTAGTCCTAGCATAGCAGCAATGAGAAGCCTGAATTTTCTCCTTTTGTTGCCAATCAATCCCTGTCTTCACCTCCCTAGGATTTTCCTGACTGACAACCGCAATCCCCAAAGAGCCCTAAATTCTATTTAGTTAGGGCAATGCCATTTTCTAGCTGCTCATCATGAACGCGTCACTAAAGGAGTTCACTGTGCCAATCCCTTTGAATCCGTTTTTCAGTTCCTCTTTCACCCACTCATAACCTCAAATAGAAGGCTGGAGGGGTGGAGGTGGGCGGGGGGTTGGGGGGGTGGTAAGATACTGAATGGTTTTGCAGATACCTTTTCCTGTGTCCTGCTATTCATCAGCCATGAAAAGCCCACATAAATGGAACAGAAAGCTTATTCTTTTTCTTTTGAAAAAAACTGGGCTAAAATTGATATGATACGGCACTTCACTGAAAACAGACCGAGATCCCCCTGTCTACTAACACAGGATTGTTTGCTAACTACATTCTGGTTAGGGAAGAAGGTAAGGCATACGCATTAATGAAAGGAAAAAAAAGGAGGGGGAGCCTCAAACTACTCAGAAACAACTCTGGAGAAAATTAGCAATGACTTAAATAGAATAAAGAACACTCTCTGTTTAGATGGATTGTCTTCTGTTTTCCAGATCAGCAACAGTTTCACTGGGATTCAGTTATGAAATACAGAATTAACAAAACTTCCACTTGACTAAATTGTATGCATTCAGTCACTGTGGAATAATCTCGGCCTTCTAAACAAACAAACAAACAAACAGGGCAACCATCTCCACTAGGCAACTACTCCTGTGCCCTCGCTTAGTTCCATCTTCTCTGTGGTTGCCGGTATCTAACAGTAAACAGCTCTACTCCATTTATTGGCAATTACTGCTGAAGGTCACACATCAGCAGTAAGCCTAAATTCCAGGAAAAAAAAGGCAGCTCTTATGTAAGACCTGCCTGAATGTTGGCAAGTGCCCAAGAGAACAGTCCGCTGCAATGTAAAAAAAGTAGGACATCTCTGCCTTATGTTGAACGTCCTGAGAACTCCCCCTGAAGGAGAAGGAGGTTAATGCTTCTTTCTCTTTCCTCCTGACCCCCCTTGAGCAACACTCCTTCCCAACTCTGGATGGCTCCCATTTATTTTTCTGGAATTTACAAACCTCACCTTCAGTCTCATGACTTTCCCTGCAGCACAGACAGGATGCTGGGAACTCAGAATCTCTCAGCACCAGAAACAGGCAGGGGGGAATCAGGTTCGGTTCCAGGCCAAAAGCAACTGTGGATGGTGATGGATTTAGCTTCTCTTCTCCAACATGAGGAGCTAATTTAGCTGCTAGTTTAGGTCTAGGAAGCCAGAGGGATGATACCATGCTAATTGAGAGCAAATGATGATTCATCACGTTTTAGGGAGGACATTGATAAACCGGAAAAAGCATCTATAGGAGGGCAGCCAGGAGTGGGAAATTCCTCCTCCAATTCATACCATATGAAGAGAAGATGAAGAAACTGGAAATATTTAGCTGAGAGATGAGAAGATTCATGGGGGTATGATTGTTGTGTTCAAGTACATAAAGGGTTGTCTCATGGAAGAGAGAAGAGACTCAGTGCCTTCTAAGGTCCCTTTCAGTTTTAATTGATTCTAGGATCCCAAGACTTGTTCTAATTGGTCCCAGGGGGAAGAACTTGGAACCCTGAGGGGAAGTTGCAGAGAAGCAAATTTTGGCTGAATGGAAGGAAAATCTTCCCCACAATCTGAACTCTCCCAAAGTGGGATGGGCTACCTCCAAGACTAGATTGGCTACTTTTTGGTGGATCACATGGAAGTGATGTTTTTTCAGGTATGGTTGGACTGGATGGTGTCAGATAGCCCTTCAAATGAGAAAATTCTGTGATTCTGTGGCTATGGAAAAGTCCTCGTTTTCCCTGTGTGCCTCTTGGAACCCCAAGCTCTCTTCAAGGCTCAAGTACTACCTCCCGTAAGAGGCCTTCCCTGATTCTCCACACTCTGCCATTGTTTGCTCCACCATGATCCTCTGTATATTTTGTATTTATTTATCTGTATAGATGTTGTTTTCCTGCATTAGAACATAAACTCCTCGAGGGTGGGGACCAAACGATCATCTTTATCTTTCTATTCCTAGAGCTAAGCACAGTCCTTGGCTTCTACTAGGCATGTAATAATTACTTGTTGAACTGAAATGCACTGTTTCCAAGACTGATGGATGGACACATACTGTGATAACATATAAACTAGGAATACACCACTCATCTACTCTCTACATACCCTTTTGCTTGGCTTGCTAGCAAAGGAATGATACATGGAAACCAGCCTTGTGTTAAAGGAGCTTTTATTTCCCTTCACCTCACCTGAAGTCATAACTATCAGTTCATACTAGCATTATGGCTATACCTTACTGCTTTCCAGATGACAAAGTACTTTCACATGTATTTGCTAAAGATTTCTATTTATTGCTCTGCAATGGGCTCCAATGCCAGTAAATGATTTTTTTTTTCAGGTAAGGAATACCAAGATAAGTTCACTTTGAAAATAAAACAAAAAAAAACCCACCATCTTCTCCCCAAGAAATACTTTTGAGTTAAATGTCCTTAGTGACAGAAACATGGTACAACAAAAAAAGGAAACATGGAAAAAAGTGTTCTCTATTATTTCCCAAGTTTCCTAATGATGTTTTTGGCCAGACTCTAGAGGCCATAGTTCTGTCCCATTTTCCAGTATTTCACTGGGTCACAGGAGGTTAATTCTAGTCCAAAATGTGATGACTCCAGCTGAGGCCATAAAGGCCAAGGAATTTTCCTTCTGAAGAGAAAACTGCATGAACTTTTCAGCTGAAGCTCGGAAGAACACTTCAAATGAGTTACGCACCTCTCTACTGACACAACAGGCGCCACAGAAAAGTAATGTTCAGTGGTTTTCTCTTTCTCTTCTTTTCTTTTGAAGGTGATGGTAAGAAGAGTGGAGATACACCCAACCCTTCTTTTATTTGAGAAACCTATTTTGGTTGGGTTTAAAAGAAGCTTTATTCTGGAACACAGTTGAAAGGGCCCTCCAACATGCACTTTTGTTGTAGAAAATCTATTACCCTGTCCTCAGCTCACCTTGTTGTTGCAAAAGCACTCAAAATTGCTTGGAATGGTATATGATTTTCCAAGTCGTTCAGGGCCCTTCTATCTCTTCTATCTATCCTAGCTTGAGACAAGGAGATGGCAGTCCTTATTCAGACAATTCTTAATGGGAATCAGTTTGGTCACCAGTCAGAAGAATACATTCACTGTCGTCGATGAGTTATCATTGTGGTTCTTGTTTTTTCCTTTTATTATTTAATCTGAATTTGGCATATTTCTTTACAACTCAGGGTTGGGTCCTTGATTCCATCCCATGACAGGATGAGCTTATTAGATTTCTGAAGAACACAAAGCTCAGCTTGGTCAGGTGAATCCAGCATTCTCTTCCTGGCCCTCTTCTTCCTCTCTAAAGGAGGAGGAAGAAACCCATAGATACTACAATCGTCTTCAAAACAGACAAAGATGGCCAATGCCAACCAGACACATTGATGCAGAGCCAACAGACACTGCGAAGGCCTGAAGAAGTGGGGCCTTGTTTTCTACGCCTTACCAGGCTTTGACAGTTGCTAGTGGTAACAATGAAAAGGGAACCACCACTGCTTCCTCTGGGAATTTACAAAGAATTCAAAGCCTTGCCAGATTATGCTCTTTTCATAAACAGACAGTATTCCATTTCCTCCTGTGTATTTATAGACACACCTGCTACAGCCATGGAATCATTCCATGAAGGAGTCATAAAGTCCCAGCCAGCAGACCAAGTTCTATATTGAGTGATCCCACACTTCAGCTGATCTGCTCTGGTCCACAGCAGGGCATTACAGGCTAAGAGCAGTGAAAGTTCCCATTTTATGGCCTCATTTGCAACTCAAAATAGAGCCTGAACTTTCAACAGATAAATTAAACTCACCAAGGTTCTTATATCCTTCCGACAAAGATGGAACCAAAGGTCACCAACATTTCAGATTAGCAGTGCTGGGTTTGGTTGGTGTTGGGGACCATTCTCCACCCCTACTGAACCACACCCTACCCCGAAAGGAAGGTAAAGCAGAAAGATAAATGCCAACAAATTCGAGGAAATAAACTGAAATCACTTTACTACTCTTCCTTCCCCACTCTGAATTTTCCACATCTCCCCATGCCAGAAGATGTGACCACTAGATCAAATTTACATAATATTAGAAATTAAGGCTATTAATGAATATTGTACTGCAGAAAGAAAGAGAACTGGATTTGGAGTGTGCAGATCTTGACTCTGCCACTAACAAGATATATGACTGAGGGTAAATCTTGGCCCCTCTCTGGTCCTGGATTTTCTCATATACAATACAAAAGAAGGAGATTAGCTGGCATCTTAAGACTCAGTCTAGCTGGAAAATTCTGTAATCCTATGTGTCATTCTCCTTAAACTGGCCTGGTCATTTCTTATCACTTCTGATTTCTGAGGAAGTAGGTATTAGAACACCAGTGAAAAAAAATCCCAATCTATTTTTGAGGGGAGGGGAGTAAAATCTAATTCAAATTGTATTTTAATTATTTTCCCATAAAAGAGACAGCTATCTTTCTATAAATATTAGTTTTCTGGACCACTAAAAATTTTCTGATAAAAATCCATTTTTAGCCTTTCCAATCTCACTCCTCGTAAATATATACTAATTTTCAAATAACACAAAAAACTTTTCACCTGGGATAAATAACTTACATTTGTACCATCTGACTAATGTGAAAAAATAATATTCCCCCAAATATTCAAAGGATTTTTTGGTTTAGTTTTTTTAAGTGTTGGTTCATGAATCTAATCTATATTCAAAATTCTGTCCAAAATGACCCTTCTCCAATATTGCTCTGCTATGACAAGGTGGGTTAATTCAAATTTTCAGGCATTTGGGAGGGGTTCTATCGGCACATGGAAATCTATAGATAATGTGTTTTCTAAGAACTGGAGCCATTTCAATTCCATGGAAGAAGCTTCATCTATAAACCTTCCACTTCTAATCCTCATGCTCGGAGATCTACACTCCACTAATTAGAGACAAAACTGGAGTAACTTTCAGTTAATGTCCATTCCTCCAGTGCCCTTTTCCATACAATGTTATACTACTACTTCTCTCTCTTGGTTAATTATCCTTTCTCAAGAAAGTGAGGATCAAATGATATAATGATCGTAAAGTGCTTAGCTGAGTCTGGAATGTTATCTATTATTATTAATTAGTATTATTTTTATTTTGACTCTGAACCTCAGACTAAGTCCAAGTAGGTTTACAGAATTGTATGTTTAATGCTTTGTATAAAAATAAAGTCATTTCACTTCAATGCTGTTCTCAAAAATGAAGATTTTCTTTCACAAGTGCATGGCCAGTATCACCAAGAAATTTAGCTTTGTGTTTGAGCAGCAAGGAAAACAATATTCCAACTTCACAAGCTTTCTCCACACTGAAACAAAAATCATTTTCCCACAGATGGCACACAAGCCGGTCATGAGAAATGCCAATGAAGAAGACATGTGATTCACTAGGACTCACTCCCATGGGCAAAACAGACAAAATAAAATGTTAAACACAAGAGAGACTACAGGACAGACAGGTCATGGGGCAACTTGGAAAAGAGCATGGAAACACCACTATGGGACATTTAAAAGAGAAAGGAGGACCTCAGTATTATCCGATTCATCAATGGAAATCAGCTGAAAAAGAAAAAAAAAGGGAGGGGGAGGAAAATAAGCATTAGGAATATTAAGTATAAGCCAGTTCAAGTTCTAGGCACTATTAGAGATTTATAGGTCAAAACACAGTGCTGTAAAATTGCTGTAACTGTCATGAAAGCCCCAACCAGGTCCGCAATGCTGTCACCCTACTCGGTGACCTCAGCTCTGCTAGAAACATTCTACCAGGGAACAAAACAGACAGGATGCAGTCATGCTTTGTTCACATGCCGAGTGTCAAACCACATCGATAGCCCAACCAAGTTCTAAGAACTCCACCCTGTGGCTTGTGAGTTGGCTAAAATGTGTACAGAACTGTGGGCCAGGGAGAATTCCCCAATTAACAACGTCATCTTTTCAGATGGCAGTGGGAAAGAATGGGAGCTGAAAGGCAGACAACGCATGTCAACCCGGGAGGAGGAGAACCTCTCAGTTTCGATCTTAACAAGACTACTGCAACCCAAACTGAACAGTGACACACGCTAGACACAAGCCATCGAGTCTCTATAGGAGACAATTCAACTTTCATGGGGTCACCTGGAAAATAATGGGATGAATGCATCCCAGGCCCAGAGATTCCAAATCCAACCCAACTCCTGGGTTTAAGAGGAAAAGATTGGTCGAATTAAAATCATATGAAACTGTTGAGATGGTAAAGAGGTAAGGAGATTAAAAAGTAAAAACGAAGAAGATTCCTTCCATTCATCAGGTCCTACACCAGTGAATTCCATTTAAAGAATAAATGGAAGACAGCCAACAGCATGGGTCTTCATTGAAAATACTAAAAGGGTTTTATGTCAACAGTCTCCATGTTAACTTTTGACACATGAAGTAAACTTTTAAATTTCTAACAGAGACCTGGGAGTTAGAAATACAAATGTCTTACCCAGCTGGGAAAAAAGGAAGATTTAGTAATCACTGCACAATAATTTGGGCACATGGGAACCCTGCTGCTTCCTGTATACAACAGGTGAAACGTTTCAAGGGAAGAAATGTCCTTTACATGAATTCCATAATAAATATACCTCTTTTTTTAGATACACTGATTTTTCTTTCAATTTTTTTAAGCACCAATTTAGGCAAACTGCTATCACGAACCTTTTACAATACTGGCTATGTCAAATAGGATCATACCTTATAACAACTAGCTTGCCTCTTTGGATGTTGTTATGAGGCCTGAATGTTTCCTATCGATTACAAAGACAGAAATTGTCTCTAGCAGGACGTATGCTCCTTGAGGTCAGGAAAGGTTCACATTTTTGGTTCTTATATCCCCAGCACCCAGCCTGGTGTCAGATGCATATCAGGCAATTAATAAATGTGTGCTGAATTGACTCGAGTTTGAGATGTTTGGTTACAAAAGATTCTTTTCTTTCAGGCACCATTTTAGATCACGGGCATGGTGGAGCATAATCAATAAATATGGGAGGGAGGTCACATGTGAGGAGGTGAAACAGTCCAGACTTTTTGCTTTGTTCCCTTAATAAAGTGAATATGATGAGAAAAGTGGAATTTTCCAACTGCTAAAATGTCTTTGTTACATTTATAGGGGACGAAATGCTATTATCTGTTTGTTATTGGTATTAGAGATGATAGTTGCTATTACCTCCTAGAACGTGTTCCGTGGCACAGAGTTCTTTTCATCTGCTTCTCTGAGATGATTTAATTTCAATAAAAAAGATGTCTTAGCAATGGTGACCCCCCCCCCAGCATCAAAGGGAATGCAATTTTTACTCTTATGGAAGCCAAGAAAAATTGGGTGGGTACAATAATTCATTTTCTACTATCCCTAAATTGGACTAGGTGATCTTTAATCGCATAAGATCATCCCTGTTGGCCCCGAATTTCAATAAAAGGAACCAATGTGGGCCAGGAGCCTGCCTTTCTTCTTCAGTTAGCTATGCCTTTTTGACCTCTTCCTTTGTCAGGCATGAAAATGGGCAAGATCTTATCACATGTCATATTTGTCATCTATTTCTAGATGGACATGAATGGTAACTCTTTATAATTAATGGGAATTAATGGAGTTAATGGGAAAGGAGAACAAGTCGGCATCTTCTACATGATCACAAAAGTCCTGCATTAATGCTGATGGAGAAACAAAGAAATGGAATCCAGGAGTTCTTTCTAGGTTATAAAAAATTCGAAGTAACTTAATAAATACACTGTTGTATTAATAAGCTAGTTTGCAAAATGCAGAACAATGGATTTGGAAGTCAGAAAGAGTTAAGTGCTAATACTGCCTTAGACACTTACCAGCTGTGTGACCCCGGGGCAAATCACTTAACCTTTCTCAGACTCAGTTTCCTCATTTATAAAATAAGGATAATAATAACATCAAGGTCATCATCAAAGTACTTCCCATCAGGAAGTCTACTTTAAATGATGTTGGTCAGTCACGTCTGACTCTCCAGGACCCCATTTGGGGTTTGAAGCCATCTATTTCCACCCTCTCATTTCAAATGATGAGGAGCCAAAGCCCAAAGAGGGGGAGAGCCTTTCCAAAAGTCACACAGGTAGTGAGGACCGGAAGGAAGATTTGAACCTGGGTCATCTGATTCCAAAGGCTGCCCTCTATCTACTAAACCATACTGAGTCTCTAATTAGTAGTCCAACTAATTTGCCAGTTGACAGGAACAGTTATAATGTACAGGACTCAATGCCTGACATTTAATAAATGCCTGTTGATTGACTGAAATGTAGAAAATGGCCCTTTATTCTAAAATAGACTCCACTGATAGGTCAAACTTTAAAGAGAATTAAGGGTCGTTTATTATTATATGTAAATATGAATATAAACATCCTAGATTCCTCACTTTATAAGACAGATCCATTCCTGTGGAATGTCCTATAAAACTAATCAAATTTTAAATCCATTAGAGTAGCTTGAATTAAAAAAAAACTTTTGGATCTTTATGTAAGGAATGTAATTATTAATTAATGTTAACTCCATATTTTCTTAGGTCAGTCTATCTTAAGTCAAGGCAAATGCGTGTGTACACATGTATGCCTCATGAACCGGTTAGATATCATTTCTCGCAAGGGTGTCAAATGTTTCTTAGGAAGCCTACTGTGTGACTAAGCATTTAAAAGGGCCCTCCAGGAGTTCCCTTTCATGATACCACTTTTCATCTTGCCACTTTATTTGTATTCCTTTTGTCATGTTGTGTGAAACATTTTAAAATCTTCTTTTGGCTCTGGTAGCCTTAAACTATGCAAAGTTATGATGGGTAAAAGTGACATCTTCCCCTGTCCTTCTATAAACTTAGTGAATATTTCTGAAGGCTGCTAGGCTTTTCTGCTAATCCGAGGCCTCCCTCTGACTAACAATAAGCGCTAAAACTTTAAAAAGAAAAAAAAGGCAGTAAAACTTCAGTTGTATGCGATGACATTTATTTTGACAAGCACACCCCAGATTCAAGTCTTATGACATCATCACTCCACTGACTAAATGAATTGTAGGATACTTTGGTAATCTCAGAATAATGATCCCTATTAAATCTGCCAAAATGGGGCTGAAACAATGAATGAGAACTGCAATTCCCAGAGAAGACATAGAGAACCATTAGTGAGGTTTTAGTTCTGTTCTGTTTTTGTACCAAGAATTTTTTTTGGCAGGGGGGGGGGGGGGCAGGGGGGGAGTGGGAAGAATACAAGACTGACTTTATTTTGTTTTCTGTGGAGATGGGTTGGAGGTGAATAGTTTGCATGACACTGTGGGTATTTACTCAATATCAAGGATTCTGCACGGTGTTCTTCACATTTATGGTCAGGATAAATGAGGAAGGTGTCTTTAAAATCAGTTTTTATATCACAGACCTTTTGATAATCAGAAAGACATATATAGCAACTCACCAATAAGAAATGTAAACTCTCTATCTGGAACCTAACATGCATGCACACACACACACACACACACACACACATGCATGTACACACATACATACTCATACATACTTCTCTGTCTCTCTCCCTCCTACACCTACACACACACACACACACACACACACACACTTTTTCCTTTGGAATTTAACTATAAGCTAAAAGCAAGACATGCAAAATTTTGCCAATTATTTACTCTGAAAAGCACATGACATCATGAGGTGAACAGCCTATGAGAAGAGAGATCTGAGTATAATTAGCTTATTAAAGGCTCACACAGGATAAAATCATATTCTGGGAAGCATACTGGAAAGTTATTGGCTGAGTTCAAAGCAAAAATTAGAGACTCTGAAAGTTATTTCTCCCAATAAACTTTAGGGAAAAGTTTTGTTTATTCCTTTTTTAAACACTATTAATACTTGTGATCTAGGATAAGGTAGAATTCCCCCCCCCCCCGTCCCCTTCCCCTCCCCCACTTTCACATTCCCTCAATTTAATGGTCAAACGCTGTAGAATGAAAATAAATGCCAGGTACCTTTTCTCCATAGCCTCTGTCTTTGGTCATCATTTCCCTGAGCGTCTGTAACACTTTGATACAAAGTTTTTCTTCGTTCTCTTCCAGCAGCTGTTTAGTATGTTTTATTAATCTGAAAAGGGGGAGAAAAGTAATGGTTCGATTTGCTGCCACCGTCCCTCAAGTGCATCAACTTCTCAGCATCTCAGGATACCTGGTCACAGGGCCGGACACCCTGGACCAAAGGCCCTGCACTCAGCAGCAGCTCCCTGGAGCCTGCGGGCTGGCCCACCAGCTCATCTGCATCTCAAAAGTGACACCTGCTGGTCGATGGGGAGAAGCACTAGCTAAGGCTCCAGACGGCACCCTAAGCCAAGTCTGAACACTTGGATTCTCTAGTATTTACTATGTGTCTAATGTATACCACAGACTGTCCCAAGTGCTGACCCCTTTCTCTACAACAGTAAAGAAAACAAAGTCTTTTGCTTAAAGTCGTTAACAATATACGTTTTATAAGCAGGAAAATCAATTCATTTAAACAGTATGATTTAGATGACGTGTTGCAGAGTCCTGTTTGAATTAAACAGGTGAAGTAAGGAATCACATGAAGATGTTCTGTGAACTTATTGTTTCCCTGATAGAATTTAAGCTCCATGAGGGCTGGAGCCCTTCCATTTCTGTCTTTGGATTTCCAGAGCCCAAGATCTGAGAGGCAGGGTGGGGTGGTGGATAAAGATCTTGCCTTGTAGTTAGGAAGGCACAGGCATTCAGCTGTGACTTCCTACTCCTACTGGCTGTGTGACCCCGGGGCAAGTCACTTAAGTCCTGAGTACCCATCTGTAAATGGAGAAAGTTCTTCACCAATGACTCTCTATACCACTGAAATCCACTGAAATCACAATTCCAGTAAAAACAAACTTCCCAGAGTCTAGCCCAGTGCCTGGTATGCAAATGGCAGGCGATAAATGTTGGTTGCTTGACTGATTGTGTAAAACATACACTTGTCCCTCGTCCAAAATACTATCTTCCTATTAAGGAGGTGGGAATGGGTGGAGGAGAAGCATTTAGTGAGCACAAAGGTCTAGATACTAGTGTTTCCATCCCTAGGATTCTCCTGCAGCTTACATCTATGACAAATAGATACCAAAAGAAACAGGAGAACAGGGAGGTACAATAAGCAAGTGGAAAAGTTGGCCACTAAAATCAGGAGCAAATTGTCACAAACGATTCCAACCAATAGGGCTCTCTCTAACTGCCCATTCAGTTCTGCCAATCTTGTTTTAAGAAGGTGACCACAGTTAAAAGCTGTCACCTTGTTCGAGGCAAGGGATACACTTCTTTCCAAGATATATTTCTAGGGCTCTTGAATTAGGCTCTTCCCACAGCAGGACCACATGGGTATTCTTGACAGATCTCACAGGGGAGTAGCACTCACACTACCCCTGACACACAAACAACTTACTTGCAGATAAAGCCTCCACTTTCACATTTTCTTCGGGCATCTGTGTTCTCTGGGAAAAGCAGTTCTGGTCGATGGAGCACGTCCACGAGCACAGACAGCTCTGCCTGGACAAGGGGCCGCAAACGGTCTTCTAATGCAGACACTATATCCTGGAAGGTACCAGCAAGTAGTATTAATGGCAGAGGGTAGTGGCTAACTTTTGGCATCCTGAGAATTTGGGTCCATCCATAAGCAGTTTGGCATACTATGACTGAACCATCAACTAACTCATGGATCACACTTCTAAAATGACCGCTTCTTCCCCACCCTCCATCCTCATGGAAAGCGCTAGTCTTTGAAGTGCAAACTTCCCACCACCCATCCTTTTAAGGAAATGGAGTCTTTTAGGCCAACAAAGCATTCCATGTTACGGTTACATGAAAACACAAACGAATGAACATGCTGTATCAACATGCTAAATAGATGTACCCTGATAGCATGATGGTCTTCAAATACAAAACACACTGCTGTAGGAAAGGAAAACAGAGAAAAATGTGAAAGGGCAGCTAAGTCAAACACCGCAAAGAATATGTGAAAGGCAAATAGCAGGGAACAGATGAAGGGATGCGTTCCACCAGTGGGCGTGTCTCTTACAGGATGGTGACTTAGGACCAACCTAAAGCCAGGATGGCCAAGACGAGTACAGACTGTACTAAACAGAAAACAGACTCTAGGCTCAGTCTTTGTAAGCGAGGAAAACTCTTAGGCATTCATTTCTGAGGAAAACACGCACACAGAGTTTTATATATACTTAATCCAGAGTAATACCAAATCTGCTTATTTATAGATGAAGTTTTTCCAGAGGCTACGAGACATGGTTTTTAGACTGGAGTACTTGGAAGTCAGGAATGCCTGGGGTCAAATCCCACCTTTGACATGAGCTAGGTGGCGCCATAGCGCACAGAGTGCTGGGCCTGGAGTCAGGAAGACTCATCTTCCCAAATTCAAATCTGGCCTCAGACCCTTACTAGCTGTGTGACCCTGAGCAAGTCACTTAATCCTGTTTGCCTCAGTTTCCCATCTATAAAATGAGCTGGAGAAGGAAATGACAAACCACTCCAGTATCTTTGCCAAGAAAGCCCAAAATTGGGGTCACAGAGAGTCAGACGAGACGGAACGACAACAGCAACAGGTGTGATTTCATCTCTCTGAGCCTGTTTTTTCAATGGTAAAATGAGTAGAATGGTCTCTGTCAGACCTACCTTCCTGAGGGTGTTCTGAAGCTTAATGAGATAATACATGTAAAGGACTTTACAAGCTTTAAGGAGCAATATTACTATTCCATTTGGACAAGCAAAACAAACCATGTGGTCACTCAATGGTGACAGAAAGTCAATTCAGTGATTAGACAAACACTGATGATGCTCAGCAGAATCCAGTGACTTCCATCCAGAATTCCTCCAGACCTCTGTGGATCTAGAATTCTTGAAAGAACCCAGATTATGCCGACCCCAACTTGACAGCACATCCTCCAAAACATAGCAACATAGAGCTACTTCTCAACACCCATGGTATTAAGTAGTATTTACCAACCCAGGCAGATTCATGGAGGACTTCCATCTCATTGTCAATGGAGATCCCTCAAGAAGCTGCTATGATAATCTACTGAGTAATGTACCCAATCGCAGTTCATGAGCTGAAAGCTAGTCTGACCAAGTGTCATTTTTATACACGACGAAACTGAGAATCTAAAGGGGAAGTGACTTGCTCAAAGCAACCCAAACAGTGAAGAGCCTGGATCACCCTAAAGAGGCCACTTGGAGGCCCAAAGCATAAGTTTCTTACGTGAGAGCCTCAGGTTGGGAAGGAGCTAACAGATCTTCTGAAAGAGCCTAGCCAAACACCTAGGAGTTAGCGAATCACTAGGAGCACCTGTCTCCTCTCAATGCCAAACTCACTCACGATGTACATGTTATGAACTGCTGGAAAAATAAGACAGCCTTCCCAGGGGACAAAAACCAAAGCCTTATACTCTGGTTACCAGCACTATGCTTCCTCACAAGAGCTGGCTCATACTCTTTACAAGGCTAACTAATCCTTGGAAACAAGAGTTCTTCCTCTGTGTCTTGGACCCCTCTAGAAACCTGGTAAAGCTTATAAACCTCTTCTCGGATGATGTTTGTGGCCTATGTTCATAATGAAGGGAAATGCTAATTTTCAATTAGAAGTTAGTCAAAATAAAGATGTAATATTTTCCCCATCCAGGTTCATGGAGTCCCCTGAAATCTATCCATGGATTACTCTGACTTCCAGTTAAGAACCTTTAAAGCAAGCAGTACCCTCAGGTGACTTTTCCAAGTCAAGGTTGTCTTTTCCTAAATTCCTCTCCCAATATGCTATTTTTTCTCCAAAGCTCACAACTCTGAAATGCCTTTATTTTAGTTTGTCTTGATCCCATATGCTTGGTCAAACCCAAAGGGTGCATATTTGGGAATAGACCATTACCTGTAATCTTTCGATGATGTTCCTATAATCACGGGAAGCGGCGAGCACAGAGTCCCGGCGAGCGGCATTTCTTGCCGACAGCCGCCAGTTCATGGCAGTTTTCTGCACAATGTTGTGTGACTTCAGGAACAGGTTGTTGACCTGGCTGTCCAAGTCCACAGGGATGGCGATTGCTCGGCTTTTAGCTGGAAGAGAAGAAGGCAGGTTCAGAGCACTGGACTACTTGGTGAGTTATCGAGTCTGTCTGTCTGCTATCCATCTATCCATCTATCCCTATCCATCTATCTAGTTAACTATCACCTATTTCTCTCTAGTTCTCTACTATCTATAAATAATTTTTCTGCCATCTACCACAAGACTGAAGATAATCTCTCATATAAATATATTTATATATATACATGCATACACATCTATATCTATCCACATATCTCACTATGTGTATATACATGCACATATATGTATATATGCATACACACAAATTTATACATATATATTTGCTATAGCTAGGTCCTGATTATCACGGATAATGAATCCCCCTGAAGTGATTACACTATTTGAATTTTCATTGGGCTGGAACCAATGACCACATTTGACATTATTATAACTTCTAATAGTGAAAATAAATGAATGTATGAATCTCAAATAAATCAGATCACTTCACAGGGTTCATCATTTGTACTAATTAGTACCTCGCCGTAGATGGCAGAGGGAATAGAGCACTAGGCCTACACTTAAGAAGACTTGAGTTTAAATTGACTTCATCTGTGTGCCTCAGTTTCCTCAACTGTAAAATAGGTAATAACAGCACCTAGTTTCCAGGGTTATTGTGAGGATCAGATGAGATCACATTTGTAAAACACTTAGCAAATCTTAAAGAGTTGTATAAATGCTAGCTTTACCTATTTTCCTATTTTATATGTATGTACAGGTAAATAAACTCTCCATTATTGATGGCACGTATTTAATATCATGTTGGGGGGGGCAGCTAAGTGGTGCAGTGAATAGAGCACCGGCCCTGGAGTCAGGAAGACCTGAGTTCAAATCCAGCCTCAGACAATTGACACTTACTAGCTGTGTGACCTTGGGCAAGTCACTTAAACCCAACTGCCTTCCCCCCACCTCCAAAAAAAGAAAAAATTAGAGCCATTAATATCATGTTGGCTTGTCCATTATTTCTGTTATCAAATCATGTGTAACGGTCGGAGGATGCTGCAGAGGGAAAAAGGAACCTTAGAGGGTACCTAATCTAATTCCCTCATTTTACTGAAGAAAAAATTGAAGCCTAGAGGGGACTTGCCCACATTCACAAAGATAGGCAAATGACAAAACCTGACCTTCATAGAAGATTTTAAGTTTTACAAAGAACTTCCCACGTTATCTCACTTAATCCTCAAAATAACCCTCTGAGATACATACTACAGGTATTACTGTCCCCATTTTGTACATAAGGCTCGGAGAGGTTAAGGTTCAAAAGGCTAACATAACCTTAGAGGCAAGATTCCAGCCTACATCTCTCTTACCTGCCTCAGAACTAGGACTTGAACCCAGGACCTCTGATGCTAGATCCAGGGCTCCTTCCATTACATTATGCTAATTTTCAAAGGTCCAAACAAATCATAACTGGAAAGGTAAACCTTTGTGATCTAAAAATAATCATTCCCTTCAACTCTCTGAAAGGGCAGATTATTTTTAGATTACATGCTATTCTGAATCCTCTCATTAGCATAGATAATTGAGACTGCACATGGATTAAAAAAAGAAAAGAAATCCTTACAAACTTTGGGCTTTCCATAGATTTTGCTCCTACTACAAAGACCAAAGTTGAACAAGACCTCTGTGAGCACATAGTGTTCAAAATGTTTAGAGGCCCTCACTAAGTCTCTAAGGAAGTCAGAGATCCGTGAACAGTTACTGGGCAGGTACTTCCAAAGTTGGATTTCTCACTTTTAAAAGAGAATAGACAAGAAGAATTTAGGCTTCTGATGGCATGGAGCAATGGATGGAAAAGGACTAGCAGCCACTTTACATTGCTCTGGAAAGGTTAATGCAAAAAAGTAGATGGGGGGCAGAGGCAAGAAAAGACAGGAGTCCCTCATCCCCAGAGGGTTCTCCTTCAACACCTGCTCTTTCCCCTCTGAGGTTGTGTTTCCTGTGTGGCCCAGATCTACATAGACAGTATGTGTCAGTCAGGGCTTGAGCTGATATCTTCCTGATTCTGAGATTAGTGCACACTACATTCATATTATATACATATCATACACACATGCATGCTCACATGCATGAGTAAAGGCTTCATCATCTTTTGCTACCTTTAAAAACACACTTTGGATGCCGCAGCAAGTTTTCACCTTCTAAGTGCTTGTAGAATATACTCATTAGACAGGTGGCTTACTCAAAACCAAGCTGAAAATCATTCATTAAATACTGACTAGTCAGTTTCACAGAGTCACAGAATCTCAGCATTGGAAAGGACCTCAGTAGCCATCCAATCCCATCTCCAGGACAATATAACTGATAAGTGGTCATCCAGGCTCCGCTCGAAGATGTGCAACAAGGTGGAGCTCGCCACAACCTAAAGCAGCCCCTTCTACTTAACCAAAGGGTTAAGAAGTTTCTCTGAACATCAAGACTTAAATTTCCTTCCCTGTCACTTCTACACTACAACTAATTCTGGACCCTTGGGTTAAAACAGAACAAGTCTAATGTCTGGTCCTGGAGAGAGTTATCAAGTACTTGAGGACAGTTAGCATGTCTCAGACTTCTCTTTTAGAGGTTTCTTAGGGCTCGGCAAATACGGCTTTCTATGAGATGATATTAGGAACATTACCAAGGCCTGGCCTAGAGACCTTGCAAGTTAGGAGGTTCTTTTCTCTCATTGTGAGTATGCTTCTGCAGGCACTTTCAAAGTTGGATCTCTTGCTTTCAAAGGAGATGAAAATCAAAATGTATAGATCTGGGCCCAAAGAAAAGAGTTAAAAACCACCTAGGAAAAAAACCAAAACCAAAAACACAGAGGCAGAGGATTCAAATGAAGATTTCATGGATTCTTCCCTAGTGTTCTCAGCGAGGATCAAGCATCTATCTGCCTTCCTTGCTGTTCCTTCCTGACTGGACTTGCATGAGACACTCTAACTCTTAGCCTGGAACTACAGAGAGTAAAAGCAGACAGGTGATGGATATGTAGCACTTAGGACAAAAATAACTGAGGCTCATATCAATTTTAAAGGCAAATGGAGGAAGAGGGAGAGAGATTTCAGCATTCTATTTTAAAGAGCACAGTCCTAGGGGGTTGAGGCAAGAAGAGAAGGAACTCAATCATAACATTCTCCCAGCAGACAGCACAGTTACTATTAATGTTTGTTTAAAATGTCACTTTTTTTAAACCAATGAAGAAACTCAGGATCGGTGAGATGAAATGAGCCCATGCTCACAAAACTAGCTTTAGACGTTTGTCTGAAGCAGGATTCCAACCTAGATTAACTGTTTGCACTTCTGATACTTTATAGACCAGGCTGTAGGGGCTTTCCACCCATTCATGCCTTCTTTAAACATAAAACACACTTTGGCTACATTAGAAACAAAGTCAACTGTCAGGTTTCTTACCTACATCAGAGAGCACCCTTATACAACTCTCCACGGAGGCTTTCTGGCTCGGCATCAGCCAGTTGCAGTGATAAACCCTGAACACTCCCTGTAGCAGCTGTACAAAGACTGGCTGGCGAGTCTAGAGGGAAAAAGAGAAGGAAAAAGATCATGGAAAACTGCATTTCACTTCCTCAAACAAAGACTAAGTCATCCCTCCTTGTGCCCAGTTGGGTTTTCAAGAGTAGATCTCTTCATTCACAGTCCAAACAAGAAGTATTCCAGGGCAAAAGGAGGGAGATATCAGATGAATAGGGAGATCAACAAACATTTTTAGGAATCATTAGAAACAGAAAGGAGGAAAAGCAAATAATTATCTTTATCAAGAGCACAAAATTGAAGTTATCTGCCTGGGGTTGCCCACAAGAAAGTCCCTGGGAAATGAAAGAGAAGTAAGGTTTAGTTGGGACACTGGGGCAGTATTTAAAAAAAAATGAAACCTGGGTCTTGGATGATTTTCTAGAAATGTCCTAGCTCCCAACCCCTAGCCACCCATAATATAGTATGCAAAGACAGCAGAGGTAATGAACCAAATGTTCAAATGTTGTCTATTAATGGTATTGATTTCCCCTAAAAAGTAGGCAAAAGACCAATCACATCCCCCAATCAGAAAAGAACAAGCTTTCAATCGACCAATCCATGTCTAAGGACATGAGGATCTCACATCTTCAGAGGGTAAATCTACTTGAGATCTTGAAATCTGTACTTCATCAGATCAGGGATATACACCCCACTTTACATTCTCAGTTCACACAGTTAAAAAGTTAATCAGCTTAATAAAAATTACCAACCAAGTGTTCTACAAGGCATTTGGGAGGGGACAAGAGTTGATTCAGGCCACTGAGCAAGCACCCTACAAATGCTAATAGAAATGATGTCTGTTGCAAGAAAACTGAGGTCGGTCAAAGCACTCAGGCCTTCCTACAAATGCTGGCCCAGAGAAGAGTCCGATCTCCAGCTGCATAAAGCACTTAGCATAGAATTCAGTTCCATGGGGCAGATGCACATTCTTCTTGCTTGTTCTCATCACTATCAGGCATACAAGTGATGAGAGCCCCAGGAGTGGCAGAAATCCCAAATAAGAATCAACAGCAGCAATGACTACAAGTAGCATTTATTCAGGGCTTTTTTTTTTTTTGCAAAGCACTTTACAAATATTTTCTCGTTTGATCCTCACAACAGCACTCAGAGGTAGCTGCTATTGTTATCTTCCCTTTGTTGGACAAGGAAGACAGAGAGGTTAAGTGACTTGCCCTGGGTCACAGAGCTAATAAGTATCTGAAGCTGGATTTGAACTCGAGTCTTCTGGATATCAGGTCCAGGGCTCTATCCACTGTGCCACTAGCTACTACCTTAGTGTCTTTCAACTGCTCAGAAACAAAGCAGTGAATACAAAGAAATGTGTATCAAGGGCCTTCTGGGCATCTCTCTGTGGGAGACAGTTCTTGCTCTACTGGTATTGAAAGTTTAGTAGGGGAGATCAGTCATGTACACAAAACACATAATACACAAAATAAGGCTGTATTGGCTTAGGTAATAGACCATGAGCACTAGACAAATGGCAGAGATCACCTTTTTCAAAAATCCTATGTTTATACATCTGCATATATAAAAAAAAAACTTTGATCTTCAAAACAGCCCTTTGTGGACCAAATGAGGTATTTGTAAAGCACTAAGCAAAGTGCCTACACACCCAAAGCTATATAAATGCATAGTCCCTTCCCTTTATTGGGGTAGGCACTATAGGGATTTTTAGCTCCTTTTTTCAGATGAGGAAACCAAGGCTCTAAGAGATTAAAGATAATTAAAACATAGTACAAGTGATGGACAAAACACTGATTAAACATTAACGGCTTTGATAGGAAGATCTGCTAAGGCCTCACTCGCATAGCTAGTAAATATAAGATCTGGGATTTGAACCCAGTACTGACTTCAAGTCCAGGCCTCTTTTCACGATTCCATTTGGCCTAGGTCTACTCGTTTCTGTTAAAAGAGCTGCTTTTATATGATGCTCCATCTGTCTAATTCAGGGGTGGGGAACCTGCAGCCTCAAGGGCCTGGAGGCCGCAGGCTCCCTACCTCTGCCTAGTACATTCTAAGATTTCTGCAAGGTAGAGATAGACAGACTGGAGACTAAAAGGTAAGAATGCCCAAACAAATCCAATAAAGTGGTCACGTATGTTGACAATTTTCTAAGAGAGCCCAATAGAATGATCTGTTTTACAATACACTCCACAGTTTACATGAACACCAGCACTGTCATGGTGAACTATCCCTTTAAATCACAAGCCAAACACCTGAAGTAGAGTCATTTTTAGAGTTGGCCACTCAGGAGAATAGTCCTTTATTGGGTGGGACAAGTCTGGCCTTTAACAGCACGTACAATCTTAGCCTCGAAGGTTGTTGATGTCAAGGTACCACTTTGACTAGAGACGTGTAAATCACGTTGTTAACCCACTGCATTTCCCAAGCATTCCTGAGCTAAATCGAAAGCTATTTCTATTTCTCCGGAATAAGCGAGCTGCTTAAAATTTCCAGAATAAAGTGACAGGAAACATTTTTGCCACATGTTGGCTCCAATTCTCACTATCAGAGGGAAATTGATACAAACCCATCCTGCTAAGTGTGGTCCTAAGGGTCACCTCTCCTGTTCAGGATTTTTAGGTGGCTGCCTTTATTAATGGAAGGTAATACTTGAACGCATCACCTCTTTCCCAATAATCGCTGTCTTTTTTGTTAGCACAATGTCTAGCACACAGTTATTATTATTGCTTGTTCTTCCTTTTTGAAGTGGACCAGTGATATCATGGAGTGATGTCTTGATTTGCATGTGGACTGAATTTAAGTGGGACCAAGTTGAACAAAGTCATCAGCCTCATTCTTTTTTTCTGAATCACTTAGGTCCAGGGGCAAGAAAAAAGTTAGAATGACTGGTGATGCCTACAATACAGTAGATGACCTTGGCGCCTTTGATACTTGACCAAACTCTAAGCACTCCCCAGAGCCTGCTTCAGTCGCTTTCATGTCCATTGGAACAAATTGTTCTCATCTACCCATTCTGCTGGGGGGACATCTGCTCATGCTTAGAGGTAGATGCCCCCTGACTTACCAAGGGGTTTGAGGCCTGTTATCCTCAACCTGGTTTAGCCCATCTGTCAAGACGGTTTACTGGGATGTAGCCACTGCACATGATATACCTTTGTGGAGCCACAGGTGAGAGTTGAGGGCCAGGTAGATACCAAAGGTGGACGAGCAGTCCTCCCACCAGAGGTGCTAGTCCTCTCTATTGTAGAGAATTTACACTGAGTGTGCAGTGTAACTCACTCTAAAAAGGCAGGTCTGCAATAGGTTTGCAACGTCTGGTCTTAGTGGTTGCCCCAAGTCATGATTATAAGCTGCCCTGCACAGCTTGGTGGGTACTTAACAAAACACTGCTGAACTGGATTGAATTATGGATCCTAGGGAAAGAGGAATAGGAAGGCAGGAAGTATTCCACAGTCACCATTTGGATCACACAGCTCTGGATGTTCCCTGTGTACCCTGGCAACTCCTCAGGGTTTCATCTTCACCCTTTTCCCTGGGGCTATTCTAGTCCTACCTCCTGCTGACCTGCCAGGTGCCCTTAGTGTGGGTCACCCTCTCCTGAGGACGTTAGGGGCCAACTCTATTAGGGTGCTTCTCTTACCTGCAAAGTTGTGCTCTGGTCAGAGAAGGGGGAGCTGAAGAAAGTTGTCACAATGCTCATGACGATTTCAGTCACATATTTCTCCAAGATCGAGTCGGCGTGTTTCCTGTCACTGGTGTTGTTACATGCCTAAGAAGAGAATCTGAGAGCTTTAAAGACAGTCCTGAAGCTTGCAAATTAGTTGTAAAGCTGAGAAATCACCACTATTTCTCTTCTGATGGTTTTCATGGCCGATCAGCACTAAATGCTGAACAGATAACATTTAGGTAAATAATTTACCTATGAAATGACAACTGGCTTAGGCCAAGTTGCTTCCAGTTCTAGAACTCCCATAATTTTACTCTGTTCTTCTTGTCACGGTGGTCCTCAAGGCGGTGTCCAAATTCTCTCACTATGCTGGAATTTCATTTTGTCAAATACAGCTCAAAAGAAAAATCTTGACTTAGAAATCTTTCTGCACACATAGGCAATGTGATGTGGCAGAACAGATGGTGCCTTTGGAGTCAGAAGGCCTGGATTTGAATCCTGGCTCTCAACACCGGGCATGTTAGAACAGGTCTGTGGGCCTCAGTTTCCTCATCTGGACCTGGAAGGAAACCTCATCCCCCCTGCAATTTTACAGATAAGGAAACTATGACCCAATAGTTTCCTTAAGTAATTTTACCAAGGCCACAGGCAGTAAAGCGTCAAATCTGGGATTTGACCCCAGGCCCTCTGATGCCAAATCTAGAGCTCTTTCTGGGATACCATTTTCATTAGATCATAAGCTCCATGAGGGCAGGAACTATCTTTTGCCTCTTTTGGAATCCCCTGCACTTAGCACAGTGCCTGGCACTTAATAAATGTTTACTGGATTAAGTTAACACCAAGCTGCCTCCAACCTCTAAGGTTCCTTCTAAATCTGTGACCCGTCATCTTCTTAATGGAATTTGCCTTGTATTTAATTTGGTTATTGTGAGGACAGCCATAGTGAGGCTATAATCACAGGCCTAGAAAATAATTAAATCAAGGTAGTAATTATTTATCAGTGTACGTGCTAGGTTTTTGGCACTATGACGGATATGAAAGGTTGAAGAGGGAACTGATTAAATAAGAACAGCTGACACTGATGCGCTCACCATCTCTCAAATTCTCACAACTACCCCAGGAGAATGTTAGTATAAGCTCTCTGGTGTCCCTGGATGGAGGGGACTCAGAGGGGTGAGTGACTGAGAAAGAACCCAAATCTTCTGAATCTAAGTACAGGACTCTCTGCACTACCCTGCCCTGCCTCTCCCTTGAACAATTCAAGAATTGAGCCGTTCCATCCTGAAGGCCCTAAGCTAGTTTGGGACAAGGCCAAGAAGAACTGGTAGGAGCTGAAAAGTCAAAGCCTGAAAGGTTTCTGACATTCGCTGCCGAGTGCTATTAAATGAAGGTCTCTGGCACATGGCAAAGTAGGCTAGTACTTTAAGTGCTTCCCAGGCTCTGGGCCTAATATTTCTGTCTGCACATCTGACACCAGGCAGTAAATATCCTCAGGGTCTGACATGCTTACTACACCCAATGCACAAAACCAAAAAGGATATAGGAAAATCTATTAAGTGCTGAGTTAGAAAAGACACATCAAAAGATGAGATATGCTACAGGTTCTCACACACACAAAAGTCACAAAAATAAATGGCCAAGTCCAGGAACATTGTCTTATAGGGCTGAATTTTGTGACTATTAATGAGGTGGGGAGATCCCCATAAACCTTGCCTAGATCAGCATGACAGATACTATCTCAGAAAACAAGTTGTGGCTAAAAAAAGAAAATAGATTTTTTCCCAGAACAAAACTAGCAAAGTCCACAATCAGCAACAAGCAAAAGGCAAGAGGGCAAAAGTAAACAGACAAGACTTCTGGCCACGGAAGGGACTTTCGAGGAGAGGTGTTCTTTTTTACAGAGGATGAAGTTTAGGCACCAAGAGGATAAGCTATTTTCCCCAAGGTCACATAGGAAGTAAGGAGATCTTGGACCTGACCTCAAAGGCCTCAAAGAACAAGATCAGCCACCAAAGCCAGGATCACAAAAACAGACTTCATCTTTGATTCCTAAATGTTCTTACCCTGCAGATGTCAACAAGAAAATTCTCAAACAACTTCCACATGTGGTTACTAGTATAAATCTCCTTCATTTCGACCTCGGTGTCCACATAACAATGGTTCAGGAAGTTGATGTAGGCAATTTTAACCTGGAAGGAAGGATGAAAAAGAGGTGGGTCAGAAGACAAATAGTTGTGCAGGCCAGAAATCAGCGTCCACATCATAAAACAGGCAAAACTAAAGTGTTGGACTGGACAATTTCTAAGGTACCTCCCAACTCTAAGTGAGAACCTGTGAGTTAATGATAACAACAGCTCATTTTATAGCTTGAAAAGTGTTCTACACACATTGATTCATTGGAGTCACAACAATTCTATGAGGCAGGTGTTGTTACAATCCCCACTTTATAAACATGGAAATTGAGGGTCAGAGATGTCCAATGGTTTGTCCAGATGACACAGCTAGGAAGTGTTGGAGGCAGGATTCAAACCTAGGTTTTCCTCTCTCTCTCCACTATGCTCAACATGACCTGATGACATAATTACATGTGTAAAAAGAGTGACACAGAGTTCGACATAACATAGGAGCAATAAGCTTCTTACTTAGACCAATTCCCTTCAAACTCTACAGGGTTGGCTATTCCTAGGGAAGCTAGGAAATCTGTACAGTGGAATGAGCACTGTCTTAGGAGTCAGAGGACCAGGGTTCAAATCCCGCCTCCCACACTTAGGACCTGTATGACCTCGGGCAGGTTAAATCACCTCTCTTGGCTACAGTTTCCACATCTGCAGACTAAGAGGGTTGGACTACACGGCCTCTACCTCAAACCCTTCCAGCTTCGAGTCTATGATCCTATATACTACAAAAGTTCCTCCACTTCTCTCATGAGAGTAAGACTGAAGACTAATTCTCCCCAGCACAGGATTATAAACCTAATTTTTGATACTTAAGTTTAAAAATCAGGTATTATGGAATTTTTTCAGGGTGAGGAGGATACAGCTCTTCATTCCACTGAACCAGAATTCACAGCTTTGAACCTCAGCTCCACACAGACTGAGAAGAGAGGACGTCAGACTCCAGGCCTGCTGAGCCTCACCTCAGGGATGCAATCCTCGTGGGTCACTACCCGGACAATGTCATCTAAAGGAAGGAGGGAGTTACACTTGATCTCGGTGTAGACATTTTTACCCTCTGTGCACACTGCTAAGAGTTCTACCAAGTGGATATGGTACATGAGAGGGCTGTTTTCATCCATTCGGTCCCGCTCTGATCTCATCATCTGGATGAGTGTCTGGAAGGAGGCCCTGTCATTGTAGAACACAAGGACATCTTCTCCTGAATTGACCAACTACAAAAAGGAAGAAAAACCATGTTTATCAAAAGCTTGAGAGGGAATAAAATGCTACAGAAATCTGTTCATTGAGATAAAAAAAAAAGAAAGGTTCCATCTCTGGCCTTCCAGTGCTAGACTCTCGAATGATAACACAGAAGATATAACAGCTCATTTATACTCAGCTGGTTTTATGCCCCTTCCCAAATTAAGCATTATTTGTACTCCAATTTCAACCCAAGGATACAGAAAATACATATGGCCTGAGTGAAAACTAATTGCAAGAAAACAGCTAGGTTTGGAGGGAGTTCTTCATAGGAAATCCTCTACAAAAGAGGAGCTTCATATTGTGTTAGGTTGGACAATGGAATAAAGATAGGGCCTGTGACTTTCTTTGCTATATGGAGTTCCTGGATAAGAAAATTCTCTCTATCAGATAGGCAACTGCTCTGGAGTCCATCTGTACTGAGAAGGTAAGGGACCTGCCCAGGGTTACACAGCCAGTGTGGCTCAGAGGCCTGACTCGAACCAAGGGCTTCCTGTCTGTGGTCGACTCTCTAGTCACTACACTCGAAGGCTTCTTCAGCTGAGGATGTCAAATGGAAAATTCCTACTTCACACTGGCTGTGACTATACAGAAACAGGCAGCTCTCACTCACCTCGGCCATGACCATGTCTTGGCACTTCTTAATGAACTTCCCTTCGGCCTTGACAATTGTTTGCAGGAATTTGATGTACTGAACATTCCTGCCGTGTGTTTCAATACAATGAACAAAGTGCTGGACGACTCTCTCATTGATCTCACTGCAAAGCTGGAAGTTATTCATGAAAATGTGCTGCATCGTCACTGCCTCCAGGATCTAACATGGGAAGGAAAGTCTCAGTTTAAGGAAACGAAATAAAGAGGATGTCTGAGTGTTCAGGAAGTGTGAGAATGAATAATACGTGTAGTTCGTGCAAACGATTTGTGACTTCATTAGCTTGGGAAACTGCTGGGACAGTAAGAGATGGCTGCCACAACAGTCAGGCTGTCACCCATTGCTGACCTGGTTTTAAATAGGTCTTATGGCAAATACAAATGAAGTAACCTAGTAGCAGAGACGTATAGGCTAGAACCAAACCTGGGACATTATGGGTATAACAACTCCCAGGTGAAGAAAGTCCCTCTACCAATACAAACCAACCTGTTCTCTGCAAGGGGGTAATCAACAGAGAGAAGGGACTAGTATCAAGGGGGCTCAGGAACGGCTTCTTGTAGAAGGTAGAAGGTGGTGCTTGATCCGGGACTTGAAAGAAGACTGGGGAGCCAGAAGATGCAGATGAGGAGGGAGGGCATTCCAGGTGTGGGGGCAGCCAGTTAAAATTCCGGGGCGGGGAGGGGCAGGAGACAGAGTCACACAAAGTAAGGGGTGGGCAGCTTCAGAGTGGGATGCTTTGGCTGAGGGAGGAGGTGCAAAGTATGGGACTGAGAACTGGGTCCCATGGGGGCTCAGAATGACCTCGACAGGGAGGGTACAACCAGGTGGGAGTTTGTTAATCACTGAGAAATGAATTCAGGTGGGTTGATAGCCACTCTACCAAATTGCATCTCAAAGATTTAAGGCTTTGTAAATAAATGCTAAGGCACACACAGGTTAAGTGACTTGTCCGGATTTACACAGTTAGCAGGTATCACAGGGTAGGGTTCAATCCAAGCCTTCTTTTAGGCCAGCTCTCTACGGACCACATCACACTGCCTTGCAGAGTGATGTAGTAAAGAAGCCCTAAGGTACTGAGATTAACTGACTTGCCTAGGGTTACACAGCTGGCAAATACCAAGGGTAGGATTTGAACCTAGGCCTTTTCCTTTGATAGAAGTATAGGACTGACTCCAAGCGGGTGTGGTGTAGATCTCAAAATAACTGACTGAAAAAGAAGAGATTACTAATAACATCACTCACTATGTGCTAAGTGCTTTATAAAGATTAGCTCATTTCATCCTCACAACAACCCTGGGAGGCAGACACTACTATTATCCCCATTTTATTTTTATTTTTTAATAGATGAGGAAACTGAGGCAAATAGAGATTAAGTGACTTGCCCAGGGTCACACAGCTGGTACATGTCCATGGCTGGATTTGAACTCAGGTCTTTGTCACTCCAGACTCAGCACTCTATCCACGGTGCCACCTCACTACTCTGACTCGGTCAAACCTATTTTTGGGAGGGGGTGGGGTGGTGACACATCAGAAAAATTCAAACTAGTGTTTTTAAACTCCCAATACTTCTCAACTCATCCTGCCCTTTATACATTTTTGCTTCTCGTTCTCCTTTCATGGTACACATTCATGTCTCCTGAATGGGATTCCAGGACACCCATCTGGACCAGTCTGGTTCCAGACCCAAGAAGAACAACATTTTATAAGACCAGCCATCCTTCCTGCCTTGTTCCCTTTTTCTCCATGGCTCCAAGTGGTCACTGATCCTTACCCCAGGATTCAGAAACAGGTTTATATGCTTGTGCAGGAGAGCCTGGTTCTGCTGATTACCAGCACAGAAGTTCTGTAAAAACTCATGAGCCAGCTTCATGATCTCCTGCATCCGTGTATCTTCAGCCTAGGTGGAATAATGAGGAAGAGCCGGGGTTAAGGAGGTGCAAAAGAATGGGACAGAGGAAGGAATGCTGAACTGCAAGCTAGCAGACCTGGAATCCTATGACATCCCTTCCACTAGCTAGTTGCATGAGGTAGTCACTTAGTCTTTATTGGGTGTAAGGCACTGAGGTAGTATGCATGACCTTTGTCAAGTCACTATTCGAGCCTCAATTTATTCACCTGTAAAATAAGGGTATTGGGCTAGATGCTCTCTAAATAACCTTCCAGCTCCGTAAATCTATAAAAATTGGAATTCAAAGGTCTTTCTGAATTAAGCCCTTTGGACAAACTGAAAACTTTGATGCTGAAATGGTGTTCTGCAGACAAGCCACTTTGGCATCCTTTGGCCCAGAGGAAACAAATTGTTTTGTAGGAATAGAGAGATGCAGCATGGTTAAATAGATAGACTGGCTAGCCTCAGAGCTGGGAAGATATGGGTTCAAGTCCTGACTCCAAAATATACTTTCTCATTAAGAGCATATAGGGAAGTCATTTAAAATCAGTGTCCCAAGTAATCCCCTAAGACTTAAAGGAGCTAATTTTCACAGCCAGTGATCACGAATCTGGTCCCCAAAAATAAATAATTTAGAGACAAAGCAAGATATAGCCCAACAAAATGGTTTAACTACTTGAATCAAGATATTTTAGTTCCTGATCTATGCTACAAGCTGGCACAGAGAAAGTGACAGCTAATAAAAAGTCTTCCCCAATTCAAATTCATTCATTCATGTGGATTATTGACATAAGGCCACCTACCCCCTGAAGGTAAGCCATTATCATTCCTTCCCTATTACTTAAAATACACTGTCATGCACCCTTCTCTTAGGTTTTTCTTTCAAGCTGTCTACTGCCAGGCCAACTGTCTGCACGGTAAGATAGTATGGGTGACATCTTTTGGTTTGTGCATAAAGTGGATTTAAGTGAGGCAGAGGAAGTCATAAGGCATCACTCTCTCTTCCAGAATTGTCACAGCCCAGTGGCAGGACAGAGTCAAGACAACTGGTGATGGCTCAGGATGGAGGAGGTGACATTGGTGTCTTTGATGTCTAACCAAGCTCTAAGCACTCCACAGCACCTGCTTCAGTCACCTCTATGGCCATTGGAACAAACTGTTCCTATCTGTCCATTCCACCAAAGGAAGTAGGCACATGCTTGAGGTAGACATTCCCTCCTCTCCCTCTCCACCCAATTCACCAAAGGGTTTGAGACCCCTCAGTTACCCTTAACATGGTTTAGCCCATCTGTGTAGACCTACACCCGATTCAGAGAATCTCAGAGTGGGAAGAGATCTCAGAGGCCATCCTGGTTGAACCTGTACCTGATCAAGAAACCTATCTGCATCATATCTGAAAGAGTAGTCTTTCAGCCTCTGCCTGGAGACCCAGAATGAGGGGAAACCCACCCCCTCCCAAGGCAATCCATCCCACTTTTGTATCTCTCTAGTTGGTAGGAAGTTTATCCTAACAATCATGCTTAAATTTGCCTTTTAGCAAATTCTAACCAAGTATTCTAGGTCTGCCTTTTGGGACAACTGAAACAACCAAATCCTTCCTCACCGGGTTCCATATCTTTGTAGAAATTTTACCCAATTCTGAACAAAGAAAGAGGGATCTGATAGGGAAAGCAATGATCCACAGAGCATCCCCTGAAATAGAGCAAAACGCAGTCCCATCATATTCATAAAGGACTTTTTTTGTTTCCAAAGCACTTTTATAAATCTTGTCCCAAAGAATTTTCAAAACCTCCCTTTGAGGAAGACAAAGCGGAAGCCTCATGTTTGCTTTATGAAAGAATCTTAGCTATGTGTTTTGACAATAGAAAAGGGCAGTGGAAGTTTTAAAGAATTTTCAAAGTCTAAGCATGACTTGGCAAGGCCACGTATTGATGGGAACACAGTACACTTTTTGCATTTCTTTGTAAACCTGGCCCTTAGCAAGGTTCCTAGAATATAACAAGCACTTAGGAAATGCTTGTTGACTGACAACTTCGCCATGAGAGAGCTAGAGTGTTCCTTAACAAAGACACTTATCTCTGGCTCATGGCCATAATTTTAAATGCTTCTACACAATTTTATGCTTCTCTAAAAAATTCTACCGGATAGACTGTGAATTAGTGGAATATCTTTTCCTTATGAAAAGTAATTTAAAAATGTAACCAGCATTAAGGTTAACCTATCACTGAGATCACCCATTTTCAGAAAAATCCTAGACCACAGGTTCTTAACCTAGGATCCACAAATAGAGGTCAGGGCATCTGTTAACTTGAATGGGAAAAATGGATTTTATTTTCACTTACATTTGGTTACTTTTGTAATCCTCACTGTGTCCTCAGCTAGGCCAGGCCTCTGACTACATTCTCGGTTAAGACTGACCAGAATTTGTGTTCCATTGATACAATCTTTGATAACCAAGCCCGACTTTTATACCACAGAAAGGAAGCATCTGCCAGGGAATGTTCTATCTGTTGTCCCTAAGTCATTTCAGTGGTTCACAGACTATATCAAAAAGGTGACATTTTCCATTGCCAGGTGACTCAACTTCTGGTGCCTTTAGTTAAGAAGAAAGGTCCTTGGCCTAAAGCATCATCCAATGGGTCTCAAAATCGAGCTTATTAACGTCTGTTTCCAAAGGCTTCCAAGTGACTAATTGCTCCCCCACCCCACCTGATACACTTTCCTCATCCACCATTTTAGTAAGCTCTTTTTTTGGTGCTCAAAATGTTCAAACATTCGCAATACCTCCAGTCACAAGAGTCTGGGGAGAGGGGGAAGTCAAGGGATGATGATGCAAGACTGATTCTGTGGTAGATGTCTCTGCCATGGGCCTGACTTACCTTTTCATAGGGGATCTGTAGGAGCTCTAGGACGACGGCATGGGCTCCCATGTTTCGCAACAGTCGCTGTTGTTGCTTTCTGCTCTTCCGGACAGAGGCACTCTCTTGGACACATAGTTTGCTAAGTCTAATCAAAATCTGGGAGAAAACAATATTTCTGCTTATGTGACCCTCTCAGAAATACTAGAGTTCTCTGAATATGAATTGTATTAAGAAGAGTAGAGGGGGAAAAGGTAAATGGCAAAAATAGGTGGGAAGTACCTCCTTGTCTAACACCCCTACCGAATAGTAAGTGGGTTCCAGAGAGAGCCAGACAAAGCTTTGTTTATAAACAGCTGCCTGAGACAATGTCAGTAAAAGTCAAATGTAGTGCTTGTTGGTTGCTACAGATGGCCTGGTTGGAGGCTCTAGTCCTCAGAACGATGGTTTTTTGATACTCAATTTAATTCGAAATATTTATACAACACTATAAATGGCTGGGGGGGGGGAACCAACCACAAACCAAATGAAAATAAATGCTGCAGAATTACAAAAAGCGAGCCTGCCCCCAAAGAAGAGATATAAGATGACACATCCCCCCTCTCCATTTTGCAGAGATGGGAAGTACCTTGTGTGGAATACTACATGATGTCATTTTTTTGATGCAATCACTAATATTGCTGATTGTTTTATTTCTCTTCTTCCTCTTGTTCTTTGTTGTTGTTAAGAAATATTCTTTATTATAAAAGATGGCTCTTGGGGAGGGAAAGGGATAAGGGGGAAATTTAGGCAACATAGAAACAAAAATATCCATAAAATCATTTAAAAATATTTATTAAATGTTTAGAGCATGTAAAGAGCTGGGCAAATAAAAACCAAAAAAGTCCTTTCTCTCCAATTTCTAATGGGGGCTACAGTACACAGATAAGCAAATGCCAAATAATGTCAAGTTGAAGAGAATGCTCTAGCTGTGGGGACTGGGAAATTCTTCCCACAGTAGAAAGCACCTAAGCCTAGAAGGAAGGGAACCGTTCTAGGGTAAAGGGGAAGATAGCACATATCCCAGCCACAAACTAAGATCTGTGCAAATGCATGGAGGCAAGAGAGGGAAGACTGATTTGGAAGACTGGGCCAATTAGGGGGAATACGAATTGTGTGAAAGGGAGTAATGTGAGATAAGGTTACAATGGTAACCTGGAACCATATCATGAAGGGCTTAAAATTGCAGGCTAGGGAATCTAAATACTAAAGGCAATAGGGAGTTAAAGAAAACTTTTGAGAAGATAAATTCTTTGGATACATAGCCATAGATGGCAGAACCTGGGAAAGGTAAATTGTTGTGGAAAATATCGCCATTGCTAAAGCCTTCTCATTCTGGATGGCCCAAAACTAGGGGTCTTAACCTGGGGTCTATGAACTTTATCTTTAAAAAAATGTTAATAACAGTATTTCAATATAATTGTTTTCCTTTGTCTACGTATTATTTAATGCATTTAATAATATCTCAATTTCAATATTCAATTGTATTTCAGTATAATTGTTTTCCTTTGTCTATATATTGTTTAATGCATTTAATAATATTGTTATCAATTGGGAACCAAAAGTTTTAAAAACCAATGTTAAAAATTGTTTTTGCATATAACTGGGGAAAAAGAAAAAACTACAACAAAATCATTCTGAGACACAGGCTTCATCAGAATGCCGAAAGGTCCCTATATACAAAAAAAAAAAAAAAAAAAAAGCTAAGAATCTATGCCCTAAAGCTCAGAGCTGATTTCTACAGAGAAGGAAGCTAAGATGTTCAGTTTGCCAAATTGACCTAGAGCCCTGGTGTAATGTACCCTGAGAAAGTAAAAAGAAAAAGGGGAGAGGGTTGGAATCTTACCTCTTTTACCACTCGGTAGTTGTAGCTGCTGGTACTTTCATGCTTTTGAGACTTGTTATTCCCTTCCTAGTGACCAAGACATACACATTTCCTGTTACTGTACAATTCTGATGTGACCATAAGCTTTTTAGTATCATAAGTAAAGTGGATGACAGAGTCAGCACAGAGACTCGAAGTCATTTTCTAGTAGCAGGGATGGGGATAGTGTCAGGTCAGCACCATATCTCCGTGCGATAGCAGGCTGAAGCGAGTGGTACAATCTCAGCATAGTTAGCAGTTATTCTCAGGGAAGTTAGCTAACCGTAATCAATGTAATTCATTAATGCATTCAAACAAAGGCTAATACATGGTGAAAGAGAATGGTTGGAGGCAAAATGAGGGGATAGACTGTGGCTGTTTTTCACCCTTTGAGAAGCAAATTGTATTCTGGACTTGTAGTTAAAAGCTTAGTCCCTTTAGGGAGAAATTATTTATCTAGATTATGAGGGAACATGTAGTATAATGGATAGAGGAGTAGAGTTGGAAAGAGCTGGGTTCTAGTCTATACATACTAGCTATGTGGTCATAAGCAAATCATTTTACCTCTCAATGCCCCTAGGCAATTCTCTAAGGTGACAAAGTCAAGGCCATGCTCGGTCTTTAACAGGTGATAGCAGATTCTGCCCTGGGATATTCTAATGCCGCAGACATTACAAGTCTGGATGATTTACCTGGATTTGCAACATAGCTTCCTCGAGAATGCCTTAAGATTCCTCACCTCTGTCTTCTTGTGTTCATTTTCACCAGATGCTCCATCCATTGTCTCATCGGGTCCCTGCCCTTTGTACACCCAAAGTTCTGACTTTTCCACTATGGATCTCAGTTGGTCTAGGTCTTGTTTGATCTGTTTGTAGTTGTCAACATCTTGGCTGGTAACGAGTAGTTGAACCTTACATGAATATAATCCATTAGTTGAACACACCACCCTTTCTGAAGGATAAGAGAAGAGCTACAAGGCAAAGAGCTGAGACTAACAAAAGGCTACCTGTTTGAATGCTTGAAGAACTTCCTGCCTCTGACTGAAGTGCCTGAAGAGAAGCTGAAGCGCCCCAGACACGAGGGGTGGATAGTCATGCATTGTCAAATGGAGTAAGACTCGGAGAAATGTTCTGCCTCCGTGATCGTCCAAGTCCAGTGGCGTGTTCTCTTCACTACAAATGTGCGGAAGGGGAGAAAAGGGTAAATTTACTGTAAACTTTCCCTCTTCATCCAGGAAGCACCATATGGTGTAAAGGACCCAGAAGCCTTGGGGTTGGGTCTCGTGTCTGATGCTAACAGGTGTGTCTCACTGTGGACAAAGGACTTCAACTCTCTGAACCTCAGTGCCCTAATCTATCAAATGGAGACAAGAATATATGTTAAGTCAATGTTTGCCATTATAACTCCATTTTGGTGAGCCTGGGTCCCTCTCCTTTGTAATTTTCTTTCAATAACTATGGGGAAGCTGAAGTTTCTTTCCTTCAGGCTGAAAAATCAGTAACCTATGCACATCTTAGCACACCTATGTATACAACTACGTATACAACTCTCTCTTTCTCTGTCTCTCCCCCTCCCCCTGTCCCCTTTCTCTTTCAATTTTCATCAGTTCTAAGACACACACATATTCATATACAAACACATATTAACCAGACCTGTGATGTCATTCATGTAGGTAGCGCATAGAAAGGACTCTCCATTCCTAAAGTAGAGGCACTTGCTCTGTAACTTATAATCTTAGTGAGTAGTCTGGGGCCCTGAGATGAGATGTTTAGTAACTTGTCCAGGGTCTCAGAGCTAGTAGATGTCAGAAGGATGACACAATTAAAACCTAATAATAATGGTACTTATAACATTAACAGCATCCCATTTTTTCCTTCAATAAAACCAAAGAAGATATGGATAAGGGATGATAAGGATGTCACGATAATCATCTTTTAGAGAACTATTAGGTGATTTCTCTAAGGTTAAAGAGCTAGTGACAGACAAGACTGAGCTCTGAAAGACTCTAGTTGATGTGATAACCAATCAGAACTTCAGATGGATGATGCTGAAGCAGGTCACCCCTTCCTGGCAGAGCAGTTATGGACTACAGATTGCCAGCTCTTGCCCAGTGGGGTTATGCTGGCTGGAGAGAGCTGATTCCATCTAGCTGGCTCTAGCCACCTGACCATGCCTTCATCTCGCCATGCTCTTACATGCAATTCCCCTCATCTCCATTTTTCACCTCTTACTTTTGGAATAGGAATCAAATCAATATTACCATTATTTCTAGAAAGCGTCATTCATTTGCCCCGTAGCTCCGCTCATCATCCTTATGACTTCACCCTTCTCTGTCTATTATCTCCCCTATCTGTGGCTATATTACAAAGGAAATCTTTCCGTAGATACTGAATGACCACTTGTCAGGCATATCATAATGGAGATTTCTTTGGTGTATGGGCTGGACTAGGTGGCTATTTCCAACTCTCAAATCCTGTGATGCTTGAGGGCAGAAACTGTCTCTCTTTTGTATATGTATCCCCAGAGCTCAGCGTAGATAGTAAGCACTTAATAAATACTTTGTCATCCATTCATTAATTCATGCAGCCATCTCTTCTTTGCACTAGACTAAGCTACCTTGGTGGTCAGAATTCCAATGAACACACTAAGTAAACTTAGCTTGAAGAAAGTCTGTATTTCCCTTGACTGCAAGAAATAAAGGCCCAGGGACAGATATGAGAGTCCTCTCCCCTAATCTCCAGAAACATTTGTCATATAATATTGAAAATATACTTTCCTTCCTCCAAAGATTCCCTCTGCTTGCTCCTCAATATGTTCAAAGTCAAGAGCTCCTGAAAAATGAGGAATATATACATTCATTTCATTTGAGAACACAAACATATATGAACTCATTATTCGGAAATATTCACCAGAAAATGGTAACTGAAATTTATCATCAAAGAACAATTTAGATTTAAGTCCCCTGAAGGGGGAAAGGAGAATTAATTTTCTAATGGTGTTCCATTCTGACTAAATAAAATTATCACTTTAAGAGAAAAAAGAAAACAAAACAAAATTGTGGCCACACATCATCCCTAGGTTCCTACTCCTCCCCGCCCCACCCCCCATTCATTCCTAAGTTATAACACAGATAGCCGCCTCACTGAGTAGGTGTTTCCTGGGGATTGAGGGATTCATTAATCTTCAGGAAATACCCCGGGCCCTCAACTGCTAAAGAAGTATTAGGCAGCTACCCAACTCCTTGATGTCCGGAATCATTTGCTCTTATCCCCCGAGCACTTACCAAAAATACCGGTGCCCTTACCACATGGGAACCAAACATCTTCCAGGATTAGAAACAGTAAGTTAGGAAACAAGCTTTCTCTTACCCATGTCATGAAATGCATATATTGAGAGAAGTTTTATGTGATTGCTCTTGTTCCATATCACTTTCCCCTCAAAATCTGACCCCTCCTTAAGGGAAGGTCATCACCATGCCCGGTTTTAGGAGGTTTAGGGCTAAAAGAAAGCTGGGCAGGCCTCTCTGCCCTGAAAGCCCACTGCCAGGGAAGTGAACACAATTTCTCTATGACCAGAAGTTAATTTGAGTGGATCCTAGTTTCAGGTGCTATTACTACATGGAACATTCTCCAAGTGCAATAACCCCAAAAAGCATTGATTGCAACCTTGAGGGCAATGACAATGTTTGACTGCTGCCCATTCTCTTCCAGCAGAGGCCAGAAAAATGCCCCATGTGCCTGTGAAGGAACCATGGCTGGTGGGTACAAAGGTCATGGACATGAACGCAAAGGTCACCGAGGCCACTGTTATGGGTCATGCAGTGGGAGGACAGAGGAAGAGTCTAAATGCTTATGGAAGGCTAACAGGGAGAGTCCACAGAGAAGTCCGGTCAGGAGTGTGGCACTCTGAATTTTCTGGTGAGAAAAAGGCATGCTTTGCAAAAAAATGTCAGTTGCCAGGAAGCCCCCAGAATTGGTGGCAAAGCTGCTGATTAATTTTGAAGAAACCACTAAAATAAATGTACTTATCTTACTATCTAAAGGCAAAAGAAAAAAAAATGAAGGAAACTTAATCCTCCCCATAATGGAAAATGGGCTTTTCCCTTCGGGGTTGGGCATAGACACATAATGAGAATATTTAGGATCAAAGTTAGAATAGATATTAAGTAGGAAAAAAAAGAAAATGGAAGAAAGGAGAGGAGAAAAATAGCAGATATGTTTTTTATCCTATTTCCAAGTTCAGGTGAAAATATTTTATGTTGAAAAACCAGTAAGGCAGTCCACATCTGGCTTTCTTTAAGAACAGAGGTCCTCTATCCACCACAGACCCCACTCCATCTTTGAAGACCCACTATTGGAATAACTGACCTGGTACATTACTTGGTCCCTCTTGAGTGCTGCTTCCTGAAGATGTCTCAGAGGTCTGGGAATTGCTTTCATCAAACTCCCGTTTAAATATACACAAGAGGCATGAGATCCTATAATCCAATCTCACATTCAAAATAAACTGGAGATTTAAGTGGAAATGGAAACAGATTGGTTATATTCACAGACTGCCTTTAACACGTCCCCCCTCAGCTGTGGCACTTGACCTGGGCCTAGTTTCAGCTGCACCACATGCTCTGAAAACTTAGTGAATCAAATATTTAGCTGACTTGTAAATAGTCAGGTTAATAGAAATATGCTTGGATACAGAATATTAAGCTATCCCATATCACCTTAACTTCTTATGGAGTCTTCATTATCATAGCCACAAGTACAAATGGTTAATGTTACGTCAATGTCCAAAAACACTATTTTGAAATTCAGTCGAACTCAATAGATGTTAAAGGCTTACTAAGGGCCTTTCAATAGAAAGAATAGAATGAGATGTTGAGAAAAATTAGAACATAGAAAGAAATCCATTTTTTATTAATAAACTATTTGTTAGGTATGGTATTGTTAAAATATAATTGTTCCTTCTCATTTAGAAGTATATCATGTCAGATTTTTTCTATGTACTGTTCTATCTAGCCAATTTTTTTTCTCTTTTTCCTCTTTTTCTTAAAAAAAATTCTCTGCTATAAACGATGGCTCTTTGAGAGAGGGAAGGAGGAAGAATACAAAGTAAGATCAGATATAAAAGCAATAGATTTAAATTAAAAAATCTATTTGTGCAAAATGATATATATTCATAGAATTTGACTCATTCTCCCCTCTTCCTCCACCCCCTTGTTTCATACACAATCTTATCTTCTCACATAGCTATCCTTACCCTACTCCTCACTGGTCTTCCTGCTTATAATCTCTCCCTTTTCTTTTGCATGTAGCCTTTACATAGCAAGTTCCTTAGCCAGGCATTCAAAATCTACGGTCTTGGTGCACCTGAATGCCTAGGTCTATTTCCCATCATGCCTTTGCCCACCCTGTACATTCTAAATGTTTCCCGCACATTCACAAAAGCCATCTCATGGCAAGACATTCTTTTTTCTCCTTAATAGTGAAACTCAAATGCTGCCTCCTCCATGAACCATTTCTTAATCCTTCATCATAGGATCATAAATTTAGAACTGGAAGTGACCTTAGGGGTCATTTATCATAGGACCACAGGCAGAGAGCTGGAAGGGACCTCAGAGGCCCTTTAATCCAACCCCTTCAATTTAGAGACGAGGGATTTGAAGTCAAGTGACTTGTCCAAATTCAATATGGGCAGTAAGTCAAACGCTGGTGTCTGAATCTAGGTCTTTTGGCTCTAAATTCAGAACTTTCCCCACCAGACAACGAGCTAAAAAATGTCTTTGCTTCCTCCTTGTATTTTTATTGAGCATTTGCTCTGTGTTTCTCCTTTATCCTTAACATACTCTCCCTTTTTCTTACATTTATTTGTTTATATGTTGTATTCCTCCCCCGACTCCCATCATCAACAGGCTGAAGACAGAGATCTGACCATATTTCATTTTAATATCCCTTATTGCTGAGCACAGGGCCTCACACATATCACTTCCATACTTAAGGATCTGTGCCTTTGACAACTGGGGCACTCTCTTCACTGTTGCCAATTATAATCCCTCTGATTTATTATATGCTCCTTGAGAGTTGTTGTGGTCAAAAAGTTCATCCTGCAGTCAACCTACATACACCGGTCTTTGAATGAAAGGTATATGGGCATCACTATGTCCATACTCAAAGTCATTGCAACCTGGATTTTTCTAAGTAATCCCATCATCCTATCTCTAAATAGAGATAACTACCTCATACTTGCCAACATTTACACCTTTAATCTTGTTCTCATTTCACTGCAGTAGTACACATTTCTAGAATGATGTCGAATAATAGTCGAGAGAGTATTCTTGCATCATACCTTTCTGTACTAGCATTTCTCCAAAGCAAAAAAAAAATGCTAGTTTCTTGGTTTTAAATATATCCTTTTGACCATATTAAAGAAGAATCCTTTTAAAGCTTATGCTTTTTAGGATTTTAACATAAATCAGTACTCTGTTTTCTGAAAAGCGTCTTCAGCATCTGCTGTGGTTTTGTTAGAAGGATTTCCTCTTATGCTCCAATTTTTGGCTACTACCAAAAAAAAACCTTACTTCCATAATTGTTTTGGACATATATGTCTTCCTTCTTTGATCTCTTTGGGGTATAGGCCTAGTAGTGGTATAGCTGGGTCAAAGAGTAAAGCACAGTTGAGGAATTTGGGGGGCATGCTTTCTAGAATGGCTGGACCAATTAACCTCCCAACTGACCTGCATGATGTGTCTGTTCTCTTTAAGTCCTCCAACATATGTCATTTTCCTCTTTTGTCATCTTTGCCAGTCTGATGCATATGGGAGGGAACTTCCAACTTAATTACATTTCTCTAATTATTAGGAATTTAAAACATTTTAAAAAATATAAGTGTTGATTGGATTTCTTCCTTTGAAAACTGTCTGCTAATATTCTTTGGCCATCTATGTATTAAGGTATGGCTCTTAGTTTTACAAATTTGAATCAGTTCCTTTTATCTTCAATATAAGACCTTTATCACAGTAACTTGCTACAAAGATTTTTTTCCCCATTTGTCTGTTTCCATGCTAATTTTAAATATATCAGAGAATCAAGAAATGAGAAAAGGTTTATCTAATGTTTAGTCCCCAAACTTTTGAAAAATGTCTGCCTCTGAAAAAAGGAGCTAATAAAAAAGTATGGTTGAAAGTATACTGTATCATGCTTTCAGGAGACTGATGGTGAAGCAGACTTCCTGTCTTGGCAGAAAAAAAGTGGTGAAATACAGGAGCAGAATGGAGCATATGTTGTCAGCCATGGACAACGTGTTGATGTTTTATTTAACTAAATTTTTTTGCTACAAGGGAAGGCTCTCTTGGGTGGGAGTGGAGAAGCCATTGAGAGATGATAGTGATGGGGGAAACACACAAAAATTCCTAAACAAAGTGAAACAAAACGTAAGTATTGCACTTTAAAAATAAATCTGAAAATAGAAGAATTGTTCACTCTTTTTGGAGAAATTTTGAACCAGAAAACTGAAGGGATATTCCATGAGGAAAGTAGTAGCTGAAGTTGGCAAATAATATCCCCTCCATATTTTCCTAATGTATAAATAGAGCTAAAGACCTAAGATGAAACCATGGAAGGACTAGAGAGAGATAGAACTCCAAGTTAGTTTAATGTTCTGAGATTGTTTCTCTTAATAGAGGCAGTGGGATGGAGCAGATGGAACACTACATTTTCAGGCAGGAAAAACTTGGTTCAAATTCCACTCTGTGCACTTGCTAGCTGTGTGACCAATCATAGACTAATTTCATAATACTTCTCTCCACCCCAGTTTCCTCATCTGTAAAACAGAGATAATAATAGGACCCACTTTCATTGGGTTATTATGAGGATTCAATGAGATAATGTATGTAGAGTCCTCAGCAAACCTTAAAGTGCTAAATGTTAACTATTATTATTATGAATAATAATGATGATGATAAAGCAGAGGAGAAAATATAACTTAAGAGTTTTTTTAAAAGAAAGCATAATTTGAAGAGAGTCTGGATTTAGATCCTAGTTCTGTTACCTATGTGAGCTTGGACAATAACAACAGATATATAGTACCTAGAAGAGAAGCACTTGGAGGGCAGGGACTTTTCCATTTTTCTGAGTCCCCAGCACTTGTCACAGTGCCTGGCACTCGTTCTTAATAAATGCTTATCAGATGAATAAAGACATTACCCCCTTTGAACCTGGGCAAAGCCACTTAAATTTTCTGAATGTGAACTTCCTCATTTGTAAAATGAGAGGTCTGAATAAGATGATCTCTAAGGTAACTTCCAGTTCTTAATTAATGATCTCACGAATTATCATTCAAGGAAACACCAAATTAATTCTAAGCCCCTCTACCCTATCCAGGCAAGAATACTACAGCTCCCCATCAGGGAAGAGATTCCATTTTTAAAACGCTCTTCTGCCCCGAGGGTGCCCTACTGACTAGAAGGTACCTGAAGAATTTCAATGATCTTCAACTTGGTATCCATGACCATGATATCTTCTTTCTCAGGCTCTGTCTGTTTCACATTTCCTTCAGGGGCAGCTGCCATGGGAGTCATGGGCAAAAACCCTCCTCCTCTGAGAACAACCTGAGTCATCAGTTCTCCAACTCCATGGATGGACCTCATCACATTACTCCCTAGGAAATGGAAAGGAAAATCTTAAAGTTATGACCCTATCTCTAAAGGTTTTCCTTGGAGGGCTGAGGTTGGACATCTGCCTTTACAAGTGGGAGCCTGACTATATCTTTCTTTTATTTTTTTGTTTTTTTAAATCATTATCTTTTTTAAAATTTTTTTTTATTTAATATTTTTAGTTTTCAGCATTGATTTCCACAAGATTTTGAATTACAAATTTTCTCCCCATTTCTACACCCCCCACTCCAAGATGGCATATATTCTGATTGCCCTGTTCCCCAGGCAGCCCTCTCTCCCCCCACCCCCTTTTCCCTTACTTTCTTGTAGGGCAAGATAGATTTCTATGCCCCATTGCCTGTATATCTTATTTCCCAGTTGTATGCAAAAACAACTTTTTTTTTAACATCTGCTTTTAAAATGTTGCGTTCCAAATTCTCTCCCCTCTTCCCTACCCACCCACCCTCCCTAAGAAGGTAAGCAATTCAACATAGGTCACACGTGTATCATTATGCAAAACCCTTCCACAATACTCATGATGTGAAAGACTAACTATATTTTGCTGCCTTCTATCCAGTTCCCCTTTATTCAATTTTTTCCCTTGACCCTGTCCCTTTTCAAGTGTTTGCTTTTGATTACCTCCTCCCCCTATCTGCCCTCCCTTCTATCGTCCCCCCGTTTTCATCCCCTCCCTCCTTCTTTCCTGTGGGGTAAGATACCCAATTGAGTGTGTATGTTATTCCCTCAAGTCAAATCCAATGAGAGCAAGATTCACTCATTCCCCCCTCACCTGCCCCCTCTTCCCTTCCAACGAACTGCTTTTTCTTGCCACTTTTATGTTAGATAATTTACCCCAGTCTATCTCTCCCTTTCTCCCTCTCTCAATATATTCCTCTCTCATCCCTTAATTTGATTTTTTTTAGATATCATCCCTTCATATTCAACTCAACCTGTGCCCTCTCTCTCTCTTTCTCTCCTCCCTTTCACCATATATATATACACATATGTATGTATATGCATATACATATATACATATATATATATGTATGTATGTATGTATGTATGTATGTATATTCCCTTATACTGAGGTCACATGAATTACACACATCATCTTTCCATGTAGGAATGTAAACAAAACAGTTCAACTTTAGTAAGTCCCTTACGATCTCTCTTTCTTGTTTACCTTTTCATGCTTCTCTTGATTCTTGTACTTGAAAGTCAAATTTTCTATTCAGCTCTGTTCTTTTCACTGAGAAAGCCTGAAAGTCCTCTGTTTTATTGAAAATCCATATTTTGCCTTGGAGCATTATACTCAGTTTTCCTGAGTAGGTGATTCTTGGTTTTAATCCTAACTCCTTAGCGTCCGGAATATCACATTCCTCTAAGCCCTTCAATCCCTTAATGTAGAAGCTGCTAGATCTTGTGTTATCATGATTGTGTTTCCATAATACTCAAATTGTTTCTTTCTGGCTGCTTACAGTATCTTCTCCTTGATCTGGGAGCTCTGGAATTTGGCGACAATATTCCTAGGAGTTTTCTTTTTGGGATCTTTTTCAGGAGGTGATTGGTGGATTCTTTCAATTTCTATTTTACCCTCTGGCTCTAGAATATCAGGGTAATTCTCCTTGATAATTTCTTGAAAGATGATATCTAGGCTCTTTTTTTGATCATGGCTTTCAGGTAGTCAAATCATTTTTAAATTATCTTTCCTGGATCTATTTTCCAGGTCAGTGGTTTTTCCAATGAGATATTTCACATTGTCTTCCATTTTTTCATTCCTTTGGTTCTGTTTTATAATATCTTGATTTCTCATAAAGTCAATAGCTTCCACTTGCTCCAATCTAATTTTTAAGGTAGTATTTTCTTCAGTGGTCTTTTGGATGGACCTCCTTTTCCATTTGGCCAATTCTGTCTTTCAAGGCATTCTTCTCCTCATTGGCTTTGGAGCTCTTTTGCCATTTGATTTGTCTATTTTTTAAGGTGTTATTTTCTTCAGTATTTTTTTGGGGGTCTCCTTTAGTCAGTCGTTGACTTGTTTTTCATGGTTTTCTCACATCACTCTCATTTCTCTTCCCAATTTTTCCTCTACTTCTCTTATTTGTTTTTCCAAATCTTTTTTGAGCTCTTCCATGGCCTGAGACCAATTCATTTTTTCCTTGGAGGCTTTTGATATAGGTTCTTTGACTTTGTTGACTTCTTCTGGCTGTAAATTTTGGTCTTCTTTGTCACCAAAAAAGATTCCAAAGTCTGAGTCTGAATCTGAGACTGTTTTTGCTGCCTGTTCATGTTCCCAGACAACTACTTGATCCTTGAGCTTTTTGTCAGGATATGACTGCTTGTAGAGTAGAGAGTACTTTGTCCCACACTTGAGGGGCTGGGCTGCTATTTTCAGAGCTACTTCTACACAGCAAGCTCTGCCACACTAGTGCTCCTTCTCCCCCAAGAACCGCCAACCAGGATTGTGGCCCAGATCCAGGCAGAGCAAAGCAGGCTTTGCACTCCCACTCTAATCTGCTTCTTAATTCCTCCCACCAGGTGGGCCTGGGGCCAGAAGCAACTGCAGGTGTAGCTCTGGAAGCAGCTTCAGAGCTGCACTACCTCCACTGCCTCCGGGGCAATGGCCAAACCGCCAATTCCTTTCCCTCTGTGCCAGAAGCTTTTCCCACTAACCTCCTCTGTTGTCTTTGGTGTTTGTGGGTTGAGAAGTCTGGTAACTGCCACAGCTCACTAATTCAGGAAGCTATGCCTGTTCCGCCCGGTTCCCAGCCTGGTTGGTCCTGGTGCGGCCCACGCTGGGCTCTGCCCTGCTCCCAGGTCTGTCTGATAGACCCTTCCCAGTGACCATCCAGGCTGTCCTGGGCTGGATCCCTGCTTCCCTTTGATATTTCATGGGTTGTGCAGCTCTGGAATTTGTTCGGAGCCATTTTTATAGGTGTTTGGAGGGACCTGGGTGGGGAGCTTAAGCAAGTCCCTGCTTTCCAGCTGCCATCTTGTCTCTGCCCGCTGACTATATCTTTCAACTGTTTTCTCTTTTGTTGCCAAGTTTCATATTGAAGAAGAGGGTCCTTGGCTCTGAGATCATCAACACGCCTCTGCTCTAAGATACTAAATCCAAGTGACATGAAAGGTAGTCATCCTAAGCCCCACATATTTGATTTACTTTAATAACAGCAGGATTCCAAATGGAAACACTTCTCTTCAAACTACTGGGTGACTAACCTGCAATGACACCACAGGACCCATCTTTCCTCCCACCTCCATACCCCACCCTCCCTACCCAACCAAATGTAGTATAATACATGACATCAGCTTACAAGGATTTTATAATCTAATCTAGTTGGGGAAACAAGCCATACTCTGCATAAGAGAGTATTACATACAATGTCATTATATAGTCATATGATAAAGTGAAAGTGACCACGTGTATAATATATACAGTTTGAGAGAAGTATCAAAAGTGAAGCTCAGAAGGAATAGGATTTTTTATTATGACAATACCATAATTAATCTTCCCCATCACTTATTTATTGAAGAAATATAGTATTTATTTTTAACATTCAATTTTTAGAAATTTTGAGTTTCGAATTCTCTTCCTCCCTTCGATCCCTCCCACACCACTGTGAACATAAGCAGTATATGTATAGTATGATATCAATTATGTATTGAAATCATGCCAAACACATTCCCACGGTAGCTATCCAACACTTATTTCTTACCTTTATTTTCTTCTCCTTTTGCCATTTTGCTAATAGGGAATATGGTAGTCACATGTACACAATCTAAGATAGCCAGTAGGATCTTGGTTAATCGTAAGAGGTCAGAGAAGTTGTAGAAACCAAAATAGATAAGATTTCTGGCCAAGTTTACCACCTATTTAAAAAAAGAAATAGCCTTAAAAAGAATATCAAACAGAGTTCTTCCTGCCTTACTTTAAGTCTGACTTCTAGTTCATAATGACAAATTTGTAAAAATTCTCAACTTTGTAAAGACAGAAAAACTCTAATCAATTTATACAACTTCTCTGAAATGAGCAAGATGGTTAGAAATCTCTAAGAAAACTGCCAAGTTATTCATTTTATTTGACTGTCATATTTAATAAAAGGATGAAAAATGCTGACCTATTCATTTGGTCTACATGATTCCCTTAATATAGTTGTACCTTAGACACAAGTACCTTTAGATTCCAAATTTTCTAAAATCTCATCACAGAGATACCTTCCAAAAAGCTAAACATCAACACAAGACCTAGAGATATAACCTTCAACACCAAATAAACTACTGCATAACCAAATGGTAAGTTCACAAGAAGAAAGAAAAATGTAATAAAAAAAGTAACTTTCTTGATGTGATTAAGGAAGAATATTTCACTTACTGTAAAGGACAGGGTACATTTTCATCTTTGCATTTTGTAGGCTTCAATTCAGAATATACATTTGGCTCTTTTATTATATCACTGGACAAAGCTGTGCTTTTTTTAAAAAAAAGACTGCCCTCTATTTTCATTCAGGAGCAAATCTAAACCAGCATTTCTATACTACAAAGACAAGGGCTTTAATATAAAAGCACACAAACTAATGTGGATACTTTCCAATTCATTAGTTACTAAAATGTCCATTTAAGATATGGTATTTTAAATTTTCACGTTACCTCAAATGTGAGCTTATTTTTCTCTTTATCAGAGAAGGGAAATCTCTGACAAACTACATCTCTTAAATATTCCTCCACAAATTCCATAGTCTGAGCAAACCTTTCTTTAATTTCATCTTTGGAAGTTCCACTGCTGTCATAGCTGGAAGGAGAAATAAAATTTAAGTCTTCAGGCTGAAACTCAACAGGGATTATACATTTTTTTATCATGCCTCTTTTTAAATAACTGAGATGAAGAACAGAATTTTACCCAACTCTGCAAAATATTTCACAAATACAATTTTTCAAAAACTAACATTCTTTAAATTGCATATTTCAAGAAGGTTGAACATGAAAATCAGATAGAACTTTGAGGAATCAGTACAATGAAAAGTGACATTTCAAGAATACTACGCTAAATATTCTTTTATAATTTAAGTAACATTTTAACCTCCACCATAATAGGCACCTTAGAGCATTGACAGTTATCACGTAGTGGAGAAGAGGGCAATCCATTAACTTACTGGCTTGGTTTCCATGATCTCACTTACAGACTCTGATTTTTTATAACCAGAATTAAAGTTAATTAGTTTTCAAATGAGTCCTTTTTAAAAAAATATATGCTAAGTTCTGATGTTTAAAAATAAAAACTAACTACAAATCCTAATTTTGAAAATTTTCTGGGAATTACGTGTTTAGCAACCTTCAAATATGGTATTTGAAAAATATAGTCCTTTAGTGATTATTTGCCTGCCAAAATGTTAATGGTCCCCATTAAAATGTTCTAATGATGGTGCAAAATTTTCTTCGAAGTTTTTCCCAGTTTATATTCAAAATTCCATTAAAATAAGCATTTGCAACAAAAATTCCTATGGAGCGATGAAATCTTGCAGGCTCACTATTTAAAGCCAAATTACCTTATATTTAACTTTTCTGCATTTTCTTTCTTTGTATTTATTCTGTATATAGTTATATATGTATATGTTGTCTCCCCCTTTAGAACATAAGCTATGTGTGAGTTGGGATTATTTCATCCTTTGAATTTGTATCTTCAGCACCTAGGACAGTGTCTGCCTGAAATCTAACTGACTGCCTGGTTTTTATACTGCAAAGACCTTCCCACATTCCAGAAGTAATCTGGACTGGCAAAGCGTGCCTATTATTTCTGATTAGAATATAAGAGAATAAAAACATGCAATGGTTTTTATGGGAAAAGAAAGCCAGCTTACTCATCAATTGCTATTTCTGAGGGAATCTCTGACCATAAGCGGGCATACTTCACAGGAGTAACCTGTTCCTGAGGGTCTCTGTCAACGTGCATATGGAGCATCAGGCGGCAGAACGACGCTCTCAGGTCATAGGGCAAGTTCTCATCAGACATGCATCGAAGAATGAGGTCTACATCAAGTTGGCCAGATATTTCATTGATGGCCAGATACTGCCGATCCAAACACATCCTGGCAAACAGGTTCAGCTGATACCTAGTGAAGAAGAGAAGAAAGAACTTTTTCAGAAATCCTACAAGCCGAAGAGCCATAGAAATGTAGAAATTATGACACCAGGTGGCACAATGGACACAGTGCCAGGCCTGGCGTCAGGAAGACCTAAGTTCGAATCTGGCCTCAGACAATTACTTGCTGTGTGACCTTGGGAAAGTCATTCAATCTGTGTTTGCCTAGGAATCACCTAGGTGGCTCGTTGGATATAGTGCTGGGCTTGGCATCAGAAAGACCTGAGTTCCTCAGATACTTCCTAAGTGTGTGACTCTGGGTAAGGAACTTAATCTGTCTGCCTCAGCTTCCTCAATTGTGAAATGGGGATAATAAGAGCACCATCCACACATGGTGGTGGAGCTCAAATAAGATATTTGCAAAAAGCACTTGACGCAGTGCCTGGCACATAGCAGGTGCCGTGTAAGTACCACTAGCAATTTTTATTTTTAAAAAGATACCGAATTGTACCTATGTATTCATACCTTCATTCACAAGTTTTTACATCGCACACGTTCTTTTCAAACAACTTAGAATGCATTTCTTGCCTCCCCTTTAACCCCCGTCTCCCCAACAAAGTTGTTGTCACCCAAGCTGTTATTATTAGGAAGGCACTTTCTTAATATCTTTGGGGTAAATTAACTCCCCAGATGATGGCTGAAACTTGGGGAAAAGCCATAAGCCTCAAAGATCGTTGGCAGAAATGTTCTACCAAATGAGAAAATCATACTATTGCACAAAACAAATTTCCCCGTCGACTCTATCCTCCTTGTCTTTTTAGCAGCACTAGATGGAAGTAATTTCATCCTCAAATCCTTCGCATATATCCCCATTGTCTATGTTCTTGAGTGTGGATTTACGTACTAAGCTTTATGTCCTTTTTTGTTTGTGTTGGACTTTGGTGCTTTTTTTCATTTCCCAAATTTGAAAAATATTCAATTGCTACTGACATCCTCTACTAAATTCCTGTCTCAAAGCTTCATTGTGATGGTCAAATGAGCTGGGAGTGCTAAAAGCTAGGCCAGAGGAATAAAAACTCTGACAGGGCCTCTGCCAAGTTGTAAAGGACTTTCGCTATGAGACCAATGATGGATTCCATAATAATAACTGACATTTACATAGTGCCTACTATGTGCCAGACACTGTGCTAAGTGCTTTACAATTATTCTCTCATTTGATCCTCACAACTCTGGGAGGTGGGTGCTATTATTATTAATTACAATTATATTAATTATTCTGATACTCTATTTCTATCATCTACAGATCTGCCTAGTTAAAGATCAGAGAGGCTCATCTCCAGGTAGGCCCCAGGAATCTCTTTTCCTATCCGGCTCTAGAGGACCATTTACTAAAATTTACTAACCAACTCTAGAAGACCATTTGCAGGAGTGATAATCTGTATCAGTGAAGGGAGCAAAAATGCACGAAGACCTCATTAAGTTTTTGAGTAGCTCTTACATCTTGAGTGATGGTCTGAGGTGGGTGGAAGTTTCTAGTTGACCTGAGAGGCATGTGACGACTACAAATATTAAGATCTAGCTAAGTCTAACTCAACAATAATTCAAATCTGTGACCATACTGGTAGTGAGTGCCAGAAGCAGAATCTAGATCCAAGTACTCTGAATCGGAACAAACGTTCTCACTTGAGCCAGGCTACACTGCTATCCCTGTGATGATGATACTACCCGACATTTACATGGCTAGCACATTAAGGCTTACAAAATGCCTTACATGTATCATCCAGGAGATAGTATAATTCAATTTAAAACAAAAGCTCTGGCACAGGGCCAAGGGTTTTTAACCATTCTATTGTGTCACAGACCCCTCCTCAGAATATGTGTTCAAATAGTTGAAGTAAAAGATAAGTCTCAGTTAGAAATTACTGAAAATAAAGATTTCATTTTTCTCATCCAAGTTCAAAGGGCCTCTGAAATATATCTGCAGACCATCTATGGAGCCCAGGTTAAGGACCTCTGCTCCAGAAGGGATGCTTACTATCTATGTGAACTTGGGCAGCACACGTGATGGAGGTCTGCTCAGTTTCCTCATGGTAAAATGAGGAGTTTGGATGGAGCAGATAGACTCAGAGATCCCTTCCAGCCCTTGACCTACGAATCTAGGACTGCCTTTCTCAAAACAACTCCATGAAGTAGGTAGAAAGGGTATTATTTTTTAACAGAGGAGGACACAGACCCAGAGAGATATAATATCTTCTCCACTGTCGCAGACAGTAAGTATTGGAGATGCAAGTCCAACCCGGGTCTCGTATGACTACAAGGCCAAAGCTCCTTCCATTACACTACACTGACTCTCCTATACTAAACTGATTCCAAAGTCATGAGATAATCAACACCACTCTTGCTTTGTTATTCATTATATGACTTGTAGATAACTTTGTGCCTTCAGAGCAAGCGAAAGCAGTGAGCATGTGGAAATTCCGGACTCTGACCCTGACCCCCGCCCCACGTCAGAATCAAACACCAAGTGTTCTGATCACCTGTAGTAGCTGAGGACATCCCGGTCTTCCTTCTGCCCTTCTTTTGCATCCTGAGCCAGCTCCCGGACACTCTTACTACGGACCTCCTTGTTGCTGTCTCTCCAAAATAGCCAGACCTCCTCCTCATCTTCTCCAGCTTCCAGAGAATTTTCACCAGTGGACACTCCTTCAAACTCAAAACGAGAAAGAACCAACCTGGACAACGAGGAGATGAAAAACCAGCATCATTAATTTGAGCTCTTATGGTAAGCCACTTTAGCTCTGGAGATGTTATGAACTCCATGCTTGGCAATAAAACGGGGCTTTGGCTCTCTATGTCTAAAGTATGCTGAAGCCCTTCTCCAGGAGCTCAGCCCGGAAGATGATCTAGGCACTTGAAACTAAAATATCATAACCTCACACTACAAAGGCCCAGAGCCTATGACAATTAGATCATGCCTGGGAAACAGTGAAATAACCAAGAGCCAATGACGAATTAGATCGTGCTTGGTGGACATAAACAACCCACCAACAAAGATCTCAGCAGCATATTTAGAACTAGAAATTAAGAATATAACCCCTATCCTGTCTATGGTGAAAAACTTTTTCAGAACAGAACTCTTTCATATAGATCAACTATTACTACTGTCACTATTACATAGAGTGACACACATGCTATTTCCACCCAAACAAAAAAAAATGTCAGGATGACATTTCAGGAATCTCTCTTTCAGTATAGTAACAGTCACAGTGAATAAAAATTACTTCCTTCCAGACCTAAAGATGCTTAACATTTTTGCACAATTGTAAATATTTCACATTAAAGTTGAGTGGCTAAAAAAATGCTCACATTTTAATTGGTATCTCGACTGAGTCTAGCCAAATGAAAGCAGTGGAACCATCTTGAAGAAGAGACTAAAATGAATCCTCTGCATGCAAATTAATAAGATAGCACTTTCCAAAAGAAATATATGTACTGTCCTACTTTGGATAATTATACCTCCCACCAATTATGATTCCTTCAGGGGTTTGGATTCACTGTTTGTGATGCCTGGGCAACACACATTGGCTGGAATTTTCTAACACTTTCAATGCCTAAACAAACTCCCATCTCTCCAATAGCCTTAAAATCATCCGGTTGCAACTCACTTAGTCTCAATCAGTATGTCAGCATTGGTTGGATTCAGCACAGCTTTACAGATCAGTTCTTGGGTCACCGGAATTGACTTGTTCATGGACACACACAGGTCAGAGAGGTAATCTAAGAATCTATTGGGAAGTAGAAAACACAAAAATAGGCATTCTCTTCAGATAAAAGAAATTCTTTCCATTTAAGATGCACATGTTAAGATGTCCTGAAAATAGTCAATGATAACAGCTGATATCCGTATGGTGTTTTAAGATTTGCCAAATGAAGCAATGCTTCAAAAGTGGGTTGGTCTACACAGCAGGCTCTAAGAAGGAGCATAAACTGTGAGTGTCTTAAATGTCCCCACTGCCCACTAATATTACTAGAAACCCAAAGTCTGGGCACAGAAAGGAAGAATTTAAAGGAGATAAGGAAAAGAAAAATGGAAGACAAGAAAGTACTCAGAATAGAGTAGAGGGAAAGAGAAAAGAGGTAGGGATGTCCTAGATTTAGAACTAGAAGAAGGGACCCTAGAGGTCATCTAGTCATCTACCTCATTTTAGAGGTGAGGAAAATGAGGCCTAGAGGGGAGAAATTACTTACAGAAACAGTATCGAAGCCTAGATTTGCTCTTGGGAGGCCTACTGCCAAATACAGTATTCTTTGTCACACTGCTCCCACATATAGTATCAGAATCCCACAGTCCATTCTCTCAGTTGCCCTCAGTAACTGCACCAATGTCACTGGCTGTCTACCTCCGATCTAGTCAATATCAATATATGTGACCTTGAAGTAAATTTTTTTTTTGGAGGGGAGAAGGCAGGGCAATTGGGGTTAAGTGACTTGCCCAGAGTCACACAGCTAGTAAGGGTGTCAAGTGTCTGAGGCTGGATTTGAACTCAGGTCCTCCTGACTCCAGGGTGGGTGCTGTATTCACTGTGCCACCTAGATGCTTCCCCCTTGAAGTAAATTTAAAGAAATAGAAACAGCCTGTATGCAGTTAGCATCATTTAGGAACTACCCTGTTGATGTGGGAACCAGTCAAGTAACAATTCTCTCTGGCCACAGTGATATCACCTCTTGGCAAGACTCTAGGTCAAAGTGACTTGGAAAACATCCAAAAGGAAATGGTTAGCCTCATCAAGACCAAGCCCTGGTAACCTCAAGGAAATGTAATTTAAGAGCCCTGAGTTCACCTTGCCCAGGTGAGTTCCCTAGCCTAAAAGGCTGCATATGCACCATCTGGCTGTCCCCACAGCTTCGGGTCCACCTCACCTGGGCTCCCGGTTTTTTCTCACGAGGCTGACAAAGGTGTCGATCTCTGCAGCAGTAATGTGCTTCTCCAAGAGTTTCCGATTGTTGTGAAGCAGAGCTGTGATGGTGTCTTCTGCCAGAACATCATAGCCAATTTGCTTCTGCATGAAGCCAAACTGCTTGGCGATGTACTCCTTTGGGAGAGAGGGATGGGGGGGAACAAAAGGCAATTGTAATCATGTTCCGAATTAAAGCAAAGGACACTGATTCACCGGTCAGAGTCAAAATTGACATGGAATGGGAAGTTGCTGTCCCCAGCATTTTACTTCGGGAATAATATGCCCCCTAAAGCGAAAGCCGAAATGTTCTCACACCCCATATTTTACTAAATCTACCAAGCAAATATAACTGAGCAAAGCATCACATAATCCTTTCAGGTAGGGGTGTTTCATTAAGTACACAGTTTGAATTTTAAACTAGTGGCAATTTTCAAAGGTCAGACTTTGTTTATTAGCTCTGAATTTATTACTAATTCAAGAGGATCTAACCGGTGCTCTTTGCTCTGTTCATGCCGAGTAGCTGCATGTTAATCCTATTGGAACTCTTTTGAATGGTCTCATCCCCGTCTTTCCCTCTCAAAGATCATGCAAATTGAAACAAATTCCTGTGATCATCTCTATTTTGCAGTAATAGTCATAAAAAACTGTTTTCAAGATTGCAGAACATCCTTATTACAACTAGGTACTACAAGTATTAGTAAACTCCACTTTATAAATGTGGAAACTGAGGCTCAGAGAGACTAAAAGACTTGCCTGAAATCATACATCTAGTAAATAACAGAGCTAGGATTTGAACTCAGATCTCTCCTGACCTTTCTACTACACAATGGTCTTCCCTGATATTCTAGGGAAGGCGTTATTAACATGGAATCCATGATCTTGGTTTTAAATATTGTGATAACAATACTTCAAAATAATTGGGTTCTTTTGTAATCCTAGAGGATTACAGTAAGGGGTAGCTAGGTGGCAAAGTTAATATAACTGTGTGACCCTGGGCAAGTCATTTGCTTGTTAGCCTCAGTTTCCTCATCGGTAAAACAGATAATAATAGTGCCTATCACCCAGGGGTGCTCTGAGGATCAAACAATAATTATTAGCACTTAGTAGAATTCCTGGCACATGGTAAGCACTATATAATGTGAGCTATTATGTTTAAAAATCTCTGTTCTAGGGGAACATCTCTAAAGGCGAGGCAAGGCAGTATTAAATCACAATTTACCTATACTGAGATAGTGCCCAAGTGTGCCACCATGGTACCTCATTCGGAGACTTGAATAGGGTAGATAAATATCCTTTCAGGGCAGTCTGGATGTAGATTTTTGCCTACCTAATCCTTGTTGCCTATTATTCTACTGAACTGTAATGTACTAGTTGGACATACACCTTGGAAATAGACATCATCTTCCATCATGGCACAAAGGTGACCCTGAATTCTTGAAGGCTATACCCACAGAATGAAAGCTCAGGAAGGTCCCCCAGACTTGGAAGGAGTCAGAGGAAGAGTCAGTGATGGACAGAATATCCATCATCTAAAGAACCCTCTCAGCTATGTTTGGGCATTCATCCTCTGCACCTATAAAACATAGTTCATATGACTGATGGAAGGCTCAAGTGAGATAAAACATAGAAAGTACTTTGCAAGACTTGAAATGCTAAAATTAGTTATTATTACCAGGACATGGCCCAAACTCAGGCAAGAATTTGGGTCTAGGCCTAATTTTTTTAAAATTCTCTCATAGCCCACATTCTAGCAAGAGAAACCTAAAGTACAAATAGCTCAGACAGGTGAAATGAAAAGATTCAACAAAATAATAAACAAATTAGACTTGTATGATTTCATATTTGATTTATGAAATTAAGTCAAGAAGATGGGAGCATTCAAAACCTTCACTGATCATCACATTTCAAAGGAATTGCTTAAGTTCACCCTATCCAATGATGGAAAAGGAAAAAAAAGTATCAAAGCAGAAAAGCTAAATTTAAATCCAGATATAATGGATGAAAAATTTCATCTCACATGAAAAAATTTATTTCTTAAGAGATTTGCTGAATGCCTTGGAATCAGATTTATCAGTCCAGAATTCTACCAGACTTGTGCTAGATTCAAGATGGAGAGAAATAATAGTTGACTGGGAATAGAAGTAAGAAAAACAAGGTAAGGAGAAAAGCACTCCCAGCTATTAAACGATGTAGTGAAAGCCACCCAGAGTTCAGAACACCTAGGTTCACGTCGTGCTTGACATGTGGTTCAAGTGATATTTAATGTCTGTTTGAACCTGAGCAAATGAATTGATCTCTCAGTGCCCTCGGCAATTCTCTAACACTATAAACTTGCGGAGCAGGAGCTGATATGCATTGGGAGAAAGAGTGTCCTCACCAAGAGTTCCTGATACCAGTGAAATATCAGATTGGGAAAAAAATAAACAAAAAATCCGAAAGTGTGTGTACAATGGAGCATTTTTCTTCCGAGTCTTAAGAGAAGACACCAGAAACACAATGGCAAGTTCCACAAGAAATCAGAATGAAATCAAGTCAAGTAACAATAGCTTTCATGGGACTTTTGTCAGGGTCCTTGGCTTAAATGGTTCTCTGGTGCCTGGAAAAGATTCAGCATCCCTCTAAGAGTAGGGGCTCAACGAGCAAGTCAAATTTCCACCCTACCTATTAAGGGAACAATCTATGGCAGCACATTAATTTGACCAGGTGACAACTTCATTTAGGAAGTCAAATTTAATTAACAAATTCTACCACCATTCAACTACTCATCAGATTCCAGCCTGTGCCATACCTGGTTCTTTCTGTAGTCCTGTTGTGAATGCCTTAACACCCTGTAGCACAGCCGGCAGATGTGTCGGAAGGGAGCATGCCGCTGGTCCCCCAGCTCCTCCAGACGGAGCATCGGTCCGTCTCCACAGTCTGTAAATGGGGCCTGCAGTAGCTTGAAAATCTGCAAGATGTTTTAGCAAGTGAAGACAGAAACTAGTGCTGTCACCATCTGTGAGAGGCCATGATTTTCATTTGTCTCTAAATGGCCCCAAAGCAAGCATCGGGAGTTAGTGAGTCAAAGGCAACTGGGCACCTAATGATTATAATAAACTCTATACTCAGTAGCTAGATCATACATATTTCATTTTTGCATACATTCAACAAGTACTTATTCAGCTTGATGACTGACTGTGGAAAAAGGAGCTTTAAGTCTCAAATCAACAAACATCTAGCATGTTTGAAGGACTTAGTTAAACACTAGGGAAGGGGCAAAGTTAAATGGCATGCATGGTCTCCAGCTTCAGGAAGCTGATAACACAAGGGGTACAATATAATGGATTTTAGTTCTCCAATATCCCATTTACTAACAGTAAGAAATCAACATTTTCTAAAGGATACAATTTCTCCTTAAGAACCCCCTAAAATCATCACCCATGACAATCCATCAGTTCCCAGTTTAACCAACTGAGGCATTACTGAGTGAAAGTCAGAATTTATAATGGTGGGGTGTCTTGTGGGCTGGGGTTTTAAGAAGAAAAAGAGAGGAAGGGAGATTCATGAAGGGGCTGTGAGGAAAAAGATTGAGGACTGAATATCTAACCTTCTACCTCTTGTGAATCTATTAATTCACTATTTAATTTGGAAACCTTAGCCCCAGGAATCAGATGCCCTTAGGCCTGAACGAGTCTCTTATGGGGGAATCATACATGGAACTTTATAAGAAGAATGATTTCCATTCATTCTTTACAAACTTTCCCATGTCATGGAGCCCAGCTGACCTGCTTGAGAATATTCTGTTCTCTCATCAGTTTCTGGCGCTCTCTGTTAGGTTTGGAGAACACCACTTCAAGCACATCTTGACCTGAATTAGTTCCACCAGTGACAAAGTAAACTAGATCTTCAAGCAGCTTGGTTACAGATCTGGAGAAGAAACCAGTATCACACACTCTCAGAGTTGGAAGGAACCCAAGAAGACGTTTCATCAAACCCATATCTGAGCAGGAATCCCCTCCGCATTATTTCTGATGAGTGGTTATCCAGACTCCACTCAAAGACCTCCAGTGAAAGGGAACCCATTACAGCCTCCAAGGGAGCCCTCTTTACTTATGCAAATGCAAAGCTCTAAGGGTTAGGACGTTTTCCTTTATGTTAAGCCTCAATCTTCTTTCTGGCTTTTCCAAACACTCCTCCTAATTCTGTCCTCTGGGGCCAAGCAGAACAAGCTAAGACTTCTTCAACACAATAGATGCATTCAACTATCTCAATCCTTGTGGCACCTTTGTTTTGCCAGACTAGAGCTTCCTCGACTAAGCCAAAGACAATTGTAAGTACTTCAAATGCTTGAGGAGTATTTGAAACATCTTCTCCCTTCTTTTCCCAGGTCTTCCCCAGGCTAAACATTCCTAGTCCCTTTGGTTGCTAGAGATCTTCAATGGCAAACATACACTGAACATACTGAAACCAAAAAGCATTAAACAAAATGTTGGGGTGTGTCAGTATATGTATGTGTGTATACATATGTGTGTATACACGCACACACACACATATGTATATATGTGACAAAATGTTAATTTCCTCTCAGTCAACACTTTAGTAACCAAGTTCCTAATCAATAAATATTCCCCAAATTAGGGTTTTTTTTTTTCAGAATTGAAGGCAGAAACAAAAAACTACAGAATTATAGATTTCAAGCTGAAAGGGACTTCAGACGAAACTTAAGTCTAATGGCCTCATTTTACAGATGGGGAAACTGAGAGTCAGAGATATTAAGAGCTAGTAAGTGGCAGAGCTGGGATACAAACTCAGGTCCTCTAACTCCAAATCTATTTCCCATGCTACCCTGCGGCATTACTGAAAACTAAAAGTTGAAATCACTAGTGCTTTTTTAACATTCCACGGATCTGGGGAGAAAGTCAGTGATGCGGTCTATGAGCAACAAGTAAAAGCCTCTGCTACCTTTACAAACGGTTCCAAGATTCCAAGGTGGCTCATGAGAAGAGACTACAAGTGCACCACAACTGCATATTCTAGCCTACTATAAAGACAGGAATTATATCCTCTGTGGAAAAGAGAAAGTGCATCCTTTCGCTTCCTCATCCCTTTACCTTCTCTCGTTCTGTGTGATAGTCCCCTTTTCCAGCTTGCCAGCAATGGACCCCAAAACCTTGCTCGCATCATTGGCAAAGTCCAAATCCCGAACCTCAGCAGGAGACACTGGAACTATGGCAAAAGCTTCCTTGTCCTCCTTCACGGGAGATGTGCCAATCTGGAAAATTCAAAGAAATCCAAGAAACAAAAGGGTTAAGAGGCCAGGAAGTGTCATTTCTATTGGCTTAACTATATAAGGTAATGGAAAGGGCAAAAATTTTCATGGTGGCTTATATTTAAATATCAATTGGAAATTTAATGGTCTTCAAGTTTATAAGCCAAAACATCGTTAGCAGCCAAAACTGTTCTTAAGACAGGCATGAAAATCCAGGTAATTGCATAAGCTTAAAGACCAGAAGCTAAACTAAATGGTCTCATTATTCCTACAGCTCCGAGCTTGCTTCCCTCCAGGTCTTTCTGCGGAGAATTCTTTGGGAGAGCTCTAGTTTGGCCATGTTCGAGTTGGTCATGAATCAATAAAACTTGACAGGTTGGTATGTTTCCCTACTGGACACAATGAAACCCTTTCACTGGGGATGAACCAAAGACCCAAAGTCAGCAGCCAGCTTCCCAGACTTACTTTAAGCATCACCGGTTTTTCTTCTTCCTTGTCAATGGGGATATTTGTGCTGTGAACCCAGGTGTTAGTGCACAGGTGTCTGAGCCTGACGTAGGAGTTCCTAAAGGCAAACAAGAATTTGTCTAGGGCATTTTGGGTTATTTTTTGTAATCGTCATGTTTCAAAACACTCCAACTGCCCCCTCCCCAAAGACAAATGTACAGAAGATAATTGGTGAGTTCTGTTTCTGTTATTATATCTTGGTTGTCGCTGTCGCCATGCTCACCGCAATGCATATTTTTTAAGTATCCAGTAGCACCAAGTGCTGGGGGAGCTCAATAACTATCAATTTATGATAATGGTTAAATTTGTTCGGCCTGGCACATAATCTTTTCAAATTCTCAGACCTGGCATGTTAAAGCGGTCATACCCATGACAAGTATCCTAGCATCAACTTCTTAAATCCTGCAGCTTTTTTATATGCAGCACTCTATCCACCCCCCCCACCCCCGGCCTCCAATTAAACAACCATTTATTGAGTGTCTAATATGTTAAACACAAATTTGAACACAGCATACAGAAGCACTAAGAAAAAAATAGTCTGCTTTTAAGGAGTCTGAATTAGCTGCACTAATAAGTAACAGTAAATAACACAAGATGTTAGTAAGAATGTTACCCAGGGAAATTTTCTTTAAATATTTAAACAGACCAGTGATCTTACTGATTCAGGAGTGAGGCAAATTCCAACCCAGCCATGTCCACCCAGTTTGTGTGAGCCTCACACACGTTTCTGAAACTTAACCACGTTTCTCATCGGGAAGTTACCAGCACTACTGCCATCTCCTATTCTTGCCACCGGACCCAGCCTTTAAATTCTCATTGTTATATAATTCCTTGATGACATTCTTTACTCTTTTTTTTGAATCCTTTGTTGGTTATATACAATCTACTCACACCCACCATGAATGTTTCCTCTATGGAACATTCATATTTAGTTTTTTGGAAGCAGTGGCATTCTGTGTCTCGCTTCCATAGCACAACCCTAGACAAATGAAAGGATGGTTCTTTGTTTTTATGGGAGGCTGCTTAGGGTCAGTAAAAGTGTTTTGCAATTTTCCGAAAATGTAGTCAACTCTCCTTCTCCCTTTCAACTCTGGGTCCAAATTATTATTATCTGTCTAAGAAATACATAGTATTCAACAAACTCTATTGGGTGTCTGTTTAGGTACATGTTGAAATATGAGTGAAAGACATTCTTCACTCATTTGGTCTTCTCCTGTGTGAATGGACACATCCACAAATACAGAGGTGCTAAATAACCACATTCTGCATGAATTCAGCAAAGAGGAAGAAAAATGAGGACCAAATATTTCAGGAAGGCCTCACAAAGGGGGTGGAAATGGAGCTGGGCTTTGAAGGATGGGATGCATCTGGATAAGGCAAAGTGAAGGCACCAAGGAAAGAGGAATAACACCTGTAGTGTTATTACACAGTAGAGCGATGTGGGGAAGCTTCTTTAACACCCTGTTAACAAATCATCCCCTTCTTTGTAGAAATATGGAACTCTGGGCATAGAACACTGAATATAATGGCCAACTTTGCTGATATGTTGAACTGGCTTTCTTTTTCAGAGAAGATTCTGTAAGAGGGGGCCAGTGAGGGATATGCTAGGAAATATGATAGACAAGATATGTCAATAAAAATTTAATTTAAAAATTATATCACCCACAATACAATACAAATCAATATTTAGGGGTTATAAAAACTATATTTCAACTGCATGTTGCCAATGATAATTTGCAGGTAAGAAATAATATAGTCCCAACCTCTTCATCTCCAGACTCACATTTCCAAAGGCCAACTGGACATCTCTAGATCCACATTTCCAAAGACCTACTGGACATCTCAATACTGATGTACCACAAGGACCTCAAACTCATCAAAACACTATTACCTTTCCCTCCTCTCCAAACCTACTCCTTCTGCTTTCCCTATTTTTAAAATTAATTTAATCTTTAAAAATTCCCCCCCCCAGTCACTCAAAAATCTCACATCACCTTGTCTGCCCCTACTCTTTAGGCCCTCTATCCAATCAGCTGCCATATTTTGTTGATACTTCCCCTACACATTCTCTCTCATTAGGCTCTTCTTTTCCTTTTCTGCCACCAACATCATTGGTCAAGTGCTCATCACCTCTGAACTGGACTAAAGCAATCCCCTAGTAACCAATCCCTTCCCACCCCCAGTCTCTCCTCCATCTTACTGATTAAAGAGTCTTCCTAATGTACAGATTTGATCACCTTCTACCTCTGCTCAGAAAGTTCCTGCAGTTCCCCCACTACCTGCCAAATAAAAAGCCTAACATCTAGGGCCCTTCTGCAATTTTATTTCAACTTCTCCTTTCAGGTTTATCCCCCATCACTCTCCACAATATAGCCCATGCTCCAGACAAACTGGTGAAAGAAAGACCTTTTTTTCATTCTGGGCCTCTATTCATTCTACTACCGATGTCTGAAACATTGGCTTCTAACCATACCAACATACTGAAGTTCTATCCATTTTTCAAGGTCCATATGAAATGCCACATTCTCTAGGGAGCCTGGATTCCCTGTTTTTGTCAAAAGTGATTGATCACTCTTTGGAATTCTCTTATCATTCTGTTCATGGATCACTGGCAGTCTTCACCATTAGACTGTCAGTTTCTTGAGGACAGGTACTTACTTACCTTTGCATCGCCTTCAGTGCCTAAATACTTTTGTTCTGCACATAGCCAGCACTTCCTAAACCTTTACTGAATGAATATCTAAAGAAAATGGAGCCTTCCATAATATACCATTTTCCCTCAAAAGCACAACAAAACTAAAATCTTATAATATAACCAACATTTCCAATATACTATTACCAGCAATTTCTCTTTCCTATTATTTCTTCATTTGGTCAACAGCTCCCAATCAGGAAGAGGAAAGGAAGCCACAAATACTAAGACTATTCAACTTGAAGTAGTTCCATGTGTTTTCCTGACCATGGCACCTCCTAACTGGGCCCTTTAGACTCTGATTGGATAATATGTTTGAAGTATGATTCCTGAACAATTAGATGAAAGCAGAGACAATAGCGTGCTGGATTTGGAATCAGAGGAATTAAGTTTCAAATCGTAGTTTCACCATTACTTCCTATACGACCTCAGACAAGTCACTTTCCCCACCTAGGACTTGGTTTCCTCATCTGTAAAAGAAGGAGGTTGTACTAGGAAACTACTCATGTCCCTTCTGGCTCTAAATCTATGGCCCTTTCTTCCAAAGGACAAAGGGCTCCAGAGCTTGCCTGCTCTAAACATTGGCTAGTTAATACAACACTGGCCTTCCTCAAAAAATGCCTGGATATACAGCTTTTCTTTCTACAACAGTGGTTGGTTTGAGAGATGACAAAGCAATGTAGCTGCCCGAGCACTCGAACCGGACAGCAGAGACCTGAGCTCTTGATCTTTAGTCGTTTGATAATGGTCAGACCACAACCCTTCCATGTCTCAGTTCCCTGATCTGTAAAAAGAGAAATGATATTTTCTGCCCTGACTCCCTCAGAGGGCTGTTGAGAAAAGTCAAATGAGAGAATATCCATGGAGGTAGTATGTAAATTTGGAAGTGCTGTGCCAACCTATGGTAAAGAAGCATTACCATTAAGTCAGGTTCCAAGCACTGATTAACTCCCAAAGGGCGGTGTTTTTTGTCGTACCTTGGAACAAGGCTATCGCCCCCTCGCAAAGTGGTAGGATCTAGCTCAAAGATGGAGGAGATATCATTTCCTTCAGGCACAGAGACCAGGGAGTACGCCATCTTTTCTTGGGCATTTCGTAGCCTGCTTCTTGATGCGTCCTGATCAGAGTCCATCTGAGGAAGAAAATTTATCAGAAAGTCAGGAAAGTAGTTTGCCAAATGCCACATGTACTAAAATCATCTTTTAAGCCGCAGGTACCAAGAGGAATGACTCTGAATGCCAGGAGCTGGCAAGAAACTACACCTCTGTTTCAGAAAGGTCATAAAAATTGACAATTAGCACTTTGGCCAAAAAATTATGCAATTGCCTCCCACTGCAATGCCTTTTAAATCAACCTTGGGTAACGGTCCTGGTCTTCCATGAAAATAGTTCCACTGGTGGAACTGAGCGACGGTCTACGTTGATCTTATTAAAGGAACAATCCCCTTTTCAAGGAAGAAATGGTTGATTTCAAGTCAAGCGTGGCCCCAGTAGGTCTAGCACAAATGCTTTATTGAGAAGGTTCAGATCCTAGCTCATCCACTTGCTATGCATGTTACCTAGGGTGACTCATTTCTTAACTTTCCTAGGCTTGAGTAATTTCATCTCCAAGATGAGGGGGGTGAATTCAACGGCTTCTAAAATATCATTCCATATACTGGTCAACAGTATAGGTTACAAAATCAAATGGGTCCAGTTCATTCATCCAAAATCAAATAGGAAAGCACGTCTGAAATAAGGGTGAAATTGTACTGAAACATTAGAAACCTGGGTTAGTGAGAAGCCCCAAATTTCTCAGAACAAGGCCTACTCAACAACCTGGGCTTTCCAGAGAGGTTATAAAATCTCCTCTTAAGAACATTCTTTCAAAAACAGGTCAGATGCCCATCTGCTTGAGTTATTTTGAATTTTAAAGTAAATCCTGACAAGAGGCTTGGGTTTTCAAGGTCCTTTTCACCCCTGTGGTTCTAGATGGGCTTTATTTCCTCCTGCCAGTGAGGCATAAGCAAAATGTCTTAACAGTCAGCAGAGCTTCAGATATTTGGTAACAAACTCCAACCGGGAATAGCAGGTTTTCCACTTCTCCTAAGCTGCTTGTCTTGGACAGAACCTTTATTCTCCAACAGCAAAGAAAGCCAACTGTACGACTTAAAGAAGAGGCAAGTTAAAGATAACCACGACCAAAGGGAGAGAGGAGACAGATTCTGCCTTTGAAGTTCAATACCTTTCAGGATAGGCTCTCCAAGGTTTGCCTCTTTCATTAATCATCTGTCTTAAGTATTTTCTTTCTACCACCTCCCCCTGAAAAAATTCAGTATCCCTAACTTGCCACTTCTTCCTCCTCATTTTCTCCCTCATACCTTTTAGAGGCCCACTGAACTGAACCCCAGTTGGTCCACATTGTGGTAACTATACACAGTCCAGGGCCCAAAACACAGCATGAAAATTTCAGTCAAGCAGGGCTCATTCTGACGGGATAGAGTGTTATGCCTCAGAAAACTTGTAAAGCATTCCACATATCCTTTCAGATCTAAACTGCAATGGCCACTAAACAGAGGAATATGGCCAAGCTGAGACCTGGTGACTAAAACTTCAGAGAAACATATGAGAAGGTCAAAGAGAACCTGAGGTTGCAAGAAGGCAGCTCTGTCCAGATCCGTCCCACTCGTAATTCCCTGACATCTTGGTCCAAGGTAAGGCAAACCAGATCATAGCCATTTGATGCGCAGGCTACTTTTGCCATCTAGTGGGCAAATAGCATAAATCAAGAGGACCGAGCCTAAAACCTAAAAGCTTTCCCATTTCTCACTTTTAAATGGATGCGTGAAAGGCACCACTAAATATATAACATTAACCACTGAGAGAAACACAATGCATTCAATAAGAAACTTAGAGGGAGAAAAGGTTGTGAGCAAGAGTACAACAAAATGAAATACTCTTAAACCTGTCATTTCTCAACTTTTCTACTCTTCCACGAATGGCACCTAATCTACCAGAAAAGTAGAGTATAGGTGGAATATACTGTCTATGCAGGCAACTTCCTGAGGTAGGAACAGGGCTAGGTGCCTCATGGTAGTGGCAGTGAGCGATGCCTTTCTCAAAGCCCTCATGACATCCTTATCACACCAGAGTTACAGTTTTGAGTAATGTCCAGAGTAATAAGACTGTACCCTCTACATAATTATATCCACAGCCATTGTCATGGACACTGTGCCCTCACCCTAGCCCTGCCAAGGAGAAATTAATTCTTGGTAATGGATGGTAGGTTTTTCTTCCTCAGATTAGCTACCCTCATAATTCTAACTCTAGCTAAAACTAAAATAATCTGCAGGTGCAATCATGAAACCAGGTAGTAATATTTTATAAAAATCATAGTGAATGGGAAAATGTCAAGATTTTCAAAAAGAAATTAAGTATATTTTGAAAACTAGAGGCCAGTAAGCCTGATACTGATTCTAGAAAAATTCTAAAAATAAATCATTAAACATAATTGCCAATCACTCAGTTGGGAAAAAGGTGATTACTAAGAATCAGCATGGGGACTATTCATCACATCATCTACAAATATTCGGAAAAGTGTGTGTGTGTGTGTGTGTGTGTGTGTGTGTGTGTGTGTATGACTTTATTTATTCTGCATAAAGCATGTTTGCTTATTTATTAGACTGAACCATGCTGCATATTTTGGTGGACCTGAAGACCACATTCATAATGCTTACTGCATATATTGATTCATGGACCTTTGAACCAATAACTTGTCCTCTACTTAACCCACCTTAGGGGCCTATGGTTCACAGTTTAGAAATCATCAATAAAATAAGAAAATCTAGGGATTTTAGTTAACTACAAATTTAATGAATAAACAATATTATAGCTACTTTTAAAAGGTAACGGAAACAAATCTTTTTAATGGAAATCTAATGCTCAGATCAAGAGAGCTGATAGTCCTACTGTATTTTGTTCTGATCATGCTATGTCAAGAATAATATTTTTAGCTCTAAGAACCAACATTAAGGAAAGGCAATGACAAACTAAAGAACATGGCAAGGAGGGTAACTGGGATGGTGAGAGGTTTACAAACCACACCATATAAATAATGGCTGAAATTGCTAGAGCTATTCAATGCAGAATAAGAAAAAACTTGGGGGATATATAACAATTCTTGTCATATGTATTTGACGGGTTGTCATATGCAGGAGGCAATAAATAATGTGTGTAGAGACCTAGGGCAGAATTGGGATGAATGCCTGAGAGGTTAAAGATATAGAATTTAATTTAACCTAAAGGAGAGCACTCTGACAATTAGAGCAGTCTAAAAACAGAACACAGTGTTATACAGTGTAGTGAGCTCTTTAATCTTTGAAAATGTGCAAACCAAAGATGAATAATGTCTAAAGAGGTTTTCTGCAAGAGGAAGAAAGGGAGATGAGGTGACATCTAAAGTACCTTCCAGGGCTGAGAATTGACAATTCTATTAAGACATACATGGGAAAGCAAATTTGTTGCAGTCATAAAATGCTTTCTAAAAGTCTAAATGTCAAACAATTTCTCTCCCATTACTACAGATATTTAAATATGACTACTTCCAAAGTACTTCTGGGTAATACATATAAAATTATCTGCTACTATCAAGCCCTCCACTATGTCCTATCCTGGTGCCACATCCTGGTATGAAAGGCAATGCCAATAAAGCACAAACTTGGTAGGTGCTATCACGCTGGGAAGATTCTGAGTATGATCCCAGGGACACATGGAATCTGCTGTCCAAAGTTCAACCTCTCAAAGTACTAAGATTCCACCACCAGTACAATGGCCATGAGGTGATAAATTCTTCCTCAACAGCAAGCCATTTAACATGGAAAAATTCGAAAAATGGCTCCCAGTCCTGTGAAACTCCTTGAACTACAGCAGTGACGGTGGTAGAGTTGCAGAAAGGGAGGAAGCAGATACTAAGAAGAACTTTTAAGCCATCTATAAACTTTAACTTAATTATAAGCATGCTAAATGTGAAAAATTTTGTGTAGTGACAGACTGCCATAAATGAACCACATCAATATTCATATTCTCACAATAAATGAAATAAGAAGACAAAAGGGAGTTTCCTCTAATAGAAGGATGACTTATAGGAACTATGGAGAAGCAAATGAAGGTAACTGGCATTTTATTATATTATAACTACAAAATCAACAAGAAACATCATTTCTTAGTATACTTTGTCATACCATCTTATCAGTGCTTAAGATGAGCATAAGGAAAAAAACTGAGCATAAAAATAGCTGAAGCTTATGTACCAACTCTGTGAAAGTTGTTGAAGAAGCAGAGGAACATTCTACAAACAACATTTTATGAAGAACTTGGCAGTGTCTTTCACTTCAAATAAACATATATATCTTGGTGATCAGTGACTTTAGTAGAAAGATGGGCACAGTAAAGGATGGTGAAAAGTTTGTTGGAAAACATGACTTATGTTTGAGAGCTCAAGAGTCTAAATGTGAACTGTTCAGAATCCTCATGGCTCTATATATTCAAAATCTTCTTCCAAAACAGGGGTGACAAGCACTGGATATGCCAAACACCAGAAGGATAAAAAACCTGACTCAGTCTTTGCAGGCAACAAACAACTGATCGATGATGTGAACATCCCAGTAGAATCTGCTGTTTGTTTGTAGTTAGTGCATCAGCCAGTTAGACCAAAGTTCAGAATCTTTCTAAGAAGACGCTGTAAGCAACTGCAACAGCTTTAAACTGACTTATTCCAACAAACCATCAACGTTGAAATAGAAAATGGAAAAAAGACAGAGATACTGACCCTAATTATCATACAGCTGGTGAAAACATGGCTAGAAAGTTAGTGAAGTCCGGTTGGAGCAATATTCTGATGCAATAGGCAACCTGAATCAATCCAAAACAGCAGTGCCCCAGAGAGGGAGTTAGGGGAAGGGGAGGAGATAGTTAAGCTCTCCAGGGCATGGTTTATGGTCAAATGTCAAGGCATTTCTCAAACAGATGGAAGGGAAATGAAGCATAGCTATAGCCAGACCTAGATACAGAAGGGACACAAAGCAATCTGAACAGTAGGGACTCAGAGTCAGCTACAGCAATCAAAAGGTGAAGTCTTCCAGGTGACGGTTCCTAATCCATACAGCAAACCCACTGGCTAGAAGATGGCCAGGAAATGAAGCATGACTGGTGGCAGGACTAGACATTATGAGAAAATTGAATTCTCTTTAATGAAATCTGTGATTACCCAGAATAGCTTCACCATCCACTCATGAAAAACAAAGTGGATTAAAAAAATGCCTATTGTCCAAATGTTGACATGAAGACAGATGGTCAGGACACAGTCATTATAGATCAGTTCATCTGCCTGAGAGAGGGACAGCGGATGGACAATGATAGACAATAAGATGTGCTTTATTAGAATGAGCTGAAGTGCTTCTGGGGAACTAGGTAATGCTTTTAATGATCCTGAACTTGTCCCCCAACTCACCTTTTTAACACAAATGTTCCACCAGCAATGCTGCATGGTTATAAATTATAAAATACTTGCTCTCCAAATAATTAGTGTTATAGGTGACCCAAAGCATAATGGAGAGACACGTGGTAGGTGCATGTAAAAGGCAGCAAACATATTTGCAACGATGGCCTGTACACAAGAAGCAGCACAAAGCATATCAAAGAGGAAATGATGACTGGAAAAGTTGGTGAGGCGTCACATGGAGAGTGAAGAATGACAGATGGGTATCCCTAGTACTGTCATAGTTATCTTCTAAATAGAATAAGATCTAGAGGAAAACCTTCAGCATACTAGGTAGGTCCTCTCTGTAGAACCAATGAGAGCATGTGAAAAAGATACCACAAGATGAGAAGAGAAGGCATGGGTGGGTTTCAGTCTCCACTGATAGAGAGAGCATTTGCATCATTGAGTTCATTGATCCAGTAAAGTATGGTATAATGGGAATGTTACTGTGGGAATTCCTTTCCTTTAAGAGTTGGGCTAGATGACCACTGAGATCGCTTAAATTCCATGATTCCAAGAAGTAGAAAAGCAGCCATAAAGTGCTATAGAAATAGAAGCTATTGTTATTTTCTAAGAAACCCTAAAAAATGTTCATCACCATTCCCCATGCTAATAGACTAATTATAATGTGGGCACAACTTGTCCAAGGAACATTTTTTTCTTTCCCTCAAAGCTATGAGGACCAAAATCCAACTTCCCCGGACCCCTCCCCAGAAAAAGGCTTTGCACTCCTTATCCCTTAATACTTTCCAACGTCCCTTTTCCAATCCTTCTTAGCAAACAATACTTAACAGCTATTTGAAGTAATTGTATCTAAATACCACCACCAACTCAAAATATAATCTATACTAGAGACATACCATCAATTTGCAATGATATGACTAAACCAAAACCGAGAACAAGGAGGGTTACCCATGTCCTGGCAACAGAGGACAAACTCTTAAAACTGTAGGACTGACAAATGGACTATCAGATATGCAGTGTCTGATAGGACAACGTCACAGTCAAAAGGACACTATTTATAATATCTTGTATTCTTTCCATGAAAACGGAACGAAATCAGAACCAGTGGTAGGTACATTATCATATAATTACTCTGCCTCCATTTCCTTATCTATATAATGAGGTCATTGGATTCAAGCTATGGAATACACAGTCACTCTCTTCTAGAAAAACTAACAACTTTTCTTTTCTAGGAGAGGTAACAAGATACCTTGATTAATAAGACTGAAAGAAAATCATGAGCAATAATGTCCGATATGCGTTGGCCTGTTGAAGGATACTAAGGCTACCCAGCAGATCCAAACTTTCCCTTTCATTCAAGTCCAGATTGTCCATTTCCTAGTACTCACAGCCTGCAGGTACAGAAAACCTAGTACAGGTACTAGGTACAGGAACCTAGTTCC